>NW_027040652.1:0-1267294 GCF_037179485.1 Ochlerotatus camptorhynchus
TTGACAGTTCACTTTTTGTCTGTTTATGCACTCACTTCCGTGAGAAAGATGGCAGCGCAAATGCGTTATTGTTTCTCCAAAGATTCCGGCAGAGCTTGACGTGAGTGAGTGAAAACATCAATTAAATGGCTGAAAAACGTATACTAAGACAAGAGCGTAGCCAGGTTTTGAGCTAGGGAGGGGCGAAAAAAAAGTTTGCTATGGAAAATTTGGCCAAATGTCATTTCACCGAAAGCCTTTCTGTTGCAGAGTTTAGTGCGGTTTGAGGACGGTACGGAAAAGGTGGTTGTGAATGTTGTGCTTTGCAGGGCAAATGGAAAAACATTAAAAGTTGTCACGGTATTCAACTTGACGCGGCATCTCGTCAATATTCATCGGGTGTTCTGGTGTGGCTAGATCGCTGCTCCTCTATCCATTTTCGCTGCAGCTGCTGACGGCATTCCAAGTGCCTTCCTCTCGACACATTTCATCGACGACATTCTCCACGTTAAGGACGGGCATCTCCCTTCACAAAACTGCCTCGAACCTTGGACAGTCGAAGACCACATGCTCCGGCGTTTCATCCACGCTGTCACACTCCGAACAGAGGGGTGACTCTGCGGGTCCGAACCGATGCAGATACTTCCTGAAGCAGCCGCGGCCAGTCAAGAACTGCGTTAGGTGAAATTTGACGTCCCCGTGATTTCTGTTCACCCAGGTCGAAAAAAAACCTGTATTAGTCTACGTGGTTAGCTTAGGTTATCTTTAATAGCGAGACTTTCAGCCAGAGGCTGGTTCATCTCTTTATTAGTCTACGAGTCCATCTACCGTTCTCTGCCGTGTTCCACTCCTGTTGCCACTTAGCCAACGACTCCGCTCACACATCTTTCCGTACTCTTCCGGCTTCCCTCCGCCTGTAGCACTCGCTGTCTTCCACTTTGAGGCTACAACATGCCCCGGACGGTGATATCTTCCCCCTGTACCGCTTTACAGTTACTGTCCAATAGAACTTCCGTTTTATGATGAACTATCTGCAGCTTCGCTCCTTACATCCAGTTACCAATCATGTCGATTGCCTCGGTCGCCAGCACTTCCACTTCTTCCAGCGTCTCGCCTGTTACCGTCAAGACGATGTCGTCCGCAAAGCCAACGATCTCAACTCCTTTAGCACGCCGTTGTAAATCCCGGTCCAGAGCGTTGGACCAAGGATGGAGCCTTGTGGAACTTCCGCTGTGATCCTAATCGATCTCTGCCTCATGTCTATCTGTCGACTAAACAGAAGCAAATTTCAATAATAGTGCGCTGATGCACTTCCCGTATTCGCATTTCCACCAAATTTTAAAATAATTGACTACTGTACGTTAATAGAAAAAGTAACCTTTCAAACATCTTTGTATGCAATAAACCTAAGAGGAAGAGATGACAATACGGGGTCGAAAACGAATCACTTTTCTGTCAAACGCGAACCAGCTCGTGATTGGCCGATTTGAAATGCGTAAGATAGAAATAGAGATAAAAGAGTAAGAAGTCAGTTGTCTCCTCTTCCTCTTAGCAACAAACCAACAACCAAAGTCTTCACCGGGGTGATTCTCCCCGGTGAAGCAAACGAACTCTCTACGGTGCTCCCTAGTGATCATTCATACGCTCCGGTGTGTTGGACTGGTGGAGGTGCGAGGTCAGAAACTGTATTTGTTTACGAAGTGGGAGAAGCGATAGAAACTGAAAACAAAATAAAGATCTCTCGGGTGAGTTAGCTTTTGTCATAGTGCGAGGTGTCTTTGCAACTCATCACCCTGCTTACTCTGGGGATAATGGCATCCCTGGTCACAAATCGTGGATTTTCTGATATTCTCCATACTGCAAAAATTATTTTCTTACCACTGAAGGGGCGACATCCCTCGGATCTTCAGTATAGCTACTACTCAAATCATATAATTAATTACGGCCTCCACACGCTTCCGGAATGCACGGCAGGTTCTAATAATGTAGTCTGGATCCATTTCTCCCCAGGTACGGGTCAATGTTTTTCTGAGGCTTGCTGTACTCGGGTGGCGTTTAGAACAGACCTTGGCCTCCATTACGTGCCATATTGAGTAATCCAGTGAATTAAGATCGGGGCTGGATGGCGGCCACATATCCTTCGCCCAGAGCGGAAGATGTTCCTGCAACCACTTCTGAGTGCGGTTCGAGGTGTGGCACGGATCCCCATCTTGTTGAAATACAACATTTGTCTTCGGACCGTACTGTTCTTTGATCCACGGAAGAACATACTTACTTAAAATCCCGATGTAGACCTCCGTGTTGACCTTGTCGCCTCCTGGAATGAACACCGGGTCCATTTTTTTGCCATCGGAAGCCACCAATTCAAAAAACCATAACGCGAAGCGGGAACCTTATTTGTACGATGGTGCAAACATTATCACGCATACGGTATACGAACCTAACGCTTCTAACGATCCGCAACTATAGGAGCGTTTACCCTAGTTTTTTTTTCAGAAACCATTATTTTCTCTGCAAATTTTTGGCAGACGTCATTTCAATCAGAAGTGCCGTTTCCACGAAAATTTAAAAGAAGCCATTTTGAAAATTTCACAAGATCCAAAATGGCCGAAAATCAGCAAACAAAATGATTCACTCATTTCCCATACTAAACAACTATGCAAAGATTCATGCAAATCGAAAAAGATCCAAGGTGATTTACTAAAATATATTTAGCATGAAAAAACTGACATCCTTTTTTCACCTTCTGGAAAAATAGGAAGGTGCGGACAGAAGTATATCACCTCATTTCTTCACATCAGTTTGAAATGAAGTGATGGACATAACTGGTACATTTACCCTTCATATTTTTGTCCAAAGAGTGCATTACCAGCACGAACAAAAGTTCATAACTTCTTTCTTGCTGAATGCAATTTAGTTAAACCAAAAATCCTAAAAAGAATCCATATTTAAACTACAATAGAGCAATATTTTAGCTCATTTGGTTAACTATGCTTCAAGAAAGTGCATAAGAGGTGTTTTACTAAAATTATTCAAACTTCATACAGATTCTGTCAATCAAGCTCAAAATTATACCGATAAGTTTATGATATTTGATCACCCAGCATCCAAAATTTTAGAAAATTTCATGTAAGTACACAGCAAAAAATTAATTTTGATATCACATCAAAGTGGATGCACTTCAGTCGTGTCAAAATTATGGTGTAATATTACTTGCCAAAAAGGACAAAATTATCATTAATACAGTGCATGAACTGACATTACGCTGCTTTTACTGTATTTGTTTATGTTTGTGGCCATAAAAATTACAGGAGATTTTCGACATGATTGAAGTGCATCCTCTTAGATGTAATATTAAAATTAATTTTTTGCTGTGTACATCCGATAAAGTTGAAGCTCTCAGATTTTTTTAAATACAACGTATTTACTAGGTTATATACTGTTATCCGGTACTGTACACCGTTCGAAAAATTCTTGTGAATTTCTGCGAGATATAGTGCACATAAAATTAACGCTAGAATTAACATAAATTTACGCGATATTTCATGTAAATTTAAGCGCAATATTGCATAAATTAGCAATATTGTATGCAACCTTTTAAAAGATTTCGCTTTTTATGCCAAGTTTAGCTCAAAATTAAACGAAGGGAGATTTTACGCGATAGCTAAAATTCAGAATGTTTTTCTGTGTATAATAGAATATCCTATTTTTGCTCACTGGCGTCACTTTGACATACTAGTTTTGAACTAAACGCAACCTAATTCATCTGAATAACTTTATCAAAGAAGGGACCTTTCTATATGCTTAGGATTAAAAGATACATTTTCTACTATAATTATTGAAATTTAAGAACCATCACTACCAGGTGTCCATAGTTAGCTCAATGACCCTCCATTAAATAACATTTTCTCAGCATGCTGCCGATTTCGGCCGAACCCGAAATTTTGCCCAATCAGCATCAACCCATGCTCGCCCACTGTGCCAACCACCTCCCATGCTCGTCGCCTTGCCCGCGCTGGGTTGTTCGGTCGTAAAATAGGAGCTTTCGCGAGGCGCGGGTCACATAAACACTGCCCGACCGAGCTTCAGCGATGCATATTTAGCGAGAGTGAGACAACACAACGGGGCAATACAGACCAACAACACAGCTCTCGCACCCAGCCAGCCAGTCAGCCAGTCAGCCAGCTTGTATATTGCCCATTTTTCACGTTCCCTTTCGCACGACCGACTCGCTGCTCTCGGTTCGACTTCATTATGCTTTATAGCGATTCTGGGTTAGTGCGGCCGGTCGGCCGTATAGTCTCTTATGTGGGTCTCATCCGACGGCGAAGACGGCGAGAGCGACTTATGCGAAATGTACATGACCAGCGGTACTAAGCGCCACAGTATACAACGACGACGACGACGACGACGTCTTCGCGCTTCTTTGCAGTGAGTGGAAGGGGAGACGTCTGACGGAACAGTCAAGCACTCACACACACACTGCGACATGCGAAGACTAGCGAGCGTGTGGGTATATCTAATGACCTAGTATTTGGAATCGGTGGGGTAGGGAGGGATTAGCGAGTGGGACCGACTGCGGTGGGGGGGGGAGGTATGTGTGGTGCAATAGAGTGCTTCAGCGTGGTTCTATGAGTTGAGGCTGTTGCGGAATGCAGGGAGAGTGATTTCGCTTTCTTGTGGACAGTGGGCAAGTGCCTTTGACTAGATGGGATGGTTCTGGCAGGGGTGTGAATCGAGATTTGTGAATGAACATTTAAAGAAAGTTGGAAGATTGTAATCGGGAGGTTTATTGAAAAGCGGGAGATTTACATAACAAATGTAATGAAATTCCATGATCTATTTAATCTTTCCCAACATCTGGTATGCTAAGGACTCCATTTCGAACAGAAGTGCCGTTTCCGTGAAACATTTTTTAGAAAAAATTCGAGGACGCCGTTTTGAAAATTTTACAAGATGCAGAATGACAGACTGTTTTGCAAAAATGTGAATCATTGCCCGTAACAAACAATTATAAATGGATAGTTTGATGCACATAAAAACAAGAGCAGTTCTTCTTAAATTTACTATTCGTGAATTTAAGCTTGAGGCCCAGCATTTGTTAGTTTGAAACGATGGTTTTTCCTTTTTTTAACGCAGCCCGTTTTTTTCTTAAAATATATTCCATCAAATTTAAATGGTTTCATGAAATGTTTCCTTCGTTCAATCTTTCGAAGTTAACTATTCTTGTTATAACTTTGTTTATCGATATTTGGAAGCTAAGAATAAATTGTTCATGCTTTTAGAAGCTGCTAGCTACATTCTTTAAATTTATTCTATTGACATTTAGTTATTTATTATTATTATTTATTTATATTGAACATAATTTGTTCTTCCAAAATTAATTATTTTTATAAAATCCTTTGAAAACACGGAGTTAAAAGGTCTGTTATATTTTTTCCTGTATTCAAATGCTGCTCGTTATTTTTTTTAAATTTATTTATTTAATCCAAATTTTATATTCATATGAAATGTATCTTTTATTTAATCATGAGCAGTTCTTTATATTTCTACAGTTCTTCCTGGTTATGTGAGACACGAAGTCAGACTTTTTTTGAAAAGTGTTTGTTTTTTGCATAGGTGCAATAAGTGTTTGTGTGGAATGTAAAAATTTCCTTACCATTTGAACCTTCGCATAATTGTTTGCTTGGGGCATTGAACCAAATTTGTGCTGGTATACACCCTTTAAACTCACGCTAATTTTTGTAAATGGCGTATTTGATATTTTTCAATAGATCAATGTTTATTGATTTATTGCAAAATATCGAATACGCCATTTAAAAAAATGAAATGTGGCTCTTCTAATCGAAATGACGCCTGAGACAAAGTTGTAGGAAACCGGAAAGTCTTAAAAAAAACACAAATCATAAGGTTAAGAATTTTAAACTTATGCTTTTTTAAAAGCTTATGGATCTATAGATTGCACCCATCGATAAAAAACATCATGTTTAAACAAAAATCGTAAATCAATGCATCATATTGCCAATACAAATGGATATTTTTGGATGCTAGTGATAAATTGCAGAATGATTTCAATTGAAATTTTTATATGTACCCAATATTAGGGACAGTTGATGTAAATTATCAGAAATGGACACAATGGACACTTCAAAATTGACCAAAATCGTAGAACATCAACTTTGAGAACTAATTATGATTTTTTTTATTTTACGTAATAGGGTTAATGTCCCTAATGTCAGCCTAAGTGCCCTTAATATTGGGCTGATATATAAATTTCAATGAAAGCCCTTTTGCAATGTTTCACTAGCATCCAAAAATATCCATTTGTATTGCCCATATAACGCATTGATTAACGAAATTTTTTAAAACAGGATATTTTTATCGATTGGCCCAACCTTTAGATCCATAGGCCAACATTAGAGCCATTTCCCCTATTTATGTGATTTGTGCATAGGAAACGTTGTTATGATTATGATTCCATAGATTTAAAAGAAAAATTTGTGATATTGTACTTCTTAAGGTAGGTAGCGAGCTACTTCGGCCAAATCGCCCATTTTGGGCCTATCGAGCAGAAATTATTGAATATATCCATTGTTTCGGTGTAAACGAATCAATCATATGTTTGGTGTCGATACATTAAATCAAAAGCTACCAAAGAAAATCTATAAGAACTCACGGAACGAATTTTTAAACCATTTTTTCTCAAAAAACAAAAGAAGCACTGTCAAAACCCATTTTTCCATTCAATTTTTAATATCATTTCCCAACCAATTTTTGCTGATGGATCTTCCCGGGAATTCTCGGGAATCTGGAAATATTTAGTTCAATGACCAGACAAGTATAAAGTTGATTTAATGACAGTTACTCAACAGAGTTTTTTTTATTTAGTTTCCACATAACGATTTATAAAGTATGGAATAGTTTAATCACTATGTGTTAATATTTTGTCTTCCATTGGAAACATTTTCCGAGCTGCCAACTTCTTCCGTAATTTTTAGTAACGACTGCCCTCGGGAATTTATTTCGACCCAAAAAATATACCCGAATCCTCCTAGAAGTCTGTGTCAACATTCCTGGAAGTTATCATCTGAACGAAGTTTCTTCCAGAAGTACTTCTGACTTCTACAACAACTTCTTTTGACTTCCAACGGAAGGTTCATACAACTTCTTCAGCAAGTTTCTTAAAATGAAAGTTCCTCGCGACTTCCTTGATTAGCCTTATAGGCTTCGCATAGAAATGTCTCCTGATTTCCCATGAACTTTTTCCTGGCCTCCCCCGGAAATTTAATCTGGCTTTTATCGGAAAATTCTTCCGATTTACTTAAGAAGAGCTTCAGATTTCTCTGGAAGTTAATCCAAACTGTCTCTTTAAAAGTTTCTTTTGGCTCCTTTGGGACATTTTTTGTAACTTTCACCAAAAAATTCATCTAAACTTGTTTCCCGGGAAATTGAAACAGATTCCTGGGAAGTGGTACACATGCTTTTATATACACGATAACCAAAAATTTATTACAATAAATGTTAGTTCTATTCCCTATCATCCTTTGTTCATGAACATTGCAGCGAATGTTAGAAGTTGACCTTGCAGACGATGCAATGATTTTCAATCTTTTTTTATTCCGTGTTCTGTATATGCTTCCACCTGCACAAGCAAGCATTTGCCTTGATTTTTATGTATAACATGGTAGAATGACGCACACACTTGCCTCGATTCTCTCCAGCAGAAAAGGCAAACGAAGACGAGTATTCGAGCAAATAGCGCTTCTTGTTTAGCCTATCCATTTCTCGAAGCATGAAGCAGTGGGGAAAGCACAGGTCTGATTATCACAACATTCGTGGTTCGAGAGTCCTCCAGCAATATTTTTTTTCGACATGATTAATTTCACTCACTAATACACTCCACATTTTTCTTTCTTTATTTTCTTGCATTGAACCGCAGCTCGGTATATCGCATCCTCCGTTCATGCGGTCTCCACTAACATCCTCCGATGATGAATCCCACATAATTGTAAGCTAATCTTACATCCTCCGGTTGGGTGTAGATTTCTCGGGTTGTCCCGGGTAGGCAACACTAACTTGATCCGTACGCCAAAGTGAATTCAATGCGCAATGGTGATTCAATGCGTTAGGATGGAATCAGAATTCGTAGGCTGAGTTTGCAGTCAAGAAAGGCTGTTAGATTTTTACAATCACCCATATTCTTGTTTTCGTACGAACCGTATTTTCCATACAAAAAAAACTTTTTTTTTTGTATGGAAAATGCAGTTCGCACGAAAATGAGAATATGGGTAAGGCGTGAATAAGATGTTGGGCTGGAGAGAGACTGAGCTTTACCAAAATCGGAACGTACGGTAGATTGCCTAGTTTCATCCATTTGTTTGGATTCAGAAGCATCGCCTTTAAATCTTCGATTTAAACAGGCCCGATGTTTTTTGATTCATCTTGCCTCTTAAATGCTGCACAGTAGGCCTGGTCGTTTTGATATGTGTGACGCATCTTCGATGTGAAAAACATATCAAATATACAAGAAAAATGATGTAGGTATATATATCATTTTCCAGGATGCTTTCAAGAACTGACTGCGTTGGTGTTAGATTAGATTGGGTTAGATTAGTCATTTTCAGTAGAAGATGCAGAAAAATTAAATTTCTGCCGTGAAAATCTCGCTAGGTATCATAAAAAGACAAAAATACATTTTAAATTCAATGAAGTCATTTTATCCCGCAGATATTTTGCAGATATGTTATGAAGATATTTGTACTGTTTCAAGATAAGATATTACGTAAATTTAAGAAGACACCCGAAGGCTTTTTAAGTTTTAAGAAGACATGTGAACATTTTTCTATTGAAATTAAAATGTTTACTAAGACAGAGCTTCTTGATTATGAGTAATTTAATCAATTTTTTAGTTTAACTTATCATATCATCAATACTTGATCGGCTGAAATATCCGCAGAACTTTATTGTAATGTTCAATTAGCTTGATATCATTGAACACTTAATCAACACTGATCAACGTGCCATTCTTAAAGAATATATTAAGAATGAATCTTTGTAAAGTTGACGGTTTTCCCAATAAGAACTGATCAACCTGAAGCCTTTTAAAATTCCAATTAATTGAAATTCTCGATGGAAATACTTCTTAATCAACCTACCATCTTTGGAGAATATCAGCGTTCTCATTTTAAACTTTTTTAAATAATCTTTAGAATGAACTACATCAACCTGAAGTCTTGCTAAAGGAACCAATGAACTATACTATGATTTATTATCAGCGGATCTTTCAATACTTTCCCATGATAATATCTGATGAACCAGCAATCTAGCGAGAGTCTGCATAAGTCTTTAAAAAATATCTAGAGGAACTAATTGATCCAAAACATCAACTAAGGTGTCTGTGCTTCCGCAAAGCTTCTTGAACTTAAACTTAGTTCCATGAACTCAAACAAAGCTCCCAGAACTTCTTCCCAATCCATTGAGGTTATCTGAAGCTCTCTGAGCTTCAAGATTCCTGAATTTGTGGGAGAGCTTGAGCTTGAAATTCACCTTTAGGAAGTTTTCTAAACGCTTACACAAACTGAATTTCTACCAAGATTGCTATTTCCTGTAACTCATCCATTGATCTCTGAATATCTTCGAAGCTATACTGTTAAAAAAAATCCCCTCTTAATTTGACCAAGATTCCAGAATATCTATGACATCCTCCAATCTTTCTGGAAGACCCTTAACCTTTTCACGTTTTTTCTGAACATATGTGCGGCACACGGGGCCTCCCTTAGCTTAGTCGGTAAAAGCGCAGCTACATAGCAAGACTATGCTGGAGATGGCTGGGTTTGATTCCCAGTTTAGTCTAGGATTTTATTGGGTTAGAAAATTTGTCGACTTCCCTGCGCTTAGAGTAGATTGAACTTGCCACACAATTATCATAATGCAAAAATGGAACAGGCATCGAAAGCTCTCAATTGACAACTGTGGTAGTGCATCTAGAACACTAATATGCGATAAGCAATTAGCTTGAAATGCAAATAGAAGAAGAAGAAGAAGAAGAAGAAGAAGAAGAAGAAGAAGTTAAAATATTAAAAATTGGAATCAAGAAGCAGCATTGGATTTTTTTTACAATAGCTCAACAATGAATTCCCGATAAATTGACGCGATTAATCAAGGCGACGATGGATCGAGTGATGTGCGTTGTTCGAGTATCGGAGACACTCTCGAGTCCCTTTGAATCTCGAAAGGGGTTACGGCAAGGTGATAGACTTTCGTGTCTGCTATTCAACATCGCGTTAGTAGGTAGGGATAGACACGAGTGGCACGATCTTCAGGAAGTCCATCCAGCTTCTTGGCTTCGCCGATGACATTGACATCATGGCACGGAACTTTGAGACAATGGCGGAAACGTACATCAGACTGAAGGCTGAAGCTAGGCGGATAGGACTTGCCATCAACGCATCAAAGACAAAATACATGAAAGGAAGAGGTTCTAGGGAAGACAATGTTAGCCTCCCACCCCGAGTTCAGATTGACGTTGACGAAATCGAGGTGGTCGATGTAGCTCACTGGTTACCGCCGAAAATGATACCAGCAGAGAAATTCAAAGACGCATTATGGCAGAGAATCGTGCCTACTTTGGACTCCGGAGGGCGCTCCGGTCGAATAAAATTCGCCGCCCCACAAAGTTGACTGTCTACAATACGCTGATTAGACCGGTGGTCCGCTACAGCCACGAGACCTGGACTATGCTCGTGGAGGACCAATGCTTGGTGTTTTCGAACGGAAGGTGTTGCGTACCATCTACGGTGGAGTGCAGATGGATCACGGAACGTGGAGGAGGCGAATGAACCACGAATTGCACCAGCTGCTGGGAGAACTATCCATCGTCCACATTGCAAAAATTGGACGACTACGGTGGGCTGGGCACGTCGTAAGAATGCCGCATGACGACCCAGTGAAAATGGTTCTAGAAAGCGACCCAACAGGAACAAGAAGAAGAGGCGCGCAGCGGACAAGGTGAATCGACCAAGTAGAAGGCGAAGTGTGGCCATTAGACTGATGCAAATTTTGACATTTTCGCTCCACAGTGCTCAAACGGTTTCAAACCGGGTAATGATTAGTCTCCCAAAATTTGAACTCATTTGAAAAGAAACTGACTTGGCACAAACCATTTGAAGTTTATATGGAAATTACTATGGGAAATCGAAACTTTTTGTTCATTGTCTTCTTACCTTTTTCCATATGGCACTGTTCAAAAATTCAAAAGCTATGCTTATGGAAAATTTCCTTAGCTTCAACTTAGCAGAACATAGTTCTTGAGCCAAACGTCAAATAAAATAGTTATTAATTGTTTAAGAGATTGATAATCTTATGGCATGATCAAGCAACTGTTTTGTGAGCAACACTGTATCTTGCAGTGTGACATAGTAGCCATGATTTTTGTGCTCTATTCCAAGCGCCAGAAACACCAATGTTGCCTGCTGAACAGTTGATTGAGCATAATCGTAAGACATTAGTGGCTTGAATTATTGATAACTTTTGATGTTTACATTATATTGAAAAGTGATTCAGAACAAAGTTGTAGCTGAGAAAATTTTCTACGAGAACAGTTATCATTTTTTAAAGCAGAGCGATATGGTAAATTGTTAGATGGATATGAACAAAACATTTGGTTTTCCTATAGTAATTTCCATATAAACTTCAAATAGTTTGTGCGAAGTCAGTTTCTTATCAAATGAGTTCAAATTTTGAGAGACTAATCAGGACCCGATTTGGAACCGTTTGAGCACTGTGGAGCGAAAATGTCAAAATTTGCATCAGTCTAGTGGCCATGGATCGAGTAGAGTGGAGACGACTTCTTCGGACAGCAGAGGACAACAAGGCCTTAGCCTGATTGGTAAGGTAAGGTAAGTAACAATGAATCATATCATTTGAACAGTTTAAAATTACGGTTCCTACCTAACTTTGCAATGAAGCAATATTTTAAGATTTTTTTCTTCTAGAACTTCAAGAAAATAGGTTCCTATTTTTGTTAGGCCTAAAAAATTCAAAATGTATTGCCTCATTTTCTTAAAATTACTGATAGAGGAAATGGCTAATTGCATATTGGCCTATGGATCTAAGATTTAGCCCATCGTTAAAAATCTGCTATTTATCATCTAGATATGAATGCGTCATTGAGACGGTACTAATGGATATTTTTGGTCACTATTGAAAATTTAGTCGATTGCTGAATTTATGTATGGGCGCAAATTAGGGGCGATTAGGCCAACATTACATCCATTTTCCCTACTTAAAAAAACTTATTGATTTTATGATTAATTTGTGACTCTTTACTAAATCTATCGGTACGTTAGAAACGGTAAAGAAATTTAGATGTCATCTTGGATAAACATTTTTTTTTCTAATCCGTTCGAAAAAGTGCTTAGAATGACGGAAATAAGATCTTAACCCTAACGAAACCATTATTTTTTGTTTTATAAAAGTGTAGAGCCCTAATTCTCAAGAGCATTCAATGTCGCATTATAACTCAATCAGTCCGAAACAGGTTTATTCAAATTTAAATTGGCCAAACTGTGTGTTGGGATTTCCCAACGACTAATGATCTCCTAGTTAGTGTCACTGCACTGTTCCGGCACAGCTTGCACTCTGCAGTAGCTCACTAAAACACTTGCTAGTTTCCATTTAAATAACTTGCTGCTACTGCGAATCTTAACTTGTGTGAATGACCAGAATTTGTAAGCACACCAACACATTCCTTGTCACTCGAACATATTTCCATCCACACAATCCTCATCCGTCTGTGGCTACACGGCCAATGAGAGTAACTCAGTCATTGAGTCCAATTCGACTCAAAATAGCAATAAAGTGGAATTACTCAGTAAATGAGAACAAAATTCCTTGATTTTTCCAGGAAAAACTGCGGAAAATCGACAATATTTTTTCTCGAGGAAAATTTTACTCACTCACTGAGTAACTCCACTCTTCGCACTTTTGAGTCGAATTCGAGTCAATTTTGGCCGTGTTGTGTATTCGCAACATTGCACACGTCGCTTTCCAGCCTCCCCGCCCGCTTACCCTGCGCTCAGTCGTTCGGTTTAAACAAATTGAATAACTTTTCATATCTCTCTCATTCCTCACCTGTGTGCAGTAGCGTATGGCCAAATATAGGTCAGTAATATAAACTTACTTTTTTTTTGCGCTCGCACTCACCCGCTTGCCCCCCTTTGCGGATGTCACCCAATTCAACAGCGATGTATGAGCAATTGTTGTGATTGCCTTCGTCGATCGGTCGTTCGCATTCACAATCGCAAATAATCACACCTACGGGGAAGTATACGTGATGGACGGGTGCCGTCGGGTGGAACTCATCCTCTGCTCAGGGTGTAGGTGAGTGCGGAGCGGTGCGGAGGTCGGTGATATTGTTTTTATTATGCTTTTGGATTTCAGGAAGAGCTAAGAGAAGGAGGACGAAGGGAGGGAATCGCTCTCTCTTTTTCGCCGTACAACCCCCCATCAGCCGCCACAAAAGAAGATGATACGAAAGAGGAAACACTGAAAGAAGATCTGGGTCTGGATCGGCGGCGGCGGCGGCGACGGCGGCGCGTCTCGCAAAGTGAAATCAGGGAGGTGGAAAGAA
The DNA here is from genome assembly GCF_037179485.1 of Ochlerotatus camptorhynchus. Classification (NCBI taxonomy): domain Eukaryota; kingdom Metazoa; phylum Arthropoda; class Insecta; order Diptera; family Culicidae; genus Ochlerotatus; species Ochlerotatus camptorhynchus. Next base: position 13,610 of record NW_027040652.1, read on the forward strand.
GGGAACATGGAGGTGTAGGAATCAGAAAAATCGGTCACTTTGTGCTCTAATTTTTCGCTTTCCATCCTAAGCGCTCTTGGGCTATGTGCCGGCGGCTGATGGAAAGGTAGGTAACTGTTCTGGTGGGAGAAAGTGTGGAACGCCGTGCATGGAGGAAGCGTGAATGAGCGCAGCAAATTGGTGTGGGACTTTGCGCGATGTGAGCGAATCTGGATGGGAGAAGATTGATAATGAATAGGGATAGATGACTCGCATTATGCGGGCTTATACTCGATGGTCGCGATTTTGTGACAACACAAGACCACCATGGACGAACGGTGGTTTTTGGTGATCTTCTTGAAATAAGCTCTACGTAATTCTAGCGTTAAGAATCATGCCGATTTTTTCACATTTCTTTAGCACTGTATAGGAACAATCTCGGAGTAACCCAAAGAGAAAATCGATTATCACAGTTCGGCCCTTGTGTTTCTGAACGTAATAAGTTATAAGATGTTAATACGATGATTTTTGTACTGATTCAGATATTTGATGGGTTATCTCAAATGCTACGACCGATTACCCCATAAACCTATTTGCATGCAGATGACGTGAGCATAAAGTGGGTGCATAAATTGCAACAACCGGAGCCCTCCGCAAACAGTTACGAGCGCGACCCCGTCAGTTAACCACCCAAATTGCGCCAGCCCTATCATCACTCATTAGCATCTGATGGGCACCTTGTTTCGCAAGCGAACCGTTTTGCCAAACCATGATTACCTTCCGACGCACAGCCACAATGAAACACGCCAAATCATCATCATTCAATAATCAGTCCGCATCGTGCTCTCTTGCCGTGCGGATCTATTTGCTTTTTGCTGAAGGAAGTGTTACTACTACCTAAAGCTACAACAAATTTAAACAGCACTTTTCAGTGCTCAACCTGTAAAAAATTTTCTACCTTGTTCAACTCTTATTCCTCTTCGATCCTTGTTTGGACCCTACCCGAGGTAATCCTTCTTGGATATCGATTTGGAAAATTCCTCTTCGATCCTTCAGATTCTTATAGTAATCTGCTTGGAAGTCGATTTGGATAAAAATTTACTGCCGCCATGGCGCCTAAACGCAAAAGAAAGGGGCAAACTCTTGACCCCCCTTCTGATGAAATTAATTTGAGTAATCAATTTGATTTGCTCACGGATGATGAGAATGATCCATCATCCAAGAAAAATTCTAGTAAACTTTCCCGGCTTAATGCCAAGAAGGAAAAGATTCCCCCTATTGTGATAACCACTACCGATTTCCATGCTCTTCGCATGGAACTTTTGAATTTCGTGAAAGTTAAGTTTTCACTACAAATTGGACGTCGGGGTGAATGCCGTGTATTGGCTGAAACCTTGGACGGATTTAAATGTCTTCTCAAGTATCTTACTGAGAAGAAGCACAAATTTTTTACTTACGACACCAAAACTGAACGTGTGTTCAAGGTTGTCATGAAAGGACTGCCCAGTGGTGAATCCCTGGATCAGATCAAAGATGAACTGGCAAAATTACTTGGAGTTGTGCCACTCCAAGTAATCAAAATGAAAATGAAATCCCGTCCTGGCGATTCGCGCAACGGGATTTCTAATGATTTTTATTTAGTTCACTTCAAGTCTAGTGAACTAAACAACCTTAAGGCCTTAGAAAAAGCTAGCCTTATGCTCCATGTCCGAGTGAAGTGGGAACACTTCAGGAAGACTGGAGGAAATTTCCAAAACCTCACCCAGTGCCGTAAGTGCCAGGGATGGGGTCACGGAACTAAAAATTGCTACATGCCAGCTAAATGCATGAATTGTGGTGATTCCTCTCACGCAAAGGACGACTGTCCTGTGAAGGAAGATCCTAAGAAATTTAAATGTTCAAATTGTGGTGAAAACCACAAATCCAATTTTTGGGAATGTAAGACTCGCAAAGCGATCCTACAATCTCGTTCTAGCCGTCAGGTAGGAAACGCTCCACGTTTCCGACCAGGTACAAATTCCTCTGCTGTTAACAACGGTCAGCGAGGAACAAATTCTACATTCGTACCCGTAGGTACAAATATCTCCCCTGCTTCAAATGTTTCATCTGTACCTACTCCCCTCGCTGCTAACAATGTTCAGCGAGTTAATGGAGCTACCTATGCTGCTATTGCAGCGGGTAGAAATCAAAATACTAACCAACGTTCTAACGGAAATTTTGACAATTTTGACTTAGGAAGCATTACTGCCCCCAAAATGGAATTTTTACAGAATTCATTAATTGACATGATTTCTGATATGCTTAAATCTAACTCCATGTTTGATGCTATTCAAACTGGAGTAAAATTTGCAAATAATATTGTCATGACTTTAAAATTCAGTAATGGATTTTAAAGCATTAAATATTGTAAATTGGAATGCTCGATCTCTTAAAGATAATGAAGACGAGCTATTTAATTTTTTAAGAGTTCATAACGTGCATATTGCCGTTATAACTGAAACGTTCCTTAAACCTGACCATAAGGTTAAGAAGGACGCAAATTACTTGATTTATAGAAATGATCGTCTTGATGGACCCTGTGGTGGCGTTGCCATCATTATTCATAGACGAATCAAACATAAAATTCTTTCTTCATTTGAAACCAAAGTTTTTGAAACTTTGGGAGTTTCTGTTGAAACAAAATTTGGACAACTTACGTTTATAGCTGCCTATTTGCCATTCCAATGCGTAGGCCAGCAAAAGAATTTTCTCAAGGGTGACCTCCAGAAACTTACCCGTCATAGGTCTAAATTCTTCATTATTGGTGATTTTAATGCAAAACACCGCTCATGGAATAATGCTCAAAGCAATTCCAATGGTAATATTCTGTTTGATGATTGTTCTGCAGGTTATTACACTATTCAATATCCAAACAGCCCAACATGCTTTTCTTCTGCAAGAAATCCCTCCACTATTGATTTGGTCTTAACTGATTCATGTCAACTTTGTAGCCAACTGGTTACCCATGCTGACTTCGGTTCTGATCACCTTCCAGTAACTTTTGAAATATCCCAAGAAATAATTTTTAACCCCAACAGCTCTACTTTCAATTACCATAGAGCTGATTGGGAGCAGTATCGAACATTTATGGAATATAACTTCGATCCAAACATTCCTTTGCAAACCAAAGATGAAATTAATTATGCTCTTGAATCTCTGACTACTTCTATAGTTGCAGCAAGAGCTGCCTCAGTACCAAAATGCGAGGTTAAATTCGATTCAATTATAATAGACGATGATCTTCAGCTCTTGATCCGTCTTAAAAATGTTCGTAGGAGACAATATCAAAGAACACGCGATCCTGCCATGAAAGTTATCTGGCGGGATTTGCAAAAACAAATTAAAAAGCGATTCTCTGCCCTGAGGAACAAAACTTTTGAAAATAATATTTCTAAATTAGACCCGAGTTCCAAACCCTTTTGGAAACTCACAAAAATTTTGAAAAAACCTCAAAAGCCAATTCCAGCGCTTAAAGAAGGTGGTAAAATTTTGATCACAAATTTGGAAAAAGCTCAGAAACTTGCTAAGCAATTCGAGAGTTTGGGTCTTACTAGTCCTATTGAGAATCAGGTTGCTCGGGATTTTCTGAATATTTTCTCTCGGGAAAATATTTTTGATGATTCCTGGGGGACTGATTTGGACGAAGTAAGGTCTATAACTAAAAATTTTCAAAATATGAAAGCTCCAGGTGATGATGGAATTTTCTATATCCTCATCAAAAAACTCCCAGAGAGTACCTTGTCTTTCTTGGTAAAATTATTTAACAGATGTTTCCATTTGGCATACTTTCCTGATAAATGGAAAAATGCAAAAGTTGTTCCAATTTTGAAGCCGGATAAAAATCCAGCTGAAGCTTCTAGCTACCGTCCAATAAGTTTGCTTTCTTCGATAAGTAAACTTTTTGAAAAGATAATTTTGAATAGAATGATGCTTCACATCAATACGAACTCAATTTTTGCAGATGAGCAGTTTGGATTTCGCCATGGGCATTCAACTACTCATCAACTCTTAAGAGTTAACAATTTAATTCGTTCAAACAAATCTGAAGGCCACTCAACTGGAGTTGCTCTTCTAGACATAGAAAAAGCATTCGACAGTGTTTGGCATGAAGGTTTGATTGCTAAATTGAAAAAGTTTAATTTTCCACTTTATATTATGAAATTAGTTCAAAATTATTTAACTGACAGAACTCTTCAAGTAAATTATCAAAATTCCAAATCTAATCGACTACCTGTTAGGGCAGGAGTTCCTCAGGGTAGCATTCTTGGGCCTATATTGTATAACATTTTCACTTCGGACCTCCCTGATTTGCCTCAGGGTTGCCACAAATCTTTGTTCGCTGATGACACAGGCATTTCCGCTAAAGGAAGAAGTCTTCGTGTTATTTGCAGCAGACTGCAGAAAAGTTTAGATATTTTCTCTTCTTATTTACAAAAATGGAAGATTTCTCCCAACGCTTCCAAAACTCAACTTATAATATTTCCACATAAGCCTAGAGCTTCGTTTTTGAAACCTAGTAGTAGTCACATAGTCACTATGAACGGAGTTCCAATTTCCTGGTCAAACCAAGTGAAATATCTTGGATTAATACTTGACCAAAAATTAACTTTTAAAGATCACATTGAGGGCATTCAAGCCAAATGTAACAAATATATTAAATGTTTGTATCCTCTTATAAACAGGAAATCCAAACTTTGCCTGACGAATAAACTTCTAATATTTAAACAAGTTTTTAGACCGGCCATGCTTTACGCTGTGCCAATATGGTCTAGTTGCTGCACTACCAGGAAAAAAGCACTTCAAAGGATTCAGAACAAAGTTCTGAAAATGATTTTGAAGTTGCCTCCCTGGTACAGTACAACCGAAGTACATAGAATTTCGAATGTTGAGACTTTAGCACAAATGTCCAACAAAATAATTAATAATTTCAGGCAAAAATCGTTGCAATCCTCAATTGCAACGATTCATTCCCTTTATACTTAGATAAGATTTAGTTTTAGTTATTTAGTTTTAAGCTATCAATTGTTATACTGACATGCAGGTTTAAAAAACCTGTTTAAAATACTGAATTGCCAAGACAGGAACAATGTAAAAACACTTAGATATATATCATAACAATTAAGGCTGGTAAGTTACTGTAGTAACTGGAGCACCTAGGTTAAAATGAAATGTAATTTATTTTGAATTTGGAACAAATAAAGAGTTAAAAAAAAAAAAAAAAAAAAAAAAAAAAAAAAAAAAAAAAAAAAAATCATCATTCAATAAACCTGTTTCCCTTTTTGGCTTGCAAAGTATTGGGCCACACAATCAGAAAGTTGCCGGTTCCTACCAAAAATTAAAAATTTTGAAAATTATCTGATCAAGACACCTCTCTCCGCTTATTCCCGGATCTACTTGAGTGGACGTAACCTCCTTCCCTCTACCTCCACCGTTCGAGTGCGTAAATCTCAACGCGTGGAAAATGATGATGGACGACCAACACAGAGACCAACCGACCGACCGACCGGAGTGGAGGAAAGAAAATAGAAACTCCACGCTCGTGCCCCTATTGTGCTGACATTGTTTCGCGTAACAACTCCACACTCCACACATCCAGATGGTCTGTTTAAAAGCAGCTCCCCGCTCGTGCCACCCCAGCTCACTCCTTCCGGAAAGTTGGAAAGCGGCGATGAGAAAACCGAACCTCCCATGTTGGTTGGCATGTATAGGTAGGTATTTGGTGCACTACCAGCTCCGGTGTGCGACTTGATGCACTTGGACGAACGTAGGCGTGCGGGAGTGTACGGTTTGGGAAATGAGGGGTTTTCCTCGGATAGTTGGAGCCCTTTGGGAGAACAGGTCCCGTCTAACAGTGTGACTGTCTGCTCATCAAGTAAAGTCTGTCAAATGAAATAAATGATTAAATGGAAGATTTTTTTTGAACTGTCAAATTTGTTCTAATGCAGCCGAGTTGGAACGAATATCTCGATACCTTAAATTGGTATGGATTAGCGTAAGAGGTACAATACCAAAAAATGTTCCCAAAATCCCATTCCAATATCAAACTACGTTAATGCAATACCAAAACAATACCACACAGGTATTCTTTTGGTAACCAAATATTGCATGTAATTTTTTGGTATTATTCTATGGTGTTTTACATCTTATGTTAGGTTGATCCACACCAAAATCTGGTATCAGGTCCAGAGCTGGTAAATATCACGGCTGTCATGTGAGAATGAGAAAACAGGTCCTCTCACTATCGTTTTGCAATGACCAAGCGCTCATGAGAATAATTCTCATCCGGTTTGGACATCAAAGTTTCTAATTGATTTAGATGCATTTAGGCAAGCAACAGTATATAATCGATAGAGAGAATATATTTTTAAGATTTCCGCGGTACAAGTAACAATAATATCAATAAATGAGCTAATAATTGCAATGTTCACAACACTGTCATTTTCCGTCATGAAAAAAAAAATCCATGAGATTTTGATGAAAATCTCTATCACCGTTTTCTCATCCGATGATGGTGACAGAAATATCGCGTGAGATCTGTCATTGGAAATGACATTTGCCAGCCCTGATCAGGTCAGAATTAGATATTCTTAATGGAAACCTTTGTAGGGATAAGAGGTGGAACCATCATCATCATCATCATCATCCAACTTTTGGAATGACAACAACTTGAACCTTTCTCCTTTGGCATGTAGCTCAGAGTAACACTGGCTTTGAATAGTTCAGTAAGGAGGCGGCTGAGCATTTATTTCCCCAGTTGAAGTAATGCTGGGAATATTTCATCTTTCCGGGCAAATTTGAAAGGTTGGAAAGAACTCAATGTCCATTAAACTCTAGATGGCGTGAAGATTTCAATAGCTTTCTGATAGGCATCTATTGACCATTCATGTCGTGCCATTTCAAAGTCCTGTTCTTCAGGCAAAAATGGAGTCGACTCTGGGAAGTGAGTCCTCATCATTTCTTCCAGTGTTTCAGAAGAGTCAGCATTTGAAAGGTCTTTTGAAGGAACTGTATGCATCCTTGCAGTTGCTGGAGCGTTATTGATATCATCACATACCCGTTTCCAATCCTTCCGATTAGCTCGCCTCAATTCTCTGTTGTATTCAGCTAGGGCATTTTTGTATTAACCTCAATCTGGAGTAGCTGGTCTATTGAACAATCGTCCGGACATCTTCCTCAATTTTGCCAGCTTATCGTATCACCAAAGAACATCCCTATTAGATGATCTTTGTTGGATAGGTCAACTAGCATGATATGATGAGATCATTATGTTGATGATCGCATCAAAAGCATTTTCTGATTGAATTATCATTCATTAAATGAAAACACAAATGGTGAGTCGACAAACTGGAAGGAGTGTTGTCCCAACAGCTCTGGTCCTCACAAGTTCCTACCTCACGCTTCCACGGGTCAGCCGATGACAAAGACCGCCAGCAAAAGATGCTGGTAGCGTAGCCTGGGCAATGTCACCACGATAAAAAACATGGATCCGGATCGTGGTGATAGCAAAGTGAGGAGGTGCGACCCTCGAGCGTCTGTTCACCATGGAGGTGCGGCTCAAACAGCGTCTGTCTCGGAGCGAGCGGCTGAATAAGAAATGCTGTATCACGTCAGCTACACCTAAGGTGGCAGCCCCACCAACATGATGTAGGTATCGCGATCCCGGTAAGGTAGCATACTGAAACCCCCAACATTACTCAGAAAAACGAAGAAAGAGAAAACAACGAACGGAATTTTCGGCAACCGACCCGGCAACGAAATAAGGACAATGAATGGAAACTCGGTACTTGGAATGTCAGAACCTTAAATGAACCTGGACGAGCGGGCCTTTTGGCTCGTGAACTGCAAAAAGTGAATGTGAGCGTAGCTGCTATTCAGGAAGTACGGTGGCCTAGATCCGGAGAACGTGAATTCCGGGCGGTGGATCCCATCGCCAACACTTCCTTCAAGTATCATATCTATCACAGCGGTGGCGATAGGGCAGAACATGGAGTAGGGTTCATAGTGATCGGGAAGCAGATGAAGCGTGTTATGCGGTGGAGACCGGTAAGCGACCGCATCTGTGTATTAAGGATTCGGGGCAAATTCTTCAACTACAGCCTGATCAACATCTATGCGCCAACCAACGATAAATCCGATGACGTGAAGGACGCGTTTTATGACAGTCTCGATAAAACTTATGATGAGTGCCCAAAACACGACGTGAAGATTGTAATCGGAGATGCAAATGCGCAGGTCGGGAGGGAAGATTTCTTTCGTCCAATCATTGGTACAGAGAGCCTACATACAGTAACCAATGATAACGGCCTGAAACTGATAAACTTCGCCGCTGCTAGAGGTATGGCCATCAGTAGCACCTACTTTGCACGCAAGAATATCCGAAAGCACACCTGGAGACACCAAAATGGCGAAACTTGCACCCAGATCGATCACATGTTGGTGGATGGCCGGCACTTCTCAGATGTCATTGATGTAAGGACTTTTAGGGGGCCTAACATTGACTCAGATCATTATCTTGTTGTCTGCAAAATTCTTGCGCGTCTATCGACCGTTACTAATTCATCGAACCGGAGATCGATGCGTTTCAATATCCATCGCTTGTCAGTAGAAGGTGTTGCTGCAGAGTACCGCCAGAAGCTTGATGAGCGGATTAGCGAAATCAACGTGAACGAGGACCTCAACAATCTGTGGAACACAATCCACGGAGCGGTGAACACAACAGCACAAGAAGTGATAGGTACAGCTCAAAGACGACCACGTAATGGCTGGTTTGATGAGGAGTGCCAGAGGTTGACGGATGAGAATAACGTTGCCAGAAGCCGGATGTTAGTGTCTGGTACCCGGCTGAACAGAGAGCGGTACAAGGTAGCAAGGGCAGCTGAGAAACGAACCCACCGCAGAAAGAAAAGGCAATACGAAGAACGCGTGATTGCTGAGGCGCAAGAAAGTATGGAACAGAACGATATGCGAAGGTTCTACGCGACTGTCAATGGTGTGCGGAGTAAAACAGCGCCATCTCCCGCCATGTGCAATGACCTTGAGGGGAATTTGCTGACAGATAAAACAATGGTGGCTGCCAGGTGTAAAGAACATTTTGAGACATTGTTGAATGGAGAGAGTGAGGGAGTATCGAGGAACAGAGTAAACATCGCAGACGACGATCAAGCTGTGGAGCTTCCAACGCTAGACGAGGTTAAAAAGGCAATACGTGAGCTGAAAAACAATAAGGCTGCTGGGAAGGACGAGCTCCCGGCCGAACTTTTCAAACACGGAAGTAAGCAGCTGCATCAAGCAATCCACCGTATTCTAACGAAGATATGGGAGGACGAAGAACTGCCTGCTAGCTGGTTGGATGGCCTCATTTGCCCATTATTCAAAAAAGGGCACAGACTCGAGTGCGCCAATTATCGAGGAATAACTCTTCTGAATTCGGCGTACAAAATACTGTCACGCGTTCTGTTTAACAGATTGAGACCGCTTGAGGAGTCCTTCGTCGGTGAATACCAGGCTGGTTTTCGTGAGGGCCGATCAACGACGGATCAAATGTTTACCCTGCGTCAAATCCTTGATAAATTCCGGGAGTACAACTTGCAGACTCACCATCTGTTTATTGATTTCAAAGCAGCATACGATTCAGTGAAGAGAAATGAGCTTTGGCAGATTATGCTAGAACATGGTTTTCCGGCGAAACTAATTAGACTGATTCGCGCAACGCTAGATGGATCGAAATCAAGTGTAAGGGTTGCAGGTGAGATTTCGACCTCGTTCGTGACCTTAGATGGATTGAAGCAGGGTGATGCACTTTCAAACTTACTGTTCAACATTGCTCTTGAAGGAGCGATTAGGAGAGCTGGTGTGCAGAGGAACGGTACCATCATCACACGATCGTACATGCTCCTTGCCTTTGCGGACGACATCGATATCATCGGAATTGACCGTAGAGCAGTGGAAGAGGCGTTTGTGCCTTTTAAGAGGGAGACGGCGAGGATTGGGCTCACGATAAGTTCTACCAAAACGAAGTACATGGTAGCCGGTAGACAGCGTGGGAGCAATAGTGGTGTTGGTAGTGTAGTGTTGTTAGATGGTGAACAATTTGAGGTAGTGGAAGAATTTGTGTATCTTGGAACACTAGTGACATGCGATAATGATGTTACCCGCGAGGTGAAGAGACGTATTGCAGCTGCAAACAGGGCCTTTTACGGATTACGTAGCCAGCAAACGAAAACGAAATTCGCTCTGTATAAGACGCTGATACTTCCGGTAGCCCTCTACGGCCACGAATCGTGGACGTTAAAAGAGTCTGACCGGAGACCATTTGGTGTCTTTGAGCGTAAGGTGCTGCGAACAATACTCGGCGGTAAACAGGAGAATGGCATCTGGCGGCGTCGCATGAATCACGAGTTGTACCAAGTGTATAACGGTACGGATATAGTGAAGCTTATAAAACACGGCAGACTACGGTGGGCTGGGCATGTAGTGCGGATGCCAGAAGAACGACAAGCAAATATTATATTCAGCAGAGAACCCGGTAGAGGTCGTCGACTCCGGGGTAGACCTCGGACACGTTGGCTATTTGCAGTTGAGGAGGACATCAGGTCGCTAAACGTTCATGGCGACTGGAAGCGATTGGCTCAGGACCGAGTCCAATGGAGAAGAGTACTTCGTTCGGCGTTGAATCAACCTGGCGATTCGTAGCCCATCAAGTATCAATTAAGTGAATGAAAACGATAGAGATCTCAGTTAGTTTTTTGGTTTTCTATGGTCTTCTGATATTACTGATCCGGCTTTATAATCAAACCTGATGTGCTTGCGGTCGGACAACGATTCTTCATCAGAAACTTGCCAATTCACAATTTTGCCTGTCAAAAGGTCACCGCAGATAAAATTATCGAGAGCCTCTTGTCGAATTACATTGATAAATGTTGGTGAATTCCCTCCTTTACATAAGTCAATATCGTTAGACGATATGTTATTCAAAAGGTCCTCACTTCTTTTATTAATATCGGTACTTTCCCACATTATGAGCATTTGAATCGCACCCTATTATAAATTGAGTGTTTATTTTTTACAGTATTTAGTTGACAAAATTTGCGACCGAAGAAGGAGAGACGTCATCAACATCTCCTTTGTATTGTTATATTGGTATTTATTTGATGTTTTTCAAAATATTTCGATAACTGAATAATATTTAAACGAGGTTTCATCATATTGAAGGGACCATCGAGTTATTAAATTATCGACTTAAAGTATTAAATAAAGAAATGTTCGTGCTTAATTTAAAGAATGATCCCATATTGTTCCATCTACTCTAATATCTATTCCTATTTGCCTATATGACTTCAAAAAATGGTTCAAAAATTCATTTACGGATGTTCTAAGTAGGTAATTCTACTGAACAAAAATACGCAGTAGGACTTTCAATTCTTGAAAATTTATTCTGTTGCATGAAAGGCACTACTCCATGATAGGAATTGGCCATTTGCCCAATGTCGCCCAAACGCTGAGCGTGTTGCTTCAAGACCGTGTTTGGTCACTTCTCTGGTACCATGTGACTCGTGAATCAGGGACGCCAGGCATGTCTTCATTAGGAATACATTTGAAATCCTGTTAAGACTTTTATTTTTCGAAGACATTTTGAAGACATTCCATGTTGTGTAAAAATTTTTGAAGCCGTATGAACATGCTTGGCATACAAAGTTTTGGTCACGAACTGCTCATTAGTTAAATTTGCACAAAATTGATGAAACATAGTTCATTTTGAAGCAGTAGATAGAATAGAGTTTAAGCTTGTTATAGATGTGTAAGAAAAGTAGTTTTTAATTCTAGTATAAACTGCGTTGTAAAAATTAAGTGAGAAATGCTCGCTGCACATCTCGAACTTTAAGTTTCACATCTATAGTAAACTATGATCCTAATCTATCAATTACTTTAAAGAAAAACAAATTTCAACAACTGAGTGAAAAGTTATTAACAAATGAGCAGTTGGTGTGTACAACTGTGCATGCCAAGCATGATATGAAGACACTTCGAGATTGAAGTAGATTTTGGCTTTATATAAGAGCAGCTTTTAGATAATGATTACTATGCGGGCAAGGGCGTACCCAGATTTCAAAATATAGGGAACAAAAATCTAGAATGAAGTATTTCAAAGGAAGATAAATCTTCTACCAAAATACATGTCATAGTCTCGGAGTCTTGTATAAAAATTCTTTGCCTTTGTCTGAAATTTTAAATTTGTACAAACTTCCAGTGCATTAGAGCTTGGAAAAATTGTATGAGTTATGTATTTTCATAATTTAAAAATTGCATGAACCATAAAATACAATGATGACTATAAATGACATTCGATTTATTTTGAATGCTGAAAAGACCAGCATTTTGAATATTTCAATAAATCATCCATCTTCGGGATGCTCATATAGGATATCAATTTCTTTAAAGTCAAAACCCATCTATAGTCTCAAAATATTATTTGTCAAGCCAAGTCAGATTTATCTTGGAACCTTTCACAGGATTTCTTAGGGATTTGCTCAAGAATTTCTGTAAAATAATATAAGAAATCTATCCTGGGAAATACCCTCATTATTTTCTTCAAATCACTCTAGAAATTATTCAATGAAAACCCTCGAAATTCACTCTGCAATTCACTTCGAATATTTAATAATTGAAGCATCAATTTTCTTTCCCATGATTTGCTTTCCATCGATCTTGTTTTCCGTGCTGAGCACCAATGCTACTGACGCCAGGGAGGCAGCTCCCACACCTGGACCCTACCTATCGACCCATCAACTCATGAATCGGGAACGAACGGCTTTACTTCCCTGATCAGAGATTTTACACCTCAGAAAATCCCAGCGGGCACGAGCGGGATTGAACCCAGGACCTTTGGAGTGAGAGGCAATCACGCTTTCCACTACACCGCCACTGCCGGAGTCGCTTTAGCATTAATTGTAATTACCTTGCAATTCTCCTCAATATTCTACTAGTTTCCTCAGATTTTTCTTAGTATTCCAACTTAACTTCGCCGGAATTATTCCATAAATTACCTTTGAAATCTGCTTCGGAACTCGTCAAAGTATGCTTCAGAAGTCTTTTGGAGTTCCACTTCTAGTTTCCATGAAATTGTCATAGGAATTGCTCTCCTAAGAATTCCCTTTGAATGCACCTTAAATTTAATTTGGATTTATTCCCAGAACTTCCATCGAATTCCCTTGGAATTCTCTTTAGAATTTTTCTAAAATTCCCCTTAAAATTCATCTGTAGCTTTTCTCACAATTATTTCTCAGTTTTCCCCGTCTTTCATTAAGTTTTCTCCTCTTTTCTGGTGGAATCATGCTTCGATTTCCCGTTGAATTTAACCTTAGAATTTACTTGAAATGCCTTCAGATTTCCCGGTTGAAGTATCATCACATTTAGTTCGTGATTATGCTTAAATTATCGTCTCACCTTGTAATTCTACTTAGAATAAAATTGAAGCTTTTCTCGTTTGAATTCTTCTCAGAACTCTCTTGGAAATCTCCTAAGAATTTACCGGAAATCAAAAGATCATCAACTTTACCTTGGAAGCATTCCACAGATTTCGTTTGAAGTTCTCCTCGAAACAAACATGTAATTCCTGTCAGAACTCTTTAGAATCTGAAGAGCTTTGAGTGTGTTGGTTTATTTCCTTTAAATTCCGTTTTAATTGCTTATCTTTTGACATATACGCGTATTTCGTCTACTACTTGCAGACTTCATCAGTGCCAAGTACTCAACACCACTTGGCACTGATGAAGTCTACAAGTAGTAGACGAAATACGCGTATATGTCAAAAGATAAGCAATTATAACGGAATTTAAAGGAAATAAACCAACACACTCAAGGCTCTTCATAAAGGGATTCCGTTAAGAGGTTCGACAAATTTAAACTCTGTAGAATACTCTTTAGAATTTACTTTCAGTTTGCCTCAAACTTTTTCAGAAATTCTCACGCTAATGCCACGAATTTCCAGAATCATGAATATTTTTTTCAAGCTCATGAACCTTGAAAATTTTCTAAGAGCCTTTATATTGATATTAGTTTTCAAATATTGGATCTTGGATAAATTGTCAAGATCCGACATTTGAATCTTCGATCCACAATCCTGAAAATTTCTTCAAGTTTGGATTATTCTTACTTTAAGGTTGAGGAATTGAACATTTTCATCAGTTCTATAAATTTCCTTGTTTTCAGAATCTGATGTTACATTCAATAAAATCTTTAAAAAATGTCTCGGACCTCTATTAATTCAGCGGCGCCAGTGGTGTAGTGGTAAGCGTGGTTGCCTCTCACCCCAGCACGTCTGGGTTCAATCCCAGTCGGCGCAGCCGGGATGTTCTGAGGCATAGCATCTCTGATCATGCCTTTACTTCCGGGAAGTAAAGCCGTTGGTTCCCGGTTCATGAGTTGATGGGTTGATAGGTAGGGTCCAGGTGTGGGAGCTGCCTCCCAGGCGTTGGTAGCATTGGTGCACGGCATGGATAGCAAGATCGACGGAAAACAAATTAAGGGAAAAAAAGAATTTCCTTTAAGTTTGCCTCAAAATTCTTCAGAAATTCTCACGCTAATGCTACGAATTTCCAGAATCATGAATATTTTTTTCAAGCTCATGAACCTTGAAAATTTTATAAGATCCATTATATTGATATTTGTTTTCAAATATGTGATCTTCGAAAAATTGTCAATATCCGGCATTTGAATCTTTGTTCCAGAATCCTGAAAATTTCTTCAAGTTTAATTATTCTTATTTTAAGGTTGATGAATTGAACATTTTCTTCGACTCATGATTTTGAAATTTACATTAAATGTTACATTCAATAAAATCTTTAAAAAATGTCTCGGATCTCTATTAATTCAATTTTAAAATTTCTAACACAATTTCAAACTTCATTGATTCTTTTACTTATTGCTAAGCATTGGAGATCGAAAAAAATGTAAATTCTAGTAGGTGCCTAACTACCGGGCCTCCCTTTGATCAGTCGGTAAAGGCACAGCTACCAAGCAAGGCCATGTTGGGGGTAGCTAGAAATTTTGACGTAGGACTACGTCTGTGATTTCTATATGGGGGTACACTTTGTGAAAACCAAAAATGGAACATGTAACAAAATTATGAAAGATTTTGAACGTTAATAACTTAGCTGCCCCTGTACCAATTTCAATAATTTTATCACCAATCGATCAGGAATATTCCTACGCCTTGGTGTAAATTTAAACTAAATCATTTTAAAAACGTCACTATTGAAAAAATGCAAGAATGTACAACTGTTGCTATGATAATTAAAATTATCACCGATTGCCTGCGTAAAGCGATTTCCTTAACCCAGATTTCAAAGTTAAATTCCATCCGGTCTCACCAAACGATCAAACCTGCCCTCAACCGCTGTTGTGATTCAGTCCAATCACCGTGTGTGGTGGTGTCCAGTCGTCAGCATCAGCAGCAGCAGTGCTTTCGGCGTGTGGCGTTGAACATTGTTCTCCAGTACACAACGAAAGGCGGCCTGCAAGCAGCGAGCTGCAGCCCCACATGAACATCCATAGAAGGAGGAAAAAGCCGTACCGCTATTGATCTGAATCAGTAGCTCTTCGTGAGTTTCTGTGGGTCATCTATGTCAAGCGCGTCATACTAAATAGAATAAACAGAGAGAACCCCGCTCAAATTCCTATTCCTACGCAAAACACAAGCTCCAGCTGCAGTTAACAAATAAGATTTATTATATAAGACCACGTAGTCCTACGTCGCATAGGGCTGTCCCTTGTAGTTTTTTTTCTAATGCCCTGGGCATATCGTATGATTGTACTTGCCACATAATTACTCTAATGCAAAAATGGTACAGGCATCGAAAGCTCTCAATCAATAACTATGGAAGTGCATCTAGAACACTAAGTTGAGGGCACACAATAAGCATTAAGCTTGAAATTCTAAGAAGAAGACGAAAAAGAAGGAGAAGAAGACCTACCTAAATTATAAAATGATTCAAGATTCTTGAACTTTCGAAACTAAGGAAATAATCTAGAAATTTATGAAGTTATACGCGGTATCCCTCTTAAATGACATAAATTTAAAAATATAAGCGAAACGATACAGTGGTTCTCAGAATTTCGTAAAACTGGTAGTTTTGTTCCTTATCGCAAATTATTAGACGCATATTTTTTTACAGTGTCATTAAGGTGACCATTTTCATGTTAGGGTGGTCCAAAAAATCGATTTACAGTGTCGGACAAAAGTAAAGAAGCTGCTTATCATTAAACGATATTAGTGGCAAAAACAGTGATTTCAAACGTGAAAAACCCCTCGTCGACAAGCGAACAAAGTTAGCGCAGTTTTGTTATCCTCCAAGTTCCATCCTCCAAGGAATTTGTACTAAAGGTTTAGTACGATTAGTTATCCTCCCATTCCATCCTCCAATAATATTATACAGGTACTCTACATTGAGGAGCATAAGAATTCGATCAAGCTCAAATCTGTACCGGATACCTTTTTCTTAAAAAAATAATTTGCAATCTTCGAGGCTCCAAGTTACAAGTTCGTGGCGTGAGTTTTGAACACCAGGACTCGCCTGCAGGACTCTAAGGACGAGTTCTGAATGATGGTCATGTCCTCAATTTGTTTTGACGGTGAACAATTTCGATATTACTGAGCACAAATTGTTTAGAAATACATTTTAACGGATTTGCTTGGAGGATAACTAATCGTACTAAAAATCCGGTACAGATTTGAGCTTGATCGAATTCTTATGCTCCTCAATGTAGAGTACCTGTATAACATTCTTGGAGGATGGAATGGGAGGATAACTAATCGTACTAAACCTTTAGTACAAATTCCTTGGAGGATAACAAAACAGCGCTAACAAAGTTAAGCAACTGTTACACATGATGCAATAGCTGGCAACAATGAAATGTCAAACGGACAATACCTACACGCTAACTTGAAAGTACCCATTAATGGTTGAAAAAGACCCATTTTGAAGAAAAGTGGCTTAACTCATTAAATGAGTAAATTTTTTACCCATTAATGAGTATTTGTTACCCATTAATGAGTAATTGTTAATCATTAATGGGTAACAGATACTCATTAATGGGTAAAATTGTTTAATCATTAATGAGTTAAGCCACTTTTCTTCAAAATGGGTCTTTTTTTACTCATTAATGAGTACTTTCAAGTTAGCGTGTACGTATTTCTCATTTTTTATGGTTAACTACACGTGGTGAGTATTTTTTTACAGCCACACAGAAAATACGGCAGTTAAAACTAGTTTTCCGGCAGTGATAAATTCGTTGGTGGAAGATGTCGCGTAATGCATACGGTGATGAACTCAAACAAAAGATTTTCGATAGGGTTTTTGATCTAATTTCCATCCTACTAAGCACAACCCGCGCTCTACCTCTCTTTTATGAACGAGTTTAAACAAAAAAAATAGAAAATTTCTGTCAAAGATGACTTTAAAATCTTTTCACCTTTCCATATGTACCGTTGTATTTGATAAAGAGTCACAAATTGTTGAGATATTGTTTAAAACCTAACACTGCTTCTTGATTCTAAATTCGTCCTACGAGTTTCAATTCCGTCCAAACGCATTGAAACGCCATTAGATTTTCTTCGTCCTACGGATAAACGTAGAAAAAAGGGATTCGCTAGGAGTGCTTCTTTTGTTTTGAGAACAATGAGCGTAAATTATCATGCAATGCACTCTAATAGAATTTATGTTGTAGCTAATGAACTAACGCATAGGAACAAACCTATTATTGATATGTACACGGTGAGCTCATTGATATTATTGATGTTTCTTGCTCGATAGAACGGAAATGGGCGATTACGACGAAGTAGCGCTCTACCCTATGCACCAAAGTGGACAAACTCAAAAGGATATAAGCATCTTGTTACAAATCCTTAAGTCAGTTATTTCACGCATGATTGAGCGCTATAAACCAAGAAGGACGGATACAACTGCTTCAAGATCTGGACGGCCACGAAAATCAACAGCAAAACAGGACCGTTTCATTACTCGTTCATCTAAAAATGTTTCTTTTGCAACGTCATCCGAAATAAAGAACATTTTGAAATTAAGTATTAGTCCGAACTGTTCAGCGACGCTTGGTGAATGCATCATTGTTTAGCTTTAGACCGACTAAGAAACCGCTCATCAACAACAAACAAAGGTAGGCTCGGTTGCTGTTCGCTAGGACACATGTGGACTGGGATGTAGCCAAATGGAGAACCGTGCTATTCAGTAAAGACCGATAGTCCCGCGACTGGATCCAAAGTACTACCGGAAAACTTAGAAGCATGGTGGAGGTAGTCTAATGGTTTGGGGTTGCATTTAGGCTCAAGGTGTGGGACCACTTCATCGCATAAATGGAATAATGAATGGGATGATGTACCGTGAGATACTGCAAAATGTGATGCTACCGTATGCAGAAGAAGAGATGACCTCAATGTAGTGGTTTCAACAGGACAATGATCGGAAACACACGTCCAAAATTGCAAAATAATGGTTCCAGCAACACAACATCCGGGTTCTACCGTGGACATCCAACTCTCCGGACTTAAATCCTATCGAAAATTTATGGGAGATAGTGAATCGCAGGGTCAGATGTGGCATTACCTGTAAAAACGCAAACGAATTGTTTTTGGCACTTACCAATGCTTGGAATGAGATTCTACAATACACTATTAACAATCTAATTGAAGCTATCCCTCGACGCTGTGCGGAGGTTTTAAAGAATCATGGCTACGTCACGAAATATTGAATATTTTGATTTTCGATTCCAGCTGTTTCATTGGTTGCTTAACTTTTGTCGGGAAAGGAAAAGAGTGTAATCTGTTTTTTCATTAATTTCTGTCGAACTTTTTTTCAAACGCCACCGTTTTTGTAATTTTGCGAATTTCGAAAAAAAATCCTACGTTAGATTTTATATATTTTAATGAACAACTCAAAACACAAATTATTTCTTTTCTCCGATGCTTCAGTGCTGACAACGCCCTTCTAACTCTACTTAGCTACTAAATTATTTCAACCCCTTCCAACACCTTGAACATTATGGCTGTTTATGTTTGATAAACTAATCACCATGTTCCTCAATTTGGGTCCTTTTTTTCAACACATTCTTAGCTAAGCTTTTCTGCCTAAAAAATAGGTTTTACTCCCATTTCATCAGTGAAATTTATTTTAGACTGCATTTGTTTTCAAATAGTTCCAGATGTTCCCTACAACTTTGCTGATGGTACCAAACCAATTGGACAAAAAATTTTCGAGTAACAGTTTTAACTTCAGAAAACATTTTTCTATAGACCCTTTTCAAAATTAGGGCTCGATTTAAAATGGTGATCTGAAGATGCCAAATAGCATTTTTGGTCAAATTAAAAAATAATTTTCGTATTAAATGGATTTACGAATTCGTCTGGAATCGCTCATCTTGTAAGCTTAAGCTCTCTCAACTGTCATAAAAAAGTGAGTTTAAATCAATCCACGCAATGATGTATTTAATCTTCGAAAATCTGAATATCTTGACTTGTTGTAATTGAAACGAAAAGTTTCACCTTACCCGAAAGTTGGAATCGTCTGATGGCCATTTCGATCATCAATCTTCGGTCACCTGGATTGACCATCAAAGCCAATCTCTGGCCAGTGTGAACAAAATTATCAACTGTCTCTACCCCTCTCTCTCTCTCTCTATCTATCTATCTCTGCCGTACACCCAATTGTCAATGTTTTCCCTTACCATTGAATCGACGACCGATCGACCAACCGCGACTGGCACGCGGCGTGCTGCTGTGGTCAGCAAAAGAGTTCCACCAAACCGAAATAATTCGACCAGCATATCAAAATAAAAGCTCGTTGCCGCACATACCTGCACCGAACGTTGTCGTTGTCGTCGTAGCCGCGGAAGGGAATCTGCTGTTTCGGTGAAAAATTGGTTGAAACTTTACTGAAGAAAGAAAGAAAAAAACAACACCGGGCAGCAATTTACGTCGCCACTGCAATCGTTCGTCCGTCCGAATAAAACAAATAAATAATTAATGAGTGCATCCAAATTGGGCCAACTTTTGTTGAAATCGAAATGTGGTGAATAGTGAATGGGGCAGTCCGTCGAGTGGGTGGCGGCAATTGTCCAAATCTTGGTAAATAACGGAATGGGACCGTGGAGACAACAAAAAGCGCAAATCACGGTCCAAAAACCGAGCGGAGCCCTTATACCACCTTGTATTTGAATCGTTTAGAGTGAGCGAGGGCTCCGAGGGGACCGGAGAGCAAATTTGAAAACAAAGAAACTATTAGGCTGACGCCAAAGGGCAGCTTACGGGGAGTTTGGACGACACCCACCCGTCACGCGACACTGTGCTTGGACCGAACATTTCAAAACGAAACTGTTTAATAAATTAAAAATGAAGGAAAATCCTCGCTCGGATGGATGAAGCCACCCTTGGGTCGGCGGGTGTCACTTTTCAAATTTTGTATGCTTGGGGTACCTTATTACCACACAAACGATTGCTTCGAGGATGACCGAGGTCTAATTATGATACGTATTGTTTTTTTCTTCTGTTGGCATGATTTCACCTAACCACACCTTTCATAGTGAAGAGTACTGGGTGAAATCGAATGGGGTCGTTTGATGGATCATTGGTATGAGTTGTTTGGGTTCAGGATTTTTCAATTCTGGACGATGATAGAAATCTTTCTCAACATTACAAAAGGGCTGAACTGCTTTCGTAAGCAATGGCTTTAGGTTGCATGCATTTATTTGAGCCAAGAAATCGGCGATTGCAGTCATTGTTTACACTTTGGTTACCATTTTGGGGCTCTCAATCAGCGTTGCCAGATATACCGATTTTTGAACTTGATACCGATTTTCGAACTTGATACCGATTTTCGAACTTGATACCGATAGTATCGTTTGTCAAAATACAGATGATTGGATTCTAATAATCAAAATGATTATTGCTTGCCCCCGTTAAACTGTCCGAGGAAACTATTGTGATCGACTTCTATCTTTTTGAACAACTCAAACTTTTTGAGCCTGCTTCTAATATTATCTAATCTAACACCAACATACCAAGCCATGTCATGAAAGCATCCAGGAAAATGATAGATAGGGTTTTTGATCTGATTTGCGTCCTATTAAGCACATTCCGCGCTTTACCTATCTTTTCTAAACGAGTTTAAATAAAAGGTGGAATATTGCTATCAAAGATGACTTCTAAATTTATTCACCTTTCCATACGTACCGTTGGATTTGATAAAGAGTCACAAATTGTTGAGATATTGTTAAAAATCTAATACTGCTTCTTGATTCTAATTTCGTTCTACGGGTTACAATTCCGTCCTAACGCATTGAAACGCCATTAGATTTTCTTCGTCCTACAGATAAACGTAGAAAAAGAGGATTCGCTAGGGGTGCTTCTTTTGTTTTGAGAACAATGAGCGTAAATATTCATACAATGCGCTCTAATAGGATTTATGTTGTAGCTAATGAACTAACGCATCGGAACAAACCTATTATTGATTTGTACACGGTGAAATCATTGATATTATTGATCTTTTCTGATCGATAGAACGGAAATGGGTGATTATGACGAAGCAGTGCTCTACCCTCTACCTCCATAACTTTTTTTTTTCTATTTGGTTATGCGCAAAATATATCAAAACCGCCAGGCCTACTGTGCAGCATTTAAGGGGCAAGATGATATAGAACATCGGGCCTGTTTAAATCCAAGATTTAAACATGATGCTTCAGAATCCAATAAATGGATGAAACGTGGACATCTTGTGCCTTACGATCTGTTGTATTTTTATTTATAAATCATTTGTCGTTGGGATCATCTAGTCCAAAAATGGTCTAGTGATGCTCCATTTTCTTCTAGCGGTAGAGACCTAAGCACTAACTCTTGTTCTAGCCCTATATGGCCTATGGTTATAGCGCCATTACTCGCTTTCTGAAAAGAGAAGAAGGGAAGGGAACACATTCCTGACGTAGTTCACGGATTGCAGTAGCATGTTGATGGGTTCCGATCTCCGATAATCAAATCTCAATTAAATATGGAAATATTCTATCTTCTATTTCAGTAAAATGCCTTTTAGTGCTCGAACGATCGATGCAGGTAAACAGTTTCCATCGGCTGGGGTCTTCATTTCCATTTGATCTGTCCTCAATCAAAGATTTGTCTTCTACCATTTTGGATCAAATTTACTCTTTTCGCAAACTTTTTGAGCCTGCTTAAAACATTATTCATCTTGCTGGCTACTCAGGAGTCGAGAAACTGCTGATTGCTCATCCCGGTAAATCCTGGGAATCGGGAAATACTTTGGATATTTTAACTTCCTGAAATGTCAAAACTGTCAACTTTTTAACTTCCTGGAGTTTATTTAATCTTCCCTTGGATGTATCCTTCAACTTTCCCCTGGACTTTGCAAGCTTCTTCTGGCTTCGCTAGAAAGTGTCTTGCTTCTTCTCCCGCCAGTTTTTTCATCTTCCCCGGGACTTCAGAAATGCTTTCAGCGTTTAATTGCGGTTCCATTAGCTTCAGAAAAATTGCAAGAACATTTAAGAAACTCTGAAACCTCAGAAAAATCCAGGATAAATTCCGATTCATTATATAGGGTAAATGATGGCTTCGGCAGCCGTCGACTGTTTTCGGCAAACACAATTTAAACGTTAATTTCGCTGTATTTTCTCAAAAAAAAAAACACTTAGCTGAATGTATTTAAACGATTCCTTAGTCTTTCAGGTTCAATTCTAATACATTTTAACAACTGATTAAACCTGTTATGTCAGGTGTTTCTTCAAATGAAACATAGGCACATGAAAATACGGCTGATTTCGAGTTGCCGATAATAGAACAACTGGTTAACACACAGTTTAAACGGTAAGGTTGCCGAAGTAAAAGAGACTGCCGACAATAGTCACACTCACCTGAGAAGTTTGGAACGCCTTAAAAACGTTTTCAAACCGTTTTGGACAGTTCTTTCGATTGGAATGGATAGAGTAGCTATCAGCAGATAAATGTCAACAAACAGACACGTCATATGTGTGCGTAACCCTGAGGAAATGCTAATAGAAGTGGGGAAGCTGCTTAGATTGCCGAGAATACGTAAATTTCCCTACCTCTGTTAAATTTCGAAAATCCGGAAATTTCAGAAAAGTTCAAAGAACTCCAGTGAACTTCAGAAAATATTTTGGAAACTACACAAGACAAAAGGGCTAGGGGCATCCCACTCTAAACTTTAGTTCTAATATCAATTAAATATGTTTAAATCTGTTATAAGTATTCTTAAGTATTTTTAAGTATTTTCAATCCTGGATAGTTTTCATCGTAGTGACCGGTTGCTAGTATAGTTGTTTGTTGATTGAACTTGGACGATTTATGACTTTTCGTCTCGAATTTAGTGCAATTGATACTAAGTTTACCCCCTTTTAATTTAAATTATATGTGTAATCATGTTAATTTATGGGTAAGTATTTTAATTTGATTTATGAAATAGTGTAACAAAGTAAACAATATTTCAGCTAACCAGGAAGAATATTCATTGGACTGTTTTCATTCATCGGATTCGAATTACTGATTTATTCTAACTGACTGTCCCATGCGCTACCAAACATTTAGATTACAAAGGAATTAAAGGACTTCAAACTGGCATTATTCTGACCTGTCCAATCAAATCACCAAGGTCTTCGACCAAGAGTTTCCTTCACATTATTTTGCCTAAGAATTGTATAAGTTCTTGACAATGCTCAAGCAGATCAAATAAACCGAAGCTATGCTGCTCATTTGCTAGTGAGCCACGATACCCGAGCAGGAACCGATAACTAATCGATAACATACGAATATCTTAATGTGGTATGATACTTTATGTTGGTATAAAGCCTTGCTTTGATATTATTCAGTTATCGACATATTTTATAAAATATCAAAATATAGACAATAAGACCTAACAGAGTTCTTTGATTGGTATTAGAAGACCAAATTATGGTATTCTGGCATAAAAAAGCGTTTGTTATTAAAATAACTACATTATTTATTAGTTCGTTACTCGTAGAAATTTTTTGAGGTATTATTTTTGGTATTTTACCTCTTATGTCAGGCTCGTCAATACCATTCAGGTTGCAAGGTATGCTATTACCATTTGGTATTCATTAGTTATTTTCTCCTACTGGGGTAGTGAAGCGTACCATTTATAGTTGCTGCAGCAGGAACTATTTGTTGAGATGGTGGACCTCCCCATAGTGCCACTATTTGAGGAGCATACATTGCTGGATTACGCCGTACTGGCGGGGAAGTTAAGATCCTACTATCCTCCTAAGAGTCAATGATTTTTTTAAAACTCTACATAGATTTCGTGCTTTTAGGTTTCGGATGATGATTGACGATTGCAAAACACTCACTTTGTTACCTTTATGTTCTATCGAGGCAACCAGATTGCTCTATGAAGAAGAAGTCTGCCAAGTTTTTCAAAAGGGAATACACATTTTAATATTGTGAAATAATAATTTATGCAATTCTCACAATAAAAGATCACTTCATTAGCTTGTTTGTGTTTTGCAAATATAAATCCAAAGCTGATTTGTATAAGTTAATTCCAACACAGTCCATATTAATATTTTAACATACCACAACCGTTTTTGAAAGATTACAACAGTATTTTCAGACCGTGGAGCATGCTCACTGATGTCATATACGCGGTACACGATTTGAAAACCTAGGGCTTAAAGAAGCAGTAATTAAACCATTCCCGCATTATCAAGAAGGGAATATGCCGTTTCGATCTTATCCAGACTTAATAATCGTTTAGAACATCGATTCTCAACGTTGCCCCACCGATCAGCTCGGTCTACATCGCCTAATTCTTTTAATGTGCTTTTCGTTCAGTGGGGGTTCGCGAACTTCAGGTTGAAAATCGATGGTTTAGAATAACAGCGTCGAAGGTTCCAAATACTAGAAATTATTCTCCACTTTTAGATAAACACATTCAGTGGGAAGCTATGATATGTGATTCTAGGGATGCTAAAGTAAGGTGCGAATGGTGTGGAAAGCATCCACACCTTCTAATTCAGCTCCGATCAGCCTAAATAACTTCAGTTAGTGTCACACTGTCAATAGCCTAATTTTCATCAATTACACAATAATGGAAGTCAAATCAACGAGGAACGGATGGAAGATTCCCACGACTATCAGCTAGACAGAGTTAGACCATAATGTGAAATGTTTGAGTGCTTGCAGCGTGGCATCATCCAATTTTTTTCTCTAAATAGAAGCCATAATCGGGATAACATTCCGTCACTTCATGTAAGGCATTATAATGATTGAATTTCTTGCAAAGGATGGGTACATTAAAAATATTCGCTGAAAAATGCTAGACAATATTAGATAAACAAACAAATTAGATTTGTATAGCAACGGTGGTGACCTAGGTGGAAATACTCTAACGCTAAATATTTCTTAAGTATTTTTGAGTATTTCCAGGTATCTTAGATATCAGTAAGGACTTTCTGTGTAGAACGCGAGAAATACAAAGTTTAGATTGGGATGCCCTTAGCAAAAGGGCTTTTTATTATCTAGTTCGTTTATTTGGAAGGCCCAACCAATCGGTGGAAACTAACGATTTAACATTGGCTCACTACTTGACTAGCCTATTGGTCCCAAGCAAATCGATGAACGTACCCCATTCCAGTCGAAATTCGAGTACTACACTATGTTTGTTTTGATTCGCTATGAAAGTTTGACAGATAAAATGAGGGGTCCGTGGATTTTCCCATGTTTCGAGAGGTGTATAGATTAGCTTGGGACCGAAGATAGTACCAGAGCTGAGCCAAAAAGTTGAGCACGTTTCATCGGAACCTTCTACTCTTATATTTACCTTATGGCACAACCGCGTTAGCTTTGTGGAGCCCATAATTCATTATTCAACAAAATTCACTTAACTCTACGTCAATTAGGAGTTGGGACGAATACTCGCGGCTTACCCAAGAAGGGGTATATTGTCGAAGGATATGATCAGAAGAGAAGCTTGGGGTGGGGTGTCTCATCAGACCGTTGGTGCCAGTATGAATGGTAGTGCGGTTCTAGATTCGTCTGAAGTCCAAAAAACTTCAGGAAAATGTAATGGTTTTCAGGACAGTTAATTTTAGGGAAGCTCTGAGAACATAAGAGCAGAGCAATTAATTGCAAGGAAGTAACATGAACGTTAGAAAACTGTGAGAACTTCTAAAACTTTTAAAAAAAATAGGGGAAATCAGAGAACTTCAATGCTAATGTTCTATAACTTCAAGAAATTGGTGAAAGCACTAAAGAAGTTCCGAATTATTCAAGATTGTCCAGAGACCTTCCAAGAAGATTGACGATTTTCCGTAAGTTTCATTATAATCAGGGAAGCTCCGAGCACGTCGAGGATGATCAGAGAACTTCAAAACAGTCCCATTAATTTCAAAAAAAAAAAGTGCAAGACCTTTCAAGGAGTTCCGAGCAATTATGAGATATTCTGAAGCGAGGGGTGATTCAATTGTGTATTTTCGATTCAGGCCAACTGTTGATGAACGTATTGAAGTATTTTTTCATCGAATAAACGTGTATTTTGTGTAATAATGTATTATTTTGCACTTTTGTAATATAGGGAAAATGACGGCTTCGGCATGACAGACTATTTTCGGCAACCCAAATTGAAACGCTCATTTCATTGGATTTTCTCACGTAAACACTTCCATGAATGCATTCAAACAATTCTTTAGGCTTTCAGCTTCAATTTGATTAAATTTTTACCACTGAGAAAAAAGCAATCTAGAAGAGTTTTCCTGAAATAAAACACACGCACTACAAAATTATGCTGATTTCAAGTTGCCGATGAAAGCACAGCTGTTTAACACGCAGCTCAAATAGAAAGGTTGCCGAATAAAAAGGTGTTGCCCACAATAGTCGCTCTCACTACACGGTAAGAAAAAATACTCAAAATAAAGTTAAAAAAAACTCAACGTTGGGTTCTATCATTTGAGGTTCGCCGTTGAGTGAATCAGAAATGCGGCGTTGGTTAAAATTTACTCAACTATTGAGTAATAATAAATGAACTCAAATATAAGTTTATTTTCATTGAGGTTGCTTTTATGCGCCTTTAACCATTTCTTTTTCACAAGCGTTGATAGACGAGTGGTCAACACATGTGCCCCGTAATCTCAACGTCCATGGTTCTGTTCCAGTCTGCTCCGTTTTATTATTTTTTTGTCAACTTGGTCAACACCAGGATTACTTAAAATTGAGTTTTCTTCTTTAACTTAATTTTACCTAGCCCCACGGAAGCCACGTGATGAGTGAAAGGAACTCAATTTTGGGTACTTTTTTCTTACCGTGTAGAGAAGTTTGGAGCTTTGTAAAAGCGTTTCAAAACAGTTTTTGGCAATTATTTCGACTGAAATTGTTAGAGCAGCTGACAGCAAAAGATTGTACACGGCGAATGAGAACAACTCAAATTTGTGTTTACTTCACTCATAATCGCCAAAAGTGCAGGAACTCAGCGATGAGTAAAATTTGTCCCATGGTTTCCCGTGGAAAACCTTAAAAATCTGCCGGAAAATGAGGAAATTGACGAAAATTTTATTCAGTCTCGGAGTAGTACCAATAGACTGAGTGAATCCCATCTTTACTTTTCTCAAATTCGCGAATTTTTCCCTGGAAAAACCTGGGAAAACATTAGGCGCTGAGTTCCTGCACTTTTGGCGATTATGAGTGAACTAAACTCAAATTTGAGTCGTTCTCATTCGCCGTGTAAACAAACCAATACTGCATATATATGTGTGCGTTAATGAGAGAAAAAGGCTATATCTCGATGAACATTTCAAATGGTCCTATCTGCTTTGATCGATTCTCTTCATCGACATTCTCCTTTCACAACCACTGCTATGCAAACATATTACCACATAGTTTGATAAAGGAGGTTCTTATCTAGCGTCCAAAACGTCAAATACAATAGGGAAAGATTTTGCAGCAGAGTTATTAACGAAAGAGAAAATCTATGAAGAGAATCGATCAATGCAGATAGGACCTTTTGAAATGTTTATCTAGATATAAAGATGGTCGCTGTTTAGGTTGCCGAGAATACGTAAATTCCCCTATCTAATTTTCTGTGTATTTTTATGCATTAATGTATTGAAAATCAGTTATGAGTGTACTCTGTCATATCAGTGTTTATTTTTACTAGAGTCGGTGTATAATGAGTCACGCCAAGAGTGAAGCCAAGTCTACCTATTGAACTGTCAAACCGGCTACCTATCGTGCAAAGTAAACAAGCATTACGATGCTATTAAAGGTCCACGAAAGGTATTGCAATTAAATATAAAATATAATCGAAGAAATGATCATATACACGCAGTGAGTATTACATTTGTCATACGATACGTTTTGTAATGATCAGTAATGACAATTTCTACTATTTTTCTTTAAGATAATTCGACAAAATCACTGATATAATGATATACACGCTATTTCGATGCTACTCATTTTTGAGTCGAAAATCACTCAATTCAGCCAAAAGGGAAGTTACTCAAAAATGAGTAAACATGCTTTTACTCAAATTTGAGTAAACGTGCTAATGGATGAAACTGGGTAACGGTTACTCAGATGCTGATGCCTCTTTCAACTAAGATTGCCCTTCATATTGACAACGGTCTTCAGTTTCACACATTTGGTGTCGAATCCTTCAAACTGGTCCTCTCCATCTGCACACGGCGGTCTTATACAATGGCTAGGCATTTTATATCCAGACCAACCTCGCTCAAGGGGACTGAGCTTCATCCGTTTGAAGTTCACCATCTCATCGCGAATCTTCTTGAGCTTGGCTTCCCGCTCCTTATCTTTCGAAAGCTGCTGCTGTTGTACAAGCTCTCGACCTCGAATAATCGGCGCTGACAATCCTGGCCATACAATATATGCGTTACCGAAACCAAGCACCTGTTCTTTGTTCAAATCCTTGGGAGTAATACGTCCGGATCCCTTGCCTCGTTTTCGTTTCTTGCAGGCATTACTAACCGAAATGATTTATGTCAGAACCATTTACCCAGAATCTGGGTAGATTCCACTTATCGGAGCAAAACCAGTTCATTCATTTTTTGACAACTCTATACAGCATACGAAAATGAGTGCGATCTACCCAGTCACTGAGTAGCCTCGAAATAGCGTGCACAGTAGAGTGATGCAAAATTTGAAATTTTCGCTCCACAATACTTAAACGATTCCAAATCGGATCCTGACTAACCTCTCAAAATTTGAACCCATTTGGTGAGAAACTGAGATGGCACAAACCATTTGAAGTTTGTATGGGAATTACTATAGTAAAACCAAGATTTTTGTTCATGTCTATCTAATAATTCACCATATCGGTCTGCTTCAAAAGTTTTCAACTGAACTTGTAGGAAATTTTTCCAGCTACAACTTTGCTCAAGACCACTTTTCAATTAAATGCAAGGATCGAAAGTTATAAATGGTTCAATGCGCTGATGTCTTATGATCATGCTCAATCAACTGCTCAGCAGGCAACAGTGGTGGTTCTGGGGCGTTGAATAGGACACACAAATCACGGCTACTATGTCTCACTGCAAAATACAGTGTTGCCTACAGAGCAGCTGCTTGATCATGTCATAAGTTTACCAATCTCTTAAACAATTAATAAATTTTTCCTGTCTCGTTTTACATAGAAACAATCTTCAGCAAAGTTGTAGCTGAGAAAATTTTCTATAAGAATGGCTATCGAACTGTTTCGCAGCTCAATATGGAAAAAGATTAGAAGGTAATGAACAAAAAGTTGAGATTTCCCATAGTAATTTACATGCAAACTTCAAATGGCTTGTGCGAAGTCTGTTTCTAACCAAATGAGTTGTAACTTTGAGAGGCTAATCAGGACCCGATTTGAAACCATTTAAGCACTGTGGAGCGAAAAAGTCAAATTTTGCATCAGTCTAGTGCACAGTGTTGACGTTTTGTATGACAAATGCACAACACACGCTAACTTTAAAATACCCACTGATGAGTAGAATTTCACCCATTTTGAAGAATGGAGGCTTAACTCATTACCTTGCTCATTACGCATTAATAAGCATCTGTTACCAAGGCTGTTACTCATTAATGAATAACTGTTACTTATTTGTGGGTCACAAATGGGTGAAATTCTACTCATTAATGCATTGTTTTGTGATTCGAGCTCGGATTAAAATTCAAAAAATAAATTGACGCATTTTGTTCGAATTCAACATTTTGATTTTACATATTTTCAAATTGTTCGTGCAAATGGCGAATTATCGGGTATTTTTTATTATTCGTCACATATTTGTGTATTTTTCCGAATTTTGTATTTTTTCGCATTTTTTGAGTAATGACGAGCAATGATGAATTTTTGTGTATTTTTTTTTTTTTCATTCACGTATTTTCGATTCATTACTCGAGAACAGTGAATCGCCCCTCGTTCCAAAGTGCATTTCAGGAATGTTCCGAAAACTTCTGCGACATTGTGAGGTATTCAGAGATGTTTTATAAATATCAGGAAAATTTATAGATCTGCTGACCTCTGGCTTCAGACTGTCTTATACCTTAGGAAGTTTACCAAGTGTCTTCCAGCGTCTCCAGGAAGTTCAATTAATGTTCAAATTCTCGCAGAAGTTTCTTTCGTCTTCCTCTGGAAGTTTCTTTCTAAGCTATTCTCGATAAGCTTTTTTCCTACTTCTATTGGAAGGTGTTTCCGAACTTCTTCTGGCATTTCCTGGAAATGGAAAGTCCTGGAATTTTCTACCACTTTTTGGAACTATTCTGGCTTCCTTGGGAAGTTTCCGATTTATGCCGATAAGCTTGAAAACAATCTGGCAGCGCTGCTCTCAACGTCAACAGTTCAATTAACAACCGAAATCGTCAAATCGTTTGCAGAACTGTCAGAAAATTCCTCTACAATCCTTCGGATTCTTATAGTAATCAGGTTGGAAGTCGATTTGTTTTTTTGACTTGATTTCTTTATGGGGGTACACTTTGTGAAAACCAAAATTTGAACATGTAACAAATTATGAAAGATTTTGAACGTTAATAACTCGGCTGCCCCTGGACCCATTTCAATAATTTTATCACCAATCGATCAGAAATATTTCTACGCATCTGTAAAATTTAATACTTTATCATTTTTCAAATGTCACTATTGAAAATTGCACGAATGTGCAACTGTTGCTATGATAATTAAAATCATCATCGATTGCCTGCGAAAAGCGATTTCCCTAACACGGATTTCAAACTTGAATTCAAATGGTGTTTATTCAATCACCGCGTGGTGAGTGATGTACACAACACAACGGAAGGCTCCCCGCAAGCAGCTATCTATCAAGGCTGCCCTCAACCGCTGATCGGATTCAGTTCCAATCACCATGTGTGGTGATGTCCGGTCGTCGGAATCAGCAGCAGCAGTGCTTTCGGCGCGTGGCGTTGAACCCTGTTCTCCAGTACACAACGAAAGGGATGCCTGTAAACAGCGAGCTGCAGCCCACATGGCCATGCATAGAAGGAGGAAAAAGTCGCACAGCTATTGATCGGAATCAATAGCTCTTCGTGAGTCGCTGTGGGCCATGTTAAGCGCATCATACTTAAGAGTATAAACAGAGAGAACCCCGCACAAATTCCTATTCCTACACAAAACACAAGCTCCTGCTGCAGTTGACAAATAAGATTTATTCGTAGTCCTACGTCACCATTGCGTACAGCCCCATAGGGCTGTCCCTTGTAGTTTTATTATTCCTCTGCGATCGTTGTTTCCACTCAATTTGATCTGCTCACAGACGATGAGAATGATCCATCATCTGTGCAAAATTCCCATAAACATTCCCTGCTTAATGCCACGAAGGAAAAGGTCCCCCTTATTGTGGTAGCCACTACAGATTTCCATACTCTTCGCAAGAAACTTTTGAGCTTCGTTTACGAATTCAAGTTTTCACTTAAAATTAGCCATCAAGGTGAATACCGCGTTTTGGCTAAAACCACAAACAGATTCAAACGTTTTCTCAAGTAGCTTCCTGAGAAGGGATAGCAATTTGTCACTTATGACACCAAAACTGAACGTCTGTTCAAGGTTGCCTTGAAAGATCTGCCCGGTGGTGAAGCACTGTATCAGACCAAAGATGAATTGATACATTTACTTGGAGTTGAGTAATCAAAATGAAAATAAAATACCGTCCTGGCGATTCGCGCAGTGGGATTTCTAATGATGTTTATTTAGTTCACTTCAAAATAAATGTTCTGACAAGAAGGGAAAACAGTATCAAATCATTTTTCGCTTTGAAGAATCGGACTGATGACATAAAAAATCAGTTTCATAATACATCCATCAGCCGTTGGTTTTTTGGCCTTACATCCATTCGACCTTATGTCCATTCAAACTATTTTCCCATTCTACCTATTTTCTTTTGACTTCCCATCTGTCGACCTTTTGTTTCGACTTTTTATGTATCGATATTTTGTCCTTTCGTCCTTTTGACCTTTTGTCGTTTTGATATGTTGTCCTTTCGTCTAAATGTGTGTGTGTGTTTTTTTTAGCGGTAAGCTTCCGCTTAAGGTGCAATTTACTGTGATGAAATAAAGGGTGATACGGTCAAAATTTGGTCAAGGGAAAACGAGTGTAAATCGGTGAAATCGTTTATTTAAAAAATCAAATTAAATTTCTTTTTCAAGTTCAATTAGTATAAAATTCAGGAAAAATATTCAGTTAGGCTTCCGCTTTTCCAAATCCGAATTGCCGGGCCTTACGCTTGACCCCTGCCATCAGATTTTGTACAGCCACCTTGTCCACCTTCTTCGCCGAAGAAAGCCAGTTTGCCTTGAACTGCTGCTCGCCCTTAGCAGTTTTTTTGGTCTTCTTTAGGTTCCGCTTGACAATAGCCCAGTATTTCTCAATTGGGCGGAGCTCTGGCGTGTTGGGAGGGTTCTTGTCCTTGGGAACCACCTGCACGTTGTTGGCGGCGTACCACTCCATGGCCTTTTTACCGTAATGGCAAGATGCCAAATCAGGCCAAAACAGTACGGAACAACCGTGTTTCTTCAGGAAAGGCAGCAGACGTTTATTCAAACACTCTTTCACGTAAATTTCTTGGTTGACAGTCCCGGAAGCTATGAAAATGCTGCTTTTCAAGCCACAGGTACAGATGGCTTGCCAAACCAGATATTTCTTTGCGAACTTTGACAGTTTCATGTGCTTGAAAACATCTGCTACCTTTCCCCTTCCTTTTGCCGTATAAAACTCCTGTCCCGGAAGCTGCTTGTAGTCGGCTTTGACGTAGGTTTCGTCGTCCATTACCACGCAGTCAAACTTCGTCAGCATCGTCGTGTACAGCCTCCGGGATCGCGCTTTGGCCGTCGTATTTTGTTTATCATCGCGATTTGGAGTCACTACCTTCTTGTAAGTCGATAGTCCGGCTCGTTTTTTGGCTCGATGCACGGTTGTAGACGATACACCCAGCTTATTTGCGGCATCTCGGAGAGAGAGGTTAGGGTTTCGCTTGAAACTACCGGCAACTCTCTTTGTCGTCTCAGCGGCTTCCGGTTTTCGATTTCCCCCCCCCCAACCCAGACTTCTTGGCTGTCGACAAACGTTCCCCAAATACTTTAATTACATTTGTAACGGTTGATTTGGCAACTTTTAGCGATTTTGCCAACTTTGCGTGCGAGTAGCTCGGATTTTCGTGATGCGCGAGCAAAATTTTGATACGCTGCTCTTCTTACTTGGACGGCATTTTGACATCTGAAGAGTGAATTCCAAAATCAAAATAGGAGCAACATTCTACACACACACACCTTCAAAATGAGGGGTGTTCAGGTTTTTTAAATGCAAAATTGAAAGAAATACGTCAAGTTGATATTGACCAAATTTTGACCGTATCACCCTTTAATCATAATAATTAATCACAAAAATAATGTTTTAATTAATTTTTCATCATCATTTATCATTGTTAATATATATATATATTCATTCATCATAGAATATAGCATTGTAATCCCAGCAAAAATAAAAAACCTTTAATTGGGAGCCTATAACCACCGACAAACCGACATGAATGATCATACAAATTACAAAGAAATTTCTGATCAAAGCACAAAACTGACATCTGCCGCCGTTTTCGCGGAAAATATTTATCCTAGCCACGAACACGCGTTCAAAATTTATGAGTTGGTTCGTGTCTGATCTATTTCAGACAAATTAGTTTTATCTAGATAAAACATTTCTATGGGTTTGACAGATGGGATCGCTGCACATTTGAATCGGCCGTTATGGATTCTCGATCAAGAGTTAAGTTTAAGTTTCATGTCGCTTTATCGGTGCTATAACCATTAACGCTCTGACCAAAAACCAATCCAAGAAATCAGGTATAGAGAACTTTCTCAAATTTGGACCAAGAAATTCATGGTTCAAGTAAAACAAAAATGGCTAGCGCTTAGAAAACCCAACATCAGCCATTCTGCACACTGCAATCACAAAAATCATTCCAACCCGGTTTCCAATTTGCCATGATCGAAACCTTTTCCTAAAAGTCCCGTGAAACTACAAACGAAAACTAATTTTCCCATGGCTTTCAAGAAGAAGAAAAAAAATCCTAATCACTCTCCGTTTCTCCGCAGGACCCATTCGCCAATCCGGTTCCGGTTCAACAACCGGACCAGCCAGCAATGGAGAAATTATGACAATTTCCTCCTAAATGGCAATTACTCCATTAGCTACCTGTTTCCATAGCCTTCAAGCGCCTTCCTCCAAGTGCCCCATTTTCGGTTTCACTTCTTCACCGGCGTTGAAGTACCTACCCTTCCCTTCCCCCTCGCTACTCAACCCGGCTATTGGCATGCTGGGCTGGGGATCGCCGGGAGAGGAAAGGTTGTTGAAGGGGATCTTCTTTACACGATCATCCACGCTACAAATTGACCAATGGTCGTCGGGAGACGGACGGGAGACGGACGGGCGGGCGGGCAGCGAGCGGAGAGGCACGCGACTTTCTTCTTTCTTGCCATTTCTCCTCAGCACTGTTTTTTTTTTAGTGCGCGCTAGCTCTACTGTTGCTGCTGTTGCAACGGGATAAGAGGAATGGGCCAGGTAGAAAATGAGAAAGTTTCACTTCATCACCGCCGCTGCTGCTGCTGCTGGTTACTACCACTAACACTATGATAGCTATTGTATGGATGGATCGTGGAATGGTAGTTGACTCTTAGCTACTATCGATCGAGTAGGCTCTGGCTCTTGGTTCCAACTCTGTCAGACAGTTGGATTATGACGACGATGATGATGATGATGATGATGATGAGGATGAGGATGGTCGGTGATAGGTATGGGGTTGCCTATTTTCTGTGTTTTTTTTTTTGTTTTCCTTCTGTTGGGCAATGGCAGGAACGAAAACGGGCTTTTGTTTCGCTTTGCGGTGCGGAGGTTTGTAATGTTTATTTTATTTTCTCTTTGCACTACATAACGCCCCATGATGATATGTGGGTAAGTTGGAATCGCTGCCGCTGGAGGGGCGATCTAGCACGTGAGTACGGGCTTTTTCATGTCGATCAGTGACGTGGGTAGGATTTTGACGGGAAGGTTGCACGGTGCATGGTAAATTCGCATCAGATCATCAGAGTTCAGAACAGAAAAAAGCATGACTATTACCATTTCTAGCCACACCCATCTTCTCCGTGACCTGACGTATTAAAAATATCCTGATAAGATTTTGGAGACCTCTGAGCACCTGAAGGATTTTGCAATAATTACTGAGACACCTGGTATCACGACAGAATATCTGAGAGACGTTATTTGAATTGTTGGACAGTTGAATATCTTCAGAATAAAACTTAATTATCCTGAAGAATTGAAAAAAAATCATAAGAAGTTATTCGAGACCTATGAGCACCTGAAAGC
Source organism: Ochlerotatus camptorhynchus (assembly GCF_037179485.1). NCBI lineage: Eukaryota > Metazoa > Arthropoda > Insecta > Diptera > Culicidae > Ochlerotatus > Ochlerotatus camptorhynchus. Next base: position 49,525 of record NW_027040652.1, read on the forward strand.
TTTGCAATAATTGCTGAGACTTCTAGACAATGTCTGATATTTGATTTTCCTTAATTTTGATAAAATATCATGATAAGGTTTTGAAAACCTATGAGCACCCGAAGGCCTTTGGAATAATTTCTGGGACACCTGGTATCATGAGAGAATCTCTGAGGGACGGTATTTGAATGATGGACAGTTAAAGATTTTCACAATAATAGTTGATCATCCAAAAGTATTGAAGATAAGATTTTTTTTTTGAGAGTTGATCTGATCACCTGAAGATCTTTGGTATAATTTCTGAGTCACTTGGTATCAAAAGAACAAATATCCTGAAGATTTAATGAAGATTTATGATCACCAGATGGCCTTTAGAATAATTTCTGAGTAACCTGGTATTATAAGAGAATATCTGAGGGGACGCGGTTTGAATTATTGGACAGTAGAATATCTTCAGAATAACTGATGAAAAAATATCCAGCGAAGTTACTTGAAGATCTTTGGAAAAATTATGAGTGATCTGGTTTCTTGAGAGATGTCTATGATGTAAAGCATATTTATTTTCTCGATAAATTTGTCGACTCCAAACAAAAACAGAATCGAGGGGGACGACTCTATCTACGATGCAGAAAAGATTGTGTTTTGCTGTCGCTAGCTGCGCGCACGCTGAGTAGATAGAAAGAAGATTGATGACGATTCTGAAGATTTCCTGCAAAAAGATGATGCGCGATGCAAGTAGATGCGGCTAATGAAAGAAGATTTTTCGAAGATTGATTAGCTAGTGTGAGATTTGTTGAGTATCTAAACTTGAGATTTAGATGTGTCACCCCCCTCGAACAGAATGAGATTTCATTTCATCACCTCCCAAGTAACAATTTTGGTTTGATGAGGGTTCTGTAGACAATGATTTAGACTTGTAGCATGCTTTAAAACCTTGATAAAACTTGCAATGTTACTTGGACTGTCAGATTAAAAGCTTCACAAAAACATCCATAGACATTTGAAACAGAGCTCATGCATAAAACACAAAGTCGAGCAGTTGCAAATATGGTACAAACTAGTACTCGAATAATGAAACTGCAACTCAGCATGGCGAGGGGTGCGTTTCTGTTCTAGTTTCAAATTGAATCAGTCCATATAAAATACAACAGCATTGTGAACGGCATTATGAATTTAAGTACCTATTATTCAAATTATACAATTAATAAGAGACCATATTTTGATCTGTGGTTGTGGGTAGTTGACGACCAATGAGGTAGATTACCGACATGAAGCAATCGCTTAAGTTGTGTGAGTGAAACCCCTGTACGATACAAGCAATTACTGACGTCACTAATTGCGTTTATATTGATTTTTTGATCTGGAAAAGTACAAAGTTAGCGCATTATCATTACTGAAAACTCGATCATGGAAGTGTACAATAGTAATCATAAACTCCTTACATAACCTTATACCTAGGTATTGTAATAGAGGTAACTCTTAGACTAGAAGGTCTCGAAATAACGTGCTCAACTTTTTGGCTCAGCTCTGGTACTCTCTTCGGTCCCAAGCTAATCGATTCACCCATCGAAAATCCACTAACCCCTCATTTTATCTGTCAAACTTTCATAGCGAATCAAAACAAACATTGTGTAGTAGTAGAATTTCCACTAGAATGGGGTACGTTAAACGTTTGCTTGGGACCAATAGGCTAGTCAAGTAGTGAGTCAATTTAAAATCGTTAGTTTCGTATTGATTGTTGGTATTATTGAGTATGCCAACTTTTAACGTACCAAATACCGAATAATCATACATAACATACAAAGCTGTTAGCGGTGCCCATGGTGTAGTGGTAAGCATGATAACCTCTCACTCCAGAAGGCCCGGGTTCAATCTCAGTCGGCGCCGCCGGGCTGTTCTGAGGCATAACATCTGTGATCACGCCTTCCTTCGGAAGGTAAGTAAAGCCGTTGAACCCTGGCTCATGAGTTGATGGGTCGATAGGTAGGGTCCAAGTGTGAGAGCTGCCTCCCTGGCGTCGGTAGCATTAGTGCTCAGCACGGAAAACAAGAAGGACGGAAAACAAATCAAGGAAAAAAATACAAAGCTGTTGAGACAAATTTCAGAACGTGACACGTGAAGAGCGTAAAATATATTTCAAGATATGCTTGTCAGCATGTGAGCTTAACAGAGTCATACAGATTTTCAGGACATCGTTCAAGGTATCAAAGAGCCTGTAGAACTATTAGATCTTAACTCCAGAATAGTTTGGATAAAGGGTGTCCCACATCAAATTGCATCACATTATCCCATTGGGTATTTTCTCTTGAAAATTTGGGTAGAATTAGTTGAGAGTGTATTGTTTACACTTTTTTTTTTATCGCTGTCAGTTTTTCGAAACTTGGAAGCAACGTCGCGAATGGATTTTGTGCAAGCACCTGGAAAATTCTGAACTCTCTCATCGGGACATCGGAAAACAACTCGGAATCGTGCAGTCAACGGTGAGTCGTGTGATTAATCGTTACTACGAAACTCTGAGCATCGAACGGAAGGGGAAATGAGTTCAGAATGGATGTTCTAATAGTGGTCAGGATCACAAGTGTGTCGTGAAAACGTTTAAGCGGAATCCCAATGCTTCGGTCAGGGATGTGGTCAAAAAGTTGAATCTGCCCAAGTCTTTCGTTCAGAGAGCCAAGGACCGGGAGGGACTGCATACGTGCAGAAGGCTCCAAATCGTGCAAAATACGGTGGAAAAGCCTCGGGCCCGGAAACTGTACACCCAGATGCTGACGAAGCCTCATTGTCTCATTATGGATGTTGAGACTTACGTTAAGGCGGACTTCCGGAAGCTTCCGGGGCTACTGTTCTTCACCGCCCAGCACAAGTTTGATGGTCCGGAGAAAGTAAGGAAGCCGAAACTTTCAAAGTTTGCCAAGAAATACATGATTTGGCAAGCCATCTGCTCATGTGGCAAACGGAGTGCTCCGTTCGTGACTATCGGGACTTTAAACGGGGAGATCTACCTCAAGAAGTGTCTACAGAAGCGTCTGATTCCTCTGTTGAAGCAACACGAGGGCCCTACGATCTTCTGGCCGGATCTAGCTTCGTGCCACTTTTCAAATGTTGTCCTGGAGTGGTACGAAGTCAACGGGGTCACTTTCGTACCCAAAGACATGAGCCCCCCCCCCCCCTCCAGCGTACCGGAACTAAGTCCCATCGAAAAATACTGGGCTAAAGCTCGATCCAAAGTAAATCTGGACGCACGGTTTAATACACCACCGCGCCCCTGGTGGTTGGAACAAAAAACGTTTGACAGGCATTTGTTGATGTTTCATTGACAAAGAAATTGGTGAAAAGTTTTTCTCGATTGATCGACGCATCCCAAAATTACGGATCATGGAACTTGAGAAAAGAAATTTAATTGTGCACCAACATCTAGAGAACCCTTCGAGGTCTGCCTCAAAAATAGTAATAGTGTTAAAATTCCCAACGTCAACGTTGAGTCTTGTAATGAAACGTTACAAGGATACTCTGAGTGTGGATAGAGCACAGCGCATCTATCATAAAAGTGGAACTAGGGACAAAGAGCTGAGGAGAAAGGTGTTGAGGCACGTGAAAAGCAACCCAGGTGTCTCCATATCTTTACCATTGGCAAAGAAATACGATTCCAACCGATCCACCGTGCGTAACATTCTTTCAAGAGAAGGATATAAGTCTGTTTGTGCCAGTAAGTGACAAATGCACAACAAATGCTTTTAAAATGGAATAAGTTCGCCGGTACAGTGTCACCAGCGAATGTGCAGATCATGATGGCTTCGATCACAAGTAAAGTGCGACAGTTCGTTCGAAACGGTCAAATATAATAACTTGTTATGTATCGTTTGAAAGCTGAATAAATACCCTTTTGATTGACGTTTTGATCAACCGTGTATGTTGTTTAATTCTTCAGTTATGATCACTTGAATGCGTTCAAATTTACTTTGAATCGGGCTTTATTATGAAGCAGGCACTACGGAAGCATCTCAAGGAGGTCAAATCTGAGAAAGGCATGAAGAAAAAGTGGGTTTCCTTACAGAAGAAGCTGCAGCCAGATGTTGTACAGAACCTAATGAATTGAGTTAAGCGTAAGGGGCGAGCGTACGGTTATGGTATTGAAGTTGAATGAAATAAATATGCCAAAATTTTACTAATGAGTTATATTTAATTATCTGAAAGTTTGAAAAGGATCGGTCAACTAGGTAAATTTCTACAGCGTTTTTTTCCGTGATGCAATTTGATGTGGGACACCCTTTAGCATCAAATACCGTCACGAACTCATAATGCTTTACAGAACATTGTTCAAGACTATATTGAGCATGTAAAACTTCGAGATCCTTGCCTCAGTTTGGAGAGCATAACATATCTTATTGATTCCAATCCGTGTTGTTCATTAAGGTGGGTCAACTTAACAAACCCTCACTCTCCACTGCTCTTTCGATCTGTATTTAAGTTCCCAACAACTGTGCAAAATTTGAATGGATTTAGTTGGGATCAGGATGTGCGGGAAAACATTAAAGTTTGTATGGGAAAATGGGAAAATCTTGAAGGCTTGGAACTTTGCCGAAGATCGGCAACTGATTTGACATCATTGCAAACAGTTATAAAGCTTTTACTGTTGGCTACGTGTTCCACTTAAAGCCTGGTCGCGCAAAAATTGGTCAACTTCAAATTGGTGTATTTCTGTTAAAAATTCATAAAAAAAACCTGAAATGCTGCATTTGGAAGTTAAGTGCATATACAATGGTTGCTATGATGAGTTTTCACAATGACGTCCAAGCAAGAGGAGCAGCGTGTCAAAATTTTGCTCACGCAGCAAGACAATCCGACGTTCTCACACGCCAAGTTGGCAAAATTGCTGGATGTAGCGAAATCGACCGTGACAAACATTTTAAAAGTGTTCGGGGAGCGTCTGTCGACCGCCAGGAAGCCTGGAAGCGGCGGCAATCGTAATCCGGACGTGGCAGCGACGACGAAGAAGGTGGCGGTGAAATATAAGCGAAATCCTAACCTCTCCATCCGGGACGTCGCTGGCAAGCTCAATGTCTCCCATACTACTGTGCAGCGGGCCAAGAAACGAGCCGGGTTGTCGACGTTTAAGAAGGTGAAGGTGGCGAACCGAGATTACAAACAAAACACGTCGGCAAAGCAGCGGTCCCGAAAGCTGTATACGAATCTGCTCATAAAGTTCGACGGATTTCGACTCATAAAGTGAAGGCGGATTTCAAGCAGCTTCTGGAACAGGATTTTTATACCGCATCAGGAAAAGGGAAGGTGGCTGAAATTTTCAAAACCATCAAACTATCGATGCTCCCAAAAAAATATCTCGTGTGGTCCAAAAAGCGGCATTTTCATTACTACGGGAACCATCAATCAAAAGATCTACGTTCAGGAGTGCCTGGAAAAGCGGCTGCTACCATTCCTAAAGCAACATAATAGACCTGTTCTGTTCTGGCCGGACTTGGCGAGCTGCCATTATGGGAAAAAGGCAATCGAGTGGTACTCACAACCCTCCCAACAGCCCAGAACTCCGCCCTATCGAATGGTATTGGGCCTTGGTCAAACGGAATCTAAAAAAAACTAATTAAATCCATGGAAAACGAGCAGCAGTTTAAATCTAACTGGCGTTCGGCGGCGAATAAGGTCGATGAGACCACTGTGCAAAATTTAATGGAAGGGGTTAAACGGAAGACACGGAAGTTCGGATTTGGCAAACCAAAAGAATAAACGAAAAAAATTCCTTTAAATATATGAATTGAACTACTAGAATAAAAATAAGAAGATTTTTGTGATATGAATTTTGACTGAAAGAAACGATTTTTTTGTCGACCAATTTTTGCGCGTTCCAGCTTTTATTGCGCGTCGAATCAGTCAGATTTTCAGTATTCGGCAATGTTGTTCTGGGGTGTCTTTTCAATCTGAGTTTTGAAGTTTTGACAAGCAAATTAATAGTTTTGTTCAGTTTCCCATACATGTTACCGAACAAACTTCAAAGTTCTCGCGCAAATCTAGATCTTAGCCATATTCGTTAAATTTGGCTCAGTCGTTGGGGACCTTGATGCAAATCAAAAGAGCAGTGGGATGTAGGTGGTTGTGGTCCACCATGCAAACTTTACCCATCCTATGGTGCATGCATGTTATATAGAGGCTCATTTAAATTTCACGGCCACATACAAATTTTCAAGACGTCATTCAGACTGTAGAACTTCATATTAGCATAGTTTGAAAGGCACTAAATATCTGCCCGAAGGCTCTCTTAAGCTTCACGGACGCAAAGATTTTCATAACATTGCTCAAGACGTCATTGGGCCTGTTGAACTTCTGGATTTTAGCTCCAGATCAGTTTGGAGAGCATTCAATATCTTATTGATACCATTTCATGATTTACATGTTGTCAAGCTTCACGGACTCAAACTCCTTCTTATTTTTTTTATTTAACGTCGGCCTCTGTTCCGCAATCTAGTGCCAATCACCGACGGACATCGATAGTCATCCATTAACGGCAATCGAATGTGCAAGGAAGGCAGCTTCCACACCTGCGTAGGATATGGCACCCATTCATTCAACACACATGGGCCGGGACCAACGGCTTTACTTCCCTTCCGAAGGAAGACGTGACTAGAGATTTTTATGCCTCAGAAAAATCCCACCGACCTCGGCTGGGATTGAACCCAGACCCATTGGGGTGAGAAAGCAATCACGCTTACCACTACACCACCGGCGCCGGTACACGGACTCAAACGATTTTCAGGATATTGTTCAAGTCATTATTGAGCCTGTTGATCTTTATTATAAAAGCTCTATACTCTAGAATAAGTAGATTAGGAGTTATTGTTATCAGTGGGGCCGATCTATAGATCCAAGAGCCATTCTCGTATTCTCATCCATGCATGAATTTAAACCATCATAAGAATAACTATGCATTCGCAGACATTTTACAGTTTGAATATTTTGTAAACTTCTTCAACTATTAGGTTTAGCATTAATTTTTGAAGTATGAAACAGTTGAGATCGTATTCCCATTTTCCAATTAGAATGTAAATTTCTACATTAAACGCACTCTTGTTCGAGAATATAGTTGACCTTGTCCGCATGAAACTCTGATTGGGATCAATGATGTTTAATCATGTGTCTAGCTTTCCACCCAAAACGGGTTTTAATGCGACGCGCGGTGACTGGAGACGGTGGTGGTGGTCGTCGTAGTAGCATAACAACACACCGATGTCTTTGATTTGCACCACCTTCTGGACAATCGAATCCCAACCCAAACAGCACAAACGTCCTCCCCAGAACTCAACCCGGCCAGTTCCATTCATTGATTGTTTAGCCTTCCCTACCGTTCTTCCACATTATGCACACACACACACCTGTCTTTGGCCAACAGATTCCCGGACTGGGTCGTACCCTTGAACACTCCACCACCGCATCTCGCCGAACAGAACTGGGTCGATAGTTCCTGTCACGTACCGTGCGATCAAAAAAAAAAGGATTACTTCACTTTCACTCACACGAAGGCTACCTAAGACGTGTGACTGGAGGACAATTTTCCACGAGTTCTCCGAAACCGGGCGTGAAAATTCTCGCCACTGACAGCCAGACGCGCGCTTTTGACGTTTGTTCTGTGTCGTCAGCGAAAAGTGGAGCACGACTGCGACGAAGATGACGACAACGACGACGACGACGTCAAAGAGACGACGAAGAAGCGACCGGGTGGGTGTTCTATTCCGGTTCCAGCCAGGATTCACCACCAAAACAGACCTGACCGTGTGAAGGCGCGAAAGAGACGGCGACTGTGGTCTGTCATCCACCGTAGGCTCAATCGATATCCAGGATGGTTTGACCGGTGGGGATTTTCACGAACTTAAACTCTAGGAAATTCACACACACAAACACACATACAAAAATCTTATCGTTTTGATCATATTGTGATTAACGCACCTTTAGGTTAGCCGGGACTTCCAGTAGCAGCCAGCGAGGGATTCAACGTTTTCTACACTCACTGAGTTCGGTTTGGGTTTAGGATGGTATCCCGCCCAGTTGGAGACCACGTGGCCGGGTTGGGTACGGCAGGGCGCGCGTGGTTAGGAGCCCTTCGGAGACTTGGCGTGCGTCTCTCACTTGCTCTATCTCTCTCTCTCTCTCTCTCGCTCTCTCACACACGCACTCTCTATCTTCGAGGGGGAGGATTACGAAAAATGGAACCACAACAACCAGCTCGGAGTGTTGCAAATCCAACCAATCTCGAACACCAACACAGACTCACTAAGATTTTCGCCTTTCCGTACTCCTTTTCCACACAACTTGGGTTTGTACTTAATTATTTTTTTCGAAATCTTTCTTCTTTGCAAACCGATTGGGAAATTAAAAACCCGCCTGCTTGGGGTGTCTCGTGTGGTTAGTTTCAATTTTCTGGAAAATGGTGTCACTAATGCCTTTCACTCTCTCTCTTGCACTTGCCTTAATGGGATAAGCTCTTCCCTGCTTTGAGTATTTATTTTTTTATTAGTATATTTTTCACTTTTCTTCAAACACGAAACTTTATTTTTCCGAAAATTGCGCTTTTCTTTTACACCTAGTTAAATAAATTCATCTGCTTTTGTACTATGAGGTTTCCGGTTGTTTCATCAAACTTTTGATTTGTGTGTTGCCCTTACCGAGAAAAAATCGATCATTTGGGAATGGTTTCTCCACTGTATCCGAAGTTTCCTGCTTTTTTTTTCGAATTTTCTTGAGTTTCACTTTATCACAGTTTGGGTTTTTGCTTCTTCTGAATCACCGTAATCCTTGAATGCTTCTTCTGCCTTAACCGTGGTCTTCTTCCTTCAGCAATGAGGTATTTCGAAACAACAAATAATTGCCACCTTAATTCCTGTGTGTCCTGCTGTATCCGGATAGGCCAGTCCCAGAAGCACTTCCTCCAGCTATAGAGAGCCAGTCAGTCCCATCGACACCGACCGAGCCGATCCGTATCCTTTCAACGACGCAGCTGGTCTCGTTCTATCCGCTCGAAACACAAAACACCCGTCAGTGCGTGAGGACCTCCCGGTGAGGATGATAAATCCTTCTCCCACGATCTCTCACTCTCACCAACCAAAAAAGGACAAAAGTTCGTCGCGCGGCGCGGATCTTCCCTTCAGCTGCTGGATGGTTTCACCCTCGCGCGAAATCCACCGTCCTGAATTTGCTTCTGCTAATGTTCGCTTCTGCTAGTATTTTGGGGCGCGGACCGCGGCTTCAGGAGCGCTTTTCCACATGATGCGCGAACCGAAACAAAAACTAAACTGAAACCCACCATCGTCTGGTGGCGAACGATTACCTCTACCTCTGCCATCCAACGCGAAACCCCAATGTGCGAAGCAACCAAAAGAAGCTCGGTCGACGACGGATGGGTGGCTATGGGGGGGAGTGGTGGGTGGTTTGGCAGCAGCGTGATGATGACGACGACGGCGGCGGACGGGCCTGCCCCAATAATGTACGGAGGAGAGAGCGTCGTCTATCGGTCGGCCGTGGAGCGAGATGGAGGAAAACATAAAAAATGAACACTTCGGGAGAGTGAGAGCGAGAGACTTTAGTCTAGAGAGTCTGTAGTGCGTGAGTGTGGAAAAGAAGGGAGAAAGTTGGCTCAGCAGAAATGAACTCTGGTAGCGTTTCGGTACGAATAGATACATAGGGGAGCTCAACCAATAATAAGCTTCTTTAGTGGGAAACGAGAATTGATCAAATTAATATTATCAAAACAATCAAGGAATAATCAAATACCCTCAGTCCACATCGTGCTGTCTTGCCGTGCAAATTTATTTGCATTTTGCTGAAAGAAGTGTTACCGCTACCTAAAGCTACAACAAATTTAAACAGCACTTTTCTTTTATTCCTCTTCGATCCTTGTTTGGACCCTACCCGATGTAATCCTGCTTGGCAGTGCTGTGGTTGTGGGCAGTGTTGGCTAAAATCAAGATAAGAAAATCAAAATCAGCAATCTTTCAAGATCAAGATCACCTAAAATCACATGCACCAATATCACAAGCTATCATCACCACGAAAATCACACGTGATTTTCGATTCTCAAAATCAACCAGCATCAATATCAACCAAGATCAAAATCATCGAAAATCATAGGATTAGAAGATATGTGAAATTCTAGAGTTTGGACAATTCCGAAATTCAAGTCAACATTCCGGATGAAATTAAAACGGTGGATTTCAACCCTAGATGGCTCCCACAAATCCAAGATGGCTAACCCGGACCCGGACAAGGAATATGCATCTAAACCCATGCAATATGGATATCTCCGGAATGGGATCGATGAGGGGAAGTGAAAAATTGAAATCCGCTGCAATTTTGAAATCCAAGATGGCGGACCAAAATCCAATATGGCGGCCCCGGACAAGGAATATGCATCTAAACCCATGCAATATGGGTATCTGCGGAATGGGCTTGATGAGGGGAAGTGGAAAATTCGCATTCACCGCCATTTTGGAATCCAAGATGGAGGACCAAAATCCAATATGGCGACCGCCGGACAGGGAATATGCATCTAAACCCATGCAATATGTATATCTCCGGAATGGGATCGATGAGTGGAAGTGGAAAATTGACATCCGCTGCCATTCTGGAAATCAAGAGCCAATTCTGCAGAAACCCATATTACATGGGTTTAGATGTATATTCCATGTCCGGGGCCGCGTATTGGATTTTTGCCCGCCATATTGTAATCCAAAATGGCGGCGGATGTCAATTTTCCACTTCCACTCATCTAGCTCATTCCGTAGATACCCATATTGCATGGGTTTAAATGCATATTCCTAGTCCGGGGGCCGCCATATTGGATTTTGTTCCGCCATATTGGATTCCAAAATGGCGGCGGATGTCAATTTTCCACTTCCCCTCATCAAGCCCACTCCGTAGATACCCATATTGCATGGGTTTAGATGAATTTTCCCTGTCCGGGGGCTGCCATATTAGATTTTGGTCCTCCATATTGGATTCCAAAATGGCGGCGGATGTCAATTTTCCACTTCCCCTCATAGAGCTCATTCTCATATTGCATGGGTTAAATGCATATTCCTAGTCCAAGGGCTGCCATATTGGATTTTGGTCCACCATCTTGAATTCCAAAATGGCGGTGGATGTCGGATTTTTACTTTGACTGTAATTCAAATCTATTGATTTTCCGTTTGGTTTTTGTGACCGCAAAATCAGCTAAGGTTAAAATCAGCCTTGATTTTCTGCTGTGTGATTTTGCTACTCTCAAGATCAGCTAAGATAAAATGCGCCGTGATTTTCTGTTTGTGATTTTGCTGATCTCAAGATCAGCAGTGATTTTCGACGGTTCCTGATTTTCTTGATTTTTTCCATCACGGGTTGTGGGTAGTCGTGGGTAGTCGATGACTTCTTAGCTCCAAACCAAAAAAAAAGGTTTTCAAAATAGGTAAAATCAGCAATCCAATAAAACAAAAGATTTATAGAGAGCAATATCTTACCGAAAAAGTTAAATATTTAAAATACACTGCACTTAGCCGGGTAACCTTCGAAAACTTGCGCCCCTAATTCACAAATTCGGGGAAAAAGCGGAAAAAAATGAATCCTGATGAATGTGGGCGTCTTAGTTGAATACCTGTATAATGAGAAAGAGAAGGATTAGTAAGTTCCATTTAATTCCACTACCTTATTTGCTTATTCTGACAGATACGCGTATTTCGTCTACAATGTGTAGCCTTCTTCAGTGTCTTGTACACTCGACTAATTGGAAAAAAAAATAAATTTGAAATAAATAACGTCTCTGAAACACATGTTCAGGTAAACATTGAAAAATCTCTAAATTTGAAATGGCTTGCACCCCTGTTAAACATGTTGTTTCTTACATTTGATCGAAAAGCCATCTTGAACAAAGCTATAGCTGAGAAAATTTTCAACAAGCTCAGCTATCATTTTCTTAAGTAGAGTGATCTGGTGAATTTTGAGATATACAGGGTGTTTGGTTCCGGGTTTTACATATTTTCAGGGTAGATAGGGTTCCTAAAGTTATGAAAAAATCCCCATGAAACATAGGGTCGGAAATGACTGCTAAGTGAGTTATTCAACATTTTATGTTTTTTTGTTTTGCCAACTTTGGTTAGCTATATTTTTTTAATCTTAATGTGGATTTCTGATTTCAACATACCAAATGAAAGATTAAAGTCTTAGCTATCAATGCTTTCTAAAAAAGAACTCGATTAAAGTTAATTATCATACATTAAAATTGAAAAGTATGTTGAAAGTACCGAAAAAACTGGTAAAATTTCATACATTTTAGTGTTTTTAAGTTGAAAATTTTCATTTCTGTTTATTTAGTTGTTCTACAAAACATTTTCCATGCAGTTCTCTAGATTTGTGCCTTTGGTAGTAACCTTGTAGGCTTTATGGTTTCTTCGTAATTATTGATTTAAAACAGCCAGAAAAACTTGTGACGTTTTCTTAAAATGCGCTATAGTCACCCTATTCGTTCGTACGTTCGGCTGTTGCAGTGGACTACGCACATGAAAATTTGGTAGAATGTTATTGTAAATGTTTAGCTACATTCTTAACTTTTGATTACCGCACATCTCCTGCGCCGAAAGAAAACATAACTGCGGAGATGTTTCGCGGTGTCGAATATGGCTCAGTCTCAGCAGAAAACACAACGAGAGACACCGAATCGGCGAATTCTGAGAACGGAAGGGAGAGAAGTAGGTAGTGGTAATAAGTCGATGTTCCTTTTATTTCATAGCACTCGCAGCTCAGCTCTGTGTCCAGCTCTGCTGCTTCTGTATGCTGATGCATGGTTGGTGAAGAGGCTAACATCTGGAGGGTATTCTCGGGTTAGTGAATGCCACCCATCCCCACTTATAATTCAGTAATAGCGGAAACGCTCCAGTATTGGTCATGTTCCTTTATTGGCCACCTTTTGACGATATTTCACGTTGTTTGCAATTTTGAGATGTTCAGTTGCTTTCAATTTGTTGGTGTAAATCATTTTCATCGGTGTACATAAACATGTCGACCACAAAATGCACGAATATTGTCATTTCATCGGTTTTGTGAGGTGTGGCCAAAATAAGAACCTATGGACAATACTATTGCACTTCCCCTACGCTATTTATTCACAGGAATGAGCATTGCAATGTAGTTACCAATTTTCCAAAGTCCAAGATTTTTTTTTAACGGAATCATGAACAAAAAACGAAAGACCACTATGACATACGCGATCAGTCTAAAGGGATCTTTTGACTGACTAATGAAAAGCGGGAGCAGAACATAGAAATTATTTTAAGGTGATACGATCCAGAACCCCGGGCTCTGGTTCCATTTCGCTTTTTCCTGGGGTCCATTATCTGCTACCGGAAAACATACAATAACAAAACTGTGATGACAATTTAGTGCCAGAAATCGCAAGACTCCCTAGAAAACTCGAAGCGGCAGTAAAAGTGCCTATGATTTGTGGACGCTGAATCGTATCACCTTTAGAACTCAGTATGTTGAATTCCCGGTCCGGTGAGGAAATTTTCCGGAACTACACTGGGTATAGAGTATCACCAACAATCAATACGAAACTATCGATTTTAAATTAGCTCACCACTTGACTAGCCTATTGGTCCTAAGCAAATCGATTAACGTGCCCCATTCTAGTATAAATTCCAGTACTACACTATGTTTGTTTTGATTCGCTATGAAAGTTTGACAGATAAAATGAGGGGTTAGTGGATTTTCCTATGTTTCGAGGGGTGAATCAATTAGCTTGGGACTGAAGATAGTACCAGAGCTGAGCCAAAAAGTTGAGCTCGTTTCTTCGGGACCTTCTGGTCTTAGAGTAACCTCTATGGTATCACTGTGCTTGTAATAATGCAGATTCATGCATTGATTGGCATAGAAAGCTTTCAATTCATTTCTGTGACATGCAAGGTTTACGAAAAGTCATGTGATGAGGGGGAAATCAAAGCGTTACTGAAAATTTCATAGAAGCTCGCGGTTTCAGAAAATGTTTGCAATCATCTAAGACACAGACACAGAAAATATACGAATTTAAAAAAAAAAACATTGTATCAACATCAGTGAAATTTATCGAATAATTTCAGACAATATCCGTGGAAATAAAACAACTTCTAAGAACTACAAAAAACGTTCTTAGAAGTTCAGAAAATAAATACTTACTTTAGAGAATTACTGCTAATTTCGAAGAACTTCTGCGAGCTTCAGGCATAATAATGAAATTCCATTAGTTCTTCTCTGACAATCATTTAATAGGGGAAATGTCTCTAATGTTGGCCTATGGATCTAAGATTGGGCCCATCGCTAAAAATCTGCTTTTTATCAATTTTATCTAAATGAACGCGTTAGTGGGACGTTTCTAATTGATAATTTTGGTTGCTATTGAAAATTTAGTCGATTGCTGAATTTATGTATGGGCCCAAATTAGGGACACTTAGGCCGACATTACCTGCATTTCCCCTATTTCTTAAGTTTGCTGAATTTTGCAAAAGATTCCAAAAGTTACAAAAAAAAAAAAAAAAATACAAAAGTGTAGTATGTTTTTTTTCTGAAGTTCACAGGTATTTTTTCAAGTCCGCAAATGTAGTTATTCCAAAGACCTGCAATTGATTAAATACCTGCATAGTGCTCTCTCAATATTTCAGCAATTCGTTTGATAAATTAGTTCCGTAAACCAACGATTGATCACAAGGTGAAATTTAAAGAAACAATCTGCTGAAAATAAGGTAATTTTGTAGAAGACTTTTTATTGCATGGTGCTTCAAAAGCATGTTGTGCCAATATATCTCAATAAGTTTGATTTAAAATCATTGATAATTAAATATTAATATGAAATTCTTCTCTATACCTATAAGCGATAAAACACATATTTTTTAAACATATGAATGATATTTATTAGCTGTAAACAAATCAACTCACATTCTGCAGACATACTGTAAGTCAAAGTGAAAATAAAATGACTGAAACAATTATTGGAACAGGTCATTCAAATCAATCAAAAAAATCTTGATCAATTTCACCCCAAAACAGTATTTATTTTTTTTAACAATAATTAATCAAACTAAAATTTTCGTAAATAATTTAACAAATAAACCTACAACCTCTTGTAACATATGAACCAGCATTGGTTTAAAAAATAAATGAATTTAAAATAAGCTACATGCAAAAAAAATCACATATTACTGAAAATAGTAATCATTTTACCTACGGTTTACGGTTATTGATCTGACCATCGCTAATTGTTCCATAAATCAAATCATGCTTCAAAAATATCATAGTAATGCTGGTAGATTATCTTTTCGTGGGGCGTTACTGATATTAGAACAACCACCGAACCTTAGTGTTAACTTTTGAAGTAGTTAACACTAAGGTTCAGTGGTTGTTCTAATACCAGTAACGCCAGTAATACCAGTAAGAGGAGTTGGATGGTTTTTTTTTGCAATTAAAAGTACAATTATTAGTCCTTGTTACCGGATGCTTTCTTAATAGTGACAAGGCTTTGGTTTTTCCACCAAAGATGATCTTGAATCAAGAAAAAAAATAGTTATTTTTAACCCATGTGATGCCTGATCTTTTATTCGTTGTTCTCTAGTTTGAAGTGGTTGAGACTAGGGTTCTAATACATGGTGCATACCGGTGTCATTGCTTCTTTTTGTTTTTTAGGAATCTGATTTTAACTGACAAAAAGACGTGTCTTTGGAGAGCCCTTCAGTTCTTCAAAGGGTATAAATAGCGGAACCTTTCAATTAGAACCGGTTCCTTGCGATTAAGACATGAATGACAACTGTATCAAAATCGAATACTTCCTCATTTCTCAATAATGATCGAGGAATGCGACATGCACTAAATTAAGTAAACAGGCTATAATGCAATATATCAAATTATTGGTCACAGTGCATTTATGTTCCGAACAGAAAAACTGATATTCTAGAGAGAAATTCACTTGATCAGAAATAATTCCAAAGGCCATTTCCTTGATCAACTGCCTGTTTAATATTCTCCGGGTATTTTGACAAGTCTTCTGGTTGATTAATAATTATTATGAAGATTTCTAATTATTTAGTAGATCAAACATGCCTCCAAAATATTCTTGCAAGAAAGTCGGTTGATCAGAAATTATTTCAAAAACCTTCAATTTACTAAACACCTGCATAATGTTCTCTAGGCATTTTGGTATTTCTGCTGGTTGATTTACAATTATTTTGGAGATCTCTAATTATTCAATGTACCTGCCTTTCCATTTGCATTATGGAAAATTAATGAAACACTGTTGTTACTTAGTGTGTTCGGTGTTTTTGTCCTCAATTCCAGCCATCACCAAATTGAATATGCTTCACCGACCCACTGAGCCGCGGACAATGAACAAAGCACTCGTATTGTTCCTCTACCTGTCATATGAGCTCACATGAGTCACATGAGAGAACAGCTGCTTCTGCAACAGTTTAAAAGAAACTGACCGAATATGTTTGTTTCATTTATAAATGTGCCATACTTTTGAGCACAGCAACTTAGAAGAAAAAAAAAAACAAATGCCACAACATTGCTCTGGCTTTCAATGAAGATCTGAACTCAAACGCCCATGAAAGTCGAGAAATTAAAAAATTAAAAAAAAAATCCTAGACCGGAAAGGGAATTGAACCCAGCAACGTCCTGTTTTATATATTTTGCCTTTACAATTTGGGCTTGATTGAGCTGGAAAGTGATGGGGAACTTTTTAACTGTCAACAGCACAACATTACAACATTTAGAATGAACAATTCAGTACGCAAGCACAAAACCTCTCAACTCGCAAAAAAATCCGTCCAATATTCGTTAGCGAGCGCCTTTAGGAAATAGGAAATAGAATTAATGTGAACAAAGAAATACTTTTGAAGGTTGTTTTAAAAGTTTTTTTTATTCTATATCATGCTCAGCATAAGCAAATAAAGGAAAACAAGGGTCCCAATGAATAATAGGAACGTCACACTGTAAGCGATGTCAAGACTCAAGAATCCCGTCTTGTTGGAGTTTGCCAGCAATTGCTCATTTAAGAAACTGTTCAAAATGGCCTCCATTTTGTTCCATGCAGTAAAAGCTTCGCCTTTGGACTTCTCTGGGAAGATCTAAGGTTAACATCTGCCGACGGATGATATTAGAGGCATCAAATATTCGGGCGATGAGCTGTTCACGAGTTTTTATTTCAACGGCGTAAACCAGCTCTTTCATATGTCCCCACAAATAAAAATCCAAGGGTGTTAAATCCCGGCTTCTGGGGGGCCAAGCAATGTGGCCATATCGACCAATCCAGCGTTGCCCAAATTCCCTGGACAAATGATTTCTAACCACCAACGTTGAATGAGGTGGTGCTCCATCGTGTTGAAACACCATGTCTATGAATGCACATAGTGGCAAATCATCCAACAAATCCGGAAGTTG
Source organism: Ochlerotatus camptorhynchus (assembly GCF_037179485.1). Taxonomy (NCBI): domain Eukaryota; kingdom Metazoa; phylum Arthropoda; class Insecta; order Diptera; family Culicidae; genus Ochlerotatus; species Ochlerotatus camptorhynchus. Next base: position 66,937 of record NW_027040652.1, read on the forward strand.
GTGCCTAAGAAATTCCAGATAGATCTCGCCGTTCAGATTTCCATCAAAAATAAATGGGCCGATTAGTTGGTTCTTCCAGATGCCAGCCCAAACGTTGACAGTGAACCTATGGCATACAGAGAAAACATTTTATAGTGTACAGTTGTAAATAATATTCCATTTCTACAGCAACCACACTCAATTCTGTTTTAAGTGATTTTTATTGTTGCGAGTTTGCCTGGGTACAGCATTTTTCGTTGATTTTTTTTTGTGATTTTTTGAAACAAGTTGCATTACATTTTGTGTAAAATAAGAGTTCACGCGATAAAAATAGAGGCGATAACAAATCGCGTGAAACCAAATTGAGTGTATGCGCCAAATATTTATACGCAATCACTTAAAACGTAGATTTCCCACGAGTTGCAAGCTGCAAGGGTCTGTTTGCAAACTAATTACACATTCTGATAGAGTAGACATCCTCTATCATATGCTGCTCTTGGTTGGTCTCATTAGAAATCAACGTTTTAGGTCATTGTTTACTAACCTGTATTGTTGTTTGGTTTGTTTCACCTCCCTTGGATTTTCATGGGACCATGTATGCTGATTATGCGTATTGAATATACCGTTTCTCGTGAACAGCGACTCATCTGTCCACAGAATTTTCGAGATAAAATGTTCATCAAGATCTCGCTCCAACAAAATTCGACAGAACTCCATCCGCCTTGGCTTGTCAGCATCAAGCAATTCTTGTACCTGTAAAAATCGCTTCCAAATTAATAATGCTACCAATGATAGAGTTTGATAACATTATAAATGGATAAATAAATACAGTAATATAGATAGAACTAAAGTAAAAAATTGTATGAGTAATTAGAACATTATGCTGATTTAACAGGGTGTCTTCTCATTTTGCTAAATAGAATTCACTTAGTTTTGCAGGTTTTCCAGGACATCAACGGAAAATTTATACCGGTTTTTAAAGAAAACGTTTTTTTTTTCACAGTTTTAAAATTTACTTCAGTACCCAGTCCTATGGAACAGAAACCATCAGATATAGGAGAAATGGCTCTAGGATTTGCTTATAGATCTAAAGATTGGACCTATCGATAAAAATCTCCTGTTCTTTAATGTTTCGTAGAACAATGCGGATATGTGAATATTTTTGGTTGCTTATGAAAAATTGTCAAATGGATATTTTTGGTTTCTTATGAAAAATTGTCAAAAAATGCTTTCTTTTTAAAATGTATGGACCCAATATAACGGACCCTTGGACACACTTTACCTATTTAAGTTCAAAAGCTACAACACGAAGCCTTTAAAACCAGTACTCAAAGTGAATCAATTTTTCCATTTCATGTTTGCCTTCATCCTTATGAATTGCCTTTTTACCTAAGTTAAGTACTAAAACAGTTCTGAAAGAACAGCTTTATAACAAAACTATTAAAAGCTTAAATTTTACATTTGTTTGAAGATTTAAAGAGATGTACTTTAAAGTGTATTCTTAGCAGAATTAGCAAAATTGTTTCCATAAATAGCCTTGAAACTCTCCTAAGGATTCCTTTGCAATTTAACTCAAAACATAGCTGCAAACTTTAACTAATCGTGTTACTTCATGCGTGAAGTTTAAGATTTACATAACAATTATTGTTTATTTGTTTTGTTTAACACATTTTAGGTCATTCGTGACTTGTCCGGGGTGAGAACTCAAGTGTTTCAACGTTAGAAGCATGGATGCTAACCATTTATACCAGGCCCGTATTCAGTTAAAAATTATGAATGCAAAATCAGTAATCAAATTGATTTCTAGAGAGCAGGATTAGTTTTCCGTTGAACCAGTATCGAATTTGGACCTGGGTTAAAATTTTGCTCTCATTTTTGCTGTGTTAACCGTTAAGTCAACCAAAAAGAGTATTCAAAATAAGTCACAACTAATTTTGATATCCAACTTTGCTCGGGTAACATTAGAATTCACTTTCAGTTCTCCTTAAAAATCCCTTAAACTCCCCTCACAATTGCTTTGCAATTTAATTCTGAAATCCCATGGAATTTTCTTAATAATTCTCTTGTTTATTTACTTTGAATCCTACTTACTCAAGATTTCCTTGAAATTCTGCTCACGTCAGGGTTAACTTGTAACTACTCACTACAATACTAAAATACTACAATTAAACTACTCACGTCCGTTGCACAGAAACAAATTATGCTACTTCAAATTATCAAGCTATAAATTCAATTAGGATAAATTGCTTACCTTCAATGTGTGGTATGGATGCTGTTGGTCCCTGTTGAGCACTTGCCAGATAGTCCAATGTGATCTTCCTAATTGTATAGCTGCCCGACGAGTGCTTAAGTTAGGGTTTCTCCGGAACTCGGCTAGAATGATTTCTTCCGTAGCAATACTGACTGCTCGTCGAGGTTGATTAACTGCCGACATATTTAAAAATGCTGTTCCCTCTCGCATTCGGCGAAGTGTGCTACTGAATGTTGGTATACTTGGAAGCCTACGCTCAGGAAAGCGACGCTGGTATTCACGTCTTGCAGCGTGCGCCGATCCATTGCACTGTGCATACACCCACACTATGTCAGTGATTTCAAGTGCACTAAACATTTCTCAAAAATTTCTCAAACCTAAAATCACGACCTTACTTGTTAGCAACTCAAAACGTAATGATTTATCTAGGGGATCTAAATTATTTAATCGCCGATGTCGTGTTTCTCGATGTTTTCGATGTTTTTCATCATCCAAGTACATTAATGCTCTTATTTTTATTTGAGTGAACCAATACTAAAAGGGACATCAGGAAACAAAGAAAGAATAATGATGAATACGTTTTGGATTTGAAAAAAAATGTTTGAACCTAACTTTACAGCAACAAATTGAAACATTTTTTTTTATTGGCTTTTCACATTGACTGTCTGGCATGCGGTTAACAGGGAGAAACAGCACCCACAAACACATTTCAATCGAATTTAATCTTGGTATTTTGATATAGAAATGAATGTTTCTTTAGGACGAAAGAACTTCAAATATGTTGACTTAGAATTAGAGACGAACCTGCCTTGGGCTGAAAAAGTCTTTAATAAGGAAAAAAATAAAAGTAGACCTAGAGTGGGAAATTTTTGCCTGTAACGAAAAAAAAAAAAAAACCAACAAGGAGAAAATATTAGTTCTGTGAATATTTGAATACATTCTAGTTATCGAAATTTCCATATGTTCTCACAGAAAACTTCCAACCCGATAGATTCCCTCGACCGGATTGGGACTCGAACCCGTGCGTTTACTGACTAGGCTATCCGATGCTTATTGTAATCAATTTTATCTTTTTAAATTTATCTGATGATTTTTGGGCAGTGTAAACGCTGTTGTATGATTTATTTGGATATACCATACGGTGAAGAAGGCGGAGAGGAATATTCTTTCTACGTGGTATTTTGAAAACCCCTCAAAAACGTTGCAAAATAGTTGTAATCATCTCTCAAATATTATTGAGTATTTTTATTTGAGCAGAAGATCCAAACTCATAACAAATGCATCAAAATCCGTACACTTCATACAAAACACCTTCTCTTTTATGAGGTGTATGGATTTCTTTTTGTAGTTCTTCTTAAAGTTCCATGCGAAGCCTTCGTAAAATCCGATAGGATTTAAAATTGTTCTGAATTCCCTTTGAATTCTTCTCAGTACTATCTTCGAACGCAAATTAGGGTTCCCTTGAATAACTAAAGGTTTATAGTCACAGCTTAATTGGACTTCTAGGCATTTTACGCTTCTGTAGTAAGTCTTTTGGTGGCTCTCAATTAAGTGGTCTACACAGAAAAAATTCTGAATTTTAACTATCGCGTAAAATCTCCCTTCGTTTAATTTTGAGCTATACTTGGCATAAACAGCGAGATCGTTTACAAGCTTGAATAGAATATTGCTAATTTATGCGATATTGCGTTTAAATTTACACGAAATATCGCGTTAATTTATGCCACATCTAGCGTTCATTTCGAACGGTGTAGATGCAAAGTAAGTAATTGAAAGCTGTCTATGCCAATCAATCCATGAATCTGCATTATTACAAGCACAGTGATACCATAGAGGTTACTCTAAGACCAGAAGGTCCCGAAGAAACGAGCTCAACTTTTTGGCTCAGCTCTGGTACTATCTTCAGTCCCAAGCTAATTGATTCACCCCTCGAAACATAGGAAAATCCACTAACCCCTCATTTTATCTGTCAAACTTTCATAGCGAATCAAAACAAACATAGTGTAGTACTGGAATTTATACTAGAATGGGGCACGTTAATCGATTTGCTTAGGACCAATAGGCTAGTCAAGTGGTGAGCTAATTTAAAATCGATAGTTTCGTATTGATTGTTGGTGATACTCTATACCCAGTGTAGTTCCGGAAAATTTCCTCACCGGACCGGGAATTCAACATACTGAGTTCTAAAGGTGATACGATTCAGCGTCCACAAATCATAGGCACTTTTACTGCCGCTTCGAGTTTTCTAGGGAGTCTTGCGATTTCTGGCACTAAATTGTCATCACAGTTTTGTTATTGTATGTTTTCCGGTAGCAGATAATGGACCCCAGGAAAAAGCGAAATGGAACCAGAGCCCGGGGTTCTGGATCGTATCACCTTAAAATAATTTCTATGTTCTGCTCCCGCTTTTCATTAGTCAGTCAAAAGATCCCTTTAGACTGATCGCGTATGTCATAGTGGTCTTTCGTTTTTTGTTCATGATTCCGTTAAAAAAAAATCTTGGACTTTGGAAAATTGGTAACTACATTGCAATGCTCATTCCTGTGAATAAATAGCGTAGGGGAAGTGCAATAGTATTGTCCATAGGTTCTTATTTTGGCCACACCTCACAAAACCGATGAAATGACAATATTCGTGCATTTTGTGGTCGACATGTTTATGTACACCGATGAAAATGATTTACACCAACAAATTGAAAGCAACTGAACATCTCAAAATTGCAAACAACGTGAAATATCGTCAAAAGGTGGCCAATAAAGGAACATGACCAATACTGGAGCGTTTCCGCTATTACTGAATTATAAGTGGGGATGGGTGGCATTCACTAACCCGAGAATACCCTCCAGATGTTAGCCTCTTCACCAACCATGCATCAGCATACAGAAGCAGCAGAGCTGGACACAGAGCTGAGCTGCGAGTGCTATGAAATAAAAGGAACATCGACTTATTACCACTACCTACTTCTCTCCCTTCCGTTCTCAGAATTCGCCGATTCGGTGTCTCTCGTTGTGTTTTCTGCTGAGACTGAGCCATATTCGACACCGCGAAACATCTCCGCAGTTATGTTTTCTTTCGGCGCAGGAGATGTGCGGTAATCAAAAGTTAAGAATGTAGCTAAACATTTACAATAACATTCTACCAAATTTTCATGTGCGTAGTCCACTGCAACAGCCGAACGTACGAACGAATAGGGTGACTATAGCGCATTTTAAGAAAACGTCACAAGTTTTTCTGGCTGTTTTAAATCAATAATTACGAAGAAACCATAAAGCCTACAAGGTTACTACCAAAGGCACAAATCTAGAGAACTGCATGGAAAATGTTTTGTAGAACAACTAAATAAACAGAAATGAAAATTTTCAACTTAAAAACACTAAAATGTATGAAATTTTACCAGTTTTTTCGGTACTTTCAACATACTTTTCAATTTTAATGTATGATAATTAACTTTAATCGAGTTCTTTTTTAGAAAACATTGATAGCTAAGACTTTAATCTTTCATTTGGTATGTTGAAATCAGAAATCCACATTAAGATTAAAAAAATATAGCTAACCAAAGTTGGCAAAACAAAAAAACATAAAATGTTGAATAACTCACTTAGCAGTCATTTCCGACCCTATGTTTCATGGGGATTTTTTCATAACTTTAGGAACCCTATCTACCCTGAAAATATGTAAAACCCGGAACCAAACACCCTGTATATGAGCCGAAATTATGGTTTATCCACAGTCATTTCCATATAAACTTCATTAACTTCAAATGGTTTGTGCCAAGTCAGTTTCTCATCAAATAAGTTTAAACTTTCGGAGGCTAATCAGGACCCGATTTGAAACCGTTTGAACACTGTGGAGCGAAAATTTCAAATTTTGCATCAGTCCAATGTTCAGGGAAAAATTGATAAAAATCGTAAAATTTTAAGTGGCTAGTGCTATATAAAATAAACGTTAAATTTGAAATGGCCCTGGTAGAAAAAATTCATAGGAAATTTAAAGAAATGTTAAATTTGAAATGATTTGCACCCCTTTTATACATGTTCAGGATAACAAAAAATTGATAAAAACCTTAAAATTTGAAATGACTTGCGCCCCTGGTATACATTGATCAGGGACAAACAAAATCGTTAAATTTGAACTCATCAAGTCATTTAGAACTCTTTTGAAGTGAATCAGTACCTTTAGAATTTAGTCTGAACATTTTTGGAACAATTCAGTTCTTTTAAAAGTGATTTTGAAGAGGTTCAGAGATATCCGAAGTGATTTAAACATTTTCTTTGTAGTAGTTTCCAAAGTAACGCCGAACATTTCATCAGTGGTACAATAATTTCAGAAGATATTCCGATTATCATTAAGTGATTCAGTACTTTCCGAAGTGGTTAAGAACATTGATGAAGTGCTTCAGTACTTTTCGAAATGATTTCGATCGTTTGTGAAGTGATTCGGTACTTTCCGAAGAGATTTTGAACATTTCTGAAGTGATTCAGTGTTTTCCGACGTGATTCCGAACATTTCGGAAGTGATTCAGTTCTTTTAGAAGTTGTTGTTTTATGAAGTGCGTTAGTATTTTACAAAGGGATTTCTAACTTTTCTGAAGCGAATCAGTACTTTTTTAAGTCCCAAAGACGCAAATTCTATCTTCCCCAAGCGTACTCAGCACGTTTTTCAACTTTTCCAAAAACAATTTAGGTGTTGCTGAACGTTTTGGAGGTTGATGCAACATTCCAATAAATCAATATGCAATCAATATGAAAATGAAATTATTATTATTATTTAGCTTTATTTAGGAGGCTTTCAGCCTTAGGCTGGTTCGCCTCCTATGCTGAAAATGAAATCCCGTCCTGGCGATTCACGAAACTGGATTTCTAATGATTTTTATTTAGTTCACTTTAAGTAAAAGCTTGCCTTAAGCTTCATGTCCGAGTGAAGTGGGAAATTTCCAAAAACTCACCCAGTGCCGTAAGTGCCAGGGATGTGGTCACAGTACCAAAAACTGCTACATTCCAGCTAAATGCATGAATTGTGGTAATTCCTCTCACGCAAAGGACGACTGTCCTGTGAAGGAAGATCCTAAAGAAATTAAATGTTGCTACAATCTCGTTCTTAGCGACAGTTAGGAACCGTGCTACGTTCACAAAACAGGTACTAATTTCTCTGTTTCAACGGTCAGCGAGGAACAAATTCTACACTCGTACCCGTAGGTACGAATATAACCCACTGTGAATTAATGGCCCATCGCTCATTTTCAACTTCTATTAACGCTTCATACTCTAACGGTACTATCAACCTACCCTCTTCAGGCCTTTCTCTAGCAAATACATTATCACACTAAAAGCTTCATGTTAGATAGCATTTCCAACCTACTCTGAACTTCACGTATGAAGCAACAACAACAAAAATCACACTTTGAATGTAACGTGTGTTTGGCGCGAAGAATAGACCCTGAAAGAAGTCGATGAATCATATCAGAAAGTTATCAGCTTCGAAATAAATTAATAACTAATTACCTTGCAGACTTATCAAATAGTGGTCTTGAGCAAAGTTGTGGCTGATACAATTTCACACATGAGCAGATGGCAAGCTTTTCCATAAATTATTATGACGAAGCTCTAGGACGTTGAGAAAATATAGTTCACTTTTCCCATAGAACCAGTGCAGCATGAGTTCACAGCCAGAAAAGCTCAAATTTTGGAAGAATGATCAAGATCTGATTTAGAATCAATTGAGCCTGGTGAAGCAAAATCGATGTTTTGCTTACTTTATCCCGCAATCACCTATGCTGAGTTCATCGGTGTGGTGAGCTTTCGACGTTCATTTGCGAGGGGAAAATCAGGTGAGAGCACGTGAAATCACTGAGAGCGTAGGAGAAATTGCGAAACACATGGCCGCATGCATGCTGCCAATGCTGCGCTGGATTGGCCGTCGTTGGTTGGAGCATAGCTTCGATGGGTTGGCTGGATGGTAAAAGCTTCGAATGAGTGGTAGGCTCTCACTGGGACCTCGTTCCGGAGAGTGCAAGTGCGTAATATGGCACATTGTGATGGTTCGTTTGCTTTGTGGATTATTACGTTCCTACTGGAACGTATATCTTCTCTGAACGGTATTCTTTGAGCACAGTGTTGCACAGTTGTACCACAGTTGTTGACAGAGAACTATCATTGATGACTTTGGGTAGCGTTCCAACGACTGGTTAGTAAATACATGGTCGTTTTGCGCTCACCACTATCAAGGGGCTCCATGGGGTTTGTGCTGGTATCGGTGCTATAAATATGGTAAAGTGTTGTGGTACTTGAATTGCTCTATCAGCGGCGGGTTTGAGTCTCGGATGGCATCAATTACTTTATATCACCCTATGCACTCTATTTCATTTCTATTCAGTGACTGAGTAGAATTTTATTTTCCTCTCACGGAAATTTTACTCAGAATTTTTCTGGATGTTTAGTAATAATTCTGAAAATTTCTTATTAGCATTAGCATTAGCATCGAACAAGTTGCACAATATCGTAGGTGGTACGAATTCAAAACTATTAAGAGCAAGACGGATATCTGTAACTGGACAGATAGTAAGTAGGAAATAATTACTATCTCCCTGATAAAGACATATCCCGCTCCAACAGTTAAGGATTGTCCTGGCCACGTCCTTACAACTGGTAGGGATAGGAAAAGTATGTTAGTCCAACATTTACTTAAGAGAGATGCAGAGAACTCTACGACCCCTCATAAATGTCTCGGGAATTTAGGAATTATGTTAGTAGGGAAGGTAAGCCATAGGATACACCCAGTCAGTGTTGCTGGCATATGTAGATTTTTTTTATAAATGTTGAAATTGATGTCTGCTGGAATAAAATGAAAATATAACATGGTGAACTCACCATCGTTGTCACGTCCGTAGCTGAATAATAGGAAGGAATTATGATGTGTTGTATATATATTTTTTATTGATAGAGGGGAAAACCCGCGGGAGTGAAAATAATTTAACTACCTCTTCTCCTCTATGTCTTTTTAACTTAAATCATAATCAATTACAAATTCAACTCCCGCTGAGGTGTCTTCAAGGTTCCATCGCGATCGGCAGTAATCTGAAAGATACTAATTATACTGCAGCAAATTTGCTAATATTGGCATACTTCTACAATTGTGTAATTTTCAAACCAACAAAACCAAGTAGATCAATAGACCCTTCAATTGAGACGTCGATCGCTGTCCTTAAATAAGGGTGTTAATTAAACTGTAATGTTCTGTAAAAATAAAATAAAATGGTCAACCGATTTCAAATTCAATTTGGTCGATGTAGTGTTGAACGGTAGATGATATTGAGGAGAAATTATTTAGTTATACTGCATAAAAAATAATAAAAATAATTCCGAGAGATAACATTAGTATTAGCATTAATCAATATCATAATAAACATAATTAAAAAGTATGCAAAAACTAAAATACAGTGTAACCATGCTTGATGTTTTGTTTATGTGGAGTCAATGTGAGAGTGAATGATGGTGATGATTTCAAAATGCTATTTATCAACTTATTTTAACGATGCCGTTGGATTTGACATTAAATAAGGTTTTATGTGATGTGGGGTGGATTGTAATCATGTGCAGAGAAAAAAATCACCTAGAAAAGAAGAAATTTTGCTTATATTAATATGTAAGTTCCTATAGAAAATGATCTAATACGAGATGTAACTTTGGTGCATAAAATTTGAGGTTTGTTATTGAAAAAAAAAAATTGAAAATCCAACATATAAACATATGATTAAAGGCCGTCCTATCAAAAGTCTATCGAAACTAATTTTTATCATTTGTAATTTCTGATAATTATTTTTAACTATTCTTATTCATGCTTATGATACCTACTTAAAACACATTACAAACTAACTAGTATAGTATTTTAAAGATGAGTTTTGGGTAATGTTAGATAAAGTTTAGAATCGATTTACACTCATTTCTATTAATAAGCTTATTCTATAACTAATTGACATTGACATTGACAGGGTTGTTGTTTGGAAGACGAGCATTACTATTGACATTGACATGAATAGAAGTAAATTCGGTAATCTTCCCAGCAGCCCTACCCAACTAACATTTTCAGCTTTGTAAGCCAACTTTTCCAGCGTTGTACTGTAAAGTAGCTGAAAAGAAGCTGCAGATACAGCTGCAAGAAAAAGCTAGCAAAATAGTTTTGGAGAGCGTTTACTCAACTTTCTCACAACCATTATTCAATCCCAAGTAACAATTTCCAGTTGAAGAAACGCTTTCGTTTTGATTTTGTTCAGCTGCATGTAGAATAATAATTGCACAATGTGTTCACCACAACTTTTATAAAACCCTTGTTTACACTGGTTTGGAGAACCTATACAACTGCAACACAAAGGTGTTGTCTAACGTATTCAGTAAAACGTTTACCCAAAATCAATTTCTTGTTGAAGAAACGCTTCCATTGTGATTTTATTCAACTGCATGCTGAATAATAACTGTACAATTTGTTTATTACAACTTCTGAAAAACTCTTGTTTACACTGGTTTGGAGAACCTGTTCAACTACAGCATTATATGTATACGCGGTATAGGAGTAGAATCAACTTTTATATAACGTTTATAGATACATATTTAAACTCAAGCTTTATTATTTTGGTGAAAGCTCTTATACAACGTTTGTAGACACTTCTTGACAGCTGCTTTGAAATTTAGTAGATAGTAAACCTGAGAGGCGTTTGTTGCACTCTTTTATGACTCCTAAATAATCACTATACAGCAAGCGGTGAAAAGCGTTTATAGCACTTTTTAATGACTCCTTAATAACCGTTGTGTAAGTACTCACAATATTCACAGATTAAAAGTAGTTTAACAATTGTCGTGGTGCGCCAAAATAATTGCTTGTACAGTTTTTATTAATTTAATTTATTTGTGCACATTGAAAAAATATGTAATTATGCCATAATTCACATTCTGTGATCATGGAGGAAGTAGTAACAAGCATCTGTTTAATCTTTGATTGATATTCTTTCAATTAATCTCTCTAATCATTAATTGAGAGAATTTATCTAGAAATGTTATCGTTGATTATATGATATATGTCTTAAATTAATGTTTGCATTTATTAATAACACCTATATATAATTTACCTCTACTCCACCAAAGGTTTCTCGAAGCAAGATTCGAACTCATGATCCCGGATTGCCAGCCGCTTCTGTTTCCATCTGCTCTATTCTTGAATACATATTTTGATCATATGAGAGAAGTATATCAAGCTCATCTTGAGTGCCTTCTCTTGCAGTCGAATAATCATTGCCTTATGGTTATATAAACATGCCTATCACTTGTGCTATTTTTAGCAACAAAATTGTGGTTGGTCGAACGTAAACAATCATTTAAGAGTGCTCCAAGCAGCTTTTGAAGCTTTTAACCAAATGGCAATACAACTACATTCTTGTACAACTCTGGAAGCTATTATTCAACGTTTGATCAACTCAGGTGTTGTATAAGAGCTCCCAATTGTTTGTTTTGATGCGTTTATTCCACGTTCTGTATAACTCTTGTGAATCAGTTTAACTAAGGTGCTATAAAAGTTATCGTAGGTCTTATAAAGCATATAGTTAAACCGAACGTAAACAATCATTTAAGAGTGCTCCAAGCAGCTTTTGAAGCTTCTAACCAAAAATGGAATACAACTACATTCTTGTTCAACTCTGGAAGCTATTATTCAACGTTTGATCAACTCAGGTGTTGTATAAGAGCTCCCAATTGTTTGTTTTGATGCGTTTATTCCACGTTCTGTATAACTCTTGTGAATCAGTTTAACTAAGGTGCTATAAAAGTTATCGTAGGTCTTATAAAGCATATAGTTAAACCGAACGTAAACAATCATTTAAGAGTGCTCCAAGCAGCTTTTGAAGCTTCTAACCAAAAATGGAATACAACTACATTCTTGTTCAACTCTGGAAGCTATTATTCAACGTTTGATCAACTCAGATGTTTTATAAGAGCTCCCAATTGTTTGTTTTGATGCGTTTATTCCACGTTCTGTATAGCTCTTGTGAATCAGTTTAACTAAGGTGCTATAAAAGTTATCGTAGGTCTTATAAAGCATATAGTTAAACCGAACGTAAAAAATCATTTAAGAGTGCTCCAACAGCTTTTAAAACTTTTAATCAAATGGCAATACAACTACATTCTTGTTCAACTCTGGAAGCTATTATTCAACGTTTGATCAACTCAGGTGTTTTAAAAGAGCTCTCAATTGTTTGTTGGGATGTGTCAGTCGCACTGAATAACATCAGCCAATAAACGCTAATCTCACTTCTATACACACACTAATCAACTTTCAACTTGTAGTGGCAAAACAAAGCTAACAAAGTGAATATGTTACTCATGTGATGGCTTCTACACAACCAACCACTCTTGTTGAATAACATAAACATCAAAAGTGCTTTTTCAACAACTACACAACCTGTACTCAGCTTATAAACTGTGTTAGAGCAACTTCGGAAGCATTTTCACAGTCAACTAGGTTTATTTTTAGACGTGTGCAGTTTTACAGCTTTTACTCTGCTCTTTTATAACTAGTCGAGAAAAGTGATTCATGTGCACTATTATAAAGCCTCTACTCAGTGATTTTGTTGTAGAAGGGAATGTTGATTTGTTTACATAAGTTCAAAGTGTTGGCGTAGCACAGTTGGTAGTGTCAAGGTTTGCCAATGAGGTCGTCTCGAGTTCAATTCCAGGTTCCGGTGCAGGGTAAATAAATTGGTGATGATTTGTAACTAATTTCGATTAATTTGATTCACAGCAAAATAAACTCAATAAATTCCTTCATATAAAGAAGCGTAAACAGTATTTCACCCGGCTTCAAGAGAAAGCTGTGTAGTGATTATTGGATAACCGGGAAAAGGTTGAATAAGCGCCTTTCAAGTTCACACACAGCTAAACAGCAGGATAACAGCTGTATAGAAGCGTTAAGGGATATGAAATAAGAGCTTCTCCCGACTGTTCCAACAGCCATAAGTAGCTGAGTAAGTTCGCCAGATTTGCTTGTATAGAGGTTGAGTAAAGGTTTCTCCATATCGTATAACGTTTGAATACAGCTTGAGGCTGTATAAATGAAATGAGTAAAGCGTTTACGTTGTGAAAATTGTTAGTTGGTTAGTTAGTTGCGACTGGAACCAAAATCCAACACTTCCGCTCAACAGTGCTCAAACGGCCCCTAATCGGGCCCCGACTAGCCCCCAAAACCCAAACCCATCCGGTAAGAGAAAGACACGGCACCAACCGTCCAAAGTCTACATGGAAATTACTATGGAAAAACCAAACATTCTGCTCATATCCATCCATCAATTCACCGTATCGCTCCGCTTCAAAAACGATAACTGAGTCTGAAGCAAACTCTTTCAGCCACAACTCTGTGTAAGTCCAAATTTCGATAGAATGTAAGCATCAAAAGCTATTAATGATCCAAGCAACTACCACCCCATGATTCAACTGTCCAGCAGGCAACACTGGTGTTTCAGGCGCGTAGAATAGAGTACAAAATCATGGCTACTATGTCACACCGCAGAACACAGTGTCGCCCACAAAACAGCAGCCCCATACTACAAGACTATCAATCCCTATATTCTGCAAAGTTATAGCTGAGAAAATTCTCCACAAGAACAGTTACAGAACTTTTGAACAGTGCAACACGGAAAAGGCCAGAAGGCAATGAACAAGAAGTCCGGATACCCCACCCCACAGCAACCCCCATACAATCCTCCAACGGCCTGCACCAAGCCAGCCTCCCACTAAACGAGTCCAAACCCCGGGAGGCCAATCAGGACCCGACCCGGGGCCGTCCGAACACTGCGGAGCGAAAATGTCAAACCCATCATGCAGAAAGAGCTGTGATCCAAAATCTTAGGCCGACAACATAGTAGAAGCGATTCGAAGCGATTCGATGCGATAGCAATTGGCAAAGCGAAATGCAGTGGCAAGCGAAGCAACCTATGACATAGTGAAAGCGTTTTTGAAAACATTACAGTCGCGCGCGCAGTGCAAAATATTTGTTCAAATTTGTTATTCAGCATGGATTCATCCGATGAGGAATATTTCGCTTCCTCAAGCACGATTAATTTAATAATCAACAACGAAAGAGAGTTTGCAGTTCACCTGATCAATCGAAATAGAAGGCGAGATGGGGAGTTCTTCAGGTTGTACGAAGATCCCCGTAAATATCCAGAGAAGTTTCGGTCTTACACAAGAATGGATATGGACACATTCGATGTGATTTTGAATCTAGTGACAAACAAGATAATAAAAGACTGGACCAACTTTAATCAAGAACCGATTCTACCTTGTGAACGATTGATTGTTACTCTCAGGTATGATTTAAATTGTTTGATTGTTGGAACAACATCATATTCAAATGCACCTTGTATATTTATTTTGCAGGTTCCTTGCAACAGGATCATCTTTTGCTAGCCTCGCATTTTCATTCCGTATGGGTCAATCAACGGTTGCTAGCGTAGTCCGAGAAACGTGCCAAGCACTATGGGAAGTTCTTCAGCCGATTTATATGCCAGTGCCAACTGAGCAAATGTTTCGATCGGTGGCAAATGAGTATTGGACTAAATGGAATTTCCCAAACTGCATCGGCGCTATTGATGGCAAACATATTCGAGTCAGATGTCCAGATAATTCCGGATCAATGTACTAAAACTATAAAGCATATTATTCAAGCGTTGTTGCATTGGTGGAGTACATTGATGTGAACAAGATGTCTGTGATGCGTTCATTTCAAACTCAGCAAATGGTGCATGGCTCTGCAACGGCGTAGAACTTTGAATGTTGTACACATTCGGATCATCCTGGGTTCTGTTGTCCTTGTAGACAAGCTTGTGTACGAGACTTTGCATCTCCATTCGAAATTCCAGTTTTTCTCTTGGCTTCAGCTTTTTCACATGTGGCAGGAGGCTTTTGAAGAATGCTTCATCCTCATCGTCGTCACAAGCACTAGACTTATTAGCCTTTTTTTCCAGTAGTCTCAATTTCCGGGCTTCAATGTCAATCAGCTGCTGTTGAACACCTCGCTTACCAGCTCTGTTTCGTGGTTGTGGGTTCGGATGAGGAATTATTTCAGCTGCAGGAGCGACTTCATATGCATCTGCATTATCGGTTGGCTCTTCAGGTATGGTTTCTGATACGCTTTCGTGGAGGTCCTCATCATCCACATCGTTTTCATTGCCACCACCACCAGCCGAAAGGTTGCTGCCGGACTTGCGTGGTTTTACTTGATCCTTCAAGAAAAGCATCGACTCGAAAAAGGGCCAGGATGTATATGTTCCATAGTTCGATGGTCCTGCGTCACCAGATCTTCCTTCCGGAATCTTCTTCATCTCTTTCGCAAACGAGGTCCGGAGATTTTTCCATCTTTTCTTCACTGCATCCGCTGTAAAGTAAATAAAAACATTATATTAATTATGAAATAAATCACTATTTACACTTACTTGTTGCCTCTCCTCCCAGCTCACAGGAAACTTGTCGCCAAAGCTTATCGACCATCAACCGGTTCCGGTACTGTTTCAATGTTTTGTCCCACAGCGCTTTTCTCGTCAAAACGAGAGCAATCAGATTTTCCGAATCGATTTCGGTGTCCATTTTTCCTCACTAGAATCAGTCCACTTGCGTTCGAAGGCGTCAAAACACAACACGAACAGCTCTGTCGCTTTGCTGAACGCTTTACACCTCTTCGCATCGCTTTCACTATGGCTGGTTTGGGCGATTCCCATAGAACGCTCATAGAGGGTGCTTTCACGCAAGCGCTCCGCTTATTGCCAACGAATCGAATCGCTTCGAATCGCTTCTACTATGTTGTCGGCCTAACAGGGTTTATGTTGTAGCTAATGAACTAACACATCGGAACAAACCTATCATTGATTTCTGCACGGTGAAATCATTGATATTATTGATCTTTTCTGATTTATAGAACGGAAATGGGCGATTACGACGAAGTAGTGCTCTACCTTACATAGCGTATGTGTATGTATATGTTTTTAAATGCTTTCTTAATGGCATAGAAAAGAACCCACTCTCCACTTTTCAATAGGTCCTACCTACACTGATCGATTCTCTTCATCGACTTTCTCATTGGATCGTCAAAGCCGTGTTAAGATATTTCCGGACATTTTCGACACACAGTTCGATGGAAGAAGCAACAACCAGGCATCCAATGCGACAAAGACGTGCGACAGGTAACGTTTCTGTAGCCGAGTTATTTACGAAAGAGAATGTCGATGAAGGGAATCGATCAATGTTGATTGGTCTATTCGAAAAGTGACGCGAACTTTATATTATAGCGAGAGCGAGCAAAACAAACGATGACAATAATAAACCACTGCGCACTCGCTCCGCACCCCAACAACGGAGGTACCTACACGCTTGCTATCAGATGGAAGCCATGCTGTAGCACGCCGTTTGCCACTCACTCATGTGAGCGAGACAGCAGAGAAGCCATCCTTCTGTCTGCACTAAACACACACGTGAGCTCACGTCTGAATGTATTGGTACCATCCGTCACCTTCATCAAGCGTGTGTTGTTTGTATGTTGCCGACTGACGCTCGCATTACGTGACCAAACGACAGTGCTGATGAAGGTACGTGACGTTCACCATCAAGTTTTTCAGTTTAATATTTTCTAAAGATGGCCTACCATAGTCAAAGTGCCGTTCCAAATCAACCAAAGGCAACTGTGAATGAGGAAAACGTCATCGATCAGGTATACCTCCATCCCTGCCTGTACGACAACAACGCCGAAGGATACAAGGACCAAGCCACGCGGGGCAAAGCTTGGGACAGCATCGGGAACCATCTGAACGTTAAAGGTAACAAACTGAACATTAATTATTTCTGCTCTCACATATCTAAACTTGACATTCTCTCTCGCAGGTGAGCAAGCCAAAGAAGCATGGGAAAAGCTGCGGCGCTGCTTTATGAATGCAATCAAACGGCGACGGACCAAACGGATGCACCCGTGGCGGTTCGAGCAGAAGATGGCCTTTCTCTACAATCACATCGATCCGTCGAAAATAATGGCCAAATATGACACGGACGAACAGCAGTACTATTCCGAGACAGACGATAAAAGTTTTATGGAGGAATTGGAAATCTCCAGCCCCAAGGTGTGTGACCGTTTGGTGGGAGAATCGATGATTCCCCTAGATTCGCCCGGCATCAAGCAAGAAGAGAGTTCCGATGGGTCTTACGGCCCAGAGCAGAGTCAAAACAGACCCGTAGTTAGGCCGCTTCGACCGCGATCAATTTCCGGATCTTCGGCTGATGCTAATAACGTTCACCCCGACCAACAGTCCAGACCGATTAGCAATGACCAACCGGAGATTGCCGAGAGTAGCACCCAGAGGAGAAAACGGAACTGTGACGAACCTTGCGATGGACCTCGGGAAGCTGCTAAAAAATGGAGGAAGCAATCTGCCGGCACCCCGGCTGGGAGTTACATTGAGAATGAGGAAGATTTAACGCCAGCCAGCGAAAGAGATGATATCGATATGTTTTTCCTCAGCATGGCGAAGACTACGAAAACCCTGACACCCATCGAGCAAGCTAGAATTAAGCTACAAGTTAGTCAGATAGTTTTAAACGCTCAAATTGCCTCGTTGGAACAATCTTCCCGGGAGTAATGGTAGTGGCGTGGGGTGCTAGACTCATCTGGTGCGCAAGTTCGATCCAAATAAGTTTCATATGGTATTCATGGAGCGTATTCGGTCCATAAAAACTGGCAAACCGTCAGATATTTCGGAATTTGGTGTAAACTCCTAAATCCTGAGAAAGGTTGTTAAATAATGCGAAAAATAAAAGTATCGATAAGAACTCGTTTATTAAATGCTAGAATTGTTAAATGCCGAACCCTAGATTGCATTTATTTGGTTAAACCTACACCCACTGTGCACACTTGATAAAGGTTCAAAACATTATAATATTTGTCATTTATAATCTAACTAAAAGTTTTAAGAATTCATTTGTTAATCGAGTCAGTGCTGAGATTTGCCATTATCATTGACAGTCTTTCGCGTGATATTGACAATATTGTTTTTCACATTTGGTCACTGACAGATTTGGTCCTAAAAAAAACCTTCGTCAAAATATCATTCATTTTTTCGTCAATGACAAAGATTCACCTGGTAACAACAAATGAAATGTCGTGCATTCTGTGTCACATTATTTTTATCCAAGCAGTTCAGAACGTAATTGTTTTCCCAACAAACAATTTGAGTTGATTAACAGATGAAGAGGGCATTTTTTAGCTGAAGAAGCTTATTTTTGTCTCAATAAGCTCTTATTCAGCATTCAATGTTTGTTGGGTTGCTCAAGTCATTTAATTTCGTTAGAAATTTAGTTAATAACAAAATCTAAACATGCTCGTCACTGACAATTGACATGGTTTGCCTTGACGATGACTGCTAGTTCAGATGAGTGACCAAAGCAGAATTGCGAATATCACCGTGTACTGTCAAGATTTTGCAGCACAGATTCGAGTCAGTCGGTTGGCCAAAAACCGGGCGATGAACTCTATACCAACAATTGAAATAGGCGGAACAACCAAACGTAAACAATGGCTTTAAACCCAAATTCCTCATGAATCAAAGCACATCCAAGCAATCTAACACCGTCATCTGCTAGAGCAAACTTCCTCTATCGAATGGCATTGTTAGTTTACGTGAGAGTGTTTTGATTCTCGAGAATTTTGTGTTTAAGGTGTTTCCTTGTAGAGTCCATTTTTCCATCACACCTCGCAATTTCAAGAGCACACAACTCAAGATCTACAAGGTTTATACACCTGCAAATTTCAGACATTGCTTGCTTCTCCGCAGCATAGAACAAGTAGTAGTTTCAGCTACGTGCATTCACAGAAACCTTATTATTTTTATATGTGAAATTGCGAAGTGTAACACGAAAAAGGACGCCACGGGGAATCACCTTAAAGCCATTGTTTACGTTTGGTTGTTCCGCCTATTTCAATTGTTGGCCTAGAACTGTTCTTTTCCCAACAGCTGAGATAACATTGAGACACGGCTGATAGGTCAGTAGCTGGCAGGATAGGGAGAATCCATGCCTGGTTTCCGGATGGGTATCACTTGAGCTCAGCCCTGTCATATTTCTTACTAGAGTGAGACTTTTAAGAACATTTCAATTTCGGGCTTCAAAAAATTATCTAAATTATGAAGCATATTTTGGCAAATTTTAGTGATCTTAAATCCAAGTAAACTTTAAAAATTCCAAAAATTCAAATCAATTTGACGTATAGTATTCCTTGCGGGTAAATCGAAAATCTAACATTGCAACCGTCACTAACAGGTTTTGAACGCTTATTCTTTGTCATTTGGTGAAAATGAAATCTAAACACATCAATCGATAGGAAATAACTCTGCAAATAAGCGACGCCGGTGTAGTGGTAAGCGTGATTTCCTCTCACTTCAAAAGGCCTTGGTTCAATCCTAGCCGGAGCCGTCGGGATTTTCTGAGGCATAAAATCTCTGATCACACCTTCCCTCGGAAGGGAAGTAAAGCCGTTGGTCCATGAGTTGATGGGTCGATAGGTATTTAATTTGAATCCAATGTATTTATTTGAAACCCCTCGGCCATGTAAAGACATTCCCAGGTATTTTCAGCACACAGACCGATAAAAGAAGTTTTTATCAAGTATCTAATACGACAAACACAACAAGAAACGGTTTTGTGCTACAGTTATGAGCATGAGCATGACCGTTCACATACTCTGCTATTGCCAGATCAGCTGTAATTACACAGAGAACCAATAGATGATGCTTGGGACTAGAATTCATCCGCAATGTGTAAAAACTAACGATTTTAAATTGGCTCACCACTTTAGTAGCCTATTGGTCCCAAGCAAACGATTAACGTACCCTATTCTAGTCGAAATTCTAGTACTACGCAATGTTTGTTTTGATTCGCTATGAAAGTTTGACAGATAAAATGAGGGGTTATTGGTTTTTCCTATGTTTCGAGGGGTGAATCGATTAGCTTGGGACCGAAGAGAGTACCAGAGCTGAGCCAAAAAGTTGAGCACGTTATTTCGGGACCTTCTAGTCTTAGAGTTACCTCTATGGTAATACCATAGAGGTAACTCTAAGACTAGAAGGTCCCAAAGAAACGTGCTCAACTTTTTGGCTCAGCTCTGATACTATCTTCGGTCCCAAGCTAATCGATGCACCCCTCGAAACATGGGGAAATCCACGAACCCCTCATTTTATCTGTCAAACTATCATAGAGAATCAAAACAAACATAGTGTAGTACTAGAATTCCGACTAGAATGGGATACGTTAATCGTTTGCTTGGGACCAAAAGGCTAGTCAAGTAGTGGGCCAATTTCAAATCGATAGTTTCGTATTGATTGTTGGTAATACCACAGACAAACAGACATAGCACTCACAATCACATTCATCGCAAATAATGTTTTAGTTGGGAATGTGCTTGCATTTGTCATGGTGGCGCCACTGACGCATTGAGCAAGCCACCACATTTCTAACTTATCAGTGATGCCAGTTCTTTTTCACATCTAGTTAGTCGATGTCAGCTCTTGAAAATGATAAGTGGTCAAGGCATCCGACTGGAGACACATACCAATTCAGACGAATACAAAAAAAAAATTGTTGAATATTACATCAAAACTGCTGCACATTAGTCATTCCGTCCCTAATATTACTGTTATTAAATCATTACACGAGAGTTCAATCATACAGACTGGGTAAGTAATATTCTCATCGTTAAGCGAGGCCCAGTCGGTTCTGAATCGTTTCGTATTTGCCTGGATCCGATTCCGTTGAACAAGGCACTTAAGCGACCGAACCTTCAATTTGTGACTCTGGATGAGATTCTTCCCGAATTAGGCCAGGCAAAAGTCTTCTCGACGGTCGACGCGAAGAAGGGTTTTTGGCATGTTGCGCTGGATGAGCCAAGTAGCAACGTGAAAGACTTCCATCCTGGGCGGCTGCTCGCTTTTGCCTTGACCTGGGCCCAGGTCAGATTCCTATCGACTTGCTTAATTTCCTTATTGAGGCTCCGCCGCCATGAGCCTCTGGGTCTGCCTCTGCTGCGATGACCTGCCGGATTCCAATCCATCGCTTGCTTGCAGATTTCGTTTCCGCCCCGTCGAAGTGTGTGGCCAACCCACCTCCACTTTCGCTCTCGAATTTCTTTTGCTATCGGCTTCTGATGACATCGACGATGGAGCTCGGCATTCGAGATCCAGTTGTGAGGCCACCAGGCACGAATTATAAACCGCAGGCATCGGTTGATGAAGACCTCCAGCTTTTGAGTGTTCTCCGCTGATACACACCACGTTTCGCTGGCGTATAACAACACAGATTTCACGTCCGAGTTGAAAATTCGGATTTTGGTGCGTTGACTTATCTGGTTGGATCTCCATACGTTTCGTAAACTCGCAAAGGCAGCCCTAGCCTTCTTGATTCGTGCACCTATGTCGCTCTTGGTCCCGCCGTCCGACGCTATTTGACTGCCAAGATATTGGAAACTTTCGACCTTTTTTTTATCTAGTTCGTTTATTTGGAAGGCTCAATCGCGTTAGCTTTACGGAGCCGATAATTCATTGTTCACTGTGTGTAACAAAATTCACTTAATTCTATGTCTAGTAGGAGTTGGGCCGATTACTCGCGGCTTACTCGAGGTTAGAAGGGTACATTTTCGAAGGATAGGATCAGGGGAGGAGCTTGGGGTAGGGTTTCGTTGTCTCATCAGAGCGTTGTCGCCAGTATGAACGGTAGTGCTGTTCTAGCTTCGTCCGGAGTTCGACCGGCTATGGTGGGTGACCAGTGGGCGACGATGAGACTCATCGAGACGGGGGGACAAGACAAACAAAAACTAATAAAGAGAGACAAAAGACAAAAGGAATTAAATTCTTATACTAGACATTTGAAGAAAAACATAAACGGACTGCATATAGCAGAGATCACGGGTTGCCAACACGTCTCTGATAGGAACATAGGGTTGTCTTCCTTGGGCCTCGAGGGTATTCAAAAGTCGCTCTCTGGCGGCGTCCACTATGGGAAATACATAGGTGCCACAGTCGGAAGAAGTGTTAGTTTGTTTACATAAATGAACCATGCCCATTTTGTTATGGCATGTTTGCTATAAGAAATGCGCCTCGTGTTTATTAGCGAATTTCACATCAAAGATTGATTAATTGAGTAGGAAATCAGTTTGGCACGGCATTTGTGACCAGCATACACCTTCCGGTAGTATGAAACAGGTCAAAAACTGTTCAAATCCGCAGATAAAAATTTTTGTTTTGAATTTCTGTATAGCAAAATAGTGAACTTTTCGTGAACATTAACGGCGAAGAACTCACCAACACTGGGAGACTGTGAGTTCCTGCCCACCTGTCATTTACCATCGTGGGCGGCGTCATTATCCGTACATTGCCAAACTGCGTGTTCGATGTCATCGTAACCGTTTCCACACCGACAGATGTTGCTGTCCACGAGGTTTATTCTATTGAGATGAGCATCTAGCGAGTAGTGGTTGGACATAAGTCTACTCATCACGCGAATGAAGTCACGACTTAAGCCCAAGCCTTTAAACCACGCTCTCGAAGAAACATTAGGAATAATTGAATGTAACCACCGTCCAAGATTTCCAGTGTCCCAATCGGTTTGCCAACTCGAAAAGATACTCTGACGCACTAAATGGTAAAATTCATCGTGTGAAATTTGCCTGTCATAAAATTCGCCTTCCTGCGCGCCCACCTTTGCGAGAGAGTCCGCCTTCTCATTGCCTGGGATTGAGCAATGTGAGGGGACCCATACAAAGGTAATCATATATGATCTTTCGACCAGCACACACATCTGCTCCCTTACCTTTGAAAGGAAATAAGATGAGTGCCTACCTTGTTTCATCGACCGAATAGCCTCAATCGAACTGAGACTATCCGAGAAGATGAAGTAATGGTCTGTGGGCATATTGGAAATCATCCCCAATTCGAAGTTGATTGCTGCCAGCTCAGCAACAAAAACGGAACAAGGTTCCTGAAGTTTGCGGAAGGCGCTAGAGTTTTCATTGAAGACACCGAAGCCAGTGGATCCATTGAGACGGGACCCGTCTGTAAAATATCTTTTCATGCAATTGACTTGTTGGTACTTTTCAGTAAAAATACGCGGAATAATAATAGGTCGAAGTTGATCGGGAATCCCATGAGTTGCTTGTTTCATGGTCAGATCATATTCAATTGAGGAACTGCGATTGGTGAAGTGAACACGGTCTGGAGTATAACAAGGAAGACACATATCCGACGATATGTAGTGGTGGTAGATTCTCATAAATCGAGATTGTGTGTTCAGCCCAAGAATTTCTTCAAAATTAGCAATTATAAGTGTGTTCGTCACTCCGCATTTGATTAGTATTCTGAGAGAGAGCTCCCAGAAACGGTTCTGGAGGGGTGTTACTCCTGCCAGAACCTCGAGACTCATGTTATGCGTTGAGTGCATACAGCCTAGAGCAATACGCAGACAACGATATTGAATTCGTTCCAATTTTATTAGGTGACTTTTTCTTGCCGAGAGAAAGCAGAAAGAGCCGTACTCTAGAACAGAGAGAATAGTTGTTTTATAAAGCGTTATGAGGTCTCCCGGATGAGCACCCCACCATGTGCCGCAAATTGAACGGAGAAAGTTGATCCTCTGCTGACATTTTTGCTTCAAATACGTAATATGGGCATTCCAAGTGCACTTTGAATCAAACCAGACCCCAAGAAAGACAATGGTTGGGTAATGTTTCTGCCCAAAAGATTAAGCTGCATTTGGGCTGGGTACCGCTTTCGAGTAAACACTACCAGTTCAGTTTTCTGCGGCGAGAATTCGATCCCTTGATTCATAGCCCAAGAAGACAAGTTATCTAAGGAATTTTGCAATGGTCCTTGCAAGTCCACGGCATGTGGACCTCTTACGGAAACCACACCGTCATCTGCAAGTTGTCTTAGCGTGTATTGTTCTGCCACACAGTTGTCGATATCTTTGACATAAAAGTTATAAAGAAGAGGGCTGAGACATGAGCCTTGGGGCAGGCCCATGTAGCTAATTCTGGAAGTTGTCAGTTGTCCAAGGGAAAAGTTCATTTGCTTTTCTGACAACAAATTGTACAAGAAATTATTTAAAATTCCAGAAAGTCCACATCTGTGCAGATTGTCTGACAGAATTTCAATGGAAACTGAATCAAAAGCCCCCTTAATGTCCAAGAATACTGAAGCCAATTGCTCCTTGTGCGCAAAGGCCAGTTGAATAACTGTGGAAAGCAGCGCTAGACAATCGTTTGTTCCTTTGCTCTTGCGGAACCCAAACTGTGTATTTGATAGCAAGTTATTTGATTCGACCCACTGATCGAGTCTCCGAAGGATCATTTTCTCCAACAATTTCCTAATGCACGAAAGCATAGCAATCGGACGGTATGAGTTATGGTCAGACGCTGATTTGCCAGGTTTTTTAATGGCTATTACTTTGACCTGTCTCCATTCAGGCGGTACAATGTTGTTTTCTAGCAAGGAATTGAATAAATCTAGCAAGCGTCTTTTAGCGATATCTGGGAGATTTTTCAGAAGATTGAATTTAATCATATCGCTTCCCGGTGAGGAGTTGTTCGATGAAAGAAGAGCCATAGAGAAATCCAGCATTGAGAATGGTCTATCCAGAGAGCCGCCGCTAGGAGACGCTTCTCGAAGAATATTTTGTGCTGGAACTGAGTCCGGACAGACCTTTTTAGCGAAATCGAATATCCATCGGTTGGAGTATTCTTCACTCTCATTGAAAGATGAGCGGTTACGCATGTTCCGAGCCACCCTCCACAAGGTGTTCATTGAGGTTTCTCGTGAGAGTCCCTCGACGAAATTGCGCCAATAACCACGTTTCTTTTCTTTGACTAATTGTTTCAGCTTTGTCTCAAGCTTTGAATATTCCTCGAAGTATGTGGAGGTTTTGTGTCTACGAAAAGCTTTGAAAGTATCAGATTTTTCTATATACAATTTTGTGCATTCTTCATCCCATCCAGGTGTGGCTGGTCTCCTTTTAAAGGGTGCACTTGGAACTTTTCTTTTTTGTGCTTCCAGTGAGCTTTTGTAAATCAAATCGGCTAGGAATCGATATTCTTCCAATGGTGGAAGCGCATCTATTGATTCGACACCCATTGTCACCGCCGTTGCATATTTCTGCCAGTCGATGTTCCTTGTAAGATCAAATGGAACCCGAGATGGTTCTGCAGAGTGAGGGCCACACTTTATTGAAATGATGATTGGCAAATGATCGCTACCATGGGGATCATTGATAACCTTCCACTGACAATCCAATGATAGCGATCTTGAACACAAAGATAGGTCGAGTCGGCTTTCTCGAGCCGGAGGTTTTGCTATACGTGTCGCTTCACCAGTGTTCAAAATAGTCAAATTGAAATCGTCACATAAATCGTAAAAAATAGCCGCTCTATTGTCGTCATATAGATCACCCCACCCAGTACCATGGGAGTTCATATCACCCAGAATTAATACTGGGGATGGAAGAATCGAAACTAGATTCCAGAGTTGACTACGGCTAATGGAGGTTCTTGGTGGAACGTATACTGAAGCTATGCAAAGATCTTTGTTCTTCACATTTATTTGGCAAGCGACGATTTCGACGCCTGATAGAGCAGGAAGGGAAATTTTGTAGAAAGGGTAGCACTTTTTGATCCCTAAAAGTACTCCTCCATAAGAATCGTCTCTATCCAGGCGTATAACGTTAAAATCGTGGAAGTTGAGTTCTTTATCGGAAGAAAGCCATGTTTCACAGAGAGCAAATATATCACAATCAGAATTGTGAAGTAAAAATTTGAACGAGTCTAGTTTAGGCACTAGACTACGGCAGTTCCACTGTAGCACCGTGATCATATCTTCAACCTCGTTCGACGAATTATCCATCGAAAGATATGATTGATGCAAGGAGGAGCCATGAAACAGTCAATTGCTTAAGATATGATTCTAACGTTGGAAGCAAGGCAGAAACTAATTTTCTAAGAGGGTCTTGTATGTTGAACATATTTAATATGAATTCCACAATGTCCGAAAAAGCTAGCAAACCGCGTTCGGACTTGCATTTCTTTTGAGAAGTTTGAGGAGCAGCTTTTTTATTTT
The DNA here is from genome assembly GCF_037179485.1 of Ochlerotatus camptorhynchus. Taxonomy (NCBI): domain Eukaryota; kingdom Metazoa; phylum Arthropoda; class Insecta; order Diptera; family Culicidae; genus Ochlerotatus; species Ochlerotatus camptorhynchus. The sequence continues at coordinate 93,333 of NW_027040652.1, forward strand.
TTTTATCTTTGTTGGGCAATGGCGGAAAATTCTTGCTGCATCCAGGGATTGGATCAACAGGAGCCTTCGGTTTTGTTTTTTCATCCCCATTACCCTGGAAATTTGGCAATCGTCTGGAGGTGACTTTAGTTTTCTTACGGCGCACTTTCGGGGAGGGGCATTTTCTTTTTGAGGAACCGTCCATTTTTGAAGGTGCGTGTACCACCGTAGAATCACCTTCATCGGATGAGTCAGAGTCCGATTCTTCAACTGACAAAACCGAAAATTGGTTTGCATCTTGGACGGCTGATGCAGCCTTCAACATTTGAGCATATGTCTGCTTGGAGCGTCCAGAGATTGAACGCTGCACTTTATCGGAGTGCTGTTTGTACATCGGGCACTCCTGCAAGGGGTGAGGATTCTCGCCACAGTAAGCGCATTTTACTGATTCTTTGTGGCAAGAATCCTCTTTGTGGTTTTCACCACATTTGCCACAACGAGTTTTGTTGCCGCAATGGCTGGCCGAGTGTCCCAGCCTTTTGCAGTTGGTACAATTATATACCCTCTGTACAAACAGTCGCACCGGAAAAAAAGCACCATCAATTTTAACAAAGTTTGGGAGAACTGAACCTGCGAAAGTCACCCGGAACGAGTCTGAATGTTTATAAACTTTTTTACCGTCTAGGAAAGATGCTGAATGCAGTTGCCTTACATCCAGTATCTTCACTAGCGCGGTAGCGAATGTCGAGTTTTTAAAAGTTCCCGAGGCATGTTTCAAGCCCTCGACAGTCAGACTCGCGTCGGAGACCACGCCTTCTATCTCCACATCTCGAGAAGGGATGTAGATGTTATACTCAACACTAAAAAGCTCGTGTTCAGCAATTTTATTTGCCACATCATAAGTCGGTGCTTCTACACGCAGTTTGTTGAATCTTTCTTTGTGTACCAAGATTCCCGGATACTTACGCAGCAAATCTCTCGTTATGTCGAGAGTTTTCAAAGGTTTATTTTTGGGCCGAAAAAAGACAACGCATGGTCCTTTCGAAGACGGTTCATAGTATCTGGTTCGCATAACGTAGGCATCGGAAGATGCCATAAGTGTTGCGCAAAAGCGGTGCGCAACCACTTAAGAAGGAAAAAAATTAAAACCTTCACTAATTAATTAATTTTAATTACTAGTAATTAAATTTTTTGCCCGACGTACAAACAAATCAAAAAGAAAAGAAAAAATCGAAACAAAAAAAAAACTTATATCTACTTGCAAAAATTTGTCTCACTATGACCCATACTCCCCTACCAGGGGTGAGAGACAGAGTCACGCGCCACGAGGCAAAATTAAACTACAATAGGGAGGCAATGGACTTGACCGGGACGTTGTTAACCGACTGAGTGTTCAACTAGGAATGAACTTTCGACCTTCTCCACTGCTTGCCCCGCTACCATAAAGTTGGAAGGGTTGCCCGTGTTGATATCCAACGATTTGGTCTTGTTGACGTTGATGGTGAGACCCGCCGCAGAAGAGCGTTCGGCTAGGTCATTGAGCTTACTCTGCATATCAGAGTGCCGTTGTGCTAGTAGAGCAACATCATCAGCCAAATCGAAGTCGTTGAGATGCTCCATGGTGATAGGCTGCCAAAGCAGCCCACGGTTCGGTACACGGTCAATTGCACCTACCACGATCTCGTCGATTACGATGAGAAACAGTAGCGGTGATATTATACATCCTTGTCTCACACCAGCGACTACCCGGATAGGGTCGGACAAGGCTCCGTTATGCAGAACTCTACACGTGAAAGCCTCATACTGCGCTTCGATGAGGTGGACGATTTTATCCGGGACTCCCTTGCGTATCAGGGCGCCCCACAGATTCTCGTGATTGAGACGGTCGAAAGCTTTTTCGTAGTCAATGAATACCAAATAAAGGGACTCTTGGAATTCATTGACCTACTCCAGGATGATGCAGAGCGTGACAATATGGTCCACACAAGATCTTGCGGCGCGGAATCCTGCCTGCTGCCGTCGGAGAGTCGCGTCGATCTTCTCCTGTATCCGATTCAGGATAACTTTGCACAGAACTTTGAGAACAATACGCAGCTCTTCAAGACCACAATCGGAATTTCGAGAGGCTTATGGAACGTCTGAAAATTAACAATATAAAGCTTAATAAGTCAAAACTATGTAAAAGTTCTGTAAAATTTTACGGCCACATTCTGTCGGAGCAAGGTTTACAGTCTGACGAATCTAAAGTTTCGTCGATTCGTCACTATCCGGTACCTTCAAACAGGGCTGAACTCAATCGATTCATTGGAATGGTGACGTATCTCAGTAGATTCATCCCTAACTTAAACGTCCACTTCACAAATCTCCGCAAGCTAATCTCAGACAAAGTACTTCACCATGAATATCATTGATTGATACATATTACATTAATACATCTACATTTAGAAAGGGCACTAATAAGTCATGCATTACCTTGTTCAAAAACTTATTTCCAGCAAAAGAAAAAGCACAATTAACAAACAAAACAAATCCCTAAAAATAAGTCTTTGCTTCTGTGAATTTTTACCTACGGATCCGTATTTCTGCAGAATTCAATCAATTCTATAGATCTACGGAAAATTTCGTAGAACCGACATCTCTGAATTCCATCTGTTTTGTTTTTATTCAACACAGCTGACGCGTTGACAGAACAAGGGAAAAGCAAGTAGTGAAAAAATTGCATGAAAGAGGGATGCTGCGGTTGCAAGTGCTAGTGGGCATGCGAAATACGCTTGACGATATTTTTGAAGAATTTTCTTCGAAGAGTTATGTCTGTTTGTCTGTGGTAATACTAACACCGGCCAAGAAAGGAATGGGTAGGAATTTGTTGACGCTTTGAAGGAAGCCGAGGAGTCCTCTGCCCTTCCACGAAGAATCACTGGGATGGAGGGTAAGAGGGTTAGGTTTGCAGCAGGATTCGTTTTGGTAAACTATAAACTGAATTGATGTCAAAACGATCATATAACGCGAAGCATAGGATTGAACCTACGGTCAGAATTCTGCTCAGTAAGAAAAAACGATTGCCACTAGGCAAACGAGCTCCTTTTAATTCATCGAGTTGCTGTTATTACCATGTAGTCACATTACCAAATAAAACGATTGACGAATCTTGAATGTGGATGGGCCTCAGATTAGACTCATGATGTACTCTGCTCAGAAAGCAAAAACGGTTGCTCTAAGGCTATCGAGCCCCTTATATCACATCATTTCGTTACTCGAATCAACGTGCACTGCCCACACGAAGGGAGGCCCGATGACGAGGAAGAAGCGTTCTATGCGCAAATGGAGCAGGTGTACGACGGCTGTTCGCAACGGGACGTCAAAATCTTCATCGACGACATGAACGCTCAGATAGGCAATCGGGCCAAACAGCCTGCATGCCGTATCGAATGACAACGGCCAATGATGCGTGAACTTTGCAGCCCCCCGTGGTATGGTAGTCCGAAGTACCTTTTTTCCCCGCAATGATATCTACAAAGCCACCTGGAGATCACCTGAAAACCAAATCGATCACGTTCTAATTGACAGGAAATTCTTCTCCGACATTATCAACGTCCGCAAGTACCGCAATGCGAACATAGATTCGGACTACTATCAACAATCAATACGAAACTAACGATTTAAAATTGGCTCACTACTTGACTAGCCTATTGGTCCCAAGCAAATCGACTAATGTACCCCATTCTAGTCGAAATTCTAGTACTACACTATGTTTGTTTTGATTCGCTATGAAAGTTAGACAGATAGAGTGAGGGGCTCGTGGATTTTCCTATGTTTCGAGGGGTACATCGATTAATTTGGGACCGAAGATAGAACCAGAGCTGAGCCAAAAAGTTGAGCACGTTTCTTCGGGACCTTCTGGTCTTAGAGTTACCTCTATGCTACTATTTAGTTTCAGTATGCATGCGCTCAAAACTCTCGACGGTGTATAACACCCGTCGAAGTCGAACGCCGCGAACCAACGGGACGCCGGAGTTGCCATAATTACGCGCAGCAGCTAGAAGCTGCACTACCCACGGAAGAGCAACTTGGCGCAGCTTCTCTTGAAGATGGCTGGAGAGACATACGTTCCACCATAGGTAGTACCACAAACGAAGGGACAGACGGAGCAGCTCGAAAACTTTGGTGACGAACCTGCTATTGCAATTTTTTAGTGTACCACATGGCAACACCACTACTGGATTGTACCACATGTCAACACTAAATGTACTAGAATGTTTAGGTTCTATCTCTTTCACTCTACTCAAAACTGAAATGCATAAAAAAATGACAAAATGATACACAAGTTTGCACACTTTCAAAGATCATTGCACACAAAATCAACTAGGGGAAATGACGGCTTCCCAGACAACCAGAATGCACGTATATTCAAAGTTGTTTTCGTGATGTACAAACATATATACTAGAGTCGGTGTATAATGAGTCACGCCAAGAGTGAAGCCAAGTCTACCTATTGAACTGTCAAACCGGCTACCTATCGTGCAAAGTAAATAAACATTACGATGCTATGAAAGGTCCGTGAAAGGTATTGCAATAAAATATAAAATATAATCGAAGAAATGATAATAAACACGCAGTGAGTGTTAAATTGTCATGGGATACGCTCGGTAATAATAAGTAATGATAATTTCTACTATTTTTTGTCAAGATAATTTGACAAAATCACTGATATAATGATTTACTACAGCCGCAATATTTTTTCTCTCGCTAGAAGTCATTTGAAGTTGTTGTAGAAGTCCTCTGTTGCCAAGTGAAAAGAATGGGAATCGTTCGAAAACCGTGATGCGAGTTCAACTGTTTTTCTCTTGGCGTGACTCATTATACACCGACTCTAATATATACAAACAAACAAATCGTATAGAATGCAAAGAAATGGCTTATACGTACAAAAGTGGAGGCCATATACATGTAACTTTTTATATAATTTTAAATGGGTTGATTTAACATCATATACGATTTAATCTGTAATAACACATTCACTTTGAAAAGTCATACGATGTAATCCGATTTGATTTGTGATACAGTACGACGAAATTTGCATTCTATACGATTTAACTTAAACATAATGCGATGCATGCCGTTCTTATTAGCGATGTTGACTTCAACTGTAGCAATTTACGATACTGTCTGCACATTGTTATACGACTTCTGGTTGCCTGGGTTCGGCATGACAGACTATTTTCGGCAACCCAAATTGAAACACTATTTTCACTGGATTTTCTTACGAAAACACTTCGCTGAATGCATGCAAACGATTCTTTATGCTTTCAGCTTCAATTTGACTATATTTTTACCACTGAGAAAAAGCAATCTAGCAAGGTTTTCTTGAAATGAAATACACGCACTACAAATTGTAGCTGATTTCGAGCTGCCGATAATAGAACAGCAGATTTACATGCAGTTCAAATGGAACGGTTGCCGAAGAAAAACTGGTTGCCGACAATACTCGCTCTCACTAGAGAAGATTGGAGCTTTGTAAAAGCGTTTCAAAACAGTTTTTGACAATTCTTTCGACTGAAATTGTTAGAGCAGCTGGCAGCAAAAGATTGTAAACAAACCAATACTGCATATGTGTGCGTTCCATAGAGAAAAAGGTTATAGAAAGAAGGTCGCTGCTTAGGTTGCCGAGAATACGTAAATTTCCCTATGTTAAAATCAAAACAAAAATACTAGCCTATCTGGTGGATGGATGATGGCACAAGCTTTTAAGAAAATTCTATTACAGTGAACCACAGTGATTTCTTCGCCAGTTAGTCGTCTGTCACTTCGTTTGTGGGTAGTACCAACAATCAATACGAAACTAACGATTTTAAATTGGCTCACCACTTTAGTAGCCTATTGGTCCCAAGCAAACGATTATCGTACCCTATTCTAGTCGAAATTCTAGTACTACGCAATGTTTGTTTTGATTCGCTATGAAATTTGACAGATAAAATGAGGGGTTATTGGTTTTTCCTATGTTTCGAGGGGTGATTCGACAAGCTTGGGACCGAAGATAGTACCAGATGTGAGCCAAAAAGTTGAGCACGTTATTTCGGGACCTTCTTGTCTTAGAGTTACCTCTATGATAGTACCAACAATCAATACGAAACTAACGATTTTAAATTGGCTCACTACTTGAATAGCCTACAGGTCCCAAGCAAACGATTAACGTATCCCATTCTAGTCGAAATTCTAGTACTACAAAATCTTTGTTTTGATTCGATATGAAAGTTTGACAGATAAAATGAGGGGTTATTGGTTTTTCTTATGTTTCGAGGGGTGAATCGATTAGCTTGGGACCGAAGAGAGTACCAGCATAGAGGTAACTCTAAGACTAGAAGGTCCCGAAATAACGTGCTCAACTTTTTGGCTCAGCTTTGTTACTCTCTTCGGTCAATACACATACAACATTAACACGCATACACAAGAAATAACTTTCATAAAATTGCGAACATAATATAGAATATATTTTCTAAAAGTTCCGTTCAAGTTCCGCCAGAAGCTGCTTAGAATGCTCTTCAATTATGATACCGGAACTTTCATGTTCTTATAACGACTTAAAAATGAGGCTGCTTAGAATTCTATAGACCACCTGCAACCAAGATGATTAAGCTACAAATAGCCTTTTATCAGAACTTTTGGTTACTTGGGTATTTATACCAAATTGGGCTTTGTTCAAGAACGTCCGAAACAAGCCTATTACTAACGACGTTGCTACTGTTGGTAATCTAACAACGTTGTTTGCTCATTGTTGAAAGGTATTGCTTACTTGGATCGCTTTCTGAAGTGCTCGAGATACGTAAGCGACATGCATAGATGACGTAGCATTTGAGGGGACCGATTATTTGGCCGTCCCGCCATGGCGGAGGCATACGAACTAGTGACTTTTTATTTGTTATCGTCTATATTAAACAGTACAGAACAATACTAAACACACTGTATACACAAGTAATGACATTTGTGTGTGGATCGCAGATGAGCTAGCCATAGGCTAAAAATCTCCTTAATAAAGAACTAAAAAAAAAAAAAAAAAATTGTTTGTGGATGGATACATCTTTAGAGTAGTTGCACATATGTCCGACGTGTGGCCAAACAAGGGGTTTTCAGGAGTTGTGACCGGCCGTGTATTAGGAATGGAAAAACACGCTACGAGGAGGATCTTATATTGGTCAAAAATACGTTACGTAATTTATTGATTATCGCTAAGAGAAAACACTCATGAATCATATCAGCCACTTCAAGAAAATTCTTGATAATTCACATTCACTGGATCTACGCTACCACAAATGCAATAGTAACGTGCTTCAAGTCTACTTGAAAACAGCGCAAATCAGAGTTTTAAAATGCAAAAATTGAATGAAAATAAACTTATTTCTTTTGTACGACGTTTACCCTGCCTATACGACAGGAAGGATGCAGGATTTCGTGATACCCTATTAAGAAAAGAGAAATGGCAGGATATAGGTAAAGCTATGAGAATTTCCGGTAAGCACAACTTCTTTCTCATTTCATTTTCACATTTTAATCAATTTTAATCAATATTAACTTCACGATTTAGAGGATGCTGCAAAGCGTAAATGGCGGCAAGTTCGAGAGAGATATATTTACCGTCGAAAGAATCAAATGGCATTTACGAGATTCGATGCGCAGATGTCTTTCCTTGCTGCCAGAGTTCGTAAAATTAAGCCTGTTTCCCCACAAAAAAAAATAGCGTGTCATATTAAATCTTCGCAAAAATGTTCATCAATGACTGCTGCGCATCATTCAAAATGCATTGGATCAAATCCGAAGACTTTGGGTGTGGTTAAGCAGGATGAATCACCAGGGGCCAAGTTCCATTCAGAACAACCGAGTATTCCAGTAACCTCCATCGTAGATAAGGTTGACATTTTTTATCATCGTTTAGCCTACATAACCAAAAACATGCCTCTTAAACATCAGAAAGAATTGTTGTGTGTGATTCTGGAGATTGTTTTACAAAAACGCAAACAATTTCTGTAAAACTAAATGAATTGTGAAGAACCAACACTACTAAACCAACAGAAATCGGTCGACACAATCCGAACCTCCACCATCAGAAAGTCAGAATATAGGGTAGGTGTACCAGCTACGACAAGTGCACCAGATGTGGCACTTTTTCCTATATGCAAAACTAAATTTGATGATGTGATGTCGCTGATAAGCTACGACAAATGAGAAAATAAAAATAAACGCATTATAAAAAGACTGTTTCAGAGATATATACCTATGATTAAATTGGGATCTCAAAACTATTTTTATTTTAACTTTCAGAATTTTAAGAATAGTTCATTGATATGTATTGCCATATTTCAAAGTCAGAAATTTTGAAAATTATAAATTCAAAGTCCTAGAATTTAATGTTGATACCTGTTTCAGAGATTTAATTGATGATTAAATATAAAAAGATTAAATTAAAAAACAGTTACAAAATAAATGGAGTTATCTAAGTCTGGTAATGAATGTAATATGTACTAGTCTACGTTGGTTGACGAAATAAATAAATAAATAAATTAAAAAAAAAAAAATAATGATCTAACATGAGAATTTTCTTAAGTTTGAGAAACTTAAAATCCTCATGAAATCCTTTAAATCAGCGTTGTTATGAAGTAAATATAATTAAATTTAATATTTAAGACGAGGTGGAAATGCATCGAACCTTGACGCCTTTTGATTGAATAGCAGTTCAAGAGTTTCTATTTAACCGTAGTTTAGCAAAACAAAAAAAAAAAACAATAATACAGGCCCCCTGAGACCCCCACCATTAGCATTCCCAATGTCGTATCGCACATGTAAAAAATAATCAAGCAATGAAAATGCTGTCATCAAGTATTCAACTTCCCATACAATTTAATTTATTTTCTTTTTATTATTCATTTTCCTCAATCACTGAATTACAATAGTTTTTCTTCATTCTTTCGTCTAATGTTAATTATCTTATTCATTTCAACTTGATCAACTTCTAACAAACTTCGCGCCTCTCGTTCTTGTATGTATGCATGTATGTATGTATGAATGTCGATAGAATTGCTCTGCTTCTTTCGTCGAGTGTAAACATTTTATTCAAACGGGTCATAATCCGCTGCAACTATTGTAGGTTAATTTCGGTTGTAAAGTCCTCAAACGTTTTAATTCTGATGTAGTTAATTAATGTTATTATTTGTTAAGTTTCAACTGGGTCCTTGTGTTGGGAGTTTTTTTGTTCTGAGTTGGATTCAAACAAGCAAAATCCAGTTTGCTAACAATCATCGATGAACGCCTAGCGCTGTGCCTCAATCAGCGAGTAGTTTTGGACTTATGGTTAGTCAACAATCTTATTCAAGATAGATAGTTGGTCACTTAAGTGTTGGCTGCAATGTATCAGGGTGAACTGAACTTGATCGTGGTTCTGGTAGCGGGAAGATTCTCTTGGTAAATGAAGCACGGAGAAGGTCAGTGGGGGAACTGAAGAGAACGGCTTATCATTTCTACGCGTGTGTTTGTGTGTGTGTGTGATTTTATTGTCTTTGGCTTCAAGTATGCGTAAGAACTCGATCAGTTGTATATTTTTACCAACTAACTGCAATATTTAATTTCAACGGTTACCTACAAACGTGGTATCAAATTTTCTGCTTGAAACAATTCAACGGGAGAATTTTAAGGATGAAAAGGTTAGACTTTTATGCACAATACTAAGGTAACGGTTGTCAGCTTGCTCTGGTCCTAGGCAGAATGATTGGTTTCGGTGTGGGGGTCGGTTAGTAGAAAATGTGTTTTCTCCCTCCCATACGATATATGATAACGATAGACCCCTAAATATGGGTGCGATTTACTCTGTTCCTGTTCTAGTATTCTAGTATTAGAATAGTTTGTATTAGTCCACTTAGTTAGCTTATATATCTGGTCGTTTCAAGTGGGACAGATTGTTCCCATTGGTTGTCGTTCGGTGTGTATGTGTGTGTGAGTGCTTTCATGTCTCAATGGTACGCAGTTTTATAGTTTTAGGAAAGTTTGGAAACACTCGATGGTTGTGTGAAGGTACCATCGAACAAGGTCGTAGTTTAAAAAACATTAAAAAAAAATCGCTCAACTGGCGACGCGATCTACCTATAAAATGAACCAATATGTGTATATTTGTCCCTATGTCTTAATGGCTACAGGTTTGCTTATTATTAGACATAATAATCAACAATGTTATTTTTAGTGAACTGGGACAGCGACAGGGCAGCACCGGCAGAGGCAGAGGAGCTCGGGGAGGACACGGTGCTAGTGGCGGCGGCTGCTGCCGTCACCGTCGAGGTCGTCGACGATGCCAACGATGTAGATGAAGAAGCCGATGGAGAGTTCTTCAGCTGTCCGGACGATGACGTCGACAGGCCGGGATTGGGATTCTGTCCAGCCATGGCTAGTGCTTCGGTGATGTTGCTCGAAATTGTGATCCCATTGGCTTGCTGTTGCTGTTTCAACTGTAGCAAACTGCTGGCCGAACTCGATGGGGAAAACTTCAGCAGTGAATTAGCAGTCAATGATCCGCTGAGACCGGACTTTTTTGCCACTTTAGCCAACAGCGAACAGTTACTGAAGGAAGCCGAATTCTTGACCTTTGTTGTTTTGCTTATGCTCAGCGGAACCGTGCAGGTGGCGTTGAACGAGGCTGACCGCTGTACCGGAACTCCGGCATCTCCCTCTCCTTTGCCGGGGCCCTGTTGCTGTTGCTGCTGCTGCTGCTGCTGCTGCTGGTGCGATTGCTGAGACTGCTGGGACTGGGGTCGGGCCGAACTCGCCGTGGAAACTAGCGACGACGAGGAGGAATAGTTAGAACTAGTGGAAACCGATTTATAAACATCCTTCACCGGCGAGAAGGATGCAATAAAGTAGTTATTCTTGCTCGACATCACGCTGCTCGGGATCGGCGAGGACGAAGCGGTCGACGACATGGAGCAGCCGGCCGAGATCAACCGCTGCTAGGATGTGGACGTCGTTGAGCTGCGCGTCGAGGTGGGCGAATCGGAACCGACGTTGTTGTTGTTGTTATTATTATTGTTGTTGATGCTGTTGCTGTTGCTGGAGGAGGCATTACTCAGCAGTTGTTGATGTGAAGCAACTTCGGACCCGACTCCGGAGGTCGTGGTTGTTGTGCTGCTGCTGTTGCTGCTGATGGTGCTGTCCGGGTAGGTACTGAATTGAGTCTTCGTCGTCTGGAATGAGCGGGAGGATAATCCGTTAAAAAGCAATCATAACATCAATCGACAATCCAATATAATCAACATCAGTTTTACAGTTAATATCGAATCATTCCATGAAACCGTTTAAGTTATATCACCAAATATGAGTTGGGTTACGAATCAAGCAAATGGTTGTTATTTGGAAATGGCTCACATTCCACAAACATGATTTAAGAGAAACTGTATTTACCAAAATGTTACTGACTGGAAAAATGCTTTATCGCGATCCTGTAAAAGATTGAACGAAGCCGTTTTTAATGAACTCTTTTCTCGCAAACATTCCCAAGAGCAAAAGCATCATCATATGGCACTCATTAGAAGCGTTGGGTCCCAAAAGCGAAAAGCTTGGCTAGTTTTATTTTTGTCTGAGGCTGGAAGGTGTCAAAAGCATAAGCATTTATCGATACGTGAAACTGTAAATATTACCTGTATCAATTAGCCGTCATAATACCGAACCTGCAAAATACGTGCAGATGCTTTGTCACAGCAGGACTGTCCTGTTTCCGAGAGGCAAACTTGTTCACAGCATTGACACACATTTTGAAGGATCGGTATTATGACTGTTAAAATCTTACAACAAGAAAAGGGAAGGAGTGGGGAGATTTCGCGATTCTTAAATGTAATCATTGGCAAAGAGTTAAGAAATGTGGTTCACAATTTCGAACTGAAAGCAACTCGTGCACTACTTAAATAGCAGCCCATGTTTTGCCAATAGAAACAATTAAGTGCACCCTAAAACAGCAGTCCCACAAAGAATAGGCTAATGTGCAATTCTCAATACAAAATGTGGAGGCATCATGAATGAGTAAAATTTAAAATATTCTCCTTAAAACAAAGGAAACGATCAATCAAAACGATAAATTGTTCAGCGTTGGTTGAAAACGCTATCTTACATAAAGTTATGGTGTGATAATTTATTAACTATAGAAAGGTCTGAAGAGGATAGGTGCAGAGCGTTAAACTTATTAATTCTAGTTTTGATGTTCGGTAATTTTTTTACGGTTTTGATCTGTAAAATTTAATTTCTACTGAGTGATCTGTAAAATTGCTTTAATTTTCTTCTGTCTGTCAAATAGCTACAAATTTTCGGTAATTCCCATGAAAATATTACTGAAAATTTGCATCTATTTTACCGATGTAGTTTGTAAGCCATGAAATGTCATTTAATCTAATCTGTTCAGTAAAAGTTTTACCGATTTCCAGTGAACAATTTATAAATACTGACGAAAAATGTAAACAATACAGGAGTTCAGTAATTATTACTGAACGCTTCAGTTAAAATCACGCCTGTCAAATCTTCGTCAATTTCGCATGTTAAGCGGTGTAAAATTCAAGTGTAAATAAATTTTAAGAAAATCGTACGCATATTAGCAGAAAAAAAAACTTGTAAACCATTGAAATTGAAGACGTGTCCGCTGAGATTAGATGTGCTTGTGATGTGCTGGCGATCGCTGACTCGTTGGATAAACAGATTGACGAATTGCATTTAATAAAAGATATAAACAAAAAAAAAATATTGTGCATGATTTGAACGGAACAATTCCCTATATTTCACTGTTTTTCAGTAAAAACTATCGAAAGAACTGTAATTTTTGGCAGATGACGACCTTTCTATTTTGACCGATTATTTTGTAATTTTTACCGAACTTCGGTATTGAGTGATGAGCTAGTCGGTATTTTTTGACAGTAGAGTATACATTGCAAGTTTACTGATCGTTCAGTAAACCAAACTTTTACCGAACTGATTACCGAATGTTCAGCTGTTTGAAAGTCAGTAAAATGTTTACCGACAACTGTAAAAACAACTTGGTGTGTAGGCTGAGTATGAAAGCACTGGACTAATCAATCCCTATGCGAGTAAGAGAGGTGACACAGTCGGAAGAAGTGTTAGTTTGTTTACTAAAATGAACCATGCCCATTTTGTTATGGCAAGTTTGCTCCTCGTGTTTATTAGCGAAATTCACATCAAAGATTGATTAATTGCGTAGGAAATCAGTTTGGCACGGCATTTGTGACCAGCATACACCTTCCGGTCGTATGAAACAGGTCAAAAACTGCCCAAATCCACAGATAAAATTTTTTGTTTTGAATTTCTGTATGGCAAAATAGTGAACTTTTCGTGAATATTAACGGCAAAGAACTCACCAACACTGAGAGACCGTGAGTTCCTGCCCACCTGTCATTTCCCATCTCGATTCAATCCATTGCTCTGTGCAGACCGTTTGTACCAAACGGTAAAGGACGAGGCAATGAAAGAGCCAACAAAACATTCAGTCACTCACGAGCAGGCGACGCACACCGCTTGTCTTCGCTCACACAGCGTGTAATTAAGTCATTTTTCCATAGAAAATGTACGCTCAGTCATTCAAAACAAGTATTGGGTTCCATCACGGCAGAATGAACGTGTTGACTGAGCTACTGACTGAGTGCTCGGCTGTCAGTGACTCGTTTACCTCTCAATCATTCAGACTCTCACGAGGTAGTGAATGATGAGGCAGATGGCAGTTCATATTCATATCAAAATGACTCAATGAAGCTGACTGACAATCCACACACCCCTGATGTTATCTGTCAAACTTTCATAGCGAATCAAAACAAACATAGTGTAGTAATAGAATTTCAACTAGAATAGGGTACGTTAATCGTTTGCTTGGGACCAATAGGCTACTAAAGTGGTGAGCCAATTTAAAATCGTTAGTTTCGTATTGATTGTTGGTAATACTATATATCTAGAGTAACATTTGAAATGGGCCTATTTCCAAAACGTAAACAAACCAGAAATAAATTTTATATTTTTCCGCCACTAGGTATTCAATTCATATTTAAGAAAATTGAAGTATTTTAGTCATTTATATTGTTCACAATAACAACAGTAACTGAATCTCAGTATACAAATCCAAAATATGCGAAAAGCTTTCAAAAAATTTATGAAAATCTATAACAATTTAATTTCCTAAATTAATAAGCCTTTTTGTGAATCTTTCAATGAATAGACCCTTTTTTTAAAGCCGTTGTTCTTGTCATCAGCAATGGTACGCCCTTTGCTAAGCCTTTTCGCAACGTCATATAAATTCAAAACAAACCATCGGCCCTACCTCAAGCAGTAGGGCCTAGCTTTTGGTTGAAAATTTTCAATCATCGGCCCTTCTACGTCACTAGGCCTATCAATGAAATGAAATAAATCAAGACCAACAATTGAAATGGCCTTAACTTCATTTTGTAAACAAACCATGTAAGGCCATTTTCTCGCGAACCGACGTCCGCAAAGGCAAACCAACATAATGAACAGGTAGGGAAAATTCTCCTCTACCCGATTGTGGTTTAGGTTTGCGAATGAAGGTTTCGGTTCGCGATAAAATGGTCTTACAAGGTTTTTTTTACAAAATGGAGTTAAGGCCATTTCAATTATTGGTCTTGAAATGAAAGGTTGGCCGTTTAAGCAACAATCAATACGAAACTAACGATTTTAAATTGGCTCACTACTTGACTAGCCTATTGGTCCTAAGCAAACGATTAACGTATCCCATTCTAGTTGAAATTGTAGTGCTACGCAATGTTTGTTTTTATTCGCTATGAAAGTTTGACAGATAAAATGAGGGGTTATTGGTTTTCCTATGTTTCGAGGGGTGAATCGATTAGCTTGGGACCGAACAGAGTACTAGAGCTGAGCCAAAAAGTTGAGCACGTTATTTCGGGAGCTTCTAGTCTTAGAGTTACTTCTATGGTTTTAGCGTGCGGGCGTATTCAGTTATTTTTAATGATTTTTCTCGATAATGCCGAGGGGTGCGACACATCTAAATCTCGATTTTAAATGGTCAAAAAATCTCACAATAGCGAATGAACCTACGAAAAATCTTTTTTCATCTCTTGCATCTAAACCCATCTACTCGCATCGCTCTCCACCTTTTTGCAGAAAATCTTCAAAATCATAATCAATCGTGTTTCTAAGTATTAAGCGCGAGTGCATCTCACAACAGCAAAGCAAAAAAATTCCTGCATCTTAGATAGAGCCGCCCCTCTCGGATTATGCGGAACTTTATTACACGATTAGTAGCTATCAAGCGGTGCTAAAGAATAGTAGCAAAATCCGACTTGTTTACGTTTTTGACATGGGCCCATTTCAAATGTTACTCCATCTTGAGCCAATCGAGTAGCGTGAACTGTCAAAACATGAGCCAAACGAGTATTATCTATCATATAATAAAATGCGAATGGATAATTCTAGATAGAGCTGGAATTAGGCCGTAACAGCTTTTGTAAACAATGACTTCTCTCGATGATTTCTAGAAACTCAAGGCTCGCCCAATCAAATCAATATCACCATCCAGTATGGGAAGTCTTCCCCTACCCGATGCCTGTGATGGTTTGCGTTGGCGCGCCTTGATTTCCTAGAAATCATCGAGAAAAGCCATTGTTTACAAAAGCTGTTAGGCCCTATTTCCAGCTCTATCCATAGGCCAGCATTGGAGTCATTTCCCCTAGTATTACCATGTATGTATTACTAAGCTCGATCGGAATGGTAGACGGATAATGATATATTGCTAGCCAGCTTTGTTCTATACACGGTTGAGGACATAGCGTGATCGGAATCGTGAAAAGACATAACAAAAACATTCACATTAACACACGTGTATCATCTTCGGCTTTACTTCGTGAAGCAGCTTGCCATCAATTTGATCGTTTCCTTCTACCGCTCCGAGAGAGCTGTGTCGTACGCGCTGCTTGTCATGAAAAAAGGAAGAAGTTTATATCATTATTGCATTCCACTTCTGACAAAGCGTTATCGTTCGACTCGTTGATCGTTTGTCATTTTGTCATTTGGAGATATTTTTGCTTCCTTGGTTGCTATCCGCTTTTACTCTCATATAAAAGGCAGAATGCATTCAGTGCACGGATTTTGACAACATCCCCTCTTCATCCTCAAATTTTGACTTTTTCCGGTGGTTTTATTTAGTTCCTATTACTCTGATACAAAATGAAAGGTATACAAGAAGTGGCGTTAGGGACCGTGCTTTGTTCTCTAAAAGTGAGGTTAGCTTTACGAACACTTGATCTATTGTATAATCTGCCCCCCAAAACACAGAACCACACAATCAAACAACATACACACATTGACCCACAGGTTAGGAACAAGATTGACAACTTACAGCCACGCTTGCATTGCTAGTGACAGGATTAGTGTTAGCGCGGTAGGGAGAAGCATGTGAGTTGTAGCTATGCTGATTGTGCTGCTGGTAGTTGCTGGCACTAGTGGCACTGGTAGTAGTAACAACGGAAGTGTCGGCAGAGCTCGCAGCCGCTGCCGCCGCGACCGAGGAGGAGGAAGAGGATGCAGTGGACAGTGATTGATGCGATGATGATTGTTGCTGTTGTTGCTGGGGAGGAAGATGTTCCTGACCTGAGTCACCACCCATCGGGCAGACGTAGTCGCTCCACTCGTCCCCGCCCTTGGAGCTCTTCTTGCGCTTCAGCGAAAACTGCGACTTCTTTGGGGTCTACAATGGAAGGAAAGAGTAAGGCTTTTCAAACAGATGTAGGAATAGGGAAACACTCTACCTTGATTTTGGCAGCCAACGTCAGCGGTTGGAATCCGAGCGTATTCTCTGCGTCTCGTTTCACTTGGATGATGTCTCTTCCCAGGAGTTCCTTGAAATGCGTTGCCAGATGCCTCCGGAGCAGTGTCTTGCTCGGTGGGATGCTAAGCAGTTCGGCTAGCAGTTCGGCGGTGAATTTCACCTCAAACATCATTAGGGCACCGTGGACACCAGTACCCCGCAGGTTCGGTGAGTACTCGGACAAGTCCACCGCCCGGAGCCATTCCATAACCCGATAGCAAGTCCACAACCGAACGTCTTCTTTGGTACCACTGCCCTCATCGGCCATCGATCGTCGAATGAAGCAATCCGGATTCCATTTTTGCTCCCGCAGCAGCTGAATGCCTCGCCGTAAGCTGGCGACATGCACACAGGAAGACACGTGCAAAGTGACTAGATCATCCATAGTAAGCTTGTGCAGCATGCGACCATCCATCCTGGCTGCCATAAAGCTATCCTTGTACTGCGGCAGTCCTACATCCTCCAGCCATCGAATAATCTGCGGAACAAACGAAAGAAACGTTTATCTTCTGTTTTGCACCATCAAAGTATCGTCGAACTTACCCAAGGCGTATCCAGTTTGCCCGCATTCTTGAGCAACACATCCGCATCGACGGTTTCGGTTAGGTCGGCGATCGCCAGCACGATCTTCTTCCTGTGCAGTGGATTCTTCAGGTTCAACTCCTTTTCAATATCCACGGGTGACGCTCGGACCAGTTCGGGCGCTCCACCAACCTTCAGCCATCGTCTAAGCTCTTCCTCGTACATACTGAGTCCCATCTGCTCGAACCACTGGCACAGTACTTCCAGGTCCCACTCCTTAAAAGGCTTATCCGGTCGTCGGAACTCTGAACTCCATCCCAACCTTGCTCCGGCCGTCGCACGGACCCCACCTCGTTTGAACTCTCCCGGGTCGACGTCCTCCAGCGTACCGCTGTTGCTTCGTTTGATCTTACCGAAGATGTTCCTCAAACCTTTCAGATTTTTGTGACTCATCGACGGCGACGGCGAAGGCTGCGGCGTGTAGCTACGTTGACTAGCTTGCCCATCCAGGCGATCGTTCGACAGGGTTTCCGAGTCGGCTGCGTGGATTAAAATTAAACTGAGATTAGTCGCCTGTTTGGGGTGGTTGGTAACGGGTCACTGTTTATACAGAACAGAACATTGGTTAAATAAAAGAGGTAATTTTGCATTAGTTGACGGATCGTTCAGCTCTCGGCAGCGCGGTACAACACGACGTTTGGTAATGTGGATTTGAACTTGCACTGGTTGTATTAGATATGGACGTCGAGATGCAGTGTTAATTATCGTTCCGCGGTATTATGTAACAAACACAACTTGAGGTTTGGAGAATTTTGTTGTTAGCGACAGAGCCAGTCTTGGATGTTTAGGATCTTCCGGTGGCAATCGCTGATGGGTACATTGCAGGGGTGACAGCCAAAGGAGTACAGTACATCGGGATTGGTATGAGCCAAATTCCGGAGTGATTCCAGATTTGGGCGCAGCTCTTTTTGTAAGCAATGATTTCAATGACCGATTTCTCGTGAATAAAATCTAACAAAACAATCAGACAGGGTAGTGATTCCTCTAGCAGTTGGTATATGTAGTTTGTTTGAGTTTTTATTCGCAAGAAATCGGTGATTGAAGCCATTGTTTACAAAAAACAGTTACGCTCAAATCTCAAATCATTCCGGAATTATGAGTAAAATCGAAACAAGCAAGTTAATTTTGACGAACGCAACTTTTGATCATTGAATGGACGAAAATAGATCGGCTTTTATACAGAGGAATTGTGCCACGATTAAGAGCACATTAACCATTTACACAATGGCCTATCTCAAGTCTACTTTTCGGTCTTTGAACCTTGTAAAAGTTGTCTATTGTTGTGATAATAGAGAAATTTTATGACATCAACGACCATCTAAATCATCAAAAGTACCGTTCCGTATCGCCAAATGTGTTAATAGTAACCAAACAACATCAACCGACAAGACAAATGAACACACGCATCAGCATCCGCGCGACCAGCATCCGGCGGACCACAAGAGAAAAAGCAAAACGAAACTATCCAAAACAGCCGCGAAAGCCTCGGGAAAACGGCAGACCAACAAGAATGAAACAAACAGCAAAATTCAAGGCATGGGACATAGAACCTAGATTTGGCACGGAAAATCCACGAATCTCCCCAATCAGCATCGTCTGCAGTGGATCGGCGGAAACGGAGAAAGGCTGTGGCTGCGATTTGGATCGCTGGTGGAACTCTCGATCCAAAATGGGACTGCTGGCGGCGGCCAGCTTTGGAGTGGAATTCGTGGAACTGTCCGCCGGCCCGCCCGGGGGCGGTTCCGTGGTAGCCCTTTCCGAATGGTCCTGCTCGAAATCGATCAATCGATCGGATTTGGATTCGATCATCCCGGAAGGAGCATATGGCTCCACCGAACAGTAGATGTTCTGCGCCGAAGCGGACGTCTGTTTCAGCGATTTTAAATTGGACTGACCAAGCGCAGCGGACAGCGAGAGGGCATTCATCGATGCAGACATATTTACAGCCGCAGGTCGGTTCGGTGGCGCGCCATTGGCACCGGTGACCAGAGTTTTAGCTGAAAGGTAGGAAGCAGAAGCAGATTCTTCAGCTGCTGCCGCTGCTTCGGCTTCAAGGTTGATGGCATTGATATAGGTTTCTAGGGTGGTCAAACAATTACCGAATGCTACGTTGCGCTTCAGGTTGGCGTTGGCGTCGGTGCCGCCGGAACTGCCCGCACTGGAACCACTGGCCGTCGATAGCGTTGTGGCAAAGGCTTGCCGTGGAAGACTGCTGTAGTGTAGGTCCACCCGCTGCCGGTAGGACGCGGGGGGCGTCTGAAATGGGTGAAAGTTGAATTAGTGAAGTTCGGATGCTGGAAGACTCCGTTCCGGGACGGCATACTTTTGGTGTAACGGGACTAGGTGAGGTGGCCGTTTGCTGTTGCGGTAGACTACCGTGGCTACCGTGATGCAGCGGAGACGAGTTGATTGAGTTGCCCGGAGTGGACGTTACCATTCGACCGGTCCGTCGCAGAAGACTAGCTGCAATGCTGTTGCTGTTGTTGTTGTTGTTCAGGGTATTGCTATTGAGGATGCCCCCGTTCAGGTGGTTGCCATTGCTGAGGGGGGTTCCGTTGATCAGACTAGATCGCAGCTCCAGGTTTTCCCGTTCCAAGGCGGCTTGCTGCAGCTTCAGTTCACTCATGGCGGACATTAGCTCCAATTTTTGCGTTTCCAGTGACGATCGGGAGAGCATTTCCTTTGAGAAGGGAAGAGAGAGGATGCAATGGGAATTCATTAGTGCTTACAGCTTCGCTGCTTTGGATCGTTTGATTTTATTTAAATTGAGTTAGTGTAAAAGGAAGAGAGTATTCATGCTGTTAAGTAAAAGTTTGGTGAAATAAAGAACATACATTATGGCAGAAATTTGTTAATATATAATTGATAATTGAGCCATGCAGTTATATTTTTATACATTAGAAGCACCAAATTTTAAGGGATGACACCCGAGTCATCCACCCCCAGGGCCTCTTAGCAGGGATGCCAGGTGTTTTGGCAAATAGTCTTCAACGAGATCGAAAAAGTTTCCTCACGTGTCTTCGAGCATTTCCGGGCCAAATAGTAAAAAAAAAATGAATTTCAGACTCGAACTTCTTCGATTTGCATGAAACTTTGCGTAATTGTTTGTTATGGTCACATTTTGAACATGGAAATTTTGTGTTATTTTGATTGGACTTGCAACCGAAAATGTGTTGACATTTTTTGCCGTGTTTATTTTTCCTGAAAAGTAATTATTTTTCCCTACAACTTTGTGTCACACGTCATTTCGATTGTAACTAATGTTTTCGAGTTATTATTAGTTGGAATATGTGGAATACGCCTTTTTGAAGTTTTTAATTGCAAGATTCAAAATGGCCAAATGTTAGCTCAAATGTGAATTATTGACCCAAAAAAAAAAACAATAATGCAAAATTTCAAGTAAATCGGGAGGGCTTTCAATATAGAGCCATTCCATAGCAAATCGATATAGTGGTTCTTAAAATTTCGTAAAAATTGGTAATTTTGCTCCTTATCGCAAAATATTAGTCCGTTATTTTATCATAAGGGTGACCATTTCCATGCTAGGGTGGTTCAAAAATTGATTGTTTTGACGTAGGACTACGTCTTTGATTTCTATATGGGGGTACACTTTGTGAAAACCGAAAATGGAACATGTAACAAATTAAGAAAGATTTTGAACGTTAATAACTCAGCTGCCCCTGGTCCAATTTCAATAATTTTATCACCAATCGATCAGAAATATGGCTACGCATCGATAACAATGCTTTCGAATGTTGATTTTCAACAAGAAACTATTGAAAACTGGTAAATGTCCAGCATTGTCCAAAAGCGTCGAATTAACTAACAAATCCACCAATTACCTACATGCATATGCTGCTTCTCCAGCACAGTCGTCAGAAAGTAGTAAGTAGACGAAACAAGTCGAAGTGGCATTCGCCTCCGATCCTCGGGCGCGTGCGAATAGGGAGGATGGAATTGCGTAATATTTTGCACACTCATCGCACTATTCAGAACCAAACGCAAATTCTTCGAGATAATCACCATCCGTCGTCTGGCTCGCCGTGGCGGTGTCTGACGTATCTCCGGTATGATTTACGAAGTGTGCTGAAGGTGTTCCTGAAAAATGAGATCCGTGATGCTGTTGTCACCTACACTAAACACGCCAAGCGTAAGCGGCCATGGATGTCATCTACGTTTTGAAGTGACACTCTGTTTGGTTTCGGAGGTTAAATCATCACCAACTTTGGCAACAAAACGGCTCTTTTCAGGGCCACCAAGCTTATTACAGTTTGCCTGTTTGTCCATATTCAGAACCAACGATCACACAAAATGCTCATACTCAATCAAACTGGAAGCAGGGGTACAAATTATTTTGATCAACCTTGATCAACTTTGATTCACCACGGCCGGATATTTTCGCCAGGGAGGCAGCTCCCACACCTGGAACCTACCAATCGACCCATCAACTCAACCGGGGACCAACGGCTTTACTTCCCGAATGAAGGCGTGATCAGATATGTTATGCCTTAGAACATGCCGGTGGCGCTGACTGAGATTGGACCCAGGCCTGCTGGGGTGAGAGAATTAATCTCGCTAACCACCGGCGCCGATATCTTTCAAGGTGATATCACGGCGAATGAGATCGACCCAAATTTGAGTTTAGTTATCTCAGAAATAAGAAATAAAGTGCAGGAACTCAGCGATGAGTAAATTTGCCACATGTTTTCCCAGGTTTTTCCAGGATTTTCCAGGGAAAAATTTCCGAATTTGAGAAAAGTAAATATTGGATTCACTCGGTCTATTGGTACTACTCCGAGACTGAATAAAATTTTCATCAATTTCCTCATTTTCTGGCAGATGTTTTAGGTTTTCCACAGGAAACCATGAGACAAATTTACTCATCGCTGAGTTCCTGCACTTTTGCGATTATGAGTGAACTAAACTCAAATTTGGGTCGTTCTCAATCGCCGTGTACGCAAAAGGAAAAGAGCCAGTGTCGCTACTTGATAGCAAACTACTCATAATGGGAGGAGTCTTTGTAGCTTTTTTACCACTTGGTTGCACATAATTCTGCTTTAACCTGAAAAGATATAAAAGAGCGCTGCTGTATGGCATTTAAAGGCATTAGCTCATTTTCGCTTCGGACGGCGTGGTGAACAGCAATAGCAGCAGTAAGGAAGGTGGTGGCTAGTCCACTCCTTCACACCTATCAAGCAACAATTGACTGGTCGTGGCAAAAGAGGAAAAGGTCTGGTAAAGGAGGCGCCAAGCGTCATCGTAAAGTTCTTCAAGATAACCGCCATCGGTCGTCTGGCTCGCCGTGGTGGTGTCAAACGTATCTACGGTCTGATCTACGAGGTGTGCTGAAGGTGTTCCTGGAAAATGAGGTCCGTGATGCTGTCACCTACACTAAACACGCCAAGCGTAAGTGGCCATGGATGTCCTCTTCAATAAAACGGCCCTTTTCAGGGCCATCAAGCTTACATCAGTAAAGAGTTGGAATAGAATTTTTTTCCTGCTTGTTTGTCCATATTCAGAACCACAAGCCCCCAACGACCACACAAAATGCTCTCCAGAGTTGTAATCTTGTAACCAAACTTGGAAGCAGGGGTGCAAGTGATATTGATTAATTCTCTTAATCAACTTTCTCTTTGAAAAAATTACTACAAATTTGGTACGCCTAAAATTAAAAAAACGGAAAGAGTTGAGATAATAGATAATTGATCAAATAAAAGAACTAAATGCTCTTCACATTTATTCCGTCCACTAGCGGTCCTACGTCAAGCTTCCGTTCGTGCCCCTAGGCACAGACCCTTCTACTTTTTAATCTTCACCGATGGCAGATGCGAAGGGACTGCTGCAAGCCGTTATGGAAGTTTCGGTTGCATTCGGGTGTAAAGCAAAAATCATTAAACTCAATCTCACCACAGTTTGGTGAGATTTGCAGTTGGTGAGTTTTGTTAGCTTGATATTCCGAGCTGCGATATCACAGCTTACAAAATCAACCGCAGTTGTTTGCTTGTTGATTTTTGTCTACGAAAATCAAGCGTGATCTTGGGTGTTGGTGATATTTGATTTTTTGATATTTTCCCAACACTGCTCTGAACCTTGACAGCCCAACCAAAGATCTTATCAGGCTCCGTAACACCATTCGTAGGCAGTTCCAGCGTTCTGGGCTGCCCCACTTGAAGACCAATGCCAATAGACTAACCAAAATAATCCAGGCCAGGATGGTGGAACTCAGAAATAACGATTTTGCCAACAAGATTCGCTCTCTACCAGATTGTGCAAAACCATTTTGGAAGATGACCAAAATTTTGAAAAATAAGTCTAGACCGATCCCTCCGCTTTTCTCTGTTGACCAGAATTTGGAACTGTCCCTACTCATAACCCCACATTTTGTGATTTCACATAATCTTGGCCAAACCATGGTGAGCCCCCATGAGCCTGCCATACTGGAGACAATATCTAGAGTCGCTGACACCCCCCTAGTAGTGCATGATGATACAGTGGTGACCCGATTTTGTCAGCCCCCGATTTTGTCTACCCCCGATTTTGTCAGCTTTTTGACCCGATTTTGTCAGCCTATATGATTCAATTAGTTTTGGTTGAGGTGGACTGTTTTGTACAGTCGTATTCGTATTTTATTGATTGTCGAGCTCAATAATGACATTTTTCGAGAATTAAATGTGCAGTGGTGGCAAGATCAAAGCAGGGGGGAGGGGGGTTGAGGGGCTAGATGAAAATTATGTACGTTATGCATGTTTTTTTTTCATGGTAAGGAAAGCTTTAAAAGCCCGGCCTGTCACTGTGTTGCGTGTTTGTTCTCCTTCTGGCACAGTGTGGGACTCTTAACCACTAAAACCTTACTTGCCTCTAGCCACTATCCCCCCGGAACTCCCCTAGAGTATATCGTCGGGGGGGGGGGGGGCTGTGCTCAAGCACATCTCTTTAGCTCAGCTAGTCGGCGTTTCTAACTCGCTGATCATCTCTCCATTTTCGCTGCAGCTCCGACAAAATTTGCATCACTGCCCTGCTGACGACGCTCTACGTCCTCTCATCCCGGCACATTTCACTGACGACATTTCTCGCGCTAAGGGCCGGCATCTCCACTCGCACTGCCCCAAATCTTGGGCAGTCGAAAACCACGTGCTCCGGCGTTTCGTCCACGTTGCCACACTCCGGACTTTCCTCTTCTCTTTCTGGTTTTCGACTTTATGCCAATCACTGTCTTCCCCATCTTCTTGCTCATTGACACCGTATTCGTCGTCCTTGTGTTTTTTTGGGTCCTCTTCGTCTCCTGGCGTTTCCCTATCTCTTTTCTCGGAACGTGGATTCGTTGGTCCCTTCGGCGTCTTCTGCGCTTCAGCCAGCTTTGCATTCTCCTTGGCCTCAAGCAGAGCCTTTTCGGTCGCTTCGGCTCTTCTTCTCCATTCTTGCAGTTCCCGATCTGCCACAGCTATGCCGGATTTGATGACCGTCGCTAGTAGCTTGACCTCCTTGTGTATGTTGTTCTTATCCTTCACGAACACATAGAGTTCATCGATCTTCATCCTAACCTCCGTCATTTTGGTTCTCCCAAGCTGCAATTCTTGCTGTTTGCCATTGCTGGATTTCGGTGTGAATATTTGGCACCGCACCTAGCTGCTCTCCTTGGGATCCATGCTGTTCCACTTGGGGTATGCTACTACTGGAACTCACTGTGGTCACCTGGTTCGACGCTGGTGATCTCTGCAACTTTCCGCTTCTTGCGAACACGTTCGCTCCTCCGTTTTCACTATCTGGCGTCTTGCCGTCGTCCTTCATATTTTTTTAAAGTTTTTTTCATTTTCGTCTTTTTTTGTTTTTTTCTCCGATTTTCACCATTCTGATGGGTCCCCCCTCCGGGCCGCTATCTCCACTCGTTTTATGTAGTCTCCTATCGTGATCCCATGGTTATCTATGCAAGCAGGGAGGCCATGCTAGGGTTGACACGGTCCTTCATGGGGGCCGTGTTCATAGCCAGATCGGCGTAAGTCAGGAATGTTACATCTGAGCCTACTACTCACCAATCACCAATTGGTGACGAGTTTTGAACGTATCCGGAGGCCTGCCAAGGTTTTACCGGAACGGGGGCTGCCGCACTATTAGCCCACTCGACATTTCAAGAAGGTGTCACCCTTCTTTACTTAGGGAGCAGAATAGCACGACTGTCAGCCCTGTAGCGTGGTATCCAATGTATTGTGCCTTGTCGTGTCCATAGTTCCATGCCGTGTCCAGTATACCGTAATAAGGATCTTACTGGCGTCGACTCCTGCGGGTTGACGAAGCATTTCCTCTATCGCCGTGTTATGGTTACCGCGCCAGTGTTCGCGTCGCACCCCTCACTTTGCTATTGTCAGAAGGACAACATTGCAACGTTATGTGTGTGTGTGTGTGTGTGTGTGTGTGTGTGTGTGTGTGTGTGTGTGTGTGTGTGTGTGTGTGTGAGGTGTGTGTGTGTGAGGTGTGTGTGTGTGAGGTGTGTGTGTGTTGTGTGTGTGAGTGTGTGTGTGAGTGTGTGTGTGTGTGTGTGTGTGTGTGAGTGTGTGTGTGTGTGTGTGCATGTTGTGTGTGTGTGTGTGTGTGTGTGTGTGTGTGTGTGTGTGTGTGTGTGTGTGTGTGTGTGTGTGCATGTTGTGTGTGTGTGTGTGTG
Source organism: Ochlerotatus camptorhynchus (assembly GCF_037179485.1). NCBI lineage: Eukaryota > Metazoa > Arthropoda > Insecta > Diptera > Culicidae > Ochlerotatus > Ochlerotatus camptorhynchus. The sequence goes on from NW_027040652.1 coordinate 119,408, forward strand.
TGTGTGTGTGTGTGTGTGTGTGCGTGTGTGTGTGTGTGTGTGTGTGTGTGTGTGTGTGTGTGTGTGTGTGTGTGTGTGTGTGTGTGTGTGTGTGTGTGTGTGTGTGTGTGTGTGTGAGGTGTGTGTGTGAGGTGTGTGTGTGTTGTGTGTGTGAGTGTGTGTGTGAGTGTGTGTGTGTGTGTGTGTGTTTGTGTGCGTGTGTGTGTGTGTGTGTGTGTGTGTGTGTGTGTGTGTGTGTGTGTGTGTGTGTGTGTGTGTGTGTGTGTGTGTGTGTGTGTGTGTGTACGTCTGGAAATCTCTACAAATTTTATTCAGAGCATTTTAATATGGGGTCCATGGGACATATGCAAGTCTTCATTATGCACTATGTATTATTATTGTTGTTCTTAAAGAGAATGCTTAACCACATATGCTTTGAGTGGCCATTCAATTCTTATCCAAGTCCATTTAGCCACCTACCCCCTCCACCCCCTCCACACCAGCAATGTAAGAATGTCTTTCCTTATACGACACTTACGAAAAGTTTGAAATTCCAGCTCCCCCCGCCTCCCTAAATGGGCTCGTATATATTGAATGATTCCTAAAACATAAATCTTGCATTTTAAAACAGCATTTAAAGATATTATGTTAAAAAAATTAAGTGAAAAAAATTTCCCGATTTTGTCAGTGTCCCGTTTTTGTCAGCCCTTAATTCATCAAGGGGCTGACAAAATCGGGACATTACTGTAGTTGAATATCGGCTGATGGGGTGAAAGCAGCTATTAGAAGCACTAAAAACATGAAGACCGCGGGTATGGATGGTGTAGTCAACCACGAGTTGAAAAACTTGAGTATTGACTTCTTCAACCATCTTACCCTTATTTTCAACAAATGTTTGGAGCTTGGCTACTTCCCTGCATGCTGGAAGTTAGCCAAAGTGATTCCAATACACAAGCTTGGCAAAGATCCTACCAGTGCCAAAAGCTATCGCCCCATCAGCCTCTTGTCCTCCATCTCGAAGCTATTCGAAAAATTGATACTCAGCCGTCTGCTGGTGTTTTAAAATGATAATAACAAAGAGCAATTCGAGTTTAGGAAAGGCCACTCTACCATCCACCAACACGCACGGGTTACTAACATTATCAAGCAGAATAAGTCCGTTTCCAATACATCTGCCATGGCATTGTTGGACGTCGAGAAGGCGTTCGACAATGTCTGGCATGATGGTCTAGTGTATGTACAAGCTGCATCGATACAACTTTCCGATCTACCCCGTGAAGATCATCAAAAACTACTTGTCGGGCAGATCATTCCAGGTCTACTTGAACATAGTCCCATCTGATACGTTCAACGTTGATGCAGGAGTTCCTCAGGATAGCCTGCTTGGGCCTATCCTATTCAACATTTTCACGTCAGACGTTCCTCCCCTGTCGGGTGGTGGTATCCTGTCAATGTTCGCAGATGACACCTCCATCATCTATAAGGGTCGAGTGATCCGTGCTCTGGCGAGTAAACTACAATCAGGCCTGGATGTTCTGTCGGACTATTTCAAGAGCTGGAAGATTTGTATCAATGCAGCTAAAACACAAACCATTCTGTTTCCAAACTCGAATTCACCTCGGCTTGTTCCACCGAGAAATTCAAAGACGCATTATGGCAGGGAATCGTGCCTACTTTGGACTCCGGAGGACGCTCCGGTCGAATAAAATTCGCCGCCGCACGAAGTTGACTGTCTACAAGACGCTGATTAGACCGGCGGTCCTCTACGGCCACGAGACCTGGACTATGCTCATGGAGGACCATCGCTGTTTAAGGAAGTAATGATGTCTAATAAACGCTGAATAATTAAAAATTTGATCGAATAAGCTCTGTTACAACTCTTGTAAGTCGAATAAAAGCTTCTCGACATACCTTATTCAACACCAAATATTTCGATGTTGTGGTTGAATAAATTCTCCAGATTTGTGTGAACAAAGCCTGAACAGAAGATATTATTCAAAATAGTACAAGTATTATTAAGCATGCATTTGAATAAAATCGTCAAGAAGTCGTTTCTACAATAGGCAATTGTTTGTTGGGAAGAATATGGGATTATCCAGTCCGATTAGCTGATCCAGCTGCCTACACGTCATCATCATCTTCCAAAGCCTGTACTACCATCGATTTTCCAAACGAGTTAAATTTCTGAACATGTCCTAACTAAAATTTTTATCAAAAGGTTTTTTTTCAGGGAAATCATAGTCATACTAAAGAGTATAAATAGATAGAGAACCCCACTCAAATTCCTATTCCTGCACAAAACACAAGCTCCTACTGCAGTTAACCAATAACATTTATTATATAAGACCAAGTAGTCCTACGTCACCATTGCGTACAAACCCATAGGGCTGTCCCTTGTCATTTTTATTTATTTATTTAAGAATGTATGTTAGATGTTTTTCAGTACCCACGATTAAGCTTTGATGTCTTTGAATTAATAAACCTGAGAAATCCTTTAAATACCTAGCACGTGAACGTTGACCGACATGTTCAACTCATTTAATTAACGAGAAAGGATTTTAGACTATATTGATGGCTGCGAAAGCAAATAAATGATAACGAAGAGCCATTTTCCACCTACCACGGACCAATTACAGATAGCGAAAAATTGAAAATTAACTCAAATTGTTTCTGATTACTTGCGAAGCATTTTCCACTGGAGATATCAAAGTCAACAGAGGCAACTTTCCTATCTGCGTTCCTTTAACAACGATGCGGACATTAGGGTGCCTCATTTTGAATAAAAAAAGGGTTAAATTTCTTATAGTCCAACCTGCAGTTTGATTTATAGCCCTAAAACAAAAATGCGGTTGTTTAAAAAATGGTAATTATTAATGAAGGTTCAGAGGTTGGGCAAATGATTTGAAATTGTTATGGGAATAACTATGGAAGAATTTTAAAAATTACTTATATTGCCCTAACTTTGGTTCTACTGGTCCAAAATTGAATATGTTGTTGCTATGACAATGACCAAAAAGATTGTTGTTGTAACGCTCACTTTTACAGCACATCAAAAAAAGTAGAATTGCGTAAAAAAATACAAAATAGGGTAGATTGACAGATGAAAATGTAAAAAGACAACAGCAACAATCATCACAATAATAACAGGTTTGTTCATCATTGTCATGACAACCACACATCAAACGGTTTTGATCGTTTGGACAACTACAACAAATTTTCCAAAGTAATTCACCGAAATCTCCATACAAAATTCAATCCAATGTTTACTATTTTTTGCACTCGCACATGTTTTGAGGTATCGACCTAGAGGGTGGCATATAAGAAATTAGTTTTTTTTTCTTTTCAATATGAAGCACCCTAATGGACATTGAGAGAAGATTATTATCTCGAACCGTATCCTTTTTTATTGCGCTCGAAATATTTTCTGCCCACTACTGTTCTGTTTCCAATTACGGGCATCTTAATAAACACTCTTCAAAATAAGTACAAGGGCATCTACACCTCACTATCTACTAATTGTTCAGAGCTCTGCCTGACTTCTAGGCGAGATTCTTCTCCCTGAAAACGCTCAATTTTGTAACTTGTGGGGATTGTTCCTCTTCCATCAACCATTCCGGACATTTAACATTGGAATATTTCGGAACCGTTTCAAACAAATTCCATTCGAATACGCCCGTAATTGCGATCCCGAGCGGTATTTCCAGGGTGCAGAAAATCAAAACAATAACGCGGTCCCGGCCCACGCCGTTGAATGCACCGAAATGGAATGTAATGGGTTGTTATGAGGCAAGAAATCCCTTTTCGCACCCGATCCCAAATTGCAGAGCCCAGAGAGAAAGTGGCGCTGTGGAGATCGGGGAGGTGAAATCCATTGAGCCAGTTATTTACATTTGTGTTTGAATCATTTTTCCTTCGTTTTACGGAGGGATATTAAAATCCTGTGGTATTTAATGTTTGGCCACGGGATCTCATCACTTGGGTGGATAAGGAAAAGGAAAAGGAAAAGGAAAAGGAAAAGGAAAAGGAAAATATTAATCTTCTCTGTTTCGGGCTGTGTCAAAAGATGAAAAGAGCAAGCCGACAAATCATAACGGGCAAACAAACAAAATATGTGGTAAATATTTGTTTTTGGCTTTCTATCATGTTGCTGGTGCGGCTACCAAATGGTGTAGTGTATTCGAATTTAATATTTCATTATTTGCGCTAGGAAAATGTGAATTTTTTAATTTAACTTGCTGATATTTATATCACAACATGACACCGCACTGTGGTCTCGAAAGTGGACTCTATTTGATAGATCTCTTTGTCGATATTATCTGTGCCGTAGATGTAAGTCTATGAGATCCAGGATTTTTTCAAGAATTAACAACTATCAGCTGTGATACAATTGAGACTTAGATTGAAAATTTCAATTGAGGACAAGGTTGATAGAATCCACAAATGGCCGTTGTCATGGCTGATTTGCCTTGTAAAATTAGGCATGATAGTCGCCATTTATGGATTGCAGGGATGAATCACTATTTGGAGCTTCGTTCATTACTTTTTAATAAAGAATGCTAACATAATGACCAATATTATTTTCAGTTAATCCAGCTAACATAGATATATTAACTAGTATCCTACTCTTTTTTCTTTGATTTCTTTTCCGTCGATCTTGTTTTCCGTACTGAGCACCAATGCTAGTAATGCCAGGGAGACAGCTCCAACACCTGGACCCTACCTATCGACCCATGAACTCATGGACCGGGGACCAACAGATTTACTTTCCTCAGAAAATTCGGACCACGCCGACTGGGAATGAACCCCGGCTCTTTGGATTGAGAGAAAGTCTCGCTTACCACTACACAACTGACGCCGCTAATACTAGTATCCTCCCGATCAAAATTCAATAAGTCACTCTGGCTGGCAAATGACTGGTATAATGCGTACCACCAGTACTTTGCGTACTTGAAGGTTATAAAATAGACCCGACACGCAAGTGAAAGTGGTCCTTAGCTTCTTGCCCAGTAACTCCTATGCATTCCTCCCTGCGGCGCCGGCTGGGGTACGAGTAACCTTAGGGAAGATCGGGTAACCAACCCCGGTGGGAACTTTGGTCGTATGCTGACAGGGAAGGGGGAGCTGCATCCTTTTGGAGGATGTGGCTAACAAAACCCGAGCGTCTGTTCTCCATGGTAGGGGCGGCTCAAACAGCGTCTGACTGGCATCCAGCGGCTGAATACGAAATGCTTCTCCCGGAAAGCTATACCCAAGATGGCAGTCCCATCACGGCGGATAGGAGACCTTAGGCCAACCACCTACTGTCTCCGAAACCTTCAAATTGTTACAGAAACCAATAGTGAAAGATAACGAACTGATTTTATGGCAACGACTTTTAGCGCTAAACAACGGACAAAGATTGGAACATGGAATGTACTTACGCTAGCTCAACAGGGTAAACTGGCACAACTCGCCAGTGAGGCCCGCCGTTTGAAGCTAGAAATCCTGGGACTTAGTGAAGTCCGCAGGCCGAACTTTAGAGAACACAAGCTGCCTTCGGGACAGGTACTTTTTTATATTCTGGTATGCGAGGTGAAAACGCTCCGCGACATCATGGAGTTGGCTTTCTGCTTAGCGCCCAAGCACATGCTGCTCATCAATAAGAGAATAATCGTTGCCAGAACAAACGAATTGCAGGACAAAGAGAACTTTTACAGTCAACTGAATGCTGCCGTGGATAAGACTCCAATAGGTGATATCAAGATCTACACAGGCGACTTCAATGCGAAGATCGGCTCCGACAACTCGGACTATGAGCGCATTATGGGACGCCGTGGTCTCGGAGATATGAGCGAGAACGGCGAGCTGCTTGCAGAGTTTTGTGGCAACAACGACATGGTTATCGGGGGTTCGCTCTTCCCCCATTGTCCAGTGCATAAAGTCACATGGGTCTCCCGTGATGGATATACAGAGAACCAAATCGACCACATCTGCATCAGCCGAAAATGGAGACGGAGCCTTCTTGATGTTCGGAATAAACGCAGCGCTGACATCGCGTCTGACCATCATCTCCTGGTCGGTGAGATCCGCCTACCCATTGCGCGGGTTCAACGGCGGGAGGAGAGGCTCGGGCGGCGATTCACCACACGCCGACTGGAAGACCCAGCAGTGAAGAGATCGTTCGTCGAAAAACTCGAGGCTCGCGCAGCTAAAATCCCGAAGGTGGCAGCGTAGAAGAACAGTGGACGAGCATCAATAATGCCTTTATTGAAACAAGCGAGAACAACCTGGGTGAGCTTCGCACTCAGAGGAAAGAGTGGATCACCGATGAAACCTGGAGGAAGATCGAGGACCGGAGAGAAGCAAAAGCCGCGATAGAGCGAGCAAGGACCCGAGGAGCCAAAAACGAGGCTCGTCAGCGGTATTCGGCTCTAGAGAGGGAAGGTTTACTGTATACGGGACAAGCAAACTTCTCGAAGTTTCACCGGTCAACAACCATCAACATCTCGGCATGATCCGCCAAGGGTGAGGCGCATTACTCGCGTCAACACTAAAGCTCCATCATTGCAGGAGATAGAAGCAGCCATCCGAAGTGTGAAGTCCAACAAAGCCCCGGGGGTCGATCACATATCAGCAGAGATGCTCAAAGCTGACCCTATGCTATCCTCACAAATGTTGCATCAACTATTCGTCAATGTCTGGGACACCGCGACTTTTCCGGCCAACTGGATGCAGGACGTCTTGGTAAAAGTCCCCAAGAAGGGGGATCCAACTGTATGCGACAACTGGCGAGGCATCATGTTACGCTCCGCATTATCTTGGAGCAGGTCAATGAGTTCAAAGAGTACCTGTACTTGGTATTCATTGACTAAGAAAAAGCTTTCGACCGACTAAACCACGAAAACTTGTGGGGCGCTCTGAGACGCAAGGAAGTCCCTGATAAGATCGTCATCCTCATCGAAGTGCAGTACGAGGCTTTCTCATGCAGAGTGTTGCACAACGGAGCTTTGTCTGACCCGATTCGGGTAATCGCGGGTGTGAGGCAAGGATGTATATTATCACCGCTACTGTTCCTCATCGTAATCGACGAGATCATGGTTGGAGCCGTTGACCGTGTACCGAACCGTGGGTTGCTGTGGCAGCCTATTACCATGGAGCATCTCAACGACTTCGATTTGGCTGATGATGTTGCGTTATTAGAACAATGGCGCTCTGACATGCAGAGTAAGCTCGACGACCTTGTGGAACGCTCTTCTGAAACAGGTCTAACCATCAACGTCAACAAGACCAAATCGTTGGATGTCAACACGGAAACCGTTCCAATTTCACGGTAGCTGGGCAGGCAGTGGAGAAACTCGAAAGCTTCCAATATCTTGGCAGCCAGATAGCGTTGGACGGTAACACCAAGACAGCCAATTTGCGAAATGTATGGAGAGCGAATCAGATCAGATCAAAATCCGAATTTTTAACTCGAACGTGAAGTCTGTGCTGTTATACGCCAGTTAAATATGGTGACCGATACCTGCGGTACATAATTCGTGCCTGGTGGCCCCACAATTGGATCTCAAATTCCGAGCTTCATCGTTTGTGCCATCAGAAGCCGATAGAGTCAGAAATTCGTGAACGGAAGTGGAGGTGGGTCGGCCACACACTACGACGGAGCGGAAACGAAATCTGCAAGCAAGCACTGGATTGGAATCCAGCAGGGCATCGCAGCAGATGCAGACCCAGGGGCTCGTGGCGGCGGAGCCTAAACAGTGAAATTAAGAACGTTGACCGAAATTTGAGTTGGGCACAGGTCAAGGCCAAAACTAGTAATCGCCCAGGATGGAAATCTTTCACAAAGGCCCTTTGCACCCCTGGAGGTGCGCAGGATCGTTAAGTAAGTAAGTAAGTAGAGTCACTCTCTGTGTTTACACTGAAGCTACACTCGAGAGCGCTCTCAAGTGCACCTTCAGTGAAAACACATAATCAGGCTCTACGGTGCGGAAATTTTGAAGTTTGATCGGGAGAATACCAGCATTAATCTATCTATTTTAAGATGGGTTCGTTGAAATGTAATGAACGGTGCTCCTTGAATCTGAATTATATGTTAGAATTCTTGTGCGAAGTATATGTTGTATATATCTTCTTATATATAATTTCCGTCTCCTGAGACCGACACATGCAAGCGGCCCAAATGACATAAGAATCAGTTGAGAGAAACGAGAAAATAAATTCTTTTCGTCGAGTTGAGGTTTGAGAACACTTAATTTTAAATGACATGTTTGTTTACGTTCCATAATTTACGTCAAAGATGGATTACGTACGTAAAATAACTTCTATCAGGTAAATGCTTTAATTGATACATTTGCATTTAATTTTCTAATGTTTTTTTTTTACAGATACTCATAAAAACATTACAGCCATATCCATTGTTGAATCCAACGATATTTCAACGATTGAACTGCACTCGTTTGTACAACGCAGCAGTGGTATTGAAAATTTATTCAAAGCTCTCCAAATTCCGAAGTCGTTGCTGAATGTCGATATGGAGCAGTGGAGTAGTTCCATCGAGTTTAAAAATGCCAAAAGACGGGTTCAATGTTTGGAAGTAGTTAATGATAATGCAGAGCGTGGTATAGCATTGATTAAAACATACAATTCAAAACTATCAACGGATGAAGATCAAAAGCAATGCATTTTACAATTAGTTGAAGATCATCGAAAAAATTATAAGAGTACCAGGAAATCTGATTTGGTGTAGCTAATAAGAAAATATATGGGAAAGTATAAAACAAGTATTTTTTCATCTTTTCAGGCAAATGTTCCTCTTGTGTAAAACTCATGATTCCCAAAAAAACAGATTAACGCAATTCAAGATATTTTTACAATTGATTTTAGGAATTTCTGATGAAAATTTGTGGTTTTTCATATATTTTTGAATTTTTGGACCACCCTAATGAAGAATAATTGGACCACCCTAGTGAATTATTTCGTATTAGATCCTAAATGGTGGTTTAATTCGATATATAAGCAGGTTGGAGACAATTAATCATATTGTCGAGCAGTTTTGGGACAACCTTCTACCAGCGATTTTACGGAAATGAAACAATAAATTCCAGATTTTTCAAGCATATAACAAATAAGACCCTATTTTCTCGAGGTTGTAGAAAATATTGTTCCACGTTAAAGTTCGAGTGGTAGGAAACGTCATTTTAAACTGCTCGAATGATGTGATCCATTGTGAACAGTTTTAGAAGCCGACTCATCAATCTTCTATATTCCATATAGAACTCATGAAAAAAATTCTAAGTCCCAGAAAGTCGATTTTTGAAAAAAAATTTTTTTTAGGGATAACACCAAATCTTGACGTTTCATGCATTTTTAGGACATTCGCAATCAAAAAAATTTTTTTTTGATTTCCGAAATTTCATGTACCCCTACCCCCCCCCCCCTTGGGAGATTTTCGAGAGTGAAAAAAGTCAAACTTTGACGCGTTTGCGCCACCCCTAAATCATGTCCGATTGAGCTCAAATTTTGCATAGGGTCATTTTGTATATGGTTTGTTAGCGAAATTTGATGGTCAAATTTTTCCCATACATTCATTGGCAGTCTAATATACATATATGAATTTCTGTCTGTCTGTCTTGTCTGTCTTGTCTGTCTTGTCTGTCTTGTCTGTCTTGTCTGTCTTGTCTGTCTTGTCTGTCTTGTCTGTCTTGTCTGTCTTGTCTGTCTTGTCTGTCTTGTCTGTCTTGTCTGTCTTGTCTGTCTTGTCTGTCTTGTCTGTCTTGTCTGTCTTGTCTGTCTTGTCTGTCTTGTCTGTCTTGTCTGTCTTGTCTGTCTTGTCTGTCTTGTCTGTCTTGTCTGTCTTGTCTGTCTTGTCTGTCTTGTCTGTCTTGTCTGTCTTGTCTGTCTTGTCTGTCTTGTCTGTCTTGTCTGTCTTGTCTGTCTTGTCTGTCTTGTCTGTCTTGTCTGTCTTGTCTGTCTTGTCTGTCTTGTCTGTCTTGTCTGTCTTGTCTGTCTTGTCTGTCTTGTCTGTCTTGTCTGTCTTGTCTGTCTTGTCTGTCTTGTCTGTCTTGTCTGTCTTGTCTGTCTTGTCTGTCTTGTCTGTCTTGTCTGTCTTGTCTGTCTTGTCTGTCTTGTCTGTCTTGTCTGTCTTGTCTGTCTTGTCTGTCTTGTCTGTCTTGTCTGTCTTGTCTGTCTTGTCTGTCTTGTCTGTCTTGTCTGTCTTGTCTGTCTTGTCTGTCTTGTCTGTCTTGTCTGTCTTGTCTGTCTTGTCTGTCTTGTCTGTCTTGTCTGTCTTGTCTGTCTTGTCTGTCTTGTCTGTCTTGTCTGTCTTGTCTGTCTTGTCTGTCTTGTCTGTCTTGTCTGTCTTGTCTGTCTTGTCTGTCTTGTCTGTCTTGTCTGTCTTGTCTGTCTTGTCTGTCTTGTCTGTCTTGTCTGTCTTGTCTGTCTTGTCTGTCTTGTCTGTCTTGTCTGTCTTGTCTGTCTGTCTGTCTGTCTTGTCTGTCTTGTCTGTCTTGTCTGTCTTGTCTGTCTTGTCTGTCTTGTCTGTCTTGTCTGTCTTGTCTGTCTTGTCTGTCTTGTCTGTCTTGTCTGTCTGTCTGTCTGTCTGTCTGTCTGTCTGTCTGTCTGTCTGTCTGTCTGTCTGTCTGTCTGTCTGTCTGTCTGTCTGTCTGTCTGTCTGTCTGTCTGTCTGTCTGTCTGTCTGTCTGTCTGTCTGTCTGTCTGTCTGTCTGTCTGTCTGTCTGTCTGTCTGTCTGTCTGTCTGTCTGTCTGTCTGTCTGTCTGTCTGTCTGTCTGTCTGTCTGTCTGTCTGTCTGTCTGTCTGTCTGTCTGTCTGTCTGTCTGTCTGTCTGTCTGTCTGTCTGTCTGTCTGTCTGTCTGTCTGTCTGTCTGTCTGTCTGTCTGTCTGTCTGTCTGTCTGTCTGTCTGTCTGTCTGTCTGTCTGTCTGTCTGTCTGTCTGTCTGTCTGTCTGTCTGTCTGTCTGTCTGTCTGTCTGTCTGTCTGTCTGTCTGTCTGTCTGTCTGTCTGTCTGTCTGTCTGTCTGTCTGTCTGTCTGTCTGTCTGTCTGTCTGTCTGTCTGTCTGTCTGTCTGTCTGTCTGTCTGTCTGTCTGTCTGTCTGTCTGTCTGTCTGTCTGTCTGTCTGTCTGTCTGTCTGTCTGTCTGTCTGTCTGTCTGTCTGTCTGTCTGTCTGTCTGTCTGTCTGTCTGTCTGTCTGTCTGTCTGTCTGTCTGTCTGTCTGTCTGTCTGTCTGTCTGTCTGTCTGTCTGTCTGTCTGTCTGTCTGTCTGTCTGTCTGTCTGTCTGTCTGTCTGTCTGTCTGTCTGTCTGTCTGTCTGTCTGTCTGTCTGTCTGTCTGTCTGTCTGTCTGTCTGTCTGTCTGTCTGTCTGTCTGTCTGTCTGTCTGTCTGTCTGTCTGTCTGTCTGTCTGTCTGTCTGTCTGTCTGTCTGTCTGTCTGTCTGTCTGTCTGTCTGTCTGTCTGTCTGTCTGTCTGTCTGTCTGTCTGTCTGTCTGTCTGTCTGTCTGTCTGTCTGTCTGTCTGTCTGTCTGTCTGTCTGTCTGTCTGTCTGTCTGTCTGTCTGTCTGTCTGTCTGTCTGTCTGTCTGTCTGTCTGTCTGTCTGTCTGTCTGTCTGTCTGTCTGTCTGTCTGAAGACTGGCCACTTTGCCAGGATCCAAGCGACAGAGACAGTAGCGCTGCACTTGAGCGAAGGTGGAAGCAACGCATAGAAAAATGAGCAAATACACAAACCTTTCTTCTGAGGATGTAATCTTTGCTATCAAATTCGTTCGAAGCATTTACCTTTGAGTGACAGATGACGCAATTGTACCTGTCTCATAGCGGTCGTACGAGAAAATGGAAAAGTTGATATATTGTATTCGCTTTTCGAATGGACTCCATAAGTAAAAGTGACTCACTCGCTGAGTAAGATTCCTTTTCACAATTTCGCCATCTACTACTCCACAGGCTTGCTTCCACTCACTTGCTATAAAAAATGGTTTTAGTAATTTTGAAATCATTAGATGTTATAATTATATTTTGTACATATTAGATACAATAAGAGGTTGAAAGGCAAGTGCTTGACACATAAAACCTGTCAAATTCACTTGCAGATAGTCACAATTAGCGATTTTGCGACTCGCGAGCGCTCACTCACAGTGAACGCTCACGAATAATAAAATCGCTGATTGTGACACTTTGAATGCGAAACTGATAGGTTTTATGTGTCAAACACTTGCCTTTCATTATATTCTTTTATCTAACAAGTAATTTTTTTTATTTATAACATCTAATGATTTAAAAATTCCGAAAATCATTTTTGTATAGCAAGTCAGTGGAAGCAACCCTGCTACTCAAAGGTGAAAGTTCCGATCGAATTTGATAGGTTAGTTTATTTGCTGATTTTCCGATGCGGAGGATCTACCTTTGCTCTAACGCAGCGCTACTGCACGGCCAATGAGAACACCCAAAATTGGAGTTTAGTTCACTCATAATCGCCAAAAGTGCAGGAACTCAGCGATGAGTAAATTTGCCTCATGTTTTCCTGTGGAAAACCTAAAAAATCTGCCGGAAAAAAAGGAAAATTGACGAAAATTTTACGCAGTCTAAGAGTAACGGGTGTTCAATAAAAAATGAGAATGATGTCCAGCGCTCTTGTGAGAGCATCGCGACTAAGTTGCGTCGTACGGCTGACCAGGGCTTCTTTTCCAATATTCATTGACGTTTTTTTGAAGAATAAACATTATGTTTTTAATAAAAAATACTAAATTCGTTGAAAATTTTTTTTTACTGTTATATGACAGAAAAAAAAATCTCATTTTTTATTGAACACCCGTTAGTACCAATATACTGAGTGAATCCAATCTTTACTTTTCTCATATTTACGAAAAACCCAGAAAACCCTGGAAAAACACGAAGCAAATTTATTCATCGCTGAGTTCCTGAACTTTATGTGATTTATAAGTAAACTAAACCCAAATTTGGCTCTTTCTTATTCGTCGTGTGTACGTGTCACTGACACGCTATTTCTAAACTACTCAAATTTGGGTAGAATCCACCTAGATCGGTAAAACTGAACCTACCAAAAAATTGGTAAACTATGTTGGGATCGACAAGGTGACAAATGTACAACATCGACATGAATCCGATCGACTTTGTTCATTTGTCAACTTGTCACTCCCAACATAGTTTACCCATTTTTGGGTAGGTTCAGTTTTGACCGATCTGGTGTGGATTCTGACAGCGGAGCTGCCAGTCTTATTGACTTGCTGTCTTCGAGTTAACTTACTGTTATGCTAGGTTAGTATCATACAAACTACGAGAGCGTATTAGGGTGCATTTGCAACAAACATTCCAACTAAAATACAGTCATGCAACATTCACCCTAAATTGATTTTTGTTAGATGGTTAAGATCCTCATGACGAAGTAAGCTAATTGTTTGGGGTCGAAAATTTTGAAAAAAAATTATATAATGTACTTATCGTGGCAACCATCTGACAAACTTCTACTGACGACATCAACGATAAAGGAACATCTACATGCTTTCTAAAGATGCAGAGCACATTTTATGATCTAAAATCTACAGCAAAACACTGATAGAGACATTCTGGATAGTTCCAGTGAAAGTGAAATTGAGAAAACAACGAAAATTCAACGTAACAAGTGTGCTATGAACAAGAGAACAAGAAGAAGAGATACGTAAACTTGGAAACTACAAGAAAGGAAAGTAAACTCAAAAAGGGTGTTGAAAAAAAAATATAATCGCGGTACTTTCTGTTTGTCAATCTGGATGCCAACGGTTTTGGCAAATTGGCTTACTCGCTGCAGTAGGTCGTCCGCATTCGAGAGCAGCTGGTTCTTCTCGCTGACGGTCCGCTCCAGATCGGCGATCTTGGTGCCCTGCGTCTGGACCTGCTCGGTCAGTACCTTGACCTGCAGGGCCATGGCTTCCTTGTCCGATTGCAACCGGCGCAGTCGCTCGTCCGTGTCCTGACGCTATTTCGGTGGAAGAAAACAGAAGGAAAAACAATGTTAGGCAGTGATCTTTGCTAAATAGGAGAATATGTCAAGCGATTTAAGGGTACGGTTCTTCGCAAAGCTCTCACTCTAATAGTGCCAACCTGACAGTCCTTGCCCCACATGGGTCGGCTGTGCTCGCAAGAGCAACAGGGCGGTGGCTGTGGTGGGTAGTAAGCACGATTGCAGCATCCACTGGAGCACGATAAGTCCTGGGTGCTGCTAAGGGCTCCGTTGCTGCCGTAGCGATACAGTTCCGCCTGTTGTCGGCGGTGGTAGTCGATCAGCCGCAGCTCCTCTCGGCTCTGGTGGTGGTTGTTCCAGTTCCAGTAGTAGTGCGGATCCCAGTGAGAAACTGGTGGTGGCGGTGGAGGTTCCCATATCCCCGGGCTCTGCCTTTGACCATTGTTATTGATGTTGTTGTTGTTGTTGTTGTGGTTGTTGTGGTGGTGGTGATGGCTACTTCCACTGCTGTTGTAGTTGTGGTAGATTCCGGAGTCATTGTGGTGTTCTTGAAAATTCCAAAGTTTATCATTCGATCCTTTCGCACTGGTCGATCGCTTGCTGGAGGATTTACCTTTGGAGTTCAAGCTCAGATTGCTGGAGTGGGAGTCCTGTTGTTGGAGTTCGGAGGAAGAGAACTTGTCTTTGAGCGAGTGGGTGCTTCGACTTTTGGAGTCCCGCTCGTGGCGATTCGCTCCTAGATGGCGTCTTCTATCCAGACTACCCGTCATGGGGCGAGGAGGTTTGCCACAGCCGAGAGCTCCCGGTTGAGCCAGCACCGGGCTCAGGAGATTACGGTTTAAGCTGGGTTCATGGCCGTGAGTGTGGCTTCGACTTGATCGACCCCCGATGGTGGTGTGAGAAGTCGATCGACGGTCCGAATCGATCGTAGCTTTCGGTGCTTCGGAACGGTTGTTAACCCAGGTGAAATCCTCGTCACGGCACGTAGAGTCATCTGAGGGGAAACAATTTCAAGGTTTTCAGTACACACAGCGATAAAATCTGGCGAACTAATTGGAAGAGCAGTTTGTTGTGGGTGCTTTGAAATTTATCCAATATGGATCGATTTAAAATCAACATGATAACATCTACCGCACGCCAGTTGTGTGGCATAAATATTCGAAACCATTCCATTTCACGAGAGTGGTTTTATCATAAATTAACTAATTTCATTCCATTCAACCATTTCTCCCAAACCAGCAGCAGCAGCAACAATGGGGCTCTGCTGAGTTATTTATCGAAGCCAATATTGCTGCGAGCCCTTCAATGTTGGTCGAAACGTCACCCCCTCGTTCGCCTCGAAGCAGCCAAGAGAATGCAACATAAATTCTCCAATTATAAAACTATGTGCAACAGGTTTTTTTTTCGATCCGATTGGACGGTCGATGGGCAGCAGATGCTGTCGAGTCACCGCCGTTGGCACTGCGGTGTAGTTGATGTTGGAACAGTTTGGTTCGGGTTTTGCACGCTGCTGGCCTATCAATATGCAGATCTGCAGTTTCACAAAAGCTGTCACAGCTCTTCATTTAGTGTAGAAATATATGTGACATAGCAATCGAAATTCTCAACCCTTAAAAATACAAACTTCAACATAGGGGAAATGACGGCTGCGGCACTTCTTTACCTTCTTATCGTCAGGGAGTAAATGAAATCGGTATTTTTTTTACCGAAACAGCTGAATGTTCCGTAAAACTTTTAAATATTCATTTTAAAGCCTTTTTTGCTTAAAAATAATTTCAAAACACGTAAGACGAACCAGCCCAAGGCTGAATGTCTCTTTAATAAAGAAAAAAAAAAAAATTCAAAACACGTTTTTGTTCAAATGAATAAATCTTGTAATTGTAGTGAAGATTTTGCTTTAAAATAGCTTTAAAACAATTACCCACATTTTTCCGAACAGTTAAGCTTCCGATATTGCGGTAAACATTTCTAATTGTGTTCTTCTTTCTTCTTCTTCTTCGCATTTCAAGCTTATTGTATATCGCATATTAGCTTATTGCGTGCTCTCAACTTAGTGTTCTAGATGCACTTCCACAGTTATTAATTGAGAGCTTTCGATGCCTGTACCATTTTTGCATTAGTATAATTGTGTGGCAAGTATAATTATACCTTATGCCCAGGGAGGTCGAGAAATTTTCCAACCCGAAAAATTCCTACACCAGACCGGGAATCGAAGCCCAGTCACCTTAATCTTGCTTTGTAGTCGCGATAAGAGAGGCCCTAAGTGTGTAGAGTGTTCAATTTTTGTAAAACGATTAGCTCTGGAAAACGATGCACCTTAATGCAAAAAAAATCAGAGCTGAAGGACTTCATTTACCCCCCAGACTATAATAGATAAAGAAGATCTGAAGCCATAATTTCCAAAGGTGTTCCAAACCAGTAAAATGCGTGTCGATTCTATGACACAGCACGCCTGTCTTGATGCCGTGAAGTGAACTTGATCGTAGCGTCGCCATGAATGTTTGTAGATTTCAATTGCTATATTACATGTAATCTAAAGACTGCATTTCCAGATTGCAAATTCCAATATAAAAGTTTAAAGAGTAAGCATTAATCATTCTGTACTGGTAATCATACTTCAAAATATGTTGCTATTAGTAATGTAAAACTAGATAAAACTGGATGAATTCTCATAAAAGTGAAAGATTTCAAACTTTAACTAATTCAAGCGTAACTATTCAAATCGACGTATCTGATTTTGTAAACAATCACTTCAATCAACGATTTGTGGCAACTGCTAGCTCACTCACAGAAACTAACACACTAGAAAGGGAAAGATTTCCCTACCTGTTGATGGTGTTTGCGTGGAAGAGTTAGCAGTTATGACAAATCGTCGATTGAAGTGATTATTTACAAAAGCAGATACGACGATTTGAATAGTTGCGCTTGAATTGGCTAACGTCCAAACAAACTGGAAAAATCCAGTTTAAACTGGAATGTTGGCATCACCTTGGGCATCACTGCTCTGTACATCATAATACACGATAAATGGAAAATCGTGACAATTATTCCTAAAAGTTATCATAAATAATTAAATAATTATATAATCGAAATTCGCGATATCTGCGGCTCTTGTAACAACAGTGGAATAAAATCTCCAAATCCTCTTGCAACTCTCCTCAGAATTTCACTTTGATTTCACTATTGATCAACATTTAAGCGATTTTCAGTAGTAGGCGATCATTACGCGTAGTTTCAGGATTGTAATCCTATCATCTTAAAGTTTGTCGTAAGGTTAATTCTTTTCTCCGAATTCCCATAAAATGCTCCCTGAAATTCCATCAGATATGCTTTAGAGTTCCATGCAATTTTATTCATAACTCCCATAATAGCCACTTCAGAACTAGCTTGACATTCACCTTTACAATTGTCTTGAAACACTTTTCAAAATTTTCTCCCGAATTCCATTAGAATCATCCTTGGAATTCCTCATCATAATTCAATGCTCCAAAAGTAATAATCCTAAAAATTGTATCATGTCTAAGAGCTATCATTTGTTTTATACATCTGAGTACGAGTGTAACAAACAAAAATATGAATATATTGAACTTGACGCACCCCTCATTTTGAAGGTGTGTGCGTGCAGAATGATGCCTCTTATTTGATTTTGACATTTACTCTTCAGTTATCAAAATGGTATCCAAGCAAGAGGAGCAACCTAGCCGGCAATGGTGGTGTAGTGGTAAGTTTTCTCACCCCAATGGGTCTGGGTTCAATCCCAGCCGAGATCGATGGGATTTTTCTGAGGCATAAAAATCTCTGGTCAAGTTGGACCCGGCCCATGTTGTGTTGAATGGGTGAGACATCCTACGCAGGTGTCGAAACTGCCTTTCTGCACATTCGATTGCCGTCAATGGATGGCAATCGATGCCTGTCGGTGATTGGCGCTAGATTGTGGGACAGATACCAAAGTTAAATAAAGGAATGAAGAAGAAGAAGAGAAGCACCGCATCAGACCCAAAAAATGCTGTTGGAAGCGTGAAGCAGTTTAAGGTGTTCTGCGGCGAACAAAGTGGACGAGGTGGCTGTACAGAATCTGATGGCAGGAGTTAAACAAAAGGCCCGGTAATTCGGATTTGGTTTACCAGAAGCTTAGATGAATATTCTTTCTGTATGTTATACTAATTGAGCTTAAAAAAAGAAAAATAAAAAAATAAAATTAATTACCATTAACACGTATTCTTGTTTGACCAAATTTTGATCGTAAAAATCTCACCAAGTTCAAGAATGTGATAAAATAGCCTAGCCTCAACATCTTGAAAACTTTCCCATTTTTCGATGATAAATTTTCTTAGTTCGAGAATTCAAATTTTATTCCATAGATCTCATTGTTTTCAACTACATTTGGATAAAATTAAAGTTCTGAGACTTGTAAGAACATTACAAATTTTAGACGTCAAAAATTGAATTATGGAACATAATTTCACAAATTTTAGTTTGCAATCAAAATTCTGAAAGTTAATATGATTTCTTGAATGCGGGTGTGATTATCTCCGGTTTTCTGCATTAAAAACAAAATTCCGTACCTTTCTTTCTGGTTACAGCAAGCAGGCTTGATGGAGCCTCGCTCGCGAGTTTGAAATGAGCCGAGCCTAGCATTTTTCTGAGGAGTAGAATGCCTACTGCCAAATCATTCCACTGAGCTTCAGTGCTGGTGAGCGAAGGGGGATAAAATGAGAGTGAGGTTTGCTGCCATTCATGTTCATGTTTTCTATCACACGCTCTTATTCTCACTCTGAGTGAACTCTGAGCTTCTTGCGTCGAATAAAAAAGTCATGCGGAGTCTCGAAAAGCGCACCTCGCTGAAGTTCACTCTCCCTCTCTCTCGAGGAGTTTTTGTTTACTTCTTCCATATTCCTGTCGCCACTCACTCGAGGTGAGGGCTGGCTAAACTAGCAGGACAAGAGTGTTTTAAACCCTCCGGTGAGTTTGAGGAGTTTCAGCAAGCCTGACAGCAAGTGCGGAATTGATTTTTTTTTCATATCATATTTAGAGCAGTTAATATGAAGCCAGGGAAAATGTTGGACTCCCGGAAATAAATCGGGAAAAATCCAGGAATTTCATTTCAATTTCATGTTCTCTCAAAAAATATGTGTTAAGGATGGTTTATTAAAGACTGAATTAGTATTTTTTTGGCCGAAGATGCATATTTTTGCCAGAATAAGCTCTTGGTGCAAATGCTCTTATAAACATTGACGTCTATTGCTGAATTCACGCGATTTAAAGCATGCATTCGCAACTAATCTTTAGATCATTCCAAGGACTGAGTTCAGCTCATTTTTTTAAAGCTTAGGCAGATATCGATCATACTCGGCGATATTGACAACACAGCTTTCGTCACTCACTCGAGCCAATAATTATCTTCAAGGGAAATCCTGTTAATTGTCAGTGATAATATACAGTAGTCGAAGTATACAAGCAGGGATCGATCGCCCTTTAGGGACTTTTTCGTTACGTTTTAATATAGTGCTTAGATAGTTAAATGCTATTAATCACTCTATCAAAATTTAAAATGTTTTCACTGAAGGCGCAATTAAGAACGTGCTCGCGTGCTCCTTCAGTGAAATCATGTAGTGTGACTCTACGGTACTATCATTTAAGATTTTGAAAGCGATATTAATAGCATTAAACTATCTATTTTACGATGGATTAACTGAAAATTCAACTAGATTGTACGTTATCATTATCTAATAAATAGTACTGAAAAGCCCAGAAACAGCGATCCATCCCTGTGTACAAGCACCTACGTCCGTAATAGCCTGGATAACACTAATGTGTTAAAGAACGCACCAAATTATATTTTTGCTACCAGGTGAATTTTTGGAATTGACGATAAACTGCATGAGGTTTTGACGAAGGTTTCTATGAGAGTCAATCTCAAAAATATCGCGTGAAAGTTTTCAATGGCAATGACAATTCTCAGCACTGGCTGAGAGAACTTGTTCAAAGGGTTGTTATAATTTGAAACGAAGACAAAACTAAATTTGTGATGTCGCTGTTGAGAATCAGAATTCATTTTGTGATCGAATAGATTTTGAACCTCTTGAAATTTTTTTACTAGTGGATGTTCTCCGACTGTAACAATTCAGTTCTTACAATTTTTAGAGCACAAAAACTCAAAGCGATGCCACTGAAACCAGATGCTCTTTGAACTGTCAAAACTGAGTGAAAACATCATAGTGTTATGTGAACTGGAAGAGGAATTATATCACTACCTTATTGTGTTCCGCAGCGAATACCGCAGAGAATGATATAAGTTGGCCATGCAGACGATTAAGTTTTCGAAGGGACGTATCAGCTTTTGTAAACAATGCACTTTATCGTCGGTTTGGCGTAACTGGTAGCTCGCTCAATATTACCATCAGATAGGAGAAATTTCCCCTACTTGATAGTGCTGTTAGTATGCGTGGGTGAGCTACCAGTTGTGCCAAACTGACGATCAATTGCATTGTTTACAAAAGCTGATACGTCCCTTCGAAAAAGTAATCGAGATTTCGTGTTCTGTGTACGCTTACCACCAAGCTTATTTTTCAAATTTCTCATGAAAGTCATCTCCGAGCAACTTTTAAACCTTTTCAAGATGCACGTTTTATAGCAAAAGTTGTTGTCCGTATTGTCGCGCTTATGTTAAATTCTCATTTGGTGACGGTCGAAGCGCGCCGCTAATAAGCGCGATGCAATCCCGCCCATAAAGATTATACACAGGTGTGCAACTTTGATAGTATTTTATAGCAGCGGCTTGAGGAGCGAATCCTGGATAAAGAGCCGCCGTGTGTTAAATCAATGGGTGCAGTCGTACGGCCATAAACAGAAAACAGATGGTATAATCCCTTTTTGACAAATTATCCTGCCACACAGAATACCTCTTCTAATAAAAAAGGTATACCCAATTAAAGTAAAAATTTTGAATAAATTCAAATTGATTTTAAACGAGTTCAAAAAAAATGTTTTTTTCTTCATATTATTGAGAATCACATACGCCTTTTAAAATGCCGTAATTTTTTTGCTTGCCCCAACCAGAGATATTAACGTCTGAAAAGGGCATATTTTTAGTAGAAAAACGTAAATAACTCTTGATCGGCGAAGATATTGACAAGCTCTGTGTAGCAAAAATTTGCGCCTTTTAAATATCTAAAAGTTATTTGAAGACACCTTTGCTAAGAAATTTGAAAGAAGAAAACTAGAGCAAAACAACTGTTTTTTTTAGAGACACCCTAACTCAATTCAAGTAAATAGCTCTAAATCGGTCAATTTAAGAGACACAAAAGAGTATTATACATAGTAGTATTAGTATTATACAAAATTGCATGAAATTAACTCAGCTTTAACTTTGCCGAAATATATACACCTTAATTACTTCAACCAAAAAAGTTAGATTTTTGTTTTTGATGATAATAAGAACCACCCTAGAATTCATTGTCATAGATATGAGTGCCTATAAGTATAACTTTAAGAAACAACTTTGTAGAAGAGACTTTTGGACTAAAGTTTCAATTTCAGGCTCAAAACATATCCTTCCACCTAAATCTGCATTCTGGACCACTGTGCATTGCACTGGACCGCAGCTCGGTATATCTCATCCTCCGTTCATGCGGTCTCCACTAACATTCTGCGATGATGAATCCCACATAATTGTAAAAAAATCTTACATTCCCCGGTTGGGTGTAGTTTATGAATGTTAGCTTTTAGAAATCGGTGGATTGAAGTCACAACATTAGTTGCTCCCTAATCTAAAATCGCTCCGTAAGCAATACTCCGAAATTGTAAATACAACTCATATTTCATCGAGAAATCTTGATAAAAGCCGGTCAATGCTTTTGCAGCAAGCGATGATAGCCATCGAGCGTTTCGTCAGCTAGGTGGCAACCCTATATTGTTTGCCTTGCCTTGAAAAGAGCTAACATCGGTGGGGGCCCGCGATTTGGGTTGTTTATGGGTATTGCGGTATATACATATTCGTTATCTGCATTAAAAATGGAACCGAAATATAAAATTTCATCAATTTTGGTACACTGGAACTATTTTAAATAAGTACGATTAAATTATCAAAAATCATCATCTTAGCGCCCCTTGGTGGGACTTGGAAGCGAGCTGTCAACGAATAGATTTAGTGTCAACGGTCAAAAATTTAAATCTTGATTTAAAAATCGAGATGAATATCTACGGGATCGATAAAAATACCGTTGTGCTCAGAAAACGAAGTTCTATCAGATCAGAAATCGGTTTATTTTTCGAAGTTAAACAACCCCTTTGTGGGCACCACTGACAGCTCATAATTTGTAAGCAAATGGAAGATTCAAGCCAGAATTTCTAAAAAGGTGTGATTGATATTTTAGAAATTCTTAATATTTTTGCCTACAGTTCGTGAAACATAAATGTACAACTACAAATGTTTCAGATATTGGTTTCAATCTAAGAGGAAGAGGAGACAATAGGGGGACTTTAATGCACAAATTTTCATGTCAAACGCGAACCAGCGCCTAATTGGTCGGGCGGAGGTATAGAAACGCGAGAATTTTTACAACTTGTATTTTGACAGTCGACTGCGTCGCCCCTAATAAGATAGTTTTTGCACGGTCGTTTCCGCGAGAGAAGAAGAACACGTCACAGACAAAAAGAAGCCAGTTGTCTCCTCTTCCTCTTAGGTTTCAATAACATGGCGGCATATCAGCCAGCTGCGTTTCGTCGTTCAACAGAGACAATAACACTCGTTCCGGGCTACCGTACCGCGTTATCCGATAGTCAATGATTCGAACTCGAGTCTCCTGTCGCGTGTTGTGTGTCTTTGAACTGATAACACCCCAAAGCCGACGCAACCCAAACAGAATGACGAGCTTGTTGACATTGCCTCCATTCCGCTGAACTCGACGACGTTCGTACACATGTTCGTGGACATGGATGTCACTAGAATGATGCGCTAGGGGGGCGGACAAGACATAAGGTAGTATGGGGGGATCGACAAAATGGCTTCACTTCTACATTTAAAAATAACGGGTGGCAAAAGATGTACACTTTTTCAGATTTTTGAAGCTGAGTTTTAACAGAAGTTCAGGGACCTTCTAAGAAATCAATAAAAATTCGAAGAAGCTTTGACTGAATCGATTAATTTCGGGGAACTTCTTAGAAATCAATGAAAACTCGAAGAAGCTTTGACTGAATAGATTGATTTCGGAGAACTTCGTAGATTGTTGGGAAACTTTTTAAATGTTTCGGGAATGTTATATGACTTCAAGATACCTCACTAATTTTCAGAAATTTCATAGCATTTTAAGAAACTTTTTAGAACTTCAGGAATTACGAAGAAGTTTTGTAGATTTTATAGAAGGACAACTAATTGTATAGGAGTTCAGCTATTAATGTAATAGCTTAATGAACATCATAGCAATCCAGAGGCCGGCGCCGGTGGTGTAGTGGTAAGCGTGACTGCTTTCTAACACCCCAATGGGTCTGGGTTCAATCCCAGCCGAGGTCGGTGGGATTTTTCTGAGGCATGAAAATCTCTGGTCACGTCTTCTTTCGGAAGGGAAGTAAAGCCATTGGTCCCGGCCCAGGTGTGTTGTGAATGGGTGCGATATCCTACGCAGGTGTGGAAGCTGCCTTCCTGCACATTCGGTTGCCGTCAATGGATGGCAATCGATGCCCGTGCCGTCGGTGATTGGCACTAGATGGTGGACACCGACGTTAAATAAAGGAAAAAAAAAATAGCAATCCAGAGACTTCGGAAAACTTCAGTGAACTTCCTGCAAATTATTTAGTAGAGCTTTATCAAACTTTATAGAAATTTGTAGAAATTTGGGGAAGCTCGTTAAAGTTTTGACATTTTTTCCTAACCTTCATTGAGCTTATTTAAACTTTAGTGGCTTTAGAGATGTGGAATCTAATACAAATTAGGAGAGCTTCGATTTTTTTATTGGAAAACTTCGTAAAAGCGGGGAACATATACAAGTTTGTGAAAGATTAATGTAGTAAATGGAAAATTGTTTTACTGTAGGAAACTCTATGAAAATTCCGGGGCCTTCTTTTGTCTTAAGCATAGAATTTCAATTTATTAACAGAATTTAAGGGAACAGAGAATTCTTAGAAGTTTGGAAAGCTTCATAGAAGGGTAGCGAATTTATAGCAGTTCAGCGATCATTGTACAAGTTGAGCGAATTAAATTGTAACCAGTTAGTTACAATCCGTGTATTTCCGTCTGTATGAGTTGTTGTTGTTTGGAAAAATCTCGTATTTAAATCTACAGTCAGAAGGCGAGAGGGTTTGTACCGTTGCAAATCAACAAAAAATGCTGAAGGGAGCAAGCATTTTCTCATTTCGCACAAAAATGGTTGTCTAAATACCAGCGGAGGATAAAGAGAATGATTGGCAAAAGGCATGCGAGTGGCCATCTTCTAAAACAAAAGATTTCTTTTCAGCAGAAGTAATCAGGATTCCGTCTCATCAGAGTTGCAATCGATCGCAATCACGATCGTCGAACAGCTGATGGTAATAACGTTTGGTAAATTCTTATCAATGTGCTTGTCATGAGCATCCATAAAGTTGAAAGATAGACTGGCGGTAGCCATCACCGATCTGGTCATTGCCGACATTCATGACACTCATCTGCGCTCGTTTTGCTTTGCTTGCTTATACGAGTGTGTTGGTGAGTGAGCCCAACGGTTTCCGTTTGATTTTGCCAACTTTGTTTGCTACTCATACAGTCGTTCCCAGTGATGCAAAATATAATGACTCTCACGTGCTACTCGTCTACGCATCAACCGAATACTGCTGGCAGAACGACAGGCGCGACTGTGTGAGTTACAAACAAAGTAGGCAACATTAAGCTGTTGGGCTCACTCACCAACACATTGACATAAGCAAGCAAAGCAGCAACTGCATAAAAACGAGCACAGATGAGTGTCGTGATTGTTGGGAATGACCAGATCGGTGATGGATAACAACCGAAGACGACATTCACGAGTTACTTTTTACTTCTTTCGTCAACCTTATGCATGGTCATGGAGAGAGCTTCGACGAGCACATCGACAGGAATGTACAAAGCGTTACTACCATCAGTTGTTTGACGATCGTAATTGTGATCGGTCGCAACTCTGGTCGTGCCTGCCGAGTCGAACTTGGAATGCATTAACATTATTTTCATTTTCTTCTCATCATCGTACTGCAGAAGTCTTCACTGTTTTCGTTGTGTTTTTCATCATCAGCAGCGAGGGTTACGTTTTGGCTATGAGCAGCATTACTGGTGATAATCGTTTGCCATGGCTGTACCTCTCTGCGTGACAAAACGTTCTGTCAGCGATAGTCGTTTAATGCGTTGACGACATTCAAGTGAATTTCATGATATTTTTCATCACTGAGTGTGATTAAGACCATTTGAAGTGTGAAGTGCTAACCCCCCCCCCCCTCCCTGGTGGGGTTTGGGATGCAAAAGCCTGCCTCCGTTCAGGACCTCGGACCTTATTATGAACACTCCGATTACGATGCCTCCGAAAACGTGTAACGGCAAGTTTGTAATAGCATAAAGGGTGTCCACGATGAAATTGCCACACACAAAATTGATTCGCAAAATTCGAGTTTTCATCCGATTGCCATCAAATTTTCAGGGATTGAGAAATAACTATTAAACTTCATTTTACCATTTTACTCGTATTTTATTTACAGTCCATACGCAAATGCCCACACCTTGGCCTTAACCCCGGCCATAAGATTCTGCACAACCTGTGAATCAACCGTTTTTTGCATGTAAACCCATACTTTCTTCAGTTCCTCGACTGTCTTCACTACCTTAGGTCGTTTAAGAAGGTGCTGCTTCATAATCGCCCAGTACTTCTCGATGGGGCGGAGCTCCGGAGTGTTGGGAGGGTTGAACATTTTCGGCACGAAATTGACCTTATTGTCCGCATACCACTTCAGCACGTCCTTGGAGTAGTGGCATGAGGCCAAATCCGGCCAGAAGATTGTTGGGACGTTGTGGGCCTTCAGTAGAGGAAGCAGCCGCTTCTGGAGGCACTCTTTTATGTACACCTGTCCGTTCATCGTGTCCTGGGTCACGAAAGGTGCACTCCGCTTCCCGCACGTGCAGATGGCTTGCCAATCCAGGAATTTTTTCGCAAATTTGGACATCTTCTGAGTGCGGACATGCTCAGGAACGCTGAACTTATCCTTGGCCGTGAAAAACAGGTTGCCGGGGATCTGTTTGAAGTCGGCCTTCACATATGTTTCGTCGTCCATGATGCAGCATTCAACTTTCGTCAGCATGTTGAGGTACAACTTCCTGGCACGGGTTTTGGCGGACTTGTTCTGCTTCTCGTCGCGATTAGGGGCCTTTTGTACCTTGAACGTTCGAAGCCCAGCCTTAGTTTTGGCCTTCTGGACAAAACTTCGGCTTAGGTGCAGCTTCTTAGCCACATCCCTAACGGAGGCGTTCGGATTTCGGTTGAAGGCCCCAACTACGCGGTTGTGATTTTTGGTGTTGTACGGAATACTTTTTCCTTCACTTCTGGGCTTCCGATCGGTGGTCAACCGTTCCTCGAACCGCTTAATCACTCGCGACACCGTGAAATTCGCGATTCTTAACGTTTTAGCGATGGAACGATGCGAGAGATCCTTGTTCTCGTGATGAATGCGCAAGATTTTATCACGCACGAGCTGTTCTTTCGACTCCATTTCCGCGAGTTTTGATCACAGGACTTTAAAACTTGCAGGATGTAAATAATGCACTATGAACTAAATCCACCCAAATTTTCATTAATTTCATCCCAACGGTTAAAAAGTTAGAGCAATTTCATAGTGTGGCAATTTCATCGTGGACACCCTTTAACTTAGCCATTTCTTGGTGAATTTCAAAAATTGTGGTACTTCTAGAATTCATAGGGTCTGTAGATTATTTTGATTGTAAAATATTAAAAATGGAGTCATCTACTTTATTCAAAAACGAAAAGAGTCGTTAAACGGTTTTTTTTTCAAAGGAGTTTTATGGGTTTTGCAAGTGGCCTAAGATCCATAAATTAGATTAATGGGCACAAATGTTCATAATTAGCCAGAATACAGTTATGCTTCCTATATATGGATCCTGTAGACAACGGAACGGTCCTCCGGAAGATTCCGAACATCCATAAAAATGGTCAATCCACGGAACTGATCCTAGAGCTCCGCGGTTTTTTCGAAAACATTAGGAACTGTTATACAAGAAAGAATTTGAATTCATGACATAAACTCTGACCTGGATGGCCATGGGAGCATGCTCAGGAAGATCCGAAACATCTGTAAAAGTGGTCAATCTATGAAACTGATCCTATAGCTCCACGGTTTTTCGAAAACACTTGGATGGGGCCAGATGGCTATGGGGCCGTCCTCCGGAAAATCCAAAACAACCGTAAAAGTGGTCCATTCATGAAACTGATCCTAGAGCTACGTGTTTTTTGTTTCGAAAACACGTGGAACTGTGATATAAGAAAGAATTTTGGGTCGTGAACTAAAAATGGACCCGGATGGCCATGGGAATCATCCTCCTCCAGATCCGGAACATCCGTAAAAGTGATTCATCCATGAAACCGATTCTAGCGTACAGCAGTTTTTTCGAAAACACTAGTAACTGTAATATAAGCAATAGTTTAGGGTCGTGGAATAAACATGGTCCCGGATGACCATGAGACCGTCCTCCAGAAGATCCGAAAGAGCCTTAAAAATGGTCAATCCATGAAACTGATCCTAGAGCTCCACAGTTTTTTTTTCGAAAACACGTGGAACTGTAATATAAGAAAGAGTTTGGGATCATGACATAAACCTGGACCTGAATGACCATGAGACCGTCTTCCGGAAAATCCGAAACATCCATAAAAGTGGTCCATCCATGAAACTGATCCTAGAGCTCCGCAGTTTTTTCGAAAACACGTGGAACTGTAATATAAGAAAGAATTTGGGGTCGTGACATAAACACGGACCCGGATGGCTATGGAACCGTCCTCCGGAAAATTCGGAGTATCGGTAAAATTGGTTTATCCGTTAAACTGATTCTAGAGCTCAGCAGTTTTTTTTAATCAATTGGATCTGTGATATATGAAAAAATTAAGTCGAACGTAAACATGGACCTAGATGGGCATGAGACCGTCCTTTGGAAGATCTGGGACATCCTTAAAAGTGTTAAATCCATGAAACTGATCCTAGTGCTCCGCAATTTATTTCAAAAATATTAGGAACTGTGTTATAAGAATGAATTTGGGGTCTTGACATAAACATGACCCTAGATGGCCATTGGACTGTCATTTGGATGATCCGGAATATCCGTAAAAGTGTTTCATACATTAAACTGTGAAAAAACCGTGATTTTTTTTCGAAAACTTCACAGTTCAAAGTGTTCTTGAGAAAACCGCGAAGTTCTAGAATCAGTATCATCGATGCAACACTTTTACGGATTTTCTGGAAGACGGTTTCATTGCCATTCGGGTTCGTGTTTATGTTTATGTTTCGACTCCAAATTATTTCTTATATCACAGTTCCACGTGTTTTCGAAAAAAAAAACCGTGGAACTCATGGATCAATGTTATGGATTGGCCATTTTACGGAACAAGAAGAGCCTAGGAATTCTAGAAGTACCATAATGGCTAAGTTATGTCACTGCAAACATGCTGTTACATGTTTTTCGGAGGCTTCGTAGTCGGCGTAAAGTATTTTACCCACCGTGTTCGGAGTGTTAACCGGTCTCACACGGCGGCTTAGAAGTGAAGAAGGCTTCCGAGCCGTATTGCAAAAGAACATTTGTCGCCCTTAAAAGGCCAATCCCATTAGGCCTTAACCGCCAAGGAGGGTCACTTCTCGGTCAGCCGATTGTGCCGAAGAAGGAAGACGCCTGTCAGCCAAACGAGCCAGCAACGCCTGCTGGGCCGTTCGTGCTTGAAGATATCCGTCATTCTTCCTGCAGCCCGCGCCGCAGGTTTCCGGCCACACGGTAGGGCAGGAGCAGTCACCAGCGTCACGACGCCAAAGAGGATTCTACTGCAACAGTGAGCACTGTACTTGTACCGTAAACTCTCGTTTACACGCCACAATAATGTAACCCACACGTCACAGAATAGGGCAGAATAAATGTTTTGAAGAATGTGAAATGTGTTTTCATACTTTGTAGCCGTCCCTTGATCACCCGGTAGCCAGCTGACTCTGAGACCCAGTTCGAGGTGTCTCTTGCTACTGCTGACTTGACGGGTTAACTGTTTTGGCAAGGGTCTGTTACAAAATTGAAAAACGAGAATCTTCCCAAAACTTCTTTGAAGAGCAAGGAATTATGTAGAAATTCAGGGAACTTCATAGAAGCTAGGCTAGATTTTCGAGAATTTCGTGGAATTTATAGAAAATCAACTTGATGTTTTGAAATCTTGGTCAAATTTTCGGGAACAGTGAATGAGACAAAGGAAATATTTACAAGTTCAGCAATCTTGGTAAACATTTAGTTGTAGTTTGTGTTAGCTATGGACAAATCGTATAGTTCAAATCAGTTATGCTCGTAGATACCTTTTTTGTGGTGCGTTACTGGTATAAGATGTACCTTCGAACCCTAGTCCTGACAGCTTCAAACTAGGGAGCAGGATTTTTCAGCAATCAAAGGAACACATATAAGACCTTGTTACTTTTTAGTTTTTGGATTTGAAAGATCGTCGGTTGCAGTGGCTTGCTTACTGAGCAGAGAAACGTGGTTCCAGGTCCTATCATATTAAAGAGATTTATGGTCAAATCGCATGTTTGTCGGGTTTGAATGGTTAAAAGTTGAGTAATGATGTAATATATGGGGCTCGGTGGCCTTAGAGCGACCGTTTTTGCTTACTGAGCAAAGAAAATCATGAGTCTAATCTCAGTCGAATCCATCCACATTCAAAATTCGTCAATCGTTGGTAATAACAGCAACTCGATGACTAAAAGGTGCTCGTTTGCCAAGTGCCAAACCTTTTTGCTGACTGAGCTGAAGAACGTGGGCTAAATTCCAAGCTCCACGTTATATGATCGTTAGAACATCAATTTAGCTTATCATTTACCAAAGCAAACCCTGCTGCAAACGCAACCTTCTTGCCCAACATTCCAGTGATGATTCCTCGTGGAAGTGCAGAGGACTACCCATTCCTTTCTTGACCTGCGTTCGGGTGCGGCCGGCGCTGGTATTGTCTAGTTTGAGATCACCAGTTTGTACACATCGAAGATCAATTCTAGTCCCAAATATCGTCTATTGGTTATCTGTGTAAATACACCTGATCTGGCAATAACAGAGTAGCAACCGTGGGCGGTCAATCATGGTCATGCTCAAGCTATACACAAATCGTATGGGTTCTGTAAACTTCGTAGAAGTGGACACAACTTTCCAGCAATTCGAAGAACTTTCCACTAGTTAGGAAATTTCATAGAGGCTCAGGGATCAGTTAAATGGAAGTGAAGAAGTTCAAGGAGCTTTATTTGAGTTAATCAAATGAAATTAAAGAAACTTTGTAGAAATACAAGGATCATCGTATATCATTGATAGAACTTAGTTGATATCCATGGATTTTCAATGATTTGCAAATTATTGAAAAAGTAAAAGGTTTATTCAGTATTATTCTGAAAATCAGAAACAAATTTTCAAATGATTTCAAAATTAAGACAAATTTACAAAACAAATGAATAGATTCAACCTTTACATGAGACGTTTGCGTGTATCAAAAAACCGACTAAAATATGATGGTCAATCATCAGTCAAATTAATACGAAATTCAAAGTCGCATCTGAGTTTATTTGAGAAAATCTGCAATTCCTCAGGGCAATGCAAAAACAGATCGCTCTGGTATTTATTTCTGAAATTCTCTGGATGGACCAGCTGTTTGTCAGAGAGGGGGGTAAGCACCCCCTTATTTACACCAATGTTCGTGGAAGAGGAAGCCGGTCAAGGGACTTTGTACGCTTCATGGAATGGGCTCGTTGGATTGCTGGAATCGACTGTGTTGCAGCGTGGTCATCGAAGATTGCTAATTAAATAGAATTACGAAATCCAACGGAGATGGTGAAATGGCGGAACAACAAGGAATGTCGAAGCGAGAAAGATGCGATAGATGACAATGCGGAGGAGTAATTATTATCGAAAGGAATCAATTGATGTATTGTCGCAGTTGTCATATGTTGGCTGCTGATGGGTAGCAGTGGGCTCAGGGTGGTTTTTATTTGGTAAAATTTGAAAATGGGAGCTATCGATGTACTACGTAGGAAGCTTTTGAACCCTTCTTCTTAGCTCTCTCTTGTAGTCATCTAGCGGTTAATATTGCATCAACAAAGTCTTGAGATAACCAGCGACGGACCCTTCCTTTAAAGACTGTGAGGATGAATTTCACCATTTTCCATCAAACTTGTCCTGCCAAAGATCTGTTCTGTTGGCCAATAAAAGAAGCAAAATAATTACAAAACTTGAAGCGGACGACTCGAACAACATATTTTTGAGTCATGGACTTTAGAATATTTACCTCAGATTTTCAAACATGGACTACCAGAAAAAAGCTCTTCAAAGGATTCAGATGAAAGTGCTGAAGTGATGGCCTAAATTATACATGTCATGTGGATCTTATTCTTTAAAAACAGCAGAATTTAAAAACCCTGCGAACCAACTACCAATTCCCTGATAAACATAGTTTAATCTCCCCAAACCAGCAACAACCAATTACCGGTGAATGGCATAAATTGTAGCACTTTGGAATGCAAATCGACTGCTATTGCTTGCTCCTACCAAATGCATACCAACGTGTCGACACACTCCACCGTATATAGTTGTAGCCCACTCCTATAAACATGTCACATGCAGGTTGTGTGGAAATGCCGAGGAGGGTGAAACTGAACCCGGCACAGAAGGTAGGTATTTCGGTATTGTTTTCAAATCAGAAGAATGGCTGATTCCTGCTCCGGCTGAGTTTCATACGCATACAAGTGTGGAATGCGTGCCTAAATTGCGCTCGTAGATCGCGAGAGATAGCCCCCAACATTGGATTCGTGGGGCGATGTTCGAATAATTTTCCGAAGCAACGCCAAATTCCGCTAATTTACTGCTAATTAGAGCGCGATAGCAGAATGCGCACATCCCGTCCGTCGTGTTTGTCGAGTCGAGTCTGGAAGCTGGGCTTTTCGGAGAAAATTCTTATTAACCCCTCTAAAAACAAGACCTTTCGTTAGTGATGGAGCTCACATTAGCTATACCAATTAAACACTGCATTCCACGTGACTGCGCTGCCTTGCTGTAGGTGCAGTTGTCACCTGTTGCAATAACGACCAGCGCCTACGGAAGCATTTCATTCATTGAACTATCGTGTCTGTCTATCTGTGTAGCTAATGCTTGACAAAAGCAAACAACCATCAAGACAAGATCCGATTGCCAGCGCGTCAATTGGGTATCGTATTTTCTTTTGCCCCAGCTCTGTGCTCGCTCATGTGTGAACCGGACTGTGGGCTGGAGTTGGATTGGTCATGGGCGAAAGAAGTTATGTCGTTTTCGTTTTTGCGGTGTAGCTACACCGGTGCTACACCACCGAACACTGAAAAAAATCAGGGCGTAGCTATCGGTTGCAACTTTGTTCACAAACAAATGATGATGAGCTGTCAATGACTCGCGCTTATTGCTGCTTACACTACACCGGTGTAGTGTAGCAAAAGCGAAAACGGCATTAGCAAAATGCTACCTGGGAGTGCAGATTGGATGTCAATGATTAAAATTTAGTGTTTTAGACTTTCTGGGACTGATCCGAAGGAACTCTACAGTGGGGTTGTGGCTATATCCAGAGAGTTTTGAAGGCAGATGTAGCGAATCCGAACACATAAAGCAACCAATGATACACGCAAAACGCTTGCTACGACTACCACGACCAAGTCCCCGGCAAGATGACAGATAACCTTAGTTTCACGTACCCACTTACAAATAGTAGATGTCACCACAAGATGTAAACAAAGGGATTGTCCTTCACCACAGCAACGGTATTTCTCTATGGAAAACCAACTTTTTGTTTCACCATGTGTGGATGCCATATGAAAAGAGCTAATTTACGATTTTCGTGGTGAAGTGAAATAAATCCATACAAATTGAACCGAGTTTCATCTTCTTATAACATCGAATGAGTATAAAAATACTTTGATTTTTTCAGTTATTTTTTGCTCTTGAATATGATTATCTTTCAGATTATTGCTTTCAACATAGTTGTGCAATGGAAGCTTGGCCTTGACCCGTAAAATAAAAACATGTTTATTTTCCCATGTTTCTCTTACTTAGTAAAGTAAACTACTTAAATTAAAAATTAGTCAATTTGCATGAGATATTACATATTTAGCTTAAATGCATTTAAGGCCTTCGAAAGACGTACAAAGTTCACCACTGTACTCTTTTAAGCTAGTCCATTTTGCAGTACTAGCTACGTATACAGTATCTCCCTACTCTGGCTCTCCTTAATCCAACATCATGGACTCTTATGGAGCTTTTTTGACGTAGGACTACGTCTGTGATTTCTATATGGGGGTACACTTTGTGAAAACCGAAAATGGAAGATGTAACAACATTATGAAAGATTATGAACTTCAATAACTCAGCTGCCCCTGGACCAATTTCAATAATTTTATCATCAATCGATCAGAAATATTCCTACGCATCTGTTGAATTTGTATTTTACGTATATTTATGTATTTATTTTTCAAAATGTTACTATTGAAAATTGCACGAATGTGCAACTGTTGCTATGATAATTAAAATGATCATCGATTGCCTGCGAAAAGCGATTTCCCTAACACAGATCTCCAAGTTGAATTCCATTCGGTCCCAATCACCGCGTGGTGAGTGGTGGTGTTCTCCAGTACACAACGAAAGGCTGCCTGCAAGCAGCAAGCTGCAGCCCACATGAGCATCCATAGAAGGAGGAAGAAGCCGCACCGCATTGATTGGAATCAGTAGTTTTTCGTGAGTCGCGGTGGACCATCTATGTCAAGCGCGTCATTCTTAAGAGTATAAACAGAGAGAATCCCGCTCAAATTCCTATTCCTACACAAAACACAAGCTCCTGCTGTAGTTAACAAATAAGATATATTATATAAGACCACGTAGTCCTACCATAGAGGTAACTCTAAGACCAGAAAGTCCCGAAGAAACGAGCTCAACTTTTTGGCTCAGCTCTGGTACTCTCTTCGGTCCCAAGCTAATCGATTCACCCCTCGAAACATAGGAAAAACCAATAACCCCTCATTTCATCTGTCAAACTTTCATAGCGAATCAAAACAAACATTGCGTAGTACTAGAATTTCGACAAGAATAGGGTACGTTAATCGTTTGCTTGGGACCAATAGGCTACTAAAGTGGTGAGCCAATTTAAAATTGTTAGTTTCGTATTGATTGTTGGTCCTACGTCACCATTGCGTACAACCTCATAGGGCTGTCCCTTGTAGTTTTTTACATTGGTAACATTGATTTCTATGAACTAGACAGTCAGATTATCAAATTTGTCGGATTAGTGGGGGGATACTGTAATAAGTACGCTCTTACTCGCTGCAAAACCATTCTTTTTTTGTCCATCATCGACTATAATAGCAATAGCGTCGAAATCACCGATAGTATCCTCGCTCAATTCTCATTTGCTTCGATTAATTCGATTACAATCACATGGTTTCGTTTTACAAATCATATGTTTAAACTTTTGGTTCTGTTCTGCTGCAAAGACACACGAGAACACAAAAATAAAAGTTTTATAAGCTGATTATGAATTGTGCATACGACTGAAAATCAAAACGACATTTCTCGCTGGCATCACTGGACATCCTATGTCACTAATGTTAATTTTGACGTCGGACGTGCTTGCCGGTTTGGTGGGCGCACGACAATGAGATGCATTTTAAGCATGGATTTTATTTATTGTACATCATTTTCGCAGTCGCCCTATTCAGATAACTCTTCTAAAACTTGTGAGTTTGACAGAACCACCAGCACCAAATTTTCGGGGTACACTGGCAATATACTGGAGTTGTTAAGTTGCCCCCGGGTTGACCACGACAGACTCTCTCTGCAACACAGCTCGATCGCGGTGGTAGAAGGATAATGATATATTGCTTGCCTGCTTTGTTGCAATATACCTACATGATTGAGGACATAGCTTGATCCGAATCGCGAAAAGACATAACAAAAAAACACACGTGTATCATCTTCGGCGTTACTTCGTGAAGCGGCTTGCCAACAAATTGTTGCAGAAATTGTTTGTCATGAAGAGAAAGGAAGAAGATTATTTCATTATTGCTTTCCATTTTTGACAAAGCTTTATCGTTGGCTTGTTGATTGCTTATCATTTTGTCATTTGGAGATATTCTAAATAAACATTTCAAAAGGTCCTATCTGCATAGATCGATTCTCTTCATCGACATTCTCTTTCGTTAATAACTCAGTTGAAAAAACCTTCCCTATTGTATTTAACGTTGAGGACGATGAGATGAGAACCTCTTTTATCAAACTATGTTGTAAAAATAGCGCAAAATCTAATTGCATAGCAGTGGTTATCCAAAGAGAAGGTTGATGAAGATAATCGATCAAAGCAGATAGGACCTTTTGAAATGTTCATCGCGATATGTTTGATGCCTTGGGCAGATGAAGAGATTATAATTTCTTAATAGGTCTCCGACTGATATTAACCGACTCCGACTCCGACTTTTTGACTCCGGCTCCAATTTAAACAAAATATTCTTAATGAAGGTTAGTGGAATACTCAGAAGAGGAATAAACAGGAGATTATTTCCCATTTAATTCCACTAAGTAATATGTACCCATGACAGATATCGTAATCCGTGGGGCAAATTGATCATCGGAGTGAAAAGATATCATGAGAAATCTTGATACTGTTTCATCAAGGGACCATTAGAGTTTGATAAGTTTTTTTTAAACAATAATGTAAATTTTACTGCATAAATTTCAAATTTATTTAACTGACGTTCAATAGATTATCAACGTTTGTTTTCATAGAAACTGCTCTCATTGAGGCCTGTGCTGTATTAATGGTAGGGCGATGGTGGGCTAAAGCCAGGGCCCCCAATTTGGTGGGGGCCCCAGCTCAGAGACATCAATCATATCCTTGTTAATAATATGTTTCAAGAAATTAATCGTTAGTCAGTTTTCTATTTGTATCGAACACTCAAGCTTTTCCAGAAGATATTAGATTAAATTGAATAACATTTATGGTTAGTGACCGCATTAAATAATTAGCAGTAAAGGCTGACTAAAAGTAAATTGGTACGCACAAAAAGACCTGTAATTCGTGATTCAATAAGTTTAAAAAGTCCATTAATGGTTGCTTTACAGTACTTTTATTAAAACTTCAAAGCAGGCTTGCTGAAACTCGTCAAACTCCCTGGAGGTTTTAAAATACTCTTGCCCTGCGAGTTTAGCCAGCCCTCACCTCGAGACTCCGGATGACTTTTTTGTTCGACGCAAGAGGCTTAGAGTTCACCCAGAGTGAGAGTAAGAGCGTGTGATAGAAAACATGATCATGAATGGCAGCAAACCTCACTCTCATTTTATCCCCTTCGCTCACAAAGTCTGAAGCTCAGCGGAATGATTTGGCAGTAGGCATTCTACTCCTCAGAAAAATGCTACGCTCGGTTTCAAACTTTCAAACTCGCGAGCGAGGCTCCATCAAGCTTGCTTCAAAATCACAGCAATAGATGGTTACATTTCTCCAGTTCGAACGAAATCTCGAACCTTCCTCTTGACGTAGCCCATAAGCGTCCGCACAGTGGAAACGGACACGGAATCAGCGCATTTCTTCCATTTTGCCCGCATTTGCTGGATGTCCTTGACTGCCCCGCCGCTTCGTCAAAATCAATGCTTTGAAATTGCCGGGCAATTCGGAGGATTAATTTGCTTGGGGACTAAATCGATCTTGTTGGCAGCATACCACTCTAGCACCATCTTGGAGTAGTGGCAGCTGGCCAAATCTGGCTAAAAGATGACTTTGCCTCTAGGCTTGCAGATGAACGGCAATAGACGCTTTTTCAGGCATTCTTCGATGTAAACTTGGGATGTAATCGTCGAGGATGTGACGAATGGTTTAGTTTTCAGGCCACAACTGCAAATCGCTTGCCAAATCATGACCTTCTTCGCGAACTTGACGGAAAACACGAACTTGAATCTTCCCGGCACATTCCCACGTCCAGTCGCGATTTAAAACTTTTGACCGGGAAACTGCTTAAAATCGAGTTTGACGTATGTTTCGTCAGCGATCAAAGTGTAGCCGTTGTGTTTCGTCAAAACACGGTCATACAAGAGCCTTGTACGCTTTTTGGCCACGGAATATAGCTTCATGTGCCGGTTCGGATGTTTACTGGCTTTGAACGACTTGTATCCTTCCATGGCAAGGATTTTCCGCACCGTTTGAAAGTTGGCGTTGTACCTTCTGGCCACATCTCGGATCGAAAGACCGGGGTTTGCTTAAACGAACCTCAACACCAAGCTGCGCAGCTGACGATCCCTGATTCCAGTTTTTTTTTGTAGGTCCGCTGATTCCTTTCCACACTCAGGGTTTCCTTGTAGGTTTTGAGCACTCGACAAACTGTTGTTTTCGGCATCTTCAGCACTTTAGCCAGCTTGGAACCGGTCCACTCCGGATTTTCCACGCATTTGTGCACAATATTTTTTCTTCCTTCGAGCTCCATTTGACGTTATTTCTGAACGCGATCGACTACTTTGATCAATTTTGCACCAGTTGTTCTCTATAAAAGTGTAAGCAAACCACTGTCAAAGATTTTCGATTTCCACACGGTTAGAAAAAAGTACCCAAAATTAAGTTCTTTTCACTCATCTCGGCACTATAGTGTAGGAACGCAAAAGTAGGTAAACCGTGTCAAAGTAATTTTCATTTACTTGTGTGCAGTTCGTATGGAATTTTGCACTGGCTTTTTAACCAAAAGTAAGTTAGTTGTACCCAACAGTAGGTAAATATGATTATACTCAACGTTGGGTTCCCACACTTTACTACCCTTGTTGGGTGGTTTTGCTCCTCCGTTTATGACAACATTAGTAGGAGAAAAGGAGACAAACTAGTCAAAAGTAGGTAAAAGTGAAAGTTGGGTACTTTTTTATTACCGTGCAGCACTAGAGGCGTGCTAGAGGGGCGTACCAATTTAAGGCCCAAACGCAATGTGGGCGGAAGCGGAACGGAAACGGAAAGTTTGACAGTTGTCACAAATAGCATCAAGCTGCCTAACCGAAGTCGATTTGGTTCTAACTTGTTTTCAATCCGACAAGTAGGCTTACTCAGATCGGGCTTTTCCGCTGCCACTGCCGTTCCGCTTCCGCTATCGTTGCGCTTGGGCCTTTACTTTTAGTCAGCTTTAATGTCTAACAGCAGCACTGACTAGAAAATTAACCAATAGAAAATTAACCAATAGAAAAAGGTGTAGGAATGCCTTCAAAACTAGCAGAATGGTAGTAGATTTTTGTAAACAGTTTCATCCGAGTTGTGAGATGGGGAAGACTATACAGTCAAGATTCCTATAGTACGGTTAATGGGGACCGCACAATATGGACCCACATTATCGACTACACGCAGCATATGGGATTAGAGCAAGGGGTAAGTCACTCAGCACATTGTGCCGAAATTAAGTTCGGCACAGCTTGGACACATCCTTTGACACACCTTTGGCACAACCTCGTAGGCATTGAATTGTTGTAAATAAAATGGGAGCACTGCTGGACAACTGTCATTGCAGTTGTTCACAAACAGAACAGCACGTATTGTTTGAGTCGAGGGGGGCGACACATCTAAATCTCAATACTAGATGCTCAAAAAATTTCATACTAGCGAATCAATCTTCGAAAACTCTTCTTTCAGTTTTCGCATCTACTTGCATCTACTTGCATCTTTTTGCAGGAAATCTTCAGAATCGTTATTAATCTTCTTTCTATCTATTCAGCGTGCACGCAGCTAGCCACAGCAAAACACAATCTGTCCTGCAACGTAGATAGAGTCGTCCCCCTCGGTTTGAGTGACTGAAGAAGTCAGATCAGCAGTTCACTTATAGATCTAAATACGAAATGGAGGTTCTAGAGTGGGCTCAAGAGAAAGAGGCGGTTAATCAGACCCCATTAGCACCCTTAATTCAAATAATGCTCCAACTCACACAAAATAAACTACGGAGGTCATATTCATCATCTTCTATAGTCGGTTTCCAACAATGTTCCCCACAGGTTCCAACTCTTTCCGGCCGCTGATAGACCGTTGCTTTTCACATTACGAAAAGCTAGGTTTCTGGGGGGCTTCTGAGGGCATAATAATACCCTAAAACACAGGACTTTTATTGTCCTATGAACACATAACACCAAAATTTTTCACACCCGCAACTTCCCGCGTCATCCTCAATCCGATTTACCCTTGCGATTTCAATCCAAAATATTTAAGGTGTCAGAAATACCGGGCATGGATATTTTACAAACAATCGCAGCTTGCTCTATGAGCGGCACAATCGGCATACCTGCGGCACACTTGAGGCACACTGACATAAAGTATGACCCAAGACTGGTGTGCGGAGTGACCTACCCCTTGGATTAGAGCTAATTGGGGACAAACACTTATTGTAGGGTAACTTGAAGAGATAACTTCCGGTTGTCTTCTGAAAATTGATTAACAAGATAGATGACCTCCTTTTGGGAAAATTTTTCATCCAGAAAGACATAGTTCCTCCGGAAGACCCGGACCATCCGTGAAAGTGGTCAATTCATGAAACTGCTCCTAGAGCTCCGCGAATTTTTTGAAATCACTCATAGACGTCTTATCAGAACGCATTCAGAGTTGTGAGTGGAATATGGACGCTGGGGACTACGGGATGGTCCACTAGAAGGATGCGCCATCTGGAAGTTCCGTAAAAGTGGAAAATTAATAAAACTGATCCTGTAGCCCCGTGGTTTTTTTTTCTAAGCCACTCATAGACGTCATATCAGAATGGATTCGGAGTAATGACCAGCAAATGAACTCTAGGGACATGAAACTGATCCTAGAACTCCGTGTTTTTTTTTCGAAAAATCTCATAGGTTATTCCAAGAAAACTGACCTCAGAACTCTGTAGTTTTCTTAGAACTGCTCATAGATATGATTTTTCTATATATTATTATCGACCTAGGTGAATATTTTAGTACCTTCTAGGGCCTTTTATTGGAATTTTTGAATATTATTCCTTGGATTTCTTGAATTGTTTTCTCTTGGCTTCTTGGAGATCTTTCTTTGGAGTTACAAGTTAACGAGAGACTATCTCATTTTTTCTGCAGTACTTTTGACGTAGGATTACGTCTTTCGGCAACATATTGGAGGTGCAATTTAAAAAAGCCCAAATTGACCGCGTTACGAAAAGTGGTCAGGTTTTGACCACATATAACTCTGTCATTAGCGGATGGCTTTTAATTCTTAAAAAGCAAGTCGATTTGAAATTATGCTATGAATCTGCTAAATTGAACACTTTATTAATTTTCAATAGGTCACTATTGAAAATTACGCAAATGTCCAACTGTTGCAATGGTGACCAAAATTATCAACGATTGCCTGCAAAAATCGCTTTCCCTAACTCAGATTTCAAAATCGAATTCCATCCGGTCTCACTGAAAGATGCTTATGCAATCACCGTGTGTGGTGGTGTCCGGTTGGTCTTCATCATCATCATCAGCAGCAGCAGCAGCTGTGCTTTCAGCGCGTGACGTTGGAAGTTGTACACAACGAAAGGCTGCCAGCAAGCAGCGAGCTGCAGCTGACATGAGCGACCATTCACCGTAGAAGGAGGAAACAGCCTTACCGCTACTGAACGGATTCAGTTGCTCGTTGTTAGTCGCTGCCATCTATGCCAAGCGCGGCAACATACAGCTCACCAGTCTCATCCTTGTTGAACGGTTCTTTTCAGGACCACCATGAATTATTGTTGTTAATTTTCATTGAACGTTCGCTCGCCTTGCTGCCAGCCACATCAGCCCCAAAGCTCTTTGATAATGTACCCAGCAACAAAACGTTTGCAACATGATCATGTTAATTAAACAGAAACACTTCGAATCAAGGTATGGTTTTCTCCAGGACGCTAGAAAAAAGCAAAAAAATCCCAAATTTATATGATTCATTGCGAATACATCGCGATTGGAAAATTTAAGCAAGAAATTACTTCAATCAATTTGCGCTTTTTTATCTATTGAATATACGAAAATTCCATACGTTTTGTGCACCGAAAATGCTTAATTTTGTCATCAGAACACGGGGCGTTTCCGTGATGGGAAAAAGTGGTTTCCCTAACACAGTCGCCGAATATTGATACCGAGCACTTAACATGCCAGACGGTACTTATCTTTATGCCGTTTGATACAAATTTTAGGCCCCTCCTATTAAGAGAATTATTCAAAAAAATGCCTACTCGTCTTAATAGAAAGTGCTTAAAATTTGCATCAAAAGCATAAACGTAAGTACAGTCCGGTATGCCTAGTTTCTGTGATTGATGTGTTTTTTTTCCCTAATACATATCTCATTACCGCACCGCTATCATCTCCAAGAAAATCGAGGAAAAAAATCCACAGATTCGTTCTAAACTGGCTTCTAAGCTTCCAACCCATCGGTCCTTTTTAGGACCCCAAATGACTTACAAAAGAGTTCAAGTAAGAGCTTGTATGCAAGACATACCGTCCAGGATTTGCTTGTACTACAAAGACACCGACAGACCCCCTCAAAACAGAACTCTCAAATTGCTTCCGAATTTCAACCTATCGAACTTTTTCACCGATTACGAGTTAAGAAATCAATTTAATATTTACTATACTTTTGCTGTGACATCAAAACTACCATTCGTAATCCTACGGCAAGTCTTGGGTCGTGGCTTGGATACAACATCTTACTTTTTACATGGAATTGCTGATTACTTATAGATTAGGTACTATTTCTTCGACTTCGACTCCGACTCGTTATGCTCAGAAGTGCGTCCAACTCTGACTCCGGCTCCACAGCTCTGGGTAAATAAAGTTTACCCAACATTTTAGGGTCCAAGGATCAGTCCCATACGGAAAAAGTATGCATTGAGAAAATGGCAGTCGAAATTTCAAAGTGCAATTTTCATGTAAATGTTTGAAAAATCATAGCATTTTTTTCGAGATATTATCAGTTGCAATGAAATTTGCATGTTTAGTTATATCAGTAAAAAATATGCCAATTTTGCAAGCAGAACTGTAATTTGGCTGCTGGCCTATGGAATTTCAGATTGGGACTGATATGCGATTACTTTGCTTGATGGGACTGACTTGACGTTGTTTTTACATTTTTCACGATAAAAATCCGTATTTGTGTCACATAAAGGGTGTATTCGTGGAAAATAGCACACACATAAGCTGTATAAACCAAATTACTATTAT
This sequence comes from Ochlerotatus camptorhynchus, assembly GCF_037179485.1. Classification (NCBI taxonomy): domain Eukaryota; kingdom Metazoa; phylum Arthropoda; class Insecta; order Diptera; family Culicidae; genus Ochlerotatus; species Ochlerotatus camptorhynchus. The sequence continues at coordinate 161,747 of NW_027040652.1, forward strand.
AAATCAAAATGTTTGAAATTAAATTAAAAAACAATAATTCATTTTGAGTAACAAAACCTTTTTAAACAAATAAAATATCAAATATTTTACACCAAACCAAACAATTTTTTTTTTCAGGCGCACTTCACAAAATTCAAAATCAGTGAATAAATTGAAGATGGCGTTGACAAAATTCGTAAATATAGATAAAATGCAGTTTTCTACCACTCTTCAATATTTTTAAGACCACATTTTGTTTTCCTGATCTAAACTCAAGCCGACGCTTATATTTAAATCATGATATAGGGCTTAGATCTAATTTTGGGCCACTGAGCACCCGCCATTTGCCTCTATTTTCCGCGTGATTTTTTTTTCACATAATGGAATATTTTAACTGCAGATGACTTCTACATTTATTAACCTTTCCGTACGTACCGTAAGATTTGCTAAAGAGAAACAAATTGTTGAGATATTGTTAAAAATCTAGTACTGCTTTTTGGATTTAAATTAGGCCTAATGCATTGAAACGCCATTTAAACGTCATTGAATTCACTTCGTCCTATCGGATGAAGACAAAAATTTATTCGGTCGGAGCGCTTTTTTCGTTTTCGAGAAAAAAAAAAGGAATAGGAAACATTCATATTACGCGTTCTCATTGACTTCGTTTGGTTGCATTTGAACTAAAGAATCGTTCCAAACGCATAATTGACTTGTTAACTCTGATTTATTTGATGTTTTCTGCTCGATAGGCCCAAAATGGGCGATTAGACCGAAGTAGTTCTCTCTACCCTATGCTTTGCTTATTTAGGACACTCTAAACCAGCGCTGGCCAACGAGCGGCTCGTGGGATGTGGTCTCTGGATCCCAGCAATGGCATCATTTCAGTCCAGTTTTATTCATCATTATGAATTTCAGCCCAGCATGAATTAAAAAGAAACAAAATGTTTATCGAACTAGCCTTTAAAAAAGTTTTAAGTGCTCTAAACCATCATCTTTGAAAATTTCAGTCATTTGGTATAAAATTTAATGAGTTACAGTTATTTATGTGTGAGCCATTTTCCACGAATACACCCTTTAAAATGAAAGTAGATGCCAATCTATGTGGACAGCGTTGTTATCTCACAATTTACGCAAATCCATATGGGACAGATATGCGATTCTAGGCAGTATGACTCTCTCATCACGAATTGTATATGTTAGCGGATTTATTTATCCAGGAATGCAAACGAATCGAAATTCAACAAGACCCAAACAACTGGTAGTGAAATCACTGGCCTTTCCCAACAACGAACACACCCTGTTTTCAACGACTTCACCCAGCAAATCACTTCAGCCAAACTGCATCGCAAAATGCAAATGACCTGTCAAAGACCAAACCCATCATCAACAAACCAACAAACGTATTCTTATTTTGCGAAGTTATGCTCCAACGACTTGATCTAGGTCGCTGACGACGACGACGTCGTCACCATCGTCACACACCGCTCATGTAAATTCACCTGCTTTGCGTCTGCGGCATTTCCTCCGTTTTCGCCTTCGCTGCTGCTGCTGTTGCAATAGCAGCTCCGGTGACGCAGACAGTGATCTTAGGATTGGTAATTTGTCTCGGTAGGCAGACGAACACTCGTCGAAATCCCCATCGTCGCCATCCAAGTAGAGAATCCCCTCGTCCACCGAGCAGCTGGCCGAGCTCCAAGAACCTTTGTGCAGTGTGTTGGTCGTACCGCTGTCGATGGACCGGAGATCTTCCCGGGACGCTGCCGCAGGTTCATCGTCGAAGTCTACCATCCGTGAGTAGAGAAACTCTTCGGACGGAGTTCTGGGCAGTTGATCGTCCGTTTTCACTGGTGGAACCGGGGGCAGCGGTAGATCCGAGAAGAATTCTGAATCATCACTGTTGCTGCTGCTGCGACTGCCACTGCTACGTTCCCGGATGGTGCTCAGCCGGTTAAAGTCACAGCGGGGAGCACCGATGGACCGATGCTGATGCAGATCGTCGTCTTCCATTATTTTTAATCTCGCAAACTAGACCGAGTGTTGCGCACTGTTCTAATTAATTTCTTCCCCGTATTTATGGTACGCCACGAGCCGAGAACAGAATAACAAATCACATACACCGACAGTGGAAAAGGAACACGTAAAAATCAACCAACACTTCGCGTTTCGGCTGTTCATTTATTTATATTCACAGACAACATTTCTATGCTTTCGACGCAGCATGAAGATATGCACTCTCAGGAAAAACAAACAAGGAATTTTATAACACTATTAAACTCGAAAATCAGAGTAGAATTTTCCAAATCGATGTTATACTTCTTCCAAGGTGGGACCGCTGCCACGTTCTGCCGAAAGATGAAGGCGCGTTTATAAATATTTTTCGCAATTGCCCAAGACACCGCGGGCGAAGAACCACGCGCAACACGTCAGACGACGACGACGACGATGATGGCGACGCGGCGCCTGCGTTGCTGCGAGCTACAAGTCGCGTTCTGTTGTCCCATCGGACTTGTCAGACTAAACTGACGAATGTGCACAGCGAGTTCGAATTCAGTGGCGACGACGACGAGACGCTGAGCTCTCTCACGAGCATGTTGGCATTCATTTCCCTTGCGTTGTTCCCTCGGCTTACATGCACGCGGTTCATCAGAGACAACGCGACCGGTGATCGTAAGGTCAGGGAGTACGAATCAACGAATCATTTACAATGTTGATAGGTGATAAGCCGCATTTGGATGGATTGGTCATGCATGGGGGTTTTTTTTCCCCCTACCTAAGAAAGATGACTAAGTGGTTTGATTCGGCGAAATGGTGAGAAATACAAACTGCGTTTATCTGTGAAGGAAGCCGTCTACTGAATGTGGCTAACTAAATAAAACTGTCAGTATCGTCTTTCGGCAGAACGTCAACGTTTTCATCGTCTATAAGCAGTTCCACGCCAAATAACAAATCGATCAGACTCCAGATCCACTGGACCTAGTAGAAATGTGAATGATTGCCAATAGCAAAAAATTATGCAGAATTGCATGCAAATCGGAGAAGGTCGAGTCAAAAAAAAAATTATTTTTTGCTATTTGGCCAGGAACTGCTTGAATGTTGATCTCTCGGAGTTTGTTAGTTGCTCGTGTTCGTGTCGGGAAATGATGATTATTTGTTGATATAGCGAGCAGAAATCGATATATGAATCTCATAATTCAAATCAATATTTGTGCTGCGTGAAATATCGGATGGATGGAATGACAGCACGTTTAGCTTTAAATAGGCTGAACATTCATGGGTAAGGATTTTTTTTTTGATTTTTGGGTCACCATTCTTTGAACATTCTGTGTACACGCTAGAGCATGGTCTTAGAAGAGGGTAGGTAGATAGTTCCGTTAGAGTACGGTAGTATGAAAATTGAATAGAAGTTGAAAATGAGCGAAGGGCCATTTGGATGTATGTATGAAGACATACTTCAAATCTCCGCGTACATCATAAGGCAAAGAGTGTGCGTTTGACTTGCACTGTCGCATTAATGGCCCTTCGCTCATTTTCAACTTCTATTCTATTTTGATACTACCGTACTCTAAGGGAACTATCTACCTACACTCTTCTAAGACCATTCTCTAGCAAATAAATTATCACACTAAAGCTTCATGTTAGATAGCATTTCCAACCAACTCTGAAAATCGCAAACTTCGTGTATGAAGTAACATAAAAACTCTTTGAATACGGTGTGTAGTTTTTAATTTAAGTTTACGCTTCTATTTATATTTATATTTCGGACCTATTTCTTACATTCAGACCACCGCACCTTTTTAGTTCTTTCAATACCAGGACTAGTTTTTCACACATTTTAAATACGGTTTATGAAAATCAAAACAGCAATTTTGTTTTAGGTGATCTAGAATATCCTTAATATTCTGGAGTGCTAATCTTTGACTATATCACTAGAAGTCATTGTCCCTTACTGATACATGCATGACATGGTGGATCACAACCCAGTGTTCCTCACTGCTCATCCGATGTGTTTTGAGGTCCCCAACAACGGTGTCAAATTTGATCGAATTTGGTTATAATCTGGATATGCGGGTGAATTTTAAATTTTGTATGGCAAAATGTATGGGAATCGAAATGAATCTATTAATTTGCTTGGCGAAAATCCAAATGTTGCTCAAATTTCACCAATTCACGGTAATGGATTGAGTACTAACCAGAACAGGTCGATTAGACTTCTGAGAAAAAAATATAATAATTTAAACCTATTGCTCCGCGCATACCTACAGGCATACATATATGGGTCAATCCATCTCATGTGACCGAGCAAATGCACCGATCCACTCCAATTTGAATTCAAATTGGTGGGTCAACTCATTTTAGGCCAGAACAAAACATCCAAAGTTTTGGGCCAATTGGCCCCCCATTTTGCCGATTTTTAATAAAACCAATTTTCATTCTTACATATATATGAATCCAATAAAGATACAATCACCATTGAGTACCCTTTTTGAAGCATTTTAAAATGATGGGCTCGCATGTTTTCAACAGTGTTGTCAGATTTGCGAGTTTTTCATTTGAAAACTTTATATTTAAATAAGGGAAATGGATGTAATGTCGTCCTAAATGCCCCTAATTTGGGCCCATCTATAAATTTTCAATATTGACCAAAAATATCCATTACTACCGTCCAAATGACGCGTTCATCTAGATAAAAATGATAAATAGCAGATTTTTAGCGATGGGCCCAATCTTAAATCCATAGGCCAACATTAGAGCCATTTACCCTATCGAAAAAGGCTCCTACTTTATTTTTAATTTGATGAAGTCAATATGTTCAGCAGACTTTTTTTTAAATAATGATCATTTAAAGAGAAAAAAATAATTTGTTTCGTTAAGAAGATTTTGAATTTTAAAGATTTCAAGATCTTTAAATGATTCATTCATTACACCAGAACACTACGATATAGAATGTTTGTATTTTTTTGAAAGTTGTTCGTAACTATCAAATCTGTAAGTATGCTGAAGACCTGATCCTTCTATCCTTAAGTACAACAAAATGTCAGATCAGATTTTTTTTCTACAGTGGTGCCAGCATGCGATTTTAACTACACGCAATTCTCATATCACCTCACCTTACCTCACCCCACCTCATCTCACCGCACCCCATTTCAAGCTGAACATTGCACTAGGTCCTAAGTAACATTGACAGATTCTCTTCGTCGACTTTCTCTTTGCATCCCCACGGCCATGTAAAGACATTCCCAGGTATTTTCAGCACACAGATCGATAAAAGAAGCTTTTATCTAGCATCTAATAAGACAAACACATCAAGAAACGGTTCTGTGATCAAAAGAGAAAGTCGACGAAGATAATCGATCAATGTTACTTAGGACCTAATGCAATGTTAAGCTTGATTTCATTTCACCTTACCCCACCTCAGCTTACTCTGATCATATTATCTCATCTCACCTCATCAACTAACATCTGTCCACCTTGCCTCAATTCACCTTATTTCACCTCAGCCCACCTCATTTTACATCACCTCAATTCTCCTCACCTCATCTCACCTTTACTCAACTCAACTCACCTCGAAGGGCACGCGCAAATCTTCCAATACAACGCAACCTGCTGACAAAATGTTCTAAATTACTGCTTTCATTACTTTTTAAATTTTAAAACTAAAAAAAAATAATACTTTAATTACTAAAAAAATACAGTTTAATTTTTTAAAGTATATCTACAAAACCTTTCATTATTTAAACTATCGCCAATTATTATTTAATTACTTTCAATACCGCTCGAAGTATTAAAATTAAAATTTCAATTACTGCACATGTATTTTAAATGCCACGTGTATGAGGGCGTGCACCTCGACTCACTTTGTTACCTCATCTCAATTTCTTCCCATCTCATCATATCTCATCCCTTACCTCACCTCACCTCAGCTCACCTCACCTAAGCTCACCTCACCTCAGCTCACCTCACCTCAGCTCACCTCACCTCAGCTCACCTCACCTCAGCTCACCTCACCTCAGCTCACCTCAGCTCAGCTCACCTCAGCTCACCTCACCTCAGCTCACCTCACCTCAGCTCACCTCACCTCAGCTCACCTCACCTCATCGCATCTCATTTCATCTCGTCTCACTTTGCCTCACCTCACCTCAATTATTCTAACCTCCCAACTAACATTTTCAGTGCATGTAAACGTTTTATCAATTTCTTTTTTACAGCCTCAAGCTGCACACTATACGATATGCAGCAACTTTTACACAACCTCTATACAAGCTAATCTGGTGAACTTATGTAGCTAGTTTTGGTCACATTAGATAGCTCTTAACCCCATATTCGATGACGCTTCTACTCAGTCGATGTTCAGCTGTTTAAGCTGCGTATGAAATTCAAATGCGCTTATTCAGCTAATTCTGCCAACTACTAAATAATCACTATAGAGCTTTGACGCAAAGTAGAGTTAAATATTGAGAGTGGATTTAATTAAACGCATAATTTACTTGCACCGGGACCTGGACTCGAAATTGTGACGACCGCAATGGGAAACCTCGACGCTACCAACTTTCCTACAACAACACTTTAACCTGATCTATAAATATCTACATGTTGCCCTTCAACGAGGTGGCTGAGTAGAGGCTTTATAGTAGTACATGTGGAACACTTTCTTGACCACCCACCAGCACAACCCACCTCATTTTACATCCGATTACATCGACCGTTCTATTTATAGATTTATGAAAGACGCAGTGTAAAAGTTATAAAACCGCTGGAAACGTACACATACGAAATCCACCTCAAAATGGTTGCATGAATGCTTCCGAAAATCTATTATACAGCTTATTAGCTGAGTACAAGCTATTTAATAGTTGGAAATGCGCTTTATCAGCTCTGGATTGCAGCTATAAGTTGTATGTTGAGAAACATGTGTACCGCAGTAGTGTAAACGTTTATTAGATGCTGTTATACAATTTGACTGACAAGCTGACTAATAGTTGAATAAATGATGAATAGGCGCTACTCATACTATTTTGATACCTTTTGTCTGCAGCTGAATTCACAGCCTCTATGCAGCTGCTTCATAACACAAAACTGCAAAAAGTAAGCTCACATAGCTGAAAATATTTGTTGGGCTCGCCTCTCCTAAATGATTCTCACTTCATCTCATCTAATTTTCATCCGCACCTACGCATCTAAATTCACCTCACTTCATCTGATCTCACCTCAACTCATCTCACCTAAATTTATCTCACCTCACCTCAACTCTCCTCAATTTACCTTACCTCATATCACCTCACCTCACTTCTCCTCACCTTACCTCAATTCACATCACCTCAACTCAGACTCACCCCAAATCAATACCATGACATATTTAGCATTCGATTCCGAATGATCCTGGAATCTTATTTTGAATTCTCCTGAAACGGCTAAAAATCTCTTAAATAAAGAATAAAAAAAAAGAATTCTACTGAAATTTCTTGAAAAATTCTGCACAACATTATTTAACTTTATTCTTCAATAAAATCCATGACATTTTCCATTTGGGGCTTCCCTGGGTTCAGTCGGTAAAGGCGCAGCTACAAAGCAAAATCATGCTGGACGGGGACTGGGTTAGATTTTCGGGTTGGAAAATTTCTCGACTTCCCTGGGCATAAGAGTATGATTGTACTTGGCTCGCAATGGTACAGGTATCGAAAGCAACCAATTCATAACTATGGAATTGAATCTAGAGTATTAAGCTGAGAGCACACAATAAGCTAATATGCGATAAGCAAAAAGCTTGAAATGCAAAGAAGAAAAAGACATTCTCATCAAGATTTTCTTCCACGGTCTCTTGGATTTTTTTCCGGAATTTCCTTGAAACTCTTTTTTAGAACTTTACTTAGAATTCGTTTGAGAACTGACCAGTGAAATTTCATCAAATTCACTTTAAAACTTTCTCCAGAACTCCTTAAGAGTAATCGTCGGAATTCGATTTTCATTGATTTCTGCTCATTTCTCTTTTATTATTTATTTAATACCTATACATACCTCAGTTTTCTGAAAAGTTTCTTAATTCGATGAATCTTAAATATTTAATTATTCTGTATTACAATTTTTAAGTTCAATACACCCTATTCACGAACCAAACCGGGGGTTTTTAAATTGAATCAGTAAAAAATACTCATTATTTGGGATTTACCTCGTAAAAAAGTTTATCGAATATATTGTCAAATACCCCACAATATGGGTATTTTTAGAATCTAGGTGACGTGTAGGAACCAGAAATCAAAGTCTGCCGCCATTTTGAATTCCGAGCTGGCGGCTTTCGGTTACAGAAACACTTGGAAATGCTGTCAAATACCCCAAAATATGGATATTTTTAAATCTGGGTGACGTGTAGGGACCGAAAATCCATGTCCGACGCCATTTTGAAGATTCCTCACAAAATGGGTATTTTTGAAGTCGGGGTAACGTGTAGGGACCGGAAATCGATGTCTTCCGCCATTTTTAAATCCAAGAAAAACATGGAAATACAGTCAAATACCCCACAATATGGGTATTTTTTTATAATTAAAACTAACGAAAACCTAATTCAAGGGGCCTCATAGCCTAGTCAGCAAAGGCACGGTATTACCAAGCCGGAGGCGGCGGGTTCGATTCCCGGTCCGGTCGAGGGAATCTTTCGGGTTGGAAATTTTCTCGACTTCCCTGGGCATAGAGTATCATTGTGCTTGCCACACAATATACAAATTCATGCATTGGTATTGGCATCGGAAGCTCTCAATTAATAACTTTGGAAGTGCATTTAGAACACTAAGTTGAGACCACGCAATAAGCTAATATGCGCTAAGCAATAAGCTAATATGCGCTAAGCAATAAGCTTGAAATGCGAATAAGAAGAAGAAAACCTAATTCTGTTTTGTTAATAACAAAAATTGATGTTTGGATACCAAAACAATACCAGTGTGGTATTGTTTTGGTATTGCATTATCATAATTTGGTATTGGAATGGTATTGTGGAAACATTTTTTTGGTAATATTTTTTGGCATCTTGCCTCTTATGTCAGACTCATCTATACAAATTTAGGGTATCGAGATATTCGTTCCTGCTCGGGTAGGGATCGGAAATCCATGTCATGACGCCATTTTTAAATCAGTTACCAGTTACATAAAAGCTAAGAAATAATAATGACGTCAGACATCAATTTCCAGTCACCACGGTTCCAAAAATACCCATATTGTGGGATATTTGGGAACATTTTCCAATTTTTCTGTAACCGGAAACCGCCATCTTGTATTTCAAAATGGCGTCAGACATCGATTCCAAAAATACCCATATTATGGAATATTTCACAGTATTTCCCAGTTTTTCTGTGACCGAAAACCAGCACATAAGATGTCAAAATGGTGTCAGACATCAATCTCTGGTGCCGACTTGTCACCCTGATTCCATAAATACCCATATTGTGGGACATTTGACAGTATTTCCTAGTTTTGCTCGAACTGGAGGCTTGTGGAACTTTTCTCAGATTCCACATGACGGTGTAAATTTGAACAAAGTGGACCTTTTCAATGGTTCTGTCTTCTCCCATACTGAATTTCATCGATGCCTACCAAGAAAACAGCGCCATCTCTGGGAGTATTCATTATGGGCATCACTTAATTGACGTTTGGATCGTGGTTTGCAAAAGAATGCACGTCTATCTGAAAATTGATCCTTGGTTTGTCCATGTAGAGGGATGGGGGTGATGTTGAGAAATTCTCCAAAACTATCCATGGTTTATGGATACCGTAATGCACCGATTAAAAAACCTGAAAATTAGTTGTTATTAACGATGATTCCTTCTTAGGAATATATCTGCAATGTGTGATGATTATGAATAATACTAAAAGACCACGATAAAATTCACGTGATAATCAACTATTAAAAAGCTCCAAATTTGTGGATTAATTTGAGAACTGTGAATTAATGGTTCAGGACTTGTGAGCTAACTGCACACATTTTGTGAAGTGTCTTCACAGAACTTTTAGCTGACTCAATTCCGCAAGACTTGCAGGACTACATCAAGAAACTTAAGATTTACTATGTACAATTTGTGGTTGAACATGATAAAACCACAGGGAACAATCGTCCAACTTCGGTCAGAAACTTGTATAAAGTTAAGTGGGAACGTCGCCGTTACGTAGCGTCTTCTGATTTCCTCTATAAATTTTCCACTTTCGACCAATTTGGCGCTAGTATCGGTACATTTTCTGTTGAAAATTGCCACTTAGTGCTACCAGCATTTAGTGTCTAGTGTAAGTTGTGCAACGCCAGCGCCATCAGGTTGTCAAAGAGGGTTTTTAAGTGGGGAATTCACCGTTAGTGGGACTTAAGTCGGATAGGAATCTTTACACTAGTTTTTAGAGAAATTTTGTTCAAGCCTCAACGTCCGTTCTCTGGGATAAAACTCCACAGGACATGATTGTGGGAAGTAAGTCCAGAGGGATTTAGGACATTTGAACTACGTGTATTTGTCTAACAGCTGTTTTGAGGAAACTCCACGAGACTTGTAGGGCAAAACCTCAACCTAGTAGGCCTACCCAACTAAAAAATTTCACAATGTAAACGCTTTGCTCATTTCGTTTATACAGTCTCAAGTTGTATTCATTTATACAGCCTCAAGCTGTATTCAAATGCTATACAATATGAGATAACCACAGACAAACAGACATAACACTCGCAAGTTGTTGATCGAACAAGCATTTAACGAACAATTTAAAAGTATCGTAGTTGGTAGTACCACCAGCTGTGGCGCGCATAGTCAATTTCCTTACGTTTGACGTTTACACACTACCGCCATCTGTTCAGCGTAGTGCCCACCACAGTGTACTCAACAGATGGCGGTAATGTTTTAGCGACGATGTTTTACAGTGAGAAATATTCAATGTGTTATGTTTGTTTGTCTGTGAGATAACCTTTACTCAACCTATATACAAGCAAATCTGGCGAACAGTTAGCTACTTATGGCTGTTGGGACGGTTTTGACAAGCTTGTATTGCCTTTCCATTTACACAGCTGTTATTCAGCTGTTTAGTTGTGTGTGATCTTTTTTTTTTTTAACTAGTTCGTTTATTTACTAGGCTCAGTCGTGTGTGACACTTTGCGGAGCCAAAATCAGTAATGTTTGATTTACATTTTAAATAGCAGTATTTCTAGGTTAGTATTGGGTACCAATTACTCGTGGCGGGCTCGAGGTTAATAGGTAACAATTTCAATTGGAAGGATCTAGGTAGGAAACTGGTTTCTGAAGCCTCCTTCAGATACTACTCTCGGACGGTTGACCAAATCCTGGCTGGGCAGGGGCAAGTAGCACAGGAACAGGAGGATAATAAGACTGGGACACAATGGCGGGAAATTGTTTGGAAAGGAGGGGATAGTCACATCAAACTCTAACATCAGACGAACAAAGGAATTCGTAGATCGCTTGCATGTAGGGAAGATCACGTGTTCCCAATACATCTCTTACTTCACGGAAGGGTTGTCTACCTCGGGCCACTAGGGTATCCAATAGTTGTGCTCTGGAGGCGTCATTACCCGGGCAATACCAAACTGCGTGATCGATGTCATCATAACCGGTTCTGCACCTACATATATTGCTGTCAACGAGGTTTATTCTATAGAGATGTGCGTCTAGCGAGTAGTGGTTGGACATAAGTCTTGACATCACTCGAATGAATCCCCGACTTACATCCAGACCTTTGAACCACGCTCTCGAAGAAACATTTGGAATAATGAAATGTAACCACCGCCCAAGAGAATTATTTGTCCAATCGTTTTGCCAACTTAAAAGAGAACTCTGACGTACTAGTGGGAAAAATTCATCATGTGAAATTCTTCTATCATAAATCTCGCCTTGTTGTGCGCCCACCTTTGCGAGAGAGTCTGCCTTCTCATTGCCAGGGATTGAGCAATGTGAGGGGACCCATACAAAGGTAATCATATATGATCTTTCGACCAGCAAACTCATCTGCTCCCTTACCTTTGAAAGGAAATAAGATGAGTGCCTACCTTGTTTCATCGACCGAATAGCCTCAATCGAACTGAGACTATCCGAGAAGATGAAGTAATGGTCTATGGGCATATCGGAAATCACCCCCAATGCGAAGTTGATTGCTGCTAGCTCAGCAACATAAACGGAACAAGGTTCCTGAAGTTTCCGAAAGGCGGTTGAGTATTCATTGAAGACGCCGAAGCCAGTGGATCCATCAATGCGTGATCCATCAGTGAAAAATCTTCTATTGCAATTGACTTGTTGGTACTTTTCAGCAAAAATGCGGGGATTGTGTGTGATCTTGAAAGGTGCTTATTCAACCTTTTTCCCGATTATCCAATAATCACTACACAGCTTGATCCTGTAGTTGGGTTAAATATTGTTTACTTTTATTGATAGGAGAATTGATTGATTTTATTTAGCTGCGAATCAAATTTTTCGAAATTAGATATAATCACACCACCAAATTATTACCCTGCACCGGAACCTGGACTCAAACTCGAGACGACCGCATTGGCAAACCTTGAAACTATCAGCTTCGCTACGCCAACACTTTGAACTGACGTAAACAAATTTACATGACCTTCTACAACGAGATCGCTGAGTAGAGGTTTTAAAATAGTGCACATTAGTCACTTTTCTGGACTAGTTAGTTCAACTTTGTAAGTAAGCGGAGCGGAGTAAAAGCTGTAAAACTTCACAAGTCTAAAAATAAACCTAGATGACTTTAAAAATGCTTCCAAAGTAGTGCTATTTAACACAGCTTATTAGCAGAGTACAGGTTGTTTAGTTGTTGGAAAAGCACTTTGATGTTTATGTTATTTAGCAAGAGTGGTTGGTTGTGTAAAAGCTATCAAATGAGTTATACTATTCATGAGTTAGTATTTTCACTTTATTAGCTTTGTTTTGCAGCTACAAGTTGAAAATTGATTAATATTTGCATAGAAGAGACATTAGAGTTTATTGGCTGCTGTTATTAAGGGGGTATTCCCAATTTTTTGCCTTTTTTCGGCCTGTTTTTCAATTATTTTTTTTTCAAGGAAAATGAATAGTAATGCGCCTAAATCTTTGGGATTCTTGTTTATTGAACATTAAAGTTTACAAATAAATTTTTTTCGACATAAAAAAAGACATTATTGACGTCACAAAATGGCGGCAAACAGACCCCTGTTCGCCGCAAACGCCTGGACGGGCGAAGACTTTTCTCTGGAACGGCTTCATCTGAAACAGATTTGATGAAATTGATAATCTGCATAAGATTCTCTGGAGCTTCTCCCGTTGGCAGCAAAAAATCTTGCAAATTAACAAAATGGCGGCCATATGAAAAAACAGGCTATTTTTAGCCCGCTTTTTTGCAGCTTTAAGGTGCTTCAAACAATGTTAAATGTTAATATTATTGGCTGAAAGTGGGAGAAGCTCCAAAGAATTTAATAAGGAACAAAATGAGCAAAGATTCAAGTCAATATCTCTTATAGTTTCTGAGAAAAATCTTCGCCCGATAAAAAAAAATTGGTTTCGAGAAAAACGCGTTTGACTCTATAAGCCTTTTTAATAGAAACTAAACGATCGATTCAACCTCTGGTGGCGAATAGGAGAACGTCAAAAAGAGTGTTGTGAGCATAATTTTTTGGCTTGAGACATAGGAAGCGGAACACTTTTTTTACTTTTCCTGATCAATTGATTCATCTGAGATGCTGCAAAACTTAATCTACAGTTGAAAAATTTAATTCTGTAACGTTTTTGAAAAGATCCTGCTGGTGTTCAGGAATATTTTTGTTGAGAAAAATGGATAGTTAGAAAAGTGCCTTAGTGGTTATGATCTTCCGGATTTCTTGTGTGTGAATAGTTAAGGTGCAAATCATTTCAGATTTGTGGAAAATCGTACAATAAGACAATTACCGATGGAAATTGGCAAGATTTTGCGTTGGGGAAAATACTTATTCTGATGTAAACAAACGGTTTGGTTGACGTTTCTTCTCGAACTCGCTTGGCGCACTCTACGTTGGTGGTGCATTAAAAAGGCGTATTGCCCGTACATGCACCTAAATGTATTGATAAGTCTGGAATACCTGCAGAGCAGTGTCAGTCCCGACCGCAAAGTTGCGCGCGGAGAGCCGTTTTTCGGGCGCTGCATTATTTATTTCAAGGCGCGAAAAACTGGACACCGAATTCGCTGATCGGAAAACGGCTTGGGGGGATGAAAGTATATAGTCTGAAGTACAAAAAAAACGTGAAAAAAAAATTGATTTTTTGAAAAAAAAAAAGATCGGGAATACCCCCTTAAGCGCGACTGACAAATTGAATAATGGCTGTGAAAAGCTAAGTAAACGCTCTCCAAAACTATTTTGCTAGCTTATTCTTGTAGCTTGGTGCCGTGACCAGGATATTATTTGGAGTGAATTTCTGCACGTACTGGATATCGCCATTGATGGATCTGAAGAGCGAGTTTCGCCATTGTACATCATCATTGCAAGCAGCGACAAAATAACCATCGCAATGGCATCATCCAGCGCCATTCGCATCCTCATATCAGATTAGTCAGTTTGATCGTCGGATGCCTAGCATCCATTCACCGAACTCCTGAATCGATTTATTGGACCATTTGCTGGACATCTACGTCCCTGTTGGATCCCAGTGTACTTTCCGGACCCTTGCGTTCATCTGCAGGACCGCCGAACCTAACCGTCCACTACCAAACCCCTGCGTCCACTACTGGACTCTTGTGTCCACCTGCCGGTCCCCTGCGTCCTCTCGTCGGACCAAAGCGTCCTCCCGTCGGACCTAACCGTCCTCACGTCGGACCGAAGCGTCCTCCCGTCGGACCGAAGCGTCCTCCCTGTTTTTGGGCTCTTGCGTCTGCGTACCAAACTACAACGTTCACTTATCGGACCTCTGTGTCCAACCTCGAAGCATGTATTGTCGGACAGAATCGTCCACCCGTTGGACCACAGTGTCATTTGGACCCAAGCGTCATGAAACTACAGCGTTTTTGAACCAATGCGTCATCATACGGTACGATTTTCGTCTAAAGCTTGTCCTAAAAAAAATGCACCATTTTTATCCGTGTGTAACTTTTTTATCCCTGGGTAAACATTGATGAAAATCTGGGTATAACTAGTTTGAAGTGAATTGTTCACATGTGCAAAATTTCATAACAATCGGTTCAGTGGTTATTGAGATGTCCTCGAAACAAGAAGAAACTCGCCGCAGAATTTTGCGCGCCGTCATGGAAAATCTGACAGCGACCATGAGATGGATCGGAAGACAACTAGGAATAACCCATACAACTGTGTCGCGGGTGGTAAAATCGTTTAAGGAGTCCCATACGACCGAGTGGCGGGCTAGAAGTGGAAGAAAATCGAAGACAGCTGACCCTGTGAACGCCCGGAAGGTGTTGGATTATTTCAAGCGTAATCCGAACCTTTCGATTCACGACGCGGCTCTGAAAGCAAAGTGTTCCGCCTGGTTCGTTCAGCAAACCATGACACGAGCTGGGCTTCGTGTATTCAAGATCCGGAAGGCACCGAACCGGCGTGATCAACAAAACACGGCCAAATCCCACGCAAGGAAGCTGTATCGAGAGTGGTTAACGAAATAGATGCGTGAGGTTATGGATGACGAAACCTACATCAAGGCAGACGCAAAGCAGATACCGGGGCTGGAGTTCCACGTTGCCAAATCACGGTTTGATGTTTCGGAAGACATAAGGAAGAAAGGTGACAAATTCGCCAAAAAATACTTGCTCTGGCAGGCCATATGCCAATGCAATAAACTGAGTAAACCGTACATCACAATGGGTACCATCAACAGCGAAATTTACCGTACCTGCCTCCAGAAGCGTCTGTTGCCCTTCCTGCGGTCCCACGGAGGCGATACATTATTTTGGCCGGACCTGGCATCATGCCATTACGCGCGATCGACGTTGGGTTGGTATAGAGACAATAACGTTGTTTTTGTACCAAAAACTGCCAACCCCCCAAATTCACCAGAGATTCGTCCGGTGGAAAGATTTGGGGCCATAATGAAGGCCAAAGTTCGAAAATCGTCCAAGGTGTTTAAGAACGAGCTGGAGTTGAAGAAAGAATTAATGAAAGTGACCAAAAAGGTCAGCTCCACCATTGCACAAAATGTAATGAGGGGTCTTAAGGGAAAGGTGCGGGCTTTCAGCGATGGAAAGGAAATTGAATAAAGTAATTAGGCCGCAACATAATCCATATGTATTAGTTCATTTTCTGAATATTTCAAGAAAATCCGACTTAAAATAAATTTTTGGCGAATTTTTTTCGAGTACATTTTTTTCGAGTACAGGCCTTATAGGATTAAAAATATTTTTGAAAGCATTCGTTTTTGAGGGGCAGTATATTGAAGCATACCATCGCCACCGGGCTCTACCAAAATTTGAATGTGGAAAGCTACGTCAACAAATGCCCTCCAGCGTTGGGGTAGCGGTACGATCTACGGTAGTAGAACTTCCACTGTTCCTTCTGTAGTGTTTGTATATGTATATGCCAATCATTATTATTGTTTACATTAGGTATAGTTTGTTTTAAAATTGAAATTAATTGTACTGTGTTAGCTTTTAAGGAAGACATTTAATATATAGAGTTAAGTGTTCGTACTACCTTCGAGCAGGCAGAATACCTCTTGGAGGTAATAAAAATAGTTAAAATTGAAGTGCAGGCATGTGTTTTTATTCGTGCTCCGAAACGGATATTCGAGTTTGCCGATCTACCCAACATCATTAAAATACACAACGTAGGGAAAGACATCCTGGTCAAAACATTAACATTGTTCTGCAGCTTTTTGCCAGCTACTTTACAGCACAATGCTGGAAAAGATGACTTATAGATGAAAATGTTAGTTGGGCAAAGGCTACACGCTTCGATTTTTTTTTTGCTGAGATGATCACCACCGAGCAGCTCGACATTTTATTTTCTTTTAAAATTTATGTTTGTTAGCTGAGATCTCGGCAAAATTATCATTTATTAGCTGAATCTAGGCAGGTTTTTTCGCTGAGATACGGCAAAATAAAATCTATGTGTGTAGTGTACACAACTTATAATTGTGACCCCTCAAGATTTTCAGGGAGCTTCACAATACATTTTAAGGAAGAGAAAATCAACATGAACAAGATTTGCGTGAGAGCTTTATGAGACATGAAAGCAACTTCACTGGATTTGTGGAATTATCTGGGAACATTACAGGATTTCTAGGGTAACTTCCAAGATCTTGCTGGACACTATCAGAAGCTACACGCAGGCCTATGAACTCACGGCAGTGATTCCTCAACAAGGAATTAAAGCAGTCGGAGAAACGAAATAAATCTCCGCAGTGCTCGTGAAATAACTTTTCTAGACTTTTGTTGGGTACTCAAGTTAAATAACTCTTGGCAAGTCCATGCAATCCCCTGCTAATATCGTTTTTAGAAAAATTACATTCTATTCTGATCTCATTGGGCTAGTATTTTGATTTGTTTGTTAATTTATTTGATAAGGCTCAATGGAATTAAAGTTGCAGAGCCGACGTGTTCACTATACAAAACATCGTAAAACTATAGTCAAAAGGTACAACGCAATAAACAATTTATCTGCCGCTATCCAATATGCCTCCTCAATCAAAATGGAATCCACTTCCAGTGGTTTCATTGTATGGCAGTATCGCCAACGGGGAGGCAGAGCGCTTTTATTGCAGCAATGAACGCAAAAGGTGGTCATCACACACTCATCACGAAACGATTGCTTTCCAAAGCCGACGACGCATCGATCGAAAGAACTGCTGATGAAGAACAACGTCGAAAACCACACAATGGTTACTGCTGAGTAAACAGATGATCGCGTGACACACATCGAGAGTGGCCTGCTTTTGTCAACTGCCGACTTATTGAGCTCATCTGTACTTATCTTTTGAGTCTTATGATTGGGTTGCTGAGTGATTATCGTGAAAGATATTTGAACTTGTCATTTTGGTCCAGTGAGTTGATGCTCGATAACTTTTGGAACTGTCCCATTTTTGTTCAGATTTATTTCAGAATTCCTTAAGATTTTGCGTCGCGAACCGTTGAGGTAGGGGATAAAACTGTGTCTGACTAAATTATAGAGTATCTTAGTAAAGTAAATTACCCCAAGAATTTTGATCCATATTGATATCACTCATTCAGCAACATTGACGAAGAGGGAGAAGAGCTTACCATTAGATGAACTTTAACGAAAGTATAAGCAAATCCGCCTAATCCCCAATTTGTTCTGGTGATCCCTTGATGTACGAATTCAGCCATTTCACTTGAGATCACACAATCTCAAGCGGAGCGAGGGGTTAATAGTTCCTAATGTTGTTATGTCATCCAAGCAGCGTAGTTTAGCTATGCTCCACCTTTACTGTCTTCTTGTTGCCAAACTGTGTCCTCTCGAATGTCAACAGACATTAATTTGGACACCGACCACCCTTACCGTACATGCACGGATGGATTAAGGTTATTGACTCATGGCCACTCTACGCCACTGATCCAAGCCTGTCGTCAATTATCTGGCAGAATTTCCTGGTTTCAACAAGCTTCCCATTTTTTTTGCATCGCATGGCCTGGTCAGATTTATTTATAAACCCAAACAAAAAACGCGAAAGTACAAGTGCCGAGGCACTCTAATAAATCTGACCTTTCTTCTCTAATTAACATATTTCACCGTTTGTTGGTGCAATTCCCGTGTTTGCCAGAAGGGACTTTTGAATCTAGCTCTGAATGCACCACCGTAAATCCCGTGGAGCCATAATTTCCACTTATACTTTGCGACTGTGTTTCGCTGTTAGAATTGTTGCAAATTAAAATTTGAGAGCTCGGCTTGGTCGCATTCATTCCGAAGTCGGCCTAAAAAATCAGACCATCATTCATGAACTTTGTCCGGAATGCGAATCTAGGTCAACGCAGTGAATGGGGGAAACTCCAACTGTCGTTCTGGCTAGAAGGCATCATTTTTCAAAACTGCGCTTTCAACAACGACGACAACGACGACAACGACGTCGGATTATTCAACGAGAAACCGGGAAATGTCGTAAATTTCCTAGCAGAGAACGGTAGTTTCAGGAAATTTGAGGTGATTAATTTATTGCTGTACGACTCAAGAACGGAGTTTGGAGTTGACATCGTCTTCTTTTGCCTTCATTGAACCATGTCTCTCCACGCGGTAAGACTGCTTACTGCCTGACAGAACGGAGGTGTTGTGTCCATAAATCTTGCTTGACCCCGTTAGATGCGCGTTGTGCTTCTTGGTCAGAACTGCTGGCGTTGTCTCGTATTAACGACCACGGCAGCAGAAAGAAGGGTTTTGCACTCTTTCGCTCTTGGATATCAGTTTTATGCTTTATGAATTTTAATGCCGGGAACGAGGGTTGAATGAAAACAGGCAATAACTCAGAGCGGTCTCGGTTTCGATGTTTACATTGTTGGTGAAATGTTGAGAATTGTACAGATGTCCAAACAGTGAATTCATCTGGAACGGATTCCTCATTGGCGTGGCATTTGCTAAAGAATGATAACATTTCATTTGGAAATTGATTTCTGAAAGGTTGACCTATATTTCTTATGCGAAGTTTATTTAGTTGCCGGAGTGAGGAGTTCTTTTTCGAGACATTCCTGGAATACTTGATGTAACTTGGCCACGTGAACTCTGTAATGAACGTGATCGTGAACAGCTTGTAATTGTTGTTACTCTATTTTCTTATACGGAATATCACGATGCCTTCCAAGGAAACAGCGCCAAAGTCTTTATGAGAACCACTTAATTGTAACACTTTTGACAGATACGCGTATTTCGTCCACTACTTGTAGACTTCCCCAGTGCCAAGTACTCAAGCACCACCAGAATGAAAAGCACATAACTCAACCCACTCAAAAGCACTTCATGTGTTGTTTTTTTTTTTTCATTTTAAAAGTCGTAGTTGATTCAGTAGATCATAGGATCCCAAACTGTTTTGGATACTGTCTTCTGATAAATCTATTAACTTTTCATTAGCCGTCGTGGATATATGGGTGATGACTTCCTTCTGGTTGAAAGGATCAACGGTCCAGAGGTACTTTTACATTTTTCCATTTCCGCATCAAAATATTTGCAAAACTTTTCCTTCAGGGTTTTCAGGTGTTCCAAAATTCCAGTGATGATAGAAGATGGTGGTTTGAGATGCTTTTCAACAATTAGAGTTTCGAGCGACTCAACACCATCATAATTTCCGTTTTGCAAATTATGAGACCACAAATCCAGCTTTCTCACAAATCCTTTGATTTTGTCATGAACATCAAATATGTCCATCGATGTTGATCCTTGAAGATAGGTATTGAGATGGTTTAACTTTTGAAAAATGTCAGAGAGATACGCGAGCTTCAGAGAAAAATCATTATTACGCAAAAGAACTGAAAAGTTCTCTTGAGTTTCCAAAAAAAAAAAATCGCAAACTCTTCACGTAATTCCACAACTCGTGTTAGAACTATACTGCCGCTTTTAACAAGTCGGTCCCATGGCAAAAATCAGCAAGCCGAGAAAATCGCATTTTTAGCTTGATTCGTACCATTGCTTCTTATGTGATGAGACAACCAATTTGACTGTCTTTCCAAACTTTTTCAGAACAAAGTTATTGAGTTCATCCAGTATTAAGAAAATATGAGTGATCAGCTACCATTTGCATTGTAAAACTCAGTTTTGACAAAAACTGCTATGGGACCGACATGCGAAGAGCGGCAGTTTACCTCTTGACAACCATCGAACTTCCGTGTGTAACAGCAGTGAAGTAAAGTTACTACCCATGTCTTAACATGGCTTATCGAATAAGCAACATTGGAGGGGCTTGGTTTTTACAAAGCTTACAATTTTAATCGTGGTGGTCAACACGTTTTTGAAGTCATCGCAAAGAGCTTTGGCCACCAATGTCTCCCGGTGCAAGCTGCAGTGAGTCCAAGAAGCATTAGGATTTAGCTTAAAAATTCTCGTCACAACTCCACTGTTTCTACCACACATTGCACGTGCGCCGTCCGTACATACTCCGATGCATTTTTTCTCTCCATTCTACACCCTTGGTCTTGACAAAAGAATCCAACTTGTCAAATATTTTTTTTTTATTTTTATTATGGTCACTTTAACACTCTTGGGTAATTCGTGACTTCTCCGGGGGTGAGATTTGAACTCGTGACTTTGGCGTGAGAGGTATGGATGTTAACCACTACGCCGGGGTCGTCAAATATTTCGTCACTCGTTTCGCGCATAATTGGCTCACAGAACAACAATTCCTCATGAAAATCCTCTTTCCAGATGCGTCGAACAAAAACAATCAATTGTGATAGCCCTTCTACATCAGTTGACTCGTCCAATTGCAATGAGAAGTAACTAATTGCCTGTATTCTGCCTACAAACTCGTCCTCGATCCAGTCAGACATTCCATCAATTCTTCTTGCCACTGTGTTGTTAGAAAGTGGAATAGCTTCAATCTCATGTACGTATTTTTGACCGAACATTATTGAAACAGTTTCCTTCATTGCAGGGAGAATCAAATTTTCACCGATTGTTTGAGCTTTACCGGAGCGCGCAATTCCCAAACTTAAATGATAAGACGCAATCATAGCTTTATCGGTAACTTTCGTGAATGCTTTCATATTATTTCTGGATTTCTTCAGTGCCTTTACTTTCGCATCAAAAAAATCAAGAGGTTTGTCTTTCAAATCAGGGTGCTTGGTTTGAAGATGACGGATTTGGGTACATGCTTTCATTGGCCAACACTTCAAGACAAATCACACATTGAGGCCGTGGTAATTCATATTCATCGTTCCCAAAGAAACCATATTGCAAGTAATCGGCATCGTATTTTCGTGTTTTCTTTTTTGCACTAGTGATAGGTTTGTCATCGTCATCTTCGAGTTTTCTCCGCATTCCACTTGGTTGGTACCGTAGCAATATAACTTTTCTTTTTTTCTACTAAATCTTCACTTTTAGGGTTCTTTAGCAACCACTTATCCATTTCTGAAAAAGTTTCATATAGTAAATAAGCTGCGAATATTGATAACTTTTCATTGACATATTTCACTTGCTTCAATGAGCACTTGCTTCAATGGAAACGAAAAGGAAACCGGAACGATTCGCGAATAAATGCAAGCTGATCGGCAACTTTTCTACAACAAGCAGCATAATCATGAATGAAAGAGAAAAATGAATACAGCAAAGAGCAGAATTAAAAGTATTTATGTGTGTATTCCTGCATCATTCACTCTGCATTTACACACACTTTTACCAAGACTGTCTACACATTTAGAAAAATTCATGTAAATTTAGGTGCTCTGAGAGTGACATATACGAGCGTCATTTTGATATACATAAAATTGAGTCATAATAGACGCGAAATTCAGCTCAATCAAACGTACTTTTGAGCTTTTCAGTCTCGGCGCTCTTAATTTGACATGACATGTATATTTACGTCTCATACTTTATGTCAAAGATGGATTCCTTCACGTGTACGATTAGGTATTTCTAAATGTGTAAGTTCATTCAGTACCAGTTTCACTCGATTCATAAAACCTTTTGACGTCTAATACGCACACACTATTATATTAATGGGGAAAAGAATTAATTCATTCATCCCGAGTGCTAGATAGTATTAACACTATTAAGGCCCCCGTCTGGAAGTATTATTGATATTATTCCCTTGCTGGGATTTTTTAGAACATCTGGGAAAACCCGCAAAAATGAGCTAGAAAAATAAGCTAATCGAAAAATCGAAGCACACTACGTTCTAGCATAACTTTCTGGCAACATGATAGTTGGAAAATTTTTGGGAAAATCCAACCCACAAAAAAACTGGGTTGTTTTTCCGACATGAAGACCACCCAATTCCGGCCACGTGATTGCATAGGTGTAGACACCATGTTCTATCTTTCCCCTCTGATAGCTCGTGATCTTTATTCTAAAGTACCAGATAATTATATACTAGAAGATTCGTGAGAATGTCAGGAATCTTTTGGTGTACTTCAAAGTACAATTTTCCAACTTTCCTCGCATCGTTTTTCCATTTCCATTTCATGTATACCATTTTCCCGATATACCGGTACATGGCGAACAAGGCATGGGAAAGAAAAAAAACTGTACTAAACACGAATTTCTCGCGAAGAGCTTTCGGCTCACATGATTTTTGCGGACGGCTGACTGAAGCATGCGAATAGTGGTGTCGTATGTTTAGCAAAATATAATTCAAGTTGTTGATAATGAAAAAGGTCATCAAGAAATAAAATGACTTTCCCTACATCCTCCATTTCACCCTGAATGACAAAGTGTTCTCTGCAGGTCGATGAAACTAGCTAGGTTATTTGTGTTTTCTTTGTTTGGAGTAAACATATAAATATTGTTTGGGAAGCAATATAAGCAATAAGCAAAATATCCTCCCACCTTGATATTGACTATATAATCTACACAGCAGGTATTATTGATTTCCGTATCTAAGAATCACATTCAAAACGTCATATGGTATAATTGCCAATACCTCAAAAAGCTCCGCGATGTGAATAGAGTCCCTATTGACGGTGTGATTTGTTGTAAGAATCACCGAGCTGATTCAATTAATAATTACGATATTACAGTCGATAATGACAAGACTTTGCTATGATGTATTCTGAAACTTTGCATAACTTATATCCGCAGAAAAAAATGCATCAGTTAGTTACAGCATAGGCAATTGCTTTATTGCAAATGACAGTAACGTTTATTGATAAAGTGAAAACATTTCTCAACTGTTGTAAAAAGTTAATGCTTCGTTCAGAGTTGGGCACATTTTAGTTAATCCACTAGGAACATTTTCGATAGCGATTATCGCTTCCGCTAATTTTTTTAACCGATATAAAAAATCAGAGCAACCTGTATTTTGAGACATTCATGATTATAATTTATAATTCGTACACTAAAAGACTCCTGAAATAAGGTTGTTTAGCAATTATCGAATTATACTGACGTATTATCTGTAATAGAAGCAATAATAATAGTTTTTGGTTAGTTTGACAAACCTCGGCAACTTTATATAGATAGTCAAGTCAATTTCCGGCAGATATGAAAAGCCACAATTACTTGCGACTACGATACATATTATTCTCATTAGATGTGATCATCCCTACTTTCAGAAGAAAGAAATATTTATTTGCTTCGCGAAGAACGTCGTCAGCTTAGCGTACACTACTGTTTATAAATGTGCAATCATGTATCTCTCATATCTAACATCAGCAAAAAGGTACTTTACAAAATCATTCTAGAAAGTTGCAGAGAATATCAGGCGTAACATTTGATAACGGCACAAACACTTTTGTAAACAAAAGTTGTAAGGCCCTTTACACGCGAACCGAAGTACGCCCACGCAAACCAATACAATTATCGGAAAGGGGAAAGTGTCTCCCAGCCGATGATGTTGTTGGATTACGTGGGCGTACTTCGGTTCACGTGTAAAGGGCCTTACAAACTTGTGCTTACAAAACTTTTTGTGCCGTTATCAAATGTTACGCCTGATATCATCAACATTTATGCATCATATCATTTTATCCTTCATATCCAAATCAAGGTCAGATAGGCTAGGTGATGTAGAATTTAATTTTTCATTTATGTGTTCCCGAACTTATCCTTGGTAGTGTACGAACAGAAACAGTGCAATGACGTGTACTAAAACCGAATATGAGCAACAGTTGTTTATATTCCAAAAATGTTCGATATTGCTCCCAATCAGCTCTATGGTAAATGAAAGTAGAGCTGTTGCGATTACAAATTATTTCTTGTGATATTTCAAAAGTTGCTGGAAGGTGATCAGAACCGAAGTCAGCATGGGTAACCAATTGGCTACAAAGTTGACATGAATCAGTTAAGACCAAATCAATAGTGGAGGGATTTCTTGCAGAAGAAAAGCATGTTGGGCTGTTTGGATATTGAATAGTGTAATAACCTGCAGAACAATAATCAAACAGAATATTACCATTGGAATTGCTTTGAGCATTATTCCATGAGCGGTGTTTTGCATTAACATCACCAATAATGAAGAATTTAGTCCTATGACGGGTAAGTTTCTGGAGGTCACCCTTGAGAAAATTCTTTTGCTGGCCTACGCATTGGAATGGCAAATAGGCAGCTATAAACGTAAGTTGTCCAAATTTTGTTTCAACAGAAAATCCCAAAGTTTCAAAAACTTTGGTTTCAAATGAAGAAAGAATTTAATGTTTGATTAGTCTATGAACAATCATGGCAACGCCACCACAGGGTCCATCAAGACGATGATTTATATAAATTAAATAATTTGAGTCCTTCTTAACCTTATGGTCAGGTTTTAGGAACGTTTCAGTTATAACAGCAATATGCACGTTATGAACTCTCAAAAAGTTAAATAGCTCGTCTTCATTATCTTTAAGAGATCGAGCATTCCAATTTAAAATATTTAATGCTTTAAAATCCATTACTGAATTTTAAAGTCATGACAATATTATTAGCAAATTTTACTCCAGTTTGAATAGCATCAAACATGGAGTTAGATTTAAGCATATCAGAAATCATGTCAATTAATGATTTCTGTAAAAATTCCATTTTAGGGGCAGTAATGCTTCCTAAGTCAAAATTGTCAAAATTTCCGTTAGAATTACTTTGGTTAGTATTTTGATTTCTACCCGTTGCAATAGCAGCATAGGTAGCTCCATTAACTCGCTGAACATTGTTAGCAGCGAGGGGAGTAGGTACAGATGAAACATTTGAAGCAGGGGTGATATTTGTACCTACGGGTACGAATGTAGAATTTGTTCCTCGCTGACCGTTGTTAACAGCAGAGGAATTTGTACCTGGTCGGAAACGTGGAGCGTTTCCTACCTGTCGGTTAGAACGAGATTGTAGGATCGCTTTGCGAGTCTTACATTCCCAAAAATTGGATTTGTGGTTTTCACCACAATTTGAACATTTAAATTTCTTAGGATCTTCCTTCACAGGACAGTCGTCCTTTGCGTGAGAGGAATCACCACAATTCATGCATTTAGCTGGCATGTAGCAATTTTTAGTTCCGTGACCCCATCCCTGGCACTTACGGCACTGAGTGAGGTTTTGGAAATTTCCTCCAGTCTTCCTGAAGTGTTCCCACTTCACTCGGACATGGAGCATAAGGCTAGGTTTTTCTAAGGCCTTAAGGTTGTTTAGTTCACTAGACTTGAAGTGAACTAAATAAAAATCATTAGAAATCCCGTTGCGCGAATCGCCAGGACGGGATTTCATTTTCATTTTGATTACTTGGAGTGGCACAACTCCAAGTAATTTTGCCAGTTCACCTTTGATCTGATCCAGGGATTCACCACTGGGCAGTCCTTTCATGACAACCTTGAACACACGTTCAGTTTTGGTGTCGTAAGTAAAAAATTTGTGCTTCTTCTCAGTAAGATACTTGAGAAGACATTTAAATCCGTCCAAGGTTTCAGCCAATACACGGCATTCACCCCGACGTCCAATTTGTAGTGAAAACTTAACTTTCACGAAATTCAAAAGTTCCATGCGAAGAGCATGGAAATCGGAAGTGGTTATCACAATAGGGGGAATCTTTTCCTTCTTGGCATTAAGCCGGGAAAGTTTACTAGAATTTTTCTAGGATGATGGATCATTCTCATCATCCGTGAGCAAATCAAATTGATTACTCAAATTAATTTCATCAGAAGGGGGATCAAGAGTTTGACCCTTTCTTTTACGTTTAGGCGCCATGGCGGCAGCAAATTTTTATCCAAATCGATTTCCAAGCAGATTACTATAAGAATCTGAAGGATCGAAGAGGAATTTTCCAAATCGATATCCAAGAAAGATTACCTCGGGTAGGGTCCAAACAAGGATCGTAGAGGAATAAGAGATGAACAAAGTAGAAAATTTTTACAGGTTGAGCACTGAAAAGTGCTGTTTAAATTTGTTGTAGCTTTAGGTAGTAGTAACACTTCCTTCAGCAAAAAGCAAATAGATCCGCACGGCAAGAGAGCACGATGCGGACTGATTTGACAAAACTCTGATAATCAGGACTGCAGTACTATTGTTTTCTTCATTAATTTTGTTTGCAATAAGTGAATGTCATGATTAGCTGAGATTTGTCAAATAACGTAAATATATACAATGTTTGCATAGATGAATAACCACCGAACTTAACTAGGAATCGGACCCAGCCGCCTCCAGAATGGACCTATGCTAAAATTGACTGAGGTAAGGAGGGCTCCGTAGTCTTATCTCCATGAATATGCTAAACTCTACAATTCGGTAAATCGACGTGTATGTAAATTTCCTTCACAGTTTAAAAAAGTAGTGTAAAATACCGTTACTATGATGTACATAAATGGAGTGTCATATATCATACAGATTTACATTGTAGATCGTGTAAATTTATGAGACATGCAATGAAATATTCCATTTGTTATACGCAACTGTCCAAATTTGTAAATAACAGTTCTTGCAAGTGGCTAGTTTACGTGAAATGGAAGTTTACATGCATGAATGTTTGCATGCATGGATGTTTACATCACCAGTAAAATTCAGAATGTTTTTCTGTGTTTATTTTAATTCATATATCATTGAAGATTATCACGTTTCATTTCACAACACTCAACAATACACGCAAACCAAAAATCTATAACAATGAATGTTAGTTCCGTTTCCTATCATCCTCTGTTCATGAACATCGCAACGAATGTTAGAGATTGACCATGCAAGCGATGTAATGGTTTTTTGTCTTTTTTATTTCGTGTTTTGTCTGTGCTTTTACCTACACAAGCAAGCATTTGCCTTGATTTTTATGTATAACATGGTAGAACGACGCACACCCTTGCCGCGAATCTCTCCAGCAGAAAAAGCATACGAAGTCGAGTGTGAGACGAAAAGAACGCTTCTTGTTTGCTTTTAGGCTATACCTATTCAGAAGCATGGAGAGAGCAGTGGAGAAAGCACAGGTTTAATAATCGCAACGTTCGTTGTTCGAGTCCAATCGGCAACCTTTTCCTATTTTTTTTTCGACATAATAAATTTACCTCACTAATACACTCTACATTTTTCGGTCTCCAATTCTCTTGCATTGGACCCCAGCTAGGTATATCACATCCTCGGTTCATGCGGTCTCCACTTACATCCTCTGATGATGAATCCCACATAATTGTAAGCGAATCTTACATCCACCGGTTGGGTGTATATTTTCGGATCTCAGAAATGGCCTTGAAACTATTTTTCAAGGTCCAGTATCAGGAAAGGCCGGTTTTCCATGAAAATCTGGTTCTTATTGTTCGCATTTCAAGCTTATTGCGTGCTCGCAACTTAGATTTATATATGCACTTCCACAGTTGAGAGCTTTCGAAGCCAGAACCATTTTTGCATTATATAATTGAGTAGGAAGTACAATGATACTTTATGCTCAGGGTACTCGATATATTTTCCAACTTAAAAAAAACTTAACCAGACCGAGAATCGAACCCAGTAACGTCCAGGCATGGTCTTGCTTTGTAGCTGCGCCTTTATCGATTGAGTTAAGCGAGGCCTACATGAAAATGCTGCACCCAAATTTAGGATGATTTCCTGTTATTGCAAATAGCAGTGTTTGAGCTTAAATATCATTGCAATTGGTGTTTCAAGAAACTTAAAAAATATATCTGAATCCCAGGAACTATTCGTCAAGGTACAGTATCAGGGAATGCCGGCATTCCATGAAAATGCAGAACCCACATTTAGGTTGATTTTATCTTACGGAACACATCAGTGTATGAACTCATATAATTAGCATTGATGTTAGTCGCTTGACATTTAAAAAAAAACTCTGAAAAATATTTCCGGATCTCCGGAATAGTCATAGGAACTATCCTTCAAAGTACAGTATCGGGAAAGACCTATTCACCATGAAAATGCAGAACCTACATTTAGATTAACTTCCTCTCACTGAAATCAGTGGTATTTGATTTCAAGTGGCATTGAACTTGGTCCCATCGGGGAAGGAAGGAACTTCATAAAAATATTGATCTCTACTTATTTGATTCCCCGGTGTAGAAATAGCTGGTATTTAACCTTATATATCATTGCAATTGGTGACATTTCAAAAATCTTGGAAAAATATTTGCCGATCCCAGGACTGGTCATAGGAACTTTTCTTCAATATTCAGTTTAGGGGAAGACCTATTTTCCATACAAATATAGATCACCACATATAGGTAAATTTCCTCTTACTAAAATCACCGGTATTTGAAGTCAAATATCAATGAAGGTCGTCCCTTAGCATTTCAAGAAACTTGTAAATATATTTCCGGATCATAGGAATGGTTCAGTATCGGAGAAGGTCGGTTTTCCATGAAAAAGTTGAACTCACATTTAGGATTATTTCCTCTTATTGAAAACAGCGGTGTGAGAACTCAAATATCATTGAATGGTCCCTTGATAACTCGGAAAAATATTTCAGGATCTCATGAACGACATTAGGACCTATTATTCAAGGTTCACTATCAGAGAAGGCTGGTTCTCTTTTAAAAATTCTGAACCCACATGGAGGTTAATTTTCTCTCACTGAAATCACCGGCAGTTGAACATAAATATCAATGAAAATAGTCACTTGGCATTTCGAAAAACTCGTAAAAAAATTTCCGAATCTAAGGAATGTTCACAGGAACAATTTTTCAAATATCGGGGAGGTAGCTTCTCCGTGAAAATGCTGAACACCACATGTAGGTACTGAAATCAGGGATTTTTTTTTCTTACATATCACTGGAGTTGGTTACTTTGCATTCTCGGAAACCCGGAAAATATTTTCGGATCTCAGAAATGGCCATAAGAAACATCCTTCAAGGCGCAGTATCGGGGGAGGCCGGTTCAACATAAGAATGCTGACCATCATATTTCCAAGTCTACGTACTCCCGACCGACATGTGTAGAGAAGAGCACATCATGCTGTAGACCAGAGATGCCAGATTTTTTTTCTATGTAATTCCGTAGACTTATTCAAATCTACGGATTTCTACGGTTTTTTTTTGGTTTAAGGTGATATTTTACGTAAAATGATAAATCGATGAAAGGATTTTTGAAAAACTACTAGTAGGGACAGCCCTCTGGGGTTGTACGCAATGGTGACGTCGGACTACGTGCTCTTATATAATAAATGTTATTTGTTAACTGTAGCAGGACTTGTGTTTTGTGTAGGAATAGGAATTTGAGCAGGATTCTCTCTGTTTATTCTCTTTAGTATGACTATGATTGTCATGAAGCTTTTGATATGAATTTTAGTTGGGACATGTTCAGAAATTTAACTCTTTTTTCAAAAATCTTGGTGACCCTGAAAAGGGCCGATGGTAGTACAGGTATGAATACCATGCTACTGTTGCACCTGTAGTTTTTGGCATACTTTCAATGATTGATTCCCGGGGATCCTTGTTCAGCCATAGCAAGATGTGCGTGTGAGGACTTCCACGGTGTTGAAATTCAATCGTGTCAATCAGCTTGTTGAAGTACACACAGCACGTGACTGGATCATGATTGACCATAGTTGTTCTTTGTAGTGCAGTCAAGTTGTTGTTGCTAATACTGTACTGAATTCGGTATTAATTTGAGGAAGGATAGATTTCGCTCAATGCACTGCTCCATGAATAAGGTGGTCCTTAAGGTTGACACGTGTAATGTTTGCGGTCCCCTTGCACGTAAAAGTGCATTGCAAGCCTTAGGAAACTCTAAGGTGAAGAACTTTCATTGTCATATATAACAAATGTTGTGGTTTGGCCACACGCTTGTCTTGACGACGAGTTTCACTGGATGCCATCATGAGATATGTTAAAGAACCTGAATTTATAAAGAGACGACATCTTATTCATTTGACAGGTCTTCTGCTCGATTGGAATGACTTTTCCTATGACTTGACAGATAATCGATTGTTCCAATTTTGACATGTCTCTTTATAATTCAGACTCTTTAAAATATGTCACCCGAACCCCTGGCTTGAATTTCCGTAGATGGCCAAAACATATGGCAGGAAAAGCTATCTCTTCGCCGAGCTCGTTATATATTAATGACAGAGGAACCCTGTTTTGCGCGGGAGCGGTCTCCAGGCATTTGTTCTCATTCCAAAGGAGCTTTTCCTGTTGCCCAATCAGCAATTCTGTCTCATTATCCGCGACAATGGTCTCCAGCTCAATTTGAGGATCCACTGCAGGGGTTTCAAGATCATCTATGGCGATCTGATCAATTCTGATCCCGCAGCGGTACAGTAGTGTCGTAATCTTATAAGAAAGCCACGATTTAACCGAAGTTTCCTTTATGAAGCCGACGACTGCTTTTTGATGAACACGTTCAAGGCCTGATCATCATCGAGCTGACGGGGAAGAGAACGTCGTCTCTCTTACACAACGCAAACGGTAGAACAATATTCGAGCAAAAAGAAAATTATCAAATAATCATCATATGACATATGTGATTTCGTTCTAATTCCTCAATTTTGTGTAAATTAAACCATTTCTGATCAGAAAGGTTATTACTAAGCCATCGATGCTTGCTATTTTCAGAATTCACACAAGCACAACATCAGCAGCTCTTATTATGAGAAAAACTAAAATACATACATTCGTGACGGCCTTCGGCAACAGTGTCGTATGACAGAGCCTCCCGTATGACATTTTAGTTTGGTAAATTGGATGCGAACCAGCCCCAGGCTGAAAGCCTCCCTAATAAAGATAAATCAATCAATCAATTTTAGTTTGGTACTGTAATTTGAAAGCTTTTTTTGCAAGTGTTGGAAGTAAAGGCAGTCGATTATCATAGAAAATGTGTCGACTACGGTGACCGCTTGCAATACTGGTCTCGACACGACTTTTATTCGCCTTCACACGGCACCGTCGAAAATTTTTCCCTTCATGCAAAGATTGACAGTATATTATGAGAACTTTCGGCGGAGTGAAGAGATAATACGAAGGCCGCCATGCTGCCGAAGGCCGCACAGTCTGACGTTTGCTTACGGGATATTTCATATGAGGGAAGAGCTACAGAGTCGCAGAAAACGGTCTACAAGTTGCAGAGGTGTATTTTACTTTATGCTTCTTTCCCTTCAGAATCAGATTATACTCTAGATTGTAAAATTCGATTCTGAAGGGAGACGTACACTGAAGAAAAAATCCGTAGAAACTGTACCGAATTCCGTAGATTTTGCCTACGGATCCGTATTTCCGCAAAAAATTGTAAAATCCGTAGATCTACGGATATTTCCGTAGATCTGGCATCTCTGCTGTAGACTGAAACTGATCGATGTGTCGGTTCGGTTTATGAAAATCGAAAATACGAACAACTGTTGCTCATATTCGGTTTTAGTACACGTCATTGCACTGTTTCTGTTCGTACACTACCAAGGATAAGTTCGGGAACACATAAATGAAAAATTAAATTCTACATCACCTAGCCTATCTGACCTTGATTTGGATATGAAGGATAAAATGATATGATGCATAAATGTTGATGATATCAGGCGTAACATTTGATAACGGCACAAAAAGTTTTGTAAGCACAAGTTTGTAAGGCCCTTTACACGTGAACCGAAGTACGCCCACGTAATCCAACAACATCATCGGCTGGGAGACACTTTCCCCTTTCCGATAATTGTATTGGTTTGCGTGGGCGTACTTCGGTTCGCGTGTAAAGGGCCTTACAACTTTTGTTTACAAAAGTGTTTGTGCCGTTATCAAATGTTACGCCTGATATTCTCTGCAACTTTCTAGAATGATTTTGTAAAGTACCTTTTTGCTGATGTTAGATATGAGAGATACATGATTGCACATTTATAAACAGTAGTGTACGCTAAGCTGACGACGTTCTTCGCGAAGCAAATAAATATTTCTTTCTTCTGAAAGTAGGGATGATCACATCTAATGAGAATAATATGTATCGTAGTCGCAAGTAATTGTGGCTTTTCATATCTGCCGGAAATTGACTTGACTATCTATATAAAGTTGCCGAGGTTTGTCAAACTAACCAAAAACTATTATTATTGCTTCTATTACAGATAATACGTCAGTATAATTCGATAATTGCTAAACAACCTTATTTCAGGAGTCTTTTAGTGTACGAATTATAAATTATAATCATGAATGTCTCAAAATACAGGTTGCTCTGATTTTTTATATCGGTTAAAAAAATTAGCGGAAGCGATAATCGCTATCGAAAATGTTCCTAGTGGATTAACTAAAATGTGCCCAACTCTGAACGAAGCATTAACTTTTTACAACAGTTGAGAAATGTTTTCACTTTATCAATAAACGTTACTGTCATTTGCAATAAAGCAATTGCCTATGCTGTAACTAACTGATGCATTTTTTTCTGCGGATATAAGTTATGCAAAGTTTCAGAATACATCATAGCAAAGTCTTGTCATTATCGACTGTAATATCGTAATTATTAATTGAATCAGCTCGGTGATTCTTACAACAAATCACACCGTCAATAGGGACTCTATTCACATCGCGGAGCTTTTTGAGGTATTGGCAATTATACCATATGACGTTTTGAATGTGATTCTTAGATACGGAAATCAATAATACCTGCTGTGTAGATTATATAGTCAATATCAAGGTGGGAGGATATTTTGCTTATTGCTTATATTGCTTCCCAAACAATATTTATATGTTTACTCCAAACAAAGAAAACACAAATAACCTAGCTAGTTTCATCGACCTGCAGAGAACACTTTGTCATTCAGGGTGAAATGGAGGATGTAGGGAAAGTCATTTTATTTCTTGATGACCTTTTTCATTATCAACAACTTGAATTATATTTTGCTAAACATACGACACCACTATTCGCATGCTTCAGTCAGCCGTCCGCAAAAATCATGTGAGCCGAAAGCTCTTCGCGAGAAATTCGTGTTTAGTACAGTTTTTTTTCTTTCCCATGCCTTGTTCGCCATGTACCGGTATATCGGGAAAATGGTATACATGAAATGGAAATGGAAAAACGATGCGAGGAAAGTTGGAAAATTGTACTTTGAAGTACACCAAAAGATTCCTGACATTCTCACGAATCTTCTAGTATATAATTATCTGGTACTTTAGAATAAAGATCACGAGCTATCAGAGGGGAAAGATAGAACATGGTGTCTACACCTATGCAATCACGTGGCCGGAATTGGGTGGTCTTCATGTCGGAAAAACAACCCAGTTTTTTTGTGGGTTGGATTTTCCCAAAAATTTTCCAACTATCATGTTGCCAGAAAGTTATGCTAGAACGTAGTGTGCTTCGATTTTTCGATTAGCTTATTTTTCTAGCTCATTTTTGCGGGTTTTCCCAGATGTTCTAAAAAATGCCAGCAAGGGAATAATATCAATAATACTTCCAGACGGGGGCCTTAAACGTCAAAAATATCTATACTAAGCACGCACAAAATTATGGTCCATTCTATATGCGCGAGTATAGGTGGTCCAAACGTAAGGATAACAATAACAAGCCAACATTTTTGGCTGGAGAAAAAGTGAGGATAACAAATTTTTCACTTGAAAATGTGATTTCGCAAGTGTTTGTGTTATAATCGTAAGAAAGGTCAATTAAAAAGATGTTTTATTTATGCGTTTACGAAATGAATTTTCTTTCGATACATGAAGATTCACGAAAGGGTTGCCAAATTTGAGAGAAATATCTTAAAATAGATGCGAAAAATACGGAACGTGTCGGCCCACCGGAAATAGGCTCGCCACCCCCTGGGGTCGCGACCCACACTTTGGGACCCTATGCTGTAGATCATTTGATCTGAACTTCAGAAGGATTTAAAGAGCCTTAAAACTCGGATATAGATAAACAAGGATTATTTATGATTTGCATAGAATCTTTGCATCTATTTCGACATGATTCGCTACTTGGGACCCTATAGTTCAAGCCATGTTTGATTTAGTAGATATTCTTATTATATAAACAGAAATCTTTAATAAAAAAAAGAAGATTTCCAAAATTCTGAGGCTTTGACATTTGTTTAGAGTTTTAAAATTTGACATATTTTTTGAGATTTGTGACTTATAAAAGTTTAAGTGATCCTAGGATTAGAAAAACAAAATCAAAGCTTTGTTTTTATCAATCTGGAGCTGGTAAAAATTCTCAAAATGACGGAATTTGATAATTGTCCAACATACCAGATTTAGAAGAAATAAAAGCATCATGGTCCTTGGACAATTTGGAAAACCCCATAGAAATGCTCAATTACTGCTAGGTACCAAATCCTAAGAAAAACTCGAAAACAAATTCAACAGATGTATTTAAAGAAGAATTACGAAAAATTAAAGGTAAGGGGGAACGGAAGTAAATCCGTTGGTCCCCAGTTCATGAGTTGATGGATCGATAGGTAGAGTTCAGGTGCAGAAGCTGATCAGCACGGAAAACAAGATCGAAGGAAAACAAATCAAGGAAAAAAAGTCTAGGCTTTCGTGGAAGTTTAAACTTTATCTTGCAGAAGGCCATGTTCAAAGACCGAAACTTAGATTTGTGCTGGGCGCGGGTGCATATAAAAAAAATATAAGAAACAAACAAAACTTTTTGGTGGTTGACTGTTTGCTTTTTTTTTGTTTGATTTTTGATGAAAACAATCGAAACAACAGCGATCCATTTTCAAAAAAGTACTTCAAAAATTCGTGCTGAAGGGTTCATGCAACTCCATGGCAATCAAATCCGTGATTCCAATTTGGTTGCGGATGTCACCCAAAAAATAAGTCGGCATTTCTGGAACAATTGCGAGAAAATAATGCGGACCAATTTCTAGATAATTACCAGGACACTTCAAAGAAAATCTTCGGAATCTGAACTGAACACCCCGTCTGATAATGACACAATCATTTCAAGTAATCTGATGTCGCCATAACAGCCTACGATATGGTCGTGCGTCACCTTCTGCTGGAAACACATGTCACCATTCCCCTCAGGCCTGTCTATTCGTATATACTCCAGCATCCAGCTGTCCACCGTCAGGCAAATTGCCACACTCTGAATGGCTCCTCCTGAAACGTGGGCACACGACATAAGCGGCTTTACGGAAAACGATTACAACCTGTTTCTCGTGTCTCCGTCACTATATCTGTATAGCATCAGCATGTTCCATGATAGGCTTATTTGAATTCCCGTTCCCTCAATTTCATTGATTACAAGCGTGACGACACTTCACCGTTTAGTAAAGTACGATTTTGATAAAGTGATCCTCCTCGAAGCGATCGAATCGAAAATTATCGATTTTTCCATGAAATTGTTTGACTCCCGCAGAAGCTGTTGCTGCTGCTTGCTGTTGGTAATTTTCGTTAATCTAATACTCACAGCTAGCGAGCGACATGCTTAACGACCGTGTATAGCAGAGGAAACAATTTGCATAAAATTAGACTAAAGCAAGCTATTTGTTCATGACTTTCCTGAAGCGCTGTTCGTCCATCCCCCCTGTTGACTTGCACGCGTTAAATTGCACACCGGGAGTCTTGTCCCAGCCATATTGATTGTGCTTCTCCTCTTTGTCCGTTCGAGATGATGGCAATTAAGCGCCCCGATTAGGCTGAACAACCTCTCCCCCCCTTCACCGTCCCTCTAAATAGGATTAATTTTAAGCCGCGGGAAATCACAACAGCCACGTCACAACAAATCTCCCAGATCGCATCTCCAAATAGAGACGGATATAATTTATTGTCTCTCTTGAAAACGCTCCATAAAGTGACACATTTCCGCGATGTCAAGTCGGTGCGGTCGTCGGAATTCATGAGACAGTTGAATGGCCCCATCACCAAGGCACTAAGTAACTAGCTAGGCAGCGCATGAATAAATCTGCATTTCAATTTCCGATGCTGCTGCAGTTTGGGCCGGGTGAAATTGGAGAGTACGCGCTTTAATTACCCTGTCCCTGTGTCCGCTGCGCTGGTTCAGCCGACCCTCCCGTCGTTGGTCGGACGGTGGCTGTTGAATTTTTATTACTTATTTTTTGACTGCAGCTCTGTAACTCGAGCCCACTTCAGACAGTCGCTGCAACTTTCTGCTTCATCAATTTATTCATCGGAATAAAAAAGAAACACACAATTACTGGGACTGTTCTTCTCTTCTTCAGTGAAGTCTCTCGAAGTCACCGCATGTTCCGCATTGTCCAATTAGTGTTCGTTGACCGATAAATTTCCAACTTGTAATCCAGAGAGGCAGAATCAATATGGGCTGGTTGTGAAGCTGAAATCTCCCATGGGTGCTAAGGGAGATGGAGGGAGTGGAGCTGACGAATTTTTCACAACGATAAGTGGGCCGACGGACTGATTACAGGTCACGGTACAAAATACGATATTCAATAGTATTCAAAAAAATAATAATGGTTATTCATGATTATGCAAGACGAACAAACAATCACACTTTTTATAGGTGAGATTAGTTGCCAAAATGTCAAGAAAAAAAGTTTTTTCCTTGGTTTTTTTCTCCTTATTTATACTTTGCTCATGTTTGACACTTGTATTACCGTTAAACAAATAGATTATAATTTATTTAAATACTTTGTTCATTAGATACATAACCAGAGCCATTTACAAATTCCAAATAAAATTTATTTAAATGATTTAAAAATTTCTTATTTGTTTTCACAGAAACCGGCAACACTGCCAAGTCAAATGACGGCTCAAGCGCGAGATGATAAATAAATAAACAAACTCGAGAACGAAAGTTTCCGGTTTGCAATTTTTACCGTTCCCATTACGTTTCTTATTTAAATTCTTCTTATAAGTAATAAGTACGAGGTTGGCGGCTGCCGCATAACTTGGAGCTTGGCTTGGAGCAATAAATAACAGGTAAATTAATATCAACTACAGTACCAAGGTTTGAGTTTCGATTTTGTTTTGTTTTTAGGAATAGCGCCATGGACGACCATGAAGTAGAAGGTTCTGGGTCATATGTTGATTTGAGGAATTCACGAGCTGGCATTGATTACGACCAAGATATGGATTCCGATCACTTTTCCATCGAAGCCCTCGACGATGAAAACGATCCTTTGTACGATCCTTGTGGACCTTTGGGAACAGATGACTCAAGTAGGAATGAAAATGATCCCGTGAACGAACAAGCCGGAGAATACAGCAAGAATGGGAATCTCTCACTGCGGGCAACGTTTTACAAGCGCAGGTTCGTAGGGGAAACTTCCGGAGGTCAGTTTGCGTCAGAGATATTGTACGGTGATAACGTACAAGAAGTTTTGCAAGGATTGTGGAGAGTCATAAAACCTGTGATTCGCCAAGAAGTTATTTTTGAAGAAGACAATGGACTTCAAGTTCCTACGTGGGCAAATAACGAACCAACTTTTGGAGAGTTGGGAAAGTTTGTGTACCTGCATAACCAAGCGAATCGTAGACGCACTAATGTTGACAAGGTGGATAGCAAACTGTTGATCAGCTGGCGCTCCAAGGAAATTCGTGTACATGTGCACATCTACTCAACGGCAGTCTCATGTAAGCAGTTATGGGAATTAGTCGATATGCAGCTGATTCGGTACCAGAACAGAGATCGAGCGGGAGCTCCTAACAATCAATCGCTAACAGTGTTGGCCAATCAGCTGCGAGACATACATGGTACACACTTCAATGGACACGCAAGTTCTTGGAAAATCTGGGCGAACTACATACATTCTGCTCCTGCACATGAACGTGCCCCGCATTCAATTATCAAGTTCTTTCGGTCGGTCCCCGTCTCAGAAGCCGTGCAATTAGAAAGTACGCGCAATGGACTTTCGGTTGCTACAATTATAAATGAGGCATTTTCGACGGACCTATCGACATTGGAAGATGAGGTTTATGAACTTCTTACTTTGGGATAACGTATTAAGCACCGGATTGGGGCAATGCGAGCCAGATGTTCCACCAATACTAGCATTGTTACAGCAATGCAAGATTCCATCAAGCCACAGGAGGGTGAGGTTAGTCGTTCTCTAGCCTCAGAGAA
Source organism: Ochlerotatus camptorhynchus (assembly GCF_037179485.1). NCBI lineage: Eukaryota > Metazoa > Arthropoda > Insecta > Diptera > Culicidae > Ochlerotatus > Ochlerotatus camptorhynchus. Next base: position 200,646 of record NW_027040652.1, read on the forward strand.
TGTAACTGACATGAATGACGTAGACCATTTGTAAAAGTTGATGCCTGATTTATTTCCAGTAAACAAACGTTGTTTTTTCTGCTTTTAACTATTATTTGAATCACCAGTTTGACGAGGAATCAAATGTTCCACCAGAAGAATAGCCACAATGTTTAAATATTTTCGTACAGTTAGAATTGTGTAGCCCCATGAAAGTTTCTAATGCAATATGAGACATGTTGGCGTTAGAGTTTTCTGAATAATTTTTTTTGATACGTGATTTTGCTGTTCCGTAAATCAACTCTACTGGATTGAAAAAATGGACAATAAGGGGGCAAAAATACAGGAATAATGCCAATAAAGCGTATATAATATTTGGGTCACAATGAATGCGAGCTCCATCCATTATCCATACGGAATTGAATCCGGGATAGCGATTGACTTTATCGTTGCGCAGTGCAAACTCCCGACAACATTAAAAAAATATCTTTCGAGTAAAAGTGCCCTCGGTTTCAAAACTGTCAAGCACACCGTGAAGTCTCAGAAAACACAAAAATGATGCTCTTGGACGTCGCACAAACTCTCCTCGATATGTCAATCGTTTCCCTTTTGCTCCGTAGCCCCGATTTCGTAATACACCCTTGTTATCCAATGACACCTCATCAAGAAACACAAGATTATAGATATCCCAATCGAAAGCATTCATTTCAGAACAGAATCGTAGAATTTCACGTTCTTTTATCTGCATTGCCCTGCGCAGGATTCTACTAACCGTTGCTCCACTTATTTTCTTGGTGATCTGGCGTTGGAAAAGGTCTCGGCATTCATCCAAATAAAGAACCGGTGACAGTTTGATCTGTCATGAATGTGTCAGATTTTGACAGATCACACTTTTTTGTCACACTTTTGTAGGTTGCACTTTGTAACTGAGCAGTCCAATTGAGTGTGAAGTGCGCAATACTATACTTAATATTTTCACTTGAATTTGAGACCTATGTCAGAAATTGGTCTGCTTGAAGTATGCGGTGCGTTTACTCGAATCTGATTTTTCTTGACGATAACTAGAGTAACATAACAATAACAATAGTAACTGTATCTCAGTATACAACATCCAAAATAAGCGAAAAACTTCCAAAAATATATGAGAATCGATAAAAATATAATTTCATAAATTAATAAGCCTTTTTTGTGAATCTTTCAATGGATAGGCCCTTTTTGTTAAGCCATTGTGCTTGTCATCAGAAATGGTAGGCCCTTTGCTAAGCCTTTTCGCAACGTCAAATAAATTCAAAACCAAATCATCGGCCCTGCCTCAAGCAGTAGGGCCTAGCTTTGGTTTGAAATTTTTCAATCATCGGCCCTTCTACGTCACTAGGCTTATCAATGAAATGAAATAAATGAATGGTTGGCCGTTTTAGCCTGCGGGCCTATTAATGAATCGAAAAATTGCGTTGATCGGCTGTTTCGAAAATCGAGTTATTTTTAATGATTTTTCTCGATTATGCGGAACTTTCTTACACGATTAGTAGCTATCAAGCGGTGCTAAAGAATGGTATCAAATCCCGATTTGTTTACGTTTTGGACATAGGCCCATTTCAAATGTTACTCGAGATAAGTTCATTTTGAGTAAAAAAAAAAACATCAAGTAGGCTGCGTTGAAAATCTGACGTGTTGTTTTTTCAGCTGCGTTTCTTCCTTCCGGAAATTGAACAATTATAGTTTCAAAATACTTTAAAGTATGTGCCAAAACTTATATCCAATCATCCAAGAAGTGATCAGTGTCGATTTTGCGTCGGTCGTTGTGTTTTTTTTTCCTTTTATTTGGTTGCTGATCCGGTCAAAATCTTTCGGAGGCCGTTTGCCCATCCTGCTACCAGAACCAAACATCAAAGTGCATTTATTCACAAGCTGCTTATTCATCTCTGTCTATGGCTCTTTGTGAGACAACTGGCTCTGATCATCGCTAACGTGCGATCTGAAAATGTACACTTGAAGGATCGGGGCTGGTCTTTTTCACGATGCGTGCACAGAGTGACATGAAGAAGAAAAGTGATATTTAGTTATTGTGTGGTTGGATTCGCTGGAGGAGGAATTGTTTAAAAATGACTAGAGAAAATTAAGCATCGGGAATGCGCTCCCGGATATATTGATTTGGTGAGTACGTTCCAGTTGAAGATTGTTCGCTCTAAATAACCCTTTTTTGAATACATTTAATTAATCAAACATTATTATATGCTGGGTTTGGGGGGGGGGGGAGGGGAACGCAGCCTAAGGGTTTCAAAGGATTTGTAGACTGGACGAGGGTTCGTGAATTTGCCAGTCCCTTGTCACGTGTTGATAGACGTACATCTTGTCGTTTGTCTTCCAAAGGTCTCCAATGAAGTTGATTCAACCTGCTGCAACAAACCATCCGGCAGAACTTTACAACTAGTGAAGTATCTGCAGTCATAGGTAATCCTTGCACTGATGGTGGGTTCTATTCACATCACATCATCACACGATAAGTTTATTTTGAATCAACCTCTTCCATCTGCCTATCGCACTGTTGCACTGGTGTGCACTGTTTTGTTCTTATTTTTTGGAGACCACCTCAACCACCTCGGGTAAACAATGAATCGCACCAGCGTACACAATGGCAATTTCGGCAATGGCCAGGAAGCGACAAAGCCACCCACCTTTCAATCGAAACGATACACGAATTGAGTTATATCGATTGTTAAAGCTTACTTTTCGTGTTCTTTTACGGCAAGCCGCTCGGTTAGGGGTAGAGGGACCATAGTGGAGTTAACAGAAACAAATTACAAACTTACTGCGGGGTAGTCGGCTTCGATTACGTTGGCGATCCGTTTTTGCACTACTCTTCTAGAGTATAGAACTACTTCGGAATAAGTGCCCATTTCCGTCACATACATCAATTTTTCTCAACGTCAAAAGAAGCGCTCTTAGCGAATCAATTTTTTCTGCATTCATTCGTATGTCGAAGTGATTCCAATGACGTTTCAATGTTTGGAACTCGTGTGACGAAATTGGATTCAAGAATTTCAAAAGTATCTCAACAATTTGTGGCTCTTTATCAAATCTATGGTAGAAATGTTTTGTTCAAACGCGTTAAAAAAAAGCTAAAGTGCCGATTGCGCTTAGTACGACGGAAATAAGATCTTAACCCTATAGTTGTAGATTTCTTTAGCTTTATTTCGGACAATGGATGACGAAAGAGGGCCCACAAAATCTCTAGTTTACAGCGCAGAAAATATTTAAATTGACTGTAATCTGTCAAAACAACTAATCCCCCAACAACATTTCCCGGTGATGACGAACACGTGAAGCCGTCGACGACGGTGACGATAATGGATTTCCATCGCATTAAAAGATTCTATTTCTGACTGCCGGTGGCGTCCACTATTCTCTGGCGTGGCGTAGAGCTCGGTGTTCAGTCATCGCCGGTATTAGGGTTATGCAAAGTCCATCAGCAAAACAGAAGTTGTTGGGTTTTGAAATCTGTTTCGAGTTGAATACGTAAATGTAAGCATGCTAAACCTACCTCAAAAGAAAGAAAACATCGACAAAGGCAATGACAAGATGAACCAATTGCCCAAACAGGTGTCATTATCTTTCCGCAGTGCCCGACGCCAAGGGCTGTATTTTCGTTTACCTTTTTTTGATGTTTACGAGCTGTCACACAAGAAAATCACAAAACGTTTGACGGTAGTGTACTACGGGAGCAAATTAGCCGCATGCTTTCAATTGTGACAGACATGTGACTGACCTAGTCTCAAAATGAAGATAAAGGATTTGGAGATGGCAATTTTTCAATTAATGTTTTAAAAACCATGCAGTTTCGAGGATTACTACTAATGATTAAAAGTGGACTTTGTTTCTGACTTTAAAGCAGTTCCAGGGCAAATAGAGTGGATCCATTTCAAATGAGGATTTTTTTTTAATTTTGTTACCAACCATTACCGGCACTTCGGCCTACTTCGGATCGATCGGCACAACGCTTGGTACAGATTTCGACACTGCTAAATCTATTGGCACAGATTAGGGTGTGCAGAGTTTAGAATCCCTTGATCAGAAGTGACTTTTACGAGCTACAATATATATTTATTTTCTTTATTAATTTATTTGATAAGACTCAACCGAATTAACTTGACAGAGTCTAGGATTCTTGTTCACTATACAAAACATCTTAAAACGATGGTCAAAAGGTACAACACAATAAACACTTTATCTGCCGCTATCGAAAAAGCCACCTCGATCAGAACGGGAACCGCATCCAGTGGTCTCATTGTATGGCAATATCGCCAACGGGGGGCAGAGCGCTTCCATTGCAGCAATGGACGCAAAAAGTGGTCATCACTCAAACACCCATCACGAAACGGTTGCTTTCCAAAGTCTCCGACGCATCGGCCGAAAGAACTGCTGATGAAGAACAATGAGGAGGACCACACAATGGTTGCTGCCGAGTAAACAGACGATCGCGTGACACACATCGAGAGTGGCCTGCATCTATCTACAGCCGAGTGAACGCTGAGCTATTATATATTGAAAGATGTAAAAGACGCTCGTGCATTTTTCTAGATATTGATTTAAAATACAGTAGGTTGCTTATGTACATATTTTGGATGTCCTACTTAGTGAAAACTTGGGTAAATTCAGGACCTCATAAACATGCGAATACATATTATATTACAGTTGGTTCCTAAATTACAATCCGATATACCTTAGGTGGCGGCCAGGGTAGACACGATTCTCGATGCGACACGACCAATTCAAAGGAATCTTATTATTTATTATTATTTCTTGAGAGAGTCGCATCGCGTCGCGTCGCGTGTCGCGTCTACCCTGGCCACCACCTAAGGCTTTTTCAGGTGACTCATTGAAACGTCCAACAATGACCGTCATGATTGCTGATATTCCCTATCACTTCAAGATTTCTAGGACATAAATCTTGGACGGTGGTGACTTCACTCATGAAATTGAAACTCCTTGTGCACTGAACTGCAGCAAGTGTAAAGTTCCAGTTTCTTTGTTATAAGTTTCGTGAGAGCTGATATTTGTGCTCTTGAAATTTGCATGTGGTACTGAGATTGATCAGAAATAAGGTTTTCTCAGCGATTCAACTTCAAAACGCTAAAAAAAAAGAATACACGCACAAAAACGGAATGCACAATTTTGCACCAATGTTATGAAAAGATGAATTTAATTGCTAACGACTAAAAGTTATGAACAATCTCAATTGAGCCTTTACAGTTCATGAATTTTGTGATAGCGCACATATTATCAAAACGTTTGATAAAAGCTCATTGTCCTAATTTAATGTTAAGAAAGGGAATCATTGTCCTCCTTAGTCTCCAAACCCCAAATGAAATGTCCTCCTTTTCAAGTTTGTGATATGCCAACCCTAGCTACACACATGCAATTCTCGCATATACAATAGCTCGAGATCCTGAGCAGATAGAAAGTTACTGTTTTCGGCAAACTTGTTCAGGGGGTCAAGACTTTTTGGCTGGTGGACAGTAGCCTAGAAATTTTTCATCACATGGCGCTAGTAAACGTGTAAAATTCTCGCGTATGCTAAGCTCGATATTCTGAACAGGTAGAAAATTACTGTCTTCGAAAAAGTTGTCCATGAGGTCAATGCCTATTGCTTGGTGCACAATAGTTCATAATTTTTACGCTACGTGGCGCTAGTATACACGCGAAATTCTCGCATGTAAAATATCTCGAGATTCTGATCAGATAGATTTCTCTAGTGGACAGTAGTTCAAAATTTTCTCACTACGTAGCGCTAGAATACACGTGAAATTCTCGCATGTGGTTTGTTTCGAGATCCTGTCCAGATAGAAAGTTACTGTCTTCGACAAAGTTGTTTCAGGGTCTCGAGATATAGCATATGCGAAAAGTGTACATGTATACTAACGCCACGTGGTGAGAAAATTATTAACTACTGTTTATCAGCCAAAAATTCTTGACCCCCTAAACAACTTTGCCGAAGACAGCAACTTTCTAGCTGATCAAGATCTCGAGCTATTGAATATGGGAGAAAGGCACGTATATACTAGCACCGCATAGTGAGAAAATTCTAAACTATTGTCACCCAACAAAAAGATCTTGACTTCCTGAAAAACTTTGCCGAATACATTTACTTTCTATCTTGTCAGGATCTAGAGATATTTTATATGCAAGAGTTTCACATCTATAGTAGCGCCGGAAAGTGAGAAAACTCTGAACTACTGTCCACATGCGAAAAAGCCTTGACATCCTGAACAACTATGCCGAAGACAGTACCTTTCTATACTCAAGATATTTTATATGAGAATTTCACGTGTATACTAGCGTCGCGTAGTGAGCAAATGCTGAACTATTGAGCACCAAGCAATAGGCTTTGATCTTCTGAAAAACTTTGTGAAAGACAGTAACTTTTTATCTGGTCAGGATCTCGAGATATATCACATGCGAAAATTTCACATGTATACTAGCGCTACGTAGTGAGAGAATTCTGAACTACTGTCCGCCAGCGACAAGGCTATGATTTCCTGAACAACTTTGTCGGAGACAACTAACTTTCAGTTAAGTCAAATCCCACGTAGTATAGTCACAGTTTACGCTGTTTCCATTTACATATTCCCTATTATCCGCATTTTTTATGTGTTTACTGTAATGAAAGTTAAGCTTGTTTAGATCAAAACAAGTTTTTTGAGGAATACTCGTTGGTTTCAGATCGATTGGTAACTCAGCAACAAAATGGCAATGGAAAACTCATGTGTGTTGTACAAAGTACAACAGCGCGAGTAACGGAGGGTTAAAGGTCCTTTGGTACATTTTTTTACGGATCTTCAAAAATTTTGTTCGGTTGCCGTTCCCTCCCCTGAAACGTGACTTAATTAGTGAACGGAACATCATGGGATTCAGTTTTTGTATGTTTTTGTGGCACATGATATGTTTGATTCCTTTCAGGTCAAAGGTAATCCAACACCCCTTAACGCCGGATTTTGTAACAAATGCACACAAACACTTAAATATAGTCATTTCCCGATCTTGTCAGACTGAGTCGAACAATGTATGTTACTCGTCTTCGGATCGAAAGTCGGTTTTCCAAGCGGTTTAGAAAAATAATTTGCAAGATAGGTAAAAAAAATATGACTCCGGATAATCGAGCCATTTTCTCCGGATAATCGAGCCCCGGATAATCGAGCCTCCGGTTAATCGAGCCTCCGGATAATCGAGTCCGGCCTGTAGTTGATCGGGATGATCTGGATTAGGCATAAATCCCTCCAACAAGTTCTCGGTACATCTTTTATCTACCGATTGAGCAAAAAAAAAAAACTAAATATTGCTGTTTTTTAAAGATTTTGTCACGTTTTGTAGACACATGTATAATTTGCAAGGAATCAAAAATATCTTCAAATGACAAAATGACAAGTGATCAACGAACCGAATGATATCGCTATGTGAGAAGTGGAAAGCAATAATGATATAATCTTCTTCCTTCTTTTCCATGACAAGCAACCCGTGCGACACAGCTCACTCGGGGCGGTAGAAGGAAACGAGCAAATTTTTAGCAAGCTGCTTCACGAAGTAAAGCCGAAGATGATACACGTGTGTTAATGGGAATTTTTTGTTATGTCTTTTCTCGATTCATATCAAGCTTTGTCCTCATCCGTGTAGATTGCAACAAAGCAGGCAAGCAATATATCATTATCCTTCTACCACTCGAATCGAGCTATGTTACAAAGCGAGTTTGTCATGGTAGTCGAAGCAACCGTTTTGTCTGTATCGTTGGTTGCTTAATGTGTTTGGATTCGCTGATAATTATCACAGATTACAAATTCGACAGTGAGCATACATAAGGACGTAACAGTGATAGATTTTCTCTTTTGTTAATAACTCGCTTGGATTAACATTTATCGGTGCGTTTGCTGTTGTTTTTGATAACCATTACAACCTGTTACAGCACTACAATGAACAAATTTCAGATAATATTCAAGCTGAACATTGCATTAGGTCCTAAGTAACATTAATTGATTCTCTTCGTCAACTTTCTCTTTCGTTAATAACTTGAGCACATAACCGTTTCTTGTTGTGTTTGTCGTATTAGATGCTAGATAAAAGCTTCTTTTATCGATCTGTAAACTGAAAAAAACCATGGAATGTCTTTACGTGGCCGAGGGGATACAAGGAGAAAGTCGACGAATGTTCAGCTTGAATTGTTTCGCTTAGCTGCAGCAATGTAAAGAGATGAAGAGAATCGATCATTGCAAGTAGGCCCTTTTGAACGCTCACTGTCGAATTTCAGTCAGTGATGCCACATTATTTTGAATTTTAATTTGTATTTTCATTGCAGAATATCTTTTAATCTGTATGTGGGTGACAAAAATCTGTAAAAAAATCTGGTTAATTTATTTATTATGGTCTCAGTGTGGATTTCTCTAAATCTTAATTAAGTTCTTCCGTAGTTCAGGAGCAGTTTGTTCAATGTTTAGAATCTTGAAAATTGATTAAAGTTTGCTAAAGGATTCCACGAAATCCTACAATTTTGATTTTATTTAAGTGATTTGTAGCTTTTCTACAAGTCTGAAAATACAAAACATTAAGGTCCAGTAGTAGTGAGAGACAAATCTGCTTCCGACTGAGAATTTCCAGGGGTTTTCTAAAATAGATTGTTTACCGATTTTACAACAATAAAGTTAATAAAGTATCGTTCCTGTCACCATGTGCCATGGTTATTTAAACAAAACGAAACTAATATCTCCTCCAACGAGAAATCAGAACATCTGATCATCAGAAGTTCATTCAAAGGATTCCAGTTCCATTCGAAGATAATACAATCATATTTAATTTCGTGAAAAGTTCGTTTTGGATTTGATTATCATAGATTGAATTCAAGGTGCTCAAAAGGAAGAAACGATTATTTGTCAGAATTAATAGATATATAAAATAATGTGAATATATTCTCCTTCTTTGAAAAATCTGTATATTTTTCAAAAATCTGTAATCGGTACATACAGATATATGTATGAAAATATTGAAAAAAAAAATCTGTATACTTACAGATAAATCTGTATATGTGGCATCACTAATTTCAGTACCTAACACTGAAAAAAAAAACTCGATGGTACCTCTATTTATGCTAAGTGATAGGCATTGTAAGTCCCTCCTACTTGAAGAATTATGCAATCGAATGGCTTGCTATGCCACGCCCCCATCAGCAGTAGTAGTAGTAAAATTATGTTTATTTCTGTTGATTATGGTAGTACATTGATTTATCATTTTAATTGATTAGCCTACCTGGCTCTTCATCTTTGTTTAATTTGATATTCCAATTTAATATTTGCGTTTTTCAACTAGATTACAGAATACCCCTGGCGTGTGTTTATTTGAATTAAAAAAGTGATAACCTACCTAACTACGAGTATAACTTAACCTAACGTGCTAGATAACGTATGATATGATGATTTGATCTCAGACAGGTGTCTCTGAACCTTTCCAGGATAAAAACTCTCCGTTCTTCTAATGTCTGAATTCCAGCCAGGAGGTGGATCTCAGAATTTCTAGTCCGCGGGGAACTGTTTAGGACCATCCTAAGGATCTTGTTCTGGATCCTTTGGACTTTAAGGTGATGGCATTTGGCGCAACTCTCTCAGATTGGCATCCCGTATTCTATTACGGGAAGGATGATTTGTTTATACACAGCAAGCTTATTTTTCAGGGATAGAGTAGACCTCCTTTTGATGAGTGGATACAGTGATCTTATCAGGGTGTTACACTTGGTTTTGGTTCTGTCAACGTGCTCCCTGAAAATCAGCTTGCTGTCTAGTGTGAAGCCGAGGTAGACTACCTCTTTTGACCATTCCACCACTGTGCCGTTCAGGCAGATCTTGTTATTCACCGATGGAACAAGTCTGGGAGATTTAGAGTGTGGAAAGATGATGACCTGGGTCTTTGCCGCGTTTATACGGATCTTCCAGCTGTTGAAATATCCAGACAGGACGTCCAGGCCTCTCTGGAGTTTGGCAGTCAGAGCTCCGATGATCCTACCCTTGTAGACGATGGATGTGTCATCTGCGAACAGAGACAACGATCCACCATCAGGGAGAGCCGGTATATCAGAGGTGAATAGGTTAAATAGAATGGGGCCAATGATGCTTCCTTGTGGAACCCCGGCACCGATGTTGAAAGCATCCGATGTGATGCAATTCAGAGAGACTCGGAACGTCCTGTCCGATAATTGTCTTCACTAGGAAGATTGGAAGACCTTAGTGCTGCAATTTTAACACCAGGCCATCATGCCAGACATTGTCGAACGCTTTTTCAACATCCAACAAGGCTATGGCAGATATTTTCGACACAGACTTGTTCCGTTTGAGAATGTTTGTTACTCCAGTCAGCTGATGGATGGTTGAACGACCTTTCCGAAAACCAAACTGTTCCTCGAGTAACAAGTTGTTTTCTTAGGCAGATGTTAGGAGCCGGTAGTAGACTGCTCTTTCGAACAGTTTTGATAACCCTGAGAGAAGGCTGATTGGTCGATAACTTGAAGTAGAGGACGGATCCTTCCCAGGTTTTCGGATGGGTATGACTTTAGCTGACTTCCAGCACGAGGGGAAGTAGCCAAGTCGGAAGCACAGATTAAAAATCAGTGCCATATGGTTGTATAATCTGAAACTCAAGTATTTAAGTTCCAGATTCAGGATGTTGTCGAAACCTGGGGCCTTCATGTTATTAGATGATTTGATATAAGCCAACAGTTCAGCCTTAATCTCGGATTCCTCGGAAAAAATATTGGGAATCTGATGGAGGTTAATTGCGTTTTCAGCTACCTCAGCTTCGTGAGGGCTGACGATGTTTCGTCCGAGATTATGAGAGCTGACGAAGTGTTGACATATCGCGGCAGCCTTTTCTTCAGGTTTTATCAGATGAACCACTGGCTTGCTCATCATCAGCATAATTTTCCAAGTAGGATGGACTTTCATAGCTAATCTAAAAGCATAAATAGAGGTACCGTCTGATAATTTCAGTGCTTGGTACAGAAATTTGTAATCTGTGTAGGGAAATCCTTTTTCTCCCACCACAGAATCACCCCGTTTTCTAATGAATAATAATGGATGTGCGTTCACAAAACAAACAAAATCCTAAAAAAAAACAATATCTAGTATTTCAGATGAGTTTTCTTTATTAGGGAGACTTTCAGTCTAAGGTTCGCTTCCGATTAAATATTTAGTATTTTTTATTCAATCAATAGATAAAAGATGTACTGAGAATTAAATGGAGGGATTCCAAACTAAAATGTTCTGATCGCAAGATATTCACGATCAAAACCGATATCTCGCATAAATGTCCAACCCGTTGTGTGTGTGTGCTGCTGATTTTCACTACTGCCCAATGCTCAGGGAACTTTCATAAATAACGTTGTAGTTGAAGGGGAGAGGGGTTTCAGAAGTTGTGACCGGTCATGTATTAGGTATAGCAAAACACGCGACGAGGGGGAAGGGGGGTTAATTTGTCAAAAAAAAAATCTACGTAATTTATGGATGGTCCCAAATTTTACTTCCACGGCTGTGTCCCAATGGGCGAGTTAAATTTAACTCATGATTAAAAGTAACAGACGAGCTATCGAATAACCCAGCTATCCGAGCGTGGTTATTTCTCACCGACTAGCAGTTAAATTTTGGCAACCGTGGCTGCCGTGGACGTATCAGCTTTTGTAAACAACCCATTTGACCGTTGATTTGGCGTAACTGGTAGATCATCCACGCATGCTAACACTACCATCAGTTAGGGGAAATTTTTCCCCTGCCTGATATAGTGGTGTTAGTATGCGTGGGCGAGCCATCAGTTACGCCGAACCGACGATAAAATGCGTTGTTTACAAAAGCTTATATGTCCTTTTGAAAAAGTAATCGAGATCTGTACAACGCGGAATAGTTATCATTCAGGCAAGGAGGTTGATCCACTTCGGAGCGATTGTGCCATTGAGGCAAGGGCACCAGTGTCTGTTTTTATCATTTACCATCACATGCAAGGAGTATCGCTTCAACCCAGTGTCGATGAATTGCGTTTGTTTTGAACATCTTCGTAGTTACGAAACGAGCGAAATGAACAAATGAGTTTATTATACATCAACGAATACGCGTTTGTTGATATTCACCAGTGCTCGATTATCAAACCCAAAATTGTCAAAATCAGAAGTGATCCTCAGAAGCAAAATAATCAACGACATTTTGGGCAAAATGAATATTTTGAATATTGTCGACCACACTGCCTAAATCATCGATATTATCATCAGTTCAGCTTGAGGCAATAATTTGCCGTCGACTTATGTCTAAAAACCACGTTCTTCAGCGCTATATTTGTTTAAAATGAAAATAATCATTTTGCATTTGATCCTCAATATCATCCCGACCAAGATGAAGACGAATATCAATATTTACAACAACAGAGGCGATAATGAGAATCCAGCCACGAATGAAGAAAAACAAATGTTATTTTTGATACCGTTCCGATTCAAATTTCGGACGATTCAAATTTCGGACACTTTTATTTTTAATTAAATATTACATCCAGTTAGAAACAAAGTAATAATGTTAGATGATCGTGGAGGGCACTAGTCAAAAAAATTTAAAATTTACAAGGCATGTGGATCATATTCGACCGAGATAATCAACTTTTAAAAGTGTCCGAAATTCGAGTTTAAGTGTCCGAAATTTGAATCGGCACGGTACTCAGAGGTTGCCTAGATCAAGGGAATTTGTTTATATCAAAATTCAAATTCATGCAGGTAGTTGGTCTATCTGTTAAGGTTTTCTTCATTTTCAGCTAAATTGAGTGTAGAAGAAAGGATTTTTATCAGCACTGAAGGGCACTGCCAGCAGCCAGAGATCTCGACGAGAAGGGCCTGCTCACCCGCCGTCCGTAGCGAAAATGAGTTGAGGCACAAAAGCAGCGCTTTTTACAACTTTTCAGATTCAAGCAGCACGATGTGCAACCAAATGGTACTCGATTATGACGACTTGGTTTGGGGAGAACCTTTATTTTCATGAAAACAGTGATACAATTATCACTTTTTATTTGTACATTTTTCAATAGTATTTTTTATGGAAAATTGGAAATACATTTATTGTAGCAGATTACGAGAGTTATTTCCTATCATCTATAAATGACAAAGTTATAAGCGTTCAAAACCTTACACCTTTTCGTGACGGACACAATTTTAGATTTTCGATTTACCACCCCCCCCCCCCCCCCCTTATCTTCCCGTAAGACGTAGTCTACGTCAAAATTATATGCGGTGGATGGTTCCGGCCATTAACCGCTGTTTCTCGGCTGTTCTTCAACCAAATACGCTGAATGTTTGAATGAGATTAGTGTCAACCTAAGAGGAAGAGGAGACAATTTACTTCTTACTTTTTTTTATCTCTATCTCTATCTCTATCAATATCTATCTCTATCTCTATCTTACGCACTTCAAATCGGCCAATCACGAGCTGGACAGAAAAGTGGATCGTTTTGGCCCCCGATTTGTCTCCTCTCCCTCTTAGGTGTCAACCATACCATGTACACTAGTTATACACAGAAAATCAACTCAATTGGTTGAAGAATAACCGAGAAATATCGGTGGGAGTGTACGATACCACCCACCGCATATATCATAACCTGTACAATGATTATATTTTTCGTATTCCTATACCCTTAACCATACTAATCATCGTCATCATCAGGATGTGATTGCTGCTCATACTGTATTTTCATTTAACGAAAAGTCGTTAAAAATTGAATTTTTTTTTGAAGTTGTGAATTTAAATCTTTTTGATAAGTCTGCTCATAAAACGTAACTTGTGACATGCTCAGGGCTTGTAGCGAGTCACTTTTTAGTGACTTGGTCACTTTTTTCAAGTCAGGCACTAAAAAGTCTCTTTTTTATGGTCAAGTTTCTAAAGTCACTTTTTCTTGTATTAAGTCACTATTTTCAACTTTTTTAGCGTGAGTTTATTTCAAGATTGTTTATTCTTTGCGTTGTGACGTTTAATTGACTTTCACTACTTATTTTTCTGGATAAAAATACGTGAGTTTTCCAAGTAAGTCAGTCCAAGATCTAAAAATATTCAATATCTTCAAAGTTTCGTATTCCATGTACAAGTTCAAGATATTGAAAATATTGAAAGTGCCAAAATTTAGTAAGCAAATAAATGATTTATTTCAAGTTCGTAATTAACTGTATGGAATATTAGATTAATTAAAATTAGATGATTAGATTAATCATCAATGCAGTCCCATTATCTTTACAACAATTGTAGGAACTTGGGAGAAGTTCTGAGGAATGAAAGGAAATGCTAAGAATTTCAGTGAAGCTCTTTAAACAAACTGCAGGATCATAAGGGAAGTTAACACGTTGAAAATATGGGAAACTTACTGGAAGCTGTAAGAACCTCATAGAGGTTCTTTTAGCATCCGAGACTTTTCGGGAGCTTTTATGAAGTTCCTAGAATCTCAGAGAACTTCACAGGTGTCAAGCGAATTTGAGACATTTAGAAAACTTTAGGGGTATTGTGCAAATTTTTAAGAAGTTCTAAGCACCTCAGAAAAGCTAGCTAGATTCAAAATCTATAATCGTAAATTTAGATAAATTCAATATAGTTCCATGATGTGCTGAAAAACAAATCGAGAAACCTTAAGTCCCGCGAATTTCAGGGAAGTACAGAAACCTTCAAAGAATTTATGAAAACTTCAGAAATATTTCAGAAAATTCCACAGAATTTCAGGGAAATTTAAAGGTGTTTACGGGAATTCTATTTATTTCCGAGTAGAACCAGATCTTCAATAGAACTAAGAACTTTATGGAAGCTTCGAGAACATCAAGACTGGTCAGAGAATCAAAGGGCAATTCAAATAATTTCAAGGAAATATTAAAAACCTTAAAGAAGTTTCGAGAAACTCAGTGAATTTCCGAAAACTTCAGCAAAGCTTCGAGAAAATTCCTGGAAATTTTATGAACATCCGGAAAACGTGAGAGTATTTTAGAGATGTAATATCATGGAGATTTCAAAAACTTAAAAAAAATGCGAAAATTTAGCTAAGTTGATTAAAGAACATCAACGAAGTTCCATTAATAATAAAAAATCGATGTGCCACATCGCTGCTTTCAGAGAACTAAATTTAAATATTTTTAGATAGTTTGATGATATTCAGCGAAGTTCCGAGTACTTCGAGCACGATCAGATAGCTTCAGAAAGCCCATTAATTTAAGCAAATTTGCAGCGACTTACAAGGAGTTCCGTCGAATTATAGGGTATTCCAAGAATTCTATGATTGACAATGGCGTAGCTAGACAATTTATCTGGAGGGGGGCAAGATAATTCTGGAGGGGGGCTAGATAATTCTAAAGGGGGCCTAGATAATTCTGGAGGGGGCCTGGTCCCCCTGGCACCCCAATTAGCTACGCCAATGATGATTGATCCTAAAATGTCAGAAACGTCAGGGAATTATGAATATATATCAGAAAATTTGCCGGATTATTGAACAAATTTAGAATAATACAGGTAAGCATAGATAAATTCAGGGAAAGTCGAGGAACATTTTCGAAACTTCAAGGCAAATTAATTGATTTCAGTAAAGTTGCGGGTTTTAAAAAAATACTGATAAATTCAGGGCAGTCTAGAGAACTTTAAAGAAATTCAGTAATCGTTTAGGCACCAGGAACGTCTAGACTATTGAAGAAGTTTTAAATTAGTGTCGCTAATTTAAGGGAAGTTTCATGAACTTCAAACAAATCTTGAGAACTTCAGTGAAAATCATAGAACTATATTAATTATTTCGTTCTAATTCCATGAAAATTCCGGGAGAACAAAACTTCCATAAATTTAGAAAAACTTCACAGAAGGACAGTGGTCTTCAGAAACCAAACAAAATATATTTATTTTTTTAAATTTATTCCTTACTGAAGACTAATCCACTGTGAATGTTAACGTTCAAAGTGTGAATGAAAATAACGAGAAATATTTAATGGTTATATTTTAAAATCCATTATTTTCTTTAAAACATCCATTAAACAAACAAAAAACAAACAAAAATAAATTCTTTGAGACTTCCAGGTATTTTAAGGACACAAAAAATTTCCTGCGGATTTCCGGTTATCCATATTTTTGAAGTTAGTAGACACCGTGACTAATATCGTGGTTTTGGTTATAAACTTTCTATTGAATCTTTCGCTTTAAAGGTTCATATCGGACATAAGTGTTTATTAGATAATAATTGAATAAGTCTAAAACATCAACCATTTATTTGATGCGCCTTCTCTTAGGTCACTTTTTGGTCACTATTTTTACAACTATAAGTCACTATTTGGTCACTAATTTATCTAACATGGTCACTAAAATCACTATATCTGCATGCTCCTAAAGTTGATGTAATCAAACTTTTTTTTACTGAATTTCCTAGGATAATATCCCAGGATTTAGCGGCGGTGGTGTAGTGGTAAGCGTGATTACCTCTCACCCAAGTAGGCCTGGGTTCAATCCCAGTCAGCGCCGCCGGGATGTTCTGAGGCATGACATATCTGATTACGCCTTCCTTGGGAAAGAAAGTAAAGCCGTTGGTCTCCGGTTCATGAGTTGATGGGTCGATAGGTAGGGTCCAGGTGTGGGAGCTACCTCCCAGGCGTCGGTAGCATTGGTGCTCAGCACGAAAAACAAGATCGACCGAAAACAAATCAAGGAAAAAAAAAATATCCTAGAATTTCTCCACAATTCTCAAGATGAATTTTGGGATTCTTTCTGAAATTTTCTCCTCAACACTCTGCAAAACACTTAAGCTTACCTCCAAACAAATATATGCATTCATTTTACAATACTATTCGAATTTACCAAAATTTTTGCAAGAATTTTCTAAAATTTGTTGTCATAGTTTTCTTTACCGTCTACTTGGATTATTCAACCCAATTATCTTTTTAACTTCCTTGGACATTTTACCCCAATACGATCGCAGATATTTTTAAAATGTCATCCTACAATTTCCTCTGAGATCTATTCAGGGGGGTACCATTTACATATTCTACACAAGTTTTAGCATTTCTTTGTAGAACACTCAAAAAATGTATCAATAAAAGAATTGGTTTCGTGGTCCAAAAAGCCACCAGAATTATTCGAAGCAAAAATATCGTCACCTGAATCGAACCATACACGTGTATGTAAATACATATCGCAACAATCAAATTTGATACACCAACGTAAAAAGAGCACGGTTTTGAATATCCCAAATACCAAAACGCATCAACAACACTCGCTCAGGTCACGGCTGTTTGGTTCAGAATGGCATCCGAACCGTACCGTAGGTCGGGTCATCGAAACAAAATCCAGTTTCACACTTCAAAGAACAGTCGCTTGGGTAAGATTTCAGCTCAAATGTGACAGTCTGAAAAGGATTGAAAAAAGTCCACCAAATAAGTAAAAACATATCCGTTGCTCGTGGCAATCGTCTCAGAAGCGTCTTTATGATTCCTGAAAAGCGTGTGAGTGTGACGGAAGCAGGTGGATGATTTTGACGCATCATACCAAAGCAGCAGAATGTCGGTGAAACTTTCCAACAGTGGCATGAACTGTCTTACGAATGAAATTTTGGGGCAAATGTCTTTCTTCGACGGTATCCAGGCTTCTCATGCTTTCTTGGAAAAATCATCTCCCGAAACGGAAATATTAATCCCTCCTCCTCTTACTGGAGAACGGATAAAGTTTCGTAAATGTAAACGAGCCTTTTGTTGTTGTTGTTGTTGTTGTTCTTACTGTGAGTGATCTTGACTAGAGTTGTTGACCGTTCTTGCGCCAATTGCCGTAAGCTGTGTGTCCTCAGCAGTTCACAGAAACACTCATCAGCTAATAAGCCAACATAAGTGGAAACGTCAAGAACGAACCAAGCACGGATCGTTTTCATAGTTTACTTTGTTACGCAGCGTCTCTTTTCACCTCCTTTCCATTATTCCATTTAGATAAATGACCCAATTTCAACCGAACTAATTGTACTGCCCTTTCCTCGGAGCGTTGCGCTCCATAAAAAAAATCGAATTGTTGACACACATCCACCCACCCGGCAGAAAATGTCGTAGTCGCTTAAACTTTCAGAGAACGACCTAATGGGGGAAAGCAAACGTTGAACCTTAGGAAATCTGATTAGTCGTCTCCCCCCTCGAGCGTCCTCCCACCCAAGACGGTCGGCGCATTTTGCAATATCACAGCACTTCCGTTGTGGTCCCGGTGAAAGCTCCTGTTGCTATTGTTGTCGTCGATGTCGTCGATGAGACCGACGGTGACGCGTGTACGGCGCTGTCATCAAGTGACTGACTGGAGGCGGGTGGAGGTTGGATGCCAATATCCGACCCAATCCCAAATATCCATTCACTACCGCTTCAGTTTAAGAAGGTGTGAAGGAGATAACCAAAGTGGCTATCTGCTAGCACTGGCTCTGTTGTCAACATGATCGAGTGGAATGAGATGGGTCTGCATTAAATGTTTGCCTGGTTATGACCGCCTGAATGGTATCGACACGAAAATGTTCTTTACGGTGGGACCCTTCCTAGGGGTGGGAGCTTGTCGATAATTAAATTTTCATCATGTCAATTAGATGCTTCGATAGGATGACAACAGTCAGTTAGTGTGACAATGGGTGTACGATTTTGGTTTTTGGTTGGGATGAGAATTTTCTAGCTGGGGAGTACACTTCGAAAACAAATTAGTTTGTTCGAAGATTCTACTTGTTGTTGATCGGCCGATTCTCGGGAAGGTGTTTTCAAATAACCCTAATAGCAGACTTATTTCTGACAGACAAGGATTCAATTTTGACAATCACTTTTTTGAAAATCGGCCGATCAACAACAGCGGGATTTTCGATCATTTTAATTTATTTTCGAAGTGGCAAATATGATTGAAAATTCACCAAACGGAGTGACTGATCAAAAATCAATTTCGATCTTTCCTCAAAATTACCGATCTCAAGTTTCGTTAAATTCAAGCTATTTTTCCGCCTCTCAGGAATGTTTTAGAGGCAACAAATTTTCGCCGCCTGCTGAGTAAGGTGTTGCAACTAAGGCAGTAATACCCCGTACAGACTATTAGTACGTTCAGACTACAGAGTTAAAACATGTTACAGCGCTGTCTTGATGGTGATTTCTGTGTTGCAATTATTTGACAACCGTTATAACATGTTATAACTCTCCAGTCTGGACAGCGTTTATGGCTTATATCATGTAATATAGGCTGTCTTGCAATGAGCACTCATACATCTAGTTTTCACTGGAAATCCTATGTATGAGTGCTCATTGCAAGACAGTCTATATTACATGATATAAGCCCATAGTTTGTCCGGGGTATAAGGCTAAACTTTGAATTGATTTTATGTGATGGATAGGGGCATCCCACTCTAAACTATACTGCCGCTCTTCGCATGTCGGTCCCATAGTCGTTTTTGTCAAAACTGAGTTTTTCAATGCAAACGGTAGCAAACTACCCATATTTTCATAATACTGGATAAACTTATCAGCTTTGTTCTGAAAAAGTTTGGAAAGACAGTCACATTGGTTGACCCATCACATAAGAAGAAATCGTACGAAGCAAACTTAAAATGCGATTTTCTCGGCATGCCGATTTTCGCTATGGGACGGACATGCGAAGAGCGGCAGTATAGCTCTAGTATCAATTAGGTATTTCCAAGTATCTGATAAGTATTCTAAAGTATTTTTAAGTATTTTAAGTTTTTGATTTGCTTTAATCGTAGCTACTCTAATTTAGTTATTTGTTGTTGTATATTCCGTCAATGTATTACTTTAATCTGTTAAAATTAATTGAAGTAGTGTGATCAAGTTTATGAGTAAGTACCAAGGGGTAAAACACTCAGCACAGTGTGCCGAAAGTAGATTCGGCACACCTTCGGCACAATCTCGTAGGCATTGGATTGTTCATTAAATAAAATGAGAGCACTGCTGGACTGCTGTTATTGAAGTTGTTCACAACATTACGTGCTGTTTGACTGTGTATTTCAGAAACATACCGTAATTGAATATTCTAGAGGAACTCAGACCAGCAATTCACTTCTCGGTTCACATTTAAAATCGAAATGTAGGCTGCTATCGATGCCGGTCACAAGTCTTTCAGCTACTACGCGAATTAAGTGTACTACGAAGCGGAATGCAAGAGCAATTTGGATGGATTTATTCATGCAATAGTGGCGGTTGGATACGGAAAACTCAAAGCAGAAGATTCCTGGCTAATCAAGAACTTCTGATCCAACTACTGGGGCAACGATGGATATGCTTTGATGGCGGTGAAGGGCCTTACCACCGATGCGACGTAGGTAAATTTGAAGTGAGATTTCGGTTTAAATTTGAGTAGTTTAATTTTCGGATACGTTTCATTAGACTGATGCAAAATTTGACTTGTTCGCTCCACAGTGCTTAAATGGTTTCAAATCGGGTCCTCATTAGCCTCCCAAAGTTACAACTCATTTGGTTAGAAACAGACTTCACACAAGCCCTTTGAAGTTTACATGTAAATTACTATGGGAAATCTCAACTTTTTGTTCATTGCCTTCTTGTCTTTTTCCATATTGAGCTGCGAAACAGTTCGATAGCCATTCTTATCGAAAATTTTCTCAGCTACAACTTTGCTGAAAATAGTTTCTATGTAAAACGAGACAGGGAAAAGTTATTAATTATTTAAGAGATTGGTAAACTTATGACATGATCAAGCAGCTGCTCTGTAGGCAACACTGTATTTTGTAGTGTGACATAGTAGCCATGATTTTTGTGTCCTATTCAACGCCCCAGAAACACCAATGTTGCCTGCTGAGCAGTTGATTGAGCATGATCATAAGACATCAGCGCATTGAACCATTGAAAACTTTCGATCCTTGCATTTAATCAAAAAGTGGTCTTGAGCAAAGTTGTAGCTGGGAAAATTTCCTACAAGCACAGTTGAAATTTTTTGAAGCAGACTTATATGGTGAATTATTAGGTAGACATGAACAAAAATCTTGATTTTACCATAGTAATTCCCATACAAATTTCAAATGGTTTGTGCTATCTCAGTTTCTCATCAAATGGGTTCAAATTTTCAGGGGTTAGTAAGGATCTGATTTGGAATCGTTAAAGTATTGTGGAGCGAAAATTTCAAATTTTGCATCACTCTAACGTTTCATCTTATACGAGATGAAATAAATGGTTTTCGATTTTTGTAATAAAAATAAAAGTTATTTAGGTTGAGTGCAAGCGATAAACATTCCGGTGATTGTGCCGTGAAAAGTAGTCGGTCAATTGGTCGTCTATCAAACCAAACTCATTTTAACAATACCGAACTAATTTTCACGACACAATCACGCAGAATTTGTCTTAGTTTGAGATCCTTCTTCTTGGCATAAGCCATTCCGACGTCGAAAACCTCCGAGAGCTTCTTGCGCGGAATCATCACCTTCAGCAGTTTCTCTTCCAGATTGAGCAGCAACGACATTGGAGTAGTTGGACTTGTAACGCGCACCCAGAGCACAGATGATAGATCCAAAGTGCAGATAGTTCTTGTCGCTGAATGCACTGAACTTCAAGCTGTAATTGCCACCCGACTGGATAATCGCCGGGTAGCACATGTCCAACTAGTTGGTATCCACACCGAAGACGTACCTTTTGCCCGTCAGAGCCTGCTCGACCCCCTACGACAGTTTGGCATGTTTTACTTTCTTATCAGCATCCATAATCTTCATGACGTGATCCTTGAGGTACTTGTTGAATACATCTACCGTCTGATGATGATAACCTCGGAGTCCTCCTTGGAGGACATGATGTACGCGATTGGTTCACTGATGTCCACCGTGTCGAAACTCTTGTCCTTGATGAAGGTTCGCCATCCGGAAAGTTTTCCTTGGAGAAGACGCCCAACGTTTTGCCATCCTTGGATCCCTTAATCGCCTCCAGCAGCTTTTCAAATTTGGCCTTGTCTTTGTCGTTCTTTTACCGAACCAACAGCTTCACCAGCGGAATGCCCTCCTCACCGTCCTTCTCGATCTGCTTCAGGAAATCGACCTTCTTCTTGCTGGTTAGGAAAAAGATTGAGGTTTCGCACAACTCCGTCTTCAACGAGGTTGATTTGCTGTAGATGGTTTCCTCGTCTACGCCGACCACCGTCAGAATGCAATCTACCTCGTGCAGCGAATCATCATGGGAAAACTCTGGTTCCTTTTGGGGCCGTTGCAAATACAAGCCTGAACATTCAAGCTGTCAGAAATACTGGGTTCAGTGTTGCCAGATATATATACCGATTTATGTGTATTTATACAGATTTCCAAACTAGATACCGATATACAGATAAGGTTCCTCAGAATACCGATTTTTGAGGTTTTATACCGATTTAAACCATTTTTTTTAAATAATCAAAATGATTATTGCCTGCCCTTGCTCTAATTTCGGAGATTTATTGTGAGAGACTTGTATCTTTTTGAATATCTTAAATTTTTGGAGATTTTAAAATTCTAAAAAAATCATCTTTAAAAATGTCTTATGGATTAATGTTTCAATATCCTCATCGTTTTAGGCTTCTCATGAATCGATAAACAGTCGATGGCTCTTTCTGGTAATTCCAGAGGCAATCGGGAAATAGTTTTTAAACATTATTAAATTTCCTGAATTTTCTTCCAACTTTCCCGGGAATTTGCTTCCACCTTACATCGTAGATTATTTTTCGATTCCTCTCGGAAGCTTATTTCAACTTCCCTTGGAAGCTTCTTCAGCCTTCACAGCCATCTTCTCCCACCAGTTTTTTTTTTCAAATTTCCCGGAACTTCAGAGATGCTTCCATATTTTGATTGTGGATCCACACTAGCTGCAGGAACTTTTAAGAAGTTCTGAAACATCAAAAAAGTCCAGAGTTTTGAGTAAGTTTCGATAAATTAAAGAATGTTTCAATAACTTCTGTTAAAAATTCTAAAACCCGGAAATTTTAGGAAAGTCCAGCGAACTCCAGTGAACTTAAGGAAACATTATAAATATTTTAGAAACTTCACAAGTCCAAAGAACTTCTGGAAAATTTAATGTTTTTCAGGACAGTTTCATTAGTTTTAGGAGAATGTATAGAACTTTAGAAAGCTCCGAGAACATCTGGACAAATCAATAAATTTCAAGGAAATCGCTGAAATTTTAAAGGAGTTCCGAGAAACTCAGGCAATTTCCGAAAACTTCAGCAATGTTCCGAGGGGCTCATACAAATTTAAGAAACGTAAGAACATTGTGAGAACATTTTATGGGAAGTTCCGTGTTTATTAATGGCAGTGTCGATAACTTTTAAAAATTAGAACAATAAATTTAAGAAAATGGTTCGCAATCTTCCAATCAGCCCTTAAGGAAAATTACAAGAACTTTTAAGGAATTCCGAGAAAATATGGAATATTCCTAAGTACACTTCAGGAATGTTCCCAAAACTTCAGGGGCATTGCGGGGTCTTCAGGGATGTTTTATGACCATTTGGAAAATTTTCTGGATCATTAGAACATCCATTAGAGCTCTTTCTTCCGGAATTATGTCCTTGTTTCTTTCGACTGTTCCGTAGGCGCTCTGGCTTCCGACTTTCTCCAGATTTTTTTTCCAACCTACTTTAGGAAGATTCTGCCAGCGTCTCCAGGAAGTTTCTTTTCGTCTTCTCCAGGAAAATCAATTGAACTTTTCCCAGAAATTTCTTCCGTCTAGTTCTGAAATTTTGTTCAGTTGTTTTTTGTTTGTTTGACTTATATTGGAAGGTTTTTCCGAGCTTCTTCTGGTTGCCCCTGGAAATGGCTACTTCTGGAATTTACTTCCGATTTCCGAAACTTTTCTGCCATCCTTTGAATGTTAAATCCATTTTTTTTTTAAAGTTTCTTTAAATTTTCGCCAGAAGTTTCGCAATTTATGTCTTGGAAGTTCCGCGGATGTTTTTCCGACTTCTCTCAGAACTTTTCTCAAATTTCCTCCAGAAGAGCTTCTTCCTTCTTTCTCTGGATGTTGTTTTCAGCTTCCTCCAGAAACTAATTCAAACATTCCCCGGAGTTTTCTTCCGGAATTTTCCGATTATAGTCCAAAATTTAAAATTTTCGCTTCCAAAAACGGAAAAATATAAAATTAATTAAAATAGTAAATACCGATAAATACCGATTTTTTAAAATCTTTGATACCGATAAGCTTTAAACCATTCTGGCACAACGCTGACTGGGTTGCCAAATATACCATACTATTGGTATTTTTTTGGAAAATCGCAGCTTGCTCTATGCTCGGCACTGCCGGCACAATCGGCAAACCAGTGGTACACTTGCGGCACACTGAGAAAAATGTTGACGTGCGGAGTGACCTACCCCTTGGTAAGTACTTTAATTCTACTTATGAAATACAGGGTGCGTGCCGAATTTTTGCAGTAAATTTCAAATAGTAATTTCTCATGCTTGCGGATCATAATTTAGATATATTTGGCAGCACTGAATTGCTCATACTGTTAGGTGTAAGATGTAAACAAACAGTGTTGAGTAAACGTAAAATGTCGAAACAAAAGAGCAATCGGTCAGCCGCTGTCGCTTTGTTGCGCGCCGGAGTAAGCGTAATAGAAATAATTCGGTGGATAAATGTGTCTGAAAGAACAGTGTATAATATAAAAAAAGGCCTGGGAAAGTGATAAAATGGAGAACCTGCTCATACTGCTAATAAAACACAGAAATGGCTTGCGGAAAATATTTCGGAATTTTGGGAGAAAGAAATTTGGCCCCCAAGCAGTCCCGATATCAATCCGTTGGATTATTTTGTACGGGGCATCGTCGAACGGAATACCAATAGAACCCCTAACACCACACTTAAGTCCCTAAAAGCTAAAATCAAGGACATCTATGGATTAAAACACTGTCAAACGTGCATATGGCAGTTTCCGGAAGCGTCTAGCAACAGTCGTCGAAAGGGAAGGCGATTTTTTTCAATTAAATTAGTTACAACTTCCATATTTTGCGAAAGAAAATAAATCACATAACATTCATTGCTAGAATAGCTAACTGGTGTAATTTTTCTCAAATATGTCATTTACTGCAAAAATTCGTCACGCACCCTGTACATCATCAAAACACATGTTTCTTTCAGCGAACCAGTTGGAGCAGGGACAGCTGTTGGATCGAGAATTTATCCGATCCGAATTATTTATTATTTCGAACTGGCTGTTCAGTGCGATATCAAACTTTTGAATTCTATTGCTTAACTGGAGGTTAATGGTGCCGTTGTCGTCCAGACTCGCAACCAGATTCCAAACTGACCTTCCTAACCTACCAGTTTTGAACTGCCAAAATAAAAGCGTTTGTTGGAAGGAATTTCGGCTAAGAGTTACCGCAAGCTGTATGAGTATGGAATTGTTTACTAGGATGCTAGTACTACGCTGGTTATTTGCCAGAGAGCAATAGAAATACAATGAAGCATAACTGCCAGCAATTCGTTGGGTTGGTGGACTTGAAATTGAACTAATTGCAATTGCCACTGGTGGCCGTATCGTGCCGCGTTTTGAGAAACTAACATTGGTAAAGATGAGTTACGGCGGACTGGTGAGGGAGTTGAGTGAGTATCCTCTTAGTAGCCAAAAAATATATGTGAAATAAACTTGATTTTCCAAAGGGTAGGTCACTCCGCACACCAATCTTGGGTCATGTTTTTTTTGTCAGTGTGCCGCAAGTGTGCCGCAGGTGTTCCGATTGTGCCGGGCATAGAGCAAGCTGCGATTGTTTGTAAAATACACATCCCAGCAACCCGGTATTTCTGACACCTTGAATGTTTTGGTTTGAAATCGCAAGGATAAATCGGATTGAGGATGACGCGGGAAGTGTTGGGTATGCGAAATTTTGGTGTTTTGTGTTCATAGGACAATAAAAGTCCTGTGTTTTAGGTTTTATAATGCCCTCAAAGGCAGACCAGAATCCTAGCCATTCGTGATGTGAAAAGTAACAGTCTATCAGCGGCCAGAAAGAGTTGGAACCGGTGGGGAATATTGTAGTAGACCGACTATAGAGGATGATGCATACGAGTTCTGTAGCTTGTTTTGTGTGAGTTGCACCATTATGTGAATTAAGGGCACTAATGGGGTCTGATTAACTGGCTCTTTCTCTTCAGCCCACTCTAGAACCTACATTTCGTATTTAGATATATAAGTGAACCGATAAATGAACTGCTGGTCCTCTGGTATATTCAATTAGAGGCTATTCCTGAATATACAGTCAAACAGCACGTAATGTTGTGAACAATTTCAATGAAAGCTGTCCATCAGTCCTTCCCTTTTATTTACAACAATCCAATGCCTACCAGATTGTGCCGAATGGATGTGCTGAGTGACTTACCCCTTGTGATTTTCTCACTTTTAGGCTTTGAGACCAGTAAGGATAAGAAGGAAAATACTAATCTGTTCTGTAATATTAATTTATTTCAAACCAATTGATATACCAAATAAAACGATGTACTTCAAAAATGTAACTTATTT
Organism: Ochlerotatus camptorhynchus; assembly: GCF_037179485.1. Classification (NCBI taxonomy): domain Eukaryota; kingdom Metazoa; phylum Arthropoda; class Insecta; order Diptera; family Culicidae; genus Ochlerotatus; species Ochlerotatus camptorhynchus. The sequence continues at coordinate 227,114 of NW_027040652.1, forward strand.
TTTCTCATTTGGTGTAGAATAGTCTTATGATAAAATGTATGAATTTAATTCAAAAAATTTCCCAAACAATGTTTAAAGCAATTCCGAGATTATCATAAAGCGGATATGTTGGTTCGTCATGTCCAGCCCTAATAATAAGCCTTAACCAGTAGAGCTTCGAAGCTTCCAACCCGAGGAAATGTGATTCACTTCTACAATAAACTCATTCGGCGGCAATCTAGGTGATGTGGCTTTCCGGATGCCATAAGTACGGATGGTACGAAAAGCTTTCCCAACTTCGTATTCAGCTTCGATCAGCGTAAATGCCTGAAGTTATCGTCCAACGGTCAAGATCCTAATGGACGAAAAATCCATCTTTATCGATATATGGTTTTGAGATAGACAAATTTGTTACGAGGAATAACTTTCCAAATAACTTCTTATTCGTCCTTTGAAGGACAGGTGAACCAGTTTGACAATGTAATATTCCTTGAATCAAAATGGTCTCCTCCTCGATTCCTACACAAAATGAATAAATTTAAAAAACAATAGTTGAACTTCTAAATACGCACACACAAAATCTCAGATGACATCGGTAAATAAACGAATGAAACTAGCGCTGGTAACAAACTAGTGCTAAATATTTCTTAAGTATGTTTAAGTATTTTCAGGTATCTTATATATCAGTAAGAACTTTCTGAGTATAATGCAAGAAATGCAAAGTTCAGAGTGGGATGCCCCTAGTCCAGAACCCTTCCCTGACGGTATTTTTCGAATTACACTACACATTTAGCGAAGTGGGAAGTCCTATGCAGCGGTTGCTGCTGGGACGGCACCTGTTGACTCTGGTAAGGGTCAGCAGGTGTCTTTTTTACCTCCCAAAGGTAAGAAGAAGAATAAGAAGAAGAAGAAGAAGAAGAAAAAGAAGAAGAAGAAAAAGAAGAAGAAGGCTAAGCAGGGGGCTGCGAAATCGAACCCTCAGGGCAAGGGAACAGATGGAGCTTCATCTGCTAAGGGTGCGAAGACCCAAGAGTAAGAGTACTGGGGTTGGTGCTAGTCCGCCTGCCGGTCTTGCGCGAGTAAGAGCTAAGAGTGGCTAGGCTACTGGTAGGGAGGGCGAAGTTCTAACTCGTGATGTTGGCACTGACCCCTTGCCTGATGCCGAAACACTAACCGATAAGGACAAACAGCTCCTGGAAAAGTTGATGGAAAGCCTGCGTAAGGAGCAAACAGCTCAAGGAGTCAAAGAATCGTATTGAAATGGAATGTGCTTCCCTTGTTGGACTGCTCCCGTGACCCGTAGGAAACGGAAGCAGACCGCCGGCCTTGAGGACACTCGTGGCCTGAAAAGCCGAAAAAAAGGAGAAAACGTAGCACCTTCTCCCCCTAAGGACTCGGTATCGGAGCGCGAAAGCGATGCTGTTACCGGTAAAAAGTAGTTACCATGTCTGATGTCCCACAACAGAATGGTAAAGAGCCATCGAACGTAATACTGCAATGGAATGTCCATGGGTTGCGATCAAAGTTAGCTGAGATCCAGCTATTGACAAAGAAACTGAACCCTTGTGTCATCGCTCTCCAAGAAACGATGGCCAAGGTAGCAGATCTACCTCCAAACTATCTCGGTGGTAGATATAAGTGGTATATTAAGCCTCACATTAATGCCTACATCCACGGTACTGGATTGGCTATTAGGGAAGATATACCACATAAGGTAGAGTAGTTGGATACCGAACTGGAGGCCACCGCGGTCACCATTCAGTTTCCGTATAAGCTGACTGTTGTTAGCTTATACATGGCTCCGAGGAATAAGATGGCAAAGAAGTGAACGTCATCGGCAAACTGCAAGATCTCATCTCGCAGCTGCCTGTCCCTTATGTGATAGTGGGCGATCTGAATGCGCATCACTCCTCTTGGGGATCACATAAGACTGACGTTCGTGGTGAGAGGTTGTATCAGCTACTGGACACGTTGGGTTGTTCAGTACTGAACGATGGCAGACCGACTCGGTTCGATCCCACGACCGGGGTAGAGTCCGTGATTGATCTGGCCATAGCCTCTTGGGATGTAGCCAGCCAGTTTATCTGGCGGATTGACGATGACTTACACGGAAGTGATCATTTCCCTATTTCATTGTCACAGGCTACTGTGACAAGACTTAGATGGAACCTTGAGAAGGCAGATTGGGACAGCTTTGGCAAAGAAGTCTGTCGCCAACTGTCTGGTGATGACACGATATTGAGACCAGGTGACTGGACCCAAATCTTGAGTGCGGCCGCTCATCGTCACATCCCAAAGGCTGGAGGGAGGGGAGGTATGAAAAATGTCCCTTGGTGGGGGACAGAAGTGCATACGGAGATTAAGGCTAGACGTAAATGTCTAAGGGCGCTGCGTAGGTTGCAGCTTGATGATCCTTCTAGGGCCGACAGATTGAGGGAATTTCAGCTTGCTCGATCTAAATCTAGAAGCATAATCAAAGCTGCAAAGCAGGATACATGGTCTGCTTTCACCGCGGACATATCGGAAACCACTAGCTCTGGTGAGCTATGGCGAAAGGTAAAGTCTGTCGGTGGTAAGATTAGACATGTTGAGAGGGTGATCAAGTTGAATGGTGATTACACGAAAGACCAGGACCTATCAGTGAGGCCTTTGCTGATCAATTTGCCAAGGTGTCGGCAAACAGCAATCACAGTGATGAGTTCCTGCGTTTAAAATCATTGGCTGAGGGGGAGTATCGCTTCTCCCGTGACAGGCAGTGTAGTCTTGTTAAAGACTACAACAGGGTATTAGAACTTGAAGAGCTCAACTGCGCCCTGCGCCGCGGCAGTGGTAAGGCTGCGGGCCCTGACGACATTGGGTATCCCTTGCTTAGGAGATTTCCTCTTGTCGGCCGATTGGCTCTTCTAGACACTATGAACGAAGGATAAAACCCTAACAGATGCATATCGACCGATAACCCTGCTGAGCTGCATGGGAAAAACACTCAAGCGGATGGTTAACCATCATCTATCAACTGAGCTGGAGAGGCAAGGACGGATCCATCCACAGCAACACGCATTTCGATGCAGCTATGGTTCGGAGACGTTCTTCTCTGAGCTCGATCATTTATTGGACAAGGCCTCGTCGGAAGATTTGCATGTAGATGTAGTCTCCCTAGATTTGTCTAAGGCATATGATATGACATGGAAGCTTCCTATCTTTACTTCCCTCAAGAGCTGGGACTTCCAAGGATGTATGTTTACGTATGTACGGAGAATGGCATCCCGCAAGGGTCTGTCCTCTCGGTTACACTGTTTCTCATTGCGATGAACTCAGTGTTTGAACGCATTCCTAAGGAAGTATACATTATTGTATACGCCGATGACATTACCCTTATCGTGTTAGGTAAATACGGTAGGGTGGTTAGGCACAAAATGCAGGATACAGTGCAGTCTGCCGTTGACTGGGCAGATGGTGGTGGGTTTGTGATTTCCCCCAAGAAGTCCAAACTGCTGCACGTCTGCTTTGGTCATCATCACAGACCGAGCCTGCCATTTGTTAGTATCAGTGAGCATGCGGTCAAGGCCGTACGCGAGATGAAACTGCTTGGTGTGACTATTTATAGCAAACTCCGATTTGTTAAGTACGCCAAGTTGGTGAAGGATAACGTCAACAACAAGTTGAATATCCTTCGGACCCTATATGGTCGCTTCTCTGAAGCCTCTTGTAGTACATTGACCAAGGTTGCTAGGGCTCTGGTTGTCCCTAGCATCCTTTACGGGGCGGAATTGTGGAGCAGAGGTGGTGTCTCCCTGCTCCAGATTCTGGAACCTCAGTACAATGAGGCGTACAGAATATGTAGCGGAGCGCTGAGGTCTTCACCGATAGCCTCTCTGTTGGAGGAGAATGGAAAGGTTCCTTTGGTGCATGTTGTCACCGATAACCTGGCCACCAAGGCGCTGAGGTTACTAGAAAGGGATCCCATCCTCAATGACAGGCCCACGGTTGCAAGGGCGAGAGGATGGTGGAGCGACTTGACGGGAGTAGATTTTCCCACGTTAGCCCAGCGAGCTAGGCTGTGGCAAAGGGCATGGGATGCCACTGCCTCGAAAGTTGATAGGAGGGTCAAAGCTATGTGCGGGGCGGGGACCAGTTCTGATGTGGCGAAAGCTGCATTTAGAGAGGTTACTGCCTCATACGAGGGAAGGCCCATGCTATTTACGGACGGTTCATTTATCGAAGAGGAAGTTGGTTATGGGGTGTCTAGGGAGGCCATAAGCCGCTGCGGCCGGTTACCCGGTCTCTGTGGCATCTTCTCAGTTGAGGCCTATGCTCTCCTGCAAGCTTGTAGGCTAGCAAATGGGTCTCAGGCCGTTGTATTCTCTGACTCTGCGAGTTGTCTCTCTGCCCTTCAGCATGGGCAGGTTGGACACCCGTGGCTGTTAGAGGTGCAGTGGTACGCTAACATAACCTTTGTATGGATACCTGGACACGCAGGTATACCAGGGAATGAGGCTGATGATAAACTAGCTAACCAGAGTCGTCTTGCTCAGCTAGAGGTCCTCCGGTGCCCTATAGTGACGCTACCCGCTGGGTGAAGCAGACCTCGCGATACGCACAACCGTGATGCATTCCTGCGTAGAATCAAGAATACTACACAAAAGTGGAAGGATGTACCTAATTCTCAAGATCAGAAAGTTCTGACTCGGCTGAGGATTGGTCATACACGGCTCACTCATGGACCTCGTTTTAGCGGCAGTGTAGCCTACTGCCAGGGATGCGGTGCGGTTTTAGATGTAAATCATTTATTGGTGGAGTGCCCGGCAAGAGCACAATTGAGGGAAGATATGGGTGTCGTTGGTTCAATCCGTGAGGCATTGTTCAACGACAGGAGTACAGAACAGGCTGTACTCAATTTCTTGCGGGCGGTTGACTTATACGATATGATATAAGCATAAGTAAGTTTAAGTGGCATTGGAATGAAAATGACTTGTATAGTCACTCCACTTCATTCGACAAAAGGCAGTCTTTAAGGTCCTAAAGACCATGGTGTGTAAAGGAGGACGACCCAATGGGGGACGATGATGAAACAGCTGCAGTTTGAAAACCGTCTCTAATGAACTAAATTCTCCTCTACCAGGGGATCAGTTTAAAGAGACGTTAATAAACTTAGCCACTTAGCCACATCGCAGAGGTAAAAAGGCTAACAAAGAGATGGATAAAGGACTTCATTATGAATTTAAATCCAATGTTGCAGAACACATATTTACAAAGGGGCACTATGTGACAAAGGATAACATTAATATCCTGCGGAATGTATCTTCGCATTGGAAACTAGACGTAGCAGAAAGTTTAGAAATAATTAAACAAAATCCATCAACATTGCTTAATAGAGATCAGTTGATACCTGCTGATTTTTAGTACCTATTTATTAGTATATAACTTGTAGATAAAAGATGGTTTCTTCAGTGCTTGGCACTGATGAAGTCTGCAAGTAGTAGACGAAATACGCGTAGCTGTCAAAAGATAAGCAATTATAACGAAATTTATAGGAAATAAACCAACACACTCAAAGCTCTTCATAAAGGGATTCTGTTAAGAGGTTCGACTAATTTAAAAGATTTAATTTTACACGTGACGTAATTCAACTTTGACGTAAATCATCGAACGTAAACAATCATTAAGTGTTCCCCCAAACCGAAACATTCGCATCTAGACAAAAAAAAGGCATTTGAATAAATTGATTTTCTCGTATCTTTCAACTGATTCTTACGTCATAAGGGCTGCTTGCATGTGTCGGTCTCAAGGCATCGCAATTTACATTAACTTTCCGTAGTATTGTGCACTATTTAAATCTTCATACCCGGAAAAACTCTTTCAATTCACCCGTCCCATTCTAGAAAAGTTTCAGCTTCATATTTACTTTGAATAATTATAGCACACAAACAAAACCGTTACGCATGAATTGCAATCATATGTACGCGGACGGAGCGGGTTGGTGCGTGCTACCATACCCAGCCAAGCAGAAAGAGAGAGAGAGAGCGAGAAGCTGTCTGAAAGTCTTCGACTTCGAGATTCACGTGCGGCCGTTGCTAAATATAGTTTCGGCACGGGAATTTGCTACCGGGTGTCTGAAGGCTGTTTTCCCAACCCAACTATTCAACTGACACGTGATTTCGATTATGACTCCCCGAGCTGACGGGTTTTATGGCAAACATGATGGCAAAGTTGGTGTGAGGAGAAATGCTCTAGTCGTTATGATCATCAACAAACTGCTCTTGAGGAATCAGTCAAATGATTTGAAATTTAAACAAGTACAATACCTTTCTGTCTACCGTCACGCTGCTTGCTCAACCTGGGGCTCACATCATCGTCGATCACCAAACTCTGCTCCATCGCATCCCCGCCGCTAGTCTTCTCCAGCTTCGATGAACTATCTTCGTCATCAACCGAAGCTTCCTGTCTCCCGGAAGTGGTACCATCTTCCTCTTCTTCCTCCTCATCATCCTCCACTTCAACCTCACTGGGAGACGAATTAACACTGCTCACTTCATCACTTTCATCGTCCACATGGAATCCCCGGTCATCGTCGTCTTCCGAACTGGAACTGGCGGCAACCCGACGACTACTAGCTAAGGCCAATTCCGCCGGAAGCGATTGCTTCGCCGACGGGGACGTCTTAATGCCTTCGGCCAGATGAGTTCCCCTGTTCTTCGGATTGGTGACTACCTTCGACGGAGACAGCAACACTTTGTCGGTCCCATACAAATGGAGACCCCTCTCACCGGGGACAAAAATATCCGAAGCTTTTTTCACCACATGAGTGGTACTTTTCGGTAGATCCCGCATCACCGCTCTTCTTCAGTTATTTCTATCCAAACACTACTGCTTATCATCCACTTTACTTATGGGTTTCTGCACATCTGAAAAAAAAACCAAACCCGCATTTTTGCGTCAGCAAAACTACAACATCACTGGATTTTCACTGTTTAACTTTTTCATCCACATCCCCACTGGAGAACTACACTTGAAATCGTGCACTGGACGTTCTTTCCGGACACGCTGATGCTACTGGCAAATGTACCCAGATCTCTTGATTAGACAGTATCACTTGAAAAGCACGTTCATGGGCAGTCTTCCGCTCTTACACACAGAAAAACCCACTCCAAACTTAATTAAATGTGTCTTTTATCGGTTTGCTTGCGTCACAATCCCTCCAGCCGTTGCTCCATTTGCCGACAACTGTTGATCTGAGCTGTTCTTAAAACATGAAATCCAATCCATTTCCGAAACCACACAAACCACGGCAAGTAGACGCGCGGTGCCAAAACGTCATTGATGGATCATTTTCTGCTTGGAAACTTGTCCTCCAATTTACCTACACGGGCCTACCTAGTGCTGTCAGTTGCTGTCGGCAACCATCGACCGACGCCGACGGACGGATGGAAAGCGTGGTGTTCAAAGCCATACCGTCTCCCACTCGGTTTGGGTGTAATGGTCTACACAGGGCTGAAGTCGGTAGGTTGGGTTGGGTTACTGAAATGTGCTTAGCTAAACAATTGCATTTGAACACTGCAGCACTGCAGTGGACACATTGGAATACCTTTCGATGGTTATAGACAAATCAGTGCCAACATTTCAAAGGGGCGTAATTGATTTTGTAAACAATGGCTTTAGCCATCAATTTCTCGTAAATGAAAGTTCACCTCTCCAAATTAACAATGCTAGCTGGTAAAGGTTACATTCCTCTATCTGCTGATGTCAATAATCTTCATGATTGAGCTTATATTCACGAGAAATCGAAGGCTAAAGCCATCGTTTACAAATGCAATTTCGCCCCTTTGAAATGTTGAAATGACGAAATTCTGCTCAATCTAAGTTGTGTTTTTACTGAATCCCAGACTGGCCACTGGATTTAATAAATTGATTTCCCGGTTTTTCCCGGATGCCCAAAACAGAAAAAAAAAATTGTTTTTGATGTCGCATCAAAGGGGATTCACTTCAATCGTGTCAAAAATATGGTGTAATATTACATGCCAAAAATGAAAAAAAAATATCATTAATACTATGCATGAACTGTCATTACGATACATTTACTACATATGTTTATTTTTGTGGCCATAAAAATAACATGAGATTTTCGACATGATGGAAGTGCATCCTCTTGGATGTAATAGGGGAATTTACGTATTCTCGGCAACCTAAGCAGTGACCATCTTTCTATAGCCATATGCAGTATTGGTTTGTTTACAATCTTTTGCTGCCAGCTGCTCTAACAATTTCAGTCGAAAGAATTGTCAAAAACTGTTTTGAAACGCTTTTACAAAGCTCCAATCTTCTCTAGTGAGAGCGAGTATTGTCGGCAACCAGTTTTTCTTCGGCAACCGTTCCATTTGAACTGCGTGTAAATCTGCTGTTCTATTATCGGCAACTCGAAATCAGCTACAATTTGTAGTACGGGTGTTGCATTTCAAGAAAACCTTGCTAGATTGCTTTTTCTAAGTGGTAAAAATATAGTCAAATTGAAGCTGAAAGCATAAAAAATTGTTTGCATGCATTCAGCGAAGTGTTTTCGTAAGAAAATCCAGTGAAAATAGTGTTTCAATTTGTGTTGCCGAAAATAATCTGTCATGCCGAAGCCGTCATTTCCCCTATTAAAATTTATTTTTTTACTGTGAACATAATCACAGTTTTTTTTCGGAGCGCACTAGGCCTAACGATACTGGACTGGGTGGTTCATTGAACCTAATGTCATGAGGCCATAGATTGAACTTGGAAATTCTTATAGAAAATTATGATATCAACGCAATAACATTGGAGATCTCGGACTAAGTTTATTTTTTTAATGATTTAAAGCCAGTGATGCAACTGTGAAAACATTCCTGAAATTTCACCAATCCTTTTTACGGAATGTTTAGTTGATAGTAAACATTTCAACTAAGAGAAAGTCAAAGTTTTAAACATTTATCATTTCAAGTTCCTGAGATATCGATCGTCAAAGTATAAAAAGCGAGAAAAATGTGCGCTATTCGAAGAAAACACGCGCTTCAATTGAAATCAATTCTAAACCATTGTAAAAAAAAAAACTACAAGATTGTTTAACCTCGTTTGAAAGCTAATGTCTAATGATACTAACAATAATTTTGTAAATTGTGTACATAAAAATATTAAAAAAAAATAAAGGAGGAATGTTTTGAGTATACCCTAACAAGAACTGAAGAGATCAGTAGCACAAACTTGCATATTTTGGAAATAATGAAAATGGAACTTTTGAATCACTAAGGGAGTTTTCATGTCAGGCTAAATAGTGCTGGTGGACAAATATTTTAACGGTTCTTTTGTAACCTATGTTGTTTATTAACATTTGTTCGAATATATGATAACCACATTTTGAAAAAGGCCTATCTATTTTAGTTAACTATGCTCATCGCAGAATATTTTTTTTTTAAGATCTCTGTGTGGTGTTAGTGGGGGCTACACTTAGTTTAATTGTACCTGAATTACTCCTTAGATAGTACTTGATTCATCTGGATTATAGTAGGTAGTTTTCTTATATACTTAACCTCGTATTAAGCTACTTTCAAGTCAAAGTGTGAGCATGTATAAAAGACTGGCCCACATTTATATGGAGCAAATTTTTTATCATTTTTTTCAACGGGCCATTAGCTGAGAAAACCACTCTCTGAAAAATTCAGCTCATTCGGATGTAACACGAGCTGGCGCTTTTGATTTAAACTTTATATGGGGATATTAGTTGAAATGTATGGAGAAATAATATTCCTTCACTCTTTCGTGCATAGAACTAGTTCAGCAAACTCGATTAACCCCAGAACTTCAGCACACGTAGTTTAAACTATAAGGAATAACTTTGATGAATACAGCATCACGATTCAAGTTAGTATTATGGAGATATTAATTAATGGTGTGCATTCTGCTCGTGTTATATTGCAACAAAATACAGGCAGCTTATGCAACGTATCAACTAGATTATCACTAAAAATAAAAGTTCATATTTTCCACAGGCCAACATCAAGACTCGTGTCTTTTGGTGCGTTAACTATTATCTGAATGTTTCAGCTCATTTTGACGATAAACGGGCTGGCGCTTTATGTTTAATGTTCATATAGCAGATTTTTTTGAAATTTTCATATGAAAAATGCTCATATACATTCAAAAGCGAATATCTCAATAAAATTAACTGGATTCATAATGCAATCTCTTTTTTTTTTTTTTTTCTTTTGGTTTGTTTTTCCGTCGATATTGTTTTCCGTGCTGAGCACCAATGCTACCGACGTGCCAGGAAGGCAGCTCCCACACCTGGACCCTACCTATCGACCCATCAACTCATGAACCGGGGACCAACGGCTTTACTTCCCATCCGAAGGAAGGCGTGATCAGAGATGTTATGCCTCAGAACATCCCGGCGGCGCCGACTGGGATTGAACCCAGGCCTGCTGGGGTGAGAGGCAATCACGCTTACCACTACACCACCGGCGCCGTTATAATGCAATCTCCAACAAAGTTGTTACTCAATAATTGAACTACTAGTTTTGAAAATGTGAATCAAATCGAGAATAAGGAAAGTTTTTTTTTATGATCGATAGAGTGTAGGTGTGTTATTTCTTCATGTATTCTATTCAAATTCCTCATCAAAATTCAAACTAAAAGCGCCAGTTCATCTTAGAACCAAATGAGCTGAAACTTTCAGAGAATGGTTTTCTTATCTTAAGGCACAAATCTAGGGTTTGGCCCGTGAAAAATTAGAACCTTTATTTTTGTGGGCCAGCCTTATGTATAATAGTCCCATTATTAATTAGTTTGATGCGAAATTAACGCATAATAAGAATGTGCAAAGAGCCTACCCAGACAACCAGAAGTCGTATAACAATGTACAGATAGTATCGTAAATTGCTACAGGTTAAGTCAAAATCGCATATAAGAATGGCATACCTCGCATTATGTTTAAGTTAAATCGTATAGAATGAAAATTTCTGACTTATATGCGATGGCTCATTTTTCCGTCGTATTGTATCACAAATTGAATCAGATTACATCGTAAGACTTTTAAAAATAAATTTGTTATTACAGATTAAATCGTATATGATGTTAAATCAACTCGTTTAAAATTAAACGAAAATATGCAAGTATATGGCCTCCACTTTTGTACGTATAAGCCATTTCTTTGCATTGTATACGACTTGTTTGTTTGTATATATGTTTGTATATCAAGAAAACAACTTTGAATATACGTGCATTCTGGTTGTCTGGGTAAAGATTCATTTGTGAAAACTTCAAAATTTCTGAGGTGAAACAGAAACACCTCAATCACAAGATTCATATACTTGCCACTAAATATAAACATAAGTGGCTTGAAGTTAATCGCACTAAGCAACAATTTGAGACACATTAAGGAGATAGGCTTGATGGAAACTTTGGCATCGAAAAATTCATCGAACAGGAGCAATGCATTGCATCAACCTTGGCATCAGGAAACTAAACGTGGTAGACCTTCAAACCCTTTCTAGGATTTAAGTGAAAGAGGAAAACGTCGCATCATCGATAATGAAGCAGTTGATCCTAATGTCTACCGTCGGAAAGGCATTGTTATTAGCAAGACGAACCACTTATAACCGAAAGGATCGGAATGTAGTTGAAGTTATTGGGCAAATTTTGAAAAACCAAAATAGTCTTAAAACAATGCTGGCTCAATCAATTGATCAACGAGGAATGATGTCAGCAGAAGAAGATTTTAGTATACTTATCGAAGGTGGATTGAGTAGATTTCAATATGAGCTAATGCATAGAGAAGCGCCTTCAAAAATTTTACACCTTACGATTTGATCGAAGCAGTGAAAAAATATGTGCCCCTCCTAGACATCGTGAAAAGTTTCATGATGTTTGAAAATTATGTAAGCTGTTCAATAACTGATACTAAAAACTGTAATGCATTGGAGGAACTTATGAAGGCAGTCAATGAAATTGAAGAAAAGTTTGTTCATGATGATATTGTAATAGAAGAATAATAAAAAACTCGTTAATTATATAACTTCATTGTTATTATTATACTATGCCTTATTGTTTTTCTTATTTACAGAAGATTTCATCAAATAAATAAAAATATTTACAGAAAAAATAGTAAATGCAAGGTTTTGCTTTTTTATGGTGCACCCTGTATAAACCAATTGTAAGTTGTCGTTGTTATATAAATTTTATTCTCTGAAATATAAAACAACAAAAACTTAAACCCTTTTCAAAAGTTAGTCATGGCATGTTAAAAAATGTTTATGGGCTTATTTTGTAAAACCAAACATTTTTGTCCGCCTGCTTGTATTGAAATCCCACATAGTGTATTGGTGCGATGCGTGCTGTTCCACTCATACTTCGTGTCCGACGCTTATCCGTCCGTTGCTTGAAAGCAAATGACGTAGAAAACGATTTGGCAAGCGATTTTACTATCGCTGCTTTTCTCCTCCCTTCCTTTCATTGGTGAAGTGGTAAGTGATCAACCGAGCATTGAGCTCACTCTTGTGAGCATGCGCAATGTGTCGTTTGTTCGATTTGCGCTCTATCGTTGCGTCCGTGTTTGGGATTTTTCGTTACATGTCTGAATTTTGATTTTTTCTAATGTGACCCCTCGTATAGAAATTAAAGACGTAGTCCTCCGTAAAAACCAATTATCTAGAGAACTTTTACGAAAAAAGCCACATGAATTTGACTAATAAATAAAAGTTATCTCCATGCTATTCTGAAGAGATTATTTTGGGAATTATGAGGAATTGAAAAAAAATCTGGAGAATTTTCAGGGACCGAAAGTCTCATTAATAATGAAAGATAAGATAAAGGCTGACTAAAAGTAAATTGATACGCTCCTTGCGCGCTGCTACACTGAACCAATATGACACATTCATGTTATGTGAACGTCTAATAAATTTGCGCTATAAGATAATCCAATGAAAATGATATGATTGAAAATGTGTCAGGTAAATTCTATATGAATATCTGATACATTTACAATGCTGATAATTTGGTAACTTTTAAATGATCGTCATACGATAAATGAAAATCGGTCAAATTATAATAATTAACTTAAATGGATTTGAAAGCCGTAAGCGCATAAGCTTTACTTTTCACCACAATATAATATATGTGTCATAAATCAATCTAAGGAAAGTTTATGTGAAAATCACATGAAATTTACTTCACCTTTCTAAAAATAAATCGAAAAATAAACATCAGGCAGTAGGAGCTTTCACAGTTGTGTCTTTTTTTTATTGTAGCTGATTTGGGATTCGACCAAGAACTGTTGAGGTGTGATGCTTTCGGTATCTGCCCTCGATTCCACTGGGCCACGGCTGACTTTAATATTGAGCTCGTTCAATTAGCATGAAGTAAGAACAGCTCTCCCGATATGGAATGTAGTGCAGCGTTATGCTCGTTTTGCTAGAGTGAAGAAAAATAGCACTGACAAATTTATGTTCCGTTTCGGTGGTGTCGTGGATTCAAATCTTTCTTAATGTTCCTGCAATAAAACAACAACTACATTTTGAAGTAATGAAATTGGGTTGTTAGCGGAATGCTGAAATAAAACAGCAAAAAAAGGTTATCTTCCATTTAATTCCACTTAATTAATTTTGGTATCCATGACAGATACGTATTTCGACTACAATGTGCAGTCATCAGTGTCATTCCCACTAAAGAACTTTCCAAAATCTAACCCCCTTAAGTACTCATTCCCTAATGAAACTACAATGTGTTAAATCGGAACCTACCTAACTAATTAAAACCAAAGATTTAAGTAAACTAAAGGAGAAAAATCTATTCAACTCTCTAATAAGGAAAATCCCAAAGGCTTGGTACAAGATTTTGTTTCCGTGGTAAATTTTACCGGAATCAGAACAATTGAACATTCGGTAAATCTTTGACCTTCATTTTAAAGGCAATTGAATTTGAAAATAGTTTCAAAACATGTTCAACCTTGTTTAAATGATCAAATCTTGTCATTTTAGTATAGATTTAGTTTCAAAGTAGTTTTTGCCGAACAGTTCAGCTGTTCAGATTTCCCCTCCCCATGGACATGGAGGTTGACGGTACTGAAGCAAAGGGTTATGTTTAATTTCTTTATATTTGCAACGATGATGATTTCCTATAGTGACACATATCACCTTCTTAATGCTTCAGTATACCTCAAACGATTAATTCTTGGTTGTTAATAGAACTTCCTTGATGCAATCGGCTGCTTCATGCAGACTGAGCAATTCTGATTATAGTATCAGATTTTTTCTGTATACAGAGGAACTGGGAGGGCTTATTAGAAACTTCTCACCAATAAAGTAATGATCTTCTAGTTAATTTTGCATATAATTTTATTAATATTTTATTTTATTTAAGCATATTATTTTTGTTACAGTCAATTTGCATTAGCATATGATACAAGAGATTTAATATTACTTGCTCGTTTTTGCGTAAAATAATTAATATTTGTTTTACTTGTAATTACCTTTAAAAGTTTTTTTTTTGTGATCTGAAAATTTACCCAGTTTGGTTAGAAGTTTCGAAGCTAACGCATGTCCACAGGCTTAATAGAAAGATAGGCAGAAAAAGTGTATCATGAAGAATGGTTGCATGCAGGGTTGCTTCCACTCACTTGCTATAGATAAGTGATTTTCGGAGTTTTGAATTCGTTAGATGTTGTAATGGAGATTTGTGCTGTTGGATGCGGGAGGAGATTGGAGGGCGGGTGTTTGGCGCATAGAGCCTGTCAATTTCGCTTTCAGAGTGTCGCAGTCAGCGGTTTTATGATTCGTGAGCGCTCGCGATTCGTATAATCGTTGATTGTGACTGCAAGTGGATTTGACGGGTTTTGTGTGTCGGACGCTTGCTTTTTGGCCTCTTCTTGTGTCTAACATGTGCAGAGTATGATTATAACGTCTAATGGTTTTGAGATTGCTGGTGGCAAGAAATATATTTGTGAGAATATCTTTTTGAGATTTTAGCAGTCACGTTTTGTTTGTAGTTTATATTTTATTTCTTTCATGTAATTATCGTAAATAATGGTTATTCAAAGCGCTGTGGATTATAAGATGCTCGATAACCCTCGAGGGATCGATTTTGCTTACTGAGCAGAAAATCATGGATTTAACCCCAAGCTCTTCCACAGCACAATAAATCGCCACCATCATTTGTATATTTGATATTGAACATTAACCTCGTAAAAATTATTTGCATTTCAAGCGAAAACGTAGTCCTGTATTGTCGCGAAGCGTTATGGTTCTGAGATGCTCGATGACCCTGGAGGGATCGTTTTTGTTTACTGAGCAGAAAATCATGGGTTTAATCCCAAGCTCTCCATCATGACTCTTAAAATTCATTATCACTAAACAAAATGAATATGTTCTTTCGATAGCCGGCTATCGAGAGATTAAATAAACAACAAATAAACAATACATCCTTTTGGTTGCATCGCCAACTTGAGGTGAATCCTAACCGAATACCCTACCCAACCCTCCAACTCCGTAGCACTTATGAGGGTGTCGCTAAGTCGGTGGCCTCTCGTTAAGTAAGTACTACATCAACATTTCCTTCCCTATCCCTAGTTATGGTAAAGATGGGCGTGGCCGGGAATAGCGACAGTCATGCTTCTGTTACTCTTGTTTAGATTGGAACCAATGCTTACTCCTCAGCATTATTCCTGAAAGTAGTCTAACTGAGAATTTCAGAAGAGACGTGAGTGTCGCTGGTATCCAATCTACGAAGTACATCATAACAACGCTAACGCTAACGCTAACGCTAACAGTTCAGCTGTTCAGATTTCGGTAAAAACTACCGAAGTCGGCGATAATTTCTATGTGTGTGTAGAAGTCTTACAATTAGAATCTTAGCTAAGTAAATATTGCAGTAGAATTATTTTTTTCAATCTCAATACATTCTTTTCCAACAGTATCATTGTTGTTAGCTACATTTAGTTCGACTAATTATTTTAATGAGCGTACGATAACATCATTGAAAATTGTTTCAATAATTTATGAAGAACAATCATGTAAGATATATTTTATTGGAAGCGATATTCATACCAGAAAACCATGCCAAAACAAATGTTTGCTGTTGGATTTCTTAAAAGGCAAATCTATATGACTATATAATGATTGGGATAGATCTGTTTACAATCTTTAAACCTCAAAAATCAAAGGAAGCTATTACAATGAGATATACATGTTTTCGTATACTGCAAAGTTAAATGATTGTCCAATAGTTTCTACATGTCTGTTTACACGCGACATATCAACAAACGTCAAAAATCATTAAAAGCAACTCCAATAAAATAAACATAATTATCTTACAAGATATATCTTTTAGTGAGCAATATTCATCATGAAAACAGGTATATTTTACTGAATTTTTTCAAAGTGCAAACTTATACGCTCGAAGCAAAGTATTATCAAATACTAAGTATGTGAAATAACGATAGAAATCATTCCATATCGCAGTCATAGTTTTAAAGTGATAATCCAATGGAATCTATCAATCATCACATAGAATGAATAAATCTGCTGACATTACTAGGTTAAAAGATGGATCTAATAAACGGTACATGTTGATTTGTTTCAGTGTAGCACGCTTCTAGTGTTGGGAATCTTTCACAGTGGTTTGTTTACACTTCTATAGAGAACAACTGGTGCAAGTTTGATCAAAGTAGTCGATCGCGTTCAGAAATAACGTCTTCGAGTTCCATCGAAGGAAGAAAAAATATTGTGCACAAATGCGTGAAAAATCTGGAGTGGTCCGGTTCCAAGCTGGCTAAAGTGCTGAAGATGCCGAAAACAACAGTTTGTCGAGTGCTCAAAACCTTTAAGGAAACCCTGAGTGTGGAAAGGAATCAGCGGACCTACGAAAAAACTGGAACCAGGAATCGTCAGCTGCGCAGCAAGGTGTTGAGGTGTGTCTTTCGAGGTCTTTCGATCCGAGATGTGGCCAGAAGGTACAACGCCAACTTTCAAACGGTGCGGAAAATCCTTGCCAGGGAAAGATACAAGTCGTTCAAACCCAGTAAACATCCGAACCGGCACATGAAGCAGACTTCCGGGGTGGCCAAACAGCGTGCAAGGCTCTTGTACGACCGCATTTTGACGAAACACAAGGGCTGCACTTGGATCGATGACGAAACATACGTCAAACTCGATTTTAAGCAGCATCCCGGTCAAAAGTTTTACATCGCGACTGGACGTGGGGATGTGCCGGGAAGATTCAAGTTCGTGTTTTCCGTTAAGTTCACGAAGAAGGCCATGATTTGGCAAGCGATTTGCAGTTGTGGCCTGAAAACGGAGCCGTTCGTCACCTCCTCGACGATGACACCCCAAGTTTACACCGAAGAATGCCTGAAAAAGCGTGTATTGCCGTTCATCCGCAAGCATAGGGGCAAAGTCATCAGCTGCCACTACTCAAAAGTGGTTCTGGAGTGGTATGCTGCCAACAAGATCGATGTTGTCCCCAAGCTAATGAATCCTCCAAATTGCCCGGAATTTCGACCAATCGAAAAATACTGGGCAATTTCAAAGCAGCGACTTCGACGAAGCGGCGAGGCAGTCAAGGACAATATGGAAAAAATGCACTGATTCCGTGTCCGTTTCCACTGTGCGGGCGGTGATGGGCTCCATCAAGAGGAAGGTTTAAGATTTCGTTCGAACTCGAGAAATGTAGCCATCAAATGCTGTGACTTTGAAGTTTTAATAAAAGTACTGTAAAGCAACCATTAATGGACTTTTTAAACATATTGAATCACGAATTACAGGTATTTTTGTGCGTACCCATTTTCTTTTAGTCAGCCTTTAAATATGGCATTGCTCTAAGAAGCTAAATTTATTATTATGGTTTTATTGAGTTCTTCAAGTTCGTTGATAGATTTATACACAGCCGAAGTAAAATTGAAAATGTTTATTGGGTAATTAAATACAGCTTTACATTGTGAATCGTTGTAAGGTTGGAAATGTGATTTTAATTTATACAAATAATCTTACACGTTGCCTCCGAATCGCGCTTGGCTGTATGCATTCGACGCATACAATGAGCCTCGAAGTACTCGCGAGTGTTCTCCCACTGACAGGTCGTTTCGCGGAACTGTCCTTCCGGTTTCTTATCCGTTGTGAAGTAATGAACCCATTGGTAATAGAAAACTTTGAGAAGCTGCTCGACAGAAATCCTCAAACAAGATTCATGAGCCTCTATTACGAGAACATGACGCTGGAGATTGGCACTTCTTCATTCAATTCCTCTCGTGTTTGCCTCCAAGACTTTTACAATTCCTCTGTAAATTTTGATCTGACCATGTTGCAAGAAATCCGTGGAAGACCAGATCACCATCGGTCGATGGTTGTCCCTTTATTTTTTGCAAACAAGTACCTCCATGTCAGCAACAATAAGAGTTTTTTTTTCACAGATGGGTCAACTATTAACGCTTCCACTGGATTTGGAGTTTGCAACGAATTTCATAGCGCCTCATATCAACTGCAAAAATCCTGTTCCGTATACGTTTCGGAACTAACAGCCATATTCTACGCAGTAGAGCAAATTGCCTCACTACCATCTGATCACTATTTTATTTTTACTGATAGCCTTAGCTCGTTGGAGGCTATTCGATCAATGAGGCCGATAAAGCACTCCTCGTATTTTCTGACCGAAATCCGAGCTAAATTGAGTACTTTATCTAACTTCTCCTATACTATCACATTAGTCTGGGTCCCATCTCATTGCTCTATTCCGGGTAACGAGAAAGCGGACTCGTTGGCTAAAGTGGGCGCTATGGAAGGCGATATTTTTGATCGACAAATCGCCTTTGCGGATTTTTTTTTTTCAATTACCCGCCAGCATATCCTTACCAACTGGCAATAAAAAATGGAAAGAGAGTGATCTGGGAAGATGATTACATTCTATTCTCCCACAGGTGTCGAACAAGCCGTGGTTCAAAGGAACCGTGACTTTATACGTGTCATGTGGAGGCTCATGTCTAATCACTGCTCATTACCCTCGCATTTCTTCCGGATCGGGCTCGCAGGCAGCAAATTGTGCGCTTGTGGTAGTGGCTATCACGAGATCGACCACGTGCTTTGGTCAAGCACTCTACATTGTGTTGCTAGATCCGAGTTATTCGCATTCCTCAGGGCCCGAGGAAAACAACCTTTGCGTTACGTTAGAGACATCTTGGCGCGCCGAGATCTCGATTATTTTAATTTAATTTATGTGTTTTTAAAACGGATCGATCTGAGGATTTAGTAGTTAGTGTCATCTTGTGTTCTCTCAAGTTGTTAGGTCCCCATCGGTGTACCCTCATGTTCGTCTTTTTCTCCAGTATGTCACTTAGTTCTAGATCAAGAGCACATTGCTCGAAAAAAAAAAACTTGTGTTCTCAATCCCTACCCTGCCATCCGTTTGTTACTATTTGCAAGTAATCGGCCCCCGCTTTACTAACGTTAGTTTTAAGTAATTTTGTAACCCAAACGATGAATATCGGCTCCGCAAAGCTACGAAAAATGAGCCTGGAAAAATAAACGCTTTAAAAAAAATCATACGCAATATCTTCTAGGTACAAGTGTAAAATAAAGCACATATTTCCACACCCAGCAGCTTGGATTCCATGTATTACTCAAATCATTTGTCGGTGTATCACTTGAAAACATAAATCCCATAAATTCGGAATCCACCCGCTGATCAAAGCCACACAGAAACAAGTTCCCATTTTCGGTTGTGCGAAAAACATGTCTCTTTAAATTCCATCGCACAAGACAAGCTGCCGGACGAAATAGCGTTCTAGCGGTGTTCTTTCCCACCTCCCTTCCGTTTCCTTCATGACACGAATGGTAGGTACCTACCAAGTCGCTCTCCAAGTGTCCAAAACACACTCCTCGCCGAGGGTGATTTTCAACCATCCGACCGATGATGGCCGGGGCGGGGTGAAACGAAGTGAAACAAATCAGTTAAGAAGACTAATCTTCCATGTGCTTCGAGTGTTCCGTTTGGCGGCTTCACAACCGCCTCCACCAAACGGAACGCAACACGATCCGGCCAAAATTGCTAATGAAGTTTAGAAGGGAGATTTGTGTTAATCAGTCTCCTTGGGAGAAAGACTGCGCAGCGATAAATTTCCTCAATGTTAACTTTGATGATGCTGTTTTTTTTTTGGACTCAAGTACACCGACAGAGAATTTCGCATTTCCTTGGCCATGCTTGGCATGCACAGTTGTACACACCAACAGCTCACTTGTTAATAACTTTTCACTCCGTTGTTGAAATTTAGTGTTATTTAAAGTAATTGATAGATTAGGATCATAGTTTACTGTAGACATGCAAAGAGTAGGTAAATCTTATCATTTGAATCAGCACCAATGATTTTTTACATTTAATGTCCGAGATGTGCAGCAAGCCTTTCTCACTTCATTTTTGCAACGCAAAATCAAATACAGTTTATTACTAGTATAAAAATATCCTTTTTATTACGTATCTATAAGAAGTTTAAACTCTATTCTATCGACTGCTTCGAACAGAACTATGATTCGTCAACTCTGTGCAAAGTTATTTGCAAATGAGCAGTTCGTGAGCAAAACTGTGTATGACAAGCATGCCCTTGGCGATAGTAACTGAATGCAAAATGCAAAATGGATTTCAAAATGAAGATCAATTAAGCATGAATTTCGGACGCAAACTTGTCAAAGTTCAGCATTTACCACGGTGGAAGCACCTTTGGACACAATTGCACACGGTGTACTTTTTTTTCTATTCTGGCAATTGATTTCGAAAGTGACAGTGTCTTTCCAAAAGGAACACTTAACCCATTTTCCGCTGGTATGTCAACTTCCAATTTGGATTCTGTCCGCCCCACTCCGGTAGGAAACGTTGACTATTGTATGATAGTGCAACATGGATTTGCTTTTTCCATGACTCGCCCAAAGTTGCCGATAAAGGCAGCATCATTCGTCCGGAGAAATGCTTCTGCCCGGTTTTTCGTATTTGTTTTTCTCGGGTTGACATTGTCATGTCGTGATGCCCACTAGACTGATGCAAAATTTCGCTCCACAGGGATTAAACGGTTCCAAATTGTGTCTCCCAAAATTTAGACTCGTTTGTCTTTTCTCGACTAGAACCATATTTACGGAGATAAATAGATTTATAGGTTGGAAGGTGGGCGGAAGCCGACAAATAATAGTTTTTGGAATATTATATACTGGAAAATCCAGGTATGAAAATTTCGAGCATCTGAACACCCCTATTTTCACGATTAGAGCCATAAATGACCATTTGGGAAAATCAATAATCTTTTTCCAATTGCTCTGAAAAAAAGTTCTATAACTATTCTTATGGGAATTTTTTTCAGCTACAACTTTGCCCCGGCCTTGACGTTTTAAAAAGTTATCAATTGCTTAAGAGACTGATAATCTTATGACATGATCAACGAGCAGTTTAGAGGGCAACACTATATTCTGCAGTGTTACATAGTAGCCTTGATTTGTGTGCTCTATTCTACGCGCCAGAAACACCAATATTGCCTGCTGAACAGCTGATTGAGCATAATCATAAGGCATCAGTGGCTTAAATGATCAATACCGTTTGCTCCTGTCACTTTATCGAAAAGTGGTCTTGAACAAAGTTGTAGCTGAGAAATTTCCTACAAGCACATCTATCATTTTTCAAAGCTTAGTGAGATGGTGAATTGTCAGTCATATATAAACAAAACATTTGGTTTCCCCGTTGTAATTTCCATATAAACTTCAAATGGTTTGTGTCAAGTCAGTTTCTTACTAAATGAGTTCAAATGTTAGGAGGCTAATCGGGACCCAATTTAGAACAGTTTGAGCACTGAGGAGCGAACATTTAAAATTTTGCATCAGTCTAATGCCCACGTGCTCCCATGGCTCTGGATGGAGAGCTTGGAATGTCAGAGACGTCGCTCCAATTTAAAGGTGCCTGTTATGTAGCATATTAAAACTGAAGAGAACTTTGCTTTGTTTGTGAAACTTTGGATTTTCGCGAAAAAGATGCTCTGCACATTCCTGTCTCATGCTCTCTGTCGATCCCCGGCTTCATTATTGGCTTGCGGGGAGTAGCGTGTTATTAATTTTATTACAAACAAAAACTTGGCTACCGACCGCAATTTAGAAGGTAAACAGGACGATCGTTTCAGCTGGTGCAGCTGGTGCGTCATCGTGCAAACCGCACCTTGTCAGACGATTAAATTTGCACTACACAAATCAACCGCAGAGTTTCTAGGCCTAGGTGAACAGTTGATTATTTTTCTTACGACAATTCGAGCTGTTGTTGTGCCGGAGGGAAGTGCACTGATCCGAATCATGTAGGTGGGTGAGTGGAAGGAAAACATGTTCAGCCGCTAATGCCATCGAGTCGAGGGCGTAGCCAGGTTTAGAAATAGAGGGAAGGGGCAATATTGTTTCGTAGATAGAGGATTAGGCCAGACGATTTAAATGTAAGCTGGCTCTTTATTCAATAGATTGGAATGATTGTAGTACTCCAGATTTTTGCAGAATTTCGATAGATTTTTTTCGTATCTCGATTCTAAACGTCATTTAATGAAGTTTCTTGAAATTTACGAGGAAATCTACAAATGGATTCTTTAGGGATATTGAGGTTATTGCATATCTGTTGTATGCATTTCAAATTGGTTGCTTTCACCCATTTCCTATAAAAAACTATGAAATCATTGGATGATAATTAGGACTTGTAAGTTACAAGAAGAGGTTGTAATGTATGTTTTTGACAAATGAAACTTATAAATTTTGCTTTCAGAGCATCACAATTACGATTCGTAAGCGCTCACAAATCATAAAATCGCTGATTGCAACGCTCTGAAAATGAAATTGACAGAATTTATAAGTAAAGTACATACTTTTAAACCTCTTCGTTCAAGTATAACATCCAATAAAGGCATAATTAAAAGAAAAACATTTTATTTTTAAAGCAAGTGAGTGGAAGCAACCCTGGAAAATATATCCGAAATACATAATTTTATCGATTTTGAGGCGCTGGAACTATTCTTAAAAAGAGCGATTACATTCGCAAAAAATCACCATCATAGCACCCCTTGGTATGGGAGCGAGCAATCAATTGGTTACATTAGTGTCAAAAAGAGTGTTCACTCGGCTGTCGACAAAATCTGGCCACTCTCGATGTGTGCCACGCGATCGTCTGTTTTCTCGGCAGCAACCATTGTGTGGTCCTCCTCATTGTTCTTCATCAGCAGTGCTTTCAGTCGATACGTCGTCGACTTTGGAAAGCAACGTTTCGTGATGAGTGTGTGAGTGTTGACCACGTTTTGCGTCCATTGCTGCAATGAAAGCGCTCTGACCCCCGTTGGCGAATCTGCCATACAATGAAACCACTGGAAGCGGCTCCAGTTCTGATGGAGGAGGCTTTTTGAATAGCGGAAGATAAAGTGTTTATTGTGTTGTACCTTTTGACTATAGTTTTAAGATGTATTGTATAGTGACCAAGAATCCTCGGCTTTGTAAAGTTAATTCGGTTAAGCCTTATCAAATAAACTATTGAAAAAAAAACGAATTTATTATTTTGTTTAACACATAAATTACTATGATTCTTCCTCCAGAATATTACGCCCCAACTGTAACTCCAACTGTATACCTTCAATTAAATATGCTTCAAGCACGGTACTGATATTTTTAATCGTGATACCGGGTTGCTTAGAAATAATACCAACGACTTTCAGGATATCAAAGATTGTTTGTTGAAACGTCAACTAAAGGCTGACTAAAAGTAAATTAGTTCACACAAAAAGACATGTAGTTCGTAATTCAATAAATTTAAATAGTCCATTTATGGTTGCTTTGCAGTAATTTTATTAAAACTTCAAAGTCACAGCATTAGATGGTTACATTTCACCAGTTCAAACGAAACCTCGAACCTTCCTCTTGATGGATTATCAGACGATTTGGCAACGTGATATGTTTTGTTTACAAAAGCTGCTAACACTTGCCGTGGAGCAAAATATTCCAGCTTTGTGCGTGACTTTATCGTTGTCTACGCTATGAGTTTGTTTGAATTCTCAGTGAACTGGTTAACTACTTTCGCCAAGTTTTGCCCTAACTGCGGTCGTGAAACTGCAACGAATGTGGAAAACGCTGAGCTTCACAAAAAATGTCAGACTACCGTCGGATATTTCCCTAGTGGATTCTATGCGTTTGTGTAGTGTATGTTACAATGATAATTATTTGGTAATATCTAGATAAAATTTAATGCTTCTTACATTACCACTTCAAGCACACGCAATTGTGTTTAGCTAAATAATAAAATATATTGCCGGAAACAATAGAAATATTGGTAACAGTTTTATTGCGCACTTTACACCAAACTGGACAAATAAGCACGTTTTCACTTATTAAAAAGGGTGATAAAAGTGCGAGTTTTCTTCTAATTGTCTTGTTGTCTTCGGTGAACTCATTCCTTATAATACAAGAAATGAGTGCGCCAAAGACACACCAAAACGATTTGACGGAATCGTGCACTTTTATCACACTTTTTGAATTTTTGGGACTGTCCAGTTGCAGATGCAATCAGCAATATTAACCGAACTAAAAATGTATAAAAATTATCCATTCACAATTTATAATATATTTTTTAACTTTGCATAAAACTCTCATATGTCATACGCATTTTACTTCTATAGTATGTTTTAATTTTATTTTTAAACGATTTGTTTGAATTTATTGCACCCCGATTACAATACTTTTCAACTCGATAAGAAATCCTCTGGATATTTTCGAATCAGAATGCTCGTTTGGCTAACATTTTGACAGTTCTCACTGCTCGATTGGCTCAAGATGGCTGCTTCCGCGAATCTCTATTTATATGATTACTTATGGAGCCCATCAGCGCCCTCACAGTGGATTCGGACACGGAATCAGCGCATTTCTTCCATTTTTTCCTGCATTTGCTGGATGTCCTTGACTGCCCCGCCACTTCGTCGAAGTCGCTGCTTTGAAATTGCCCAGCATTTTTCGATTCGTCGAAATTCCGGGCAAATTCGGAGGATTCATTTGATTGGGGACAACATCGATCTTGTTGGCAGCATACCACTTCTTGGAGTAGTGGCAGCAGGCCAAATCGGGCCAACAGATGACTTTGCCCCTATGCTTGCGGATGAACGGTAATGCACGCTTTTTCAGGCATTCTTCGATACATGGGATGTCATCGTCGAGGCTGTGACGGACAGGCATGGAAAATCATTTACATTCATTTCATGCATTCATTTACATTCATTTGCCTCTCACTTTTTTCATCAGCAGCATTCCGTAAAATGATGTATAGAGCTTTAGCAGGTTTTGTTATTAGCTACAACTTTTGCCCATAACTCAGATCTGTATCTCTTATGTATCACGAATTAGAGCGGGCAAAACTCGTTACTGTTTTTCAGTGAATGTAAAATACATTCACTGAAAAACAGTAGTGGATTCTGTTTGCTTTGGTTCGTCATGCATAAGAGATACGGATTTAAGTTGTTAACAAAAGTTGTAGCTGATAACAAAACCTACAAAAAATCAGCACATTATTTTGCGGAATTCTGTTCATGAACAAAGTTAGGAGCAAATGAATGTAAATGAAAGTACGAAATGAATGCAAATGATTTTCCATGCCTGGTGACGGATGATTTTGTTTCCAGGCCACAACTGCAAATCGCCTGCCAATCATGACCGGGAAGTTGCTTAAAATCGAGTTTGACGTATGTTTCGTCATCGATCATAGTGCAGTCCTTGTGTTTCGTCAAAACACGGTCGTACAAGAGCCTTGCACGCTGTTTGGCCACGAAAGTCTGCTACATGTGTCGGTTCGGATGATTACTGGCTTTGAACGACTTGTATCTTTCCCTGACAAGGATGTTCCGAACCATTTGAAAGTTGGCGTTGCACCTTCTGGCCACATCCCGGATCGAAAGACCGGGGTTGGCTTCCGAATTTATTCCATTTCTGCGCAGCTGACTATCCCTGGTTCCAGTTATCTCGTAGGTCCGCTGATTCCTTTCCACATTCAGGGTTTCCTTGAAGGTTCAGCCGGGTTCAGCACTTTCGCCAGCTAGGAACCGGGCCGCTCCGGATTTTACAAGTGTTTGTGCACAATACTTTTTCTGCTTTCGAGTTCCATTTGACGTTATTTCTGAACGCGATCGACTACTTTGATCAAACTTGCACCAGTTGTTCTCTATAGAAGTGTAAACAAACCACTGTCAAAAAATTTCAATTCCCAACACTAGAGGCGTGCTAGCGGCGTGCGAGGGGCGTACCAATTTACTTTTAGTCAGTCTTTATGTGTGAACAACAACAAACAGGTGCTGCTGGTAGTGGAGTCAAGGTACCATCTTCTGTGTTGTATTGAATCCCTATCAACTAGCAATAAAATGTACTAGTTCGTATGCCTGCACCATTGTTTATTTTCATCAGTTAATACACAACGTAGGAAAGTTCTGCTCGTGCGTGATCAAAGGTCTTGAGGAAGTCCTCTGCATATTATTCCAAGCAGTGTCTGTTTTTATCATTTACCATAACATGCAAGGAGTATCGCTTCAACCCAGTGTCGATGAATTGCGTTTGTTTTGAACATCTTCGTAGTTACGAAACGAGCGAAATGAACAAATGAGTTTATTATACATCAACGAATACGCGTTTGTTGATATTCACCAGTGCTTGATTATCAAACCCAAAATTGTCAAAATCAGAAGTGATCCTCAAAAGCAAAATAATCAACGAAATTTTGGGCAAAATGATTATTTTGAATACTGTCGACCACACTGCCTTAATCATCGATATTATCATCAGTTCAGCTTGAGGCAATAATTTGCCGTCGACTT
Source organism: Ochlerotatus camptorhynchus (assembly GCF_037179485.1). Classification (NCBI taxonomy): domain Eukaryota; kingdom Metazoa; phylum Arthropoda; class Insecta; order Diptera; family Culicidae; genus Ochlerotatus; species Ochlerotatus camptorhynchus. The sequence continues at coordinate 253,926 of NW_027040652.1, forward strand.
ATGTCTAAAAACCACGTTCTTCAGCGCTATATTTGCTTAAAATGAAAATAATCATTTTGCATTTGATCCTCAATATCATCCCGACCAAGATGAAGACGAATATCAATATTTACAACAACAGAGGCGATAATGAGAATCCAGCCACGAATGAAGAAAAACAAATGTTATTTTTGATACTCAGAGGTTGCCTAGATCAAGGGAATTTGTTTATATCAAAATTCAAATTCATGCAGGTAGTTGGTCTATCTGTTAAGGTTTTCTTCATTTTCAGCTAAATTGAGTGTAGAAGAAAGGATTTTTATCAGCACTGATTCCAAGACTTCAGGATGATCAAGTTTTATTCTAAAGATCTTGAATTCTTCAACCATTCAAATAATGTATATCAGATATTCTTTCATATTACCTGGTTGGTAAGATAATATTACAAAGTCTTTCAGGGTATCAAAGATATTAAGGAAGATATCTGGAATTTTGTTCGAGACTTCAGGATGATCAGGTATTATTCTGAAGATCTATAGCTGTTTATCAATTCAAATCATGTCTTTTAGGTTTTTTTCATTATACCGTAATGCTCCAATATTATTACAATAACAATCAGGCTATCAAAGATCTTAAGGAAGTCCTTTGGATATTTTCCAAAGACTTCAGAATGATCAGGTTTTATTCTGAAGATCCTGGACTGTGCAAAAACAATCAAATTACGTCTCTGAAATGTTCTCTCATGATACCAGGTTGCTCAGAAATTATTCCAAAGACCTTCAGGATATCAAAGATCTCAAGGAAGTCCAGGTATTTTTTCGAAAATCTAGAACTGTCCAACAATTCAAGTCATGATTCTCATATATATCTTTCCTGACACCAGGTTGCTCAGAAATTGTTTCAACGACCTTAAGGATATCAACAATCTTAAGGAAATCCTCTGAATTTTTTTCCAATACTTATGATCTAGAACTGTCCAGTAATTCAAATTACATCTTCCAGATTTTCTCTGATGACACCAGGTTGCACCAAAGACCTTCAGGATTACAAAGATCTTAATGAGAGTCTCTGGATATTTTCAAGATGTTAGAATGATCAGGCATTATTCTGAAGTTCTTGAACTGCCCAATAATTCATATCACGTCTCAGATAATTCTGCGCCATCTGAGCTAAGAGAAACCCCAAAACAGGGGGTAGGGAACCGGGGAAATATGGTAATCGCCGAGTGCTGTATCAAAACATTTTGAATTAGTTGTCATACAGTCCCTAAATGCGCATTGCAAGGAATATCTAAGTATAGATCAACAAGGATTCATAACTGGGCGCTCCACAACTACGAACCTGCGGTGCCTAACGTCTGACATCACAGACAGTTTGATTGCTCGGACCACAACGGATCTTACGGCAGCCTTCGATAAGCTGAACCACGAAATTGCGATCGCTAAGCTTGATAGGCTAGGGATCGGTGGAAATCTTTTGAGATGGTTTCGTTCATACCATACGGAGCGCCAACTGACAGTAACTTTGGGTACTTATCGCTCAGCTAGTTTCTGCGCAAAGTCCGGTATACCTCAGGGTAGCCATCTGGGACCATTGGTATTTCTCCTTTACTTCGGCGACGTTCACTATGTTGCCACAGGGCCACGATTATCGTTTGCAGACGATCTGACAGTTTTTTCTGCGCATCCGCTCACTCGCCGAATGTCGTTCTCTGCAAAATCAGATTGACATCTTTGCTGACTGGTGTAGTCAAAAGCGACTGGTGGTCAACCCCGCTAAGTGTACAATCATTACTTTCTCACGCAAGAAACGACCGATTATTTTCAACTACAAACTACTAGGCACGACTATCGAACGGGTGCATTGCGTGAAAGACTTAGGCGTTTTTCTAGACTCAAAGCTGACATACTCACACCATATATCGTATGTCGGCGACAAAGCGTCCAGAACGCTTGACTTTGTCTTCAAGATTACCAAGAACTTCACAGACATTTACTGCTTGAAATCGCTCTATTGCTCTCTCGTGCGATCTACGTTTGAAATACTACTCTGCAGTCTGGAGCCCGAACTACAATAATGGCACTGAGCGAATTGAATTTGTGCAACGACGTTTTCTTCGCTTCGCGCACCCTAAGCTACCATGGAGATACCCACTTCGTCTTCCAAGCTACGATAATCGCTGTCAATTGATCAATGTCGAGCCCTTACGTATCCGTAGAGATGTTTTCAGAGCCTTAATCGTCGCCGTATCTCTGCAAGGAAGAATCGACTGCGAAGCAATTCTGCAACAAGTGAACATTAATGTACAACCTCGATCACTACGCAACAGTCTTATGCTGAGTCTTCCACTTCTTCGAATTAATTATAGCTTAGGGAGCGCTATTTACGGCTTGCAGCGAGTGTTCAACCGAGTAGCGTCGATGTTCGATTTCCACTTGACACGGAATATGCTTCGCCAAAGATTCTCTGCCTTTTTTGCTGACCGAAGGTACTTGACGCCCAGAAGTGTGAAATTTTAGACTTATACATTTTTAGTAACTTGACAATGCTTTCCTTGTTATTTTCGTTTGTAACTGTAGTACATGTAGCCTGTTTAATCTGTACTTTTTGTTTACAACACATCATTGGGACTATTTCCAGTCTGTTGATGCAAACATAACAAGTAAACAAATACACGCAGTAGAAATCATAAAACATCAAAGACCTTAAGAGAACTTTGGCGAATATCAGAAAGTTCACGTAATACCAGAGAAATTTACGAGAGGTTCAATGATTTTCCTCACAGCTTTTGACTCCTTCGAAAAATCTCTTAACTTTAAAAAAGTTCTCTGAACGTCCTGGAAAATTCTGATCTTTACGGAGTTGGTCTGTTAAGGTTGTCTTCATATTCAGCTAAGTTGAGTGTAGAAGAAATGATTTTTATCAGCACTGGTGTTGGCCATCTGAACCCACCTAAGCAAACCAAACTGACTGTACTGCGCCGTGAACTGGATGTGCACCGAAAGCGGATGCGGCGGAAGAACCTGTCTGCTAAAATCGTTGTGTGCTGGCGACGGAATCACCCGATTGTACCGTCTGCTACAGTCTCCCTACGCGCAAATGTTCTGCTGCTGTATGATCGTTCCTGGCAAACTGCCCAACGGAGTATTGGAGCTTTGGTGATGTCGCAGGTAGACCGGAGCTTCTCACGAAGAACCACTACCGTCCACGAATATGTTTGCGCAAGTGATACATGAGGAGCACTTGTCCATCTGGGAGTACTCGTAGGCAACTAATTCCGTAGACGAAATATCAAGCTGAACATTGGATTAGCTCCTAAGCAACATTGACAGAAACTCTTCTTGGTCTTTTTTTTTATCCCCTGAATAAGTCAATTTTTACCTAGAGAAGCATAATTTTGCTTGAATAAGCCCTTAATCAGCATTCAATGTTTGTTGGGAGCTCGATAGAAGAAGCTTTTATCTAGCATGTAATACGACAAACACAACAAGAAACGGTTATGTATTCAAGTTATTAACGAATTGGAAAGTCGACGAACAGATTCGATCAATGTTACTTAGGACCTAATGCAATGTTCAGCTTGATACCATCTTCATCGAAATGTAAGTATTATTGACAGACATTTACGGCAGATTTCAATCGACTCGCATAAGTGATGAATCATTGTATATAACTTATTACTAGAGGAAATGGATGTAATACATAAATTATATAGGCCCATACATAAATTCAGCAATCGACAAACCAATGACGCATTCATCTAGACAAAATTGATAAATTGCCGATTTTTAGCGATGGGTCCAATCTTAGATCCATAGGCCAACATAAGAGCCATTTCCCATACATATTTTAATACATATACAAAAGGGAAGGGCTGCTAAACGACTGGACAATGCGTACCATTGATACTTCGCGTATCTCCAGGTATAAAATAGACCCCACTAGCGGTCCTTAGCCTCTTGTTCAGAAACTCCTATCCCTACCTTCCCGCGGTGCCGGCTGGGGTACGAGTAACCATAGGGAAGATCGGGTAGCCAACCCCGGTGGGACCTTGGTCGTATGCTGACAGGGAAGGGGGGACTCCTCTCTTCGGAGAGTGCAGTCTTCGAGCGTCTGCTCACCGAGGTGCGGCTCAAAACGGCGTCTGTTCGCCATGTTAGGAGCGGCTGATCAACGTCCTGGTGCCAGCGTGGAACGCTTAACAGTGCTGTGCACGATGGCCCCCCGGCGAGACAATGGGGGTTGGTGCAGGCCCTACAAGCCAGCCGTAAAAAAACAAAAGTACAGGAAGCATACGGACCGGAACAATCGGCATAGACCCAAGCAACGGAAACGGACTAACGATTAGAAACTCAAAACATGGAACTGCAAGTCTCTCAATTTCTTGGGAAGTACCCGCATTCTTTTCGATTTATTGAGGGTCCGCAAGTTCGACATCGTAGCGCTGCAGGAGGTTTGCTGGAAGGGATCGTCGGTACATACGTATAGGGATGGTTATACCATCTACCAGAGCTGCGGCAATACACATGAGCTGGATACAGCTTTCATCGGATGAGGATCAAAGGCCGTTTCTTCAATGTCAGCATAATCAACGTGCACAGCCCTCACTTAGCAAGTGACGATGACGATAAAGACGCTTTTTACGCGCAGCTGGAACGGGCATAAGCCATGACGTCAAAATCGTCATCGGAGATCTTAACGCTTAGGTCGGCCAGGAGGAGGAATTCAGACCGGTTATAGGAAAGTTCAGCGCTCACCAGGTAACGAACGCCAACGGCCTTAGACTCATCGATTTCGCCGCCTCTAAGAACATGGCCATACGTAGTACCTACTTCCAACATAGCCTCCCATATCGGTACACCTGGACATCACTGCAGTAGACAGAATCGTAAATCGACCACGTTTTGATCGACGGAAGGCACTTCTCGGACATTATCGACGTCAGGGCCTATCACGGCGCAAATATCGCCACTACCTTCTAATGGTGAAGGTGCGCCAAAAACTTTCCATTGCCAACAACATTCGGTACCGACGCCCCTCACGGTACAATCTGGAGCGACTGAAGCTGCCCGAAGTCGCAACTGAGTACGTGCAATGCCTCGACGCAGCGTTGCCTGATGAGGGAGAGCTCACTGAAGCCCCTCTTGAGGACTGCTGGAGCAACGTGAAAGCAGCCATTAACAGAACTGCTGAAGGCGCCGTTGGGTTCGTGGAGCGGAATCGGAGGAACGATTGGTTCTACGAAGAGTGTCAGACGGTGTTGGACGAGAAGAACGCAGCGATATAAACAGAAGCGAAAACAGCAAACCCATCTTTTCCGGGATAAGAAGCGCCGCCTGGAAGAGCTGGAGTGCGAAGAAATGGAGCGGCTGTATCGTTCTCAAGAAACGCGCAAGTTCTACAAGAAACTCAACGCGTCCCGCCAAGGCTTTGTGTCGCGAGCCGAAATGTGTCGGGATAAGGAAGGGGGTATCCGGACGAACGTGAGGTGATCGAAAGGTGGAAACAGCACTACGATGAACATCTGTACGGCGCAGAGGCGGAGGTCCAAGGCGGCAGGATGAATGCCTTCGTCGATACAGCGGATGCCAGCTCCCTCGATAGGTGAAGTTAAGGATGCTATCCGACAGCTTAAGAACAACAAAGCAGCTGGGAAAGATGGTATCGGAGCGGAACTTATCAAAATGGGCCCGGATAAGTTGGCCACTTGTCTGCACCGACTGATAGCTAGGATCTGTGGAAAGAAGAAGTAATCTGCCCAGTATAGGAGTGGAAAGAAGAAGTAATCTGCCCAGTATATAAAAAAGGCGACAAACTAGAATGTGAGAACTATCGAGCGATCACTATTCTTAACGCGTCCTACAAAGTGCTTTCCCAGATCGTCTTTCGCCGTTTATCGCCGCTAGCAAGCAGATTTGTAGGAAGTTATCAAGCCGGTTTTGTGGACGGGTGACCGACAAAGGACCAAGTAAGGATTTACTTACGTTGCGACAGATCCTCCAAAAGTTTCGTGAATATCAAGTCCCTACGCGCCACCTATTCATCGATTTCAAGGCCGCTTATGGTACTATTGACAGTGAAGAGCTATGGAAGATTATGGACGAGAACGGTTTTCCCGGGAAACTGACCAGCCTGATCAGGGCTACGATGGATGGTGTACAGTGCTGCGTGAAGATATCGGGTGCGTTATCGGACTTGTTTGAAACTCGCAAAGGACATCGACAATGCGATGGTCTTTCCTGCCTCCTGTTCAACATTGCTCTAGAAGGGGGGGGGGGCACGATCTTCAATAAGTAGTTCATCTGCTTCGCTGACGACGTGGACATTATCGGAAGAACGTTTCAGGCCATGGCGGAGCAGTACACCATCCTGAAACGTGAAGCAGAGAAGGTTGGATTAAGGTGATACTCTAAGGAAGCCTTAGCGTGAAACTTTAAAGGCACAAATGTCAGCTTCCACAAAGCATACAAATTTGAAATTGTTACTCCTCGTTTGCTGTACTACTACAAACAGAGAGTAGCAATTTCAAATGTGTATGTTTTGTGGAAGCTAACATTTGTGCCTTTGAAGTTTCACGCTAAGGCTTCCTTAGAGTATCACCTTAAAGGTGAATACGTCGAAGACAAAGTATCTGTTAGCTGGAGGAACCGAGTGGGATAGGGCTCGCATAGGCAGAAGCGTGACAATCGCCGGGGATGAGTTCGAGAAGGTGGATGAATTTGTGTACCTCGAATCATTGGTGACGGCGGATAACAACTGCAGCAGAGAAATTCGTCGGCGTATTATTGCCGGAAGTCGTGCTTATTACGGACTCCACAAGACCCTGAGGTCGGGTAAACTTCACCTCCGTACTAAATGTAACAGACGCTGATAAGACCGGTAGTTCTCTACGGACACGAGACGTGGACGATGTTCGAGGAGGCCCTGCAAGCACTGGGTGTTTTCGAACGACGAGTGCTTAGGACCATCATTGGCGGGGTATGTGAGAACGGTGTGTGGAGGCGAAGGATGAACCACGAGCTGGAGCAAATCTATGGCGAACACTGTATCCAGAAAGTTGGTAAGCTGGACGGGTACGATGGGCGGGACACGTTTTAAGAATGCCGGACAACAATCCCGCAAAAATGGCGTTTGCCTCGAATCCGGCCGGTACAAGACGAAGAGGAGCACAGCGAGCAAGGTGGTTAGACCAAGTGGAGCAGGATTTTGGAAGTGTGGGACGGTCAAGAAATTGGAGACAAGCAACCACGAACCGAGTGAATTGGCGTAACATTGTGATGCAGGTGAAATCCTGATGGATGTCGAACCAGGATAAATCAAACAAAAGGGAAGGGAGGGTTCAACTGTTGATAACATTTCGTGGATAAAGGGCGGGCTCTTCTCCACTTTCATGGGGCATCCTTTAGGATAAGGACTCGTTCCATAGCGAAGTATATGATCTTGTTTGCTGGAAGGAGATTCTTCTTCTGTTCTCGGTGGGTTTCGCAAGCAGGTTTCTGCTTACGGGTCCACCCCTCCGTTTTTCACCCTTCATGAATATGATTTGCCAGTGGCACTTGATCAAGTCATCCTGATTGGATTGTCCATTGCTATGTGCAGACGCCTTGCTACATAAGTGGTAGTCTCAATCATCGTCATCATCATCTTGCGTTGATGAGTTCATTGAAATGGTTAATTGGCATAGCAGGATCTGTTCAACGAACATTTAATATCAACAAACACACCTCTGTTACTCCACGTTCGATTGTAAATTTCAAGGCAAACGACTTTTAAATATCGGCAACCGGTTGTCGGTCAACACCTTCACCGTGCGATTTTGCTAATTCAGTGAAACATAGCGATGTTTGACTTATTCCAAAAAAAAAAAACAAACAAATTTCTAACGGATTCCTTTCAAGTTGATTCATTCCGGCTTCTCCGCGTTTAATTTGCACATTGTCATTACTCAAATGAAACTATCTTACTTACTATCTCCAACAAACAAAGAGTAGTTAGCGCGCGAGCGCTTATCGCATGCTCAAAATTCACGTGCTTCCGCACCCTGATCAACACGCCCACGCAAGGCCACGCTCAATTATGACTATTATGCTATCTTATCATCCTCGGAAAAATGGCGCATTGAAGACAATAATATTCACACCGTAAAACTGCAAAGCAGGTGAAAAATACTGTTCGCTTTAAGATAAAACCACTCGTGTGCGCCGCATGCTCGACGCCAGTCAATTCGGATTCCATCGCAATCGTCCGTATTTACCTATTTACTCTTACTAGTCTGCTAGTAATTAGCTGAATTTCAAGCCTCCCCCCCCTCCCACGCTTGACTTCAATCTAGTGGGAATAAAATGAAAACCGTACGGACGTTTTCTTGACCTAAATAATGGTCCTAGCAGAAATCGGCGATCGACGCAAGCCTACCGGCGATTGTATGTTGTTTACGTTACGAATTTCCAACATCCAACAAACCGGCCCCGAATTCTCAACACATACTAATAGATTCATCATCCCCCTACCCCCCCTCCCAGCCAGGCAGCCGTCGCTTGGTTGGGTTGTTTACGGTTGGCTTCCGGCTGAAGCCGATTGAAGAAATTAATTCCGAACGTTACATGAATTTTTAATTATGACGACTCCCTTCTTTTGCCGAGTGGGGGCTAAGAAGGTATCCAAAGGTATCGAATGGTGAGAAGGAGCGGTTCGGGAGGATTTGTAACGATGGCTAGACACGAGTTCTGTGAACGAGATTTTAGAATGCATTTCGTCGAGTCAATGTTTCGCTCGGTGGATTTTATGCTAATTGGGTTATCGTTTTGCTGTTAAGTGGTGAAATATTCAGTTTTCTACTGTCGGTTGACGCAAGATTGATGCAAATTTTGAATGTTGGGTGGATTATTTTGGTATTTCTTTTTAATTTATATAAGATTTGAATTCACGTTTTATGGATTCAAACGTTTTGAGTAATCTAAAGGCCTTCGTTAACTAAATAATTGTTGATATTTAAGTCAAGTCGTTTTTCCCTGAGAAAAAAAGTTGTAATAGATCTTTGTACCAATATAAAGTGAAGCAAAGGCCTCAGATAGACAAGTGGAATATATTACCAAGCCGGAGGTACTGGGTTCGATTCCCGATATTCTCTAGAACAGTGATTCTCAAACTTGTATCCACTGCAACCTACTTTGAGAAATTGGAAAAGCTCGTGACCCATCAATTTTGAATACAGATGTTGTTAGGCCAAATAAATATAACAACTCCAAAATTCATTACTTCATTATGACGGCTACCAAGCCTTTTGAAATTTTTATTGATTTATAAGTTGTTTAGATTTTCTTTCTTTACTTTTCTTAATTCTTGGGTTATTGATTAGGTAGGTTCCGATTCTGCTTGTTGTTGTTTCATTTTTATACCTGTGATCTTAACATGTTTACCAAGGGAATGAGTATTAAAGGGGGCTAGATTATGATAAGTCTTTAGTGGGAATGATCTGAGGGTTTCTGGAACTTCTACTCGTTCACTTTGACTTAAACCGTGGAGAGGCGGTAGTGTGAGTAGTTAGTACTTAAGTGTGTTTCTCGTGGTTTGTAAAGTTTAAAATGTGAGAAGTCTTAATGAAAAAAATAAAAAGAATTTAATGCATTTCTCGTTCCTTTCCGTTAGCTTGTAGAGTTCAAACGTTAGGTCACAAGTTGCGTGCGGTCAACTTTTTGTGTGTGCTAAGTGTGTAGAATGGTAGTATGAATAATTTCGCTTTTGTGCAGATTGAAGTTTGCACCGCATCGCTTGTAGCGTAGATGGCTTTGCTCAGCATACCGCATTCAAGAAATTAGATCATGCTCTCTAGACCCTACGGGTTCCCGGTTCGGTAGTGAATTCGGAAGGGAGACACCGTTACACTGTTCTCCGACAGAGCGTTGGCCAAATCCGTAAATATCCACCACGTGAACCCACGTGCTTTCTTAATTTTCGATGAACCCCTCTGCACCTCCGGCAATCGGTGCTAGTTTCAGTACCAGCTCGAAGGTTTCGATTGTGAATTTCTGCACCACACCAGTGCGGGGTGCAATGTGCAAATTGAATTTCATTAATAAATAACCATGTTATAATTTAACTTGACACTAATTCGTAAAAAAAATTTTTTTTTGATTCGCACCCCATTATAGTCAAAAAAACGCCATGAATGCTGTGGGATTAATCAGTTCCCAAAAAAATACCCCAAATAACCCCAACAATATTTCCCCGAAGAACCGTTGAGTGTAATTACATGGTAACTCGCAGTGAGGTGCGCTGTAATGCTGCGTTTTTTAGGAGCATTCAGACAAAACCGGACGTGCGCTCATACGAATACAAATTGGATTCCGGCCGGAGCACGTTCTGGTAGGAGGAAATTCTGTCAAAATTGTTTATCGATATCTTTGACGCACAAAGTTTATTCCTTGCTTGCCGAATGCATCAAAACGATACAAGCTAATCGCGCACTATAAGCGCGGTGGTGTAGTGGTAAGCGTGATAACCTCTCACCCCAGCAGGCCTGGGTTCCATCCCAGTCGGTGCCACCGGGATGTTCTGAGGCATAACATCTCTGATCACGCCTTCCTTCGGAATGGAGGTAAAGCCGTTGGTCCCCGGTTCATGAGTTGATGGGTCGATAGGTAGGGTCCAGGTGTGGAAGCTACCTCCCTGGCGTCGGTAACATTGGTGCTCAGCACGGAAAACCAGATCGACGGAAAACAAATCAAGGGAAAAAAATCGCGCACATGTTTTGCAATTTATGAGAACGGTTCAGTTTAATTTACAACAAACTAGAGTTCTTATGCAAAGATTTATTGTTGGCCTTGAAAAACGCCGTTTTTTCACTATTTTTTTATGGGTGACTGATAAATTGACCAAGTCCTACTGATTGCAATGTTCAAACTTTTCTGATTTCGACGGATCACAGTTACTCCGATGAGCTGGATGTTCGACGAAATTTTAGGTACGTGTTTGGCAAAGATAACCCATGGACCATGGCGGCGGATCTCATTTCCCTGGACCGATTTGCGTCTGCGTCTGGTTGTTTTTCATTAGTGTGAGGTGTATGTATTGAGCTGCTAGCAATGCTACCATGTCCACACTACAGCGAACGAGTCCGAAGTCTCCGGTTCATGGGTTGATGGGTCGATAGGTAGGGTCCGGATGTGGGAGCTGCCTCCCTGGTGTCGGTAGCATTGGTGCTCGGCACGGAAAACAAATCAAGGAAAAAAGTTCGAGGTCGAACCGTCCAACGTGCAACGTTGAATGATTGTGCGGCTTCGGCTTCTGTCGTTAGGGATCAACTTTCTGATGGCTGTGTTAGAGGTTTAGTACCTTGCGGTGGAAGAAAATGTATGTGAAATTTGAATATTTCCATATTTCTTCATTGTTAACTATTTAAATATTTGACAATTATAATGTGTGACATACCACACAAATACTATAGCACTGGTGAATCGATCGACATACAAATCATCAAAATCCATTGATTTTGGAATTAAATTATTATCAATTAAAGTCTAACCAATTTCCGTTGCATTTCTCTGAATTGGCACCGTTCCCGGAAGACGTAGTTCTACGCCAAAAATAGTGTCTCTGGTCTCATTTGGAAGTGTCTTCCGACTGTTCCCGGAAGTTGTTTCCAAACATCCTTGGAATTATTTTCACGAAAACTGTCTGAAGTTTGTTTCAACATTCGCCGGTAGTTTATTCCGACTTCTTCCAGAAAAAGCTTATGCCTTCCGCTAGAATTATCTCCTGTCTTCTGTGGGAAGTTTATTAGATTTTTCCCGGATAATATTCTGCCTTCTGCAATTGTCTATTTACTTCTTGCACAAGTATCTTCTAATTATATCATTAAACTTTCCGCAGAAGCTTCTTCCAACATTTACCGGAAGTCGACTTTTGTCAGAACGTAAAGCAAATTATTTTCTGTGCTATTTCTCAGGAAACCAGATCTTCTTCTTCTTCTTCTTCTTCTTCGCATTTGAAGCTTATTGCGTGCACCCAACTTCACAGTTATTAACACTCCGAATACGATGCCTCCGGTAAAATGTGTAACGGCAAACTTGCAATGTTTGAAAATCATAGCTCAGCAATTTACTGACGAATTTCAAATCAATTGGCGCTATAGTTTCAATAGACTTTAAAGGTTTATTCGGTATCAATAGGTTTAAAATCTAGCGACAAATAGCTAAGTAATGATTTTTCAATCATTGCCAATTTGCCGTTACACATTTTACCGAAGGCATCGTCTTTGGAGCGTTAATTGAGAGCTTTGGCATCGAGTACCATTTTTGCATTAGTATAATTGTGTGGCAAGTACAATCATGCGATATGCCCAGGGAAGTCGACGAATTTCCCAATCCGAAAAATTCTTAGACCGGACTAGGATTTGAACCCAGTCGGTGATTTATGTAAAAACTTCTTACTTCCGGGAATGACTTATCGGGATAGTCACTTTAACGCTCTTGCGTCATTCGTGACTTATCCGGAGCTGAGATTTGAACTTGTGACTTTGGCGTGAGAGGTATGGATGCTAACCACTACGCCAGCGTCGCCCCCAAATTGTATATTATTCAACTTAGTTTTAATTTAATACGTAGATAACTTTTGAGACGATTAAGACCCTTGTACTGAACCAAAGACACCCACCAAACCCCTTAGGGGCTGTTCATAAACTACGTACACAGTTTTTTTTGGATTATTGATCCCTCCCCCCCTGCGTAGACAATTTTCCATACAAAAAAAATTAAAATTTGTATGGGCCGTGTATAATTGCCACCCCCCCCCCCCCCTAAACTGTCTATGTAGTTTATGAACAGCCCCTTACCCAACTGTCTATGGGGTTTATGGACCAACGTCACATAAAAATGACTTGAATGGAAATTTGGCACGATTATTACTCATTCGAGTCCATTTTTACAGTATCAAAAAATAATCTAAGGATAAATGCCAGCTCAAAATTCCAAACTGCTACAAATAAATCAAAGAATTACTCATGTTTCGCCTCTATTTCGGTCACTTTTTGATCCACCCTAATGCACTTTTCAGTCACTTTTATAAACAATTTGGTCACTAAAGTCACTAATTTTTTAGGCACCATTAACTACCAGGGTCTCAGTAAAAGCCTTTCGTTTCGAGATGCGCAATGTGGCCCCAGTTTTGAGGATAGCCGAAGCGCATAATGCACAATGCACTAAACCGCAAAAATGAGAGTTCGCAGTAGGCCGCGCTTGAAAGCTGACGTGTTTTGCTTTTGCTGCGTATTTTTCGTCAGCAATATAAATATTTGGTTTCAAGTGTTCATAAAATTATCATTTAATGATATATCGTGTTTTGGCTGTGTTTGCCTTGAGTGACTCGGTTGACTTAGAATCTAACCTCCAAACTCTACGACGCAGCTTCAGTTCCATTGTTCGGTGTTGGTTTTCATTGCCTCCCGGGAGCCCGGTTCTCAGAGTTCAGATGCCACACTTTCGGCGTGTAGTTCTATTGACAGATTCGTCACCGGGGGCGAGTTTAAACCCGGTCAAAAATAATATTAAATTCGTCAAAACAACCTAAAAAATGCAAACTTTCTTTAAAAATGGCCTCACATTCACTAAATTAGTCTATAATTATCAAACGTTAAAATTGCCAAACTTAGCTTTGAAATCGCCAAACTCATAAGCCTGGCAACTCTTGTGATAATCTTACAATCTGGCTTGAATATGTAAAAATTGCCTTGAAATCTTCTGAATAAATGAAATAACAGCTCTGAAAACGCCAAATCAATTGACCTATCAATTTCAAAAACGGCAAAAACGGTTCGTAAATGATTTTAAAACGCCAAACATTTCTGCATGGCTGAAGAATTTTTTAAAGGAAAACCGAAGAAGAAACATCCGACAATTGAGTAAAATGGTCAAAAAATTCTGGTAAAGTCGGAATAAAATTCTGGTGGAACATCAAAATCATCGTTAAATAACAATATTTAAGTTAAATAATTAAATGTTTATAAATAATTTATGGATATTTCGTAATACGGAAGTTCATAATTAATCATTTAGGAGTTTATAAGAAGTATAAGAAAATTGTAGAGCGATCGTCATGGTTTTCCAAGTTATATCTGGTGACGATTTTCCAGCTGATCCTCGATCATCCTTTGGACACTAGAATAACGGACCTCCACCAAGGCTGTTGATGTTGGTTCGCTAGCAACTAGTTTTGCAAAAAATGAAGTGTTTTCGACCGAAATTGATATCGAAAGTGTACGAATGTGAAAAGTGTGATCTGTGAAAAACATCGTCACAAATTCCATCGTCGTTTTGCAAGCCGCGAAGTGATTTTTTGGTTCAAATGAGAAAAGGTGATTGAACTACAGTTAGTGCTGATAGGCAAACGCGGTAAAATGCAAACATAAGAGAACGAGGATCCGCGAGCGAGCTGTGTGATGAAGACGAAGCGTTTGGCGGAGGACAACAGACATCAGCTAAAAGGCTACTGGAATGGCTCGTGGAACAGAGGAGTCCGGAAAAGTTGATGACCAGTTTTGGTGAGATCATTCCATTTTTATCTATAAATTAGGAATTTTGGGAACATTGAAGGCATTTGGTGAGGTCCTTCACATATGATTGTTAAATTCACTCTTACATAATTCGAAGCGTTCGGTACGGTATGTCCACGCATCCTTCCACCCCTGTAGATTTACGATGTGCATCGCTGTTTAAATATATTTATTCTAAATCGAATCATTTCACAGAATCATCTTTGCGGCAAATGCAACGCAGTAGGCCTGGCCGTTTTGATGTTTGTGTCATATCTCAGATATGCTGCAAACATCAATGTTGACTAGAAAAATGATTAGGCGTTATCTAACCTAATCATTTTCCAGGATGCTTTCTCGTATTGGCTGCATTTGTATTAGATTAGATTTCCCTATATCTGCCATCCATCTGAAGGCAGCACGTGATCCAGCGGTGGGTCGTAACCTATAGATTGAGAAACGCTGCTCTAGAATATCATTCGAATTGTTTTCTCGACTTCCCAATATACAAATTGATGCATTGGTTGGTATAGAAAGCTATCAAAATCATTATCTTTGGATGTGCTTCAAAGAACATAAAGCTACTTTAAGAGCGACAAATGAATTCTTCGGATTGGTGAAGAAGGGGATGCTGGAATACAGGTTAATTGCGGGTTGTGCATAGTATGACGGAAATTAGATCAAAGCCTTTGGAAAAAGCGCAGGAAAGATCGCACTAAATTATAACGTTTTTTTGACGTAGGATTACGTCTTTCGACAACGTATTGGGGGTACGATTTCAAAAAACCAAAATGGACCGCATTACAAAAAGTGGTCAGGTTTTGACCACATATAAGTCTGTCAATAGAGAATGGATTTTAATTCTAAACAAGCCAATCGATTAAAAATTATGCTAAGAATCTGCTAAATTGAACACTTAATTAATTTTCAGTAGGTCACTACTGAAAATTACACAAATGTTCAACTGTTATCACCGATTGCCTGCAAACAGCGCATTCCGTAACACAGATTTCAAAATCGAATTCGATCTTGTCTCCCTGAATGGTGCTTATTCAATCACCGTGTGTGGTGGTGTATGTTAGGTCTTCAGCAGCAGCCGCAGCACCAGCAGTGCTTCCGGCGCGTAGCGTTGAACATTGTACACAACGAAAGGCTGCCCGCAAGTAGCGAGCTGCAGCCCACATTAGCGTCCATTAACCGAAGAAGGAGGAAGAAGCCTCACCGCTTCTCATAAGTCGCTGTGCCAAGCGTGTCACCCTCGTTCCAAACAACATACAGCTCGCCAGCCTCATCCGTAATGAACACCCTAATAGCTCAGCATTACTCAACCATCACGACAAAACGGTCCTTTTCAGGACCATCATAAATTTTATAAAGAGTATTTTTTGGACACAGGTTGGTTTCCCTAACACAGATTTCAAACTTGAATTCCATCCGGTATCACTGAACGCTGTTCATTTGCTGTTCCGTGTATGGTGAGTGGTGTTCTCCAGTACACAACGAAAGGCTCCCCGCAAGCAGCTAGCTATCGTTCCAAACAACATACAGCTCGTCAGCCGCATCAAACCAAAAGTTCCGTGCGTTTTGTGCACGAAAATGCATAATTTTGACAACAGAAAACGAGGCGTTTTCGTGATGGGAAAAGTGGTTTCCCAAAAATCAGTCGCCGAATATTGATACAAAGCACTGAGCATGCCAGACCGTACCTATTTTTATACCTTTTGATGCAAATTTTAAGCCCCTCCTATAAATAGAATTATGCAAAAAAAAAAATCTTGCGGAATTCTCTTAACACAAGGGGCTTTAATTTTGTATCAAAAAGCATAAACGTAGGTACCATCCGGTAGGCTCAGATTCTGAGATTGATGTGTTTTCCCTAATACATATTTCATTTCCGCACTGCTATCATCTCCAAGAACATCGAGGACAAATTTCCAACCCATCGATCTTTTTCAGGACAACAAATGACTGATAAAAGAGTTAACTAAATAGTAAGAGCTTGTATCCAAGACATACCGTCCAGGATTGGCTTGTACATCGACAGAGCACCTCACAAACAGAACTCTCAAATTGCTTCCGAATTTCAACCTATCGAACTTTTTCACTCATAACGAGTTAAGAAATCAATTTAATATATACTATAATTTTGCAGTGACATCAAAACTACGTTTCGTAAACCTACGTCAAATCTACGTTCGTGTTTTGGATACAACCTCTTACTTTTTTTCTTGATATCTAAATAAATCTACATCGTTGGGCATTTGTTTTCTCCCCTGCATTGCCTAATAAATAATGTCCTAAAATGATCCATCTCAGTTCAACAGCAATTTTCATCACAATGAAGATCGTTCCAACTGAACACCAATTTGGCACTAAACCCTCCATTCGGTGAAACTTCACACGACGGCACCTTCTGTTAATCTTAGCTTTTCTTCGCGGCTAGTCACGACTTTAATTAAACTGCCCCATATTGATTAACTTTCCATCGTGTGGCACCGGCGTTTCGGAGGTTCGTCTCGTCCCCTAGATCACACACTTTCCCATTCGTGCACACTTTTCACACTCTCTGTCACAACCAAATCCTCTTTGAATAACACTGAGCCCCATCGAAACTTCTAAACTACCACGCAGACGGAGTTTGGACCCAAATTTGGTTTGGCTCCCACGACGACGACAGCAACGACGGCGATCAATCTAAATGCCGTTTCTTCCAATTAAAAATCGACACTGAGCCACTATTTCACAGAGCGGGATGTTAGACTTTTACCGAGCTCCCTCCGCTGCTTCGGATCGAAATGGGGTTTAATTGAATTACAGCCACCGCTGCTGGCTGTTGTCATCGTCGTCGTCGTCCCAGAGGGATTAAAGTTGTAAATAATCGATTGAATCGTGAAATCGGAACCACGGCTCCCGATCAGCACTAAATGCACCCTTTGAGGAACATTTTTCCACACAAACAGAAACTTGATTGATTGGAAGCCGATGGTGGTGGTTGGAAAATTCCTGGTTGTGATTTTTCCTCATCATTTCCCAGCAATTTTTCACTGCATTTCTCCGCGCCGGTTTTCAATCGCACTAAAATTTCCATTCACATTTTTCCGATCGATTGCGAATTGCGAAACGAATCCAATTAATTTCACTGATTCGGCAAATTGCACGCCAGCTGCCGAAGAACGCCCGGTGCACGAAATTCACAACCTATCGATTTTCAGGGGGAAGGGGGTGGTTCTACACTGATTCCACACACACAAAACGCAAACAAACAGATCGAATTCGAATCTATTACCACTTGAGCGATAAGAAAAGCAAATCCTCCTCAATACCGTCTGCTGTCTGATGATGACGTCGCGAATGACATCAATCGGCGACGGGGCGACAATTCGCGGTTCGTTTTCGGCGGTAGTTTTACCACTACTGAAAAAAGGCGGCGGATTCAGGTTTGAGTTGAGCAGTCAGCCAGCCAGAGTGGTGCGCGTGAAACACGATCACGTTCCGGGTGGCGCACGGAGAAGGTAGCGAGAGAGAGGATATCAGCCTTGGAAATGTGTTCCTATACACGGAGAGGATCGAGAATTGAGGAGAGCGAAAGTCTGCTAGGGGTGCTCAATAATGTTCTGTTCGTTTAAAATATGGAAGGAATCTTACAGAATAAATCATGGGAAATTTTCGAAGGTAGTTGGAAGAAACTCTGGAAGAAACCTGCATAAACGCGAACCATTGCTTGACCGTACCGAAAATGGTTAATAATTGTTTATAATCCCTGCTCAACTTTAACTGCAATGGTTATGGAACTTTACAAGAACGTTTGTGTGTTTTACAGTTTTGACCTTATTTATTATGGTTTTTTGGAAGTGAACCTTACAAATAATGGGTTGTTGAGAACCATTACCATTCAAAATAGTTGCTTTCTCCACACACTATACGAGAACCTTGTTACTTATGGTTTGAGAATTTTAATCGTAATGGTTATGGTTATCAGTAAGGTCCATGGATGGTTTTGTATTGTCGATCAGCTTTATGTGGAATATATCGTGAATTGTTTGCCTGTAAATTAATGATTACCAATTCGCGATAAATTCCACATAAAGTTGATCGACAATACAAAACCATCCATGGACCATACTGACAACCATAACCATTACCATTAAAATTCTCAAACCATAAGTTAACCCCCTTACGTACTCATTTCCTAGGTAAGAATGTCAAGATCACAGGTATAAAAATGAAACTTTAATGTGCAGAATCGGAGATAGGCCTAACTAAAAAAAACCAAAGATTTAAGTAAACTAAAGGAGAAAAATCTATAAAAATCTCTAATAAGGTCTTCAGTCTCTGAGGCAAACAAGATCGACGGTAAACAAATCAAGAAAAAAGGGGTTCCACTGAATTTAGGAAATTAAATTCCTGGGTTTTTTCCGGGTTTTCCCGGGTGTCCAACATATTTCACCGGAATTCATATAAATAGTTACATAGAATTTCAGCAATTTAGCATTTATAAAAAAAAAAGTTACGGCATTCTATTTTAAACGCAAAAAAACGGATAAGAAACCTCCCTTCATCCCATTGAGAACGCAAAATCAAATTACAGAATTTTGAGCATTTATTAGGTGTCAATATTGCATACAATTTGCAAATTCCACTCTATAATTTAGGTGATTCTGTAAGGCCGACATTTGAAATATAATTAAAAGTCTCAGAATTTTAAAATGCATCTAAGCTACGCGTAAATTTTTTGATGGACTCTAGTCCAAGTTGATAGAATGAGGTTGAAAATTACTTTAGAAAGCAATTAGTAGACCTCCTAGAGTGGACTGAAATTTTGTTCGAATTTTGCTTGCCAAAATTATTGAGATTTTGTAGCTAGACAAGGGGTGGTCTTATTTTGCGCCAACTTTTTTCTAAGTGTGCCTCAGTGTGCCACAGCGGTACCGACAGAGTCGAGAAGTCATTGAACTGACTTTTGTTTGCTTGTGAATGATGCCTTGTTTGGCAACCTGGTATTTTAACAGCTCATGTTTTTGTTTTGTTTTTCAATGTTTACAAAAACGACACGGACTCCAGTTGGGACTACACATTGAAAGCAGCCGTCTCCAAGAATGCCTGCAACGGACGAGGCCCGTTGCTACACGATCCTACCATCACCCCGTGCAACGTACAACCATGGTCCTAAAGATCTTATAATTTTTTAGAGTATAAAATGAGTTTATTTGAAATGAAGTGTGAATTCATTGTAAGGGAGTATTTCAAATCTGCTCACGAAAGGATAAAACAAAATGTATGTTTTTCAGTGATCTAAAATGGGAAAATGAAGTACACCGAGTCTTTTCGTTTCGTTTTCTCTAACATGAGAATCCTAGAAGACGATTGTGGAACCAAAGAGCTTTAAATGTGAACAGTCCCTACAATTAAAGAACATTTAATTACTGTACAGTCAGTCTAGCGTGTTCAACATATGGAAGTGTTCCATATTTGTCGAAGAATTTATGTTGTTGTTGACTGTCTATATTATGAAATAAAAGCTGAACACAATGAAACTGTTTATTCTCAAGACTACTAAACATTTAACAGACTAATCATAGTTTACCAAACCACCGAATTTATATATACATAACAATAATTTGAAAATAACAATATGGTAAACGATAAAATGAAACCTGGAAAATGGAGCATTTTTGTAAGGTTATCGGTCAGCTCATTAACCCATTTAATGAGCATGCCTCCAATATCGCCACATATTTTATAATCTGTGACGTAAAATCATTGTAACTTTCCACTAGAAGCTAGTTCAAGCCTCTAAGGGAACATCCATTAAGTAAGTCACGCTCTGGGGGGGGGGGGGGAGGGGTTACAAATGTGTGACAAGCAATGCATTAGGTAGTGGAACAAAGTGACGAATGGATAGGGGGAGTACATTTTCTCAATTTTTGCGAGGAGTACTTAATGCATGCTTTCCAACTCAATGGTTCCAACACTATTGGTTTTTTAGGGTGAAATAATCTTTAAACGAAATCTGTAGGACCATAATGTCCACATGGGAATGTTCAAAGTAAGCGTCTGTAAGAAAAATATCAGGTGAATTGAATGTTACGATAGTCAATTTTAATAACCGTTCTAAAGTTTGTTCTGAACCGATTTTTCGATTTGAACTTGTCTAACTTGGCGACCTTCATGAGCTTCAAGTAGAAGGGCATCCATGGGAATATTGTTCATTTCTGCGGCCCATAATGCTACGGAAGCTATGAGACTTAGCTCTCCGGATGCCACAAGTTCCGATGCCATTCCCACCAGCTTAAATGTCCGTAGTCATTATCACAGGATCAAGATCCTAGTGGGTGAAAACCTCCGTGAAAACTATACTTATAACAAGATAGTCATTTCCAGAGCTGTATTTTGAACGATACATTTAAACGAGCAATAGTTGAATGGTTCCAATGGCCATCAGTATAGCTTCCTCCTGGGACTGGATCAACGAGTCACGTACGATACGGTCAGCGGTGTGTAGTTAATTCTATAAATATTTAAACTCACAACTGTTTGACACCGGGACTTCTGCGCCGTCTCTGAAGGGAACGTGTCTACATCCCTGACTGCTAGTCTAAGCCAGTCGGCAGTTGTTGGGGAGGACATGTTTTGCTCCTGGGTCTCCGGGCGTTGTCGAGGTAGGGAGAGTTTTCGGAATTTTGAGAAGCATTACAAAAAGGGATAATTCAGGCATTAATTGAATGGTTTTATTGATCCAATGGCGGGCGGCAGGTGAAACAATGCAATAGATAAACCGACCGCTGTCTATGTCAAGCTGCCGATCCTCGTGGCTATCGGCGGCTGTAGTGTGAACTGATCCCAGATCCTGGGAGACCACGGACGTTAGCTGTCCCAGAGGTTGCAATATCGGTCCCCGAAAGGCACAGTATCACTGCCTTATAGGCTCTTCACATACTACCTTCCAAAAATGCACTCTAACAACGTGCCTCACGTCTCTGAACCCCATCCAAATTTCACCTGATCCACTCTGTTCCACAGCTCCAGATTCACTGACCTTCTCTCCTCTTCATCATAGCTCATCCACCACCCTTTCGTTATGCGTTTTGCTATCTACTACAAATTAACCGTTAATTTTCTGAGCATACTGAACACTGTTTCTTTTCCTATCGTCCTATATGCAACAAAAAACTGTTACCGTTCCGTAATAATGTAATAAATGTTTAATGTACGCAAAATCAGATAATATTTGAATCCAAATGTCAGAAAATTTGTTTATAGGCTATAGCAACCGAGCAAACAAACCATCGCTAGATATTTCTTAAGTATTTCTTAAGTATTTTTAAATATTCCCCGATATCTATAGGTATATCGATAGAAATACCAAGTTTAGAGTGGGATGCCCCTAGAAATTACCTATTCTCTTTAGCCTATCTAGACATTTCGATTCCTTTGAAAATCTTTTAACTCTATTCAAAACAGCAAAACTCTTCCGAAATTTTTATTTAGAAACCCTTGACAGTATTTTAAAGAAATTCTTTCTAATTGTCAGCATTTTTTTGCAATCAATTTTGTTGGAGTTCTGTGATGAATCTTTCGCACTAGGGTTAAAATTATTGCCAGAACATTCTTAGAATTCTGTTTCTTGTTGAATTCTGGTCATAATTCTCTTGGAATACTGCTTAAAATTCATCTGTCATTTTCCTCACGATCCCCATACAAATCTCTTAGAATCAAGTAGAAATTTTCCGCAAAGTTTTGTTTTTCACAACTCCTTTTTGAAATCTTCTAAAATTACCTAACAATTTAATTTAGAACATTCATTCTTCTCCACAGAAATCCCTCCAAACGGGATGTGTGGGAATCCTTCTCAATATTTGTTTGAAATCAACACATTGAATTCTTTCAAATTTCTGTCCACTAGATTCTATAGATTGTTCTGTAATTTGTTATAAGCCTTAAAATGCCCCTTCAAATATGTGATCTTGAATTTTTTCAAAACCTTACAAATTTTCTTCAAATCTTGTATCACGAAAGTTATTATTAATCACAGATTTTGAAAAAAAAAGTTCTAGTTTCAAACTCTACACAAATTTAAAGCCCCACGATCTTGGGAATCTTCTAAAATCACATTTATCCCTTCAGTAAATTCCTTTCAGTACGTTCTTAAAAATGCGTAAAATTTCGTTTTTTTTGTTGAATATTAACAACCGGGAATTTTTTTAAGATTTAAACCGGGAAAACCGGGGAAAAACCGGGACTTTCAAAATGAAAATGCACTGGCCACCCTGTGAATGCATGCATTGCAAACGATTAGAAGTAAACTGCACCAGGTTCGTGGACACGAAGCGCTTCGGGTAAAAGCCGTGTTATTCTGAATGATGAATATGCGCTGTCCAGAGGCCGCCATATTGGATTTTATTTCGCCATATTGGATTCCAAAATGGCGGCAGATGTCGATTTCTTACTTTGACTCTTATACCAAGGTATTTCCTTTTGGTGATTTTATTACCTCAAAATCAGGTAAGGTTAAAATCAGCCTTAAAATTTTGATTTTTGTGATTTTGCTACTCTCAATATCATCCATTCAATTTCCCGATTCTTTCGAGTTTTCCGATTCAGTGACCACCCAGTAAATATGTTTCATACAAAAGCCTTGAACAAAAACTGGTCCATAGCCAGGCATGGACAATCATTTACATTCATTTCATGCATTCATTTATATTCATTTGCCTCTAACTTTTTTCATCAACAGCATTCCATAAAATGATTTATAGAGGTTTAGTAGGTTTTGTTATTAGCTACAACTTTTGCCTCTAACTCAAATCTGTATCTCTTATGCATCACGAATTAGAGCGGGCAGAAATCGTTACTGTTTTTCAGTGAATGTAAAATACATTCACTGAAAACAGTAGTGGATTCTGCTTGCTCTGGTTCGTCATGCATAAGAGATACGGATTTCTTAAAAAAAAGTTGTAGCTAATAACAAAATCTACAAAAGCTCGATACACTTTTTTGCGGAATTCTGTTGATGAAAAAATTTAGGGGCAAATGAATGTAAATGAATGCATGAAATGAATGCAAATGATTGTCCATGCCTGTCCATAGCAACAAACACTCAAATTGACTCACATTTTGTACACTCAACTCCAAGACCTTGGTGATCTCGTCCTTTCCTTGGTGATCGCTTCAATAGGGACAACATATGAGTCAATTCGAGTGTTTGTTGCTATGGACTACATTTTGCTCATGGCTTTTGTATGAAACATATTTTATTTATTTATTTGTCGTCAATCAGTGTAGACCGTTTTACAATAGTGCTGTTGCCTTACATGCTATTTTAAAACATACGTTTTATTTGAAATTGTCAGCAAATGTAGACTGCATATACAAATATCTAAAAAATAAAAATTGTTTTAAATTTAACGAGATGAAATCCTAGCAGTTAGTGTTCTCCTTACTGTATCTTTAGACATCGTTAGATCTATATGCTCACAATAATTATTATACACTCTCATCATTCTATTAATTGGTCCATTTTTACCATAATTCGTTCTGTGAGGTGACAGTTGAAATACATTTCGAGTTCTTAACATGCGTGATGGTACGTAAAAATTTAATCTTGCTAATATTTTTTCTGAATTTACGCGTTGTGAGATAATATCATTGACAAAGGAAATCATGGAAATTTCTCTTCGTTTCTTAAGTGTTTCAATGTTTATCAACATGCAACGGGACTCATAAGAAGGAAGGGGAAAAGAGGTCCAGCCTAGTTTCCTAAGAGCAAATAACAAAAACTGTTTTTGAACTGATTCCATACGATTTATATAAGTTTCA
This sequence comes from Ochlerotatus camptorhynchus, assembly GCF_037179485.1. Lineage (NCBI taxonomy): Eukaryota > Metazoa > Arthropoda > Insecta > Diptera > Culicidae > Ochlerotatus > Ochlerotatus camptorhynchus. The sequence continues at coordinate 278,248 of NW_027040652.1, forward strand.
TGGTATGGAGCCCAAACCACACTGCAGTATTCGAGAATTGATCTCACGTAAGCTATATAAAGTGTTTTGATGGTATATGGGTCTTTAAAATGATAACTAAATCTTTTTATGAATCCCAACATATTATTTGCTTTGTGAATTGTGGTATTCACATGATCTACAAATGTCAACTTCGAGTCAAGAATTACTCCTAAGTCCCTAATTTTATCGCACCTTACAACCAGCTGGTTTCCTAGAGTACATGTAAAATCTAGAGTAGTGTTTTTTCTGGAATATGATATAATATTGCATTTTTTAACATTAATATCCAGCAGACTTTTAACGCACCAGTTGTAGAAAACATCAATTTCATTTTTAAAATGTAGCAAATCAGAATTGTCAAAGATTTCCATGTACAGTTTCATATCGTCAGCATATATGAGCACATTTAAACGATTTAACACAAACTTCACGTCATCCACAAATAAAATAAATAATAAAGGACCTAAATGAGATCCCTGTGGAACTCCCGAGGTAACATTAACTGGCGAAGATATTTTTCCTTTAAAGCGGACCATCTGTGTTCTTTCTGTCAAGTATGATCCAATCCATTTTAAAAGTGTACTTGTCATACCTAAACGTTTTAATTTAAAAAGAAGTAAGGGAATGTCTACTCTGTCAAAGGCCTTACTAAAGTCAGTGTATAAGGTTTCAACGGTATTACCTCTATCCATTGCTTCAATAGAAAAGTTTACAAATTCCAACAGATTAGTAGACGTTGACCGACCTTTAAAAAAACCATGTTGATTATTTGAAATGCGATGCTTAACCTGGTTAAATATTTTCTGGTTAACAATTGCTTCAAACATTTTAGGAATGCATGACATAATTGCAATACCTCTATAGTTTTTAATATCTGACCGTTTGCCAGATTTAAATATTGGAACTAAAAATGATTTCTTCCAAATTTTTGGAAAATCACCTGATTTGAGAGATAAATTGTAAAGCCAAAACAATGGTTTAACAAAACTTGTTGCTATTTTTTTCAATAAAAATGGAAGTATTTCATCAGGACCAGGTCCTTTGCCAGCATCGAGACTTTCAAAAGTCATAAAAATTTCTTTAACAGTGATATTTTTAACTGATACGTCATTTTCCCCTTCATGTAGGTAAGAAAAATAGTTCAAATCGAGAGCATTACTGGATTTCTTATATGTGTTTTGGAAAAAACGAGCAAATAGGTTACAAATATCCTCACTATCAGTGCTATCACACTCTTCAAACTGCATGCGTGATGGGAATGTACATGACTTCATTTTTTCGTTCGCGAAGTTAAAGAACGTTTTGGGATCTGATTTTATATTGTTCTCTACTCTTGAATTGTAATTCTCATATGCTGACGATATTTCTGCCTCAAGTGCTCCGCAAATTTCAACGTATTTTTCTAAATTTTGTGACGTTTTAAACTTTTTATACGCCTTGTGTGCTTTTTGCTTCCTGTTTTTAATATTTCTGATTTCTTGTGTATACCACACAGGATATTTGGTGCTGTTCACTATTCTCTTTTGTCTTTTAGGAACGAATTCTTCAATAATATTGTATAAGTTAGTATAAAATATGTCAACAGCCTTGTCCATGTTGTTTTCATCTTTTAAAAGGTTTTGCCAACTTATGTTATTCAGTCTGTTGTTAAATTCAGGAACATTTGCATTTTTAAAATCATAAACTAATTCAAAATCAACAACGCTTGGGCGTGACCGATGCGAGTCTGTGAACACTGAGTATTCAATAGCCGTATGAAATTTTTCATTCTTCCATAATGGAACTGCTGCTTCTACAATACAAAAATCTTCTGTACAATTAGTAAACATAAGATCCAAATAGGAATTGAGCTGGTTACGAACATGGTTAATTTGATGAAGTCCCAAGTGGCTGCTTTTATCAAAGATGAATTGCAAAGTATCGTTTTCTCCTACAATTGGTAACAACAGAGAATCATTATCACTATCCTGTATAAAATTAACAGTATTCTGGTTAAAATCTCCATAAATATGAATTTTGGTTCTTGGATCTTCTCTTTGAATTTTCAGTTCTGCAGCAGTGAAAAACTTTTCGTAAGCTGGTTTTTTGGAAAAGTGTGGAGGAAAGTAGACAGAAGCGAAAAGATGTTCTTCGCCGTTTATTAAAATTTTAACCCACACATCTTCAAATTCTTTTTGGCTTTCACTAACAATTTGTTCAGCTTGAAATGTAGCATTCACAGCAATAAGTACACCACCACCTGATTTTTTACCTGATAATGATAAATCGCGGTCACATCGAAAAACACAATATTTACTACCAAAGACCTCTTCGCTATTAATGCTATCAGACCAACTAGTTTCTGTTCCAATTATTATATCATATGTGCATCCGCTTATTTTATTTTGAATTTCATTTATTTTATACGCACTACGCATACGGTTAAAATTTTGGCAATAGACTGTAGTTTCACTTAAAAAAGAGCTACTTGATAAACTAGCGACATGGTCACTTACGTCGTGCTGGTCAGGGGGTGAAGTGGCTGCATCCTGTCCGAAATCCCTCAAGTTATGTGAGATGCCATGATCCTCGGGCTCAGCTATGTTGTCATATTCTACCTCAGGTGAGTGCGTCAGTGGTGCCGAAAACACGCATGTCTACATGTGCACGGCTGACACGATGTAGAGGAAGAATTCCCCGGAGCCATACCATGTGAATTCTGAAGACCGCTTACTGGGTACGGGTTTATAGTTTCCCTTTTTTCAAACTGCATCGTAGGTTGATAATTAACCGGTGGTTTGTTGAAGACATTTTTTTGCTGCTGAAAGCAGCTCTCGATCAGGTGGAAGAAAATGGGGGTATTTACTGGGTCAGCACTGAACCGGAAAACCCGAGCGAATCGGGAATGGATCCTTACAATATATTCTTTCAGACTAATTCAGATCAAAACTAAACTGTTGAATCTGGAATTCTTGAATAACAAGTTGACAATATTGCAGAAACTATATCCGTCCGAAAAATTTACAACTCTTTGAACTTTATTGCAGAGAAAAACTACAAGGGACAGCCCTATGGGGTTGTACGCAATGGTGACGTAGGACTACGTGGTCTTATATACTAAATATTATTTGTTAACAGCAGCAAAAGCTTGTGTTTTGTGTAGTAATAGGAATTTGAGCGGGGTTTTCTCTGCTTATACTCTTTAGTATGACGCACTTGACATAGGTGGCCCACAGCAACTCACGAAGAGCTACTGATTCCGATCAATTATTCAGCCTTCTTCTATTGATGCTCATGTGGGCTGCAACTCGCTTTTTGCAGGCAGCCTTTCGTTGTGTACTGGAGAACACCACCATTCACCACGCGGTGATTCCGGAGACTGGATGGATTTCAACTTTGAAATCTGTGTTAGGGAAATCGCTTTTCGCAGGCAATCGGTGATCATTTTAATTATCATAGCAACAATTGCACATTCGTGCAATTTTCAATAAATATATTTTTTAAAATGATAAAGTTTTAAATTTATGCGTAGAAATATTTCTGATCGATTGGTGATAAAATTATTGAAATTGGTCCAGGGGAAGTTGAGTTAATAATGTTCAAAATCTTTCATAATTTTGATACATGTTCCATTTTTGGTTTTCACAAAGTGTACCCCCATATATAAATCACAGACGTAGGCCTACGTAAAAAAAATCACAGTGAGATAGAGTAATATTCGGAGCTTTAACTTACAGTTAAAATCTCTTCACGCAATAATGCAATAAATTTGGGTAATTCAACTTATATAAGCTTAAAATTCACAAGATCTTTCTTATACTAAAAACTACTCCGATTTGACCGTCAAAGCAAACTTCAAATCGAACGAAAAACCGCCGAAGGTCACCAACTTTCTCCCCGAGGGCACGTCTCGTCTGCCTGAGATAAATTTAATAACGGCTGCACAAATCCACGGCTTGCCGGTGTCACGAAATCCTATCCGGTGTGCCAAACAGCACGACTCCTGCACACAGAAATCGATTATCGTAAAGCGCCCCCTCGTCTTTGTTCGGGATAAGTCCGGCCAGCGACTATGGACGGAGAGGGGGGGGGGAGGGATCCGCCTGTTGGTATGTTTTATTATGGATATGAGCCAACTCTTCACCTAGTTCGGTCCTTATGTTCTACCTCGGGTCGTAAGCAGAGGATTATGCGGTGATGAAAGGGTCAATAAACCGGCCCGGTGAATCCCTATCTCATTCCGGGTGCCGTAAAGCCGGTCGGACGGTCGTCGGTTTCCGGGAATGAAACCACAACAGGTTGGTAAACAAACCGCATCGTACGCTAGCGTAGAATCGTGCAATAAAAAGCTTTTTAAAGAGAAGGATTTTTTTTGCCCTGCTGCACAAAGTTGTAGCGAAACGACACCATCATCACCGTAATCATCCTTACCAACGTCCGTCGTCGTTGTCGGAGGTGAGATCCTCTCGTGTAACGAGAGTGCACACCATTTTCGCTACAATGGAAATGAGGGTACTTGGGTGTAAAATGTGTAGTGCTCTAGTGCTGCTGTTTACCGGGCCGCCAGCCAAAGAGGGGGTTTTAATAATTGATGCTTGCATTCTGGCAGACTCGTGTTGGCCTACCGCACTGGATGGGTTGGCCGGGTGTTGAAGTTCCTCCACCTGTCTGTCTGTTGCGGTGACGGACCTCAGGGCGGGTTGTTTTGGTTTAACTGGCGACGAAGCAAGCGATGTTTGTAGCGTAAACGTCTGTGCCGGCCGGTTTGCGGAAGTTGAGGATTTTTAAAAGGGGATAAACAACTGTGTATGTGTGTATGTGATGAGACGTTGACCCAATGACGGGAAAGAGGATGCAATTTGGAAGTTGCATGGTTTAATTGGTGATATGTTGGAAATTGCCAGTACAAGGTGGGCTAATGCTAATGGATCAGTATTTGAAAATATCAAAACATCAAATCTCACCCATGCCCAAGAGCACACTTGATTTTCGTAGACAATAGGGATGATTTTATAAGCTAACAAAACTCACCAGCTACAATTGTAACCAAACCGTGGTGAGTTTGAGTTTCATGATTTTTCCTTTACACCCGAATGCGACCCGAAACTACCGTCATCGGTGGCAGCAGTAGCTTCGAGTCAACTCTCAACTTCATTTTTACATGTTGTAAATAGTCTTAAATATCTAAGGTGCTTGTAAAATCATAATCAATAATGATATTTCATATGCCATATTGAGAGCATATTGATTGCTGATTTTGCCAACACTGCACTGGAAATTGATTATGTTTCTCCAGAACCTGAGTCTATAATTAAAAAATTATTAAAAAGCTTGCCCCAATCCCAATTACTTGAAGACATTTGCAGGTCTGAATTCGAAAGGTTGAAATTGTACCCCAGATAAAATAGTAAATATTTCTGACCATTCCTTGCAGCGACAAAAATGATCACCCCTGCCTCTCTCGTAACGTAAGAAAGAGACACCCAAAACTAAACGAAGCCGCGTGCCTGCCGTGAGGTTAACGTAAGTAAAGTGAGCTGAGCACAACAGAAAATCCCTAAGAGAGTCGTCTACTGTCAGAGAAGCCGAAAGTTGAAAGCCGACTCGAAGCGGCAAACCGTCAGACAGAACCGTTCGAGTTCGTGGTGCATGCGAGCGAGATGAAGTCAACCGCGACTCTTAAGTTTCGAGATGAACTCCGATCTCTCTCTCCTATGTCTTTGTTCTCAATAAATGTGCATGATGCATTTTATGTTCAAGGGGGGAGGGGGGAGGTATGCAACGGGAGGGAGGTGGCTTTGTTAAACCAAACTGTCGATAAAGATCTTCTAACTGTTTGCGATGAGAAAGCGGTTCTCGGAGCTAAACGGCGGAGTGTGGAACAGAACAATCTATTTAGCACGCGACGTCTCTTCTTTCTTGATGGGAACTGCAGATCCAGCGTGTGTTGTAATGCATGTAAGTGGATTGCAGCTGCACTACGTGATTCACTTCGGTGATTTATGTGCAGCTCAATCGGCTGACTGGATTGAAAGTTGAATCCCCCATATGGATCAAGTTTTAATGCGATTTTCTCGTGGAAGGTTGCGTGATTCTGCTCTGCTGTCGAAGGATGACTGAGCGAAGCGACGGTCACGTGAATTTAGCAAGTAATCCATTTTCTTTTGCTTCAATTGCAGTTCAGAAAAAAATATAAACCGGATTGGCTCTAAATTGATTCCAGAGCCAAAAAAAAAAGGAAGTAGAAAGAATGGCAACACGGAACATGTCAGTTCAGCTTCCGGGTTCCTTATTGTTTTCTATTATTCTTCGATTAGTTTCGAAACTGTCTTCACTGTATCCGCCTTGTGCGCCATTCGCCGTCTGATTCGAACCGTGTGGCACGTGAAACGGTGCACCCTTCGATTATGTGTCATATTGAATCCAATCAAACGCTCCCAGTGGCTGGTGTGGTTGCGAAATGAAAAATTACCGTTCTTTTTTGAGATCAATGATTGTCCTGTTAAAAATTGCAGCAAATGTTATGAGCATCACCTTAGTACGGGATAATGTTTTTATTTTTCATTCATTTCAGGAATTCCGTGGTGATAGCCAGATACAGGAAAAAATGAGACTGAGAGTCGTGCAGATTGGACAAATTTAATTATAGAAGTGTTATCAATTTGCACTCTGTCACTTAGTTGGTATCAGTAGATACTTATGCCTGTATTAATTTACAGCGTTCTCGAAGCTGATCTTGTCGCAACCTTTATTGCTGGTACGCAAGAAATTCCACACGGTCCAGTTGTCACAGCTTCGAGATCTGCCATATGAATCTTATCGCGACGCAATCCTTAGTGTCCAACTCAGTCTCGGCCTGAAAAATCGTGATGAGGTCCTCGGTCAAACAACCGCAGTGCAAGACATGGCTAGGATGGTCCATGTTTCGAAGATGGAATTATAGAGGAAGTTCATGTGCACAGTAGCGCTGCGTACTAATATGGCCATCACTCAAAAGGACTTGGTCACTCGAATAACTTTGCTGAAGACAGCAACTATCTATGGCCATGGTCACGAGATATTTTGGTTGGACCCAAATTCCATATATTATAGTGTCCGGCCTAAGTAATATCAATGTGAAGCGTTTCTAGCAGCGTAGTTCCCAATTGAACCTAAATACAATCCCGAGCAGGAGAAAATAACTAACTAAATAACTAAATAATAGGGTAGAGAACTGTTTCGGCCTAATCGCCCATTTTCGGCCTATCGTGCAGAAAACACAAAATAATTCCATGATTTCAGAGTTAACAAGTCAATTATGAGTTTGGTACGATACTTTAGTTAGCTACCGAACGAAGTCAATGAAAACGCGTGATATGAAGGTTTGCACCCATTATTCCCAAAAACAAAAGAAGCGGATCACTTTTTATCTTCATCCGAAAGGCCGAAGTGAATTCATTGCCGTTTCAATGGCGTTTCAATGCGTTAGGCCGAGTTTAGGATCCATAGGCCGAGTTTGGCGTCAAGAAGCAGTGTTATACTTTTGACAATATCTCAACGATTGATTTCTTTTTATCAAATCTTACGGTACGTACAGAAAGGTAAATACATTTGGAAGCCATCAGTAATAATAACATTCCGTTTGGTGCTAAACTACGCTAGAGTAAGAATGACTAAGTGCGGGTTGTGCTTAATAGGCCGAAAATGGGGTAATTAACCCTACATAATTCTGGCCAGAAACCAAAATTTGGTGTTGATCAGCATGACATAAGAGGTAATATATCAAAGAATAATACCAAAAAATTGCATGCAAAATACTTTGTAAATAACAAAAATTGATGTTTGGATACCTGTGATGTTATTTTTTGGATAGTTGAAGATGCTAATTTCAAATATTAGTCTGTTATTATTAGTGGTAATTTTTATACGATAGATGAGGAGATGAAAGTATAAATTTGATAGTTCCGTTAGAGTACGGCGGTGTGAAAACTGTACATGGAGAGTAGAAAGCGAGCAAGCACAACTTGTAGGAGGGTACAAATCGGTTTAATATCTCTTTACCAAACTCCCCCGTTGAAGAGGGATGGTGAGGGGTATTCCCCCGCCACCACTGGCAAAAAGAGATGATCGCTGACTCGCTCATGTACCGACGATGTGTTTGAAACAGTTCTATCGATTGTACCGCAACCAGTCGTAGGTTTGGAAATTGCAACTATTGTTATCTCTACCACGATATGTACTCCTGTCATCGTCGACTTTTTTGGAATTATTTTTTGGTAATTTACCTCTTATGTCAGGCTCATCCATACCAATTTAAGGTTTCGAGATATTCGTTCCTGCTCGGGATGGCACGGGCTGGTTGATCTTACTTAGTACCCGAGACGATGTTTAATAAGCGATGCTCGAAGACTGAAGCCAAAAGTTCCAATCGAATCGTCAAACGCGGTTCCAATCGAGCAATGTCAATAAACCCGAGCGCTTCACGAGGAAAGCGTGAGGAGTATTGTGATGGCGGATGAAATTTAATTTTTGAGATTTAAATAAATTACAATTAAGTTTGCGTATGAAAAGTGCAAATGGATGCTCTTTGACTTTTGGAATTCAAACAAAACACAATTAAAATCTTTTGAGATCATTTATTTTTATATTTACATCAATGTCAAAGATCAAATATTTTTAAAAAATTGCAAAGCCGTTGATAGACTGTCAAGTTTTCAAACACTTGATTTGTATGGCTGATGGCAAAGTCTAAACATTTTGAACCTATCATCTAGTTTTATGTGAACACCGTGACAGTCTTCAAAAATAGTGATTTGCAATAGCGTCATCATGGTAGCTAACCGGGCTGGAATATTATTGTTATACACCAACTGTATTCTCGTTATGTTCTCACGAAATAAGCGCTCCAGTGAAACGAAAAACACTGTACAGTTGATCAAGGCGTTTTCGGTGTAATATGTCAAGATAGTGAATCAGGGTGCCTACTCAATCCAAGAAATCAAATTCCCTGAGTTTTCCAAGTTTTTCCAGGTCGGATGAAAAAAAATTCCAGGTGCATACAAATTATACACATTATTATTTTATCTATTTATCCATCTGGAATCCCTTTTATGTATCCTAGCAGCACACTTGTCACTTAACAGTTGTGGCTACTTGTATGCAGCTTATTTCAGTCACAATCAAGTTGCAGCAACCTATTTTGATGGATGTGTGTTGCTTGGGTACTTATTGATTTATGTTATTTTCGACTGTTCAAACTTGGTCGTTGGTACTTATAAGTCGGCACAGCAAAAAAGTTATTGAATATTACAGCAGAACAGATGCACATAGGTTGTTTAATATTAATTTGAACAATTTATGTTTAGTAAATGCACCAATAGTGGAGGTACGTTAGTACAATGTACTTCTATAGCGGCTTAGGGAGACTCTATAAGCCACCATAGGAACACATTGCACTTAAGTACCTCCACTATTGGTGCATTTATTCTACACATAATTTGCGAAAAGAAATTATATCCAAGGGTGTAATATTGTGTTTGGTTTTTGCAATCACATTAGTTATTCATACAGTAGCATGCATTACGTCAATCAATATTACATTCTTTTTTGATATTTGTGTAGTATTTTTTAAATTCAAGAATATAAATATAAGTAAGAAACCTTTCTATACTATTTCGATAAAACGATATATCAAAATTTGATAACAATATGCTTTCAAAAACAACATATCATTTTGATAATATGTTTGAGTTCAACTCTGTTTGGAAGATCAAGACAGAATAAATCATGGTTTCACATGTCTAAAATCTCTTAAGGTCCGTTTAGACTATCTGATTTCTTGGTCTGACTTTGACCGCCGCCATAATGAAAAATCTGCTCAAATTTACTTTCGACACACTTTGTCGAACCCCCCTGTTTGCTGGTGTTCACACTGCTTGCACATGTCGAAAGAACTGCCAATTTAGATTTCAAAACAAAACTGTATCAGGGATCAAAAGTAAAAATTGATCTAGTTTCGGCAGACGTATTTGCTTTTATTATTTTAAATAAAATGAGGAAGAGAAGGTGAGCGTTGTGGAGTAGGAAATGGTTGCTCAGGAGGAACACCGGCAGGGATCTGGCTCATCTTGTCCATCAAGCGCTGCGATATGAAGATGAAAATGGATTTCAAAGCTTCGCCAGGATGTCAATACCAACTTTAGACAAGCTAGTGGGAAAAGTTCTCACTAGATATACATGATTCCTTGAGTTCTGAAAATTTCTGTTAACAACTCAATTCTGCAAGGTCTTCAAACCTTCTGACGTCCCTGAAGTTTTGTTTCTGTTCTCCGGTAAAATTTCTTTAAAGATCAACAATCTTTCCTGACAATCTGTAAATTTCTCGGTAGTTCTACAGATTTATTTGAAGCTCTGTGTGTTCTTCAGAAGTTCTGCAAATTTTCCTAAAAATCTACAAAGTTCCTGAATCCCTGGAGATTTAAGATCCTTGAAGATCAACAATTATCTCTGATGTTCACAAAATTTCTAATAATCTACAAACTTTTTGACAGTTCTGCAATTTTCTCTGCAGATTTTCATGATTCAATGAATATCTGCAAATATCTGTGAACATCTATACAATTTTCTAAAGAATTAAAAGATTATCTAGAAATTTTTGAGCTTTCCGGAAGTTTTAGGAAGTCTTCTGAAGTTTTTCTAATTTTTCTGAAGCTGTGCAAATATCTCTATAGATCAGCGAACATACCTGAAGTACTGTAAATGTCTTTCAAAATCCAAGAACCGCAGTAAAATTCTGAAAATTTATTTAAACATCTGCTAATTTTTCAGTAGATTTACGATCTATCCTCTGAACTTTTCTGAAGATCCTAAAATTTATTTCAAATTTTGTAAAGTTTTCTGAAGTACTGTATTTCTGCTCTAAAGATCTACGAACTGCCCTGAAGTTCAATAAATTTCACAGTAGATCTCCGAACTTTTCTAAAGTTCTTTAAATTTCTATGTGGATTATTGAACTAAAGATCGGCGAACTTTCCCGAAGATCTGTGACTTTTGCTGAAGTTTTGCAAATTTTTCTAAAAACGTACGAACTTTCTGATGTTCTACAGACTTCTCTTAAGGTCTACGGACTTCTCTGAAGTTCTTTAGATCTACACAGCTAAAAAAAAGTAGTGTAAATTTCCGTTACTATGACGCACATAAATGGAGCGTCATATATCATACAAGTTTAGATTATAGATCGTGTAAATTTATGATACATGTCATGTAATATCCCATATATTGTATGCAATTGTCCACTTTTGTTTGCAACATTTCTTGCAAGTTGCTAGTTTACGTGAAAAGGAAGTTTACATGTATGAATGTTTGCATGCATGGATGTTTACATCGCCAGTAAAATTCAGAATTTTTTGGTGTGTATCTATTTCCAACTTCCATGGAGTTCTGCAAAATATTGTACTTTTGTACTTCGCTGCGATTTGTTTTTGGAATTGAGGTGCTTGTCTGACATTTAACGAATTTTTCTGAAGATCTCACATTTGTGTGAAACTGTGAAACTTTCTGTCAAATTCCAATATCTTTAAAGTTCTGTACAGTTGTCTTAAGCTCCGTAGCTCTATTCCCAAGTTCTACAAATAAAAACTTGAGGCTCAATAAATTTCTCAGTAGATCTGCAATCTTCTCTGATGTTTTGTAAATTCCTCTCGGGTTACCCTGAAGATTACCTAATGTTGTCAAAATTTATCTGAAAATATTTGAGCTTCTTTGAAGTTTTAAATGTCTCTCTCAAGATCTACAAATTTTCCTGAAATCGTGTAAATATTTTTTTTTAAACCGCCGAACTTCCCTGAAATTCTGCAATTTTTACTGAAGAGCCATTAATATTTCTGAGATTCTTGTGATTTTTTCAGAAATCCTGTAATTTTTTTCGAAGTTCTGTAACTTTGTTCTGAAGATCTACGAACTTTTCTGATGTTGAATAATGTTTCGAGGATCTCCAAACTTCTGTGAAATACTTTATATTTCACTGTAGATTCTTGGACTTGTCTGAAGTTATGCAAATTTCCATGAAGATTTGCAAAAATTCGCTTATAGTTTAACAAATTGATTTGAAATTAGTTTTGCTTGCTTGACCTCTCTTGTGATGTTGTTTTTATGAATTTCTGTTAATTACTTTTAATTTGTTTGTAGTTCTGTTCTCGAGATCTACGAACTACCCTGAAGCTCAACAAATTTCTCAGTAGATCTCCGACCCTCTCTGAAGCTCAAAAAAAATTCTATGTAGGCTCTCAGACCTGCTGTCTGGCATGCTTATTCTTATACAATACATGCTTCGTATGCTTCCTTTTGCCAGTCTCTCTTTTTCGGCTGTTTCCTTTTTACGACGATTTTGATCCTCCACATACAAATCAGCGAAGAGCGAGCGTGACAAGACCCTCTGCATGAACTTGTCTCGTTCGCACACGTTGTCTTAGTAGTCAGATGCTTGTCAAATCCAGTGTCCTTAAGAAACGTTTCGAGAAACTTAACGAAAAACTTCTTTTGAATTACGAATGGAGTGATAATTGGAAAATTCCCTGAGTGGAACCCTGAATATTCCAGGTTTTTCCAGAAAAAATAAAATTCCCTGTAAATTCCCGGTTTTCTAGGTTTTTTCCCAGGTAGTAGACACCCTGTGAATGTGTAAATACGGATTTTTCAATTACTTTTTAAAGGGACATATCTGCTTTTGTAAACAATGCATTTGTTCGTCGGTTTGGCGTAACTGGTAGCTTACTCACGGTGGTATTAGCATGCGTGGGCGAGCTACCAGTTAAGCCAAATCGACGAGCAAATACATTGTTTTCAAAAACAGATACGTCAATTCTAAAAAGAAATCGAGATTTCATTCATACAGGGTAGAAAGCATGAATCGCAGATTGTAAAATTTTGCGCAACGCTCTGTAAACTATCCCCTCAAATGTAGTATATTTGGTTTCAATCAGTGTTGTCAAAAAATGGTTATTCAAATACTTAAAAGCTCAATATTACCTGCAATACCTAGTTTCGAACCAAAGATGTTTAGCTCCGTAGTCCTGCTGCGATCCTCGCTGGCATATGAGCATGTATATTGGGAGCAATAAATTTCAAATTATGATGCCTCGCTTGTATACGTGATTAAATCTAATTCGATCTGGTGTATTATATGATATCATTCCTCATCTAGCTAAAACTGCTTAGAGCAGTGCGGATTGCATTATACAATCCTGTTCTGCATAATATATGATTTATTATCTTATATAACTTCAACTGTACATTAATGTGATTCGTAATGAACTATTTTAATTTGCAACAAATATGGTTCCCTGTAATGAGTACAGATTTGGATTTGGTTGGTTGATGTGAAGTGCTCGTAATATCTGGAAGGTAGGTGACATTTTAGCAGAACTACACCTACATACAAGAGATATGTGGTCCAATGAGCGCATACGACGGTGAATTTCACTTGGAAATCTCAATATTTACAATGAGCTTTGCTGAAATTTCTTTCTTTTCTTTGACACTTCATTTAACTTTTTTAGTCATCAATCCAGTTTGCCATGTATTGAGTAATTTCCGCCTTACTTCTAGTTCCAGTAAATGTTATGCATCGGCAACAATTACGTCTTCCACTATGTTCATCGGTAATTTTATTAACGGTGATACACCGCGTTGATGATCTGGATATTTACCGTCGCGGAATAGCTCATGAGTTTTCAGCTCCGCATCTACTTTTGGAAACACCAGAGAATATTTCCCCAAAGTAGTGCATTTAATCCATGTTCCTCGTTTAAGTTTTCAACGCTTTTTTTTATAAATGCTCGAATTTTTCATTGAAATCCGGTGGTTACTCCAGAATCCAAAAGTAGCAGTAGCTCTTGTATCATCGGTGACAAATATTCATCAGCATCCACGGGTTTACTCGCTCCATAGTAACTCCGATAGTTATTGGTTGAATGTGAGGAAGCTCATGAAAATTGGCAACAATTAGCTGTTACTTTTTGTTTGTTATGGTCCAATATTTTGTTTTGACAATGTGACTGAAACTAATCTTATGTCCACGGACGTGTTTTGAATTTGCTGCTGCTTTATTTTCCGAGATGTTTATTGAAAATTTAGTGCTATAAGTCCTTTAGCTGGTGCGTTTTTGACACCTGAAAACTTTTTCAATAATTTTGCGTGTGTTTATTAATACTGTGTATGGTTATTAAAAAAAATAGGATCGAAAGAGTTTTTAAAAATACAGCTAGTGAACAAACCGGATTTTTTTTCCCTTCGCCGCCGCCGTGAAACGTTGCGAAAAAGCAAATCTCCGCTGAATTTTCTAATGTACGCTGTTGAATCGTGTCCGCTTGGGTTTAGTTACAAGTGCATAACGATCCGGAAACCGGAACTTACAAAATAAGTCCAGGAGGTAACGGTGATATCCAGTGAAAGTAGGTTAAAATCGAACGTGCAAATTTTCTTCTGCAAAGTGCTGCTGCCTGCAAGCCAAAATGGGTGCGTATCTATCGGAACCACTCGCAACGAAGGATTCAAGCGAGGAGGCAATTGATTTGCTTGCTTGCGGTTCCAGCTCGATGCAAGGCTGGCGGATCAGCCCGGAGCAGTAGTTTCTAGTGAAAGAAATGATCTCCATCACATCACTAAACATAACCACGAGCAATGACGAGGAACTGCATCCCAAACCCCATGATAAACAAGGAGCGGATGCATCCAATGAAACTTTTAAGCGCAAAAGAATCATTACCAACATAGGAAAAAGTTCGATAAAGTCCTTCCATTGCATTATTTTATGATTATTCAATATTGTACAAATATTTACTCATTACACACAACTACACATAGTAACTCGGAGCGTTTGGTACAGTATATCCACGCATCTTGTAGATTCAAGAAATGTTCCCATACATTTCCAAGAATCATCTTTGCGGCAAATACAACGCAGTAGGCCTGGCCGTATTGATGTTTATATCATATCTCAGATATGCTGTAAACATCAATTAGACAATTTTTTTTATTTTTTTTTTATTATAGTCACTTTAACACTCTTGGGTTATTCGTGACTTGTCCGGGGGTGAGATTTGAACTCGTGACTTTGGCGTGAGAGGCATGGATGGTAACCACTACGCCGGGGTCGCCCCCATCAATTAGACAAGAAAAATGATTAGACCTCATCTAACCTAATCATTTTCTATGATGCTTTCTCGTACTGGCTGCGTTTGTATTAGATTAGATTAGATTAGATTATATTATGACTGAAATTGATCTTATGTAGACATATATAAGATAGTCAACATTTTTAAAATAAAACGCGTTAAATAACTTCTTATTGACATCAAACGAACTCATATATAATCTCGCAAAGAGAATTATAATTGAATCATAATTTTTCATCTTAAACAATTTCAACCAATTTGGAATTGCATCTTATGCAACTTCAACTTGATTTGGATATTTATACGATTTTAAACGAATATCCTTATACGATTTTAAACGAATATCCTTATACGATTTGTGGTTTGCTGGGTAGCTTTATATATTCAAACAAATGAGATAATCCACCACAGACCCTATTCGAGAAAATGCTAATGCTAAGCTGTCGGTATCTTTATTCGTGGATAGCCCAGAAATAAGGATACGACTGTAAGGAATATCTTCAATCAGGATTCGTGGCTGTAACTGAAAAATAACTTGAAGTTGGTACTTACCGATTTTCCCGTAACCACCCCAAAAAACACAAAAAAAAGTTCAGATAGTGTAAGATAGTCCATGAAAATTCTCTGAACTCAACTTTGTTATAAGAATCAGATCTATTGTGCTCACTCCTAGTGATTCTACTTTAGTTTATCATAAAGAATAACTCTTTATAAGTAAATTTCAAGAGCGCAATTCTCAAGATTTACGAGATTTATAAATCTACAATTTTCAGACATTGCTAGCTACTCGACGGCAAACAACAAGTAGTAATTTTAGCTACGTGCTTTCACAAAAACCATAACATGTTGACTTGTGATATTGCGAAAGGTAATGCGAACTGTGGATGCTACAAGGAATCACCTTAAGCTTAAACAAGTATTGTTCAGAATATTTAAAAATGCTTAGTCACATCTTAACTAGCCAATTTGAACGTCCATTGATGAAATAAAAATTATGCCCAACATTCGTATTCCTAACGTATGTATTCGTAATAAAGAGGAATCCCTCTTTTTCAGTTGCTACTAAACCTGGAAATTGGCCATCCAAAGTATCTTAACATATATTCAGATTGTTTTGGTTCCTATTTTCAGAACGTTTTCTCACCTGATCAATAGGCCAATTTGAGGTATCCGTTCTCAAGTTCTTCCACTCACGAAGCACTTCAACTTTGAGACCATCACGTAACGTACCATGACGGACGGAGATGGTAATGGCATCCACCACGAGCCCAAGCATATCCCAGCTAGAGTAACAATGCCGTATCATATTATTGCCAACCATCGAGCCGTACAGCACACCGTCCGGAGAAAGGAAAGGCCTTCACAGTGAGGAGCACGAGCTGGAGCTCGTCGAGATAGGGATCTATAATAATCGGCATGCATGCTGCAAACGCGGGATGCATATAAACACTCGTTCAACCACAGCCTGATGTGCGGGGCAAATACATAAAACAGACATCAGATCGGCAGTTTGGTTGTTGGTATGCAAACCAACTTCTGGATGAGTCGAGATACATCGTTATTTTCATAGTTCCAACTGTGATGTGATGTGTGTATGTCATATAAATCGATTTCATCGAACAGATAAGCCGTGCAATATGGAGAGAACGAGCATATTGTGCTAGACAGCCCTTCTACGGAAAGGACAACTACTGTTTGCTTCCAGAGGGAGGCTCTATTTGATGGGTGACTGCAAACAAGGCTCACCACCAGTATGGGGTGTCAAAGCTAGCTATTATTAGCATCTATCGAACGATAAAGCTATTCTGGACAGAAGTGCATTATTATGCAGTTAAATGGGTGCATCAAGCTTGAGCTTCATGTTGCGTTGAAGCAGCAATATTAAATTCTGTGCATTTCCAACAAAGAAAATGCTACAAAGTTTCGCATGCTTCCAACGATTGGAAAAGTTTCCCTTAAGAAATGCGTAACTTCAAGTGTCTACCAAGAACCGATATCAGATGTGTATTTATCCGGATGAAACAATCTAACAGAAAAGCACTTCACACTCTAGTTGGAGCAAATTGAATCTCAATTAGCACTTTCATCCCCATACATTGCGCCATACATGTTCCAGAGTGTACAAAATCTCAGACATCTTCCGAAGCGTAAAAATTCATTTAGAATCGAAAACTTCCTCCTCTTCCACCCTGTCTCCCTTCCTTCTCCCGTCACCGTTCACCCACCCATTCCCAGTGGGACTCGTCGTTTCTGGAATGGAGAAAATTAAACTTTGAAAAATTAAACTTTGCTGTCCGGCAGACCGAAAGCGTTCCGGCAAATACGAACGAAACACAGCAGAATTACTCTCTCCAGCAGCAATACGTTGGCCGAGGGTTGTGAAAATAAAAGCAACTACTGTTATGTGTTTCTTTGGAAAGTATGCTCCTTCCACGCTGACCAACAACAGCGACGACGGCTGACTCGGGCGGACATCGACGGCGGGTACGAAAGGGTGGACGATGGAATTGTTTCATTTCACTGCTCGGTTTCCTTCCCCGAGGGTTCGTTGAAAAATTGTTGGGCCCCTACTGCGGTGCTGTGCCCTGCCCGATCGCTGCTGCCCGTAGTTTCTAGTTAGTTCCAGAGTTGATAGCAAATAGTTCGACAGTTGGCAACTTTCGCTCGCTCTCTAAAAGGTGAGCAATTTGTGTAAGTATCGTTCAATTAGTAAATTTGTTAATGTTGAACGACTGCAATATTTCACAGTAATTGAGAAACTGGAGGCACGTTGGAATCTATGAGGTTTATTTCCCATTGGTTCTACTGAACTTGGCCTTGGATACTTATGGAAGGAGAGCTTTCATCATGCTACTTGAGACGTGTCGTGTGTACATGTGTCCTTCATAGGGAATTTAGAATTATTCTCACGATTCCATATAGTAGTTTAATCAGAGCATCATTATTTAAGTATTGAAAAGATTTCATCAAGAGCTCAGAAGAACAGCTCATAAAACCTTCTTTTTAGATAGGATAGATGTTCAGTGGTGGCCTTAAAATTAGCATAACAGCCATTTAGCCGATTTTCATTTTCACTAGCAAACTTTGGCATGTTGCAACTATGTTTTGTTATGATCAATAATGAGCTGAAATTTTGACACAGAACTACAAATATGCTGAACTCTTACCCGTAATATCGATTGGACAAAGTTCAAGAATGTGATAGAAGATGCCCTAACGTCGGTAGAAGGGCTTCCACCGTTGGAGGAATATAACTTCCTCTCCAATCTGATCTTGGACAGCGCGCTTCAAGCTCAAACTCGGCCAGTTCCAGGAACGTCTTTCTATAGGAAACCTTCTTCCTCTTGGTGGGACCAGCAATGGACTGAGGTTTATCGTAAAAAGTCCGACGCGTTTAAACTTTTCCGTAAACGTGGAACACCCGTACATTTCGAAGCATACTCGGCTCTTGAACGTGAGCTCAAGAGCCTCATCAAAGCCAAGAAACGCGGATACTGTATGTATGTATGTATGTATGTATGTATGTATGTATGTATGTGTATACAATCTAACTTCCACTGTACGGCAGTGTTTTTATGGAAGAAAAATGTTTGCAATATAATCTATTATTATCTTATACTAATCCCATTGCAAACATTTTTAGCCCGGAAGTTGAAAGGTGATAGCTCTGTTGAGAGACAGTAACCCATTTCAGAATGCCTGGTCACTCACGTCAACTCCTTTCGAGGTTACTTTCACTTACACAAGCCCCGCATACACGTAGTACCGATATAAAATGCAAACTTAGAAAAATTGATGTAAATTTAGGTGCTCTGAGACTGACATATACAAGCGTCAATTTTGACATATTTTTTTTTTTCTTTGATTTGTTTTCCGTCGATCTTGTTTTCCGTGCTGAGCACCAATGCTACCGACGCCAGGGAGGCAGCTTCCACACCTGGATCCTACATTTCAACCCATCAACTCATGAACCGGGGACCAACGGCTTTACTTCCCTTCCGAAGGAAGGCGTGATCACAGATGTTATGCCTCAGAACATCCCGGCGGCGCCGACTGGGATTGAACCCAGGCCTGATGGGGTGAGAAGTAATCACGCTTACCACTACACCACCGGCACCGCTAATTTTGACATAAAATTGAGTCATAATAGACGTGAAATTTAGCTCAATCAAACGTACTTCCGAACTTTTCAGTCTCGGAGCACTTAATTTTACAAGACATGTTTGTTTACGTCTCATCCTTTATGTCAAAGATGGATTCCGTCACGAGTAAGATTAGGAATTCGTTAGTGTGTGTATATTAGTACTGTGTGTACACTTTCATCATCAAAGCAATTCCTGCTTTGTAGATGGCACGTATTTAGTAGGATGCATTTCATATTTTTATATCTAGTTGTAATCAGTTAGATCTCACCGCTTATGTAGTGTGTCCTTGCTGCTGAATCTTTGTCATCTCGATTCTCGTTGAGTCCTGTTGTTATAATCGACATCTATAGTGAAATACTCTTCGCTCTCTTTCTCTATCACTTTTTGATGTTTTTCGTATCTCTTTTAACCGAAGAGAGTACCAGAGCTGAGCCAAAAAGTTGAGCACGTTTCTTTGGGACCTTCTGGTCTTATAGTTGGCTCTATGGCTCTACTGTAGATCCAGCAACCCATTTCAGAATGCCTGGTTATTCACGTCTATTCTGAGGTCGCTTTCACATGCAATAATACCGCTATCAATTTTACAAGCACACTAACGCAATACTACACAACCTGCCAAACTTTCTTTCGAACCGTGCACTAAAGTCAGTTTTAAAATATCTTTGTATCCTTACGTTTTTGAAAAGGCACAAAACTAAAATTAAAACAACACCAAGTGAAAAAAGCGAGAGAGAAAAACAACATATCGACCCGCAAGCAAAGTATATTTGGGAGTTTTTTTTCTGGCTCTAGTTTAACCTTCAAAACTATCTTTCCCGTGATCGGGGGGCAGAACACCAACACCAAAAACGTAAACGAAAACTTTTCTTCGGGAAGCGGAGGCGTAGCACCGAACACGCGAAAAGAAAAACCCACCGAAGCACAAACCAGCTAGCATGACGCTACAGCAACAATTCTATTTATACCAAGTTCTTGTTTGGGAGTTTTCACAATAATGTTCAGAATCTTAATTTACTCATATTAATGGAAAAGAATTTATTTTTGAATTAGTACCAGCCAAAAAGCACGCGGAAAACACAAAATTTGTGACAGCGTATTTAAAACCAACCGTTCTCGGGCAGAGCCTACTGCGCACCAAGCCAAGAAACGCGGATACTGGCGGCAATTCGTGGACGGATTATCGCGCGAAACGTCGATGAATACGCTTTGGAACGCGGCGCGAAGGATGCGTAACCGGTCTTAAAACAACTCAAACAATGAGAGCGAGGAGTACTAGGATCGTTGGATTCTCAAGCGCCGACACGGATGATTCCTCGCGAAGCGACGAATTCGATAAACGAGATCAGCCAGCCCTTTTCAATGGTGGAGCTCTCAATCACGCTCCCATCGTGTGGAAATTCGGCTCCGGGGGCTGATAGGATCAAGTTCAACTTGTTAAAGAACCTCCCAGACGTCACTTGGAGGCGCATGTTGAACTTGTTTGGTCAGTTCCTGGAGTTCAATATTGGGAGTTATAGCCATTTAAAAGCCTGGCAAATCCGCGTCAGATTACAACTCGTACCGACCCATCGCGATGTTGTCGTGCATTCGAAAATTGTTGGAGAAAATGATCCTTTTTCGCATGGACAAATGGGTTGAGACGAACCACCTGCTTTCAGATACTCAATTTGGTTTCCGTAGGGGCAAGGGAACGAACGACTGTCTTGCGTTGCTTTCCTCGGAAATTCAGTTAGCTTTTGCTAAGAAAGAGCAAATGGCTTCTGTGTTCTGAGATATCAAGGGGGCTTTTGATTCAGTTATGGTTGAAGTCCTTTAAGACAAACTCAACGCTTGTGGCCTTTCTCCATTTATTAATAACTTTTTGTACAATTTGCTGTCAGAGAAACATATGAGCTTTTCTCATGGAAACTCTACAGCTTTTCGATTTAGTTACATGGGTCTCCACCAGGGCTCATGTTAAAGCTACCTTTTGTATAATTTCTACGTTATTGAAACTGATAACTGTCTCAGTCACAACTGCACGTTGAGACAACTTGCAGATGACGGCGTAGTGTCTGTAACAGGGCCCAAAGGGGTCGACCTGCAAAGACCCTTACAGGATACCTTAGACAGTTTGTCTACTTGGGATATTCAGCTAGTTATTGAATTCTCCACGGAGAAAACTGAGTTGCTTATTTTTCTAGGAAGCATAGCCCAGCACAACCGAAGCTTCAACTTTTGAAAGACATTCCATGTCTTTCAAATATTTTAGGGTCTGGTTCGATTCCAAATGCACCTGGAGATCCAACATTGAGTATCTGAAGCGAAAATACCAACAAAGGATCAATTTTCTCCGAACAATTACCGGAACGTGGTGGGGAGCCCATCTGCAGATCTTCTAACGTTGTACCGGACAACGATTTTATCGGTTTTAGAGTACGGTAGTTTTTGCTTCCAGTCGGCGGCTAAAACGCACATCATCGTATCGCGTTAGGATGCATGCACTCGACTCATACGTTGAGTCTTGAAGTGTTGGTGGGCATGTTGCCACTTTCTGATCGGTTTTCGGAATTGTCCCTCAGGCTCCTCCCCCGTTGTGAAATTATGAACCCACTGGTGAGTGAAAACTTTGAGGATCTTCTTGAACTAAACCCTCAAACTCGTTTTATGTCATTGTACTACGTGTACTCATCGTGTATGCTTCTCCGACTTCGGCAATTCAGTTAATTTCGATTTATCTATGACACAAGAGATTCACGGAATCCCAGAGCATCATCGTTCCATGATTGCTCCGTCAATTTTTGCTGCAAAGTTTGACCAAGTTGATTCCGCAAGATCGTTCTTCACAGATGGATCACTAATAGAGGCGTTCGCCGCTTTTGGTATTCTTAACGTATTTCATAGCGCCTCTCGCTACAAGCACCTTGTTCCGTATGTGTTGCTGAACTGGCGGCAATACAGTATAGGCTAGAAACTATCACCTCACTTGCAACAGATCAAGATAGTCTCAGTTCTGTTGAGGCTATTCGCTCCATATGGCCGGTAAAGCACTCCTCGTATTTTCTCATGAAAATACGAGAGCATATAGGTGTTATATCTTTAAGATCTTTTGTCATCACCTTTGCATGGGTCCCATCTCATTGCTCAATTCCGGGCAATGAAAAGGCTGACTCGCTTTCAAAGGTGGGCGCTATGGAAGGCGATATTTACGATCGACAAATCGCCTACAACGAATTTTTCTTCATTTATCGTCAACAGCTGGCAACATAAATGGAGTGCAGGGTGTTTGGGAAGATGGCTATATTCGATCATCCCTAAGGTAAAGTGCACACAGAATAAATTTAATACATTTAGGACGCAGGAAAATATTCAAGATGCACAATTTTTTGACGTAGGACTCCGTCGATGATTTCTATATGAGGGTACACTTTATGAAAACTGAAAATGGAACATGTAACGAAATTATGAAAGATTTTGAACGTTAATAGCTCAGCTGCCCCTGGACCAATTTCAATAATTTTATCATCAATCGATCAGAAGTATTTCTACGCATCGATAGCAATTCTCAACAAGAAATTATTGAAAAAATGGGCATCGTCTAAAGCGTCGAAATAACTAACAAATCCACTAATTACGTACATGCATATGCTGCAGATGCACAATTCTTAACATTGTTAATGTTAAAATGAAAATAGTTTTGTGATCCGAAGCCCAGATGTTTTCAAGATTTTGTAACTAATAAAACAGGATATCTCTGAAACAGATTGTAAGCATAAATTCTTCGAATACAACTGTTAATAAAAGTCTTACATAAGATAAAATTGCAATATCCTTCATCAAAATTGTAGTACATTAATATTAAAAACAAATAAGAATTTTAATACTTGTAGTATGTTTGACCTAATCAAAAGTTTAAAAAACTCCGCAAAAAAAATGTGCTCTCTAAAAAAATGTCGACGAAATTTTGTTCAAAATAAATTTAAAAGATTTAAAAAAAATCGATATTATAGGCTTAGACAAGTTTTGAATCTCCTGGTCTTCAACATTCGTTATTCAAGATCTTAGGAAACTCACCTAGATTCTGAGAATCACAGCATTGCTCGAGAGAAAAATTGTTCGAGATAAAGTAAGAATAAATTAGGAATCAAAAGCACGGAATTTTTTATGTGCTGATCCATGCAAACTATCCTGCAGCTGGATTCCGGGCATACAATTCATCGAAAAGAGAGAAATTTATACATATTAGGTATATGCAGAAATTGAAATTTCTGCCCGGAATTTAGCTGATGGAATGCAAATTTGTGACAATATAGCTAAAACACCAAGGCACGGGTCTTCCCTATAGAGAATGTACAAATATGCAAGAGAGGCGACACATCTAAATCTCAAGTTAAGATGCTCAACAAATCTCAGGCTAGCTAATCAATCTTCGAAAAATCTTCTTTCATTTGTCGCATCTACTTGCATCGCGCATCATTTTTTTGCAGGAAATCTTCAGAATCGTTTTCAATCTTCTTTCTATCTACTCAGTGTGCGCGCAGTTAGCCACAGCAAAACGCAATCTTTTCTGCATCGTAGATAGAGTCGTCCCCCTCGCAAATATGGCCATAAAATCAAGATTCATCACTCAAGATTCCATCTGAATCCATTAGCTGGAAAACTTTTGAATACTTCCTGATCAACCTACAACCTACCAAATATCCAGTAAACTTTACTAAAATCTTGGACTATATGGAGATCTGTCGAATTTTTCCTGATATTTAGGAAGAATGTTTGAAAGAATATCCTGTAACTTATGCAACGTTTACTGAACATCTACAAAACTTAAGTTTTACGAAGTTCCCTGAATTTATTCCAAATCCCATATTTTTTTTCCATTTTTTTAAATTCTACAAAGATCTCTGAACATCTTTGCACTTCTGGAAAGACACCTAAGACATCTACAAATATTCTTCAACACCTAGAAAGTGCCTTGAATTTAGCGAAGTTCCCAAAACCTCCAAGAAGTTCATGGAGCTTTTTTGGAGTAAGATCTCTGAAAAACTGCAACGAAGTTCTCTAAACTGAAGCGAAGATCCCTGAAGTTCTTAGAAGTTTATTGAACTATTTTTAGATCTTTTACAAAATTCCTTACACTTATATGAAGTTTTACGCAGCTCCTCAAAATGCTACGAAATTCGAAAATCTTCCACAAAGTTTGCTGTTGAATTTCCACAACTAATCCAAGTCCATGAGGCTAAAAAACTGAAACTATGTAGAGGTTCCCGGTCAAAAATGAGCTTCTCTAAAATAAAATAATGTTCCTTTAACTTCTACGAAGCTCCTCAAATTTAAATGAATTCTATACTTCTACGCAGTTTTCAGAACTTTTCCAAGTTCCTTTTTTCTACGAATTTTTCTGAAGGTCTATGAATTTTCCAGAATTTCTACCAAGTTTACTTAATTTCAACAATCTTCCCTGAACTTTTATTTGAAGTTTTAAGAAGTTTGCACAAGTTAAAGAAAAATTCCTGGGCTCATGGCCAATTTGTAGAGCCTGAAGACGTCTTATTGCCATCGATTTGATATAATATAATTTCTCAAAATTGTTTCTTCTAGTCCAGAACATAACAAAAGTAATCAACATAAATGACTTAAAAAAATCTTTGTTGGTGGTCCAATTTTATCAATCACTGTTAAATAGTAGCATTGAAATTAACAAGCTTGACAAAATTCCGGTGAGTCAAAAACAAACACCAACAATTTTGGAGGGGGCCTGCCCCCCCCCCCCCCCTTGGCACCCCACGAGCGTTAAACGCTCACTTGAACCGTGTTGGGCTGGGGGACAGCAATCTCTGTGATTGTGGACAAGGTTACCAGGACGCAGATCACATTATTTGGTCTTGTGTTGAGCATCGTGGAGTCAGATCTGAGCCATATGATTCCCTTCGGGCTCGAGGTAGACAACCTAATGTTCCAGTTCGGGATATTTTGGCTAGACGTGATCTGGAGTTTATCCAGCTCATATATGTTTTCTTGAAGAATATTAACCTTAGATTGTAAGTTTGATGAACCTTGTGTTTAGTTTGTATTTTGTATGTGTGTGTGTGTGTGTGTGTGTGTGTGTGCGTGTGTTTGTTTTTTTTTTTAATGTTTGTTTTGTAATAATAGTAGAATTACACTGCTGATATCAAGTTGAATAGGAATGAGTTCATGTTCTAGAAATAAAGAAATATTTGTTTCGTAAATCATATTTCAAACCTCCTTTAGATTTTAGACACTAATAATGTATAACGCAAAAGATAATTTGGCTCTGTAAAGTTTATTCGATTGAGCCTGTTCAAATAAATAAATTCACAAAAAAGCACATTTGTAATTCGTAATTTCCGAAGTCTTTTATTTCGGAAATTTGTTTACCATATCGTTAATAACTTTCTTAACTCTTCGACTACCACACCTAAATCACACTTTTCACTATTTTTGTAATATCTTCGGTAAATTTTCATGTATTTATTATGTTGTTATCTTGTTGGAAAGGGTATTAATTTTCCTTTTTGATGGTTTGATTGAGCATAGCACACAATTACGAGATTGATAGTTAATCAATCTTTTGGTTTTTCAGTTTTTGTCGAGTCGGTAGACATGTCGTTTCAGCAAGTTGAAGTTGATCGGTTTGTCCTTTTAATTTTTTTCCTGAAAGCCTATAAAAGTATCTAATAGAATGCACCATGCACACATTTTTAATTGCCCTACAGAATGAATAATGACCTTCCGAAAATTTTGTTATAATTTGGTAATCCTGATTTTATGAAGCTATGACATAATCAGGGAGCGTGAATAACAAGCTAATAAAAAGATTAGGATGTGACCTATCCAACGGTATTAAAACATTTGAAAACGGATAAATAGCGACTGAGATACATCATTTTGAAAAAATTGTCGACTCCATTTTCAGTGTGGTGCCCGAAGAGTTAAGCACGCCGTCGTTTATTGGCAATATGGTTGAAAATTTTAAAACTATAACACTTCGAAAATTTCTGCCATGGATACCAAAATTAATTAAGTGGAATTAAATGGAAGATAACCTTTTTTGCTGTTTCATTCAAGCATTCCACTAACAACCCAATTTCATTACTTCATTATGATGGCTACCAAGCCTTTGGGATAGATTTTTCTCCTTTACTTTATTAAAATCTTTGGTTATTATGGTTAGGTAGGTTCTGATTCTAAACATTGTAGTTTCATTTTTATACATGTGATCTTGAAAAAAAATTCCTAGGGGATGAGTACTTAAGCCGGTTAGGTTTTTGATAAGTCTTATGAATCATTTCTCTGCTTGATCGTCAAGCATTTAAGTTCGGTGTTAGCTCGCTCTCTCGAGTTGTTTGAAAAGTTCGTGGCGATAGTGTTCGCGCTCTCTCTTTCGCGGTTTGTCGTGCGTGTGTGTGTGCCCCGAAATGGGGAAGCATCGGTTGCGAAGGCCCAGAAACCCCGGTGAAGGAAGCTCCGGTGTGCCTACCTCGAACAGGTTTGCTGTTCTCCCCATGGATGGGAATCAGAGGTGGCAACAGTACATTTTTTGAAAAACCATCGTCCAGAGCGAAACAAAACAGCCAGCACACGGGCGACCGTGTATAACTACATTCCAAGCGAACAGCGGAGATAGAGAATAAATAAAATCTCGCAGCCTGATTTTTCCAAACAGTTTATTGTAATGAAATTTTAGCTGCAGGCTTGCGTGTGACAGTAAATTACCAACTCCCTTATTTACGCATAATTTTAACATCAATGCTTATGAGTGGTTAGTCTTCATTCTTATCTTTTAATTCCATGCAATAAACATCAAATAAATGCAGTAATTAGCCAGAAATCAGCAAAATTCTACACGACATAAATTTATGTCGCGCGCGCCGCCGGTCTTGTCTGCTTCTTTGTGCGAAAATGTTCTGTCGCTGGCAGAAAACAGTTTAGAAATGTCATGACATTTTTGCCGCTTGCCAGTTTGTTTTTGTGTGTCGTCACAATGGTTATTGCAAAATGTATCAAATGTTATGGAAAAAATGTTAAACTCCAGGACTCGTGCCACCACTGGATGGGAATATCCAGCCAGCTGTGTTGGAAAAACACAGCAAGAAGAGGAAGAAGAATCGAGGCCAGTCCGATGTCACTGCGACGAACGCCAGCGACATCGGTGATTTCGGTGACGCCATTGGCAACGAAAATTCTGCCGGCCCGAGTGCGGCAAAAGTGAAGCTACTTCCATTGGTAGTGAAAAATGCCCATCTTAATGAGCTCATCGCAGATCTAGATGTTAAAGCCGAATACAAGTTGGGCAGAGTCAGTGATTGTCGGGATTTTTTGCGATAATCTTCTGTCAGCGTTTTGGCTGGTGGCGCTACGCCATCCGGAAGAATTTTCGTTTGAATTATTTCCAAATGTATAGTCCAGTTCAGTTTTTACGTATTCAGTAACCGTGTTGTGCCAGTGTTAGTGATTTAGACCGTGAAATCAGCATGGAAAGAAAAGATTCCCATTGGTTAAACCCTGTTAAGCCGTGCCGTTCTTTTCTGGATACTAATTTGGTGAGCTCGTTCCTTAATTTTTGTGGTAATTCTATCGTAAATATTTTTTTTAAATCATTAAATACGCGTCAATCAAATTTTGCGCTACTGTTTTATAGAAAGTTTCAGTACATTATCAGCATCGATACTGTACCGGAGCGGAGCTTATTGTAAGCAAAATATTCGGAAGCATGCGATCTTGAAATGGGCTAATGGGTATACGGTAAAGCTATCACCTTCGGACTCCAGAGTTCAAACTTTTTGCAGTCATAAAAAATGGTTACAGGTAGATTTTATACATAATACCACTGCCAGACCACTGCCGGACAGGAGTGTGATTGTAGATACATACAGTACATACAATAAATGAACGAATGAAAAATTGCATCAGTCAAATGTGTCAAAATTGTTGTTTTTTTTTTTTTTTTTTTTTTTATAAAATCTTTATTCTGTCTTCCTAACATTAAACATGTCTTACAAGCTAAGCTATTCTAAACTAATTACAGGCATTTATTTCTAAGAAGAATTTGAAGCTAAGCAAGGAGATCATATGTCGTTCTGTTTCCAAAATATATTGACTAAACTGAACAAATTTTCTTAGAATCATAATTTTGTCATCCCTGCTAAACTCTTCTAAGGTTGGAGCTATCAAACTGGAAAAGGTTAAGAAGCGCATTAAACGAGGATCAAATCTGTTTAGTAAATGTCTAATAAAATAGTTCCATGACTGATTGACCGAAAAACGTTTACAAAATATATGCTCAAGATCTTCGAGGAATCCGCATGATAAGCAATTAGGGTTGTCAGCAATACCTTTGCGATACAAATGAGCTCTGTGATCAATTTTCCTATTATAAAGTAAATAAAGAATAGATTTTTCATTTGAGTTCAGGTTCTTTAAGTTAATATTATTCCAGACACGTGGCCAATTGTTTTGTTCTTTAGTTTCAATAGTTGGTCTAGGCAATGATCCAATTTTATCAGAATATAGTTTTGTCATAGAAAAAGGTTGTGTTAGATCATGTTCGTAAAACAAATTCATGAAATAAGGATACATATGTGGTAATATAGTAACAGGTATCCTAATGACTACTGACTACTGATATTAGGCAGAAAATAATTTCTCAACAAACACGTGTCGGTCGAATTAGGATTTATCCCAGGCTACTATTGTAGAAAAACGTAATTGATAGATATTGGGCGGAACGCGTCGGAATGTTTAGAAAAATAGGGCGCACGCTTGATCCGGTTTAAGATACATTGTTGACTGCTTTCGGGAACGTGATTTCATTTTAATAACTTGTTTACTTGTTTAACCATTGAACGTCGCGTGAAAGTGGAACTTAATGAAGGCATCAGTGCTTTTTCGTAACTTTTAGTTTTCGGATTAGAAAAATCATCGGTTGCAGGACAGTGTTACCGATTTATATTGGATAATCCAAAGCTATGTTGATCATTATAACATTAAATTTTGAATAACAAATGATAAGACAATCTTATTCAAATGTCGTAATAATACCTCTGACCAAGGAAAAATGATTTATATAGTTTTCATAAAAGTTTTTTTTTTTTTTTTTTTTCCTTTGGTTTGTTTTTTCCGTCGATCTTGTTTTCCGTGCTGAGCACCAATGCTACCGACGTGCCAGGAAGGCAGCTCCCACACCTGGACCCTACCTATCGACCCATCAACTCATGAACCGGGGACCAACGGCTTTACTTCCCATCCGAAGGAAGGCGTGATCAGAGATGTTATGCCTCAGAACATCCCGGCGGCGCCGACTGGGATTGAACCCAGGCCTGCTGGGGTGAGAGGTAATCACGCTTACCACTTCACCATCGGCGCCGTTAATTTTCATAAAAGTTGACGATACAAATACTAATGAGGAAAGGAATTCCGCATTTCCTTTTCCCAAGTCCTTTTCCTCTCCTTCCCTTCCCTTCTTCTCTTTTCAGAAAGCGAGTAATGGCGCTATAACCATATGCCATATAGGGCTAGGACAAGAGTTAGTGCTCAGGTCCCAACCGCTAGAAGAAAATGGTAGCGAGCAAGGGCGCTATAACCTAGGCGAATACAGCATTCCCTCCGTATAGGTTACGTCCGCACACCGCTCTCTGTTGTCCTTCGACTGAGGTCGGCTGGATCGATTGAGGGATCGCAGTGGGTTGGCGGTGCCGTCCACGCTTGTACGGAGGGAGGACTGTACGCTCGAACACAAGGGGTAAATACCTGTGTTCCATCCCAGGAGATCGGACAACCAAGGAGTGTACATTAACTTTCTTAGCTCTGTCACTCCCAACGATTTATATAGCCTATTTTCAAATCCTGCATACGGAGCGGTTGGTACGGTATGTCCCCGCTCTTTGATTACCTGTGGATTAAATATTAACCACTGTCTATACTTATTAAGTAGACATGGTAAACATTCACTTCCACAAAAATTAACTAAACGCTACACAGTAGGCCTGGCCGCTTTATTGTTTGTTTCACATCCTTGATGTGCAGCAGGCATTAATAATGACAAGAAAAATGATAGATGTATCATTTTCCAGGATTCTTTCAAGTACTGGCTGTGTATGTGTAGACTAGACTTGAATACAAGTTGGGCAGAGTCAGAAATCAGGGACCGGTACAAGCTGGCCCCAAGTGCCGTGTATCGAATTAAAAGAAGAGACGAGAATGTGAAGGCGTATCCGGATAGCCTTTTCCTGGTACACTTCCAGAAGGGAACAGTGTCGCTCAACGCACTGAAAGCCATCCGGTCCATCAATTCCATCATCGTCTGCTGGGAGTCATACCGTGGCGGCCATCGCGATGTTACTCAGTGCCAGCGGTATCTGAACTTCGGACACGGTACCCGCAACTGCAACATTAAGCCACGCTGCGGAAATTACGCTCAAGACCATGCCACCTCCAAATGTGCTGCGGATGAAGCTGTGGCGTCCAAATGCGCCAACTGTGGTGGTGCTCACCAAGAATCTGTCAAGCAGTGCCCTAAACGCGAGGATTTCAAGCGCATCCGAAAACAGGCGTCCACCAACAATCAATCAGACGAAGGAAGGATAAGGCTCCGGCTTTCAGGGCGGACGACTTTCCGCCTCTTCATGGACAAGCGAATCCAAGGGTGCGAACCACCCCCCTTCAAGAAACGTCTGGATCTTCTGCCGGACTAAGCTCTCCATCCCCCCTGGATTCTGGAGACAACCAACAGCTCAACCAAATAATCCCGATCTGTTCTCAGCCGATAAATTGATGGAGATTTTCATCAACATGACCGGTGCTCTACGTAAGTGCCGCAATAAGCCCGAACAGATCCAAGTGCTCGGTAAGTTTATCATCCAGTATGGTGTCTAAACCGCTAACCATCGCTACCTGGAACGCTTGCTCTGTAAAAGCAAAACAGATTGAGCTTGCCGACTTCCTCCGCAAGCACAGCATCGACGTGGGCCTTCTAACCGAGACCCATATAAAGTCCGGCGACAGTTTCTGGTTGCCTGACCACAACATTATCCGGCTTGATCGCACCAGCTCCAGGGGTGGTGGTGTAGCGGTCATCGTCAGAAAGGGAATCAAGTTTTGCCCTCTGCCCCACATCCGCACTACTATCATCGAGGCCATTAGTGTGGAGGTGGAATCACCAACTGGAAACGTCCGGTTCATCGCTGTTTACTGCCCACGCCAGTGTACCGCAAGCAACGGATTAGGAATCCAATTCAAGAAGGACCTGACCGCCATCACCCGTACTAGCTCCCGATTCATCGTTGGGGGCGACCTGAACGCCCGCCATGAAGCTTGGCGGAACTACCAGAGGAACCGGAACGGATGTCTATTGTTCGACCACGCACTGTAATGTACACTGTGCAATTTCCGGACGAACCAACTTTCATCTCTCCGGCGGGAAATCCCTCCACCCTGGACTTTTTCCTGTCAAACATCGGACTATCCAAGCCGGAGGCGTACAACGATCTCAGCTCCGACCACCAACCGGTGGTGACTGAAGTCGGTGTCAACGTGGTTCATGCTAGAAGCTGCTTGCGTAAAGACTATCACCATGTCGACTGGGTGCAGTATGGACAAATGGTGGACAGCAACATCGATGAAAATCCACTGTTCGACACCGTAGATGACATCGAACGGGCGTTGGAAGGACTCCAACAGGCCATATCCGTGGCTGTTGAGACATACGTTTGACAAGTTCCTGTGAGGGGTAAGTTTGTTGCTATTGATTCCCACACCCAATTATTGATTCGGTTGAGAAATGTGCGTAGACGTCAGTTTCAGAGGACTGGAGACCTAGGCAAAAAACGTGAAATGGCCGATCTGAACAGGCAGATTGCTTCCAGAATGGACTCACTCCGAAATGAAAGTTTCAGGCGTGTTCTCCAGAATCTGGACGACCGCTCCAGATCATTCTGGAAGGTAGCCAAGGTCTTGAAAACTCATCCCAAACTCAGACCACCTCTCAGAGTCGAAAATGATGACGATCGGCTTCTAATCATCCCACAGGAGAAAGCAAATGCGATCGGCAAGCATGTCGCTTCATCGACTTTGCTTGGCTCGACTAGCAAAAGTCCACTCGATGATGCGTTCAAAACCTAGATGTCTCCCCTTGTGTCGTGCCTCCGGCGGATATGATTACAGTACAACAGATTTGCTCAGCGCTGAAATGTACCAAAAACATGAAGGCTCCCGGGTTTGACGGTATATTCAACTTGATCTTGAAGAAACTCAGCATGAAAGTGCATTCTCTTCTAACCGCTATCTTCAACAGATGCTTGGAACTGCACTACTTTCCAAGTATCTGGAAAGTAGCTAATATCATACCAATACGCAAACCCGGTAAGGATCCACCATTGTCTTCAAGCTACAGACCAATCAGCCTCCTTTCAGCGCTGAGCAAATTGTTCGAGAAACTCATTCTCAATCGTTTGCTCAAGTTCGTCGAGGAAAACAACATTCTCCTTCCGGAACAGTTTGGATTCAGAAAGGGGCACTCCACCAATCACCAGCTAGTACGAGTGATGAATAACATCCGAAGTAACAAAGTTGTATCCAAGTCCACAGCCATGGCCCTGCTAGACGTCGAAAAGGCGTTTGACAAAGTTTGGCATGACGGACTTGTGTATAAGCTTTGTAACTTCAACTTTCCTTTACACCTTATTAAAATCACCCGTAACTACCTCCAGCGAAGGTCGTTTAAGGTATCGTTGAATGTTTGTCTTTCAGACTCGTTTTCCATCCCAGCAGGAGTCCCGCAAGGCTGCAGGGCCCCTTGCTTGTGATTTTTATGTTGCACGCTAAATCTCATTTTCCTGAGCTTTAAAAGAAAATCCAAAATTGAACAGGGACATTTTGAGATACCTTTTTTTTAAACTTTCTCAAAATCACATTAAAAAAAATAACGTGTTTATTTTTCCCATAAATACATTCCTTTTTCTTCAAACTTTGTCGCAAACTCATTTTGATCAGACGTGACTTTAACGTGCTACATCTTCATCAAAAATTCACAACTCAAAAGCCTAGCACGGTTGACAGTTTGATAACACACCCGATCCCGATGTGACAAAAGTCAATTATCCACCGAAAAGGTAAATTGGTTTCCTCCGCTAAAGCACACCGTCAATCACTGGCTAACACTGCCTTCAGGTTTAATTAAGAACCAACTCCTGAGCTGACCTGTGTGCCAAATATATCCGCCAACCCTCCACAACCTCCGCCGACCGGCCCCACCTACGCCGGGGCTCGGTTTCATCGTGCCTGAAAGCATTTCGGCATAACACAATCAATGCGCCGGTTTCATCAGCAGAAGCAGCAGCAGCAGCAATCATGGTAGGTCGTTGATCCCTCCCACCCCCAATCCGGGCGGGGTTCGGGATTATATTGGAACATTTCAGGACAGCAGCAGTCGGAGCGATTCCAAAAGAGGCCTCATTTCCTGTAATGCGCCTCGCTGCTGGCCTGAGCTGTGCTTGAGTCTGCAAGTTTTGCTGATTTTATGCCGATTTTTCAACTTTTATCTCCGTCGTCGACAACGACGATGATGACAGTGTCTGGCAGCCGAGAGTTCATTTTATCCTTTTATTTATCGAAAATTTGGTCTGCATTCCATCCGGACCGGTTTGGGGTTGGGTAAAAGATTCGAAGGTTCTGATTTTCCGATTCAATTTCCAGGCTCAGCAGCCGAATTGAAGATAATTCCAACGGACACACTGTGCCTATATTGGCAAGAGTAGTTTTGGGTCCGGATCACCGTCAGTGTGCACTTTCCTGAACCGTCGAATTGTATGTATTGATTTATTTATGAGCTGAAAATCGAAACCTTCGCCTCGGTTCGATTTCCTCCAAGAAGCCAAGGAATTATCTTTCGATTTGCACAGTTTCCACGTTCCGATCTTCGCCCGCCTCAGAATCTGGTAGCTCAGTAGTTTGGTAAATGTGCAAACCGGGCGATAATGGTGTTGGGTTCGGTGAATTGGCGTCAGCGGCTGGGAAGTGAAGTTCCACGTTTTATTCGATTAAATTTCATGGAAGTGTCTATTAAATTAGCAGTGTTATTGCAAAATTGTGAGCGTTTCAAGCGTTGGATGGAAAGCGAAACCGTTGCACATGGGTCTGAGGCCACGACCTTTCACCAGCGGTGCTGTTTCTAGCAAGTGTAATGCATTAAAGTTTTATTGCTAATTGAAATTCGTTGCCTGGAGGAGGGTAGACGCCATACTCATGAAGTGATGAACGCTATAGGTAGCTCAATTTAATAAACAAGTTCGGTTTCCTTTTTCTTTCGATGAATCATGTCTTGAGTGACAAGCAAGACAACTGGAATAGCATCACATCACCATAACTTCACACATGTTGTCATCGGTTGAAAATTCACAACGGTAGTGACACATTCTTAGAAACGCTACGTGAATGCATGCCATGTGCTCCATGTACTTTCCCAACAATTCTGAATGCGGGACGTTATCCTTCACATATCTGTACTAACATCCGGGCAGGATGGGAGCTTGCAATAAACCCAATGGTTATGGATGGTGGTGTATGGGCCGCATTCCAAGAACAATTATGGCGTCAACGATGTCATTATGTCACTCGTCCTTACGCCTTGCCTTGGTTCCCAGTCGGGGGTAAGGTTCAGAGGAACTCTTCAAGGAGCAGCCTTGGGAGATGACATTGAAGGATAGTGCTTCAGATCCTCACCACAACAGCAGCAGCTGCTGCTGCTTCTGAAGTGGGTGGTTGACCTTCTGGCTGAGGTTGAAGAATCTTGCACTAACCTTGCGATGACGGCGGCTGGTGTGGGAAAAGTTTACCGAACCAATTGCCGTGTCTTCTTTAAATGGAGATCCATGTTTATCCGCCTACCTGGGGGACTAAACGAAACAAGTTTCGGTAAATCCGTGCGTTACGGCGCAGCGATTTTTATAAGCTCGCAAACTTTTGCAATCGAGTCACGCTCCTGACAGCAGCTGAATATGAACGACTTGCCTTCCTCACCGAGGCAGGACCCCTCAACAACGACAGATTTATGATAGAATGGCTATTAATCACGTGCTCATCGGCCGGATAGGTGCACTTTGCCACAGAGAGGATGCTGTAATTGAAAAATTGATCGAATATTTCAACTCGTCCATCATCCGTCTTACCTGAAATCCTAATTCTGATTGAAATTCCTGTAATTCTCTATCGTTACAACCGAGCTTTGGGTTCGTTCCGAGTAACGATTATTGCAAATTCCCTACAATAACTCTAATCTCGAAAGCTCTCCCGGTGAGTGTTTGCTCAGGTGTTTCACTTTATCCGTACCACAAACCCTGACCTGTCTTGTTGAGCAGGCTCATCAATCTAAACTGGATGGTAGGCTCAGTCTCGGTTCCCTGGAGAACGATTTCCGAGCTTACCGTGCACGTTTCTACCCTGATGGCAGGCGTGATTCGGTTCGATTCTAACTGATAAAATAAACAAATCGGGTTTTCTTTGCCCGCAGTTGACGGTTCATTGAAAATTCCGTTCGAGAGGCTGGAAGCATTATCGAGTTCCAGGTGGATGAGAAATATTGAAGGCCCGCGTTCGTGTGCCGGAAAAGTGGGGATTTAATTTAAATTCATATACGCTGACGATAAGAAGGCCGGGATGGAATTTTGCCAGTGACCTGTATCCATGATGATGGTCTTTTGCGGTCGATTTAGTTTGAATGGGGCTCGATTGGATGAGGATCTTTTGAGAGATTGATGTAGGTTCTATTCGAAAAGGCCGTTTCAGAAAAATAGGTTTTTGATGGATTAGTACGGGTCGTTGGTCGGTCATTGTGAGGATGACTTGTTGAATATCCGGATATTATGGAAACATTTAATATTGACAATTTCAATGGGTGAAATTCTGTTGGGGTCTCGGTAATCCTAGTTAGTAGAGGGGCCCGGTCCGCTCTAGAAAATCTTTCGGATTGGCCATTCTCTGGGCATGGAGTATCATCGTGATTTCCAAGTAAAATCGATTATTAATTGGCTCGCTGTGCCCTGTGTATTGTGCATCCAGCGTCCGTTGAAGGTGTTTCGGTAGAAATGGAATGTGGCAAGTGTGAGTCTGGGGTAGTGGCAAGCGATCTGCCGTTAACCTGTAGTGTTGGTATCCACGTTACGTATTTCGACTACAATGTACAGTCTTCATCAGTGTCATTCCCACTAAAGACTTAAGGGGGTATTCCCGATCTTTTTTTTCAAAAAATCAAATTTTTTTTTTCACGTTTTTTTGTACTTTAGACTATATACTTTCATCCCCCCAAGCCGTTTTCCGATCAGCGAATTCGGTGTCCAGGCATAGCTGACTAATGGTAAGAACCCCCAAATGGTTTTAACTAAAGTCAAAACTTTAAACGCGTTTTTCTCGAAACCACATTTTTTTTATCGGGCGAAGATTTTTCTCAGAAACTATAAGAGATATTGACTTGAATCTTTGCGCATTTTGTTCCTTATTAAATTCTTTGGAGCTTCTCCCACTTTCAGCCAAAAATATTAACATTTAACATTGTTTGAAGCACCTTAAAGTTGCAAAAAAGCGGGCTAAAAATCGCCTGTTTTTTCATATGGCCGCCATTTTGTTAATTTGCAAGATTTTTTGCTGCCAACGGGAGAAGCTCCAGAGAATCTTATGCAGATTATTATTTCATCACGAAATCTGTTTCAGATGAAGCCGTTCCAGAGAAAAGTCTTCGCCCGTCCAGGCGTTTGCGGCGAACAGGGGTCTGTTTGTCGCCATTTTGTGACGTCAATAATGTCTTTTTTTATGTCGAAAAAAATTTATTTGTAAACTTTAATGTTCAATAAACAAGAATCCCAAAGAGTTAGGCGCATTACTATTCATTTTCTTTGAAAAAAAATTAATTGAAAAACAGGCCGAAAAAAGGCAAAAGATTGGGAATACCCCCTTAAAGAGTAATAGAGAGAAATCTATAGAACACTCTAATACGGAAAATCCCCGAAAGCTTGGTAGCCATCATAATGAATTAATGAAATTGGGTCGTTAGCGGAATGCTTAAATAAATCAGTAAAAAAGGGTAAGCATTCCGCTAACAACCAAATGTCATTACTTCAGTATGATGGCTCAAACCTATGGGGATTTTTCTTAATAGAGAGTTGTAAAGATTTTTCTCCTTTCCTTTACTCAAATCTTTCGTTATTATCAGTTAGGTAGGTTCCGATTCTACACGTCAGTTTTTTTATTTTTGAATTAAAAAAAAAAGTCGATCAACGAACATCAACGTATTTACTTATACGAATAACCATGTTGAAGAAATAAGTGACCATATAGTGACTTATAGTTGAAAAATTAGTGACTAAAAAGTGCCCTAAGAGAAGAACACACCATGAAATAAATCTAGATAGGCCTGGAATTAAGGCCTAACAGCTTTTGTAAACAATGACTTCTCTTGATGATTTCTAGAAATTCAAGGCTCACCCACGCAAACCAACATCCTCATTGGAAGGGAAAGACTTCCCCTATTCGATGGTTAGGTTGGTCTGCGTAGACGTGCCTTGAATTTATAGAAATCATCGGTAGAAGTCATTGTTTACAAAAGCTGTTACGCCCTAATTCCAGCTCTATCTAGAAATGTTTGATGTTTTATGCTTATTCAATTAGTATCTCATAAACACTTATGTGCAGCGAATCCAAACGCATTAAGCAACCAGCGATACAGACAAAACGGTAGCTACGACCGAGACGGTTTTATGACAGGTGAGCAGGAACTCACGGTCTCCCAGTGTTGGTGAGTTCTTTGCCGTTAATGTTCACGAAAAGTTCACTATTGTGCTATACAGAAATTCAAAACAAATTTTTTTATCTGCGGATTTGGACTGTTTTGGACCTGTTTCATACCACCGGAACTAGGCGCCTAACACATAGATGCCACAGTCGGAAGAAGTGTTAGTTTGTTTACTAAAATGAATCGCCCATTTTGTTATGGCAAGTTTTGCTAT
This sequence comes from Ochlerotatus camptorhynchus, assembly GCF_037179485.1. Classification (NCBI taxonomy): domain Eukaryota; kingdom Metazoa; phylum Arthropoda; class Insecta; order Diptera; family Culicidae; genus Ochlerotatus; species Ochlerotatus camptorhynchus. The sequence continues at coordinate 316,534 of NW_027040652.1, forward strand.
AAGAAATGCTCCTCGTGTTTATTAGCGAAATTCACATCAAAGCTAGATTAATTGCGTAGGAAATCAGTTTGGCATGAGGGATTCCATCCAGAATGAGCTGAAAAAACCTGAAATCGTGCTCGACCATCTTCGATCTGGATGATACTTGGCACATATTTTCAGTATGATATACCAAGTATTTTCCGCAGGGGAGGAGACCCTTTTGACTCAAGGGTAATTTTTGAAAAGGGCCTATGTGTTTTTGCACACATACTTAAAAAAAAATGTAGTTCGAAAACAGTTGGTTGTAGAAAAAAATTTACTAAGAAGGAGTTGTAGGAAACTAATAAGGCTTTATAAAAAAAATATATACGGAATTTTTTTTTCGTTTTTAAAAAAAAAATTAAAAATAAACCTCAAAATTCAAATAACAAAAAAAAACGTATATTTGATTTTTTTTTATATTTTTTTAATAAAAACTTGAATAGAAAGCAGAAGTTTTGAAAACAACTCCAGGATGGACAAACTTTTAATAAAAAAGTTTTTCTAAGAGCAACTTTTAAGGCATTTTTGAAACTTTCATTATTTACGGCAAAATGTTCAGTTTGATGTCAGTATATGAATATAAAAATCATTTCAAACGATAGTGCTCATATCAATAAACTTCCTAAATATAACCGTTTTCGAGATATTTCAAATTTACTTTCATAAAAATCATTTTTTTGTAGAAAATATGCCATTTTCATAAGTTAATCGTGATTCTCCATCAGCCTTGATAAGTTTAGCATATTTATATTTACCTTCAATTTGTCTTTTGACGATTGAACAATCAGACAACCCGTTTAGAATTTACAGGGGAAATGAAAACACTATTATTTTAAATATAGAAACCAACACAAGTTAAGTTGCACTTATTTTTATTATCAGGCGTAGTTTCATCCTATTTAAGTTGTTAATATTGATGCACCTATCCATCTCATTATTTTAGGGACATTATAATGTCTTCCATGGTATTTTTCATGAAAAAAAGAGCTTCTCTGTCAGAGTAGCTTCAATACCAAAACAATATTTATACCTGAATTTCCAAATGGTACCTACGTTTGTATTTAAGCATGACCATCCTTTTGAAAACAGACATCACTAAAAATATCTTTTTGAGTGAACAAGTATAATTTGAATATGGAATTCAAGAAGGTCAAGTGTTGCAAGCCGTTTCCTTATAAACGGTGTTCGTCAATGCTTCGTAAATTATCCGAAAATTTGATCGAAAAACATAAGTTCCTAGAGTGGAAATTTAATTTGGATACATCTCTATCAATCTGTGATACGTGTCGCTTGAATTTGAATAGAATCGAACCATGTGCTGAAAATCTGGAACTAGAAGTGCAACCGTCAGTCATGGACATCGCGGAGCCGCAGCCATCTACATCTCGACATAGCCTCGAAGAAATGCCATCAACTACGTCAATAACAACAGCATCATCTCAAGATAGTGGAGAGCAACAATTTTCCAGGATGCATAATATTGAGCTGGCATAGCTGGTATCAACGTATAGCCAATATCGACAAAAAAAATCCAGAATGTTAACTATCCCCGGAGAAAGTATATGGACATTACCAATGGCATTAAGAAACGCATCTTTGGTTTTCAAGCGGAAGAAGATGACCTGGAGCAACTTAAATTGAAAACTGCGGAACACAATGAGATGATCGGAAAACTGAAGGAGAGAATTGCTGATACAGGTTCATAGAGCGACGATCAAATAAGGATTCTGACGATTTTGCCGAAATCTTGGTCATCGCAAACGGTAATGGACGAATTTGAAACAAATAAATACATTGTATTGCAAGCTCGATGCTTGGCAAACGGGAAAGGAGTATTGGCCACCCCCAACGAAAGGTTAGGACACGGTTTGGATCCCGAAATTAAAAACGAGGTATTGCAGTTCTTCAAAAGCGACCAGATAAGCAGAGCCACGCCAGGACTAAAAGATTACGTTTTAGTGAAGAAGGAAGGTAAGAAGATTCATATTCAAAAGCGACTTTTAGTTTGTACATACATTGCGAGAAGCTTTTATTAAATTTCAAGAAGTTAGTAAAAATAGCATTGGATTTAGTTCATTTGCAGCACTTAAACCAAAGCATTGCAAATTACTTGGTAGTTCAGGTTCTCACAATATGTGTGTTTGTACCATCCATGAAAATATTAATTTAATGCTTCATTGTCTTAGAAAATATTCATTCGAAAAAGATTTCAACCATTATTTTGAAGAAATATTATGCAGCTCATCATTGTTACCTCCGCGAATGCGAACGTTGCCCAGGTCTCTCAGATTTTGAAAGAAGTTTTTCAGAAAAATTCGAGGAACAGGGTATGTCTGAAATATGTTTTGAACAATGGGTTTCAACTGATCGATGTAGTTTAGAGAAACTTGTAAAACCAGTAGATGGATTTGTTCCTTATTTTTGCGAAAAGTTGGAAAAACTGGTATCCCATGATTATATTAAAACTCCGCAGTCTAGTTTCTTGAGAAATACAAAAAATACTATTAAAAATGGAGAAGTTGTCATAATTTGTGATATTTCCGAAAATTATTCATTTGTTCTTCAAGATGCTGCCCAAAATAGTTACTGAAATAATCAACAAGCTGCTATTCTTCCTTTTACATTTATTATTCAGAATCAGGTAGAATTAAAAATTCATAACATATAAAAACATACCAATCAAAAGTTCATCAAATAAAAATATATTCAACGAAAAGGTTTATGTACAAATTATTATTATTAAAGACGATCGAAAGTAATAAATGTAAGATGCAAATAAAAACGCATGGGTATTTCATTTATTTATCTTATTTATCTTATAAGTTTAAAACCAATCTTCCAATAGTCTATTGGTGCAAGGGTAAGTTGCAGGTAAGTACATGCATATCTTGCAAAACTTATCATATTTGATGGACAATCACGTATAACTTACGAAAAGGGCATATTTTCTACAAAAAATTGATTATGATGAAAGTAAATTTGAAATATCTTGAAAACGGTTACATTTAGGAAGTTTATCGATATGAGCATTATCGTTTGAAATGATTTTTATATTCATATACTGACATCAAACTGAACATTTTGCCGTAAATAATGAAAGTTTCAAAAATGCCTTAAAAGTTGCTCTTAGAAAAACTTTTTTATTAAAAGTTTGTCCATCCTGGAGTTGTTTTCAAAACTTCTGCTTTCTATTCAAGTTTTTATTAAAAAAATATAAAAAAAATCAAATATACGTTTTTTTTGTTATTTGAATTTTGAGGTTTATTTTAAATTTTTTTTTTGTAAAAAAACGAAAAAAAAAATCCGTGTATATTTTTTTTATAAAGCCTTATTAGTTTCCTACAACTCCTTCTTAGTAAATTTTTTTCTACAACCAATTGTTTTCGAACTACATTTTTTTTAAAGTATGTGTGCAAAAACACATAGGCCCTTTTCAAAAATTACCCTTGAGTTAAAAGGGTCTCCTCTCCTGCGGAAAATACTTGGTCTATCATACTGAAAATATGTGCCAAGTATCATTCAGATCGAAGATAGTCAAGTTTGGTGACTGACCGATTTGGCGTGGAATTGGTCGCCATGGCATTTGTGACCAGCATACACCTTCCGGTGGTATGAAACAGGTCCAAAACAGTCCAAATCCGCAGATAAAAAAATTTGTTTTGAATTTCTGTATAGCACAATAGTGAACCTTTCGTGAACATTAACGGCAAAGAACTCACCAACACTGGGAGACCGTGAGTTCCTGCCCACCTGTCATAAAACCATCTGGCCACCGGAAGGTGTATGCTGGTCACAAATGCCGTGCCAAACTGATTTCCTACGCAATTAATCTAGCTTTGATGTGAATTTCGCTAATAAACACGAGGAGCATTTCTTATAGCAAAACTTGCCATAACAAAATGGGCGATTCATTTTAGTAAACAAACTAACACTTCTTCCGACTGTGGCACCTATGTATTAGCCGTCTCGACCATGACCAGTCTTCACGTAAACATGCACGGCGCTGAGCGTGAGCTCGAATTTCTGAAGAGCAAGTTCATTCAAAGCGTGTGTTCTCTCTCGAGCGCATGCTTACATACGCACATCAAACTTGAGAGAAATAAACAACACCTGGTGATGAGCGCAGCGTAAATGAACTCAGGCTTGATGTTTCGTGCTTGCGCCCAAGCTCGAATATCGAGGTTGCACTCGGAGGTTTTACGTGCTGGCGAGTGACTTGATGTTGATGAGAGTTTTTGTGTGTGCTATTTTACACACACGCAAACGATAAACACTATTGGAGAAGAGATAGTTTTCCGGTTTTGAAACAATCGTCAACGCCAATAGCCTATGACGCGCAGTTGCCAGTAATTTCATTAGTTAAATATACCTTTAAAAAAACTTAAGGTTAGTCAAGAATTGCGCAGTGTTTATAATGCAGTTCAATTTTAAGTAGGTGATACATAAGGATCGATAAAAGATATAGATGCAGTATTCCGAAATAAAGGATTGGCGGACAAAACATGCCCACAAATGTGGAAACTTGTTGGTGGCTTTTTTATTTTATAATTGATTTGTTAAAAAACATATATGTATTTTAATTTCCATTTATCTAATCAATTAAACAATAAAAAAAACAAATCAAATCAATCAGTTGAAAAAAAGAAATAGCAAATAACGGAGAAATTGAACATACATACAGATTGTTGGAATTTGTTAATGGCAGCTGGCAACAAATCACGACTGAACCGAACAGTCATCAAATCATCGAGCATTTGTGGGAGCATTCGTAGCCGATGTTGCTTCAGCAATAGCTTGATTACCAAGAAGCACCGCTCAACTGAGACCTGCGTAGCTGATGCGGACAATGCAATCATTGATAGTTCATACAATTGTGGATCTTCATAGCGTCGAAATTCCCAATATTTCACAATATCTGTGTTGACCGGAAGCTGAATTTCTGTGTTTGCCAAATCTAAAAGCCTCAGATCCACTGGAGAAGGGCACAGCCTGTAATTAAATGCTTGCTGGCACTCTTCCTCGAGTAAAGCCTCCAAATCGTCCTCTGTTGGGTTTTTGGAATCTTGATTCGATGTTCGATATTTGGGCAAACCTGCAGGAACTCATAGCTAATGAGTAACTGCAGGTTTTCCCAAATATGAGTAAATTTCGTATGGAAAGAAAATACTCTGTGTCAATTAAATTCAGTCGCTGAGTCGTTCTGATTGACCGTGACGTAGTGCAGATCTCTACCAGCGCTACTATGAACTTTAAACATACGCTCGAGCTCATGTTCATTTGGCTGAGTGCATGCGTGAACACAGAATGAATGTTCTTGTGAGTGCAAAAACCTCTTTGCTCACAAGCGCCATGCTCCACCTTGAAGACTGGAAAATACATAACAAAAAAATTCCCATTAACACACGTGTATCATCTTCGGCTTTACTTCGTGAAGCAGCTTTCCAACAATTTGCTCGTTTCCTTCTACCGCTCCGGGATGAAAAAAAGGAAGAAGAGTATACCATTAAGGTGTATTCAGATTTGAGCGATATTTCACGCGCGGAGAGAGATTTTGCGAAGGTACCAGAGGGAGAAAAGTACTAGTTGTCTCTCTCATTCCAACGCAAATTTTGCTCCGCTCCGCTAATGTACGCTCAGATCTGAATACACCTTTATTGCTTTCCACTTCTGACATAGCGTTATCATTCGGTTCGTTGCTCGCTTGTCATTTCGTCATTTGGAGATATTTTTGACTCCTTGCTTATGTATGATATGAAAATTTGAAGCGAAAGATTCAATAGAAATATTTATAAATTATTAAAATGAGGTCCTGATCATTCCAAGGAAAAAAAATATCTTTCAGAATAAAGTCAAATGCAATCTGCTTTCAAGGTAGTTCTGATGCATTTTTGATTTCAAGTTAAGCCTGATAGTTTTGCGTAGAATTTCAAGAAATAAAAGTAAATGTAAAAGAAACTCTTAGGAATTTCTGAGGAGTACAACTCCAGTTAAATTCAGAGGAAAGTTCCAAGGGCATTCTGAGGATAATTTCATAAAGTTTGTGGGAAAAAAACGAATCCAGAGCATAAGTCCTTGGACATTTTTTGAAAATACTAAAAGGAGGATTAAAATCTGAGAATAACTCCAGGACTCAAAGGAATTCGGAAAATAGATTCAGTAGAGCTATGAGATGAAATCCAAAGAATTTATGGCCCCAGTCTCAGCGAATGTCACTGACTGCCAGACCAATGTTCGATATTCTCCGCCGAAGCGTTCGCGGCTTTCATCACTGCCATCTTCACCGACTCCGCCAGCGTGGTTGACGCCCTTGAGTCTCCGAAACGAGTAGACACCCCTTGATCCAGGCGATCCAGGAACATTCACCAAATAACACATCATTTGTTTGGATCCCAGGCCACTGTGGTGTTCAGGGGAATGTAGAGGCGTACCATCTAGCAGCTTTTGGTCGGCACATGTTTAAATATATGCGAGAGGTCCCAGGACCTGATCTAAAAAATGGGTAACCAAAATTATCAAGGATTCCTTGAGCCGCGACTGGATGGCAACTAGAACAGCTATTAGAAAATTAAAAAATAATCTTACTAGATGGGACGACCCATCACTGCACTGGGAGCAGGTCATGATATTCCGTCTTCGAACTGGCCATACAAACATATCCCACAACTACAAAGGAGATAGAAGGATATGCGATCTATGCCTCACGCCGCCATCTGTGGAACACTTCATATGTATCAAGGTATGAAGGAGCTAGAACATGCTACGACATTCCCGCAAATATCCACGATCCTCTAGGTAATGAGCCAACAAGAATAGCAGCCCTACTCACCTTTTTACGTGAAGCCGGACTCTTCAACCAGACATAGAACTTAAAATCCCTATCATGACCAATCGCAAGGGAACAAGGGACTAAAGAACGGAAATATCACAACGACCCGAACGAACACAAACCCTATTTACACCAGACCTAATGCAACGTAAACGGACTAACAGGAATCAGGAAACCCTTGACTGAAACGAGACAGGAACAAAACAAAAACTCTGTTTAAAAATACTCTATAAAATACGTTTTAAAGAAGTTCCCATCTGGAACTTCCACCCCTCTAGAGGTTTTAGAGACGAACCAGCCCTATAAGGAGACTTTCAATGTGAGAAGAATTCCAAAGGAAGGAGTGAGATTCAAAAGGAAATCTGAAATGAATTCAATTAATATTCGGAGAATCTTTCCAAAGGTTTTCTTATTGTGGAGAATTTCAAGGTAATTCCGAGGAAAACTAAAAGACAATTGAATTCGGAGGATAGGTTCATCGAAATGAAATCTCTGTTGAAAATGGAATGGCCTATTCTTAGGTTTTCAGAACTACTTGAAAGTTCCAAAATTTTTCTAGAAGCTAATGAAACTGCCTTAAAGTTCTTTTGTAGTTTGAAAAGCTAGTCTCATCTTATCAGATTCATTAACTTTCCTGAACTTTATAGGACTTCCTAAGGTTTCCTCAATTTTTCTAACGATCATGGATCTCCTCTAAAGGTTTAGCAATTCGTTGAAGTTCTATAAAACTTATGTGACTTATCTAAAGTGAACTTACCTGCTCTGAGGTTCTCTGTTCTTTTCTGAAATTCTCAAAACTTCTCCTAAGTTTTTGCAGTTCTCATGACGCTTGTTGTACTGCGCTGAATTTAATTGAACAGTCCTGAAAATGTTTAAGCTTCAATGAACTTCTGAACTTATACGGAGACCTCCATTAACATTTTAACGTCTCTTAAGTTATCTGAAAATCTGGGCCCTACTTTAAATTTCCCACTGATTTTCTTAAACTAATGAAACTGACCTCCCCCTGAAATTCCTCCAATTTTCGGAGCTTACTAAACTTCTTTCCAATGCTTCCGCATTTTCAAATATTATAAATTAACAATATGGTTCACTTCCAGAATTCCCATACATTTCTGAAAAGACCCATAAGTAATACCCTCTCCCGGTGAGAAAGGTGACTAAAAACATTCGTGGCCTTATTATTTAAGCGTGTAATCAATTCATATCGTTTAGTCAAATAAAAGGCGTGGCAAACGGTACTAGCTTTCTCATGCATGTTACACGCCTACCCTGACGTCATGAAATTATACTACGTTAAGACTATAATTGATATTAATAACGTAATAACGTAATATAATAGTGCCTAAATAACGTAATATCTGCTATAATTTGAATGTACAATAAGCTTAGAGGTAATCCAAATAAATAAAAGAAAATGCAGATTATATCTGCCATCCCTCTTTACATACCACATTGGCAACTGACAGGAAGAAAACTTTCAACACGCTAATAATCGTTAATCCAATTTTGGGTAATAGATTAACAAACACGGTAAGAAAAAAACACTCAAAAACTCTTGAGTTCAAAAAAAGCTCAAAAACAAAAAACATAAAAATGAATTCGATTTTCAGTTAAAAGTACTCTACCGAGTACTCAATCGTCATGTTTTCACCATTGGGAAATTTTAACTTATTTTTGGATGAAAATCATACCTGCGCTGCCTTTGATACTGTCATTTTTGTGTGCTTCATCGCCTTCGTTCGTGCTCCATTATTGGCGTTGACGGCACCGTCGAAAAATGGTCTCTTCTAGAAATGATTGACAGTTTCTTATGGGATTTTTCGGTGAAGTGAAAGGATAGTACCAACAATCAATTCGAAACTAACGATTTGAAATTGGCTAACTACTTGACTAGCCTATTGGTCCCAAGCAAATCGATTAACGTATCCCATTCTAGTATACATAAATTTCAGTACTACACTATGTTTGTTTTGATTCGCTATGAACGTTTGACAGATAAAATGAGGGGTTCGTGGATTTTCCAATGTTACGAGGGATGCATCGATTAGCTTGGGACCGAAGATAGTACCAGAGCTGAGCCAAAATGTTGAGCACGTTTCTTTGGGACCTTCTGGTCTTAGAGTTACCTCTATGATAGTACCATATATACACAGATATAAGACCAGAAGGTCCCGAAAAAATGTGGTCAACTTTTTGGCTCAGTTCTGGTACTATCTTCGGTCCCAAGCTAATCGATGCACCCCTCGAAACATAGGAAAATCCACGAACCCCTCATTTTATCTGAATCAAAACAAACATTGTGTAGTACTAAAATTTCAACTAGAATAGGGTACGTGAATCGATTTGCTTGGGACCAATAGGCTATTCAAGTAGTGAATCAATTTAAAATCGTTAGCGTATATACTAATCCTTGAGTTTTGTTGTTCGGATTGTAGAAGTCGGAATCTTGAAAATGCAACGAACAAATTAGACTGCTCTTGTTGAGTGACGGGTTGCGACAGAAGTTTGTCCAGGCATCCACTTCCCTAAAATGTTGTAAACTTTGGTATGTTTTAGCTGAAATTGACTATATTTCGAAATCTGTTCACCTGAAGCATTAATCCGGAAGACAGAAATCCTAGAAGGGCCTTCTTTCGAGCTGGAACATCCAGAAACGGCGCAAAAGGATCGACCCATAGCGTTAAAAAAATCATTAACCAAAACGATCCAGATAGTTTAAATGTTTATAGCTAACAGAGAAATTGACAGATTTTAGCGGTACGCGGTCCATGCAAACAACTCTAAATTGAGTATACTCTATAGAATTCACTTCTTCTACACACTATTATGATTCTACCCTGAGACTGGGTAGACGGTACCCATTCTTATGTGCAGTAAGGAGTTGGCAGAATCTGAGTAAACCAGTTTTATTACGATGAGTAAAATGTACTCAAATTCTGGGGAAATGGTTATAATCGCATGTTAAGAATTGTGCAGGTATAAAAGGGAAATTTTTTCGGTGTCCATATATCCTACACGGTTAGAAAAAAGTACCCAAAATTAAGTTCTTTTCACTCATCTCACCCAACAGTAGGTAAATATGATTATACTCAACGTTGGGTGGTTTTGCTCCTCCGTTTTTGACAACATTAGAAGCATAAGTAGGTAAAAACGAACTGGTCGTTGGGTACTTTTTTCTTACCGTGTACAATACTGTGCACAGAGAAAAAAAAATTACCCTAAAATTAAGTTCTTTTTACTTAATTTTGGGTAATTTTGAGTTTTGCATCCCACTCTCACTTTTTGCTGTTGTCAAAAACGGAACGAGAGATTCGACTTTCTCATGACTATCGTTCAATAAGCTACTAGTGAGTATATGAGATATTCTCAAATTTGAGTCAATTGAACTTAATTTTGGGTAAAAAATACATACGAGTAAGTAATTATTTTTGCCGTAGCCAAATGCAAACTACTATAAGCGATTTACTGAAAATTAGCTTATTGAACGGAACATGGGAGATGAGTGAAAAGAACTTAATTTTGGGTAATTTTACGGTTCCGTGTGGACCCCCGCTAATCTGAATGACACTTCGCGCATATTAACGGGGTTTATTTTTATTTTCAACTTTTTTTAACCTTATGACCATTAGAAAGTTGAGTTTCTGGTAGCCTTATTTGCGATTTTGTTTTGATTCTGTTTTCCATTCTGCATCGTTTCATTCCGCTTTATTATTTATTACGCAATTACAGCGGTAGCGCAACGGCAGCGCAAAAAGCGGAAAAGCCAATCTGAGTAAGCCTACTTGTCGGATTGAAAACTATTCAGAACAAAATTGACTCCGGCTAGGCATCTTGATGTCATTTGTGACAACTGCCAAACTGCTCATAAAGACGATAATGAATAAAAACTGAAAATGTTCATGCATTTCCAAATGGTTTCCTACCATTCCCGTATATTCGAAAGTGACTGGCCCTCTGGATTTGGATGATGTCGAAAACAACAAAACATGATTTATTGAGTACATAGGACTTTACTTACTTTTGGCTTCCCACATAGTACCTAGTTGAGTGAAATAAACATTTTTTCCTTGATTTGTTTTCCGTATTGAATACCAATGCTACCGACGCCCGAGAAGCAGCTCCCACACCCACCCTTCGTGATCAGAGATTTTGTACCTCAGAAAATCCCGGCGGCGCTTAAGATATAAACTTAATTTTGACTATTTTTTTCTTACCGTGTGGTTAAATTTTACTCAACAGTAAGTTGTTTTTGATAGCCTTGTTACGCTCAATTTACAGTGTACTAGTCACCTTTCGCGTCACTAGAGCCGCTAGTGTCGGGAAAAATCGTGTCTTGGGGATAATAGAAGAGTGAACCATATTGTTAATTTATAATATTTGGCATTTTGCTAATGTTCATGAAAAATTCTGAAGTTCGCGGATCTCCCCTTAAGCTCCATAGATTTCTATGAAGTTCTCGAATTGTTTGTGAAGTTTTCGAAGTTTTTCTAAATTTCTGGATCTCTTGTGATCCCGCAATCACTGAAATTTTCAAGATTTTTCTGAAGTTCATGAAACTTCCCTTCAATTATTTAAAACTTCTGCCTAAACGATTACTGAATTTCTTTAAAGTTCTCTTGACTGCCCTGAATTTAACAGTATTTTTTAAGAACCCGCAACTTGTAACAGTCACCCTTTTTGTAAATATGTGCAAATAACTACCTTGAGATTGAGCTTGAGCTTGATTGACCGCCCACGGTTGCTACTCTGTTATTGCCAGATCAGCTGTAATTACACAGAGAACCAATAGACGATGCTTGGAACTAGCAATCATCCTCAATGTGTAAAAACTGGTGATCTTAAATTAGGCAATACCAGCGCCGGCCGCGCCCGAACACAGGTCAAGAAAGGAATGGGAAGGATTGTGTTTACATGACACTCGCTTTGATGGAAGCCGAGAACACCTCTGCACTTCCACGAGGAATCACTGGGATGTTGGATAAGAGGGTTGGGTTTGCAGCAGGGTTCGTTTTGGTAAACGATAAGCTGAATTGATGTCCTAACGATCATATAACGCGAAGGAGCTTGGGACTAAACCCACGGTCTTCTGCTCAGTAAGCAAAAACGTTTGCCACTAGGCAGACGAGCACCTTTTTAATCACCGAGTTGCTGTTATTACCATGTAGTCATATTGACAAATAAAACGATTGACGAATCTTGAATGTGGATGGGCCTGAGATTAGACTCATGATGTTCTGCTCAGTAAGCAAAAACGGTTGCTCTAAGGCCACCGAGCCCCTCATATCACATAATACCGTTGCTCAAATTTTTGTATCCATTCAAACCCGGAACCAACGACAACAACGAGTTTCGCAAAATACACTATACACATGCGATTTTACCATAAATCTCTTTGATATGTAAGGACCTGGGACCGCGTTTTTCTGCTCAGTAAGCAGGCCACTGTAACCGACGATCTTTCAAATCCGAAAACGAAAAACTACGAAAAAGTACTTAGGCCTTCATTAAGTTCCACTTCCACGCGACGTTCAATGTTTCAATTTGCTCTTTACGTATTGTTCAGGCTATAAATAGGCTCTTTTCAAAAGTTACGCGAGAAATACGCACAATCGTCGCCTACCTCGCAAAACTGGTTCTAAACGACAACAAAGGCATAAGCAACGATGGATTGTTGAACTTTGCTGGTTGGTGTAGTGCTGCTGAAAAAAAGATAAGTCTATTATTTTGGTTAGTGATCGTTTGGATTTGGGTCACCCCACGTTGTGTTTAGGTTAGTATAAATAAATAATACTATTTAGTCATATAAATCACCACAGCTCATTATCTTCAGCGTTATCGGTTTTCGTTTCTGGATCTTTAGTTGCCTCTGTGATATACTTACTTGCGGCATACTATTTTGGGAGTGTATATGAGCGTGTACCATGTACGGTAGCTCATCTCTCATCGTGATGGTGTGACATAGTAGACAAATTAGAGAGAAAACAAGGAGGTTTTAGTTTTAGTTATATGTAAACAAACAAAACAAAAGAAGAGAAGAGGAAAGAAGAGCAGACAAATAAAAAAGGGATGAAGTAGATAACAAATAAAAGAAACGTAGGCAGATTATTAGAAAAGGCATTATCCTAGACTCGGCAATCAAATGTCACTCCCGCCGAGATCTCAGCGAAACCCCCTCCCCGCCGAGACCCACACAGCCGAGCTCGGTAGAAAAAACTAAGTGTGTAGATAGATTAGTAGGAAAATAAATAAAACTACTTTATGACTCAAAGTGCAATGAATGAGCGTTAGTTTCGGGATCATTTCAGTGTTAGAGTTATGTTAGTTTTGATCCGTAATCAGCCCTGCTGACCCCTCCAACATTAGTTGCAGGCAGTGGTTGTAAGATAATGCGGCACTGTAACTACTACTATTTTAGAAGTTGAGGTTACTAGTGTATTAAATAATCTAGGTCCTATTTAGGATTATATCTGAAAAATCCAAATCTGGCCAACGCCCACCCTAAACCTAAACCTGTTCTAATCCACCTGAAATGACTAACGTATGGAAGACTTTGACTACCCAGCCATGCAATAGTCTCATTCCGTGCCTTATGGCAACTTGATGATTATATTGCGCTCATCTTCTTGCACCACCCAGGGGAGACTTGGTCCTGTACCCAATGCTTAACTTATCTCCTTTCCACTCAGCTACTCGCAATTTCTTGTGATATAGTGGGCGAAATATTATTATATGACAAATAACTACCTTATTAAAACATATAATTGAATTGAATAATTACTATCGAACATCACATGAAATTACACCTGTGTCATTAAATATACAACATACTCTCGATGTTATTTCGAAACTTTTAGTTAGCCGCCTTGCGCGCGCATCATACCATAAAACTGCGCCAATGCTTAGGCCAGCTCATAACATGGGCATTTCAAATACTTGTTCCGCTGTAGGGGAGTAGAAGTGCGCTCGTTAAAGTACTCTCCCGTTTTGCTCGGGATCGGGACTAAAGCCGAAGGTCAAGTTTATAGGACGGCCTTGAGGAATGGGGCGGGGAATGTGAAGGTCGCCTTGATGAGTACTGGTGGGAGTGAGAGATCGCAGTCAGAAAGATGACATGGAAACCCGACCCGAATTCTTCGCTCGAAGACGCGAGTTTTCCCAGGCTCCTGGACTGGTGAAACGTGTCAGAAGTGATTGTAGTCACGTATAACCAAAAAGTGATTAGACTTTCCCTACACTACAAAGTTTCCTCAGTGTTCTTTAACTTCTCTGATCGTTACAACTTAGCTTGTGTTAGCCTTTCCCAAAAGAAAATAAAACCCCGTTTACCGTAGTGAAATAGGTGCAGCGAGAAAATCGAACAGAAAGGTATGAAAGTCGTGCGTGGGAAGGTAGCGTTTCTCTCTAAACCTTTTCATCGAACAGCCGTTCGACGGTTTATTTCTCGGGTTTAGAAAAGCTACGTTTCGTATAGTGGACACTTCCGGAGACCAGGCAAGCGTTGCTGGCCATTGTCATCGTGTGGCCAAGGAGGTCTGCGCCATCAACATCGCGCCCGGTCCGGAGCGAATCATCCGTCGGTAAAGCATCCGAATCCGACCACGTGACCGGAATCGTGACCGTTCGAGAGTCATTTAACCAAAGCACTCTGGTAGGTGGATTCCCCATCGGCCTGTCGAACACGAGGTTGAACCGCCAAGCCAAACCAACAAAAAACACCACCCAACAATAGCGAGCTGAGCCAGCTCACGCAACAATAGCGACACCCGTTGTTTGTTCTCGCCGGTTGCAAAGCATGGACATCGTACCGGCAAACCCCATGTAAGCTGAGTCATCGCGCGCGACAATAGGAAGGATTTTAATCGCACCGGCCACCGCATGTAAGAACGAGACCGTGAGTACAACCCGCTTAATGTTTTCCATGTGCACATGTGACGTCGGGAGGGAAGAACGCTCTGGTTAGAGAGAACGCACGCTTTAGGTAGGGAAGTCTAGGCCTAGAATAGTATCGTCTTAATAAATAAATTGTGTTACCATGAGTTAGAACTCGATGTTTCAAAGTGTTCGGAGAAACCCTACCTGTGTTAGCGTTATTGATGTTGAAATTCACCTGAGGAATGTCCTTTTGCGCTCGTTCGTTGAATTAGTCTTGTTCCATTAATTTTAATGAATGGTCGTTACCCCTTCTGTGACGGAATTGCCATCTCGAGGATTGTGGAGGAAACTACCAGTGATGAGAAGCTTTAGTTGGGTAAAAGCAAATATATCATATTAACAATATGATCCATTCATGCCTTTTCCATATGTTGCAATGGCGACCCGCAAAATATTGCTTCACGCACCATCTAGCGTTGAAAAAGGTCAGCAACAATCATTCAATGACAATCGAGGGGTGCGAATATAGCACTTATTACAAAAGTAAGAGTCAAATTATTTTCATTAATTACATTGTGTATATTACTTTAAAATTTTTCTGACATGTCACTGTTGTCATGAAATAAAATAAAATGCTGAAATATATTCATTTTAAATATTAAACAAATTTTCATTTCGTTTACCCCTCGTGACGATAAACAAATACATTGGTAGCCTTTTTGGCCACAGAGGTGCCTTCATCGCTAACAATTTGGTTCGCCAGCTAAGTGAAAGAGTGGATCATATTGTTAATATAATATATTTGGTAAAAGCTTCCTTTCGTGCGGAGAGTTAGGGTAGAGTGAGTAATGCTTGCTTACTGATTCGGACATCTAGTAAGTCGGACGCTAGGAAAGTTGAGGGGAGTTGGATCGTTCTGCAAACCGTTCGTCAGGGCCTTCTTATGGCCTTTTCTTTGGCGAGTCTCATCCCGGGCAATTGATATCCGAGCGAGTAGTCCTCTAACGAGGTGGCACTTAAGCTACTCCCTTACAGTTAACGATCGAGCTCACCCCACCTTTGTAGTTTTCTGGGCTTATTGAGGTTTTCAGTAGAACCGCAACGGCACTCCTTTGAATGGAATACCGTGCGGCTACAAACTTTACTGAAATTAATTGATTTATTTTGAAGTTTCGGCAATATTCCATAAGTATTATAACCATTTTAAACGCTCACTAATTTGCCTTGAACTAACCGGCAAATTTTCTGATATATTTTTTATAATTCTCTGAAGCTTCTGACGTTTTTGGATCAATCATAGAATTCTAGGAATACCCAATAGTTCCACGGAACTGCTTGCAAGTCGCAGCAAAATTCTGATCTATCTGATGTGATGTGAGGTGATGTTTTCTAATAAACTTTGCTTAAACTTCATATCTTTTTTAATTCTTGAAATCTCCATGATATAACACCCTTAAAATACTCTCATGTTTTCCAGATGTTCATATAATTTTGATCACGTTCCAGAAATTCTCTCGGAGCTTTGCTGAAGTTTCCGGAAATTCCCTGAGTTTCTCCAAACTTCTTTAAGGTTTCTATAATTTCCTTGAAATTATTTGAATTCTCCTCTGAATCTCTGATCTGTCTTGACCAAGGAATCAAAAATATCTCCAAATGACAAAATGACAAGTGATCAACGAACCGAATAATAACGCTATGTCAGAAGTGGAAAGCAATAATGATATAATCTTCTTTCTTTTTTTTCATGACAAGCAGTCCGTGCGACACAGCTCACCCGGGGCGGTAGAAGGAAACGAGCAAATTGTTGGCAAGCTGCTTCACGAAGTAAAGCCGAAGATGATACACGTGTGTTAATGGGAATTTTTTGTTATGTCTTTTCTCGATTCATATCAAGCTTTGTCCTCATCCGTGTAGATTGCAACAAAGAAGGCAAGCAATATATCATTATCCTTCTACCAATCGGATCGAGCTATGTTACAAAGCGAGTTTGTCATGGTAGTCGAAGCAACCGTTTTGTCTGTATCGTTGGTTGCTTAATGTGTTTGGATTCGCTGGTCTTGACGTTTTCGAAGCTTCCCTAAAGCTCTCAATTCTATTGAAGATCTCGGTTCTGCCCGGAAATAAATGGAGTTCCCGTAAACACCTTTGAATTACCCTGAAATTCTCTGGACTTCTGTTAAGTTTATGAAATATTTCTGAAGTTTTCATAAATTATCTGAAAGTCTCTGTACTTTCCTGAAATTCTTGGAACATATTAAGGGTTCTCAATTTTTTCAGCACATCATGGAGCTATCCTTAATTTTTCTAAACTTACGATTATTGATCTTTAAACTGCTACACTCCGTGCACAAAAGCAATGCTCATCGCAAAACCCTAACAATAGATCAGCGCCGTTCACATCACCGCGTAAATAAACAGAAATTAAAATTTTCACTCGCGATGCTACAAATTTCTGGTCCGGGAGAAACAATCAAACCAAGCAGCGTCAAATCTTCTGATGCTTGCAATTTTGCAAACATGATGAATCATGTTTTCTTTCTCGATTCTAAAACTTCTCGGAAAGCGAGAAAACCACCACTCACACACGTATAACCGTCCGGGAGGCAGAGTGCCAGCGCTAATCCGGCAAATGCAGCCGAAAACTATGAAAGCGAATGCACACACAAAACAGAGAACAAACTTAAAACTCAACCGTATCCAAAGGCGTTCGAAACTCGACTCTCTGGACTAAACTTACGGGAACTGCTCTTAAAATCTGAAATTCGCCAAAGATCTCTTGATCTAGCTTTTCTGAGGTGCTTGAAACTTTTTAACAAAAATTGCACAATACCCCTCAAGTTTACAATATTTCTCAAGTTCGCTTTACACCAGTGAAGTTCTCTGAAATTATAGGAACTTCATAAAAGTTCCTGAAAACTTTCGGGTGCTAAAAGAACCGTTTTGAGGTTTTTAAAGCTTCCAGTAATTTTCCCATATTTTCAGCATGTTAACTGTTGTTTATGGAGCTTCTGCTTCACTGAAATTCTCAGCATTTTTTTTCATTCTCCAAAGTTTTTACAATTGATGTACAGTTGGTGGGACTGCAATGAAGATCTCTAATCGTTCATAAAATTAATTACGAACTGGAAATAAATCATTTATTTTTTCCTCAATTCTAACACTTTGAAAATTTTCGATATCTTGAACTTGAACAAGACTTTGCATATTATTAGATCTTGGACTTACTCAAATTAAGTAAGTTTTTTTTTTTACTTTAACATGAGAAATTAAGTTAGTGTTAAACTTCAACATTCATTGGATTTGATTGTAAAACTGTTTCTTTAAAACTGATTGCCATTTCTTAAAAATGTCTGAGTTAATTGCTATTGTTTTTTGATCTACAAAAAAAAAAGGTTGTTTTGAACGCATTTAAAAAATTGCTTTCTCATTATAAGCCTGGAAATTATCCGTTAATGTTCTGGAAAACCCTAGAAAACTCAGGTAATTTTAGTTAGAAAAATGAGTAGACACCCTGTAAATAGAGAAAGACGATTAATCGTCACAAAATTTACTCTAAAAAAGTTGAAGATAGTGACTGATCACCAGAAAAAGTGACTTCAGTGACTTGGCCCTAAAAATGGAGACTTTTTAGTGACTGGCTTGAAAAAAGTGACCAAGTCACTAAAAAGTGACTCGCTACCAGCCCTGCAATTGGATGCAATACCAGAGCGATATTATTTTTTTTTTCCTGCTAGATTTAATTCCTGGCAAAAACTCCTAGACTGAAACGGGAATCAAACCCAGCCGCCTCCAGCATGGTCTTTATTTATAGCTGCGCCTTTATCGAGTGAGCTAAGGAAGGCTCCTGGATGAAAGCTAGGATGCCTAAAAATCGAATGGACAATAAGTCGAAGGGACAAACGGCTTCTTAGCACTCATCGGTTCTACTTGACTTGCGGTCTGTTCTGGTTCACCGATGGAACCGCCCCCCAATCCTGCTCCTCAGTTGAAGCATGCAGTTGTTTGTATGTACAACCGATTTGTGTTTACATGCTCTGCCCGCCCCCTTTGATACAACTCACCTCGAGCTTACATTTGTTTTTCTCCAGAACCGGTGAGATGCGGTGGTGACTAGTGGTAACCAATCAAGCAAAAACGATCGAAAGGTTCGGGTCGGAAAATTCATTCGAACAAAGCACCAACATTTGCCATTGGAGCGTAAAAATTCCACATCAAGTGGTGGTTCGTTTTTTCGATGATTTCTACAGAACGCCAGAAGAGCGCCCATGTGTGCGAAGTGAAATGAGTTGAAAAGGAGAAAATTCCGCGGGAGCGCGAAATGTTTATTCCGTCTTTATTTCCACATTTTCCACATGTTTTTCCATCCAAGCTGGGAGTGGGAAGGGCTTCTGGAAACCAGGTCAGTTTCCCGGTCCATGTCGTTCCCACTCACTGCTGGTGTGCTGGTGGGTGGGTGGGTACGGAGTGAGTCGGAAAAACGTCATTTTCCTGGAAGCTACATTCTCGTGGGACCCTGGAGGCTACCTACCGACAGACGACATATGAATGTAGTGCAATAAAAATGTTTATTTCCAACTCGGTGTAAACAAAGGCGGAAAGCAAACCGACCGACGATGGGTCTATAAAATCAAATTTTATGAAAAATGCCTAAAATAATACACACACTCGTGTCTGGCTGCTGCTGCTGCTGGGTGTGTTGTGGAAGAAATTAAACTTATTTTTTTGGGTAGCTGGCTTGCTGACTGTTCAACATGTGAGAATGTGTCGATCGATCCGGATGCGTGCTATTTAGGAAAGAAGATATTTCTTCAGTCGTTGGCGTCAGAAGGAAGAATATGCAAATAAATCTAGCTGTTAAGAGTCGTGGCTGTAAATCATGTCCCAAATGAGAGTTGACGACGACAATTTTGGCTTTAATATGTTGCCTGTGGGAAGCACTGCTTGGAAAGGTTATGAGCTTGTAATCTATCATTTCTGTTCCACTCATTGCTGATGGTGACAATAGGCTGATGATTTAATGCGAATAATTTTACAATGGGCTGTAATTCGCAATTGTAGAAAGCAA
Organism: Ochlerotatus camptorhynchus; assembly: GCF_037179485.1. Lineage (NCBI taxonomy): Eukaryota > Metazoa > Arthropoda > Insecta > Diptera > Culicidae > Ochlerotatus > Ochlerotatus camptorhynchus. Next base: position 336,324 of record NW_027040652.1, read on the forward strand.
ATTATCCGGATATTGCATGGCACTAATATTTGTACACACTTCTCCTGAAGGTGCATTAATTGGAGTAAATTTTGAAATCGTTTTCTGACATATTTACATAAGCTGTTGTTCATTCGGTATTTGGCTTTGGATCTTTTGTCTTTCGAGAATTTCCCCACTGGTAAAGTTCATCGTTATCAGCTAAGCCTAGATGCATCTCCACCGTCATCATTACTGCACCAGCCAGTATTCGAAAAACGGTGTAGGGAAAGAGAGCGTTAAGTAACCTCTCCCTCACAAGGACGGGAGTGGATCTCCGGGGGGAAAGAGAGGAGGACCAGTCACGAGTGTCTTGCACCCTTATCAATATCATCATCGTCTAGGACAAGCCAACGTGATGCCACAAAATGCTTTGCATTGCAGTGGAACATACGTTCCAACATCAGCGAGCTCAAGCTGCTCAACAGCCAGCATGAATCGTCCGTAATAGTCTTGCAGGAGGCAAAAGTGGACAACCGTGTTATCGCACCGGACTGCGCCGGCAAAAACTACGCTTTGCTTTTTGAAACCGGCAGCCGCCGGTAATGGCAACAAGGAGTGGGTCTTGCAATTCGAAAAGGAGTACCCTGCGAACGCAACGCAATCGACTGCGACCTCCAAGCCATCGCAGTTTGGATCCATCTTCCGATCCCAATGACGGTGGTGTCCTTCCCAATTACCAGCACCATTGCTGTTACTTAGCGATTTCAATGCGCACAACCCCGCCTGGGGCTTCACATCAACTAATGCACTTGGCCGCTTCATTACAGAGAAAACGCTGACTGAACAGCCAATAATCCTGAACGATGGATCGCACACTTGGATTGATCCAGCAACCGGTTCATCTTCAGTCGTAGACCTCTCGATCTGTTCCGAGTTGCTGGCTCTAAAAAATTTCGGTGAACTCTCCCGGAGACACACAGCAGCGATCACTTTCTGATCTTCGTTTCCTCACCTGAATACTCACAGATCACTACGAAACGAAAAAGATGGCTCTATGATCAAGCAGGCTGGACATTCTTTGAACGGCTGATTGCTAGCAGCATCAAACCGGGTGATGACATTGGAGTGGAAGAGTTCGTCGACCGGATACTATCTGCAGCAACAGCTAGCATACCTCAAACTGACTTGCTTAAGGCCTCAACCGGCAAATTTTCCTGGGTGAAGTAGGGTCGACGAATCCTTTCGGCTGAATCACGTAAATGTCCTCCTCATCAAAATTTCCATGCAGGAATGCCGCCACTGCATCCATTTGGTTAATGTTGAGGTTCATTTTTGCGACCATTGACCAGTGTTGTGAAAATATCAAAAGATCTAATCTCACCAATGTGCATAATCCCATTTGAGTATCGTAAACCAAAAACTCAACAGCCGATGATATTACAAGCTGTGATACGGTTGCTATGATATCATGCTAACAAAACTCTTCGGCTACAATTCTCACCAAATTGTGTTGAGTTTGAGCTTCAATATTTTTGCTGTACATCTCACGAAACGAAACTTCCATGACTGCTGGCAGCAGGAACTTCGTGTCTGCCATCTGTGAAGCGTAAAGAAAGATAGCAAACTATGCTTTCTCTTTCTAAGAAAACGATGTGCAAAGGAATCATTTTTGTGGCAAGTCAACTCGTGGCTGTAATTTTACATGTTCTGAATAGTCTCGCGATATCAAAGGAGCTTGTAAAAACAATATCATGCTTGATATTTTATTCCAATATCATGCGTGATATTGGGAGCCCTTGAGAGCGAAACAAAATCATTTGAGTGAGGATTATGCCATCACTGCCATTGACATAAGGTAACGAATGGTGGCGTACCGAACAACAGGCGAAAATGTTTCATTTTAGTCGACGCCTTTGACCGGAGAGACGCCCTTGATGACTAAGCGGGCTTTGTATCGCACCAACGATCCATCCGAATGTGTCTTCACTTTGTAAACCCACTTGCAACGTAATGGTTTTATTCCGCTTGGCTATTCAGCTAATTCCCATGTTTGATTGTCCATCAGGGCCTCGTATTCCACCTTGATTGCTTCCTTCCATCTTTCGCTGTCATGGAACGTGTCTGATTCAACCCCAGCTTCAATTAAATTTTTTGTTTGGGTTGGGAATTGCTTTCAGGAAGAGTATTACAGCTCATAATATAATCACGCACGATACATTCGGCCGCTTTCCAGAAAACTTCCCCGCACGGAGAGTCCTTTTGTCGGCGAACGATTGACCTCGTGAAATGCGACTGCAACTGCTTCTGCCCAAAAACTGCTATCATGATCTGCATCGAACAGCATACTCTTCGCTTTTTCGACCAACGTATGATTCATCCTTCTGCCAATCCGTTTAGCTCCGGGTCGTAGGGAACAGATGCCTCACGATGAAATCCTTCTTTCCGCAAAAAGTTTCGAAAACTTCGGTTGACGTAATCTCGGCCGTTGTCCGTACGAATTTGCTTAATCCTTTCTCCCGTTTGATTTTCGGAAAAAGACTTGTAGTCTTGAAACGGTTCGAGCACTCCCGTTTTTGATTTTAGGAAATATACAACTGCTTTTCGGCTTGCGCCGTCGATGATGGTCAGGAAATAATGCCTCCGTCTCCATACAGGGCTGGTAGCGCTGATGCGATATAATAGTAGTGACTTTAGTGACTAAAATTACGGAAATATGACCAAATAGTGACTTTTGAATAATAAATAAGTAACCAATAGTTGCATTTATATGATGACTCAGAAACTCAAATAAGGTTTAATATTTAAATAAACTGTTTTTATCATGGAACTTTAAATGACATTTAGAGATTTCCTCTAATTATATCGAAACTCTCAACGGAATCTCCTATTAAGAGCATTTGAAGTGCAATTTCCGGATTTTCCCAAAGATTTTTTTCAAATGTTACTGTTAAATAGGGTTAAATAGATCATTACAACGACAGCATTTTTTTTTATCGAAGATCTTGAATTTGATTCTGCCATTGAAATCTTTAAAATTTTGATATAACTTTGATAATTCGCTAAGAATATTGCATAAAAAAATTTCAGAATGATCTCAAGCACTTATTTAGAACTATTCTACTCCTCTTAAACTTTGCAAGTTTAACAAAAATAATATTTCATTCTGGAAATTCTTTGCAAAACAATGGACAACATTATTGGAAATAGATTATTTTCGTAGTTGGAGATGCTGAACGTGAACATTTTAATAAAGAATAGAGTTGATAGTTCCGTTGTACTACGGCAGTGTGAAAATTGTATATAAAAAGTAAAAAAACGGCTTCAAATAATGTTGAGGAAGGTACGAATCGGGTAGAGCATCCCTTTTACCAAACTCATCCGTTGATGAGGGATAGTGAGGGGTGTTTCACTCCGCCACACTAGCAAAAGGGATGATCGCCGATTTGCTCATGTACATCCTATGTGCGGAAACAGTTCAATCAATTGTTTCATATTCAAATCGCCATCTGACGTAAGCATCTACCTGATTGCTATACCTGATCCGTAACTTCTTAAAAAATGACCTTTGTTCGTTTTCTACTTCTACTTTCTATATACAATTTTCACACTACCTCAAAACTACTCAACTCTATACTTTCATCTTCTCATCTATCGTATAAAATGTTCACTTTAAGTCTGATAATTGACGTTTAGCATCTCCAATTATTTAAATCGATAACTTCATGCATAAATTAATAAATCATAATTAGTTAAAGTGAATTATATTTGATTTTTTAATTATTCTTCCAGGATTTCCATGAAGGTTCTTCCAATAAATCCATTTTAAATTTACTTGAATTCTCCTTAGAATTTCCATGAAATTAACATCAAATTTCTGCTTAGAATAATCTTGAACTTCTCCCCTGAATTATGTTGGAAATTCAATTTGTATTCTTCTCAGAATTCCCATGGTATTTTCTCAGAATTCTCAAACCAAAAATCCATCTCAGAATACCCTTGAAAATCTTCGAAGAGTTCCTTTGAGAATGAACCCTCAAAAGCCGATTCCATTGGAATTCTTCTCGGAACTTATTTCGAACTCTTGGAAGTATCCTCAGAAATCATCCCAGATTTCTTTTAGAACTTCCTTAGTGCCAAGTACTCAATTTAAAAATGTTGTTGATATTTTTCTGTTTCACTCTAAAAGTGACTTTAGTGACTATTTTTAGGGAAATAGTGACTTTAGTGACTTTTTGGTTTGAAAAGTGACTTTTTAGTGACTGACTTCAAAATAGTGACAAAGTCACTAAAAAGTGACCTGCTACCAGCCCTGCTCCATAGGACTGCACAAGTCCGAGTGGATGAGTTTCAACACACGATACTCTCGATGCCCATTAGCGTTGAAGGGTTGACGACAATGTTTTGCATCTATATATGATATGCAGTTCGCAGGATGCTTCACTTCGAATTCCAATCCTGTTACCATTTCCTTCAATCGCTTCATCGCACTGGCAGAGAGATGCCTCATACGCCTACAGCTCGTATCTGTCATATTTAACCAAATTAATTTCGGACAGCCTGTAGAGACCATCTACTTCACGACCAATCGCAACTACTTCGTTATCGGGATTGACAACTTTGCACTCCTCCTTTGTGAACATTACTCTGAACCCCTTCTGGCATGCCTTGCTTACGGAAAGTAAATTATTCATTATTCACCGCAATCTGCCTCCAGCTTCTCCGATCCTTTTATCACTACAGCATTGTTAGCCACGTTGATCTTGGTTGACACATCCTGTAGATTTTCTAGCATTTCCTTGCTCCGACACAAGTGAGTTGTTGCGCCATAATCAAAGAACTAACCGTTATCTCTTCGCTCAAACGTCTGCACAGCATTGGTAACGAAGAAAGCTGTATTTCCTTTTGGGTACCACACTTCTTTCTTTTTCTCACCCATTTATTTCTGGCATTCCGACGCAAAATGTCCAAACTTACAACGGAAACACTTTACGCTGGCATTTTCTATTTGCTTTCTGGACGCATTCTGCTTGCAATGCACCCTCGCTTTCAGATGATTTTGAACCGTCCATCACCTTGACTACCTGGATATTTTTTGCCTTAACCGTATCCGCTGTTAGAACTACTCCGGAGGACTCCTGACCCATGATCACTGTGTCGTAATTCTTCGGTAAACCCTTGAGTAGCAAACTACACATCCAGGCATCATCCATCTTGAAGCCAACCTTTGCCAGTTGGCTAAATGCAACATGATTTCGTTTACGCATTCTTGGGAGGACTTGCAAATGACGCAATCGTTCCTCTCCGCTCCTACGAATCTAATGCCTGTCAACTTTTGTACAAGACCTTCGATCCTTCGAGTTGAACTGTCTTCGAACGTGTTCCACACCCATGCTTCTTTAGTGGTTTTCGCATACTTTCTATTGAATCGTTTGCTTTAAAAGTTACAATCGTACATATTTAAGTGTTTATGAAAATCTAATTGAATAAGTCTAAAATATCAAACATTCATTTTGTATGCCATCAGAACGACTAATTTTCTACCCTTAGGTTACTTTTTAGTCACTTTTTTACAACTATAAGTTACTAATTGGTCACTTATTTCTTCAACATAGTCACTAAAATTAATATTTTTAACAGCATTGATCGCTACCAGCCCTGTGTATAGAATAATATTTGTTCTTTCAAATGTTGTCAAAAGATTGATTTTATGTTTGCCCAACCAGAAATATTAACATTTGACATAAGACGCCAATAACTCTTGATCGGCAAAATAAATCAACAAGTTCTCCGTGGCAAAAATAGCGTCTTCAAAAATTCTAAGTTATTGTGAGAAATCTTTGCTGAGAATATAAATAAAAAATACGGCAAAAAATCTATTTTTTTAGAGCAACCTTGAAGTAATTTGAGGACACTTGCTATAAATCGGTCAATTAGAAACGTGTTTAAAACAAAATTGTTTAAAATAAGCTTAACTTCAACAGTGCCGTGGAATGTCCATAAATATTAAAAAAAAAAGATATTATTTTTCATTTCAATGACAATAAGGACCATCCTTCTATTGATTGGCAACAAAATGAGAGCTTAACTATAAGAAAAACTTTATAGAAGACACCTTTTTCTACTGTTTTCCTATCATTTTCATTCTGGATCACTGTGCGTGCACAAATGCAAATTTCAGAGTGGTGTCTCTTCTCGGTTTTGAATGAGATGACTTTCGACTCCACAAATCGGCCGGGAGCTCATAACATTTCATCTATTCGATCAACATGAACAGGAACGATAAAATTAGCAACCGTAAATAAACAGTCATTGTCAAGATACCTTAATTTGTTATTCTAGGTTCAGAATCGAAATCCGATTATACGATCTACTTGATCAACCAGGACTCACACAATGTACTCCGCAACGATATATGCCCATGAAGCTTCATAGAGGCTAAGTGCATTATATGTAATAAATTTTGAATGTGTTCTAGGCTCTCTAAATCACCTTAAATCTCCGATCGAATGATCTATTAGATTAGCCTCATCTACTTAAGACAAGATCCTTGGCAACAAAACATGCCCAAGAAGATGCATGTAGCCTTATGTAGCCGGTTATAAGGTTCATGCGCATCGTTTACGAACGATTTCCATGGATTCAAGATGTTCTAAGTTCTCAGAATGTCCATAGATCTACTAGGTCAACCCCGATTGGGCAATGTCTTTAGCATTGAAATATGTCCAAACAGTAATGTGGAGTCAATGCGCATTCCATGTCATCGATTTCAATAAATATCAGATGTTCTACACACTCAGAAAAAAACTAATTTTACACCTGATGGAATCCATCTTTGAAATAAAAGATAAGACGTAAACAAACATGTCATGTAAAATAAAGTGCTCCGAAACTGAAAAGTTCGTTACTCGGCAAAAAGTACGTTTGATTGAGCTGAATTACGCGTCTATTATGACTTAATTTTATGTCAAAATTTCCCAATTTTGACAGTTCATTGCGGCCATATTGTTGAAGCTACAAGTGTCAAATTAGTCGTTATTTATGCAGTGTTTCTTGCCAAATTACCATGGAGAGTTATACTGTCCAACAGCACTTGCAAATGATAAATTTGTTATATCAAAGTAAGAGTTCTTTGGGAGCAACGTTCCAAGCGCATCGCCCATTTTACGGTCGCAATAATCGTCCTACCGAGTGGACTATTCGCAATGTGGTGAAAAAATTCGAGGGAACTGGTTTGGTGAACGCTCAACCACCACTCGTACGTGAACGGAACGCAAGTTCTGCTGAGAACATCGCCGCAGTGTACGTGAAAGTGTGCAAGAGTACCAGCGGCAGTCGATTCCCAGCCGCGCACAAGAACTGGGCCTCTCACAGGCTTTAACTTGGCGAATTCGGCGTCGAGACTTGGGTCTGCATCCATACAAGATTCAATTGACCCAGGAGATCATGCTCAACGATCATAGACAGCACCGTGTGTTCGCTAATTGGGTTTTGGAGCAGTTCGAAACCTGATTTAGCCCGAAAAGTCTTCTTCAGCGACGAGGCCCATTTATGGATGAACGGGTATGTGAACAAGCAGAATTGTCAAATGTGGGACAAGGCACATCCACACGAGGTCCACCAACTGGCAATGCATCGGTTCGTACTTCTTCGAAAACGACGCTGGCGAGGCCATCACCGTCAACGGAGAGCGCTACAGGTCGATGATTGCCGACTTCTTCTGGCCTAAAGTGGACGATATGGATGTGAACGATATGTGGTTCCAGCTGGATGTTGCAACGTGCCACACAGCGCACGAAACAATCGATATTCTGCATGAGCGATTTCCGGGCGTGGTCTTTAAGCGCTTAGGCGATGTCAACTGGCCACCAAGATCGTGTGATCGAAGTCCGTTAGACTTTTTCTTGTGGGGTTATGTTAAATCGTAGGTATATGCCAATAAGCTGCAAACCACCGATGCCCGCAAATCCAACATTACTCAATCCCTCAACGAGATTCAGCCCGATTTGTGCGCCAGAGTCATGAAAAATTGGACCTCTCGGATGCACACCCCCAAGCGAAGCTAAGGTGGCCATTTGAACGATGTCATATTCTATAAAAAATGGTATTGATAGGCCTATCAATCGAGAAATAAATCTCGTCAATATCTCACACCCAGTTTGTTTTATTCAAGTTTTAATAGAAGCCCTTAACTATGATCTACCACAATTGAGACAATCTGTGCATCATTTGCGTTCGATTTTCATAAACAAGATGTGCAAGGATCTCTAAATCGTCTTGGAGATCAACATTATTGATCTGCAGAACGACTTACCGTTGACACATGGAAACGGATCGTAAATGATCTGCATATACCAGCCATGTAATGTGGTTGCGAATGGTTACACATTTAAGTAATTAGATAGTTCAGAGATTTTTAACTTCTAAAGGGGCAACAGCTTCCTAATAAAAATTATTTACAACAATATTTTGAGCTTCTAAAGGCACAACTGTTTCTTAATCGAAATTATGTTGAGCTTTCAAAGGTGCAGCAGCTTCTTAATCGAAATTATTGTAAGCGTCTAAAGGCGCAACAGCTTCTTATTCCAAATGAGTGTGAGCTTCTAAAGCCGCAACAGCTTTCTAATTCAAATGATTTAGAGCTTTTAAAGGCGCAACAGCTTCTTAATCTAAATGATTTTGAACATCTAAAGAAGCAACAGCTTTTTAACCAAATTGATGTTGAGCTTCAAAAGGCGCAACAGCTCCTTAATAAAAATGATGTTGAGCTTCAAAAGGCACAACAGCTTCTTAATCGAAATGATTTTGAGCTTCTTAAGTCGCAGCAACTTTTTAATTGATGCAGCAGACCAGTTCAACGAATAGGATAAAAACATAACATTTTTGACTCGACCTTCTCTGTTTGCTACAGTTTCTTAATCAAAATGAGTTTGAGCGTCCAAAGGCCCATCAGCTTCTTAATCGAAATTATGTTGTGCTTCTAAAGGCACAACAGCTTCTTAATCTAAATGATTTTGAGCTTGTAAAGATACAACAGCTTCTTAATCGAAGTTATTTTGAGCGTCTAGAGGCGCAACAGCTTATTAATTGAAATGATGTTGAGCTTCTAAAGGCGCAACAGATTCTCAATCGAAATGGTTTAGAGCTTCTAAATGAGCTACAGATTCTTAATCAAAATGATTTTGAGCTTCCAAAGGCACAACAGTTTCCTAATCGAAATTATGTTGTGCTTCTAAAGGCACAACAGCTTCTTAATCTAAAAGCATATTAATTGAAATGATGTTGAGTTTCTAAAGGCGCAACAACTTCTTAATCCAAATAATGTTGAGCTTCTAAAGGCGCAACAGATTTATAATCGAAATGGTTTAGAGTTTCTAAAGGGGCTAAAGATTCTTAATCAAAATGATTTTGAGCTTGTAAATGTACAACAGCTTCTTAATCGAAGTTATTTTGAGCTTCTAGAGGCACAACAGCTTATTAATTGAAATGATATTGAGCTTCTAAAGGTGCAAACCATGTCAATTTTCAATGGCAATGCTGTCAGTGACGAACATGAATAGATTTATTTATTAACTAAATTTGTAACGAAAGTCAATGACTTGAGCAACACAATTACAGGGAGCTGTTAAAGTGAACAAGCATCTACTTCCTGAACTGCTTGCATAACAATAATGTGACACAGAAAGCACGAAATTACACTTTTTGTTACCAGCTGAATCTTTGCCATTGACAAAAAATTGAATGAGATTTTGACGAAGATTTTTTTTAGGATCAAGTCTGTCAGTGACTATGTAAAAAACAATCAGGCTGTTGACATAAGCAGTCCACTCTCGATGTGTGTCACGCGATCATCTGTTTACTCGACAGCAGCCATTGTGTGGTCCTCCTCATTGTTCTTTATCAGCAGTTCTTTGGGTCGATGCGTCGTCGACTTTGAAAAGCATCCGTTTCGTGATGAGTGTGTGAGTGCCGTTCACGTTTTGGGTCCATTGCTGCAATGGAAGCACACTGCCCATCGTTGGCGATATGGTCATACAATGAAGCAGCTCCCGTTCTGAAGGAGGAGGCTTATTGGATAGCGGAAGATAATTTGTGGTACCTTTTGACTATAGTTTTAAGATGGTTTGTATAGTGAACAAGAATCCTCGGCTCTGTAAAGTTAATCCGATTGAGCCTTATCAAATAAATTTATAAACGAAACTACCGGATCCCCTTCATTACGTTCCATCAAGGCACACCAGGTCCGCTCCTTGATGAGCACCATATTGATAGAAAAAGGCCCAGGAATTGTAATTTTCTGAACGTCTCTTGTTTGCAGCGAAACCATGCCTCCAGAGAATTTCAATGCGCCAGCTTGCGCTCCAGCATTTCTTCAATCACCAACATTCGGAATGGACATCTTGCTTGCAGAACCTATTCGTTTTTCAATATAAATTTTCTTCAAACAGAGCCGCTTCTATGGCAATTATATCTGGGTCCATAACTTGATAAAAGTAGGATTGACTTGGAAGAGGTTTGAGCAACGAATGACAAAGGCTTACTACTATCTACAATAATTCAGTGATTACGTACTCTAACAAAAGTAAATGCCGAGACAAACTGCAGGAACATTGTTTCGATTTTTTTTAGTTTTGCGAATTTCAGGAAAGCTTTAAGAACAACCGCCTTGGTTCCATTAGCTTCAAGAAAAGTGCAGGAATTTTTAAGACGTCCTGAAAGCATCAGGAATACACACTAGGTCTAGAGATCTTAAGGGAATTTCAGAGATCTTGAGGACAGCTCCAATAAGTTCCGATAACTGCAGGAAAGTTCAGACATTCGGAAAAAATAGGGAGAAGCAACTCAAGTTTATAGGGATGTCATGGATGATTTTGTTGCCTTGAGGTACATTCAACCGTACCCATACAGATTGAGAATGAATGTTTGAAGATATTTAAAAATGCCATCTCCCATGTTCTTTGGTTATCTACTTTCAGGAGTAAACAGAATGCTTAGCTAGATGTAGGTATTCAAGGGTATTTCGATATACTTGTTTAAAATCACGTTTTTGGTCCTTAAGTCGCGTAGAATACACTTAAGTAATAAGTTTTTTGGGTCAAATCGCGCAAAAATTTCTCGACTAATCCAAATCCGAAGTCAGATTGTACATATAATGTATTTTAAAGAGTTTTATATAAGTAAGAATTGGAAATTAAAAAAAAAAAAAACTCAGATTCGCTACTGGTACACTACATTGGTGAAGGTTTTGAAAGGTTTAATGAAGTTTTTCGAAAAATTACCCGTCTATTCAGCAGAACACTCCAAAATAAGGAATTTGCTAGGTACGTTCAAAATCCTTGAAGGTACGCTATGGTACGCTGTAGGTACACTACGAAATACATAATTCTATCAACTTCTGTGAAAAGTGGCCTCCTGGATAGATTGACATCGTTCCGATGATAATAAATACACTAACGATGAACCGTCAGTTCGAACTGCGTGAAATATTTCACAAAATTCTGGCTGCACTCTAACACGTGTTGTCAGCAGAGCTGGTAAATATCACGGCCGTCATGTGACGATGAGAAAACAGGTCCTCTCACTACCACGAAACGAAAATACCTATCTTTAGCTTTCTTGTCATTTTTCAATGATCAAGCACTCATGAGAATAATTCTTATGCAGTTTTGACATCAACATTTCTAATTGATTAAGATGAATTTAAGCAAACAACCGTATGTTATCGGTAGAGTGAATATATTATTAAGATTTCCTCGGTACTAGTAACTTTAATAGCATTAAATGAGCTAGTAATTACGATGATCACAACACTGTCACGTTCTGTCATGACAAAAAATTCGATGAGATTTTGAAGAAAATCTCTATCATCGTTTTCTCACCCAAAGATAGTGACAGAAGTATCTCTGTAAATATCGCGTGAGATCTTTAATTGAAAATTACATTTGCCAGTCCTGGTTGTCAGTATTTTTTTTATATTTGGCGAGAAAATGTGTGGCCTTACTCCTGAACAAAGAAAACGGATTGTTCACAAATGGTGTCCCGGGAGCAAACTTTCCTTAAGAAAACTGGCTAAGGAGGAGGCTGTGATTGTTGGAGCAGTACAAACCGCATTACGGAAGTATGAAGAATCATGCACTATCGAAGATTCTCCGTGGCGTGGAAGAAAACTTGGCTCCGTTGACCCTGCAATCGATCGGAAGATATGAGATCGTTTTAAGCAGCATCCATTAGCATCAATGCGAGATGTGGCGAAGAAGATCGGCACTTCGGCAACAAATGTCATGCGGACCAAGAAAAGAATGGGATTGGAAACCTTTCGGACGCAGAAGCAACCAAAACGAAGCAAAAAGCAGGCTGCGTTTGTGAAGACAAAAGCTCGGAAGCTGTACGACTCAATGCTGGGGAAAAATCGGGTTGCATAATCATGGATGATGAGACATACGTGAAACTCGATTATCTGACTCTGCCAGGACCGCAGTTCTACACTTCGCCTAAAGGAAAGGATGTTCCGGAATCGTTCAAAGCCTTTTACATCGAATAATTCGGCGAAAACGTCATGGTTTGGAAGGCGATATGCCAGTCTGGAAAATTTCATATCGACAGACACAATGAATGGCAAAGTTTACGTGAAGGAATGTCTGCAAAACATATTACTACCCTTCATCAGACACCATGACAAACCTGTAATCTTTTGACCTGATCTTGCTTCCTCCCACTATTCAAAGGATTCGCTAGAGTGGTATAAGAATCATAAAGTCACATATGTGCCAAAAGAGATGAATCCGCCAAATTACCCTCAGGCTCGCCCTATCGAAACTTTCTGGGCTTTGACAAAGGTAAAGCTTAGGAAACATCCTGATGAATGTGGGTGTCTTAGGGAACATGTTAAATCAGCGGATACAGTTGAAAAATTCAATAATGATTGGTCTACCCAAGTAACAATTTGGGTTTTATGAGACTTCTGTAGACCATGATATAGACTTGTAGAATGCTTTAAAACCATGATAAAACCTGAAATGTTCCTTGGGTAATGTGGTAAAAATGGTACTGTCCAAAAACTAATGAGCAGTGTCAATGAAAAAGTTATAACACTCAGCTACTCTCAATAAAATCCTTCAAATTGAATTTATGTGTGAAAGAAAACATGATAATAAACAACAATTGAAAATAAAATGGCCTAAAACTTTACACAAGTTTTATTTAATTCACCAACAAAATGTGTTTATAATATACGGAACAGTCTATATTCTGTAATGTCCTTTACTTTATGAACTGTTGTATATTATTTGCAAAATGTGTAGAAGACACATACGTGTTACAAAAAATAAAGCTGTAAAAAAATATATTTTCCAAAATATAGGGGAAAATAGGGTGAAAAGGCCCAAAACACATATGTCTAAGGTTCTGAGGTGCATGGAACTACGTGCAATTGATTGCTCATACCGTTTACCATTGGTAAAGTCATTGTTTATTTGGCGTCCTTTTAAGATATTGAATTTTCGGTATTTTGGACGCATTTTTGCCCATAGCCCATTGGTTGTCGTAGAAAGCTCTTAATTAATAACAAAGCTTAGAAAAAGAAGAAGGGCATGATCACCTAAAATCAGTGTTAACTCTGCTGTCAACAAAAGCAGGCCACTCTCGATGTGTGCCACGCGATCGTCTGTTTTCTCGGCAGCAACCATTGTTTTCCATGAGTGCTGAAACCACTGCAAGCGGCTTTCGTTCTGATGGAGGAGACTTTCTGGACAGCGGAAGATAAAGTGTTTATTGTGTTGTACCTTTTGACTATAGTTTTAAGATGTATTGTATAGTGACCAAGAATCCTCGGCTCTGTAAAGTTAATACGATTGAGCCTTTTCAAATAAATTACCAAAACAATTTTGAGGGTACAAACCATTTTGTGGAAGTCCATTTTTCAAGCACCACTTTGCAATGAACAATTTCAATCTCCGAAGCGACTATTCATTGCTACTGTTGCAGTTTTAGATTCAAGCTCCCGCATAAAAGAAAATACAACGGAGAGTTTTCTAAGGCAATGAAAACTTTGCTAACAATAGCAAAAAAAAAAAAACTATGCTTCACTCTCCGATCTTAAAACTTGACTTTAAGAGGGGTTGCACATATTTCTGCACCACTCAAGGATAGAAGGTAAAACTGAAAAGGAAAAACAGCAAATGACGTTGATCCACCGGCAAAAGGTCAGCAGCGCCCGCTGCAAACGACGACAGTCCAAACTCTAATAATCTTATTCCCTCGGAGATAACGGACAGAGAAAGAGAGCATTGTTTTTATGACCCAGATTCAGGCTCTTTGGAATCGGAAAACCGACGGACAGGAGAACAAGTGCTTCGGTTTTTGTCTTCTTTCCACGAAAGGATTCCGTTTTACCGGTGAGCGCGCGCGGATGTAGGTACGTCAGTAAACAGCTCTGAATGTAATCCACGTGATGCCACTCAAAGAGAGCCCAGCATGGAGCCTTGAAGTAAAGGCAAGAAGGTAAAAGTTAACGCACTTTTCGTCCATGTCCGGAATCCCTAATCTTGGTAACCACATTCAAGTGGAACATTTAACACGTTTGAAATGCACACGGGTGGATCAAACCCACTTGGCAGTCATTGTTCCCTTCAACAGTCGTCAATTAGCGTGTTATTTCAGAAGCTTTCAGTCGTTGAATGAATGCCACCCATCATTGTCCTTTGGCTGTATAGTCTAAAAGCACAGATTGAAACAGAGGTGGCACTTTTGTCACGCTCCTTTTTCTACACTACAAGAGAATCGCATCTGTCTATGTCCGTGGCAGAAGCTTTTGCTGAGAGTGGGGTCCAAATCCCGTTGTCGGTTGGCCGGATTCGCTGACGTAAATGTATACTCTTTCCTGTTTTTACAACGACGACAACTTTTCTGCTCCCCCCCCCCCCCCTCCCACAAAGTCAGGATGAGGTCTGTGGTGAAGAGGTTTGTTGTATACTTTGCCAGTTTCAGTCAGGGTAGAGATCCTTCTTTGGTATCTCAAGCAGCAGCGAAGGTTGTTGGGAAAAGTTGATGTCTGTGTTGTTTCCACCAAAAGGAATCGGCACGTTCTTCTTTTGAAGCTTGATTGTGAGTTCATTTCCATGATGAATGGAGCTTTAAAAAAAACTGTAAAAGCGTTGTTTTTACGAAGAATGCCTTAATTGTTTACGGGTGCGGGCAATTGGGTTGAGGCTAAATAGGCAAATAGGCAAATGAATGCCTTTAGTCAATTGTTTTGCAATGTTTTTTATGGTAAATTCTACCGCTTTTTATTCTTTTAACCATACAAAGGTTTGCAAAGCTCTAAATAACTAGAGCCACAGCCTAAAATGGTCTTGAAAATGTCACATTGATTTAACAAGCACCAAATTGTCGAAATCGAAATGGAAACTCAAATCAAAATATCAACAAAATTGATTGAAAAAAAATTTCAAAGTAGTCAATAATCACCAATTTTGCTCTTGAAATGCTGTGTAAGCCTGAAAACATCAAATTGGCCTTAAAGCCTTAATATGGGACGAAAAGTCTTAAAGCTTGTAATGGCATTTACATCTCGTAATTGCGGTGAAAAAAAAAAACCAAAGTCATTTAAGCGATTACGATTTCAATAGAAGGATATGAATAATAGTAAAAGGTACTGCGATCGAAAATAAACATTCAATGTTTGAGCTTAGAGCTTTGCTCATTGGAGGGGATTACCGGGAGTCCACATCGTGCTCTCATGCTGTGTGGATCTATTTGCTTATTGCTGAAGGAAGTGTTACTTATCAGTGCTCAATGTACCTGTAAATGTTCTACCTTGTTCGACTCTTATTCCTCTTGGATCCTTGTTTGGACTCTACCCGTTTTGTGAAATTCCTCTTCGATCCTTCAGATTCTTATAGTAATCTGCTTGGAAGTCGATTTGGAGAAGTTTTTTTTCCGCCGCCATGGCACCTAAACGCAAAAAAAAGGCAATCTCTTGATCCCCCTTCTGATGAAATTTGTTTGAGCAATCAATTTGATTTGCTCACGGATGATGAGAATGATCCATCATTCAAGAAAAATTCAAGTAAACTTTCTCGCCTTAATGCCAAGAAGGAAAAGATTCTCCCTATTGTGATAACCACTTACGATCTCCATGCTCTTCGCATGGAACTTTTGAATTTCGTGAAAGTTAAGTTTTCACTAAAAATTGGACGTCGGGGTGAATGCCGTGTATTGGCTGAAACCTTGGACGGATTTAAATTATTCTCAAGTATCTTACTGAAAAGCAGCACAAATTTTTTACTTACGACACCAAAACTGAACGTATGTTCAAGGTTGTCACGAAAGGACTGCCCAGTGGTGAATCCCTGGATCAGATCAAAGATGAACTGGCAAAATTACTTGAAGTTGTGCCACTCCAAGTAATCAAAATGAAAATGAAATCCCGTCCTGGCGGGTCACGGAACGGAATTTCTAATGATTTTTATTTAGTTCACTTCAAGTCTAGTGAACTAAACAACCTTAAGGCCTTAGAAAAAGCTTGCCTTATGCTCCATGTCCGAATGAAGTGAGAACACTTCAGGAAGACTGGAGGAAATTTTTAAAATCTCACCCCGTGCCGTAAGTGCCAAGGATGGGGTCACGGATCAAAAAAATGCTACATGCCAGCTAAATGTATGAACTGTGGTGATTCCTCTCACGTAAAGGACAACTGTCCTGTGAAGGAAAATCCTAAGAAATATAAATATTCAAATTGTGGTGAGAACTACTAGGTGCAAGCTACCTACGCTGCTATTGCAGCTGAAAGAAATCAAAATTGTAGCCATCATAATTCTATTATAATTTTTGATAACTTTGTCTTAGGAAGCATTACTGCAGAAATCATTAATCGACAAACAAACTCCACGTAAGATGCTTTTCAAACGGGAGTTAGATTTGCGGACAAAATTGTAATGGCTTTGAAATTCAATAATGGATTTTAAATCATGAAATATTTTGAATTGGAATGCTCGATTTCTTAAAGGTAATGAACTATTTAACTTTTTGATAGTTCATAACGTGCATATCGCCGTTGTAACTGAAACGTTCCTTAAACCTGACCATAAGGTTAAGAAGGACGCAAATTACTTGATTTATAGAAATGATCGTCTTGATGGACCCTGTGGTGGCGTTGCCATCATTATTCATAGACGAATCAAGCATAAAATTCTTTCTTCATTTGAAACCAAAGTTTTTGAAACTTTGGGAGTTTCTGTTGAAACAAAATTTGGACAACTTACGTTTATAGCTGCCTATTTGCCATTCCAATGCGTAGGCCAGCAAAAGAATTTTCTCAAGGGTGACCTCCAGAAACTTACCCGTCACAGGTCTAAATTCTTCATTATTGGTGATTTTAATGCAAAACACCGCTCATGGAATAATGCTCAAAGCAATTCCAATGGTAATATTCTGTTTGGTGATTGTTCTGCAGGTTATTACACTATTCAATATCCAAACAGTCCAACATGCTTTTCTTCTGCAAGAAATCCCTCCACTATTGATTTGGTCTTAACTGATTCATGTCAACTTTGTAGCCAATTAGTTACCCATGCTGACTTCGGTTCTGATCACCTTCCAGTAACTTTTGAAATATCCCAAGAAATAATTTGTAATCCCAACAGCTCTACTTTCAATTACCATAGAGCTGATTGGGAGCAATATCGAACATTTATGGAATATAACTTCGATCCAAACATTCCTTTGCAAACCAAAGATGACATTAATTATGCTCTTGAATCTCTGACTACTTCTATAGTTGCAGCAAGAGCTGCCTCAGTACCAAAATGCGAGGTTAAATTCGATTCAATTATAATAGACGACGATCTTCAGCTCTTGATCCGTCTTAAAAATGTTCGTAGGAGACAATATCAAAGAACACGCGATCCTGCCATGAAGGTTATCTGGCGGGATTTGCAAAAACAAATTAAAAAGCGATTCTCTGCCCTGAGGAACAAAACTTTTGAAAATAATATTTCTAAATTAGACCCGAGTTCCAAACCCTTTTGGAAACTCACAAAAATTTTGAAAAAACCTCAAAAGCCTATTCCAGCGCTTAAAGAAGGTGGTAAAATTTTGATCACAAATTTGGAAAAAGCTCAAAAACTTGCTAAGCAATTCGAGCGTTCCCATAATTTCAGTTTGGATCTTGCTAGTCCTTTTGAATAGTGTCATATCTAAAAAAATAACAATGTATGTAATTCGTCTAAACTTCCAAATAAAGGTTTTATGTTGTGACAAACTGCAACACAATTGATAAAACAGAGAGCGTACATTGAGCAATACAGAACAGATGGAACTATCCCATAGGCTTTTACATGTAATTACTGACAACATATACTGAGTAGATTTAGGTATACGAATAATATCTCCTTATAACTTTTGGCAAATTTCAATTTCTGATTATTCATAAATGCCGGAGATAAACCAGCGTTCTGCTGAAAGTCTTCTTAATAAAGATAACTAACTAACTATTCACAAAATGTATAAGTCAACTAATAAGCAGACGCTTTGCAAAAAGTTAATGAAGATCTTGTGTCAAATTAAATGTATAAGCGGTCACACATACCATTTATGCATTCTTATAGGATCTATGTTGTTTATCTTATGGAATGTATAAGCACAAACGAAGTGACAGACGGAGCGGCTCGAAAACTTTGGTGACGTAACTGCTATTGAAATGTTTCAGTGTACCACATGGAAACACCACTACTACTGGATTGTACCACATGGCAACACTACTACTGGATTGTACTAGCATCTTCACCAAATGTACTAGAATGTTTTGGTTCTATCTCTTTCACTCTATTCAAAACTGAAATGCATAAAAAACAAATGACAAAATGATACACTCTTTGCACACTGTCAAAGATCATTGCACACAAATCAACTTTGTTCTAATCTAATCTAACACCAACACAGCCAGTTCAAGAAAGCATCCTGGAAAATGATATATATACCTACATCATTTTTCTTGTCTATTTGATATATGTTTCACATCGAAGATGAGGCACACATATCAAAACGGCCAGGCCTACTGTGCAGCATTTAAGGGGCAAGATGATTCAGAAAACATCGGGCCTGTTTAAATCGAAGATTTAAACACGATGCTTCAGAATCCAATAAATGGATGAAACGTGGACATCTCGTACCGTACGTTCTGATTTTGTTAATTATACGATTGGTTGGTCGTTGGAAGCATCAAAGCTAGAAAGGTTAAGTGATGCTCCAATTTCTTTTGACGGTTGGAACATGAGCACTAACTCTTGTCCTAGCCTTTTATGACTTATGGCTATAGCGCCATTACTCGATTTCTGAAAAGAGAAGGGGGAAAGGAAAAGGAGAAGGACATAGGGAAAAGGATTATGTGAAATCTATGAACATAAAAAATATTTTTGATTTTAAATATACAATATAGAAATACATAACGGCGGTGGTCACTACCCGAGTCTTGTCACTATTGTCAAGTCATAAAAAGTAACAAAGAATAAAATGTTATCCTTTGATAATTGGAAAATCCTGATTCCCTAGTTTGAATTTGTCCCGGCTAGGGTTCGGTGGTAAACCAGTAACGCACCACAAAAGGTGATCTCCCAACGTTACTGGTTTGAAAAGATAAAAATTTACCAAATGGAACGAACTCACCAAGTTTAGCTGCTTGACATGTGTTGATGTAGAAGTCCAAATTGTAGAGGAAGCTTGACGAAGATCAACATGAATTTATTAAATTTCATAAATAAAAATGAAATTTATACATTGATATTGAAGAGATCATATAGTTATGGAGAGTTGAATGTAGCAGAGCAACCGAAAGAAGTTTAATATCATCATCATCATTATCATCAATGGAGTTTAGATCCTGCTTCATGACAAAGACCGATCAAACGGATGACGGAGTTTGACGTCAAAGTCCATCTTCCATCCAAACAACGGGGGAACAAAAGGGACCTCTCATACCACGGCGCATTGCGAAGAGCCCTTCTACCACTACCGCGAATCATCATTTCGGTGCTCACACTCTAATTCAATTGGCGTTGACGTCACCTTCGAAAAACCGTGTCTTCTAACAATTTTAAATAGAGCGATTACATTCGCAAAAATCAACATCTTAGCGCCCCTCGGTGGGACTTTGTATGGGAGCTGTCAATTTGATAGTTGAGTGTCAAACAGTGAAGTTATTATTTTGTATTAAATCTTGATTCAAAACTCGAGATAAAAGTCTGTGGGATCAAAAAAAAAAATATCGTTGTGCTCAGAAAACAAAGCTCTTTCAGATGATGTTTAAAAACAGATAATTTTTTCTTTCTATTTGGCATTGTCTAAAAGAATCTTTATCAACTTTTCAAAAATCACATCCCTATGTTTCGGAAGCTTTCGAAAGTTAGAGCAAAATTATGTTTCTTGATTCAAGTCTAATGAAAAACAAAAAAAAATGATTCGACGCAAATACAAGCCTGGCATCGAAGTAGGATATGACCATCGGTAGTTAAATTGTAATCAAATAACACTCAATTATATTTTTACGCTATTTTTTTTTTATTTTGCCCTTATGCAGGATGGGTACCTATTTTTTAATTCCACCATATTATTCTTGGTTTTTTAAGTTTTGAAACATTTTGCAGTAGCCATTTGAGATTACACGATTAAAAACAGAGACGAACAAAAAAAATCGCGTTACAGAATTGACTGTAATGCAAAAAAATGTCTCATGCTGAATTTTATTTCACAATACATTTTTAAAATTTCCTTGAGGGTAACCGTTCTCGAATTTGGCCAAGTTAGTTGAAAATGGTTCTTAGCCTACACAGTTGAAAAAAGTAATGTGAATTTCTATCACTATGATGCATATTAAAGGAGCGTCATGTATCATACAAGTTAACATTCAAAATATTGTTTCCAACATTTCTTGCAAGTGGTATTATGGAAGTAATATACTTGAAATTATCATATTAGAGATAACTGAAGGCAGCTTTGGTCCGGGAATTAGAAGGTGCTAACTCTACTGTTGATCCAGAAACCCATTTTAAAATGTTTGAGTTAGGAGAGGGGGTCTTCCAAACTCCAACTGTAGGCAAGTATAATCAGCAAGCAACAACTGCTCTGTCTGAAAAATTCTTGGTTTCCAGAGTGCCATTGTATATGTCTGCTCCTCGACAATTGTGGTCTGAAGATAACATTAACAGTATACCAGCCCCACCATACCAGAAGCCGAGACGCTCCACAGAAAATTCACCGGATGAAGCATTGACGACTTACACCATTATGATGAATCAACTTCTGTTTGTTTACTGGGACGCACTGCCGTTGGCATCATGGAAGCCCCCGAGCCCCCCGCCACAGTCGAGCCATTCCCGCCAGCGACCTGCAGCCGTCCCGGCCCTGTGTGCGGGCCTGGTGAAGGGGTCTTCCAACCACTCGTTAACGGCAAGTATGAACTCGTCCATGTGAATTCAACTGTTGATCCGCCACTTCGTTTCAGTTCATCTTCGCTTATGGCCACCACTTCGAGCCTTTCTACGTCAGGTGATCTTTCGCTGCCTGATAGTTCACCGTTCTCTCGTGCGGATCCTGGGCAAGTTATCATTGACACGGCTCGCACCGAACCCTCTAGCGGTTTACGTGTCTACTATCAGAACACCAGGGGGCTCATGACTAAATTGGACGATGTTTATCTGGCTGCGCTTGACGGGGAATATGACGTTTATGTATTCACGGAAACTTGGCTCGATGGGAGGATCAATTCAGTGCAACTTTTTGGTGACTCTTTTACTGTCTACAGATTAGACCGTAATTCATCCAACAGCATTCGTACTCGCGGTGGTGGTGTGCTCATCGCTGTTTCCAACGAATTCGCCTCCTGCGTACAATTGAAGCGGTTTGGGTTAAGGTCAGCCTCACTTCGCAGAACATCCTTATTGGAGCGGTGTATATTCCCCCTGAACGTCGACATGACTACCACCACTACAACTGAATGCTACAGAATTTGCATAGTCCATAGCTGATATAACGAATGTGCTTCTTCTGCTTGGTGATTTTAATCAGCCTGGGCTTAGCTGGTCACCCTCAGGCCAGGGTTATGCGTTTCCAGATCCGATTGCATCTTCAACTACTCCTGCCAGCCGCTTGCTTGTTGACGGCACGGCTTTTCATGGACTGAGCCAGATAAACCTTGTTCCCAATTTCCAGTCTCGTTTTCTTGACTTGGTTTTTGTTAGCGAAAGTGCACTTCTGGACTGTGTCGTCGCTGAAGCGCCCGATGTCATCGTTCCTCTTGACAATTTCCACCCTGCTTTGGATATATCTATCGCGAACGGATCTCAAATTCGTTTTGATGAAACCATGACTGCCACTCGGCTCAATTTCCGGAAGACCGATTTCCGTTTGCTGAGACGTTCCTTGTCCCGGATCAACTGGAACGTGTTGAATGACCTTGATATCGATACAGCAGCCGCTCGCTATAATAGCCTTTTGCGCGACAGTGTTTGTGCTTCAGTACCGAAGTGCCAACCTCCAAGAAAGCCGCCTTGGTCTAACGCTACTCTCCGCAACCTGAAACGAGTGCGATCTAGAGCTCTCCGTGCTCTCACTCATCGACGATGTACCCTTACCAAGCGAAATTTTTCAATTGCCAGCAATGATTATCGCCACTACAACAAGCTTCTTTACAAGAGGTATGTAATTCGTACTCAACATAATCTGCAATGCCACCCCAAGGGATTCTGGTCGTTTGTGAATACTAAGAGGAAGGAAACTGGACTGCCGTCAAAAATGTTTCTCGGCAATGACGTAGCATTGACAACTGAGGACAAATGCAGCCTATTTGCTAGGCACTTCTTAAGCGTCTTCTCGAATGACTCCCCATCGCAAGCAGAAATTGAGCGAGCCGTCCGTGATGTGCCAACCGACGTCGTAAACATCTATGTTTTTGCCGTAGATGTACAAATGGTTCTCTCTGTGATGAGTAAAACCAAATCATCATTTTCACCAGGTCCGAGTGTTATTCCATCTAAAAAAATGCTCCGATATCTTAGCTGCTCCGTTGTCCTTGCTCTTCAACCTGTCACTTCGTCAACAGAAATTTCCCGCACTATGGAAACGGTCTACTATGTTCCCTGTTTTCAAAAAAGGAGATAAACGCAATGTGGAAAACTACCGTGGGATTGCCTCGCTTGGGGTTGAATCTAAGGTGTTTGAGTCGCTGATAAATGAGAGATTGTTTGCTTCCTGCAAGCATTACATAAGTACATGTCAACATGGTTTCTTTCCTGGCCGCTCTGTGGAAACTAATCTCGTCAGCTTTACGTCGTTCTGTATGGAAAATGTATGCAAGAAACTTCAAGTGGATGCCATCTACACTGATCTTAAAGCTGCGTTTGATAGAGTTGTGCACGACGTTCTGCTAGCAAAGCTTGAAACAATTGGATGTTCTGTTTCCTTCTGCAGCTATGCCGACTGTTTAGAACTACAAAACCTTCTTGAAATCTTTAATGATTGGTGTGAACGTAATGTTATGGTCCTGTGCGTCTCAAAGTGCTGCGTAATTAGTTTCCGTCGAACTAGGACTGCCATTTTGTTTGATTATAACGTTGCTGGAACTGCAGTTCAACGTATCGATCACGTTAAAGACCTCGGTGTCATGTTGGATGAAAAGCTCACATACACTCGCCACTTCTCAACCACGATCGACAAAGCTAATCGACAGCTTGGATTCATGTTCAAGATATCTAAGGAATGTGGTTTAAAGCCCTTTACTGTTCATTGGTACGCTCACTACTGGAATTCGCGAGTGTAGTCTGGAATCCCTACCAAGCTGTATGGAGTGGACGATTCGAAGCTGTTTTACGCAAATTCGTCAGATACGCACTGCGCTATCTTCCATGGAGTGACCCGCTGAATTTACCACCGTATGCTGACCGCTGTCGTTTACTGGGTTTGTATACTCTTGCTAAGCGACGAAACATATCGCAGGTCGTCTTCGTTGCTAAAGTTTTACTCGCAGAATATGATGTTGCTGAGTTACTGGCCAAAATTAATCTGTATGCTCCTGCCCGAACACTCCGTCCGAGAACCTTGCTACATGAAGTAGTACATGCAACCAACTATGCTGCAAACAGTTCCTTTGTCGCCATGATTCATCAATTCAACGAAGCCTCTGACCTATTTGACTTTGACATCAATGCCTCGAGGTTTCGTCATCGTTTGCTGTTGGCCATTTTTTTTTTTTTATTTTTAGTGAGTGACTACATTTAGATTTAAGTGTTTCATTGAGACTATCAAGTCAGATGGACTATAATAATAATAAATAAATAAATTCATACCAATTTCGAAGTCACTTTCAGAAGCCATAAGCTCCACATGTCTACAGTTCCGATATCACATGGCTAATGGAACTGCAAGCACACCTTCAGATTCAGAACAATGCTTTGAATCCAGCGCGTATTTAATAAAGCATGATGTAAAACACGATTGGGAATATCCATTGTCAGTAAAATAATATGAAAAAATCTCACCAAATTATGTGTCTATAGATCCTGTCTTAAGACATTATTGTCGCCATCGTCCTCCTCCTCTTGCTTGTAGATGCTTTTTTCGCAGAAGCACACATCAAAAATTCTATTCAAAGGCACTAATTTCCTACTGTATAGCTTAAGATATTTATAAAATAATGCAAACATATTTGAAAAAAGTGACAGAAGTCAACGAAAAAACAGCGAAGGAAAAAAACACAATTCTATCCGCGAGCACAGCACACTGCGATCTTGCACACAGTTCAACTTTGTTCAAATCAAAACAAAAATACTAGCCCATCTGGTGGATGTTGGCACAAGGTTCTAAGAGAATTCTATTACAGCGAACCACATTATTTTAATTGATTTCTTCGCCAGTTAGTTGTCTATCCCTTTAATATGCCAAAAGCTTAAAATAAATTGCAATCTGGTTTGATTAGAAGAGTTTAAGAAAATAAAAGATCAAACATTAACATTGAATCAAGAATCACGGGTCTGAAAAAAAAATCAGATAAAGATTTTTGTTATCTTAGTCAGAAAAAAAAATATTTCTAGGGTTGTTTCTTGCTCCTGTTTAGTTAACTTGCAGAAAAGATACAAATCACTTATAAAATCAATAAATCTTGGATTTTGAGATTTTTGAAATACAGATATTCTTTAGAAAGCAAACTTCACTTTAAAGATTCTAAACAGTGAACCAACTCTTTCTGAACTTTGAATGAACTCAAGCGAGATTTACGCAGGTCCGCGCTTATATCATAATAAAGAATCCTGATGAATGTGGGCGTCTTAGTGGAATTACGAGTATTAGTACAAGACACTGAAGAAGTCTGCACATTGTAGACGAAATACGCGTATCTGTCAAGGATAAGCAAATAAGGTAGTGGAATTAAATGGAAATTACTAATCCTTCTCTCTCTCATTATCATAATAAATAAATTATACAGATTTTTCTACAGATTTATGTAAACCAGATACAAATTAAAAAAAAATTACGATTAAATTACAGATTGAAATTAGATAAAAATGTATCATCACTGGTGTTATCCAGTGCGAAGGGAATATTAGTTTTTTTTTAATGTGATGAATTCTACTTAACTATATATCACAATAATTTTAGCTGGTAAGTTACTGTAGTAGCTGGAGCAGGTTAAAATGAAATGTAATTCATTTTGAATTTGCATATAACAAATAAGTAGTTAAACAAAATTTTCAAATCAATCCGCTGCATATTTTATAATCGAACTGTCTATACTGATTTCGAAGTTAAAGGAGTTGTTTTCATGGCAAAATAACCATTTGGCCCTACAAGCTTCAGACCGAACGTTCAGCCTGTAAAAAGTCCATATGCCAAACGGGGCATCATCAGGCTCGCATATAACATAATAAAGCATTAATATATGTACATCTAGGTGCATTGGGACCAGCCACGAATTCCAGTAGCAACGTGTTAAGCCATGCAAGAAGAAGAAATCGATGCTAACAAACAACCCCCGTTGAACGCAGTTGTTGAGTCTCTGACAACAGTGACACAGCACCTATACAAATACATATACCAACGTGATCCCAAGACATTTCGCCACAGAAAAACATCGAATCAGCTTCATCCGAACCCAAGTGATACGAGTAAAATGCAGTATATTTTTCCGCATCCCTGAGGGAAAAAAAGTTACTGAACTCAATTGCAGCCAAGCTCGGCTACCTGGTTCCCAACCTAACCCGTGCCTCACCGGAGAAGAAAGCTGGTAGGGAACGCCTCAACACCAGAGCCAGCAGCAGAGGCATAGCAATATCAAAGGAACTCGGTTATTTTGATGCATGCAGTAGCGTGCATTGCAACGAGGCTCCGGTTCCACGCTCTGCTCCCATTGAACCATCTTTGTTGAATCATGCACTACCCTCCAACATCCTACTCGCCTACCCATCGGCAGTTGTTGACTGCAAGGCTGATAAAAGGATGAAACCCGTTTGGGTGTTTGTTTGCTACCTTGTACCTTGGCTGGATCAGAAACCGACGGCTCCAAGGGGATGGTGGTGGCGGTAGTTTACTTCCTCCACGTATCGCCCACCGACGTAGTGATGCTTCGTACTAGATAAATAAACACCAACATTAGCTGGAACGTACGCTGCCTACGTACACACACACCTCAAACAATATACATTGCGAATCCTTTGAAGCTTCATTCGGTTATGGCATGATATATGAACAACCGGTGAACCAGCGAACTTTGCCTGTGTTTGATTTTGCGTGTTCACCAGAGCGCGGAACCTCCATCAACAAAGTCAATCGTTGCCTGGTTGGTTGCACCAGACTCCAGCAGCAGGACAACGGAGGAATACAAATCAGACCTGTCACATGCTTTCCATCAGTTGAAATCGTTTATGTAAAATTCAACAGGTTGAGTCGGAAACTTTAAATTACCCTCCTCCAAACGAGACAAGGGCATCACCAGCAGCAGCATCAGGGGAAAACTTTTGACCCAGTTTTGTGATCCTCCCTATACCTACGGAAAATGGTTTATTTCCGATAGCTCGGGGCGAGTTACTCCAGATGTGAGCAACGAACGAAACGGATGTGACACCCAGGCTCTGTTGGATGGGGGAACAGGAAAAAGGATGCACTGGCATATTGAGGATCCAGGAAATGAGCGAATTTTTGCGCTCCGGATCACAGCGAGCTGGCTTGTGCTCGTAAGATCTAAAGTGATGCAGGCATTGCAGTCATGAGGTCGCACCCGTGCAATTAGGCATTTCCTATCATCGTCAAAAATATATCTGATTGGGTTCCTCACCAGAGTGCCCAGGTAAACACCACGCTTGATGGTTACTTGGGTCGACACAGGCAGATACACTGGGGTGAGAAATCAGTTACGCTTACCACTCAACCACCAGCACCGTCTGTCTGAATGCTTTAAAAATCAGTGCTAAGTACCTTTAAAAGCAAGCAATTTTCATCCCCAAACAATTTTAAAGTTCACCTCATTTTCCCGATCGCTCAAAGCACCCACATAATTGTGGCCTTGAGATAATCGATATGTAGTTATCTGGAAGCCTTTCCCATTACAACGAAGCGAACCTCATTACCCAACAAGCACAGCCTCCAACCTCCACTTCATTTGCAGTAAATTAAATCTAAATCCATCCTATAGGTTAATCAATCTTCCCATAATTATAATGTAGCTCCACACACACACCGGGCGCTCGCTTCATTTTCCCACAAACAGCTTACAGTGTTACAAACTTCATTCCTTCCGACATGCCCTTTTACCCCACCGCGGACAAGACCGCAGCATCAACAGCAGCGTCCCAACTGTTGCAGGCATCCAACCAATGACGGTGCGCTGGGTTGCGCCCAGTAGGAGTCTTCAGCCCGTCCCTCCATGTTATTATGTCCTGAATTACATGGCTTTCCCGAGCGCCAACTTACGAATCCAATTACGACGACGACGACGACGACGGCAGGGAGAGACAGCGAAAACTTCCGGAAGCTGCGAATCGAACAATGTGGTCCTGTTCAGTGGGTTGGGTGCTATCGCTTGTTGAATAAATCTGCTTCTTAAGCTCCCGGTGGATGACGGCAATGCGAAGGCGCGCAACAAGTTTGAGCAGAAAACTTCCTGGCCCAGTTCCAGCTGGATGGAAGGTGGCAGACGCGGAGATGTGTCTGTTTCCGGTAGCTTTTATCGACCAGAGTATTAGAGATGTCTAGTTGCAAATACTGGCAACACTGTTTATGGACATTTTTTTCTGTTCCCGGCAGAAGCCTCCCGCTGTTCCGTAATAGCTATGAATGACACACAAACTCGTAACATAATAAGGCTTGCTCATTTCTTCGTTGCTTCGACCGACGCCCGACTCAGCTGTAATTGAGCACCAAGGACTCCCTCGCAGCACGGCCATTGTTCGGCAGTCCAAGGCAGCACACAAAAAAACATTATTAAATAGTCATTCGCGTTTTGTCCGCCTTTCTTTCCTACACTTTCTCCAATAAAATAACTCCCTCCACCAACTCCGCGAGTGCGAGTGGGAGGGGAGGCACGAATGTGAGCCTTTAGCGAAGAACCGTCAGACAAGGGTGGTGCTAGTACTGGTACTTACCGGAAGATGTGTATCCAACCAGGTACTGATGATCCCGCCGGTGATGGGATCCGGTGCCGGTTGCAGGCTCGGCGTTTGCTGCTGCAGGGACATGGATAGCGATTGGGCCGCCGCCAGGATCGATGTGGATTGCAGTCCATGGTGGATACCACCGTTGGATGCGGACCCCGAGCCTCCATCCGGCGAGGAAACGTGATTTGTGGTGGCACCTGGAACGGAACGGGAAATAAGAAAAATGGCCGAACATGAGAATTTGCTGAGTTGAAAACATAATCGTTATATTATGCATTGAGATTTTACGAGCGCCAATAGTTGTGAAGCGGAATTGTATTGCGTATCGCAGCAGCAGGGCACGTTTATGCTTGGTGCGGATCCACGCTTCTACCGCTTCTCCGTGGATGGGTAGTTTATTGCCGGGAGAGAAATTTGCATTGTACCTGCGAGGCATTGTTTCGTTTCTCAGGAGCGATCCTTTGTTGTGTTGAAAATGAAAACACACACTTACAGATTAACAGATCTTGAAATGAAATCCAATTGCTGGAGGAGTTCTTAATTCCTGGCTGTATCTCAAAAAAAAAAAAAAAATAGCAGTTCAGACAGGGATTTGCTACATTTCAGGAGGGTTTTCCAAAATTTGTAAAATTTCCAAAATTCGAAAACTAATCGTCAGCATTCGTAAACATCACATCCTGGGCATTCCTCCGGGAATACATTAAATTGCTCCGAGAATTCTGGACATTTTCGGGAAATTTGGCAACTTTGTTCCGGAAATTCAGAAATTTCAGGAACTCTAAAAATTTCTGCGAATTCTTCTATCTTGGGAGTACTTCCAGAAAAAACTAAATTCTCCTGGAATTTTGAGATTTCATCTGAGAATTTTGCAAACTCGTTCTTGAATGTAACGGAATCTTCCCGGAATTTTGCGTATTCCACAGAGAATTGTGTGAATATCTGTTTTATTTTATTTCTCCGGGATTTTAGCAAATGCTTTCGGAACCTATGCGATTTTTTTTCGGAGAGTCTGTAAATTTCTCCAGGGATTCTGTAAATTGCTGTAGATATTCTGCAAATCCCTTCGAAGGATCATGTTTGCAGAAAATCTACAGGAATTTCCAAGATCCCAGGAGAAATTTGAAGTTCTTCCGAAAACAAAAAATCATAAAAGTTTCGGAAGCATTTGCTGAAATCTAGAAGATATAAAAAAATCCCAATGATGTTCACACAATTCCCTGTGGAATACGCTAAATTCCCGGAAGATTTTGTAAAAGAACGGGATTGCAAAATTTTCAGATGAAATCTCAGAATACCAGGAGGATTCAGTATTTCTGGAAGTATCAGTGATGCAAAATATCATGACACTCACGTGACACTCGTCTACGCATCAAACGACTATCGCTGACAGAACGTTTTGTCACGCAGTGAGAGGTAAAGCCATGGCAAACAACAATCACCAGTAATGGTTGCTGCTCACAAGCAAAACGTTACACTCGCTGCTGATGATGAAAAGCACAACGAAAATAGTGAAGATTTCTGCAGTACTATGATGAGAAAAAGCGAAACGACAGAAGAAAATGATAACAATGTGACTTACAAACAAAGCAGGCAACATTAAACGGAAGCTGTTGGGCTCACTCACCAACACATTCACATAAGCAAGCAAAGCAGCAACTGCTTCAAAACGAGCAGAGATGAGTGTCGTGATTGTCGGGAATGACCAGATCGGTGATGGATCACCACCGAAGATGACATTCACCAGTTGCTTTTTACTTCTTTCGTCAACTTGATGGATGGTCATGGAGAGAGCTTCGACGAGCACATTGATAGGAATGTACAAAGCGTTACTACCAGCTGTTTGCTGATCGTGATTGTGATAGGTCGCAACTCTGGGAAAAATTCCCTGAATTCCTGAAAGAATTTGCATAAATGAGCAGAGGTCCTAAAGTTTCAGAATTTCTGGAAGTATTTGCCAAATTTCCTGAAAACGTTCAGACTTCTCGGAACAATTTTAAGCATTCGCGGAGGAATTCCCAGTACATCCGGAGGAATACAGAATTTTCTGATCAATTTTAATTCCCGTAGCGATCTCCTGACGAATTTGTAGATGAATTGGAGGGATTTGCAGAGTTCACAATGGAAATCTCAGAGTTCCTGATGGAATTGCCATAGAGCAGTTCTACGGCAAATAACGAATCGGAAAAATTCGACCTCCTCCGATTTGCGTAAAATTTTGCATAATTGTGTGTTATGGGAAATCATTCAAATTTTTACAAAAAATAAATAAAAATTACCGTGTATATTTTTCTCAGGAAAACTTTACTTTTCTAAAAAAAACTTTGACTCCGACGTCATTTTTATCACAAGTGACGTTTTCTTTTTTAAATTGATTGACAAATGTCAATGACGCCATTTGAAAAAAAAAAGATACAAGATCCAAAATGGCAGATTTTTTGCAAAATTTTGAATGATTGCTCATAACACACAGTTATGCAAAGTTTCATGCAAATGGGAGAAGGTTGAGTCAAAAATTATATTTTTTTATCTGATTCGACCTGGAACTGGGGCCACATTGCACATCTCGAAACGAAAAACTTTTTCATACAAGCGTTCGTACAAAAATTCTTTCATTTCGAGATTCGCAATGGTACCCCTGGTCCATAGTTACAGGAGATATTCATCAAAATTTCACTGCGTTGAATGTAAGGACCAATTCAAAGAATCCCTGGATAGATTGTCAGAATTCCTGTAACATGTTGCAAAATTCCTGGACAAGATCACTTCACATCCAACGGAATAGGTAGAAATCACGGAGGAATTTGCACAATTTTCTGAGAGCATTTGCCGAATTTTGGGCAAAGTTTTAAAAATTCACGGAGGAGTGATCAAAACTTCCCGACGTAATTTGCAATTATTCTAGAGGAGTTCGAATAATTTTCAAGATTGCTTGGAAATTTTCAGAATTTCCGGGACAGTTTTATTCCCAGAAGAATTTCCAGCATGTATGAGACAGTTTCCAGGGTTTCCCAAACAGAAATTTACCGATTTCCCGGAACCATTGGTAGAATTCTCGGAAGAACGGGCTGAGTTCGCGGCCGTACTTGTAGAATTGCTGGAGGGATATGTAGAGTTTCCGAAAGAATTCGGAAAATGCCCGGAAGAATTCTTAGAATCTACGAGGGGATCGCAGTAGGCCGCGCTTGAAAGCTGACGTGTTTTTCTTTTGCTGCGTATTTTTCGTCAGCGAATTAAATATTTTTTGCTTTAAATTTGTTAATTTGTGTGCTGAAATTAAGTTCGTGAAGTTATCATTTAGTGATATATCGTGTTTTGCCTGTGTTAGCCTTGAGTGACTCGGTTGACTTTGAATCTAACCTCGAAAATCTACGACGCAGCTTCAGTTTCATTGTTCGGTGTTAAAAATTGCCTCCCGGTAGCTCGGTTCTCCGAGTTCGGATGCCACATTTTCGACGTGTAGTGCTGTTCTATTGAGAGATTCGTAACCGAGGGCGATTTTGAACCCGGTCCAGTTGGTGAAGTAGCCCTGTAACGTTCTGATAATGTGTCCGTCGCGAGTTTTGGTGGTGATTCGGTGGCCGACGTTGCCGTGAATCAGCAAGTTTTCCGCTGTCGGTGTCGGAGATTGTGAGCAATATGAAAGATGCCTCGCTGGATACGCCCAAGACTGGACGGGTGGAAGTTGGTGGCCGCGAAAGGTTTCTAGGGAAAGCACTAGACGCGAGCCTCCTCCCAGATGACCATGGCAATGCAAGACAATTTGTGTTCGTGGTTCGTTTATTTTGTTTCTGTTTCTCTTTGTTTTCGCAGTAGTAGTTTCTAGTAAAAGAAATGATCTCCATCACATCACTAAACGTAACCACGAGCAATGACGAGGAACTGCATCCCAAACCCCATGATAAACAAGGAGCAGATGCATCCAACGAAACTTTTAAGCGCAAAAGAATCATTACCAATGCAGGAGAAAATTCGGTAAGATCCTTCCAGTGCATTATTTTATGATTCTTCAATATTGTACAAATATTTACACATTACACACAACTACACATAGTAACTCGGAGCGTTTGGTACGGTATGTCCACGCATCCTTCCACCCCTGTAGATTCAAGAAATGTTCCCATTCATTTCCAAGAATCATCTTTGCGGCAAATACAACGCAGTAGGCCTGGCCGTATTGATGTTTATATCATACCTTAGATATGCTGTAAACATCAATTAGACAAGAAAAATGATTAGACCTCATTTTCCAGGATGTTTTCTCGTACTGGCTGCGTTTGTATTAGATTAGATTAGGAGGAATTCTTAGAATTTCCGAAGCAAATTGACAAATGCCAGGAAGAATTCACAGAATTCCAGAAGAAATTCCGAAAGTACCAGGTGGTAGAAAGTTTCAACACTTTTGAAAGAGTTGGTAGTGTTTCCGAAAGAGTTCAGAGAATTCCTGGAGGAATAAGAAGATATTTTGGAGAATTTCGAACAGTTTTCTGCATACATTGGCAGAATTTCCGGAGGAATTTAGAAAATACACGAAGAATTCTCCTCAATTCTCCTAGAGAAGTTTGAAGAATTTGCTGAAAATTTTAGAATTTGTGGAACAGTTTTTAGTATTCCCGAAGGAATTTGCAGAATGGATGGGACAGTTTCAAGGAATTCCCGAGCAACAATTTTCAGAATTCTCGGAACCATTTTGTAGAGTTTTTCGGAAGAATGCGATGAATTCTCGATTGGATTTGTAGAATTACCGAAGGGATTCGTAGAATTACCGAAAGTATTCGAATTTGTGCGGAGAACTTTTTAGAATTTCAGAAACAATTCGAATCATTCCAGATGAAATTCACGGAATTCCAGAAGAAATTCCTTAAGTTCATTATGGTATTCACTAAATTTTCGTAAAATTTTCGGATGGATTTTCATAATTCCTGGAACAAGTTGAAACATTCCCGGGATTTGGCACAACATCTGGAGGAAATCAAAAACAAATACAAAAATTTGGTAGTTTCAAAAACAAAAATCATAAAATTTCTGGATGAAGCAAACATTTTCTTGAGGATTTCGCATAATTTCAAAAATTCCAAAAAGAAATTCATACAAGAGATGAATTTGTACAATTTCCTAAAAATTTTCAGAATTCCCGGAATAGTAGCTCCACTTATTCGGGGTAGTTTTCATATTGAACTGATATGAGGATATATAAAATCACTCGAGGATTCGTGAATTTTTGTAAGAATTCGCAAACTTATTGTAGGAATACGGAGAATTTTCCAAAGGAAAACCCAGCGTTCCTGAAGGAATTTGCACAACTTCAGAGAATATTTCCAAAGACCCTTGAGGGCTTCACAAAATTTTCGGAGAACTTTATTGAACTTCCGCAGCAATTCACAGAACTCCCGGAGGAACTTCCAGAATTCTCAGAAAAAGTTGCAAAATTCCCGGAGGAAATCACAGATCTTCCGGTGGAATTGGTATAATTTCCGCAGAGATTTTTAGTATTCTTGGTTGATTCTAAAACAATTTCCTGAGGGATTGACAGAACCAACGGCTGATAGTCTGCCTAAGAAAAAAAAATATTAAAGAAATCCTGGAAAAAATGCATGAAGAGCAGAATTTTCAGAATAGTGCTAAAAATTCACGGATCAAAACCTCCCGACGCAATTTGCAATAATCCTAGAGAATTTCAAAGAATTTTCAGAAATTGCTGATATATTTTTGAATTTCCGGAACAGTTTTTAGCATTTCCAGAGGAATTCCCAGAACGTATGGGACAATTTCCAGGATTTCCCGAACATCAATTTTCCAAATTCCCGGCAGAATTCTCGGAGAGATATGTAGAGTTTTCGAAGGAATTCTGAAAATGTCTGGAGGAATTCTTAGAATTTCTGGAGCAAATCGAAAAATGCCAGGAGGATTTCACAGAATTCCAGAAGAAAGTCGGAAAGTACCAGGTGTGAATTACACCAAATATCAAAAATCGTATTTTCACAATCGCAAACTTTCGAAGAAGTTGGTAGAGTTTCCAAAGGAATTCATAGAATTCCTTAAGGAATTAGAAGATTTTCCGGAGGATGTTGCACAATTTTCTGAGTACATATTTAGACAGAATTCGCAGATGAATTTATAAAAATACACGGAGGAGCGATCAAAATTTCCCGATGGAATTTTCAATTTTCCTAGAGAATTCGAAAGAATTTCCAGAACTTGCTAAATTTTTCAAAATTTGTGGAACAGTTTTAAGTGTTCCCAAAGGAATTCGCAGAACGTATGGGACGGATTCTAGGATTTTCCGAACAATTTGGTAGAATTTTCGGAAGAATGTGCCGGATTCGTGGTTGGATTTGTAGAATTACCGGAGGGATTCGTAGAATTTCCGAAGATATTCGAAAATTGCGTGGAGAACTTCTTAGAATTTCGGTGGTATTCGCAAAATTTCCGTGAAATTTCGAATGTTCAGAATTCCTGGAACAAGTTGAAACATTTCCGGAAATTCGCAGAACATCTGGATGAAATCACAAAACTTCTGAAAGATTTGGAAGAGTTTCCCAAGGATTTTATAAAATTCTTGGAGGAACTAGAAAACAACCAAAGGAATTCACAGAACAGGAGATGAATTTGCAGAATTTCCTGAAAATGTTCAAAATTTCCGGAATAGTTACTCAAAATATCTAGCCGGTATAATTCATACTAAATTGATATGAGGATGTGTAAAATTACTCGAAAATTCATGAATTTCTGTATGAATTCCCAAACTTATTTTAGGAATATGGAGAATTTTTCAAAGGAAAAACCAGCGATCCTGGAGGAATTTTCAGCATTTAAGGGGATATTTCCAAAGACCCATGAGGGATTCACAAAATGTTCTCAGAACTCTCGGATCCTTTGGTTTGTTTTCAGTCGATCTTGTTTTCCGTGCTGAGCACCAATGCTACCGACGCACCAGGAAGGAAGCTCCAACACCTGGACCCTACCTATCGACCCATCAACTCATGAACCGGGGACCAACGGCTTTACTTCCCTTCCGAAGGAAGGCGTGATCAGAGATGTTATGCCTCAGAACATCCCGGCGGCGCCGACTGGGATTGAACCCAGGCCTGCCGGGGTGAGAGGTAATCACGCTTACCACAACACCACCGGCGCCGTTGAGAACTCTCGGATGGACTTCCAGAATTTTCAGAAAAAGTTGCGAAATTCCCGGAGAAAATGCATTGGCAGAATTTCCGCGGAAATTTATAGAACTCCAGGTTGATTCTCAAACAATTTCCTGACGGATTGGCAGAATAACCGGGAAAACTACGGCTGATAGTCTCTCTAATAAAGGAAAAAAATACCGGAGAAATATCAAAAATTCTCGGAGAAGTTATAAAAACTACACAAAGGAATTCGCTGAATCCTGAATACCTAGAGAAATTTGAAGAATTTTCAGAATATTCGGAAAATGTTTGCAATTCCAGAAATAGCTTTATCTCCGGAGGAATGTGCAGAACATACGAGGTAGTTTTCAAATTCCCCGGAACAATTTTATGGTATTTATGGGAAAATTTGCTGAATTCTTTGAGGGATTCGTAGAATTTCCGAAGGAATTCACAAAATTATTGAAGCAATATGAAAAATTCTCTAACGGAAATTCCAGAGTCCCATGGAGAGTTAATAAAATACTAGTATCTCTAATAGAGGAAGGAAAAAAAAATTACCAGAGCAGTTTTAAAAATGTTCGACGTTGTCAAAACTTACCCAAGCAATTCGTTGAAGTCTTAGGGGAAATCGCAAAATACCAAGATAAATTAAGACCTTTTGCAGCATTTCCTGAAAATGTTAAGAAATCTCGGAATAATTTTATCCCCGGACGAATGTCCAGAACATACGAGGTGGTTTCCACATTTCCGGAACAATATGGTTGAATATATAGTAAAATTTATAGATATTTCGGACAGATTTGAAGAATTACTGAAGGGATACGGATTTTCATAAAATTGCTGGAGGAGTTTGTAAAAATTTCTAACGGAAATCCAAGAGTTCAAGAAATATTTCACAGAATTTAAGGTAGAATGTCCAAATCTTCTGTTAAGGTTTCCACAAAATGATCAGAGAATATTCTATAATTTCAGGAGCAGTTCCGGTATTGGTAGAATTTCTGGAGGATTTCACACAATAGCCTGTGGGATTGATAGAATTTCTGGAGAAATTATTAAAATTCCCATAGGTTTAAACCAAAACTTCCCAAAGGATTCCGAGTGAATTGAATTCTATAGGAAATTTGCAGAATCCTTGATAGAGAATGCAGAATTCTATTATGAATTTTCATAACTTCAATAGTAATTTACAAAATGCTAAAAGGATTTCATAAGTTGTAGGGAGAAATTTGATTAATTTCCAAAAAATCCTCTAAGTCTCACTTAGAGTTTAAAAAATTAGTTTTTTAGGAGTCCCTTTAAAAAAATCCTGTATTTTTTTTTAAATCGGGCGAACTTTCAAAAAACAAATCAGAGTTCCCAGAACAATTTGCAAAATACCCAGAAGAATGCTCAAAACATCAAAAGGAATTCAAAAGAGTCATGCTGTTTCTCGGCTCCATAGGACATTTGAGCCTAACTGGAAAAGAAAAGACCTATAGGTTGAGTGCACCAGTTTTGGCCATACTTCAGAAAAACGATTGAATCACAATCTTCGTGCGTTTTGTGGCGATGAATATGATTTAACAATCTTAACAGAACTCAAGACCTCAAGCTTGTAAAAAACGTTAAATATAGCCAAAACATAGCCAAAATAGGAGCGTTTCTCCTACTTAACGCATCCGGATCTGATCCATTGTGGCATAGTGACAGCTAAATCTATTATCTAACTGCCGTAAGAAATCTGATCCGGATGCATTGCGCATGGCTCTCAAGGATTCCCGTGAGGTTAAGCTGAATGCTTGGAACAATTTTATTCAATTCCGGTAGAAATTCTTGAGGAATTCACAGAATTTCCCCAAGAATTCACGGTATTTTCGGAAGAATTTGCATGATTCCCTGAGACATTTGTAGTATTCCAAGAGGAATTTGCTAAATTTATTGAGGATCTCCCGGAGGAATTTTGGAATTCCTGGAGAATTTTGGAATTCCCGGAGGAATTTGGGAACTCCCGGAGGAACTTGGGACATCCTGGAGGAATTTGAGAATTCCGGGAAGAATTTGTGAATTCCCGGAGGAATTTGGGAATTCCCGGAGGAATTTGAGAGCTCCTGGAGGAATTTGAGAACTCCTGGAGGAATTTGGGTACTCCTGGAGGAATTTGGGTACTCCTGGAGGAATTTAACCAGTGTAAATTTCCTATAGGTACGTCATAAAGAAGAAGAAGAAGAAGAAGAAGAAGAAGAATAAGAAGAAAAAGAATAAGAAGAAGGTGAAATTCAGAAAATTCCATGGGAAATTCGAAGAATTCTCAGAGTAATTAACATAATTTATAGAGCAATTTGGAGAATTTCCTGCAGAATTCACGGAGAATCTGAACCTTTTCGCAGTGTTTCTGGTGCTATTTCTAAATTTAAATCATAATAGAGAAGTGCACAGGAAGTTTTAGATTGCTGGGGGCTGTGTTTAAGACATAATTCCTGGAGGAATTTGGGAATTCACTGAGGTATATGAGACTTCCTAGAGGGATTTGGGAACTCCCGGAGGAATGTGGGAATTCCCGGAAGAAGTTGGGAATTCCCGGAGGAAATTGAGAATTCCCGAAGGAATTTGTGTAATTTTCAGAGGAATTTGGGGAGTTTCAGGAAGAATGTAGTAGCTCAGGCGATAAAGGCACAGCTATTAAGGAAGACAATTCTGGAGCCGGCTGGGTAGGATTCCCGTCAATGAATTTTTCGGGTTAAAAAATGTATCAGTTCCCCTAGGTATTTCAATCATTCTCTATGATTGTGCTTGCCTAAACAAATATACAAGAATGGTACAGGCTTAGAAAACACTTAATTAACAACTGTGGAAGTACTCAAAGAACACTAAGTTGAGAACCAGCGTAATGACCCAATAGGTACGTCATAAATCCAAAAAAAAAGAAGAATAAGAAGAAGAAGAAGGTGGAACAATATCTAAAATTTCCTGAGAAATTCAGACAATTCCTTGGGAAATTCGAAGAATTCTCAGAGTAATTCACATAATTTACAGAGCAATTTGGAGAACTTCCTGCACAATTCACAGAGAATCTGAACCATTTCGCAGTGTTTCTAGTGCTATGCCTAAATTTAAAGCCACAGTTCGAAAAGTAGTGTAAATTTCTGTTCAATATGATGCACACAAATGGAGCGTCATATATCATATAAGTTTACATTATATATCATGTAAAATTCTAGCACAATTCATGCAATGTAGCAAATATTGTATACAAAAGCCAATATTTGTAAACAACATTGTTTACAAGTTGCTAGGTTGTGTGAAATTAAATTTAAGTTTACGTGAATGAATGTTTACATCACAATTAAAATTCAGAATTTTTATCTGTGTAGTAGAGAAGGGCACAGAAAGTTTTAGATTGCTGAGGGCTGAGTTGAAGCAAAAATTGCACACTTCTGATTTCAGAAGCCTTCGCGGACTAGTCCAGCACGGCCACAGAGTCTGCCTTAAATTTGAGTTCAGTTTACTCAGTTTCGCTAACCCCGGTTACTCATTGGTTTAGCAAAAAACCTGCTCAAATATGAGTAACTTCTAGCAAAATTTGGTCTATTATGACTGAAAATTAGTTACTCAGTCTATGCGTAGCCGTGGTCTTAGTAATACTGAGAAAACGGAACTCATATTTAAGCTAGATGCAACGGCCGTGTCTGAATTTCTGAGTCAGATTTGTTAGATTTTTTGGTAGGTCTAAGAAACTTTAAGGTCGGTTTGGTTAGCGTTGGATACGGGTTCAGATATGGATCCACTATGATTCCAGAACGAGTCCAGAAGAGATGTATAAAGCATATAATGTGTTTGGTATAGCCGCGTAGGTCAAGAATATGAAGGTAAGTCTAGTGCACTTTAAAGAAGAGTCGAGAGGATTCCTAGAAACGTGATCTGATTACCCGATAGATACTCTGAAATAGTCCTGAATGCCTCTCAAGGATGCCCTGAAAATACACTGAAGGGATCCTGAAGATATCGGTTCCCCTAGTATGAAAATGCCACCTCTCTATCATCGTACAATTTCAACAGCAAACTCTTATTAATTCTCCAACAGAATCTAACCCAACGGCGCAGGTGGTGTAGTGGTAAGCGTGATTACCTCTCACCCCAGCAGGCCTGGGTTCAATCCCAGTCGGCGCCGCCGGGATGTTCTGAGGCATAACATCTCTGATCACGCCTTCCTTCGGATGGGAAGTAAAGCCGTTGGTCCCCGGTTCATGAGTTGATGAGTCGATAGGTAGGGTCCAGGTGTGGGAGCTGCCTTCCTGGCACGTCGGTAGCATTGGTGCTCAGCACGGAAAACAAGATCGACGGAAAAAACAAACCAAAGGAAAAAAAAAAAAAAAAGAATCTAACCCAGTTCATTAAGATGACCACGTTCAGCACTTCAATAGCCATCTACCTTTTCCACCATCAACAACTTTCAGATTCTCCACGTATCCATCCGGGATACCGCCTGCTCGACGATCATTCAGAATACCATTTACGATTCTCCTCAGTCACCGTTCGATTCCGAAAGCAACCAATTTTCGATTTTTCAATTGCCAACAGCTGTCTCCTTCCGGAAACTTTGATTCTAAATTCAGCTCCGTGAGAATTCAGCATGAGAATACTAGAGATAAATATTCCATCCTGGGTTTACCGAGCAATTATCTCACCTGCCCAGAAAACCACTGATCCAAATCGCATTCAATCCACAAATCAACTAACTTTGCTCCGTCCTACTCAGTACCTAATGAAACATGTATGGAACCTCTGTGCTCGGCTCGAAGTCAACAGAGATGAAAGTTTACTCCATCCTACATCCTTTCAATAATATCATCCCTTCCTTTACTTCCTCCCCCTACTCGACCAAATCGATTTTTGCATACCCAACCGCCGCCGCATCGTAAGCGTTACATCCATTTCATACACACCTTCATACGCCGGGAACCCATTTTCAGACGGAACCTCACATCACACACTGACTGACTGACACGGTTTGTTATGATTTGAGATGTGCATCGGTGGTCGGTATCGATTTTCAACAGGACGGTGGTGATGGAGATGGAAAATTCATGTCTCATCATCACACCTTCACTGACGCTTTCACCTCTTCCACCTCATCGAGCTTTTCCCTTGAAACGATGGATGCACTTTCCCGGTACCTTGCTACATACGAACGTGAATGTGCGCTATCAAAAATTTATCAGTTGCTGCAGTTCCCCACGTCTGCCAGGTTTCCGTCAACCGGCAAAACTTTACATTTACATTAAATCTCAGCACCGGTACGCTTCCCTTTCCCGATTCCCTCGACGGTTGGTGGGGAAAAGTTCCCCTCCCCCCACCTACCGAGACGACACCGTCAGTCAGTCAGTCATTCAAACGACGACGACGACGACGACGACGACGAGGACGGTTAGAAACGAATGAATCGAGAAAGGTTCCCAGTCAGTGTGCTTCCCAGAAACGTTGCGAATGGAGGAAGTTGGTTTCAGGACTCTGTGGGCTTGGGATGGATGATGACGATGATGAGTGCCGTGAGGGACAGGGTTAAAGTTATGGGGTTGTAACTTTTGATGGTTTGTGCGCTATTGATGGACGGTTTAATCCGTTTTGATGGGGTTTCGAAGCGAAGTGCGAGATGTTCAACGGCGATGTTTTGATGAACACATAGTTTTTGGAATGGGAATTTATGCTCTGTTCATATCGTCTACAGTTCATAACTGTATAGCAGCACGAAATGATTGAACATGAACATTTTAGTTAAACGGTTAGTCATTGTAACATTATTTTTCTTGCAATCGTAGGTTGTGTCGAAAGGCAACGTTATGCTGATGAATAGTTTATACTCGAAATGATCCCAAACTTGAGCAACGTTTAGAGATCTCGAATTAAGTTTAATGTTTATAGAAGAACAAGAATGAAAACTGCAACGAAACTGAATCTGATAAATTTTACTTTGCGGGGGTATAATCTGGCCGTCCATCAAGATACGACCATCCTCTTACATGTTTCTCCTTTAATCTTTTGCAGGAAAGGTCATTGCTCAATTTGAAAATTGCTATTTTTTATCACTTCTTGGGAACCGCTACAGATGTCTGTATTTTGTAGATGTCTGTATTATCATCCCTAGTGATGACAGGTTGGATTGTACCATATCACGGATCGATTGAATGAACGGCATACCGGTGACAAATTCTGCTCAACTTTTGGGCTTGGAGTACACAAGGTGATCACCGAAGATATCGATCCCAACTCGAATCCGACCTTTGAAACGATGATGAAAATAAGCTGACAATAGCGTTGGTTGATCACTTGAGTACTATCCATTTAGCAATTGCCGGCTTTCTAATCTTTCTGAGGGACCAGACGTCCCTGCCCTCGTCTCATACACTGAACCAAAACATCATCCTATCATGGAATGAATTTGCATTTAGTTCATATCGAAACTTCAAACTCGCTTTTTAGAATGATAGCTACAACCGGATGACGATTTTTTTGAAATAGAATAAAGAATGAACCGATACGTGAAATTAACCCGTTGAAAAACGTAACGCATGCTGTAAGGATCATTGACATCCCAAATTGAAATGCATATTTTATTGGTTCAACCCTAACCATTCATTCGTACGTCATACGCTTAAGTATAGCGTGGAATACCGTTGGTAAACAACTTAGCAGAGGAAGTTCACTCTACTTGCAAATTGATGGATCAGCTATGCATGGTTTATCATAATAGAAAGGTTAAAAGGAATCAATATTTTCATCATCAATACATGCACCAATATTATTGACAATACCTTTTGACTATTTACAATGTTTATCCCTGTGTGGCAGTGCCATATTAACCCGTAAAAGGATGACGGGGTACCCGGGTACACAAGCTTATTGCGAAGCTCAGACAATAAGATAGAACCAAGCAATGTTCTGCAAAGTTGTAGGTTTAGATAAGAACTAAAATATGGCCTACATACATTTTGGAATGGACCGCTCATTGTCCCCAGAACAGGTTCCGGAAGCCCCGGGGAGTGGTCAAACTCTGATTTTAACAAAAACTAGTCATGTGGCATATCAAAATTTTCAGAATTTCATGAACATGTCATTAGAGATCATGTAAACTTACAAGAGTGACAAAGGCCATCCGATGGACCAGGGACAGATTCCGGAAGCCCCGGGGAAGTGGTCAATTTCTGATTGCAACATAAACTAATAATGCGTAATTTCAAAATGTTCAGAATGTCATGGACATGTCATTAGATACCATGTCAACTAACAAGAGTGACAAAGGCTACCCCATGGCCCTGTAACAGGTTCCGAAACTCCCAACGGAGAGGTCAATCCCTGATTTTAACATAAACTAGTCATTCAGTATATCAAAATTTTCATAATTTCATAGACATGTCATAAGAGACCATGCCATCTGACAAGAGTGACAAAAATCATCCGATGGCCCTGGAACAGATTCTAGAAGCCTCGGGAAGAGGCCAGTCTCTTATTGTAAAAGAAAACAGTCCTGCGACATATCAAAATTTGCATAATTTCATAGACAATTCATTAAAGACCATATTAACTAAGCCGAATACAATGGCATCGCAATGACCCAGAACAGGTTCCAGAAGCTCCCTGGGAAGTTGCTTCATAATGATGAACATCACGTACATGATTTTATTTCAATTCA
Source organism: Ochlerotatus camptorhynchus (assembly GCF_037179485.1). Lineage (NCBI taxonomy): Eukaryota > Metazoa > Arthropoda > Insecta > Diptera > Culicidae > Ochlerotatus > Ochlerotatus camptorhynchus. Next base: position 379,709 of record NW_027040652.1, read on the forward strand.
AACATCAAAATGGGTATCGGGGTACCCCGTCACCCACATAAGGGTTAACGGTAGGGTGATGGTGGGCTAAAGCCGGGGCCTCCAATAAGGAAGGGGGGCCCAGCTCAGAGACATCCTTCTCAAGAATATGTTTCAATAAATTAATCAGTGGTTAGTTTTGTATTTGTATTGAACACTAAAGCTTTGAAACTTCAAACAATAAGTCATACAAGCTGATATCATGATAATAAAAATAAAAACTCTTTGAAGAAAATTAGGCCAGTTGGGTCGGTAAAGTGGCCAAAATCTCTAGAGCCTTGGGCATAATTTCTACACCTCTACGATCTTCGACAAAGTTGCTCGGTTTACAAAACATCAACTTTTTAAGGCTTCTGTTTAGTTCTTGGTCCACCGCCTAGAATGCACTTGATTTTACTTTTTAAATATAGCGTCCTACGGAGAGGGCTTCTTGCATAAAGTTGTGCATTTTATAATGCTGAGAAATGCTGATACTTATGATTGACAAAATACAGGCCTACATAAAAAATACCGCTTTAAAGAAATTTCCGCAAATTTTGCCGTATATAGGAGAAAGTCAGCGGTGCCGGTGGTGTAGTGGTAAGCGTGATTACCTCTCACCCCAGCAGGCCTGGGTTCAATCCCAGTCGGTGCCGCCGGGATGTTCTGAGGCATAACATCTCTGATCACACCTAGTAAAGCCGTTGGTCCCGGTTTATGAGTTGATGGGTCGATAGGTAGGTTCTAGGTGTGGGAGCTGCCTCCCTGGCGTTTGTAGCATTTTCAAAGCGAAACCTTTTTTTGTTATTTGAAAAATTCAGTTGAAATACTCACATTAATTTGTTTTCTCTTTTAGTTAAATTCTAGCTAACAGCATTAGCTGTTCTTTGACAAATAAAATAGTTTGAAAAACTCCATTGAGATGACCACAAATCATTTCTCTCTTGGAGTTGACTCCTTCTTTGTATCATGAGCTGTTCTTTGACAGATAAAATTCCATCTGAAAACTCTCAAAAGAAACATCATCTCAAGCATGACCTGTTGTTTTAAATTGTTTTTTAGATAATTCAATTGAAATATTCACAAATTATTATTCTCTTTAAGTTGACTCCTTCCTTTTATGATGAGCAGTTCTTTGACAAATAAAATAGTTTAATTTTTCCTTGATTTATTTTCCGTCGATCTTGTTTTTTGTACTGAGTACCAATGCTACCGACGCCAGGGAGGCAGCTCACACACCTGGACCCTACCTATCGACCCATCAACTCATGAACCGGCGACCAAAGGCTTTACCTCCCTTCCGAAGGAAGGCGTGATCAGAGATGTTATACCTCATAAAATCCCAGTGGCGCCGCCTGGGATTGAACTAAGGCCTTTTGAGGTGAGAGGCAATCACGCTTACCACTACACAACCGGCGCCGCAAAGTGGTACAAAATCAAAAATAGTGGGAAATGGCTATTTCCGACAAAACTATTGAGTGTAGCATTTTGATGTCTTTTAGAATGTTTCTTCATTTTTTGAGAACTTAAGTTGAGAAGTAAACATTTTCGATAAAGGGGGGTCAAGATAAAAAAAAAGTAGAAGGGTATGTGCCTAGGGGCACGAACGGAAGCTTGACGTAGGACCGCTAGTGGACGGAACAAATGTGAACATTTTCTTGTTTTAATTGATCAATCATCAATTATCTTAACACTTAAAGTGTATTAAATTCATCCCTCACAGGATTTCCTTCCGAATTATATGAATGGGGCCGGGCGGAAAATATTGTTTGTGCAGAATATGTAAAAAAGGAGGGACTTCGGGAGATTGAACTCGTGAGAGATAATTTTCTCACAAATTTGATTTTATTGGCTTTCTGGGGACTGAATATACACCCAAAGCGATTTATTCCCACTTCTCTCAAATTATATATGGATTTTTACCACTTCCTACCAGCGTGTTCTGGAAAATGGTCGGACGATGATTAATCTCACCAATACATTCGGGCCTACAATTCCACACCTTCTATAGAGACCAGGTTGAGTCTTGATAGCTAGCTGCTTGCGGGAACTGATGACCTTGACAAATGTCCAAATAATACTCTTAACAAATTTAAGGTGGGACTTCTTCCTCCTTCTCTAGGGTTGCTCATATGAGCTCTGCAGCTCGCTGCTTGCAGGCAGCCTTTCATTGTTGTTGTTGTTGAAAGCACTCCTGCTGCTGCTGCTGCTGGACTGGACACCACCACTTACGGTGATTGAATGAGCACCGTTCAGTGGGACCGCATCGAATTCGATTTTTAAGTCTGTGTTAGAGAATGCGCTGTTTTCGGACATTCGGTGATAATTTTGATCACCATTGCAACAGTTGGACATTTGGTATTTTTCAATAGTGACCCATTGAAAATTAACTAAGTGTTCATTTAAGCAGATTGGTAGATAAATTTCCAATCGTTTGGCTTGTTTAGAATTAAAATCAATCTGCTATTGGTCGAAACCTGACCTCTTTTCTAAATGCTGTGCATTTTGGTTTTTTGAAATTGCGTGGATTCTATAGATTCTGTGGAGATCTATCTAGCCCTGATGTATGTGTTGGTAGAGGGAAAAATGTAAACTTTGCGAGAGACGATGTCTTAACACTCGAAAGCAATATGTGAAATATGAAGTAAAACAAATCCTAGCTAGTTCTGCATGAGGATTTTGTTTGATTTTATTTATTTGTAAAGTCGCCGGGAAATACCAGCTGGCGATTTGTTTTTTATGATAACTCCTTACTTGAAAACAGGCAAAAAATCACAAACAGGCTGCTTTTTCATGGTATACAGTGTGATAATTCAATAATCAATAAATTATCTCAACATTTAGTGGCAAACCATTCATAAATTTTGGTAACACACAAAAAATTCTATAATCCACAATAAATTTCATATGTAAGCGCCGATTGAAACAATCTTTTCGACGTCACTACAAGAGTGATTGATTAAACGAAAAAAAAACTAATCGTGCGGAATGAAAGCCGAGGAAAAACTAATTGCACCAATATATTCAGGCCTACAATTCCACACCTACTATAGACAGGTTGAGTCTTGATAGCTAGCTGCTTGCGGGAACTGATGACCTTGACCACTGTCCAAATAATACTCTTTAACAAATTTTTGGTGGCCCTGAAAAGGACCGTTTTGTAGTGATGGTTGAGTTATTCTGAGCTGGGTGTTCAACACGGATGAGGCTGTCGAGCTGTATGTCGTTTACAGCGAGGGTGACACGCTTGGCATAGATGACCGACCCGCAGCGACTCACGAAGAGCTACTGATTCCGATCCATAGCATAGCGGTGCAGTTTCTTCCTCCTTTGATGGTTGCTTATGTGGGCTCTGCAGCTCGCTGCTTGCAGGCAGCCTTTCGTTGTTACTGGAGAGCAATTTTCAACGCCACACGCCGAAAGCACTGCTACTGCTGCTACTAATTTCGACGACCGAACACCACCATACAGTGGTGTGGTCGTTGGGAGCGTGTGGTTCTGAGTATGGCGATGAGTGTGCAAAATATTACGCAATTCCATCCTCCCTATTCGCACGCACCCGAGGATCGGAGGCGAATGCCACTTCGACTTGTTCCGTCTACTTACTACTCTCTGACGACTGTGCTGGGGAAGCAGCATATGCATGTAGGTAATTGGTGGATTTGTTAGTTAATTCGACGCTTTTGGACAATGCTGGACATTAACCAGTTTTTCAATAGTTTCTTGTTGAAAATAAACATTCGGAAGCAGAAAATCGATTGGTGATAAAATTATTGAAATTGGACCAGGGTCAGCTGAGTTATTAACGTTCAAAATCTTGCTTAATTTGTTACATGTTCCATTTTCGGTTTTCACAAAGTGTACCCCCATATAGAAATCAAAGACGTAGTCCTACGTCAATAAATCATTGAGAGAGATCGAAATATAGAACAAGAAAAGCTTACTAGGCAGTTTGAATCCCAAGTAACAATTAGAGTTTTATGAGGGTTCTGAAGACCATGATTTAGACTTGTAGAATGCTTTAAAACCATGATAAAACTTGAAATGTTACTTGGGATGAACTGAGATAACCATCGACATATGATAATTTGGCTCTGTAAAGTTTAGTCGATTGAGCCTGTAAAATAAATAAATATTATATAATTTTACGGGCATTAAAGTGTTTCGATTAGACCTCAGGTGGCGGCGGCATTGAAAACATTTTTGCCTCGGCGGTGGCGGCTTAGTGGCGTGACGCCGTTGACTTTCATCGGCGGCGGCGGCGAGCATCGGCGAATTAAGGCTCCCTCACACTGGCGCGATTTGAACAATTGGAGATCTTCAGAATACCTGAAGTCTTGAGAAATGATTCAGAAAACAATATGGAGATCTTTGATCCTCTGAAGAATTTGGAATATTTCCTAATCATCCTTCTATCTTGAGAGAATATTTAAGAAATATGAATTAATCTGCTGAACAATTGGAGATCTCCAGAATAATATCAGATTAACGACCGATCTTGACAAAATATCCAAAGAACTTTTTGGAGATCAATGACTAACTGAAGTTCTTCGGAATAATTCCTGATCAACCTGATATCTTGACAAAATATCCAGAAGACTTTATGCAGTTCTTTGGCAATGGAAGGTTTTAGGAATAATTCTGGATCAACCTGTTTTCGGAAAGAAATATCATAGAAACATGATTTAAAATACAGAATAGTTGGATATCTACAAAATAATACAAAAGTAGTCTTGAATAACTATCCAGAGGACTTTATGACGATCATTGATCAATTTTACGTTTTGTGGAATGACTCTTGATCAACCTGCTATCTTGCAAGAATATCTAAGAAACATGACAAGATAATTGTTAATCAACCAAAATATCCAGGGAACGTTATGTAGGTATTTGACCAGCTGAAGGACATTAGAATAATTTCTGTTCAACATGATTTCTGAAAAATATCTGAGATTTGATAGTTGGAGATCTCTAGCAATGCCTTGGTTTTCTTTGCATGCACGTAACCTATAGCTCATACCGTAGTAGGCTGTGTATAAAAGAAAATGATTTACTTAGTTTGACAGTTGCGCCATGACGAAGTGGCAGCGAATTCGTGATTTGTCTCACGCGCAAATGTCGCAAATGTCAATCACCGTGGGAGTGTTCCGGTGGACCGTCAAAAGGGGCTTAGACCGAGAAAAGAAAGGAAAACTATCCGCGAAGGTGGCCACAGGTCGTCCGAGGTCAGCTCGGGTTCCGAGGGTTATCGCTGCTATCAAAAGGAAGATTCGGGTGAATCCAATGCGTTCAATAAGGAAAATGGCAAAGGAACACGGGATCAGTGACTTTACGGCATGGAAGATCGTAAAGGAAGATTGCGGGGTGAAGTCGAGCGCACGGAAAAAACCTCACATGATTACCAACCGCATCCGGGAGCTACGAGTCGAACGATGCAAGAAAATCTTGAACTTCCTTAAGCGAAAAAATCCGGTAATCCTGTTCACCGACGAGAGCAAGTTTACCGTCAATCCCGTATCAAATTCCAGAACCGACCAGTATATTAGTTCTCTTCCGGTAAAAGACGTGGCCGACGAGCACAAGAACGTGTATCTGACCAAGCATCCTGCTGGCGTTACGGTGTTTGAATTGGTGGCTTCCGATGGCAAAAAAAAATGGACCCGGTGTTCATTCCAGAAGGCGAGAAGGTCAACACGGAGGTCTAAATCGGGATTTTAAGTAAGTGTGTTCTTCCGTGGATCAAAGAACAGTACGGTCCGAAGCCAAATGTTGTATTTCAACAAGATGGGGCTCCGTGCCACACCTCGAACCGCACTCAGAAGTGGTTGCAGGCTTGCAGGTTGCTTCCACTCACTTGCTATAAAAAAATAAATTTCGGAATTATGCAATCATTTGATGTTATAATGATATGTTGTACTTGTAAGTAACAAGAAGAGGGTGTAAAGTATGTGTTTGACTCATAAAACCTGTCAATTCCGCTTTCAGAGCGTCACAATCAACGATCTTATGATTCGTGAGCGTTCACTCAGAGTGAGCGCTTGCGAGTCGTAAAATCGCTGATTGTGACGCACTGAAAGCAATATTGACAGATGTTATGTGTCAAATATACAATTCATGACGTCTTCATGTAACTTACAAGTACTAATTAGCATTATACTATTTCATGATTTCATAATTCCGAAAAACATTTTTTTATAGCAAGTGAGTGGAAGTAACCCTGGTTGCAGGAACATCTTCCGTTCTGGGCGAAAGATATGTGGCCGCCATCCAGCCCCGATCTTAATCCGCTGGATTACTCAATATGGCGCGTCATGAAGGCCAAGGCCTGTTCTAAACACCACCCGAGTACAGCAAACCTCAGGCAAACATTGACTCGTACCTGGAGAGAAATGGATCCAGACTACATTATTAGAACCTGCCGTGCATTCCGGAAGCGTGTGGAGGCCGTAATTACAGCAAGTTGATACTCGATCGATGATTAACATAGTTTAAGACTCTCAGAAACATCCTCCCTTGAATAAATAAAAAAAACTCGAAAACGAAATTTTTGAGAATTTTTTTAATTTTGACATTGCTTAATGGTGCACGCATACGGTAAAATCTGATCGACGTCAAGTTTTGACAAAATATGCAGAGAACATGATGCAGGTCTTTGATCATCTGATGGTCTCTGGAATAATTCCTGATCAACCCGCTATGATACGAGAATACCTAACAGGCATGATTTATTGGTTAGTTAAAGATCTTCAGAAAAAAATAACTGATTAACATTATGCAAGTTCTTGACCATCAACCTACTTTCATGCGAGAATATCTTAGAGACACGATTTGTTTTATTAAATTCATTAATGTTCAGAATAATAGGCAAAATATTCAGTATATTTTCTGAGCCACCTGGAATCAGGAGAGATTATCCAAGAAGCGTTAATTGAAATGTTGGACAGTTGACGATGTTCAGAATTATACCTGATCGTCCTGAATACTTCCAGCGGGCTTCAATGGTCTTTGGGATAATTCCTAAGCAAATTAGTATCATAACAGAAAATCTTAGAGATGTGAATTGAACCTGAAGGATCTTCAAATTAATACCTGGTCCTTCTGAAGTCTTGACAAATATCCAGCGACCCTCGATCACTTGAAAGTCTTTGGAATAATTTCTGAGTTAGCTGGTATCATATGATAAAATATCAGAGATGTGATATGGATTGATGGATAGCAAGATATCTCAAGAATACCTTACTATAAAAGAATGATATCATATGAGAATATCTGAAGTGTAATTTTAATTGTTGGCCAGTTGAAACCCTGGAATGATATGAGGGAATATTTGAGAGAAGAGATTTTAATGGTCGGATAGTTGAATATCTTCAGGTATCATACCTGATCATTCTGATGTCTTATAAAAATATCTAGAAGAATTTATGGAGAACTCTGAACTAGATGTGGGCAAAACAGCTCATCTGACTGAGCGGATCAGACCCGTCCAGGTCAATAAGGGGAGCTGATTCTTTTGAACAGCTCTTCAGCTGACATTGAAATTATAGAAATTTTGACACAAATTCGAAATCGTAAAAGAAATAAATGGTTTTGGTAAACCAATAGAGATATATCTTAAAACTATATGAAATAGTAAAAGTAATCTAAACCAATAAATCCGTAGCTAACAACATTGATCTACTTTTCAGTTGAAAACGCCACTAACGCATCAACTGAACAACCAATCTATAACTATATCGCGTGTGATTGATAGAATTGACGCCTTTTCTCATGCTATGCAATTAAGTCTACACACAGATTTTAATGCTGATGTTAATTCGCCAGCAAAATTGCTCTCACCATTCTCGGCTCAGATCTGCAGAATTGTGAAGAATCGAGAGAGAAAAAAAAGATCCGAAGAGCTGGACGGATCCGAGAGCTGTCATCCTGAACAGCTCCTAGTGAATCATTCGGGTCGTCGATGATTCAGATCCGGAGCTGAGCTGTGAGGTGGAGAGTTGCATTTCACAGTTCGGTTATCTGCTTTTGTGCGAATCTTCCGCTCCCCCAGAGAATGATGGGAAGAGAAATGAGAGCACATATGGTGCAGCAATAACATCAGAAATAAGAACCGGGAACGTAAATACATTGGATAATATCAGTAGACATTTAAACATGTAAATATGTCTCTCTCCCATAAAGTCGCTTAGAAGTTTGTTTTTACCGTTCTTGGTTTACCACCGCGGCTGTTCAATGCGTAAGTAGAGTGTGGAAATGTTTTAGACTTGTTTTATCAGTGAGCTGATGAGCTGCGATTTCTGAAAATTAAATCGCGGGTTATCAGCTCACTTTAGTGAATCAAGTCTTTAGAACTGCTCGGGAGCGGATCGCACATCTCTAATTCAGATCCAGAGCTGAGCAGTGAGGTTGAGAGCTGCATTTCGCTTTATCGATTATTTGTTGTTGTGCGGATCTTCTGCTCTTCCAGAGAATGATTAGAGGAGAGGTGAGAGCACATATGCTGGAGAAGTAACGTTAGCAATAAGAGCCGGGTACGTAAATCCTACATTGGATAATACCAGTAGAAATTTAACATCGTGTAACACCATACGTGATATCAGTGAGCTGATGAGCTGCGGTTCTTAAAAAAATGAACCTCGGGTCATCAGCTCACTTTAGTGAATCGGGTCTTTAGAACAGCTCGGGAGCGGATCGCCCATCTCTACTCTGAACACCTGAATATTTGGGATATTTTCCTGTTCTACTGAAAAGAGACTTCACGGCGAATGAGAACGACCAAAGTTTGAGTTTAGTTCACTCATAATCGCCAAAAGTGCAGGATCTCATCGATGAGTAAATTTGTCTCATTGTTTCCTGTGGAAAACCTAAAAAATCTGCCGGAAAATGAGGAAATTGACGAAAATTTTATTCAGTCTCGGAGTAGTACCAATAGACTGAGTGAATCCAATCTTTACTTTTCTCAAATTCGGGAATTTTTCCCTGAAAAATCCTGGGAAAACACGCGACAAATTTTACTCATCGCTGAGTTCCTACACTTTTGGCGATTATGAGTGAACTAAACTCAAATTTGGGTCGTTCTCATTCGCAGTGTTGCTACCATTGGCATGCCGCCATCACATCGCCGAAATTGTATTCAAACACGTTTTACAACACGAAATATATGGCGATAAGTCGAAGTCGAACAATCTCGATTCTGTCAATGAATTCAAAAAAGGAATCCAACCAAAATCGGAGCAACCGAAAATTCCGGACCGTTATGGATGATCCGGAGCTGAGGACCTCAACTGAACCTTGGAGAGACGGAATCATCGCGTTTTATAACGACCAGCTGTTGATTAAACAACAACGATCAGATTACGAAGAGCTCCTCGAATTGGTCGTAATGTTTTTGGGTGGAGTTCCTCCAAAAGCATTAAGATTCCACAAAGCAGGTAGCCTTAGTCGTGCGAGGTGGATCGGTGGCGAAAAATCATCATTTTGAAATCGTGGATATGCAGCGAAAACTTCGATGATCTCTTGTCTCTTTGGAAGCATAACACAAATTTGGCTCTATTTCTATCACAATGCTTTATTCGATATTGGTATCGTGGCCCCTCGAGTGGATCTGGAATTTTGAGCAGATCTACACAACTTTCACGATCAACATTACGCTTTGATTGCCATGAAAGCCTTTCAAAATCATCTATGGTACTTATCAGAATTGAACGTGGCCCTTGCTTTTTTCGATTCAAAAGTAGAAATAGACTCTGATTGATTGATTTCTTTATTAAAGACGAAAGAGTAAAGAAACTACCAGCTTTAAATGAACCAAAAAAAAATCGATCGAAAAATCCGGAAAACGACGCAAACTCAGCGAGGATAAAGTTCCCGTCAGAGCAACTAACATAAGGGACCATTCGACCCTTTCGGACTTTATTACTGGGGCTTCAAGTGAGTTTTTACTGTAATGAACATCTCCACCGATTTTCTCGGTGAAAACCCTGAACAAGATTATCTGAGAGGTAAGTAAATATAACAAGTCATCAAGATCAAAGTTATTTTTTGTTAATTTTTCTTGTTCATGAATATGTATTCACTGTTACCAACCGAAAGAGAGTGACATATTTTCATAAACATTGTTTCGATTTTGAACAAAAAAAAAGTGCTTCAAAATTATTGAAAGTGCCGGCGGATCTTTTCTTCTTAACAGCGCAGCAGCGAGTTCAAGCTCTTGGGCTTGTGAATGATGTCGCGGAAAGGGCCGTAAAGCTTGTTTCCGACCTCAACAACTCGGTAACCAAGAATCCCAAACAACATGAATACCTATACTGCAAGTTGTGGAGTACCACCGAAAAATGAAGCCGATGAAATATTGAAGTCTGAGCAGCAGCACATCGCCTGATAAGGTTTAAATAAATTGTGCGCCAAAGCAAATACACCCTTGTGAAAAATCACGCTTGTTTCCAAATGACCCCCGTGAAACATAATTGTTGTACTTTACCGGAAACCTGTGTAAAGTTTCATCAAAATCGAAGATTCTTTGCGCATGATATCGGCTTTCCTCCATGCTGAGTGAACCCCCACACAACGTGACTGCCTCGCGCAGACAGCAGCAGGCGGCAGCTGGCAGTGCTGCTAGAAAAAAAGAATAATGAGCAGTTCGTTTGGTTAGCAATCAGTAATGGCTAAATAACTTTTTCCACAAACGTCGGATCGTTTTGCGGTCTTGTAAAAAAAGTTTCCTTGTAAAATTTCCTAGCAAAAAGTTGGGTTGGTTTATTTTTAGAGGATAATGGGTGACCTCACCAGATTTTTATTTGAAAAAGTAAGTTTTCCCATAGAAAATCCTATGTAAAATTAAAACCGCTGGCGCTAAAATATAGTTCCACCGACCGACCTGAAATTTTACACAGTTATTCTAGGACCCAGAAGGCCCCCGGAAATCATACTGGAACTGGAATTTGAATTTTGTCCACTGCCGCGGCAAACTCGATTTATTCGCTACCGCTGCTGCCGCGAATAAATTGCGCCAGTGTGAAGGAGCCTTTACTATGATGGCTGTCACAACATTCTTTAGGGAGTCTGACCACTTGCTCAGGGGTACTTGCAACATGTCTGGATATGAACAATTTAGTTGTGGATACTCATTAATTTTGTGTTTGAATTGTCATGTGATATATTATAGTCTTTTGGTACATACTAACCTGAACTAGTTGACCGATTCATAAAATCTGGTCTATAGTAAAAATACCATTCAGTTAGTTTTTTTTGTATAGTGCTCTGCAGTGGCGTGGCGCGGCGGCGCACAGGTCTAGTTATAGCTTCTTTCGTGTTTTCAGGCATTTTTTTTACCATGTCAAGGCTGTTTTGGTGGTTTTAAGCTATTTTGACGTTCAAATGGATTCATGTAGTTAACAAGAATGCGTTTTAGGCATTTTTGGCAGGTATGCTTAGGCTTTTTTTAGCGTGTTAAGATCATTTCAGTCTTACAACATTCGTCCTCAACTTTTTGAGTCGAGAGTTTATGGAAAATTTAAAAATGGGTCACAGTCAAAGGTTCATGAAAGTTTAAGAACCTCTAGGGCAGTATTTTTAAGCTCTTCCCAAGTTTTTTTTTTAACTCCAGGGAAGGTTAGGAAAACCCGATTGGTTTGTAAATATACCAAGCCTAAACTCCTCCATTGAACAGCATCGGGAATTCATAAAATATCTTTAGCCAACCAAACGATTTCAACCCTGCTCCATTTCCCCGTTCATTTCAACCGGAGCACGAGCTCCGTTTTGCCACACGGAAAAGATCTCATAATTAAAGCGCATGGAAAACGGAGGTTTGGAAAATTTGCATATCTGCATACGTGAGACCGGTGCATGAATATTTAAATAATCCTCTTCTGTACACATACCGACACACACACACCCACATTCCCGCAACCAACCAGCAGTTCATTCTACTGTTATACTGCTACTGCTGCCACTGCTGATCACAAACCAGAACCTAGGATCTATTCATCGAAACGAACGATGAACAAGATAAGGGCTCTTTGCTGTGTCCCCTAGGATTAATCCCATTTTCTCCCATACATAGCAGCTGGGAAATTAATTTTATTTAATCGCCCAAAAGTGGCAAATTGGAGCGTTATAAGTGTGTGGGGTGTGCAGCTTCTTTTTCCTCTTCGTCTTACATTTACTGGAATATGCACAAGGGGTCGTCCACAAATCATGGAAGGGTTTTCTTTAGCGATTATTATGTACCCCCTTCACCCCTTGTAGGACAGTGTTATGTTTCTTTAAAATATTAATATGATGTCAGAATTTTCAAGAAAATCGCTTAATTTTGAGTTGAGAACAATTTTATAAAAACGTATCACTTTTGCAAATGCTGATATAATGTTTGTTCAAGTTTTTGGGCATAAAAGCGGTAACGATCAAATTATTTTCTTCTTATAGATAAGTGGAGACCCCTTAATCCCTTACATAATTTGTGAATGACTCCAAAGTCCTTATTGTGGAGGATAACAAATTGGATCTCATTAGTCCCGGCGGAGCAATAGCCGGAAGGGAATCGTGTTAAAGCTTAGATTATCCGTTTGTGAGTAAGTGTGTGGCATTTTCGATCAGGATCCCTCGAAAATATGTTTAAACAGGGTTTAGTAATATTGTGTGGTGGGTCAGTCGAAAAGAGGGATTCGAAATTAATTTATTCGCTTGATGGAGCACGATATGCTGAAAATTTGAATTCTGCCTAATTGAGTGAGAGTGGGATTTGAACCGGAAGCGTAGGTAGGGCAATGCTTTGAATTAGGGGGAAGTTGGTCCGCCTTTCCCCGGTATCTGCCTACGATTATGCCATTTGACGAATCCGGATGGATCTGTGGTAGTGGTAGCTGGGAGGTGTGAATCGAGTCAGCAGAAATAAATTAAATTTACACAAAAGCCGGCTAAGTGAAGAGAAGGTTGGATTGTATTTTAATTTTAGACTTGAGGGTTGTTGACTTGTTTAAAGATTCATGAAGCTACCTATAAAATCATAATAACCGTAATGAAATTACATTGAATACACAGTTCATTGCTTACAGTTGATGCAGCTCCGTCCGGTGAATCCACCGCCGTTGACCACCCCGGAGAGGCCACCATTCTCGCTGGAGTGGGAGCTGGGATTGTTACATGCCCGAAACCACCACCAGCGTGTCATAGGCGCTAGCTCTAACCGCCAGTCTCGGTGACAAGGTATCCAAAAAATTTTACCGTCGCACTTTTACAGAGCACTCAATTTATGCACACCTCATTCTTTTGCACTCATTTCCTAGCACCTTAGCACTTTCAAGACTCGTTTCGATCAATTTTCTATCAATCACTAAATATCACCACAATTATCGCATTGCTTTTCCTGAAAATAATCATTCGCCATTATTAATCGGTCGATCAAAGGACAGCATTTTTTTGTTTTCACTCGCAGAAGATTGGGAAATTCGATTTTCCCAACTCAATCACTATCAGTAGGGTTCACTCGCAAAGTTTTCGGGTTGAGGTCGGTGGTTGCGTTGACGATGACGATGCTGTCGGTCAGCCGGTCGACAGTCGCGGGTAGTGATGGTTGATCATACATAGTCATAGCGAAGTCATAAATGTTGGCAATAAACGATGACAACAGTTCGTAAATGGTATCATTTCTGTTCGCAAATTGTACACGCGTCCATAGTGCGACAAGGGGACAGGCTGCGGAATTAATTATTTATTGAATAAAATAAAAAACCGAATATAACTACAGGCACACCAAAACGCAATTAATACAAACGATGAGGGCTTTTATGAGTACTCAAAGGACCCTCCGAGGAGACGGGTGTGTTTGGAAGGTGGGAGTCTGGAGAAGGATGAGATATTGGGGCTGCATGTAGAGACATAAATACGGGATCGGGGTGGGTGCTCTATGTGTGTGTGTGTGTGTGATAAGTTCAGGAGGACACGAATATAATTTATAGTGGAAGCGGTATCATTCAGCAGACCAAACATGACCTGTCTGGTTGGTGGCAGTTGAATACGAATAGGAAACGAGGGGTCCAATTGGAAACTTGCAGTTCTAGATCTATGGCATCTGAAACTATTTTACAAATTTAAAATTGTATCTGTTTAAAGAAGCTAACAAGCTCAATTTCTTTTACAACATTCCCTGTACTCCAATGATGTAAAACGAAGTTCCTTGAATTGCTACTTAATGCACTAAACATATACAAATATTATTATTATTTATTATTATTATTATTTAATTTTATTCATCGAACTATTATCTACATGAAACAACCTTAAAGCTAAAACAATTCAAGTGTTTCTAATCCGTGCCAAAAAGCGAGATGAAGATTCCCCAAATTCGAATAATTCTTCGACAGCCGTAAACGTACGCATCATAGTTGTTAGTGGTTCGTTGTACCCGAACACCGTTCGATGGTACCGCGGTTGGAGAAGGGTACCACTTCGTAATGTTCTCGGTGGTACTTGGATATCCAACAGCGAGAGAAGCCTCGAGCAGTCGACCTCACCATTCAATAGCTTGGCAACAAAAACTGCTTGCTGATTTTTCCGTCGGCATTCCAGAGTATCCAAGCTCAGCAGATTGCAGCGATCAGAATACGGCAGGAGATTTTGCGGATCAAGCCATGGTAGATTACGTAATGCTATCCTGATAAACTTGCGCTGATCACTTTCGATCCTCAAGCTCCAAGTCAACTGATGAGGAAACCAGACCAAGGAGGCATTTTCCAGAATTGGTCGCACAAGTGAGCAATAGAGAGCTTTCAGGCAGTGTGGGTCAATGAAGACCTTCGATATTTTCGACACAAAACCTAGCTGGCGATTCGCCTTTATGATCAGAGCAGAGCGGTGGAGGTTGAACGTCAACTTATGGTCCAGTAGAACACCAAGATCGCTGAACTGGTCGGTTCTTTGAAGAACCACACCGTTGATGGCATAGTCAAAACAATCGGCTGCCTGATGCGGTAATACGACATTACCATACATTTAGGAATGCTGAGGGTAAGCTTATTCCGACGACACCAATCAACGAACAGATCCAATACCGATTGAAGACGAATGCAATCCTCAGCAGTCCGCACCACGAAGTACAGCTTTAGGTCATCGGCATACGCAAGTTTACAGGCCATCTCCAAGTAGAAGAAGTGCGTCGTTGATGTACAACACAAACAGCAACGGGCCAAGATTGCTACCCTGTGGTACACCTGACGAGTTCGTGAAATACGAGGAAGTACTGGAATCAAGTTTCACTCGCAGAGACCTGTCAGTTAAGTAGGAGCACAACCACGAAGTCAAACGGTCCGACGCACCGAGTTTGGATAGCTTTGCCAACATAATGTCATGGTTGATCGTATCAAACGCTGCTTTTAGATCAGTGTAGATGACGTCTATTTGTGCCCCATTTTCCAGTTGCTCAAAACATGTCGTGGTAAAATCTAGAAGATTTGTGGTAACCGATCGTCCAGGCATGATACCATGTTGGTCACTAGAGATATAGCATTTGGTGTGCTCAAGAATGAAACCACTCACAATTATCTCAAACAGTTTTGATGCTGCAGAGAGATTAGTAATTCCTCTGTAGTTTTTAACGTCACGTTTATCTCCTTTCTTGTGTACCGGAACCATAAATGACTCTTTCCAGATTGCAGGAAATTTCGACTCTACAAAAGATTTGTTGAAGATTCTGCAAAGCGGTTCAACAAGCGCTCCAATGGTACGACAACATACTGCAGAAAGAATGCCATCTGGTCCAGGCGAGAAGGTACATTTCATTTTCTTGGCGGCATTAGTTACCATAACGGGCGTTATTTCAAAAGTGTTTATGTCAACAAGGTTTGAAGGCACATCCGAAACAGCCGAGACAAGTTCAGTCGAGGTGATGGATTCTGCGGCAAAAACCGACGAAAAATGAGCAGCAAAAAGCTCACATTTCTCCCCGCGATTACGGTACTCGTTACACGCCAAGTGAAAACTACGCTTATTTGCCAGGGAACGGTATCGCCGAAGTCTACGTTGCGAAGCATTTCTTTTTCGTTTTAGTTTTCGTAGCAAAGCGGTGCTCCACGCAGGAGAAACAGCAGGCCGACGAATCGGTACGTTTGTATCCATCCAATTATTTAGCACAGCACACAACGTTTCAGCCATTTCATCAGCATTCAGTCCATTGAAAAGAAGATCCCAGTCAGTGACGGAAAGGAAGTCCTTTAGAACATCGAAATCAATCTTGCTATAGTCTAACGCAAGCTCATCACTCGCATTCAGCAGCAGTGCACCGTCATCAACTAGAGATGGTAAGCAGACGACTAGTGGCGGATGATGAAGATCAACTGGCAAGAGTGGTGAAACAGATCTCGAGATTTCCACTGGAAAGTCCGTATGGCAAAAGAACAAATCCAGGATACGTCCTAAGTGGTTGCGCTCGAGATTTCTCTGATGCAGGTTGTGGAAATCCATGCCATCAATCAAGAATGAGCTAGCAACTGTTAAAGGAACAGAGTTCACAGGTCGAATCTCGCCATCAGCCCAACTCCAGGATATCCCAGGTTGATTGTAGTCACCGCATACCAACAACCAATCGCTGTCAGAGCCTCTGTTACAAAGCTCTTGGATCGATTCAATATGCCCATTCAAATTCCTTGCTCTTGTCTGGAGGAACGTAAATTGCACACAGCAATAGTCGCTTGGATCCAATCCTCGTCGATACACACACTTGTTCTATCGTTTCTCCGCTCGTTGCAACGACACTGCTACTGATGAAACGATGATGTACGGCAATTAGAACCCCTCCGAAACGAGATTTGCTGCTGTTTATATGGCTTCGGTCACATCGGTACACATTGTAGTTGCTTCCGAAAAGCTGCGTCGAATTGATAGCCTCGTTAAGCCCCGTCTCGATTAAAATGATGACGTCAAAATTGCACTCCAGGACGTTGCAGTAAAAGTCGTCGATCTTGGTGCGCAGTCCACGCACGTTTTGGTAATAAACCCATAAACGACTAGCGTCACGGGTCGTGTTCTGCAACATGGAAATATTTGGCGCGGGAATATTTGGTGAATGGTACAGATACTCACCTCTGGTGGAAACCCTAGGGTTTCCACCGTCCACAGAATGTCGCAAAGAATGATTATTGATAATGGTGCTAACCCTAGGGTTTCCACCGTCCACATGATAGAGCCTTAAGTATTTGTCAGTGGATTTCCGTTGGATCCAGACTGGTTTTTTGGGTAGTCGGTGAATTCACGGAATAATATCCCATCAGGCCACGTAGAAGCGTCGAGAGCTAGTTCTTTCAGCGATGGATCCAAGCCAACTTTGAAGGAAATGAAAGTCAGCTTCGTCATATCCACTTCCTTGGGAACGAGACGCACGACGTCAGCAGGTGTTGTTAGATCCAAGCAGCGAGAAGTAATTTTTTGAATGTCCTCAGCAGTTATTAACGGGTGTAAGCCGGACAGGTAGAGCCAGAACTTTGGAGGGGAGATCGGTGATGTTAGACACGGTACAGACAAGTAACTGAGATCAATTGCATTGGTCCCACGCACAGAAGAAGTGCCAATCGGTCCACCTTCATTACCACGACGACGTTTAACACCAAGTCTGGGCCAGGCATTTTCCTTCCTTGATCGATTCGATGGTCGCTCAGCAGGAATATCCATGGAAATGCACTTGTCAACTTTATCACTCAGCGATTCCACCAAGTTGAACAGTTGTTGAACCTGAGCCGGTAAGCCATCAGGTGACGGAGTCGTGTCGTGTGTGAGCTCATCAGTAAAATACTGTTTCACACTTCTGCCATTCATTTTATCCCGGCAATTTGAACAAACGAATACAGCCTTGCCTTGCGAGAATAGGTCTTTGCTCGCACGACTGAGGTTGAAACCACAACATTGCATGCTGATGTGGAAGTAAACCTCACAAAAGCCGCAGCGCAACGGATCGATTTCGTTGATTTCCAACTGGCATTCTCCGCATTGTTTTTTCTCCATCCTTACAGCGAACAAAACAAAACTCGGTGAACAGCAACAAATGATAGCGTTAGCCCGAATACAGGAATGTGGTTGAATCCTTCGGAATCGTCCAAAACAGCAAATTCACAAATCAAATCCACCACCACCAGGAGCTCCCTCCGGTGTCTAAACTCCACTGGGTCGGAGCCAGGGAGTGGGATGCCTCCCCCATCCGATCAGATAGAACCATGGCCAACCGATTTAGAGCAGGGGACAACTCGGCGGAAATGAGAACCTGCCTCACCGAGCGACTGAGAACGATGTACCATAACCACCAACTCCGATACACCGACGGATCGAAGGCTAGGGGCCGAGTAGGTTTTGGAGTAACTGATGGCCGAACATCCCATTTCTGGAAACTCCCGGACCAATGCTCGGTCTTCTCAGCAGAAGCAGCAGCCCTACATTACGCGGCCTCCCTACCATCCTCCTCCCCTCTATGCATACTCACGGACTCCGCCAGCGCTCTGGCTGCATTGGAATCTTCCACTGCACGCCACCCGTGGATTCAGGCCATCCAGAAGCACACACAACCCGGCACCACCTTCATATGGATACCGGGCCACTGCGGAATCGCCGGTAACATTGAAGCCGACCACCTCGTGGCCATCGGACGAAGCGGCCGTCTTGCCCACAAGTCGGTCCCCAGACAAGACCTGAAAGTCTGGATAAAATCTACCATCAGGTCAGCATGGGGCAACGAATGGAACAGCAACCAAGAGCTTTTCATTAGAAAGGTCAAAGGGGAAACGGCCCCATGGACGGACACCAAAAGTTACGCGGAACAGAGAATACTCTCCAGACTTCGAACCGGTCACACCCGGATTACTCACAACATGGGAAGCAGCAGCGATGGAGGCTTCCGGAGGAGATGCGACGCGTGCCGAACAACGATGACTGTTGAGCACATCCTTATCAACTGCCCGTGTTTCCACGGATCACGGGAGTTATACGGTATGGCCGACAACATTCGGGACGTCCTCCAAAACGACCCGGCAGCGGAAATCCAACTCATCTGCTTTACGAAGGAAGCAGGAATCTACAAAAATATTTAAAATACG
The DNA here is from genome assembly GCF_037179485.1 of Ochlerotatus camptorhynchus. Classification (NCBI taxonomy): domain Eukaryota; kingdom Metazoa; phylum Arthropoda; class Insecta; order Diptera; family Culicidae; genus Ochlerotatus; species Ochlerotatus camptorhynchus. The sequence continues at coordinate 398,776 of NW_027040652.1, forward strand.
ATATTGACAGCAGGCCCGGCAACCCTGCCGGCAGCGGCTGCCAGGGTCACCTGGCAGTTTCTGCCGGTGGGGCTCTACCGGGGTCCTGAATTTAGTCACTATAACACGAAAAATACTATTTTGATAGCAGGCCCGGCAACCCCTGCCGGTAGCAGCTGCCAGATTCACCTGGCAGCCTCTGCCGGTGGGGCTCTACCGGGGTCCTTTAGACAGCCTTTGAAATGAAAATTTGACAGCTAGCTGAGACAGGAAACATAAGTTTCAAAAACCAAAACTCTGTACATTCTAAAAACTCTGTAAACCCCCTTTTCCTCTAGGAATACCCCCCTCTGGGGTATTCGGAGACAAGCCAGCCAACGGCTAAAAGTCTCCTTAATAAAGATATAAAAAAAAAAAAAAAAAAAAATTAGCGATGAAAGCAGGTCCAGATAATACGTCAACGTTGAAAAAACGATTAAACTACAGTCAAACGAATTAAAAATAACTTTTAGCGGACACAATGTTAACGCGAATGTAACACACAATCACTGGACTTCTACAAATTTCGATGAATTTCTACTAAGTTCCCTGATCTTCTACATTTGATTTATCGACCTTGACTTAGAGCTTCCCATTTTGGGAGTTTGCTTGGAGGAACCAGCCAACATCGCAATAGCATGCGCATACCTGCCTTGTGGGAGATTAGCAAACCTCAACGGTCAAATCGACAGCATCTTCGATAACCGACCTGAACCGCGTATATTTTTGGATGACTTGAACGCGCATCACTCTAGCTGGGGGTGCCCCCGATTCGACTCAAGGGGTTCCACACTGGTAGACAAGTTCGAAAGGGAGGATATGATCATCCTTAATGACGGATCGCCTACCTTCTTCAATGGACGGCACACCACGGCAATCGATGTAACTGCTGTTAGTCGTTCCCTCGCTGGAAGAATGCAGTGGAGCGTCAATCCGGACCTCTACGGTAGCGATCATTACCCGGTTCAGGTGCAACTCTTTGCCGCCGCTATACCGGCAGAAACGCGGTGACCTTGGTGGTGCTATGACGAAGCCGATTGGGAGAGTTACGGTGAAACCTTCCAGTCGCTCCTTCAACAACGTAACCCTGACAGCATCGAGAGTCGAGAGTCTCACTGAAGCAATAAACGCAGCTGCGTCAGCAACCATCCCGAAAACCAGCAGCATTCCGGGGCGAGGAAATGAAGAAGACAGTTAAGGCCTGGCGAAAAGTCCTTCGACGAATCAAACGGCTTCCCATAGATGATCCGGATAGGGAAAACGCGCTCTGTATCTATCGAGAACGGCACAACCAGTGTCGCCAATTGGTCCGAGATGCCAAACGATCCAGTTGGACGGACTTCCTTGAAAGTATAAATGCCTCACAGTCTTCGGCGGAGCTCTGGGGTAAGGTCAACGCCCTCAGTGGCAAGCGCCGTACGGCCACACTGCATATACAGGCAGGTAGACGGCGCTGCAGTCTCCGACCCCGCAATCGTTGCAGATAAGCTTGGCGACTATTTCGCTGACCTCTCTGCGAGACGACCTTTCAACGGTTAGCAAACCCATCGACTTCGTCCGTAAGTAGTTTTCGAGTTTCTCCGGACACGAACAACCTGAGGATCAACCACGATTTCACCTGGCAGGAGCTTCAGTTCGCGCTTAGTAGAAGCAACGGGAAATCAGCCGGCTCAGACGACATTGGCTACCCGCTGCTCAAGAACTTGCATATCCCGGGTAAAGTAAAAATGCTGGAACTCTTCAACCAGCTTTGGCAGACAGACTCGTATCCAGAGCATTGGAGGGAGAGCTTGGTTGTCCCCATCCCCAAAACAAACGAGCCGACACGGGACGTGGCAAAGTTCCGACCCATTCGAGCGGATGGTCAACCGACGACTGAAGCAGTTTCTCGAGTCTGGCGGCTTTCTAGACCATCGCCATCACGCATTCCGGCAAGGCCACGGTACATCCACGTATTTTGCGACGCTAGGAGAGCTCCTCAAGGATGCCAAGGATAATGGTCTCCATACGGAGTTGGTTTCCCTGGACATTGCGAAAGCCTTCAGCCTTAGCGGCCATATCATCCATTTCGTACAAATTTTCCTGACTAGCAGATCCTTCCGAGTCTCGGTAGGTAATACCAAATCCCACACTTTCTGCGAGGAAACTGGCGTTCCCTAAGATTCAGTGATCGCTCTCACTTTGTTCCTGGTAGCTATGAACAGTGTCGTCGAGCGGTTACCAGCGAACATCTAAATTTTCGTGTACGCAGACGACGTGCTAATCGTAGCCACAGGTTAAAACTCCGGGACGAACGAGGATTAGAGCCCAAGCAGGTGTTTCCGCTGTAACCAGATGGGCCGCTTGGAAAGGTTTTCAGCTGTCTGCTGGAAAGAGCGTTAGGTGCCACGTTTTCCAGTACCGACATCGGGTATGCGGACCTTCCATAAAGATCGGTAATCAAGCTATCCCATTGAAGAATCTGTGAAACTGTTGGGGGTTGTCATTGACCGGTCGCTGAGTTTCGACCAGCACCTGCAAGGGGTCAAGGCCAGCTGTCGCACCTCTTCCGCACAATCTCTCGTCCCCACCGGTCCAACAACAGAGAAGTACGTTTCCGTGTTGCCCGGGCCATCGTAGACAGCCGGCTGATGTATGGACTGGAGCTGACCTGCATCGCTATACGCGCATCATCTTCGGTCTCCTACCCTCGACGCCAGCCGATGCCAGCTGTGTCGAAGCTGGCACTCTCCCTTTCCGGTACTGTATCTACGCAGCCATTGCCAACAAAACCGCTGCATTATCAGCAAATACCGCCGCAAACGACAGAATCTGCCTCCTCAGCGAGGAGGACAGAGTTCTCCGTACAATCGCCAACGCAGAGCTCCCCCCAGTGGCCAAGATTCACTGGTACGGAGATAAGAGTTGACAATCTCCCGCACCAAACATCGACAGCTGGATAAAGGAGAAGTTCAGAGCCGGAGACAATTCCGTAGTCCTTAGGAGATCGGTAGCAGAGCTGACCGGATTGTATCCAAACTACATGCATCGTTACACGGACGGGTCAAGATCGAGAGCTGGAGTCTGAATGGGAATCGCCCAATCCTGATCCTGTCGGACTCCCACAGTGTTATTCAGGCCCTTTCGTCGGAAGTCCCGGTCCACCCCTGGATTCAGGGCATCTTGAAGACTGCGCCACCTAACACTACACACGGATGGATTCCCGGAAACTGCGGGATCCCAGGGAACATCGAGGCGGACAACCTAGCCGGGTCAGGCCCATCGGGTCTTCGGTACCCGCACAAGGTACCGTTGCAGGACGTGAAGAGATGGATCACTTGCACAGTGTGGACAGCGTGGCCAACGGAATGGTCCAGTGCCAGACTTCCGTTTATTAGAAAAACTAAAGGCGACATCGGAGAGTGGACGGACCTTGCAAACCTGCGAGATCAGAGGATTTTTTTCCAGACTCCGGACAGGACACTCTCTAATCTCACTGGATTTCAGCGGAGGACCCTTCAGGAAGACCTGTGAATTCTGCCGTATTCCTTCGACGGTGGAGCACGTGTTATGCGTATGTCCACAATTCGAGTACCTTCGTTGCCTCCACGGTCTGCCTGCCAGCGTACGGGACACGCTAGCAGACGTGCCCTCAACTCAAGCAGCTGTACTGCGCTTTTTGAAGGCGGCGAAGCTATACTGCAGGATTTAGCATCATAGATTCTTTCGGCCGTCCGGACACCCCCGCTGGGCTCCCAAAGACCTCCTACAGTGGACATGTTTACTGTGTTATTGTACTAGCTGTTTATATGTTTAGCTAAGTAGATTATCAAAGGTTGAAATAGTATGATACTCAAGCAATGTGGCTGGGGGACCTCTTTCTAAAGCTTCCCACCCTTTACGGAGATCAACTAGCCTACGGCTGAAAATCTTCTAAATAAATGTTCCCTGAAGTTCTATGAAATTTCCTGAACATGTACGGAACTCCCTAAATTATTCAAGAACAGCTATCAACGTCTTCGAGCTTCGGAAAATACCCTCAAGCTATTCTACAAATATTCCTGAACATCTGGAAAGGTTCCTGAAATCAAATGCAGTTCCCAAAACTTCTAAAAAGTTTTTGGAGAATTTTTAAGCAAGATCTGTGACAAAGTGCTTCTAAGTTCCCCTAAATGATACGAAGATCCCAAATGTTCTCTAAAGTTTGCTGGACTTAAACGGTTTGTTTTGAGGTTGTTCGAAAATCCCTGAAATTCTACAAATTTAGCAGAGCTTCACTTCAGTTATGTAAAACAAGGTTCCTTGAATTACTACGTAATTCCCAAAACTTCACTGATTGTCTTCGAAGCTCTCTCTCTAGTTTTATGAAGTTTCCTGAACATGCATGAAATTCCCAAATTATTCAAGTTCATTAAACTGCAACAAAAAGGCCTTGCAATTAAAACAAGGTCCCCGAACATTTTTAAGGTTCCCTGAAATTAAACAGCATTCCCTTAACTTTTACAAAATTCCCCAAACTTGTTCTAAATTCCCTCTACTTCGAAGTTTCCAGCATGTTTACCAATTTACCTGAATTAACACGAAGTTATCTGAAGCTTTACGAAGTTGCCAAAATTTCTACGATATTTGCCAAATTTTCTGAATTTCTACGAAGTTTCCTAAAATTTTACGAAGTTTCCTGAACTTTTACGTAGCCCCTGAAATTTTACAAAGTTCCTTGAAGTTAAAGGAAAATCCCTAAGCTTTAATGAATTTCCCCGGATTTCTTAAGTTCGCTAAGTACGTACAAAGTCCACTGAGCTTCTAAAAAATCCGATAAACTTCTACGAAATAAGAAGTCGAACACATTCGGGGAATCCGTTGCTCACAACGTAAACGATGGCTATCATGCAGATATTTAAAAAAAAAATCCTGGACCCATTCGTAGCAGTCTAAGAGATCCATCGAGAGCAAATTCTGAGCATTTTCGCTTTGGAACGACTTCTGAATAATCTGATGCTGAGGAGCCCACGGTGCGAATCATTCATTAGATCTGCTGAGTCAGCTGTAATCGTGCCTCAATTTCATCTCGAGTACAAGAAAACTTAAAAAAATTAGCAAGGACATTTTGACAAATTTGAGGCGTTAACATTAACAACACTCGCAAGAGTCTCGACCCGTCTGCGTTTGAACTGGTGTCTGCGACAGGTTGGAAGGCCACAGCGCAATGGCATCTTCCCTATTTGCACACGCCCGAAGATCGGAGGCGAATGCCGCTTCGACTTGTTTCGTTTACTAACGACTCTCTGATGACAGTGTTGGGGAAGCAGCAATGCTAAATCGACATATTTCGTCTAGAAATGATTATCTGATGACTGTGATGAGGATGCAGCATATGCATGTAGGTAATTGGTGGATTTTTTAGTTATTTCGACGCTTTTGGACAATGCTTGACATTAACCACTTTTTCAATAGTTTCTTCTTGTTGAAAATCAACAGTTATCGATGCGTAGACATATTTCTGATCGATTGGTGATAAAAGCATTGCAATTGGTCCAGGGGCAGCTGAGTTATTAACGTTCAAAATCTTTCATGATTTCGTTACATGTTCCATATATTTTGAAACTCGTTCTAGGATGAAGAAATATAAGATATATATATATATTTGTAGATAATATAAGGCTAATGCAAATTTCATTCATATCAGTGACCTGCACCTTGATATCTATATATCAAGGTGTGCCGATTGTGCCGATCATAGGGCACGCTGCGATTGTTTGTAAAATACCCATCCCGGCAACCCGGTATTGGTTTGAAATCGCAAGGATAAATCGGATTGAGGATGACGCTGGAAGTGGCCGGGTGTATGAAATTTCGGTGTTTTGTGTTCATTTGACAATAAAATTCCTGTGTTTTAGGGTTTTATAATGCCCTCAAAGTAGGGTTACCATATGGTATCCTAAAGGAGGACATGTCCTCCTTTTTCAATATTTTTTCTACATCTTCCTTTTGCCCGAAAATTTCCTTCGTTTTAATCCTTGCATTTTTTTTCAGAAACATATTCATAAAAATGTTTTCAAAGAGCGTTGTTTGCAGAGCTTATTTGTTTAATTATGTCGCAACCTCATCTTATCTAGTAAATGCCATTCGATGGTGGGACTAGGAATATACTACAGCTGTCAACCACCCTACATTTGGTGGCTATCCATTTGGTGTATTTTAACTTACAGTGTATCTCAAAATTGAGCTTACAGATGTCCGTACATTTCAGAAAAACAGCTGTACGAGCACAACTTAAAAAGGTAGATTTCTAAAGTTCCGGCCGCTGGTCCATCATTCAACCATTAATTGGTCATCGGTATAGTATTGGGCTTATTTGAAATGAGTGTGTAAGAAGTTAGAGTTATTTTAGAAAAACTAGATTTCCTAACAAAAACACATTTTCTTGAAATAAAATGAGTAAACCATATTGAAATTTTGCTCATCTGTAGCCATAATAAATATCTTTAAAATACCGCTAATTTTTGCTATTATCCGCCTACTACTGAGACTATGAATTTACTGAAATTACTCAAACTGCATACACACTCTGCCAATAAAGTCCAAAGCTATACCGAAAAATCAATAAATAGTTGTTCAACCACCAGCTAAGATTTCAAAAATCTATCTACTCACAGTCTTTCAAAAAATTGCCCATTCAGGTGTAGGCTCAATTTTGAGACACACTGTATATTTGACAGATGGAAAATTTTCAAATAAACCAGACTTATTTCAGACAAACCAGGAATCAATTTTGACAAACAATTACTCGAAAATCGGACGATCAATAACAGAGGGGTTTTCGAACATTATAATTTATTTTCGAAGTGTCAGTGAAAATGTCTCAACTGGAACACAGTCTTAGCACCGACAAACCAACATGAATTACCAAAGCAAAAACAACAAAATTTATGACCAAAGCACACTACTGACATCTGGCTCCGTGTTTGCAGGAAATACTTAGCTAATCCATGAACCCGCATGCACAAATTATGACTTGGTTCGTGTCTGATCTATTCTGGACAAATTATTTTTATCTAGATCAAAAAATCGTATGGTTTTGACAATTCGGATCACTGCACATTTAAATTGGACGTTTACGGGTTTCGGACATAAGTCAGAATTAAGTGTCATGTCGGTTTGTCGGTGGTCTTAGGCTAATGTTCGAAAATCTCTCTGTTGTTGATCGTGTGATTTTCGAGGTGTTTGTCAAAATTGATTACTAGAAATAAGTCTGGTACAATAGCAGGTTTATTTGAAAATTTTCTATCTGTCTAACTGGTGATGTTTGTCGAAATTGATTCCTGGGCTGCCAGAAATAAGACTGGTACAATAGCAGGCACAATAGCAGGCACAATAGCAGGTACAATTATATTTGTAAAATTTAAGTTAAAATTCACCAAATGGAACACAGATTGAATCCAACATGTGTTCGATTTTGACGTTCTGGTTCTATGGGATTTCAGGTACTTCTGGGGTCACATTGCGAATCTCGAAACGAAAGACTTTTTGTATGAACGCTTGTATGAAAAAGTTTTTCGTTTCGAGATGCTGATGCCATACTGAGAGCCAAGAGGCACACGAATTGTGAAATCGAATGTAAGGAATAATATCAATAATAGAACGCTAAGCGCGCCTCTTCGCTACCAATATGGCAGTGGCCTTTGAGTCCTATGCTGAATCAATGGTAAAATTAACAAGTTGCTTAGATGACATGTATCCTGATTTTTTAACATGATAAAAGTTGGGATGGTTTTAAGGCTGTAAAGCTGTAGTTTTCATGCAAATCAACTAGACTAGATCATTTCCAAGTATCAAAAATGAATTATGAAGGCTAGTTTGATGCATTTTTTCAGAAGTATAACGAGAAGATGAATTGAATTGGTAAAGACTGCAAGCTATGAACGATCTCAATTGAACCTTTGCAAAACGTGAATTTTGCGATAGCGCACATATTATTAAAACGTTTGATAAAAACTCATTGCCCTCCTTCAATGTTAAGAAAGGGAATCATTGTCCTCCTTAATCTCCAATCCTCAAATGAAATGTCCTCCTTTTCATGTTTTTAATATGGTAACCCTACCTCAAAGGCAGACCAGAAACCTAGCCTTTCGTGATGTGAACAGCAACGGTCTATCAGCGGCCAGAAAGAGTTGGAACCGGTGGGGAACATTGTTGGAGATCGACTGTAGAGAATGATGAATAGACTTCTGTAGTTTGTGTTGTGTGAGTTGTAGCATTATTTGAATCAAGGGTACTAATGGGATCTGATTAACTGCATCTTTCTCTTGAGCCCATTCTAGAACCTACATTTTGTATTAAGATCTATAAGTGAACTGCTGTTCTGAGTTCCTCTGGTATATTCAATTAGAGGATGTCCCTGAATATTCAATCAAACAGCACGTTATCTTGTGAACAACTTCAATGACAGTTGTCCAGCAGTACTCCCATTTTATTTAAAACAATCCAATGCCTACCAAATTGTGGCGAAGGTAATTTCGGCACAATGTGCTGAGTGACTTACCCCTTGATGGATATAGATTAAAGGAGCATAATCAATTCAGCTCACGATGAGTCTCATCGTCGCCCACTGATCACCATAGTCGGTCGAACTCCACACTACCGTTCATACTGGTGACATCGCTCTGATGAGACAACGAAACCCTACCCCCAAGCTCTTCCCCTTTTCCTATCCTTTGATAATGTACCCCTCTTACTTTGGGTAAGCCGCGAGCATTCGGCCCAACTCCTACTAGACATAGAATTAAGTGAATTTTGTTAAAAACAAAGAACAATGAATTATCGGCTCCGTAAAGCTAACGCAATTGAACCATACACGAACGTGATAAAAAAAAAACAATTCAGAATTGTGTTTCTGTCTGTGCTTTTTTCCTACAACTACACATTTTTTAAATTAATAAGTTAATATTTTTTTAAACAATAATGACCCGATTTGGTCAGCGTCTCTGTGCATCCGATATTTATTTTTAAATAATTTCGCATCACCATAATTTCATATCTTTCTCATTGACATTAACATAGATGTATAAGGCTACTGGTAAATCGTATGGGTTTCGTAGAACAAGAGAAAAGAAGTTCAAAAAGGGGATTGACAAAATCGGGTCATTACTGTAATATATAAAATATCAAATAAGGCCGGAACAAATATCAAGTTTTTCTTTTGTCATCCCCCCCCCCTTTCAAAATTTTGGACTATCATAAAGGGGGTAATAAAAAAAAACTTTCAGTGTGTATTTATTTTTCGAGTATCGCTATTTCATTTGGGTATGGATACTCGCTTTGCTAGATCTAATTATGTTGTAGAATATCACCTTGTTCTTTAACAGAATGTTTACATAAATTTGAACTAGACCGGTACGGCATGCCAGGTCCTAGAAATCGAATCAACCGGTTTCAGTTGTTGAAAACGGATTTTATCGAACTCTTTTTTTTTTTTTCTTTGATTTGTTTTCCGTCGATCTTGTTTTTCGTGCTGAGCACCAATGGCAGCTCCCACACCTGGACCCTACCTATCGACCCATCAACTCATGAACCGGGGACCAACGGCTTTACTTCCTATCCGAAGGAAGGCGTTATCAGAGATGTTATGCCTCAGAACATCCCGACGGCGCCGACTGGGATTGGACCCAGGCCTGCTGTGGTGAGAGGTAATCACGGTTACCACTACACCACCGGCGCCACTTTTTTTTTATTTTATCGAACTCATTCCTAATCTTTTTTGCCAACTCACTAGGTAAGCCGTCTTCATTCTGATCGATCCCTCTTGTTCGTTGCGCTCCAGTCGGATCACTACCAAGAACCATTCTCATTGGGTCGTTATCCGGCATTGTTACGATGAGCCCAGCCCACCATAGTCGCCAGATTTTTACATTCGATCTAAATTTCTTAACTTACAAACCTGCTGCAATGATACTAAATTATTCAATTCTTTTCTTCAGTGCTTCAACCATTTCCGAGTTAAATCCAATCTTTTCAAAATTGGTTTAAAGTTTTTAGAAGTGAGACCAAATCAGAAACGATTCAGGAAATTCTTAACTGAGGTTACATTTTTCAAAGCAGATTAAAAACTGAGTCTGAACTTTTCTGCTGAAGAGAGTTCAAACTTTCGAATAAGTCATCAACATTTTTCTTACTAAGACTGAACAATCCTTTTTAAAGTTGTCAAAGCTTTCCTGAAGTGATTCAACAAATCCCGAATCCAATCTTTAAAGAATTGGTTTCGCATTTTCTGAAGTGAGGCAACATTAGCTGATTTAATCCCTTTCCTAAATGAATCAAAGGTTTCCTGCATTGATTCAACTTTTTCCGAATTGTTCTTAATTGCTTTGGCATTTGGCAAAGACACAATCTTGTTTAGGTCATCTAGTTTTCTAACACTTTTTGAGCTTAAATATTCCAAATGGAGTCCCTAATAAAAATGTTATGGTTAAGTTGCTTAACGACGTGTTCTGGGTATCATCCAAACCATTTGTGGAATAGTTCAATCATTTGGATTATCGTTCGTTTATGGTAATTTTTTATTAGGGGTATCACCTTTCCTGAAGTGGTTAATAACCTTCTTTAGGGAGTCCAAACTTTTCTGTTGAGTAATTGAATTTAATTCAATGTTAGTCTGAACATTCCTGAAGTGATTTAACTAACTTTTAGCGTAGATTCCGCTCCTTTAGACCCCTTCCTCGTTCTTGTGAGATTCACATCCTTTAAAAATTAGGCTGAGAAATGGAAGAATGGACCTTCGTGTGTTCATACCGGATACTAGATTTTTTTAAGCAAGCACAATTGTTGTGAATACTGGGTTTACATCCACAAAAGTACTATTTTTATAGAACTTTGGGTTTTTTAATTAGCCAAGATGGATTTTGGCTCTGTCCTTTGAAAAACAGGCTTGGATGTTATAGAATAGACCTTTGTGAGTTCATTCGTGATGGTAGATTTGTTTGAAGCCAGCTTAGATTTCGGTACAATCGTTTGAAATTTGTTCTTGGATTTTGTTGCTGAATACCGGAAGAACGAAGCTGGGTAATATTCACAAAAAAAGGTATTTTCATAAAAAAATGATTGTTCTGTTTTGTCAAACTGAGTTTTTGCTCCTATCTTTGAAAAATAGACTTGTATTTTATAGAATAGAAGTTGCTGAGACCATGCGTGAGGATTGAATTTCTTCAGTTTTTAAATTCACAAAAGTACGTATTTTCATAAAAACTTTGATTTTCTGTTCTGCCAAGTTGAATTTCAGCTCCGATCTTTGAAAATAGACTTGGATTTTATAGAATGGATCTTGCTGAATCTACATATTTTGAAGCATGCAGTATTCGGCTCCTTCCTTTGAAAAATAGGCGTGGATTTTACAAAGTTGCTGAATCCATACGTATTTTCAAAGAAATTTTGTTTTTCGGTTGGTTGCATTTTGGGTCATATCTTTGAAAAATAGGCTTTTATTTTATAGAATGGACCTTGCTGAATCCACAAGTGAAGGTTGAACCGGGATTGTAATTCGAAAAGTATTTTTTTTTTCCAAATTTGGTTTTCCCTTTCTGCTAAGTTGGGTTGTGATACTATCCTTTGAAAGTTATGCTTAGATTTTATAGAATTAACCTTGCTGAATTCATATGTAATGATTTTTAAGCACACACAAAGCCAGCTTTAAATTTACAAAACTAGGTATTTTTGTTAAAATTTGGTTTTTATGTTCAGCCAATATGGATTTTGGCTTCTTCCTTTGAATATTACTCTTGGATTTTGTTGAATAGACCTTCCTGAATGCATACGTCTATTTAGATTTTTTGAATCAAGCACAATTGTTGAGAAAACTGAGTTATATTTGGATAGGGAGGAACTATCGAAAACAGAACTTTTTTTATAAGAACTGTTACGTTTCTGGTATTCCGCTTGATTGTTTAACCGGAATTTATCAATACCCAAAAATCAATTGCTCCTATTCATCTACATTATTACCAATGTTCTTGCTTGAAAGGATACAAAAACTTATGCGCGGAATATCTTGTTGATAACCCGAGTGTTACATATAATAACGTCAACATTTGTGGCATTAGTGCCAAAAATCACGGCTTCAAAGAAGTATAAGGCTAATGCGAAGACTAAGAAAAAATGTTAGCGTTCAAATATATGGTTTAGATGTAATGTAACACGAATTTAAAATGTTTAATTTTTTTGTTTGTGAAAAACTTGTGATTTGTTCCGGCCTAATTGAAAATTTATATTTTGTTTTAATTCTGTGTTGTTGGACATAAAATGAAAGTAATTTGCTATATCTTACCATGTAAAGTTAAACAATATTGGATGAACTTACTTCTAGCTACATGTAAAACAAAAAATAGGTGGACCCCTTGATGAGCAAGCCTGAACGCATTAGCAAACCGATAAAAACACAACTTTTGAATCGAAAACAAACGGCAATATTCTACCTCAACTACTCAGTAAAAAGGTCATCCCACTAGTGAACTTCCCTTCCCGAACTAGTTTAGTAATTTTAGTTCACAATTCAAGCTGAACATTGCATTAGGTCCTCAGTAACATTGACATATTCTCTTCGTCGACTTTCTCTTTGAATCCCCACGGCCACGTAGAGACATTTCCAGGTATCTTCCTTCAGCACACAGATCGATCAAAGAAGCATCTAATACGACAAACACAACAAGAAACGGTTATGTGCACAAGTTACTCAGGACCTAATGCAAAGTTCAGCTTGAATTGTCCCCTGCACTACAACAACAACACCACCACCACCGGCAATATTGTAGGTGAACAGTAGTAGGCCACGACCCCCCTGATGAGCAACAACAACGACGTGTCTGTGCGTGGTGCGATAACATTCATTCAAACAAGGACGCCCCTAGTCTACTTCTCCCATCCTCACCTAGGTTCATCTTCTCTATTTCATAAAATTAAGCTTTACTGCCAAGGAGGACTGCCGAGCAAATGAAACAAACAAACAAAAGGCCCCGGTCCGGGTGCTGCTCGTTTCCGGTTCGTTTAAAGCAAACAAAACTTCGGTCCTGGCTTGTTACTGCCAGCTGGATTTTCCATCAGTTAGTCGAAACCCGAGAAATTATGCAGTTCATAACTTCACCCGAAACCGTATTGTTACGTCATAAACGCCATATAATATGCGCCCGCTAGCAAACAGGTACGTGACTGATAACCTGACGTTCTTCACGTTGAATTTTGCTTACTGCCATCGTTCGGAAAATGCGATTACCTGCGGCAGTGTGGCTGTTCCACTTGCCTGGTGTTTCTGCAGCCCGAATGCAGAACGAAAACTTTTTATCTGCACGCATTAGACTTGTTCGGCGTTATGCTAAGTCTTCGGATATTCTGCGCCATACTGAACCATTCTGCTTGAAGTATGATAAAAAGCATATTGCCTGATGCACCAATGGGGAAGAGTGCAGCACCCAGTGGAACAACTATGCGCACCCAACAGGAAACAGGAAACCGAACACACACACACACCCACGCCGACAACTGACTCCTACGACGGGAAGAACAGGCTCTTTTAATCATGCAATTCCTGTCTGCTTGGATGCTCTTACTCTTTCTGAGGCACCTTGCCCGGTGCCAGGGGGTTTCAAAAGAAGTATGTAGTTCGGAACGAACGGAACCCGGGCGGAATGGAAAAACTGGGTTAAATTCCATTATGTGTTAAATATACCCAGGCTCAGAGAACGCGTCCACACAATCGCATTTGTACGAAGCTCCCTTTTTTGTCGAGTCAAAAAACAGTGAAATATAAGGCGACCCGAAGGTGGGTCGTGTTGTGTTGTGTTGTGTTGTTTGTTGGTTGCACCATGCGGAAGGCGTGGTGCAAGCGGTTGATGCGAAGTCGGAGATTTATAATGAGACAATCCTATTATATTTTATTTGGCGCTTCGTACAGTGACTCAGGACAAAAGGAAATGCAAATGGGAAGTGAGATTGGAAGTGACATAATTCGGAATTGGGAAAATGATTGGCACATTTCGGTTCCAAAGTTATTCATTTACATATCCATGGGGAGTTGTGACCGTGTTAGAAGAAAAGAGAAACATGGATTACTGGTCCGATCGATCAACAGCGGCGACCTGATTTTATTAGCAAGCTATGACAACGGAACTGGAGTAATGAAATTTATATTCTAATAGGGGCTGTTCCCATACTACATGGATAGCAGGGACGTAGGCGAGGGTCCACACTTAGTACATATATACATATTTAACGATGGTGGGTGTCTTAAATCACCCCAAAAATTTCGACCTGGTTAATGGAAATGCCCTTATAGGGCAGATGTATTCCAATTTACATTGGACTAAGCAATATTAGGCATATGCCTTTTTATTCGAGCCTATCTAAAAAACGCAACTACCTTTGAATAAAAAAAAAAACATTCAACGAAAGTCGGTAGTCATTTCTAAATGTGTACGCAGTCACTTAGAAAAGATTACTTCGGTAGTTCTTACCGAACTGTTCGGAAAATATCAGGCATTTTAATTATTTAGTTTTAAAGCTTCAATACAACGAAAACTTCACCACTTTATTTAAACAAGGCTGGCAAGTGTTTTGAAATTAAAATTTATAGCGAATTCGTTTATTATCGGGGTTGGAACCAGTTCCAACCCAGTGCGAAACCGAACTTTTTGTCAGTGCGAACCTCAACCTGAGCTAGGTTTTAAAAACAAACGATCAAACTGACGTTTGTCAGAAAACAAGCAGACCCAATCTTGATACCCGATCCAGGTTGGAACTGAATAATAAACGAATTCGCTATTAGTGAAACAGCTTTTGAAATGAGGGTCAAAGTTTTACCGAACGTTCAGTTGGTGGAGGCGAACCAGCCCAAGGCTGAAAGCCTCCTTAATAAAGCTAAATAATAATAATAACGTTCAGTTGTTGAAAGTTCGGTAAAAAATTACCGAAGTTGGTAATAATTTCTAACACATTTTGAAGAAACTTCTTTTGAAGTTTTTTTTTTTAGAAGCACCTTCTAGCAACGACTTTTATAATCTTCTTTAGAAGCTTCTTTTAGAAACGTATGCTAGGCGCTTGCCCCTCCCCGCTTTCCTCTAAAAAAAACACAGGCAGGACAGCAAATCTAGACGTTAAGCAGTAATTGAGCGTCCTTCAAAAAATTAGGCAATATATCATCAAAAAAATAAAAAAAATAAAGTGTTGTGTCCTAGACACGACCGCAGTATGACGAAGAACTATGCCAAATTGATGTATGTCATGCATTTTCGACTATTATACTTTATGTTAAATTTTTCAAGTATTTCAATGTTTCCGTTATGGTTCAAAACTCGCGACAATTCATGTTAGCATAATCGACCACCGTTCACCTTACGCATGAGATAATGTATTTAAATTTAATGTAATAGTTAATAATTGGCAAAATTTTCCCTACATCCCTACATTGATCAATGTTGATCTATTTTGCTGTGATCAATGTGCACTAAATTCGACATCGACTACAATAAGAACTGACACTATTTCGTCACACTTTTTTTGTTGATTTGCATCTCAGTATGATACACAAAAACGCCATGCATGTTGTGGGATAAAACAATTCGCAAAAATACGTTATTTTTTTCAGTAGCTCCATCATTAGTTTTGACGTAGGACTACGTCTTTGATTTCTATATGGGGGTACACTTTGTGAAAACCGAAAATGGAACATGTAACAAATTAAGAAAGATTTTGAACGTTAATAACTCAGCTACCCCTGGTCCAATTTCAATAATTTTATCACCAATCGATCAGAAATATGGCTACGCATTGATAACAATGCTTCCGAATGTTGATTTTCAACAAGAAACTATTGAAAAACTGGTAAATGTTCAGCATTGTCCAAAAGCGTCGAATAAACTAACAAATCCACCAATTACCTACATGCATATGCTGCTTCCCCAGCACAGTCGTCAGAGAGTACTAAGTAGACGAAACAAGTCGAAGTGGCATTCGCCTCCGATCCTCGGGCGCGTGTGAATAGGGAGGATGAAATTGCGTAATATTTTACACACTCATCGCCATGTTCAGAACCAAACACAAATTCTTCGAGATAACCACCATCCGTCGTCTGGCTCGCCGTGGCGGTGTCTGACGTATCTCCAGTTTGATTTACGAGGTGTGCTGAAGGTGTTCCTGAAAAATGAGATCTGTGATGGATGTCGGCCATGGATGTCATCTACGTTTTTGAAGTGACAGAGACGCACTCTGTCTGGTTTCAGAGATTAAATCATCACCAACATTGGAAACAAAATGGCTCTTTTCAGGGCCGCCAAGCTTATTACAGTAAAGAGTAGGAATAGAATTCATCTGCCTGTTTGTCCATATTCAGAACCAATGATTACACAAAATGCTCATGTAATCAAACTGGAAGCACGGGTACACATTATTTTGATCAACCATGATCAACTTTGAATCGCCACGGCCGGATATTTTCGATGGAAGAAGCAACAATTTAGCATCTAATTCGACGAAGACGGCAGGAAACATTTCTGGATCAACAATAGAATAGAGCCCATCAGCATTTGTAAACAAACCGTCCCAAAGCCTCACAAATCGAAGGCCGCTCACACAAACCAACACCAACATCTTGTAGGTAGAAGTTTCCCCTATCCGATGATGGTGTTGGTTTGTGTGGGTGGCCTTCGCTTTGTGAGTAAAGGGCTTTGGAACGGTTTGTTTACAAATGCTGATGGGCTCTTTTCTATTGTTGATCCACATTTGTAAAGCCGAATATTTACGAAAGAGAGTGTCGATGAAGAGAATCGATCAATGTAGATAGGACCTATTGAAAAGTGACGCGAGATTTGTTTTCCGTACTGAGCTCTAATGCTACCGACGCCAGGGAGGCAGCTCCCAGAGATGTTATGCCTTAGAACATGCCGATGGCGCCGACTGAGATTGGACCCAGGCCTGCTGGGGTGAGAGGTAATTACGCTAACCACCGGCGCCGATATCTATCACGGCGAATGAGAACGACCCAAATTTGAGTTTAGTTATCTCAGAAATAAGTGCAGGAACTCAGCGATGAGTAAATATTCCTCATGTTTTCCCAGGTTTTTCCAGGATTTTCCAGAGAAAAATTCCCGAATTTGAGAAAAGTAAAGATTGGATTCACTTGGTCTATTGGTACTACTCCGAGACTGAATAAAATTTTCGTCAATTTCCTCATTTTCTGGCATATTTTTTAGGTTTTCCACAGGAAATCATGCGATAAATTTACTCATCACTGAGTTTCTACACTTTTGGCGATTATGAGTGAACTAAACTCAAATTTGGGGCGTTCTCATTCGCCGTGTACGCAAAAAGAAAATAGGTGTTCGTGGAAAATGAGGTCCGTGATGCTGTCACCTACACTAAACACGCCAAGCGTAAGTGGCCATGGATGTCCTCTAAAATAAAACGGCCCTTTTCAGGGCCATCAAGCTTACATCAGTAAAGAGTTGGCATAGAATTTATATATGCTTGTTTGTCCATATTCAGAACCACAAGCCCCCAACGACCACACAAACTTGGAAGCAGGGGTGCAAGTGATTTTGATTGATTCAGGGTGGCCAGCAAACCGGGAATGCCGGGAAATATCCGGGAATTTGGAAAGTAACCGGGAAAACCGGGAAAAACCCGTGAATTCTGCAAGAGAACCGGGAAAATAAATTAACCATATCATAGGAACCAATTTTTACATCAGAATTTCAGAATAAATTATTAAAACAGAGTGCTCCTTTAGCAAATGAATGTCTTGCTCTATTTGTTGCATAATTTTCTTCAGTATACCGTCTTATTGTTTTCAGAATTTAATCACTCAGCAATATTGCAAATTGATTTTTGTCGTTTCAATTTCAGATGTAAAGTGCATGGTTCTCTAAAGAAAATATTGAAGATGCTGGAGTTTGGAAACAAATATTTGTAAAAACCGAAACTGAATTATTCTTTTCCGGGGTTTTAATTTTTCGTTGTTCAAAATTCTCATGATGAATTCCAGAATTAACTTGGAATTCTGCTCTGAATTATCTTTAAATTGTTCTGAAATAAACCAGAAAACACTCCGCGTAATAATTACCGTTGAATTCTTTTAGGAATTTTCTTCCAACCCCTTCTAAGAATTTATTGGAATCCTTCATATAATTCCCGTTCCCACCTATCCGGAGACTTTGATTCCTTTAAAAATCTTTTCAAACATTTCTTTTAACTCTATTCAAAACAAAAGAAATCTTTCGAAAATTAATTTATAAACCCCTTGGAGTATTTTAAAGAATTTCTTTCTAATTATCAGCAAATTTTTTGGAATCAATTTTGTTTGGGTTATGTGATGAATCATTCGCACTAGGGTTGAAATTATTACCAGAACATTTTAAGAACTCTGTTTCTTGTTGAATTCCGATCATAATTCTCTTGGAATTCTTCTTAAAATTCATTTATCATGTTCCTCACGATGCCCATACAAATCTCATCAGAACCACGTAGGAATTTTCTGCGATGTTTTATTTTTATTTTCACAATTCTTTTTTTAAATCTACTAAAATTACCTAACAGTTTAATTTAGAACTTGCATTCTTCTCCAAAGAAATCCTTCCAAATTCATCTAACAATTTCTATGGATTTCATGTAAGAATAATTCTGGAAATCTGCTCTTCTCCTACGAAAACTGTGTGGGAATCCTTCTCAATATTTGTTTTTAATCAACACTTGGGATTCTTTTAAATTGGTTTGTCCACCAGAATCTACAGATTGCTATGTAATTTGTTATTACCCTTAAAATGCTTCCAAGTCTCAGAGCGTGACAATTATGACTCCACAACTCATAAGTATGATGTTTTTTTTTATAAATATGTGATCTTGAAAAAAAATTCAAAATTTCACATTTTAATTATTGTTTCTCCAAATCTTGCATCACGAAGCATGTTATTAATCACACATTTTGAAGAAAAGTTCTAGTTTTAGACTCTACACAAATTTCAAAGCTCCATAATCTTGGGAATCTTCTTAAATCACATTTTTTTTATCCTATCAGTAAATTTTGTTTTTTTTTTGTTGCATATTAACAACCGGGAATTTTTAAGATTTGAACCGGGAAAACCGGGAAAAAACCGGGATTTTCAAAATGAAAATTCACTGGCCACCCTGTTGATTCTCGTAATCAACTTTCTTTTTGAAAAAGATTACTACAAATTTGGATCGCCTACAATTCAAAACCGGAAAGAGTTGAGATAATAGATATTTCAGGCATAACATTTGATAACGGCACAAAAGTATTTGTAAGCAAACCTTCTTAGGCCCTTTACACGCGAACCAAAGTACGCCCACGCAAACCAACAACATCATCGCATAGGGGCAACTATCACCTTTTTGTAAGTGGTATTGGTTTGCGTGGGCGTACTTTAGTTCGCGTGTAAAGGGCCTTAGAATGTTTGTTTACAAATGCTTTTGTGCCGTTATCAAATGTTATGCCTGATTTGATCAATTAAAAGAACTTAATGCTCTTCACATTTATTCCGTCCACAAGCGGTCCTACGTCAAGCTTCCGTTTGTGCCCCTAGGCACAGACCCTTATACTTTTTTTTAGGTATCTTAAGCAGAGAAGAGAGTGAAGGTTGCATTTTATGATAAAGCAACATGCAGTTGTTTTCCTTATCAGAAGACGGTACTTTCAATATTGAACAAAATGTTGGTTCATATGTCAGCGAAGTAGGGGAGGAAGGGGTATTACGATCATACGGGGTTAAAGCACCTCTTTGTCCTCCAGAACTTAAAATTATCATGCATCATCATTATGTACTTAACAGCGTGTTCGTAGAATGATGCAAAATAGAATACGGTGGCTTTTCTCAAATCAAACGTTTGGTTTCCAATAAGTATGAGCTTAGTACAACATTAATTGAAAATTATGGGGATTCAATTATTGATTTTCAAAGTCAGAGCAAAAGCTCGTATACAGGTTCTCCACCTGTTCAATGTTTTGATAGCGAGCATCATAGTTAAGGTGCACCGGGGCAAGTTGAAACGGTACATGTATCTCTTAGCGGAAGTGAATATTCACTGTAATTATTTTTGAGAGGCAAACTACTATATTAGAAATAATCTCACAGATTATTTTTTTGCATTTAGGTTAACATCCGACGTCCCTCTTTTTTTTACATTTTGACAGTTTAACTTTATGCCATCAATATTTTTGATAATATTTCCCTAAATTTTGTATCAATATATTGTTAAGTGTAACTGGCGCTTTGAATATTGGTCTATACATCATCCTCATTCTTACAATCGCTTCAGAACTGGTAAATCACGAACAAAACTAATGAGACAATAGCTTGTTTAAAGAAACTGTAGAGGTGAGAGGCTAACATGGTCTTCCCTAGAACCTCTTCCTCAAGTCCAATTCACCTAGATTCAGTCTTCAGTCTGATCTGATGTACGTGTCCACCACCGTCTCAAAGTTCTGTGCCGTGATGTCGATGTCATCGGCGAAGCCAAGAAGCTGTATGAGCTTTGTGAAGATCGTGCCACTTGTGTCTATCTCAGCTCTTCTTACACCTTCTAACGCGATGTTGAACAGCAGACACGAAAGTCCATTACCTTGTCGTAGCCCCCTTCGAGATTCAAAGGGACTTGAGAGTGTCCCCGATACTCGAACAACGCACATCACTCGATCCATCATCGCCTTGACCAATCGCGTCAGTTAATCCGGAAATCCGTACTCGTGCATAATCTGCCATAGTTGATCTCGATCGATTGTGTCGTATGTGGATTTGAAATCGATGAACAAATGATGTGTGGGCACGTTGTATTCGAGACATTTCTGCAGAACCTGCCGAATCGCGAAAATTTGGTCCGTGGTAGCGCGGGCACCCATGAATCCCGCTTGGTATTGCCTCACGAACTCTCTTGCAAATGGTGACAGGCGGCGGCATAGAATTTGGGAGAGTACCTTGTAGGCGGCCCTCAGCAGTGTCATCGCGTGGTAGTTGCAGCAATCCAACTTGTCGCCCTTTTTGTAGATTGGGCATACGAAAACTCCTCTTGCCAAATCTTGGCGATTACCCAGTGCTTCACCACCGTATTTTAATAGCTCCCTTGGTAGTCGATCTACACCAGTTGCTTTGTTGTTCTTCAGCCGAACGATCACCTCCTTAACTTCTTAAAAATCGTCGTCTTCTGCGCGTGCTCCAAGGTCTGTTGCGTGCCACCTTCGTTTTATGATGCTTCCACCTCTTAATCACCTCACACTCGTTCGCGAGAAGGTTACCGTCCAAGTCCTTGCACATATCGGCTTGGGGCACGTAGCCTTTGCGCGAACTATTTAACTTCTCGTAGAATTTCCGTGTGTCGTTTACGGGAATCCATTCTTCCTTCGAAAAACCGAGTTTTGGTTGTTCCGCGCTTTTCTGTATCTCAATCTGGTGCGGTCTTACAGCATTCTCGCCCGTGCTGCATGTTTCTCCTCTATTTGCATTCGCCGTCAAACCAATCATTTCTTTGGTACGGGATAGCAGTATCTAGTGCCGCTGCAGCAGTACTACCTATGGCGGAACGGATGTCCCTCCAGCCATCTTCAAGAGAAGTTGCACCAAGCTGCTCTTCCGTGGGTATTGCAGCTTCTAGCTGCTGCGCGTAATCCTGGGCAACTCCTGCCCAGTTGCTCAATGTTGGCTCGCGGCGTTCGACTTCGACGGGTGTTATGCACCGTCGAGAGTTTTGAGCGCATGCATACTGCAACTAGGTTTAGGACGTTCCTGTCGATTATAGCGGAATCGATTTGGTTTTCTGTGTGTTGGTCAGGTGATCTCCAGGTGACTTTGTGGATATCCTTGCGTGGGAAAAAGATACTTCAGACTACCATACCACAGGAGGCTGCAAAGTTCACGCATCGTTGGCCGTTGTCGTTCATGCCGTATCGATTGCCGAACTGTACACAGCCATCGTACACCTGCTCCAGCTGCGCATAGAACGCTTCTTTCTCGTTGTCGGGTCTCCCTTCGTGTGGGCAGTGCACGTTGATAATGCTGTAGTTGAAGAAACGGCCTTTAATTCCCAGCTTGCACATCCTCGCGTTGATTGGCTGCCAATCAATCACGCGTTGGTGCATCTTACCCAGCATTACATAGCCAGTAGAAACTAGCCGCTGAATGCCCGCTGTCCCATACCTTTTGTCCCATCCAGTAAAGTTCCTGCAGTGCTACGACTTCGAAGTTGCGCATTCTAATATTGGAGAACAGACGCCGTCCCCTGGAGCCTTGTTGGATTTCATGCTTCGGTTAGCTGTTTCAATCTCCTGCAGTGATGGGGCCTCGGAATTGACGCACCCTAGGCTGATCATGCCGAGATGTTGATGGCTGGTTGGTCGTCAAACCTTGAAGTTACAGGCCTCCCTTAACGCTTCTTACTGTTGATATCCATTCCATTTCCTATGTAGCTTGTTGAAACAATTATATGCAAAGTTATAAGAGTAATAAACTTGTCTTGATTACAGATCCAACCAACGGGATTGTCCGGCAACAGCATTAGTACCTAATCATTCTTTCTAAAACTGCAACAATCCATTTGAGGGATACCTTAATTATAGTGGAAATTACAGATTTTTGAACAATTAAAGTAATCAAGCGCCTACGTCAAGTTTCAGTTCGTGTCCCTACACAGCAAAAAAATAATTTTGATATCACGTCAAAGTGGATGCACTACAATCATGTCGAAAATATGGTGTAATATTACTTGCTAAAAAAGACAAAATTATCATTAATACAATGCATGAACTGACATTACGCTGCTTTTACTGCATTTGTTTATTTATGTGGTGATAAAAATTACATGAAATTTTCGACATGATTGTAGTACATCCACTTTGATGTGATATCAAAATTATTTTTTTGCTGTGTAGACACACACTCTTCTACTTTTGGCAACGTCTTTGTCGACTATACTGGGGTACAAATTAAAAAATATGTGTGGTGAAATAGTGTTAGGTTTTGAATGCTTGTCATTTATAGATGAAATTAAAATCCAAATACGCCAATGGATAGGATGTTATGTAAAGAATCTGCTGAAATAAATACTTTTCCAATTTCTAATCAAAAAACTTTTGAAAAATGCGCAAATTATAAAGGTAATCACTGTTTTCATGAAATAAACGTTTTCCCCAAGCCCAGTCATCATAAACGAGTACCATTTGGTTGCACTTCATTCTGCTTGAACCTGAAAAGATATAAAACAGCGCTGCTGTCCTGCCTCTGCTCATATCTTCAACAAATGTTTGGAGCTTGGCTACTTCCATGCATGCTGGAAGTTAGCCAAAGTGATTCCAATACACAAGCCGGGAAAAGATCCTACCAGTTCCGAAAGCTATCGCCCCATCAGCCTCTTGTCCTCCATCTCGAAGCTATTCGAAAAATTGATACTCAGCCGTCTGCTGGTGTTTTCAAATGATAATAACATCTTTTTAAAAGAGCAATTCGGGTTTAGGAAAGGCCACTCTACCATCCACCAACTCGCACGAGTTACTAACATCATCAAGCGGAACAAGTCCGTTTCCAATACATCTGCCATGGCATTGTTGGACGTCGAGAAGGCTTCGAAAATGTCTGGCATGATGGTCTAGTACAAGCTGCATCGATACAACTTTCCGATCTACCTCGTGAAGATCATCGAAAACTACTTGTCGGGCAGATCATTCCAGGTATACTTGAACAATGTCCCCTCTGATACGTTCAACGTTGATGCAGGGGTCCCTCGCAGCCTGCTTGGGCCTATCCTATTCAACATTTTCACGTCAGACGTTCCTCCCCTGCCGGGTGGTGGTATCCTGTCAATGTTCGCAGATGACACATCCATCATCTATAAGGGTCGAGTGATCCGTGCTCTGGCGAGTAAACTACAATCAGGCCTGGATGTTCTGTCCGACTATTTCAAGAGCTAGAAGATTTGTATCAATGCAGCTAAAACACAAACCATTCTGTCTCCACACTCGAATTCACCTCGGCTTGTTCCGCCTGCTAACGTCAGGGTCCATCTTGATAGCACTCCCATTGAATGGTCGAGTGAAGTAGTCTACCTTGGTCTCACCCTCGGTAGCAAATTGATATTCCGATCCCATGTGGACAAGACATCCACCAAGTGTAACATCTTGATCAGGTCTCTCTACCCTCTGATAAACAGGAAGTCCACTCTGTCCCTCAAAAACAAGCTTGCTGTCCACAAGCAAATCATTCTGCCGGCTATTGAGTATGGTATGCCAATCTGGGAGAGTTGTGCTAAGTGCCACCACCTAAAGCTTTAGAGGATCCAATACAAGATCCTCAGAATGATCCTTAACAGTCCACCGCGAACTCTTAATTCTGAGATTCACCACCTGGCCGGTCTTCAAACACTCGAGGAGCGAAAGACTTCCAAGCTGGTAAGGTTCAGAGTCGCCTGTCTGCGATCAAACCACCAGATCATTCGTGATTTGGCAACCTAGTTTAAGTAGTTAGGTGCTCAAGTAGGTAGGTTATCAAATTTTTAAATTCCAAAACCAAAACAATCCCACAAAGGGTATCTTGTAAATCAGCGCTAAACGCAATCATCAACTAGAACAAAGATGAAGAGCCAAAGGCTAACCGATTGAAATGTTAAATCAAATGTTGAAACATAAAAACCCAGAAAATAAACGTAAATTTTACTACTATACTGCCTCTGCTCATTACCGCTTCAGACGGCGTGGTACTAGGTCCTGCAGCAAGCAGGAGCAAGTCAGCGGATAAAAGAAGAATCACGGCGTGATCACCTTGACAACCTTGAGGTGGGATGAGACTTGGGTCCCGTATGACTAATCGAAACTGGGAAAGTTATATATGAAAAACACCCCCCTCCCCCCTCCTATAACGGCAACCCGAAAAAGACATGGACTTTGACGATCACTTGATGATTGTTTGTTTGTTTTATTTGTTTGATTGTTTAGCAAACTACAATTATAAGTAACAACAAAATTTTAATTTCGTTAAGCCAGAACTTTCAAATTTGAGAAAAAATGCTTAAGAGACATATGATGACATGCATTTCGATGGTTATCTATTGGTGATTTACCATCAACTGATTGTAAAACAGATCTGGTACCTCTATATATGCAATTAGATTAACATCCGAAGTCCATCCTTTTATACATATTCTGCACAAAACATACTTTCTGCCCCGCGCCATTCATAAAAAAAAAACGGCGGGAAATCCTGTCAGCTTAGAAAGTATTTTTTGTGCAGAATATGTAAAAAAGGAGGGACGTCGGATGTTAACCTAAATGCATATACCGTGCATCATAGAGAAAAAAATGCGTGGGGAACTTGAAACAGTAGATGTATCTGTTAACGGAAGGGAATAATCTCTGAGATTATTTCTAATATAGTAGTTTGCCTCTTAAAAATATTTACAGTTAATATTCACTTCCGCTAAGAGATACATGTACCGTTTCAACTTGCCCCGGTGTACCTTAACTATGATGCTTACTATCAAAAAACTGCGTAGAAGCGGAAAATTCGTAGAAGTTAAGGGGACATTATTTTATTTCAGGGAAGCTCATTATTGATCAAGAATCTCTTATAATTTCAGGGAACTTTTTTGAAGACTAGTGGACTTGGAATAGTTGTGGAAGTTACGTACAAATTCAAGTAATTTCGTTCGTGAAACTTCGCTAAAAATCATCGTGAAACGTACAAGTGCGGCAAACTATATAGAAGTTTTGCGAATTTCGTAGTTTGTTTCCTAAAGAATTTGTCTATTTTAAAAATCTTGAAATCCTACAATCTTGATGTGTTTTGTATCTCTTCTACAGTCTGAAAATACAAAACATCAAGTACCAGTTATGAGAGACAAATCTGTTTCCGGCTGAAAATTTCCGTAATGAATTAACCAAGGGAAATGTCGGCTTCGGCAATACCTTAACGTATTATCGTCAGCGGGGTAAACAAAGTCCTAGAGCACTCAAATTTGGCCAATAGATGCTCTGAAACACAATTTATCCACATGCCAAAATTAAGCTCTCAAGGATCTTGTTTACCCCCCTGACGAGGTTAAGGTATTGCTGAAGCAAACATTTCCCCTATCAAAAGTCCCTAGAATTATTTTTTTTTTATATGAGATTACGAAAACCTTTATCTGGACATTGGACATAACACAGAACTTTTACTGGAAGTTTAGCCGAATGACATGCAATAATCTTTATTTCTATAAGTACGCTTTTCAAATATAAAAATATCAAGTTGACTCTTCGACGCACAAACTTTAATCAACCCCTTTGTTGGTTTTCTCAAAATGGCTTGTTTATCGATTTGACGAAAAAAATATTGAATTAACCTTCATATATGTAGCCATGTGATATGATTAATTAAACAAATAGAAAGGGAAACTAAAATCCCTTATAACGAGAAATCAGAACATCTGAACATCAGAAGTCCATTCGAAAGATTCCAACTCCATTCGCAGCTAAAATAATAATATTCATTTAGTGAAAAGTCGATTTGGATTTGATGATCAGATTGAATTCAAGTTTTGCTTAGAAGGGAAAAAATGATTATTTATCGTAAATAATAAATATAAAAAAAAGTAGAAAGGTCTGTGTCTAGGGGCACAAACGGAAGCTTGACGTAGGACCGCTAGTGGACGGAACAAATGAGAACATTTAGTTCTTTTAATTGATCAATCATCAATTATCTTAAGTCTTTCCGTTTTTTATTTGTCAGCGTATCAAATTTGTAGTATTTATTTCAAAGAGAAAGTTGATGAAGAGAATCCAAGGGACTATCAACTTAAGTATTTTCGATTGATCTACCCGAATATTTTGTTATTTATGAATTTTTAAGTTTTGTGCATTTTGGTATTCACAGGATTTCCTTCCGAATTATATGAATGGGGCGGGGTGGAAAGTATCGTTTGTGCAGAATATGTAAAAATGGAGGGAGATTGAACTCGTGACAGCTAATTTTCTCACAATTTGGATTTTATTGGCATTCTGGGGACTGAATATACACCCAAAGCGAATTATTCCCACTTCTCTCTTATTCTATATGCATGTTCAACACTTCCTACCAGCGTGTTCTGGAAAATGGTCGGACGATGATTAATCTCACCAATACATTCGGGCCTACAATTCCACACCTTATATAGAGACCAGGTTGAGCCTTGATAGCTAGCTGCTTGCGGGAACTGTCCAAATAATACTCTTAACAAATTTATGGTGGTCCTGAAAAGGACCATTTTGTAGCGATGGTTGAGTAATGCTGAGCTGAGCACGACAAGCTACTGATTCCGATCCTAGCCTAGCGGTGGGACTTCTTTCTCCTTCTCTATGGTTGCTCATATGAGCTCTGCAGCTCGCTGCTTGCAGGCAGCCTTTCGTTGTTGTTGTTGAAAGCACTCCTGCTGCTGCTGCTGCTGCTGGACTGGACACCACCACTTACGGTAATTGAATATTGAATGAGCACCGTTCAGTGGGACCGCATCGAATTCGATTTTTAAGTCTGTGTTAGAGAATGCGCTGTTTTCAGACATTCGGTGATAATTTTGATCACCATTGCAACAGTTGGACATTTGGTATTTTTCAATAGTGACCTATTGAAAATTAACTAAGTGTTCATTTTAGCAGATTGGTAGATAAATTTCCAATCGTTTGGCTTGTTTAGAATTAAAATCTATCTGCTATTGGTCGAAACCTGACCTTTTTTCGTAATGCTGTGCATTTTGGTTTTTTGAAATTGCGTGGATTCTATAGATCCTGTGAAGATCTATCTAGCCCTGATGTATGTGTTGGTAGAGGGAAAAATGTAAACTTTGCGAGAGACGATGTCTTAACACTCGAAAGCAATTTTGTGAAATATGATGTAAAACAAATCCTAGCTAGTTAATTGCAAAAAGACTAAGGGAGGGAAACGGATTCGAAACTCATATGTCATAAGCCAAATACATCCGTAGACCATAGGTCCACCGTTGTATAATTGGCAATGCACCCGTGTACTGAATGGGAATTGTGGGTTCGAATCCCACCGGTGCCCTTAGATTTTTTCGCAAATTTTCTCACACGCACGTCTCTTGCCGATGATATGTGCTAACCTCTCAGTATCTTCTAACTGTCGCATATAACAAATAACTCCTTACTTGAAAACAAGCAAAAACTCACAAACAGGCTGCTTTTTCATGGTATACAGTGTGATAGTTCAATAATCAATCAATTATCTCAACATTTAGTGGCAAACCATTCATAAATTTTGGTAACATACAAAAAATTCTATAATCCACATTAAATTTCATATGTAAGCGCCGATTGAAACAATCTTTTCGACGTCACTACGAGGGTGATTGATTAAACGAAAGAAACGAATCGTGCGGAATGAAAGGCGAGGAAAAACTAATTGCACCAATATATTCAGGCCTACAATTCCACACCTTCTATAGACAGGTTGAGCCTTGATAGCTAGCTGCTTGCGGGAGCTGATGACCTTGACCACTGTCCAAATAATACTCTTTAACAAATTTATGGTGGCCCTGAAAAGGACCGTTTTGTAGTGATGGTTGAGTAATTCTGAACTGGGTGTTCAACACGGATGAGGCTGTCGAGCTGTTTGTCGAGCTGTTTGATGGTTGCTTATGTGGGCTCTGCAACTCGCTGCTTGCAGGCAGCCTTTCGTTGTCACTGGAGAACAATTTACAACGCCACACGCCGAAAGCACTGCTACTGCTGCTACTAATTTCGACGACGAACACCACCACACAATGGCGTGGTCGTTGGGAGCGTGTGGTTCTGAGTATGGCGATGATTGTGCAAAATATTACGCAATTCCATCCTCCCTATTCGCACGAGCCCGAGAATCGGAGGCGAATGCCACTTCGACTTGTTTCGTCTACTTACTACTCTCTGACGACTGTGCTGGGGAAGCAGCATGTGCATGTAGGTAATTGGTGGATTTGTTAGTTAATTCGACGCCTTTGGACAATGCTGGACATTAACCAGTTTTTCAATAGTTTCTTGTTAAAAATCAACATTCGGAAGCATTGCTATCGATGCGTAGCCATATTTTTGATCGATTGGTGATAAAATTATTGAAATTGGACCAGGGGCAGCTGAGTTATTAACGTTCAAAATCTTTCTTAATTTGTTACATGCTCAATTTTCGGTTTTCACAAAGTGTACCCCCAAATAGAAATCAAAGACGTAGTCCTACGTCAAAATTGAACAGGTGGAGAACCTGTGTACGAGCTTTTGCTCTGACTTTAAAAATTAATAATTGAATCCCCATAATTTTCAATTAATGTTGTACTAAGCTCCTCCTTATTGGAAACCAAACGTTTGATTTGAGAAAAGCCACAGTATTCTATTTTGCATCATTCTACGAACACGCTGTTAAGTACATAATGATGATGCATGATAATTTTATGTTCTGGAGGACAAAGAGGTGCTTTAACCCCGTATGATCGTAATACCCCTTCCTCCCCTACTTCGCTGACATATGAACCAACATTTTGTTCAATATTGAAAGTACCGTCTTCTGATAGGGAAAACAACTGCCTGTTGCTTTATCATAAAATGCAACCTTCACTCTCTTCTCTGCTTCAGATACCTAAAAATTAATGATAGAGCTACTGAAAAAAATAACGTATTTTTTGCGAATTATTTTATCCCACAACATGCATGGCATTTTTGTGTATTATACTGAGGTGCAAATCAACAAAAAATGTGTGACGAAATAGTGTCAGTTCTTATTGTAGTCTATGTTGAATTTAGAGCACATTGATCACAGCAAAATAGATCAACATTGATCAATGTAGGGATGTAGGGAAAATTCTGCCAATTCTTAACCATAACATTAAATTTAAATACATTATCTCATGCGTAAGATGAACGATGGTCGATTATGAATTGTCGCGAGTTTTGAACCATAACGGAAACAATTTAACATAAAGTATAATAGTCGAAAATTCATGACATACATCAATTTGGCATAGTTCTACGTCATACTGCGGTCGTGACTAGGTCGCAAGCGTTATTTCAATTGCAGGTGACGTTTTCGAGTTATGATTTGTTGAACAATTTGGAACTGCTCAGATGATTACAATTCAAAGCTTCAATTAATCAAACCGATCTCAAACACCACGTCAAACCTCACAAGATCCGGTCAATTGCAAACAGCCTTTAAAATGGTTCCATAGATCTAGTGTAGTAGAGAAAAACTACTACTGGCGATGCTATCACCGAGACTCTTTCCCGAACAACTGAAGTACTTTCAACCACACAAACCGTAAACCACTGCTCCACGCCACAGTGCATTTCCCACCGTACCGTCGTAGCTATAGTTGTAACGGTTTGTGCTTTGGTTTGGAATTGCTTCGTACTCTGAGATGACAATTGTTTCACTTGTACCACCACAGGACCAAACGGAATTGTGGTCAGTTTGAGCGCCACATGGGGAAATCGATACTCGCTACTATTCCGCTACATTCCCGCGCCCTTGCCAGACTAACTCTTGCTCTCTCCCAGTGGAGCAAAGTCAAGTCTCAAACATGGCAACAAGCGCAACGACTCACCATGCTAGTGCATTAAAATCGTATTAATTTCTTCATCAGCAAACCACACAAACGTAAAACCACAGAGGGACAATCCCATTGCATTCATGGCATTCCTCGGCATGTCGCCTAGTAGGAGGGAAATCGATACCTATACTTGGAAGAAGAGTTGAATGAGTTGAAACAAAAGTCTAGTAGAGTCCGGTTCTGGCTTGAAACGATAGGTAGGTACTTGGCTCCGGTGACAATAGTTGGAACTAGATGGTGAAGAAGAAATTCAAGAAGCAAAGTTGTCGCCGACGACTAATGAAGTCTCCTCGGAAGTTAATTTCAATCAGACATCGTAAGAGTCGGATTGGCTACGTATTTCATGTTGATACTGTTATATAACATTTTGGACGCCTCCGTAACTGGTGGTGGGAAATTATGGTCTTTTCGGTCAGTCCAAGGTAATGGGAAATAGCAATTAGAAAAGTCCAACAGCCACGAGTGTCGAGCGGTGCATGTGTGGGAATGATGTTTCAAAGTAGGCAGTAGCAAGGTGGCAACATCAAAGAGCAAAATTTGAACTTCTAAATGCTGGGTGAACATTCTAGCAAGCAACCATCGCGCAGCAGTATAATGCCATGCACAAATGCTAGTGGCAGTGCACAGCTGCTTCACCGAAAAGTGCACTTAATGGGGTACTTATCGTGGCAAATTTGCTGACGACGACAGGATGATAAAATTGATTTAATTACTCGCTTCCTGCAGCGCTCCAGCCAGATCTGCTGTCGGTGAGGGCATACTTCGCACATTGTATGATGGAAATTACAATCCGGAGTCGATTTTCCCCAATTTCAAAGCGAGTTCAGGTTCAAGACCGGGCATCACTTGCGGTTTTGCTGATGTTGGCAAGCGTCGTCGGATGGAACTGATCTACCGTATCGAATCACCCACAGCAACCACAAACACACACGCATCGGATCGTTTACTTTCTGCCTTGAGCCAAGATTAATGAGTATGTATAAACTCATTCCCATACGGTGATGGCGATGATATTAATTATTCACCTATGGGTACTTCTGCTGCGGCGGACAGTGCTATTTGCATTTGCCAAACGATGATGAGGGTAAGATGAGCGAGGGTAAATGTTTACAGCGGCAATGATCAAAGCCCCCGCGGCCACTGGTGAAAATTAATTTGCTAGATAGCTTAATAATTTCATTACCTTTATTGCGGTCTGCTGCGGTGGCAGAACGATACCGTAGTCGGTTCTATGACCGGATGGACATTAATGTGTACTGAGTCTAGGGGGAAAACCGTCAAAAATTAGTAACGTTTTTTTAATAATACCTGTACAAAAAAACAAGGCGTCTCCACTGAAGCGCCACGCTCGAAACTTAGCCAACATCCTGATCTCTCCCTTCTAGTAGGCAGCAAATTCAATTTCCATCTTATCCGGAAAACGCCCGCCGAATGCAAATTTTGCCGTTTTGTGACTGGGCACGTCGGAGCACACATAGGTAGGACACCGAAGCCACTAGAATTGAGATCCCGTTTCCCGGCGAAGGGCTTTGATGGTAAGTGCTAATATTTACATTGAGGGAAAATCTTTTCCAAACCCAGTCAGGCAAACACACGTGAAAAGGTAGCTAGCTACCTTTATTGGGAGCACCGTGGCGGGTCACATTCTGTGGCATCCTGTGTGGAAGATACGCGGGTGGTTTGTTTACCCTGGAAATTCAACCGTAATCCGCTCTGTAACGAGTGGGGTGTTTTACTGGAGATGATTTCGGTACATTATCAAATGAAACAAATTTGATGCTCTGAGATTTGCACGTTTTGTTTTACTCAATTGTGATTCCAATAGATATGCTGATAAAACATGCTATTCTCTGCATTGCACTGTAAAATCTGCGATGTTTTTAGTAATCACATCAGTCCAGTAGTGGCGTCGAGTGGAGGGTGCACAGATTTCAGGGGTGCAACTTGAACACCGCTACTAAATCCAATTTTTCAATTTTATCATTTTGATTGCAAAGTACTAATCAAATTTGCAGGGCCTCGTGAACAAGGTTTCGATTACCCTATTAAAAACCCATATTGATCCACCGGGCAGGTGAATAGAACCTTTGTTACACAGATAATCTCGTTTTTGATATTATCCATAGATAGACGAGGCCTTATTTTTATTGGTCTCAGTTTCTACACAGGCCAATTTAACACCAACAGATTGTTAAAATCGAAGTCCAGTTCATATTTATATAAACAATTGATTTATATCTACACGCTTATTTCATAATATAAAAATAATTCTATGGAAAGAATGTGGCTGATCTTTGTGGAGGTGACGCACGCTATGTCTGAAGGCACTTTTTTGCAACTTTCATGTACCTCAGTTTATTCATCACAGGAAGTTAGAATGGATCCTAACAACCAAGTCAGTGATGGTTTTAAAATATTTCATCTTGGGTTTTTTGAGAAAAAGTATTTTGAAGTATACTTAGTCGTTTATGAACTACTGACAATACAAAACTGTTGCGGATCGAAACAAATACAGCTGAATATGATTGTTGAAGATTAAAGTAGTCAAAATACTTCGTTTCAATGGTACAGTAAGATTTCCTCTTCGGTACCGTAAGATATCGTAACTTGGTCATGATCTCGTAATGTTTAAAATGATAAAATAATTAAACAATTATTATTCCCTAAATTTACTATAATTATCAGTTCTATCTGTTTCATCCATTCTTATCAATGCTTACAAAAATATCTAAATCACACCACTGCGTCCTAGCAAGAAGTACGGTCGACTTGTTTCGCGCTCCGTTAATTTGGAAGTTTGCTCACTATTATCTGACGTAAATAATCATTTTTTTCTCGCTTAGTGATTCCTGCCATAATTCCCGATAAATTTATCAAAAAGTGAGTTTTTTTTTCTGAGAAGAAAGTGTGTTTTCGGCATAATCGAAAATTGTTTTTACGATTGGCAATTTGCCAATCATTTTGCGCACCATCATCGGTGCGTGGTCACGCATACCTGCACACGGATCATCGTCATCGAGTGTCAGCATCTGCCTCCACATTTAAACCGCTCATCCATCATCGTGTGTTCAGCTGAGTGCCGAGCTTCATACAAGCACACACCAACGAAGACCGCCCGCACACGCGGATCGAAGATCATCCACACGGAGAAACGAAACAACTTCGAGATAGAAAGTACTTAAAAATAGGTACTCTCGAAAGACTACTATTTTGGATACATTGTTATTCTGATTGATAAGGTGATCTGGAGCTTTTTAAGCAGCACCTTTCCACGGTCCATAAAATCGCAACAAGTCGGAAGTCGTCAGTCCCGCTGAGATGTCCCCTATGTGGCTCGATTTTTAGCTTTTTTTTAAGCTTCAAAAAGCATTTTCTTACTCATAACCCTCTTCCGGGCAACACGGAAGATGTTGAAGACAACTCTTTTGAGCTAGCAGTTCCTTCGCCCTCACCAGTGCCGACCCTTGAGGATGATCCGATGCCGTTTACCCCAAAAAAAAACCCAGTGTTTTACCAGAACGACGTGTCGCTGGAAGATATAACGGCAAAATTTATGGAGATGATCACGGAACTTCGCTGTGATGTGTCTCTTCCAGAAAAAAAAGGTGCAGAAGTTTCTTTCTGGGTTTTCCTCGATTGTTCTTTGGAGTCAACGACACGCTATGTCACAAGTGAAGCGGTTCTTGAATAACGAAAACTACTCTTTTGATCAAGAACCTTCGATAAATTTGATAAATTCTTTGTTTATCCCCGATATACCCAAAAACGCGCTCACATTTGAAGACAACATGAATTTTTTGATTGCCAAAGCTGATTGTACGGTTCCAGAACCGATCGAAACAATATTAGGAGAAACTAGGTTAAATAATTGTACGCTGTTAGGACGAGCAAGAGGAAAAAAATTTAAAAGAAGGGTTAAATTGACAAATTCTGTTCCCACTGTCAAAATTCAGAAAGATGTTGTACATTACATTCCGATAGTTGACACGTTGCATCTGATCATGGCAAATCCAGAAGCTCGATCTATGGTGGATGCTGAGGAGCCAAAAACGGATGGCTCAATAGTATCCTTCAAAGACAGCAAGCAATTTTTACAACATCCCTTCCTGCAAAGCCATCCTTATGCATTGAGACTTTCTTTACACGTCGACGACGTCGAATATGTGAACCCACTTGGATCGCGTAAAGGGAAAAACAAGTTGACAATTTTTTATTTTAAGGTTCAAAATTTTGACTCACGAGTAAATTCATCAATGGATAGGATTTACTTGGCATTGATGGTCAAATCGAGTGTACTAAAGAAATACGGCTATGCAACAGTACTAAAAGACATGCTTAAAGATCTTCTTGCACTTGAGTCACCGCAGGGAATAGTTACAAGAATAAAGTCAGAAAACTGGACATTACCCGCCGTTCTTGTAAATATTCTGGGTGATACTTTAGCTATCCACGAGATATATGGGCTTCTTGGACCTTCAGCCAACCTTTTCTGTAGATCGTGTTGCATTTCGAGACGAGATCTCAAATCCGGTGAGTTAGGCGACAGTTTTACCCACAGAACCGTAGAAAACGTGCAACAGGACGTTGATTCCGTATTAAACCAGCAGAAAACCCCAAAGGAATGTGGGATACGATCAGATTGTGCGTTACATGAATTGCGATTCTTCAGATGGGCTAATACAGTTTGTTTTGATCCAATGCATGATGTATTGGAAGGTATTTTTCCAATGACTATCAAATTGATTTTGAAGCATGCAGTACAGTCCAGAATTACTACAGAACAAGAGATCAACCATCTCATCAATACATTCGATTACGGAGAGTGTGAAGACTCTGCCAAACCCTCTTCGAACTTTTCTAATCAAGTTTTGAATTCGAAAACAAATGCTTTGAGCCAAACTGCATCTCAGACTTGGTAACTCATGCGTGCATTTCCGTTCATTTTCGATGAAGTCCTTCAGCAAGACTCCAAATTAGGACAACTGGTTTCATCGCTGCTCCTAATTAGTTACGTTTGTTTTTCACATAGATTGACCCAAGACATGGTAAATGATCTGAATAATGCTATTCGAGACTTTCATTTTATTTTCAAAGAGTGCTTCTCATCATCTATTGCTATTAATAAAATGCACCATATTGCACATTATGCACAGTCATGTGTAGAAAATGGACCGCTATATAATGCTAGTTGTTTGTTGTATGAGGCCAAATTTAAGGAGTCCAAGGGCCAAGGCAAGACCTGTGGAAATTATAAAAATCTTACGTTAAGCCTAACGAAAAGATTGGCATTTAAACAAATCAACTCAATTTTGAAGCATTCTTATGTCATAGATTATCCGTTAATAATTACATCCACTATGATAGACAAAACAATCATAGATTCATCTGGTTTACTTTTTGATCTCCCACAACAAATTAAGGTAATTCAGCACTTGCAAATAAACAAAAGGAAATGAAGCAAGTCAATAGGAATCTGACCTGGGCCCAGGTCAAGGCAAAACGAGCAGCCACCCAGGATGGAAGTCTTTCACGTGCCGCTGGTGGTGCACAGGACCCTTAAGTAACTAAGTAAGCAGGGTGGATTGGATCTGGATTCACTTTGGACAGTGATTCGCGATCATTTAGGTCATGGTTTAAGCAAACGATCTTACCCTATCAACTCAACTCTGAGCCTGACAGCCCAACCAAAGATCTTGTCAGGCTCCGTAACACCATTCGTAGGCAGTTCCAGCGTTCTGGGCGTTCGCTCTCTCCCAGATTGTGCAAAACCATTGGATGGTGTAGTCAACTTCGAGTTGAAAAACTTGAGTATTGACTTCTTCAACCATCTTACCATT
The DNA here is from genome assembly GCF_037179485.1 of Ochlerotatus camptorhynchus. Lineage (NCBI taxonomy): Eukaryota > Metazoa > Arthropoda > Insecta > Diptera > Culicidae > Ochlerotatus > Ochlerotatus camptorhynchus. The sequence continues at coordinate 435,186 of NW_027040652.1, forward strand.
ATCTTCAACAAATGTTTGGAGCTTGGCTACTTCCCTGCATGCTGAAAGTTTTTTTTTTTTTTTTTTTTTTTTTTTTTTTATTAAAAAAAAACTTTACATACTACATCCTTTCCAAATTACAATAAGTTGATCCAATATTTAAACTCGTCCTTTAATAGAGCTATATTATTCCATCTCTTCTCTCGCAACATTTTAGTAAAATCATGTACTGAACGTTTTTCACTATTTGACAAATTATATTTTATGCCTTGAGCAACAAGCCATAAAGCTGTTTTACTTTGGTATTGTTTTGATTCGATAGTTCTGTTTAATATTTCTTCAGTATCATTAACTGTAATTTTAAGCTTTTTTACAATTGTTTCCTTTATCCAAAACCAAATTTCTTCATTACTTTTGCAATTTTTCATACGATGTTCTACTGTGTCTACCTTACCGCATAACTTACATAAATTATTATCAGTCCCGCTAACTCTATAAAAAAACAACTTAGCTTTTGTGGGAACGATGTTAGCGTTAGCGTTAGCGTTGTTATGATATACTTCGTAGATTGGATACTAGCGACACTCACGTCTCTTCTGAAATTCTCAGTAAGACTACTTTCAGGAATAATGATGGGGAGTAAACATTGGTTCCAATCAAAAAAAAGAGTAACAGAAGCATGACTGTCGCTATTCCCGGCCACGCCCATCTTTACCATAACTAGGGATAAGGAAGGAAATGTTGATGTAGTACTTACTTAACGAGAGGCCACCGACTTAGCGACACCCTCATAAGTGCTACGGAGTTGGAGGGTTGGGTAGGGTATTCGGTTAGGATTCACCTCAAGTTGGCGATGCAACGAAAAGTATGTATTGTTAATTAGCTTTTGTGGGAACGATGTCATTGAAAACTAAAAATAAACTTTGCTTCTCATTAGTGGAAATGAAGTTTTTTCCTATGTTTGTCCAACGGGCTTCCCATTGTAAATTAGAATATTTTTCAGCAATTTTAGGTTTAATATTTTGTATACTAATTATATAATTGTAAATTCTATTGCTTGAGACCATACCAGTGAAATTATCGTCTGCTATGGCACAGTTTATCCACTCACGTGCATTTCGAGTGAGGCAACGTATATCTTTTTGAGAAATCAAAAAGTTATCTTTTCCAGAGTTTTGACTTCCAAATAGTATGTTTTTAAACAATAAGGATTTCATTTTGCTTTCAACGTCAATGAGAAATATTCCTCCTTTGTCTACATCAAGATACAGTTGAGTTAAGCTAACTTTAAATAGTCCAATACCTTTAAAAATAAAATTTCTGCTAAAAGTCTTTAGTTCCGCTACATGAGCATTGTGTGGAGGAAAAATTTGTGACAAGTACCATAATATTGAAAAAATCAAATAATTTAAAACCCATGCTTTTAGGAAAATATTTAATCGTCTCCTAAGATGTATTGATATCAAATATTTAATGTTACTAATTATTTTGGAATAGTTATGCATTATAGTGTCCTGAAAGGAGTGAAAAAATTCGACTCCGAGGATTTTCACTGAATTATCTTATTTTAATAAATGAGGGCCGCTAGTGCAGTTGTTTAATCTCATAAAAAGAGACTTTTTAATGTTCAGTTTTATTTTGCTGTAAATACTAAAATAGTTTATCAATTCCAGCATTTTATCAAATTCATGGCTGTTGCGAATGAAAATAGTGATATCATCTGCATATGCTAAAACTTTTATGTATTCTTCATCAATGTAACATCCCATTACGTTATCATACAACATCCTTATAAGGGGCTCAATGTACAAAATGAATAGCGCCATACTTAAAGGACAACCTTGACGCACAGATGAACGAACTGCTATACTATTCGTTAAAAACCCATTAAAAATAATTCTAGAACGAGCATTTGAATAAAGATTGCGGATGCAATTCACAAACTGTTGAGGAAACTCAAACTTTTCTAAAATCAGCCACAAAAAACCATGATTCACTCGATCAAAGGCTTTTTCGAGGTCCAAGCTTACAATTAAACCTTTGAACCTATTCAAAGCGTTAGATTTGATTGCGATGTTTCAGAGCATTTTCAAATTGAAAATACAAGATTTTTCAGAAATACAAGCTGCTTGACCAGGTCCAATAAGGGAGTCTAGAATGGGCTGTAAGCGATTCATCAAAATTTTTGAAAAAAGTTTATAGTCACAATTTAACATGCTAATAGGTCTTTTGTCTGATATCTCGTGTGAATTCTCCTTTTTAGGGATCAATGTTATAACTCCCTCTACAAAATCGGGAGTGATCGTCGAACGCATAAATACGCATTAAATCATTTTAGAAGATCAGATATTAAATAATCGTAGAAAGTCGAGTAAAATTCATAAGTGAGTCCATCCGGCTCGGGGCTTTTCTTTTTTGAAGCTTGCTTTAAAGCCGATTCAAGTTCATCCTCCTGAATAGGCCTAACCAAGTCTGTCTTTTCATCTGTCAACAAAGTATTTCTTATGTAATTTAAAACGTTTCCTGCACCTGGTGTAAATGTGTTATCATTTTCAAACAGATTCCGAAAACGATTTTCCAAGAACAATTGGAGATCCTTTTTCTGTGTTGTTATTTGGTCGTTTATGGTTCACGTGTTTAGAAAAATGGAATAAACTTAGCTTTTAATCCTTCACAAAGTTATCTGTTTGTATTTTAAGTTTTAAATTATTTACCCGGTTTTGTTCAATGTCCATCATTTTTGTTTTAACGAAACCTAATTCTTTCGTCATATCTACTCCTAAATTTTGCTTTTCAGACATTTCCTTCAAACAGCTGTATAAAAAGCTCTTGGATTAAGAGATTCTCTTGTTAATTTCATAAGATTTTGACTTAAAGAAACTACGTGCTTTAGTTTTAAAATGATCATTCCACCATCGGCAAAAATCTTCTCTGTAAACTACTCTTCGTCTAACCGCAAGAATCTCCCTTTTAAAGCTACCACAAATGTCCTCATCGTTTAAGAGAGAAGGATTAATCTTCCAAAACCCCCTTCCGTATGAGATGACGTCTTCATTTGAATCTACTTGAAATTTCAAAATTAACGAATGATGATCAGAGAAACATGTAGCTGTGGGTTCGAATTTTAGTACTCTGTCAAGAAAGTTTATCGGAACATAAATCCTATCCAACCTTGACATGGATTCACCTCTGAAAAATGTATATATTGTTTTTCTATCCCTAACCCTCCCGACGTCTTGCAAATCAAAAGATGAAATTAGCTGGCTCAATCCTTGACACAAATTTTTGACGGCTCCGTTCGAATCACGCTTTAGCAGAATGCAGTTAAAGTCTCCTAAAACCACATTTGGTGCATCAGTAGACAAATGAGGAATGATATCTTCCGAAAACAATCGATCACGCTCTTTACGAAACTTTGATCCTGAGTGAGCATACACATTGATAAAGTTTACGCCACCAATACATACCGAAATTATTCGTCCATTGGGATTCATCAAAACGCTGGAAAATTGTAAATTTTTTCTTATCAATACAGCAGTGCCTTTACGATCCTCACTGATATTGACCAAAGCAATATGACTTGGAATAAAGCTAAAATCTTCGAAAGAAACTTCTTGTAGAAAAACAAAATCAATGTCATAGTTCCACACAAAATCTTTGAGCATGTTAATCTTGATTCTTGAGCTGCTGGCAGTAATGTTTAAAGTAGCTAAAATCCTAGAAAACATTTTTGGTTCATTAAAAAGAGATGAACTTTTTAATTGTATACAGGTAGGAGAAAATGATCATATCTTACTGCTTGTTTTTCTTATTCCTTGGCAGTCTAATCACGAATTGCGGTGTCTGTTTATTTCCTTTGGCCTTACCATGTTTCATTTTTTGCTGGCCACTGGCTGTATCTTTGGTTGATACCTCCTCGCTTTCTGAACTCTCCGTAACCATGGCTCTAGGACGCTTGTTTGTAGCACATCGTTGTTGCTCGCTTACTTCATCTTCCATTGCAGTCGTGGTTTCACACGCATCACCACCAGAAGTACTTGTTTGTGTGCCCGTTGTAGCACCGCTACTATCGTTCGGAACCGTTCCCGTTGTCGAGACTGTTGATGTCGCTGCTTTCTGAAATCCGGCGTTCTGCACGTTTGGATCAGGTTTACTCTCAGTGTTCTTCCTTAGAACCGTCTGCCCAAGGGAGGACCACTGCCCCCGGCAGGGCTGGTTTTGACTTCGCTGCTCCCGGAAAGGCTAGACTTGACCTCACTAACGCCGGCCAGACTGGGCTTCACCCCGGTGTCACCGGCAGAGTTGGGTTTAACCCCGCTGCCTGACGGCTTCGGCGACTGCGGTGAACCGCCACCTTCAGAGTGGTTCGGTTTACCTCCACTTCCTGCCACCAGCTTGGGGCAATCCGACTTCATATGTCCTTCTGCTTTGCAGAAAAAACATCGACCTTTCAAACCTTCATAAAAAACTCGAGCACGAAAATGTCCGATGTAGATGTTGGCAGGAATTTCCTTCGAAACCTCCATATGGACGCCTCGAATTCCAGTGAAAATGTTCACTTTCATTTCACTTGGGAACCTCTCTCGCACGTGCTGTCGGATTGTTCCGTATTGACCCAGTACATACTGGATCTCCCGATCATCGATTTCTGGTGGTAAGTTGAAAATGCGAACGTACCTGAAAATCCGTAATGCTTGGTCCACTTGGACCCTTGCTGTTCCTCCATCTTCGTACTGAAAGTTGTACGATTCATGTGCTTCGGAAATGAACGCAGAGAACGTGTGATCGTCGATTAGTTTGATGTAGAATTGTCCGCCATTTTCATCTTTGTAGATTTTGTGAATGTCAGTCGCCGAAATTTTCAAAACGTTCATAGAAAACTTGAGCACATCCAGGTACGATGGTATTTTGCTGTCCGGTCCAAAAATCAAGTTTACTGTGTTCTTTCTAACGCTGTTTGCCATTTTTACTCTTCCTATGCAGAAAGATTCCGCTTATACAAAAGACAAAAAAAAAATGAAAACAATAGCCACAGAGGACTATTGTTTTAAAACACTCTATACTTCACGATCAACTCTTGTATACGTCTGAGCAGAACGAGCTCTTGTCTGCGAATGAAGCTAGCCAAAGTGATTCCAATACACAAGCCGGGAAAAGATCTTACCAGTGCCAAGAGCTATCGCCCCATCAGCCTCTTGTCCTCCAATCTCGAAACTATTTGAAAAGTTGATACATCAGCAGATGCTGGTGTTTTCAAATGATAATAACATCTTTCTCAAAGAGCAATTCGGGTTTAGGAAAGGCCACTCTACCATCCACCAGCTCGCACGGGTTACTAACATCATCAAGCGTAATAAGTCCGTTTCCAATACATCTGCCATGGCATTGTTGGACGTCGGGAAGGCGTTCGACAATGTCTGGCATGATGGTCTAGTGTATGTACAAGCTGCATCGATACAACTTTCCGATCTACCCCGTGAAGATCATCAAAAACTACTTGTCGGGCAGATCATTCCAGGTCTACTTGAACATAGTCCCCTCTGATACGTTCAACGTTGATGCAGGGGTCCCTCAGGGCAGCCTGCATGGGCCTATCCTATTCAAAATTTTCACGTCAGACGTTCCTCGCCTGCCGGGTGGTGGCATCCTGTCAATGTTCGCAGATGACACATCCATCATCTATAAGGGTCGAGTGATCCGTGCTCTGGCGAGTAAACTACAATCAGGCCTGGATGTTCTGTCCGACTATTTCAAGAGCTGGAAGATTTGTATCAATGCAGCTAAAACACAAACCATTCTGTCTCCACACTCGAATTCACCTCGGCTTGTTCCGCCTGCTAACGTCAAGGTCCATCTTGATAGCACTCCCATTGAATGGTCGAGTGAAGTAGTCTACCTTGGTCTCACCCTCGGTAGCAAATTGATATTCCGATCCCATGAACATCGCTCTACCCTCTGATAAACAGGAAGTCCACCCTGTCCCTCAAAAACAAGCTTGCTGTCCACAAGCAGATCATTCTGCCGGCTATTGAGTATGGTATGCCAATCTGGGAGATTTGTGCTAAGTACCACCACCTAAAGCTTCAGAGGATCCAAAACAAGATTCTCAGAATGATCCTTAACAGTCCACCGCGAACTCGTAATTCTGAGATTCACCACCTGGCCGGTCTTCAAACACTCGAGGAGCGAAAGACTTCCACGCTGGAAAGGTTCAGAGTTGCCTGTCTGCGATCAAACCACCAGATCATTCGTGATTTGGCAACCTAGTTTATGTAATTAGGCAGGTTCCTGTGCTCAAAAAGGTAACCAATTAACTAGTACAAAGATGAAGAGCCAAAGGCTAATCAATTGAAATGTTAAACCAAATGTTGAAACATAAAAAATAGAAAATAAACGTAAATTTTACTACAGAAGTTTAAGTCGCACATTGACAATGTCATCAAAAAAATTGCCAAGAAGTATGGAATTCTATGTCTATTGAAAAACGATTTATTTATTGCCAGTAAAATACAGCTATACAAATCTAGACTTTTGCCCTTCCATTCTATGTTTGGTAAATGTTTGTTGAAGAATAATTGGATATACATGACAGTTGATTAAAAATCCAAACACGATGCCTCCGCTAAAATGTGTAGGGGCAAACTTGCAATGTTTGAAAAATCATAGCTGATCAATTTATTGACAGCTTTCAAATCTATTGACACCACTTGAAACTACAGACCCAAAAAATTTATTCGGTATCAATAGATTTAAAATCTATTGATAAATTGCTGACCAATGATTTTTCAAACATTGCCAGTTTGCAACACAAAAGTCTCCACCTGGATTGGCCCTTTCATGCGTTAAGCAATATATGAACAGTCCTCTTCTGTGGGTGGTTCGGTTTCTGCCGTTTCATTAACGGCTGCTTCGCAGATTTGACAAAATTGCGTCGCAATTTCCAACTGTTTACTGATCGGCAATGGTCTCACCTTCTGTGACAAATCTCCAAACAGTAAACCCAGCCAATAGGATTTCGTGTCATTTTGGGAGGTACTGTTGGATATGTTATCAGAAGTAGATGATGATGATGGCCTATCATTCGAAGTAGTCGCCGGTTTCTCGTGGTTGGAATTATTAGTTGAAGTTGCAGGTGCTATCGTACCAGTTGATGAGCTTGACGCCAACGGTCGAAGCTGAGGTTTCACTACGGACCGGTTTTGTGTCTGCTCTAGTCCGCAACAGCCTTCTATGAATGACATTTTATTGTCCAATTCCGTATTCGACGGTAGACCTTTGGAACGGCGAGTAAGATATTTGCGCCGTAGCCGCTCCCAGTCATTTTGCGCCTCGATTGCTTTATCAAAGAATGGAAATTAGTGGCCTGTTAGAATTCATGTTAGATTGAAAATATTTACCCGAACGGTCTAAATCCTTTGCGATTGCTTGCCAAATTTCCTTTCTTTTCAAACGATCTTTATAACTCGGATCCTTGGGATCATACAAGCAAGGATTCTTTTCGATTATTTCGATCAACAATATATCATTTTTCTCCATTTCGCAATGTCGTCGGTCTGTGCAGCGATGCAAGTGGCAGCAAATAACAACAGGAACTGAGTATTGAAGGAGTGCTCAAATGAAAGTTACTGTGTTTGTGTATGTTGATGGCCCAGTAGGGTAGCAGTACCAAATATCGACTTAACCATTTTGTATTACTGTTTCTAAATTTGCGTGATTTTCTAATTTATGCTTCACCTGTGTCGTACTCCGCTTCGCATCGTCATACCACCTTAAAACAAACCGTTCCATTCTTATCGAATTGTAACTTTTACATTATTCGAATTACAACTTGTGAGTGAATTAGTTGATGAGAAAAAGTTGGCTTTTTCTTAGTTTCTATCGCATACGATGGAAAAAGATTCATACGACAAATTAATACGAAACCCTACAGCAACCAGTCAACTGCAACTTTATCGGCACTTGAAAACTATTTTCTAACTAATTCAGTCGCAGCAAGATAAGGGTTGTTCTAAGTTCATGAGCGAGGATGAGGGGGTAGTGGATAGCTTTGTGCCAATATTCTTATCAAATTGTGCCTTCTGCCTGCAGAAATAAAACTGCATATATATGGCGACTTCAGTCAACGAAACGCAGACTTTATTACATACATTGAACATGAATCATTTTTACTCCCAGGCGTAGGTGAAAACGAAACATTACAATTATCGTTCGACAAAATATCTTATTTTGGTCTAAACCAAATTAACCATGTAAAAAAATCAACAAAATACGTATTTTGACCTTATATTATCTTTGTTACTACCGTAACATAGGTATTAGAATCGGATTTAACAAGTCTCGCCGTCTGTGACCGATGGCCATCCACACAAGCTGTCTCACCCGTATTAAACATTCCCATTCGATACAACTCTGCTCGATCTGGCTCGACAGTTTGATTGCGACATCGTAGAATCAAATTGAATATGAAAAATAGACCCGGCAAGATGAAATTTGCTGATGTCTGTATGTGCGTCTGTGGACGCGTTTCATCTTCCGTATTGACTTCTCGACGCAAGATCTCACTAATACAACCTAGCGAGCGTAGCCGTGTAAAATCGATTTGTTTATTATTTTCAACCACGAAATCAGCTGTCGAAGTGTTTGACTTGATAGCGGTTTGTTTTTTTATTTTCAACCAGTAAAATGCATGCATTAGTGAACGGAACCCAGAACGGAAGATGTTTCTGCAACCACTTCTGAGTGCGGTTCGAGGTGTGACACGGAGCTCCATCTTGTTGAAATACAACATTTGGCTTCAGACCGTACTGTTCTTTGATCCACGGAAGAACATACTTACTTAAAATCCCGATGTGAACCTCCGTGTTGACCTCGTCGCCTTCTGGAATGAACACCGGGTCCATTTTTTTGCCATCGGAAGCCACCAATCCAAACACCATAACGCCAGCAGGATGCTTGGTCAGATACACGTTCTTGTGCTCGTCGGCCACGTCTTTTACCGGAAGAGAACTAATATACCGGTCGGTTCTGGAATTTGATAAGGGATCGACGGTAAACATGCTCTCGTCGGTGAACAGGATTACCGGATTTTTTCGCTTAAGGAAGTTCAAGATTTTCTTGCATCGTTTGACTCGTAGCTCCCGGATGCGGTTGGTAATCATGTGAGTTTTTTTTCCGTGCCCTCGACTTTGCCCCGCAATCTTCCTTTACGATCTTCCATGCCGTAAAGTCACTGATCCCGTGTTCCTTTGCCATTTTCCTTATTGAACGCACTGGATTCACCTGAATCTTCCTTTTGATAGCAGCGATAACCCTCGGAACCCGAGCTGACCTCGGACGGCCTGTGGCCACCTTCGCGGATAGTTGTCCTTTCTTTTCTCGGTCTAAAACCCTTTTGACGGTCCACCGGAACATTCCCACGGCGAATGACATGTCTTTTTGCGATATTTGCGCGTGGGACAAATCACGAATATGCTGCCACTTCGTCATGGTGCAACTGTCAAACTAAGTGAATCATATTTTTTTATACACAGCCTACTACGGTATGAGCTATAGGTTACGTGCATGCAAATAAAACCAAGGCATTGTATGCACAGGTGAAACGGGAACCACGCATACGGTAGGCAAGCTTTTTTCGAGATGGCTTATCCGATCAATACCCAAGTAGCATTGCAAGTTTTATCGAGGTTTTAAAATATTCTACAAGTCTAAATCATGGTCTACAGAACCCTCATAAAACTACAATTGTTACTTGGGTATGGTTGATAACTGCGTGTCGGATAACCCCGTTTTCGGGGAAGGCTTAATGTTTAGTCTGGGCGTTATCATCTGATGAAGCAACCGTACGCAAAATCGTGGAACGTACGTATTTCACTAAGACCAGTTGGATTTTGTCCCTGCAAGTTTGTGCACGGCCGATGAGAACCACCCAAATAAAAACCTTAATAATCTGCTGGAAAATGAGGAAAATCTACGAAAATTTTACTCAGTCTAGTAGTAGTACCAATAAACCAGTCGTTACTGTCATCATATTCGGGAATGTTTTACTTGAAAAAGCGCGAAAAAGCTGGAAAACATGAAGCAAATTTACTCATTGCTGAATTTCTGCACTTTTTGCGATTTATGAGTCAAGGAAAATCAAATTTGGATTGATCTCGTTGGGCGTGTACAGCGAGTTTTTTCACCTTTCTGCACACGTTATTTCTAAAAATCCAAAGTTCAGTAAGATCTACTCATTTCCATTTGAAGTAGGGCTACCCAATATTGAGCAAACAAGATTGTAACTGGCAAGATAACAAGGTCGATGTTGTACATTCGACATCTTGTCAGTCCCAACTTTGTTTACTCCATTTTGGTGGATATGAGTACAAGGGCGTAGCCAGGTTTCGAGCTAGGGAGGGGCGAAAAAAAAATTACCATGGAAAATTTGGCCGAATGCCATTTCACCGAACGCCATTTCCTCGAAAGCCTTTGTGTTGCCGAGTTTAGGGGGGGCAGTCGCCCCCCCCCCTGCCCCTATCTGGCTACGCCTATGTATGAGTAGATCCTACTCAAATTTGGGTTGTTTAGAAATAGCTCGCACCCTGCGCTGTTTTTGCCCATACATCTAAACATCTATGCATCTAAAGCGTACGTTACACATGTCAATATATTCACAAGGAGGATGGTGTAACTGGCACTTTAAATCTTGGTCTATACATCACCCTTATTCATACAATCGCTATTAGAACTGGTACATCGTGAAATAAATCTGGAAACTGTCTGACTGACGAAAGCGGAGTACGAGGTGACGGTGAAATATTTGAAGGATTCCAAAGCGGAATTCATCACGCATGACATCCCCGGTGAGAAGCCCTTCAAGGTTGTCATCAGGGGCCTACCAAACCTCGACCCCAAGATGATCGAAGCCGAAATCAAGGACCGGTACGAGCTGGTCCCAATCGCTGTCTTTCGGATGACGAGGAGAGACGAAAACTTGAAAACGTACCCGGATTGCCTTTTCCTGGTGCACTTCCAGAAAGGGACGGTGACGCTCAATGCGCTGCAAGCTCAACCTACTCCATCATCGTACAGTGAGAGCCATACCGTGGCGGCCATCGTGACGTAACGCAGTGCCAGCGGTGCCTCAATTTTGAACCCGGTACCCGCAACTGCAACATCAAGCCATGCTGCAGCAACTGCGCTCACGAACATGCCACTTCTGACTGCCCTGCGGATGGAGCGGTGGCGTTAAAATGCGCCAACTGTGGTGGTGCACGACAGACAGTGCTCCAAACGCGCGAAAGCAGGTGTCAACCAGGACGCAAGCAGGACAAAACCCCAGCATTCAGGACGGAGGATTTCCCGCCTCTTCGTGCTCCCCAGCAAAGGCAAGAAAATTCGCGGATGCCACCCATCAAGAAGCTTTCGGTGATTCTGCTGGACTTAGATCTCCACCTCCCCCCCTCCGTCCCTGGATTCTGGAGACAACCACCAACGCTAAACAACAACACCGATCTGTTCTCAGCAGATGAGCTGATGGAAATCTTCGTCAACATGACCGGTGCTCTTTGTAAGTGGCGCAATAAGCCCGAGCAGATCCAAGTCCTCTGTAAGTTCATCATCCGGTATGGCGTCTAAGCCGCTAACTATCATCACCTGGAATGCTTACTCTGTAAGAGCTTAACAGATTGAGCTTGCCGACTTCCTCCGCAAGCACAGCATCGACGTGGGCCTTCTAACCGAGACTTATCTAAAGTCCGGCGACAGCTTGCCTGACCACAACATGATTCGGCTCAAGAAAGGGATAAAATACCACAGTCTGTACCATATCCGCACCTCTATCATCGAGGCCCTTGGTGTGGAGGTGGATTCCTCGACTGGATACGTCCAGTTCATCGCCGTCTACTACCCTTGACAGTGTGCCGCCATTAGTGGACTAGCGCCTAAATTCAAGAATGACCTGTCCACCATCACCCGTACCGGTTCCCGCTTCGTAGTTGGAGGAGATCTGAATGCTCGCCATGAGGCCTGGCGGAACTACCAGCAGAACCAGAACGGTCGTCTCCTGTTCGACCACTCACAGCATGGGCTGTACTCCGTTTGGTTTTCGGATGAGCCAACATTTATCTCACCGGCGGGCAACCCATCGACGCTAGACCTGTTCCTGACAAATATCGGCTTGTCCAAGCCGGTAGCTTTAAACGAACTCATCTCCGACCACCAACCGGTGGTGGCTGAACTGGGCTGCAACGTGGCTCCTGCTTCAAGCCTGCGCAAGGACTACCATCGCGTAAACTGGGACGCGTGGTAGACAGGCACATCATCGACAACCCACCGCTTGACACCGTGGAGGACATCGACCGAGCATTGGAGGGACTCCATCAAGCCATAACCATAGCTGACAAGGCGTGCGTCCAACGAGTATCTGTGAGGGGTAAGTTTATTGCCATTGATTCCCACACCCAACTCTTGATTCGCCTGAGAAATGAAACTTGAAATGGCCGATCTGAACAAGGAGATTGTTTCCAGAATGGTCTCACTCCGGAACGAAAGTTTCGGGCGGCTCGTCCAGAATCTGGACGACACCGCAAATGTCATGCCAATTTTCTTATAATGTTAAGAATCAAACCAAAATTTTAGGGTAGTTTTATACATATATTTACTTCAAAAATCAAAAGAAAAGTTAATCGATGGACCCTTGAGTGTAAAATTGAACGCATTTTCGCTTGATGCTCTCCATCAAAGTCTTTACAGTGTCATCCGGTACCAGTTTCTCAGTTTTTTTCCATTTTCTTAACATGTTCTTCTCGTCTTTGACTGTCTTCTTGCTCTTCCGAAGTTCCCGCTTCATTATTGCCCAGTACTGCTCCACCGGGCGCAGCTCGGATTCATGTCCTTTGGAACAAAATGGACAGAATTGGCCTCATTCCATTCCAGGACACTTTTAGAATAGTGGCATGATGCCAAATCTGGCCAAAATAGCGGAGCTTCGTCGTGCTGCTGCAAGAACGGCAAAAGGCGCTTCTCGAGGCACTCAGATTTGTAGATCTCGCCATTTACTGTGTCCTTTGTCACGAAAGGCTCACTCCTCAGTCCGCAAGAGCAGATGGCCTGCCAAATGAGATATTTGGAGGCGAACTTCGACATTTTCTTCTTCTTAAATTTGTCGTCCACATCGAACTTGCTCTTGCCGGTGAAAAACTCCAACCCCGGAATTTGCTTAAAATCGGCTTTTATATACGTTTCGTCGTCCATCACACAGCAGCCATATTTTGTCAGCATCTTCTCGTAGAGCTTCCGTGCCCGAGTTTTAGCCGTCGATTGTTGCCGCTCATCGCGGTTTGGGAAGTTCTGTACCTTGTATGTATGTAGTCCAGCTCTCTTCTTGGACGTAGCTCTGCGACATGCCGATCTTTTTAGCCAAATCACGGCTTGAGACGTTGGGATTTGTTTTAATCATCCGCTTCACCTTTCCCTCCGTCTTTTTGTTCTCCGGTCCCGGTTTTCTTCCAGCTCCTTTGCCGTGGTCCAACGTCAACCGCTCCTGGAACCGCTTCAACACTCTGGAGACGGTTGAATGGTGAATGTTCAACATTTTTCCCAACTGCCGGTGCGACAGGTCAGGAAATTCCAGGTGTTTGGAAAGAATTTGTTCTCTCAACTCGCGTTGGTTCACCTCCATTTTCGTTGAATCGAAAAACACGACTTCGAGTTTGACAGCATGTACACAATACACATCAATGAGAAAGTGTGCAAAATTTGGTTGATTTTTACCCAATGGTAAAAAAGTTAGGCCCTGTTGAATGTGTCGCAATAATTTCGTGTTCACCCTTTATGCTTGGAACTGCACTACGTTCCAAGTATCTTAAAGACAGCGAAAATGATACCTATCCGCAAACCCGGGAAGGAATTAACGCTAGCTTCAAGCTCAGCAGTTCCATTTCAAATGACGATTTTGCTCGTAGATTTCTCTTAACACTGCTCATGAGATCTTGGGCGAGGCTTTGCCCATCTTCCTTACACAATTTCTCCCAGTTTTTCTTCAAAGCTTCATCGGTTTAAAATGTTTTCCCGCTTTTCTTCAACTTCTTCTTCATTATCGCTCAAAACTTTTCGATCGGACCAAGTTCTGGTGTATTTGGCGGGTTCGCCCCCTTCGGGACCACATTAACGCCCTTCGCTTCGTACCAATCCATTACAGGCTTGGCGTAATGGCACGAAGCGAGATCCGGCCAGAATAGCGTGGGACCACGGTGAGAGCGGAGGAAGGGCAGCAGCGCAAGCATTCCTTTCGATAAATCTGCCCGTTTATGGTGCCGGTTGTAACAAACGGCTTGCTGTACCGTCCGCACTCGCAGATCGCCTGCCACAACAGGTACTTCTTCACGAATTTGTCCATCTTTCTCTTCCGGAACTTTTCCGGAACCTCCATGCGGGACGTACCGACAAAAAACTTTTTTTGGTGTCCGCCTCGATGTATGTCTCGTCGTCCATGACGCGACAGCCTGGCTTGACCAGTCACTCACGGTACAGCTTCCGCGAACGCAATTTGGGCACCGTGTTTTGCTTGTCAGTCCGGTTTGGCGCCTTCCTGACCTTAAAAACACGTAGCCCAGCCCGCTTCATGGTCTGCTGAACGAACCACTTCGACGAATTGACCTTTTTGGCCACGTCTCGGGTGGAAAGGTTCGGGTTATTCTTAAAGTACTGCCTTATCTTCCGCGCCTTCTCTGGGTATTCCGTTTTTGGCTTTCGGCCGCTTCCAGCGCGCCGCTCGATGGTCTTCGTCTCCTGGAACATCTTCACAACGCGGGACATGGTGGAATGGTGGATTCCAAGCCTTTTGCCGATCCATCTGTGCGACTGACCAGGATTATCGATCACCGCGCCCAAGATTTGCGTACTTGACAGGTCGCGATAAAATTTTGCACACATATACATAACACTCTAAACTAGTATTACCCAAAATTTTATTAATTTTTACCCACGCGATAAAAAGTTACACCCAAAACAAAGTGTCGCATTTTTTCCGAGTCCAGTCTTTATGTTGAAACTTTGCACAGTTGTGTGTTATTGTTCAACATGCCGTTTTACATATTTGGTTCCCTAGTTTTGTACACGACTAACACTTGAAAAGGGCTTATGCAAGAATGATACGCATCAATAGAAAAACATATATCTTGCGAACGATTTGTTTGATTGAGATGGTGTCTTCGAAGAAGTTGCGGACAAGTATTGTGCCTTTCAAGCCTAAACTGTAATTTTTTTTTTACAAAAAAAAAATAAAAATTATCAAAAAAAAAATAAAATTACTCAAATTGCATATTTTTTTTAAATTATTTTTTTTTTTAATTTTATAGTTTAGATAAATTTTAGCCTACTGGACTTGTGCATTTGCTGGGCAAATCATAAACAAAAAAGTTATGAATTATTGAAAAAATAAGTATTTTCCAAAATACCACCTACAGTTATCGAATATCTTTAAAATAGTGTTAATATTAAATCACATCCAATTTACAACAAAAAAGCTCATGTTGCTTAAATTGCCCAAAGTTGTTATTTTCGAGATACTCGTAGGTTAAAATTCACTTGTCGCATAATTTGAGCAATTTTCACTCTTTTGAGATGTTATTCGTGAGTGTGTGTATTTTTAACAAAAAGCCCAATTATTTCCTTAAACTTTGCTGTTCACAGTTTTTTAATCATACGCATGAGGTAAGACATAACTAATTAGCTAAAATATCAAAATTCACTTAATTCTACGTCTAGTAGAAGTTGGGACGAATACTCGCGGCTCACCCGAGGTTATAGGGGTATATTCTAGACGGATTGGTTCAGGTGAGGGTGGGGTTTCGTTGTCTCATCAAAAACTATGCGCTCGTTGACCACCATTTTTCATGTTTTTCTTTACTTTGATCGAGAAAAGAATGAATAACGGGGATCATAAATTGCAACCAAGCATCAAAACCAGCAAGGTCACCGAATGGTTGGTTACTTTCCGGTAAACGTGGCTGCCATAAACCCCATTGGGTTTGAGATCATCTGAGATGAAAAATCTCTCTCGGCTCATGTGTGTTACTACAGGTGGTGAGTTTACTAGTACAGGTGGCGAAACAGAATGCGAAGAAAAATAACCAAGTAGAAAAAAAGCCCGCCATACGTTGTTGCCGTCGTCCGCGGGAATCGATACGGGAAGATATGAGCAGAAAGCTCGCTGTTTTCCGCTCATCAAAAGGGACAGTAACAACAAGAGCAGAAATGTTACGACTGATCATCATCCGGCGATGATGACGACGACAACGATGGTGGGTTGAAGTTCAAAGTCGTCGCTCATCACAGCCCGCCTCCCCGGAGGGCATCTGGCGATTTTCGTCGATGATATCCCTTTTATAATATTTTCTTCGAGTGGAAAATCAATTTTTCTTCGTTTGCTTTTGATTTTCTGATTTTCCTGTTCAATCTCAGTGGGATGTGAAAAAGCCATGACGGGACGAGGGAAGGGGGGAATCGTGTTCCCATTTTTAAGGCTGATTAGATTTGTGTCAGCAGAAGAATGGCTCGGTCATAATACGGTACGGACCCTGCCTAACGACCGACGAATCTAAATTATTAAACTCAATTTTCTGCCTCCTCCCAGTTGTCGCGCTGGACTTTGTTGACGTTCGGGGTTCAAAAGCTGTTGTTGATGTGAGCCATTCTTCATCACACACATTTACATTTCACTGAAACAGTCGTTTTTTTTGGGTCTCTCCATCAACGGAAACAACTCCGGATGTCCTGAGTGTGACAAACAATTACCGCCTTTTGTTAGGCCGAGTGCCGAGTGGCTACTGCAGCAGAGTTCCTAGACTCCTAGCAAGCAACTTTCAAAAGACAGAAATCCATCCGAAAACAGATATCAATGGTACTCGTTGTAAACTGGATGCCTTTGCACAGGCTCGACCGAGACTGGAGAGTTTAGAGTTACCACTGGAAGCGATCCATTTCTCGAAAGGAAAGCCTCGAACTCTGGTAACTCCACGTAACATTGAACCACTTCAACGCAGGCGACAGTAGCGGTCAGGAAACCAGCAGACAACCCATCCGGACATTGATATGAAAAAAATAAAATGCCACAGCATTCTGGTCCTGTTGTTGATTAGACCGATGATGGTGTACAACACCATCCCGTTCTGACTGTTTCATGAAACTTACACCACCGAGGCAGCACGATGCACTTTTGAATATTCGGTGCTGAGCACGTGGTTTTACACAGTGAATGGATTTTCGGCCGAATAGCAGCAGAGGAGAAGAATCGTGAACATCCTCCATTGTCTGGCCAGATTTTCATTCGGCACGGTAGGCAGGGAAAATTTAAATATGTACATAGGCTTTTCAGCTGGGTCGGTTTACAGACATGTAGACAGCTGTTTTGCGGAGATTTTCAACTGGGAAAATGAATTTTCCGGTGGAGCTCGGTGGCCAGATTTCTACATAGGTACATCGCTGGTACAAATATCAATTTTAGCCTTTCAAAATTCCTGCGATTATGAAAGTGCTGTGTCATGTGGAATTTGGTCTGTCAATCTTCTCGGTCTTATACCGTCGGAATTGCTTTGCTAACAGCTTCCGAAAATGGTCCCCATTATCATCCAGCATTACGGTTGGGGAGCAAATTTACGGGTTTCAGCATAGGTTACCTACATTCTTTCTTTTTTTTATGGCATCAGCAACAAGTTAACCATGCCCAGTGATGAGGGTTTAGGAGGATGTGATTTTCGTTGTTATTTTTCTGGTCATCATTGATGAACTAACATGTTTGGTTTCGTAGTAAATACCCAATGGTTACTCATAGACAACCAGAGTGTGTGAAATGTGAAATATGAAAGATGAGTCCAGATACGTACAAATGTACCTGAGACCTTAGCAGTGATCGGAAAAACTCATAAACTCAAATCTCATGCATGAGTTTATGCGCCCATGAGTTTTGCCTTGCAAAATTCAACGTCGCAAAAATCACCGATGAGTTTTCAGGTTCAAAAAATCATTGCTCTATATTTTGGCGTAATTCATTGTAATGACTATTGTTTATGCATCAGGGGTTGAAGACCTAACACAACATGCATATCAATTGACGTTTGAGTGGTTTTTATGAGTTCAAAGCAGGAATGATTTTTCGGCGTTATGAGTGTGAGTGCGTGAATATGCATGAGAATCTCAAGCGTGAAATTTGTTTGCCACATTCGCACGCGAGTTTATTCGCGTAGGGAGGCTCAATGAATGAGATTTGAGAATGATTTTCCGAACACTGGACCTGAGCTTGGATGGTGGCTAGTTAAGTACAATCAAGGGGCTAGGTGGGATAACAATCTAAGTGGCGCGAAGGGGGTGGGGGGCTCCCTTAGCTCAGTCGGTAAAGGCATAGCTACAAAGCAAGACCATGCTGGAGGTGGCTGGGTTCAATTCCCGGTCCGGTCTAGGAATTTTTCGGGTTGGAAAATTTCTCGACTTCCCTGGGCATACAAGTATGATTGGACTTGCCACACAATTATACCAATGCAAAAATGGTACAGGCATCGGAAGCTCTCAATTAATAACTATAGAAATGCATCTAGAACACTAAGTTGAGAGCACGCAATAAGCTAATATGCGATATGCAATAAGCTTGAAATGCGAAGAAGAAAAAGAAGAAGAAGAAGAAGAGGCGCGAAGGTTCGTTTTAACGTTTTTGATGCTGGTGAAAAATGAAACGACCTAGTGTGACTTCGATCGCACGTGAACTATTGTTCGGTTGGTGTGATGAGCCATGCTTTTGTTAATGTGCATGTGGTGTGTTTTGAAAAATATTAGAGGTCACGTTCGCGAATGAACATGCAGGATTAGCGCTTGGTTAAATTGTTTATTGTCGTGTGTAATTCTTCTTTAAATGGAAGACAGTCATACAAGCAAATGTTTTGAGGAAAATCAAGGAAAATTTTGCTTACTCAATAAGCAACCGTACTTTCTACTATTTTGAGAGAGAAATGCTACTCAATTTTGAGTTAATCTCATCGACCGTGTGACAACCGCCAAATCCACAGGTGAACTGAAAATCGCATAGAACCACGGCGGGAGTTCCACAAGACTCCATTCTAGGTCCCACGCTGTGGAACGGAATGTACAATGGCATGCTGACGCTCAAGCTGCCCAAATGAGTTGAGATCGTTGGCTTTTGACGGTAACCGGTGAGACGCTGAAAGAAGTGGAAATGTTGGTGGCCGAGGCGATAGATACGATTGGTAACTGGATGCAAGGAGCGAAGCTGCAGATAGCCCACCACAAAACAGAAGTGATGTTGGTCAGTAACTGTAAAGCAGTGCAGCGGGCAGAAATCACCGTTGAAGAACACACCATTGCTTCGAAGCGCGTGCTGAAGTATCTGGGAGTGATGATCGACGACCGGCTAGACTTCAACAGCCACATCGAATATGCTTACGAGAAGGCGGCAAAGGTCATCAACGCAATAGCCAGAATCATGCCGAACAATTATAGTCCAAGCAGCAGCAAGAGGCGTCTTCTGGCTAGACTGTCCTTATCGATACTAAGGTACGGAAGTCCAGCCTGGATTGAAGCGCTAAAAACGAAGCAGAACCAAAGGAAATTGAGCAGTACGTTCCGGCTCATGGCCATGCGAGTCGTGAGTGCGTACAGAACCATTTCGATGGAGGCAGTATGCGTTATCGCTGGTATGGCGGAGGACTACGAGTGCTATATGACGAGAGAAACCAGAGGAGTACGAAAAATGGTGAGAACGGAGTCGATGGCTAAGTGGCAGCAGGAGTGGGATGCAGCAGAGAACGGTAGATGGACACACAGGCTAATACCGACTCTTTCGACCTGGGTGAACAGGAAGCATGGAGAAGTCAACTTCCACTTGACGCAGTTCCTGTCTGGTCATGGCTGCTTCAGGAAGTACCTGCATCGGTTCGGACACACAATGTCACCCTTCTGAATGTGGAAGAATCACCAGAGCACGTGGTCTTCGAATGTCCTTGATTTGATGCTGTGCGAGAGGAGATGCTCGCCCTTAGCGCGGAGAATGTCGTCGAAGAAATGTGTCGAGAGGAGGGGACCTTTAACGCCGTCAGCAGAGCAGTAATGCAGATCATGTCAGCGCTGCAACAAAAATGGCGAGAAGACCAGCTAGAAAGTAGTAATGTGCTCACTCAAGTGCGAAGTGAAAGCTGAAGCTGTCAGAGTAGGCTGAATCACCACCGGGGCTTAGCCGAGTAGAACGTGATGCTGGGAGCTAAATAGCTCACAAATTGAAGAGACGATCAGCGAAGTGGAAGCGCCAGTTATCTGAGGTAAATTGAGGTGCGTAATACACAGCCCCCTCCAAAATAATACGACAAGTGGTTCCGGGGGAAAAAGGGCAAGGCGTCCAAGGAGGTTTTAGTGCGGTAAGAATCCCACACACCATGTCACCGCAACCGTGCGCCCGGTCGTCAAGCCATGATGGCCTTTTAAAGGTTTCCTCATTGCTAAAACACAGGTGAACTGAAACAAAACGTACGGGTAAGCTCTTAATCGTATTGTATCTCTCTCTGTGTTCTCTCGATAGTCATAGCAAACAAACACCAAACAAATCTTACATCAAATCTGAATCAAATGGTGTGAAAATAATTGAAATCCATCAATAAATGACCAAGATATAAGCGTTTAAAACCTGACACTATTTCGTCACAGAGTTTTTCGATTTGCACCTACGTCAAATTTAACAGTAGTGATGGCCTATTATATCCAACACAGAACTGCAATTTTCAGTTAAATGTTGATAAAACGATGTTTTCACCAGACACTAACACCACCTACTAAGTCAGTTCGGAATTAAATTGTTAACCATTTCAAACAGATTGGTGCATAGAACAATATAAGTGAAGACATGTATAATTTTGGAGCTAAAGTTTCTCGACAGTAATAAAAAATGGAACTGATCTGCGTTAATAGGTTAAAGGGAATACCAAGAGGAGGCTTTGGGAGTGCTAATCTAAATTTCAAGGAGGAAAAACCAGAGAATTCCTGAATACCTAGTACTGTTTAGATTTCCAAGACAATTCTAAAAAAGAACCCAAGGAAATTCTTAGAAATATATAAAAGATTAATTTCCCAAGGGTAGCCTTTACAGGGGCCTCCCTACCGGCACCGGTGGTGTAGTAGTAAGCGTGATTACCTCTCATCCCAGCAGGCTTGAGTTCAATCCCAGTCGGCGCCACCAGGATGTTCTGAGGCATACATCTCTGATCACGGCTTCCTTCCGTTGGTACTCGGTTCATGAGTTGATGGGTCGATAGGCAGGATCCAGGTGCGGGAGCTACCTGTCGTCGGTAGCATTGGTGCTCAGCACGGAAAACAAATCAAGGAAAAATGGGGCCTCTTTAAGCTCAGTCAGTAAAAGGCGCAGCTACAAAGCGGTCCGGTCAAGAAATGTTTTGGGTTGGATAATTTTGCGACTTCCCTGGGCATAGAGTATGATTGTACTTGCCACACAATTATACTAATGCAAAAATGGTACAGCCATCGAAAGCTCTCAATTAATGACTGTGAAAGCGCATATAAAATACTAACTTGAGAGCACTCAATAAGTTAACATGCGATCAGCAATAAGCTTGAAATTGTGAAGAAGACAAAAAAAAAGAATAAAATAAGAAGAATTATAAGATTTTACAGAGAATTATGGAGAGCATCTTAAAGGAATTATCGCTAGGATTATTGAGAACACTAAGTCAAAAAATCCAAGAAAGGTTTCCTAAAGCAGGGCTGGTAGTGCTGATGCGATATAATAGTAGTGACTTTAGTGACTAAAATTACGGAAATAGTGACCAAATAGTGACTTGTAAATACTAAATAAGAAACCATTTATATGGTTACATAGAAATTCAAATACAGTTTGATATGTCATGGAACTTAAAATCAAATATCATAAATTCCTCTAGTTTAATCGAATCTCACAACGAAATCTCCTGTGAAGAGCATTTGAAGTGACTTGAGTAATTTACTTTTGCTTACGTGATACATGATGACATGATTCCCATTTTTTATGATCTTGAATTTGATTCTGCGTTCGAAATCTTTAAAATTTTGATATATATATAGGTAGGCAACTTTGATAATTCGCTAAGAACTTTTCAAAATGATCTCAAGAACATTTTCAGAATGATGTCAAGAACATTTTTAGAATAATTCCCCTTCTCTTAAGCTTAGAGGCAAATAAGGTTTTACAAAAATAATATTGTATTCTTGAAATTCTTTGCAGAACAATCAACAAAATTCTTGGAAATAGATTATTTTCGTATTTGGAAATATCAGATTTAAAGTGGACATTTTATACGATAGATGAGGAGATGAAAGCAAAGCGTTGATAGTTCCGTGATATAATGGCAGTGAGAAATTTGTATATAGAAAGTAGAAAGCGAACAAACGACAATTTTGAGGAAGGTGCGAATCGGGTAGAGCATCTCCTTTACCAAGCTCATCCGTTAATGAGGGATGGTGAGGGGTGTTTCCCCCTGCCACCACTGGCAAAAGGGATGATCGCCGATTTGCTCATGTGCCTCCGATGTGCGGAAACAGTTCTATCGATTGTTTCACACTAGAGATGAACTAGCCTAAGGCTAAAAATCTCTGAAAAAAAAAAAAAAAAAAAAAAAAAAAAAAAAAAGATTGTTTCACACTCAAGTCGCCATCTGACGTAAACAACTACCCGATTCTTACCTTCCTCAAAATTGTAATTCGCTCGCTTTCTACTTTGTATATACACTTGTCACACTGCCGTACTATAACGGAACTATCAACTCTATAATTTAATCTCCTCATCTATCGTATAAAATCTCCATTTTAAGTAGGATATTCGACGTTAAACAACTCCGACTATGTAAATCGTTAAATTCACGCATGAAATATTAACACATATGATTAGTTAGAGTAGATTATTTTCGTTTTTTATTGATTCTTCTAGGAGCTCCCTGAAGGCTCCTTCCATAAATCTATTTTAAATTTATTTGAATTCTCTTTTGAATTGCCATGCCATTGACCTCAGAATTTTCATAAATTTCTGCTTAGATTGATCTTGGACTCCTCCCCTGCATTCAATTGGAAATTCAATTCGTATTCTCCTTAGAATTCCCAAAGTATTTCTAAATTTTTCTAAATTCTAAAAACAAAAATTCATCACAGAATAACTTTGACAATCTTCTCAGAATTCCTTTGAGAACCCTCAAAATTCTATTCCATTGGAATTCTTCTCAGAATTTATTTTGAAATCTTTTGGAAGTATCTTCAGAACTCTCTTGGAAGTATCTTCAAAAATCACCCCAAAATTCTTTTAGAACTATCCGCAGAGATCATCTGTGGAGTTCATGGGATTTTCATGGAATTTACATCAGAGCTCCCCTTAAGCAAAATTTCAGAACGAATTTTGAATTCTTATTAGAATTTGACCTAGAATCCTCATCTAATCATCAAAGTATTCTTCTCAGAACCCTCGTTTAAATGCACTCTCAATTATATTGGAATTATTTCCAAAATTGTTTCTGAGCTGAATTTTGCGTCTCTAATAATTTAAACAATAATCAAAAGCGACGCTCGTATGTGTTAAGCCAAGTTTAACTATGTAGGTATACCTGGCTTAAGATTTAAGCGGAGATGAAGAAATCGGCCCTCAGAGCACTTAATTTTACATGAGACTTTCGTAGTCTGTACTTTGGTATTCTTCTCTGATATATCTTGGTGTCTTCCATAATTCTCTTAAATTTACTTTGGATTTTTTAAAGTTCTTAATCATCCTTGAAAGACTTTTGAAAATCTATCACAGACAAATACCTTTGAAAAGTTTCCTAGGTTTACAATTTATTTTCTGAGAAAGGAGGTATATTTTCCCCGATTTTGAATTGAAATTTAAAGGCCCACGCACATTTGATCCGGATCGGACGCGTTGCGGTAAAGTGACAGCAAAACTTATTGTCTAACTGTCACATTTACGACAACGCAACGCAAATGGGTCTAATGTGGGTGGCCCTTAAGGCATTTTCCAATAGTTTTCCTGGTGTTCTAAAGTTTTGCGGTTCACTTGTCACCCTGGTAAAAAAAAATTCAATTTTTTTAACTTTGTTAAAGCTACTTTGTTAAAGCAAATGTAGACTTTCTTAGTGCCATGTACCCAATTTAAACATTTCGTTGATATTTTTAAATTTCACTCTATTTTAGTAGTGAAAAAGTGACTTTAGTGACTTTTTTTTAGGGAAATAGTGACTTTAGTGACTTTTTGGTGTAAAAAGTGACTTTTTAGTGACTAACTTCAAAATATTGACCAAGTCACTAAAAAGTGACCTGCTGCTGCTACCAGCCCTGCTAAAGAAATATGAAGAATTTCTAAGGTTATTTATTATTATTATTATCTCTATTTAGGAGATTTTCAGCCGCAGGCTGGTTCATCTCCGTGGAATTTCTGAAGAATTTATAAGATGAACCGGGGGAATCCTGAAAGCAAATTTCAAGAAATTTTGCGGTGATTCTTTACAGGATATCAATGGAATTTTCACAATAGAATTACCACAAGATGTCTTCAGAATTGGTTTCAGGATTCGCCATAATCATCTGACGAGTCGGAATCATTATATTTCAGTGAGGTTATTCCCAGGTTTTTCTCGGTTGGTTTCGATTCACGATTGATTCGTTTTCCCGGATGAGTGGCCAGTCTGCTAGCAATAAATCTTCAAAACACCTAGGAAGTGCGATAAAAATCACAAATGTGCAAGACTAAAAGTTCACAACACATGTAACACTCAATATTTGTTAAATGTGTATGAAGTCTTAAGAAATCTTCCCGCTACAAACAAATTCATGTTTTGCAACGAAAACATTTATCAGAACATCTCTCCGTCTGAAGTCCCGTCCCTTATCTGCTGCGGGGGCACTAATTTTCACTGTACCATTGTCTTGTTTCGAAACCTCTCCATGAGTTCTAATCCCACAGCACAAACTGCACCCTGTTCAACTCCTAACCCTGCACCAGTGCATTCACAGCAAATGTTGAGAATTTAATTGTACAACAAACACTTGTACACAGATAAGCTCATGTAGGTACCATCGTCGCTATTGTGTTATCGCTTTCATGTACTTATACCTATGCTTAACCGCCACATGACTCTCGACAGTACAAGCCTTTTCAACTTTTCCTTCCTTCATCCACTCAGTTGGGGGGGAAAAGTGGCGAAAGCCATGCCACGAATTTAACATCGAGAATTAGCACCCTGATTTCGGTGGTTTTCGCGCATCAATTCAAAATCCTTTCACCCACCTTGTCTCATCCGAAAATATCCCGTTTGGGTTCGACAAGCTCCGATCGAAGCCTCGCGGGAGGCGAAAGGAAGAGGAGTAATTGCTTTGTCCGATGGAATGCGGTGGCATGCTTTGGAAAGCCTTGCTTAACATTTGTGCTATTTCGCAAAATCTTCTTTTCTCGAAAGATTTTTCGCTTCGGGTAAGAATTTCGCCTTCCCCCTTCTCGCTCATTTCGTCCAGTTTTCCGCTGTAAGAACTGCGTATTTCTCACGCAGCTCACAAAGTGAAGATAAATCGTCATCCTACCAGTGCAAGCCCAAACGTAGAAACCGGCATCTGTGGGTGGAAATCTAATGCAGAGCTGTCAAGAAGCACCTTGACAAAAGTGGTTCTTTCATATGAGCCGCACACCGAGCGAACGAGAGTGATTCATTTTGCCACATGGAATGCGGGTAGTGCTGCTTGCTTTCCGCTGGGCACATGTGTGATAAGCGACATGCGGTGAAAATGAACTCCCTCTCTCTCTCTCTCTCATTGACGGCAACTGAGCTCGAAATGTGTGGCATACGGAAATTTCACACTTCATCATGATGTTTTCCTTCGACCATGCGATTCCTAACGGTTTCAATCCTGAGGAAGCGGAAGCCCTGTATCGGTTGACGTAGCAACTCGAAAGCATTTTTTGCATTTCGTTTCACCTGAACAGATCTAAAATGTCACTCCCGAAAGCAACACGTGTGTGCCGTGCCCTCAGAAAGAACCAAATCTTCCTAGCGAAACACAGAAATTCCAACGCCGCCATCGGGTAGCTTGTGATAAATGCAAGCTGGCATGACTCGTCGACGCGTACTCATTTCTCACAGGGATTTTCCGGGGAGAAGGACAGTCGAAATGGAGAAAATGTAGAACCAAAAGCAGAAACGGTAATCTTCCGAAAGCCCCCATCGTCATGTTGCATGCCAGAAATAAAAAAAAAAAAGGTTTCAAGTGACGGAAATGGAAATATTGCTCGGTATTTATCTCCCGTTTTTGGACAACCAAAACTCCACGGCTTCGTTGTTGAGTATGTTTTTGTGAGAATGAGAGTAGAAGGGAGGGGGGGGGGGGGAAGCTGCCAGGATCAAATCAGCATTCTACTTTCTGCCTCATACGGAGAAAAGAAGCTCAAAAGTAGGGTTTCAGTTGGCGCAGATACGTCCGGAGAGATGAGAAGTAAGCAAATGTCGAACGGCGGAAGAAAAAAAATGGACATCGTTAGCCTTTGGTTTCGAGTTTCCTGGGGATTTGTAGCAAGCAAATAAGCCGATTTTGTTGAACTCATGAGCATCGGGGAGTTGATTGGGTCGATGGATTGCGAAGCAACTTGCTTTGAATGTAGTAAAATTTTCTGGTGGAAAATCACGCGGCCGTTCAATCTGACTCAGTGACTAAGTAAAATTGTATTGCTTTCTGAATCATTTATTTGAAAATCCGCAAAAGTCCATTTGATACCAATGTCGGAAAACACAAAAAAAAAATAACTGAGGTCCTATGTGGCTGCTCTACTAATAAATATTATGCACCCTTATTTAACCTTCTTAATGTATTAAAGGGTGATACGGTCAAAATTTGGTCAAGGGAAAACGCGTGTAAATCGGTGAAATCGTTTATTTAAAAAATCAAATTAAATTTCTTTTTCAAGTTCAATTAGTATAAAATTCAGGAAAAATATTCAGTTAGGCTTCCGCTTTTCCAAATCCGAATTGCCGGGCCTTACGCTTGACCCCTGCCATCAGATTTTGTACAGCCACCTTGTCCACCTTCTTCGCCGCAGAAAGCCAGTTTGCCTTGAACTGCTGCTCGCCCTTAGCAGTTTTTTTGGTCTTCTTTAGGTTCCGCTTGACAATAGTCCAGTATTTCTCAATTGGGCGGAGCTCTGGCGTGTTGGGAGGGTTCTTGTCCTTGGGAACCACCTGCACGTTGTTGGCGGCGTACCACTCCATGGCCTTTTTACCGTAATGGCAAGATGCCAAATCCGGCCTAAACAGTACGGAACAACCGTGTTTCTTCAGGAAAGGCAGCAGACGTTTATTCAAACACTCTTTCACGTAAATTTCTTGGTTGACAGTCCCGGAAGCTATGAAAATGCTGCTTTTCAAGCCACAGGTACAGATGGCTTGCCAAACCAGATATTTCTTTGCGAACTTTGACAGTTTCATGTGCTTGAAAACATCTGCTACCTTTCCCCTTCCTTTTGCCGTATAAAACTCCTGTCCCGGAAGCTGCTTGTAGTCGGCTTTGACGTAGGTTTCGTCGTCCATTACCACGCAGTCAAACTTCGTCAGCATCGTCGTGTACAGCCTCCGGGATCGCGCTTTGGCCGTCGTATTTTGTTTATCATCGCGATTTGGAGTCACTACCTTCTTGTAAGTCGATAGTCCGGCTCGTTTTTTGGCTCGATGCACGGTTGTAGACGATACACCCAGCTTATTTGCGGCATCTCGGAGAGAGAGGTTAGGGTTTCGCTTGAAACTACCGGCAACTCTCTTTGTCGTCTCAGCGGCTTCCGGTTTTCGATTTCCCCCCGATCCAGACCTCCTGGCTGTCGACAAACGTTCCCCAAACACTTTAATTACATTTGTAACGGTTGATTTGGCAACTTTTAGCGATTTTGCCAACTTTGCGTGCGAGTAGCTCGGATTTTCGCGATGCGCGAGCAAAATTTTGATACGCTGCTCTTCTTGCTTGGACGGCATTTTGACAACTGAAGAGTGAATTCCAAAATCAAAATAGGAGCAACATTCTACACACACACACCTTCAAAATGAGGGGTGTTCAGGTTTTTTAAATGCAAAATTGAAAGAAATACGTCAAATTGATATTGACCAAATTTTGACCGTATCACCCTTTAGGAAAAAGTTACACATTGTGCATTAGCGGGTCGAAAAAGACCCAAACTCCAACTCACTCCCAAAAATCAATTTGTGAACCAATTCTTGATATATTGGCTTCAACTGAAAGATGAAGGTTCCTCGAATGGCACCCTTCCCAAGATTACTCCAATTTGGTCATCGGAACCGGTGCCAGGTATCCTACTTGGCCAAATTGGAAAAATCCTAGCCGTGGTGCCATTCTAGAAAATTTTCTTTTAAGAATCGGTACAAAATTAGATTTTTGAGAGCGAGTTGCAGTCTGGGTTCTTTTAGACCCTAATGCACAATGTGTCACTTTTCTGTAGCGCCACTCCTAGAGGTCTCGAAAAGCTTCTTTTGACAGCAACATGTTCGTTTTCGAATGTTAAGAAAAGTGAGGAAATTTCAGGCCTCTATCATAATTTGTTACAAAGTTACACTTTTTTTTAAGTGATGCCGTTTCAAAAAAGACTCTAATGCACTACCCGAGCAAAGTCGGTTAACAAAATGAAAGCAAATCGATATTAAAGTGTGCAGTTCCTATCATAATGAAAACTCATTTTGATTTCAATTGTTGCGACATAAGTCTGATATCATATTGTGCTTTCATTATGCAGTCAAGACGTTTTAAATGAAAGCAACTTAACTTGAAGTTCTGCTGTTTACGTCTTGTTTAAAATTTAATTGAAATTCATCTGTCGTTGAACTAATGATTATCGTTTATCTGATTTGTTTAACACATTTTAGGTCATTCGTGACTTACCCGCGGTGAGATTGGAGCCTAAGTCTTTCAGCTTGAGAAACATGAATGGTAACCATTTACTCTAGGCCCGTATTCAGTTAAACATTATGAATGCAAAATCAGTAATCAAATTGATTTCATTGAAATCAGGATTAGTTTTCCGTTTGCTTCAACAGTGTAAAATTTTGCTCTCATTTTTGCTGTGTTAAGTCAACCAAAATGAGATCAACTGGAGTATTCAAAATAAGTTAAATCATAACAGCAAATTTTGATTTCAATTTGATCTTCAGCTTTGCTCGGGTAGGAGGGGTACCCGAGCAAAGCCGGATATCAAAATAATTTCAAAATGATATCAAATTATGTTTTTGAAATCATAATGCTAACATATTTTGATATACTATTTTTTAATTTCAGTTGAGTTTATATTTTGACATTTATTTGATATTTCTAAAATAAATAATTAAAAACAAAAATTGATATTTTTTTAAAAGAGCTTCCACATTTATCTTTTTTTTCTTACGAGTCAATCAGCATGCTTGCTATTTTCTTTATGAACATCACAAAGACAATTCAAGCTGAACATTGCATTGCTAATAGATTCTCTTCGTCGACATTTTCTTTCGTTAATAACTTGAGTACAAAACCGTTTCTTGTTGTGTTTATCGTATTAGATGCTAGATAAAAGCTTCTTTTACAATAAAACAGCAAAAAAGGTTATCTTCCATTTAATTCCACTTAATTAATTTTGGTATCCAGGACAGATACGTATTTCGACTACAATGTGCAGTCTTCATCAGTGTCATTCCCACTAAAGAACTTATCAAAATCTAACCCCCTTAAGTACTCATCACCTAGGTAAAAAAGTCAAGATCATAGGTATAAAAATGAAACTACAATGTGTTGAATCGGAACCTACCTAACTAATAAAAACCAAAGATTTAAGTAAGCTAAAGGAGAAAAATCTATACAACTCTCTAATAAGGAAAATCCCCAAAGGCTTGGTAGCCATCATAATGAAGTAATGAAATTGGGTTGTTAGCGGAATGCTAAATAAAACAGCAAAAAAGGTTATCTTCCATTTAATTCCACTTAATTAATTTTGTTATCCATGACAGATACGTATTTCAACTACAATGTGCAGTCTTCATCAGTGTCATTCCCACTAAAAAGTTACTTTTACAGATCTGTATGCTGAAAATACCTGGGAATGTCTTTACATGGCCGTAAAGATACAAAGAGAAAGTCGACGAAGAGATTCTGCCAATGTTACTTAGGACCTAATGCAATGCTCAGCTTGAATTATGATTTGTACAGTTATATTTTACAACATTTATTGATATTAATTTACCTGCGAATTCAATTTACTAAACGATATGATATAAGATAGATATCGATAGAACTGATTGAAATATAGGTTTGTTTTTATTTTGAATAAATGAAAACTTATTGATAACATTTTTTTATTTTGAATCTTGATATCAACCAATAGATTTCAAAACATTCAGATTACTAAATTTGATATCATGATATCAAAATAATAACTAATTTAGTTTTTTTTATTTATTGTTTTCCTACCATAGTTATAATAACATATTGATAACTTATTTTGTTTACAATTAACGAAATTACTGATATCAAAACGCATACATGGACTTGTTATCAAGAAAACATGATTAGTTATCTTTTTGATATCCTTCATATAACATTTAGATCTCATTTTTGTTATGATTACTGTTAACTCGACCACACGGTAGGCAAAATATGTTATCACGAACGCTTATAGGGTATACGTCCCTAACCTCGGTCTAATATGCAGCCATCGATTACGTTTTTAATCATAACTCATCAATGAATTTACCTGCAAACGATATTCTACTGCTAAATGGTATGCTTAGATATGCTTATCATGTCGTTTGCTATCAGAAACCACGAAAAGTTGAAAAACTTACTTTTTTTAAGACAATAACTCACGAGGGAAATGTATGTAATATGGGTCTATTGTCCCCAAATTGGGTCTATTTATGGATGCAACTTCGTCCTATCTTGTTTGATCCTCAAAAAAACGCTCTTGGTAACGTTTTCTGATGTATTTTTTTTTATCACTATCACTGTTAACTTAATGCTCTTCATTCCTCAAAACATTTCTTAGAGAAAATTTTACGAAAACTACATTAAATCACTCAATTTAAAAATTAAAAATTAAAAATTTCGCTTATCGTCTTTTGACCGCAGAATATCTAAATCAGAACATTGTGATGTTCATTATACAGGTTTGGCAGAAAAAAATCTCCCTTCCTGTTCGTTCCTTATCATCCAAATGCAAAACAACATTGTTGACGTTACTCTTATTGCTATATGCTGTCAAATGAATTTCATGGGCCATAGTTAGGAACATAGAAAAGAAATGTGTCCCTAAAGTTGGGTCCATGTTTTACTTGTGAAAACGTTGTTAAACAATTAAAATAAACATAAAATATTCAAACAGCAACTGTAAGTTTTACGTCTAGTGTGTATTATCAGGTAATTCCAATCAATAAATGCCATAATCAGGCCATTTGATGATCGTCAGTCAACCTTCCCATCTTAACCTTATAAGTCATGGCGGCTAAAAACTCCGAACATTGTGATATTCTCAACCAGTTTTATTACTTACGAGAGCTGAAAATGTATTGAAATGTTGTGATATAAATTGATTTGTGTGTGGTACACATTTATCAACCATCAGTGATCAATATTTTCCTTATTTTTTGTGTAATATTCCTTAATTAATTATTTATTTGCGTGATAGGCCGAATGAAAGGACTAGACCCACATTACATACCGTAACCCTATCAAAATTTCAAAATAAGTTTTCATTTTGTTTTCATTTTCTGCTCGGTTAATCATTTCACTCGTCCAACTTTGCTGATATTTAACCGGATCCATAAACTGCTAAAAGGTAGTTTTCAATAAAAAATATTACTTATGCGGTTTCTCAAATAAATAATTCATCTCTTTTTCCATCACGGAAATTTTTCTCAGTTGCTGTCATAAGAGTGGAGAGCTCTGAGTTGCCCCACTTTTTACGACAACTGAGTAAAATTTGAATAGTCATACAATTTTACTTAGTCGCTCAGTCGGATTCCTCGGCCGTGCAGCAATCGGTTTAGGAAAAATATTATCAATATCAATTCTATCCTGATGAATGTGGGCGTCTTAGTGGAATACCTGTATAATGAGAGAGAGAAGGATTAGTATTTTCCATTTAATTCCACTACTTTATTTGCTTATCCTTGACAGATACGCGTATTTCGTCTACAATGTGCAGACTTCTTCAGTGTCTTGTACTAATACTCGAGTATTAGTACAAGACACTGAAGAAGTCTGCACATTGTAGACGAAATACGCGTATCTGTCAAGGATAAGCAAATAAAGTAGTGGAATTAAATGGAAAATATTAATCCTTCTCTCTCTCATTATATTATCAATTCTATACTAATATCAACATGAAGCTTTAGTGAATAGCAGTGCCGGTGGTGTAGTGGTAAGCGTGATTGCCTCTCACCCCAAAATGCCTGAGTTCAATCCCAGTCGGCGCCGCCGATATTTTCTGAGACATAAAATCTTTGAGCACGCCTTCCTTCGGAAGGGAATTAAAAGCGGTGGTCCCCGGTCTATGAGCTGATAGGTCGATAGGTATGATTCAGGAGTGGGATCTGCCTTTCTAGGGTCGGTAGCATTGGCTTCGTACGGAAAAAAAAATCAACGGAAAACAAATCAAGGAAAAAAAGAAGCTTTAGTGCGATAATTTATTAGCTAGAGAAAGATCTGAAGAGTATAGATTGATAGTTCCGATAGTTGAAATCGTTCAAGATTATGAGGCTAAAAATTTCAAAGTGTTACAATACTAAATGTGTGATCTCAAGCTGGGAAATATCTGGGTGTTCATTCCCAGATATGTACTCATTTTCCAGATTCTGTTTCGTGAAAAGTTAAGTTGCCAACGTTATAAATTCCCGGATATTCCCCGGTCGTTTTCTATTCCCGGTAAATTCCCGGTTCTCTGGATTTCCTTCAGTGGCCACCCCGATATAGTGATCTAGATCAAAACAAATGATCTCAAAAGTTCGCTCTTGTTCACCTGAATAACATTGACTTGAGTTTTAGGAGTGATGAGGATTTGTACGATAAGATGCTTCTAACAAAATACAATACTGATCTAAACCAAAATTAGGTAATCAAGGTCAGTGCTAATGGTAGCCAGAGATAGCTCCTATCTATCTGAGAAATTTTGAGAATGATATCTTATGATTACTCTTATCCACCTGAACAACTTTTCTGAAGACACCAAACCTCTATGAATAGAGTTTTAGGAGTTAGGAGGTTTTGTTTGAAAGATGCTTCTTCCAAAAGGTAAAACTGATCTAAATCAAAATTAAATTATCAAGATCAGTTCTAATGTTATCAAAACAATAGCTTTGTTATATTTGGAAAACTTTGATGATGATTTCATTATAATAGCATGCTTCCGCAAAAGAAAGAACTGATCTAGATCAAAATATAGTGATCTACATAAAACCGGATGAACTCAAAAGAGTACTCTTATGCACCTGAACAAGTTTGCCGGAAACATCAAACCAAAAGATCAAAATGATCTAGATCACCTTATTTAGATATAAATATAGTGATCTAGATCAAATATAATGATCTCTAAAGATTACTCTTATCCACCTGAACAACTTTGCTGGAGACACCAAACCTCTATGACTAGTACTGTTTGAAAAAATGCTTCTTGCGAAAGGTAAAACTGATCTAGATCAAAATTAAATTACCAAGGTCAGTTCTTATGGTATCAAAAAAATTACTTTGTTATATTTGGAAAACTTTGGTGAAGATTTTATTCTAAAAGCGTACTCCCTAAAAAGATAGAACTGATCTAGATAAAAATTTAGTGATCTACATCAATCCCAATGAACTCAAAAGATTACTCGTATGCACCTGAACAGCTTTGTCGAAAACATCAAACCTCTATGACTTTAATTTGAGGAGTTGGGAAGTTTTGTTCGATAAAATGCTTCTTCTGAAAGGTAAAATTGATCTAGATTGAAATCAAATTATCAAGGTCAGTTCTAATGGTATCAAAAAATAGCTTTGTTCTATTTGGAAAACTTTGATGAAGATTTCATTCTAATAGCATGCTTCCTCAACATATATAACTGATCTAGATCAAAATATAGTGATCTAGATCAGAACGAATGATCTCAAAAGATTACTCTTATGCACCTGAACAACTTTGACCAAGACACCAAATCTCTATGACTTGAATTTTATGAGTTATGAGGTTTTTCCGGATAAGATGCTTCTACCAAAAGGTAAAACTGATCTAGATCAAAATTTAGTAGTTAAGGCCAGTTCTTATGGTATCAAAATATATCTCTATTCTTTCTGGAAAAAAATTGTTGGAGATTTTGTTTCAATAGCGTGGTTCTTAAAAAGATAGAGTTGATCTAGATCAAAATATAGTAAACTAGATCAGAACGAATGATGTCAAAAAATTGATCTTATTCAACTGAATAATATCCCGAAGACATTAAACCTCTGACTAGAATATTAGGCGTTATGAGGTTTTGTCCGATAAGATGCTTCTACCATACGATAGAACTGAACTAGATAAAAATTTAGTGATCAAGGTCAGTTCTAATGGTATCAAAAGATAGCTCTATTTTATCTGGAAAACTTTGTTGGAGATTTTGTTTTAATAGCGTGCTTCCTTAAAGTATAGAGTTGGTCTAGATCAAAATTAAGTAGGCTAGATCAAAACAAATTTTGTAATAAGATAGATCTTATTTACTTAAACAACTCTGCCAAAGACACCAGTTTTTGAATTTTAGGAGTTATGAGTTTTTTTTTCGATAAGATGCTTCTACCAAAAGATAGAACTGATCTAGATCAAAATTTGGCAATCAAGGTCAGTTATAATGGTACCAAAATATAGTTCTTATCTATCTGGATTACTTTGTTGAAGATTTTGTTTTAAAAGCGTGTTCTATCAACCAATAGAGCTGATCTTGATCAAAATGTAGTAATCTGGATCTAAACGAATGATGTCAAAAGATAGATCTTATTCAACTGAATATTATCCTGAAGACATTTAACCTGTACCTAGAATATTAGGCGTTATGAGGTTTTGTCTGATAAGATGCTTCTACCAATGATGTAGATCAAAATTTAGTAATAAAGGTCAGTTCTAATGGTATCAAAAGATTGCTCTATTCTATCTGTAAACTTTGCTGTAGATATTGTTTTTAAAGCGTGCTTTATCAAACAATAGAGCTTATCTTGATCAAAATATACTGATCTGGATCAAAACGAATGATGTCAAAAGATAGATCTTATTCACTTGAACAACTCTGCCGAAGACATCAAAGCTCTATGATTTGAATGTTGGTAGTCATGAGGTTTTGCCCGATAAGATGCTTCTACCAAAAGATATAACTGAGCTAGATCAAAATTAGTTGATCAAGATGAGTTCGAATAGTATCAAAAGATAGCTTTTATCTATCTGGAAAACTTTGTTAAAGATTTTGTTTTAATAGCGTGCTTCCTCAAAAGATTAAGCTGATCTAGATTTAAATACAGTACTCTAAATCACATTATGCCAAAAGATAGATATTATTCACCTAAACTGTCTACCAAATCTCTTTGACTTGAGTTTTAGGAGTTATGAGGTTTTGTCCGTATATTTGATCTGCCCCAGTGCGCTGTTATCTGAAACGGTACACAGCAAAAACAAAAAAAAAATATTACATCCAAGAGGATGCACTTCAATCACGTCGAAAATCTCATGTTATTTTTATGGCCACAAATATAAACAAATGCAGTAAAAGCAGCGTAATGTCAGTTCATGCACTGTATTAATGATAATTTTGTCCTTTTTGGGCAAGTAATATTACACCATATTTTTGAGAGAGATGTGGAGATCGTAGTGAGCTGTGCTCGAAGAGAGACTTAGAAAATTTTCAGCCGTCAATTTTTGCTCCGTTTTTTCTAGACTTTTGTGAAGTTGTAATTAGTGTTCCTTCAACTATTTGCCACCCCAGAGTTCTTAAACCACTGATCATCTCGGAACCTAGCACCATTGGTTGTTCTTTGTGGCTCTTTGTGTTCCTTACAAGTGGGTCAGATTCTCCGTTTAGCAGCCTGAATCCATTCAGCCACAATTGTGCTTTCATCATCTGACTAATCAACTGATTGGCCATACAGGATTTTTGGTTCGCTTGTCCGATACTAAGAATAGGAAAACCTATTTTCGAGCCCAGTCAACCAACCCTTGAGTATGGAGATCACTGTAACAGGACATCGTTCATGGATCAATTTGGTGAGTCCGTTGCAATTTATTCTGGTGCTTATAATTGGCAGGATCCAATATTGGACAGTTTGATGTTTATAAAGTACTATCAGTTAAAACTGTGTTTTTGAGATTTGTCTATATATATTCTTTGGTGCTTCCTACATCGGTTGCAGGACAGTGTTACCGATTTATATTGGATAATCCAAAGCTATGTTGATCATTATAACATTAAATTTTGAATAACAACCCTAATAAACAAATACCATAAACGAACTGTATCTCGGATAGGTAAACCATCCCACATAGGGTTTGGATGATACCCCGAACACGTCGTTAAGCTCTCTTTTATGGTTATTTTTATTAGGGAAATGATAAGACAATCTTATTCAAATGTCGTAATAATACCTCTGACCAAGGAAGAATGATTTATATAGTTTTCATAAAAGTTGACGATACAAATACTAATGAGGAAAGGAATTCCGCATTTCCTTTTCCCAAGTCCTTTTCCTCTCCTTCCCTTCCCTTCTTCTCTTTTCAGAAAGCGAGTAATGGCGCTATAACCATATGCCATATAGGGCTAGGACAAGAGTTAGTGCTCAGGTCCCAACCGCTAGAAGAAAATGGTAGCGAGCAAGGGCGCTATAACCTAGGCGAATACAGCATTCCCTCCGTATAGGTTACGTCCGCACACCGCTCTCTGTTGTCCTTCGACTGAGGTCGGCTGGATCGATTGAGGGATGGCAGTGGGTTGGCGGTGCCGTCCACGCTTGTACGGAGGGAGGACTGTACGCTCGAACACAAGGGGTAAATACCTGTGTTCCATCCCAGGAGATCGGACAATCAAGGAGTGTACATTAACTTTCTTAGCTCTGTCACTCCCAACGATTTATATAGCCTATTTTCAAATCCTGCATACGGAGCGGTTGGTACGGTATGTCCCCGCTCTTTGATTACCTGTGGATTAAATGTTAACCACTGTCTATACTTATTAAGTAGACATGGTAAACATTCACTTCAACAAAAATTAACTAAACGCTACACAGTAGGCCTGGCCGCTTTATTGTTTGTTTCACATCCTTGATGTGCAGCAGGCATTAATAATGACAAGAAAAATGATAGATGTATCATTTTCCAGGATTCTTTCAAGTACTGGCTGTGTATGTGTAGACTAGACTAGACTAGACTAGTAATATTACACCATATTTTTGACACGATTGAAGGGCATCCACTTTGATGTGATATCAAAATAATTTTTTTGCATTTCGATTCATTTTATGCACAGCGAAAAATTAATTTTAATATCACATCAAAGTGGATGCACTTCAATCGTGTCGAAAATATGGTGTAATTTTACTTACCAAAAAGGACAAAATTATCATTAATACAGTGCATGAACTGACATTACGCTGCTTTTACTGCATTTGTTTTTTGTGGCCATACAAACTACATGAGATTTACGACATGATTGAAGTGCATCCTCTTGGATGTAATATTAAAAATAATGTTTTTCTGTGTGGGATTAGTGTTTTAGTAGAAGCTGTTTATAGTTAAATGGATCTTTTTTTTTTGAAATGATGATTAGGGTGGTCCTCATTTTAAGTTAGTGTAGTATATATACAGTTAAATTACCATGCTGCTTGCCAAGCTCCACCCCTGCATGGAAAACTTAATTGCATAAATAAGAGTTCCAACATTTTGTAGTCTGTGAAAGGGAAATCATACATCGTGTGGCATCAATATACATGCCAGAGCTCTTTTAATGAGCACAGAGAGCTTTTTGGTGTATGTTATATTAGGAGTTATAAATCTTTTCG
Organism: Ochlerotatus camptorhynchus; assembly: GCF_037179485.1. NCBI lineage: Eukaryota > Metazoa > Arthropoda > Insecta > Diptera > Culicidae > Ochlerotatus > Ochlerotatus camptorhynchus. The sequence goes on from NW_027040652.1 coordinate 473,220, forward strand.
ACTGATTGCAGTTTGTGACAGTCATCCAATTGGCCATCACCCTTTGCTCTTCCCAGCATTTGAGTTCCATTTTTACCGTACAGTATGATATCCCACAGAATGGTTCTAGGCTTCCCTTCAATGCCACAGTGTCCTGATACCCAATATAAGTTTACTGAGTTCCGTTGGCACAGTTGCCGAAGCGAGAGAATACATTCCCAGACGATCTTTGATGTACATTTGTAAGCACTCAGTGCTTTCAGCGCTGCTTGACTATCAGAAAAAATACAAATATTTGCACATCTGTATTTCCTCCTCAGACAACATGTACACATTCAAGTTTGGATACAATTGAAACACTGTTGGAAAATGTCCCATCGCATCTGAAATATTTGTCCCGGGGCCAAAGATTCCTGCACCTGTTCGTATTCCAGTTTTTGAGCCATCTGTGAAAAGATATGATTGAGCCTTAACGAACGTTAGGACCACAAATTTCCCAATCCGAACGTGTCGTTTCACATGCGTTGAAGGGAATTTCATAGTTGTCCTCTGGTTTCATCCAGTCTCCATTCATACTCATCACTGGTCCTCTTTGGAAGTATTGTAAGATGTTTAGATGACCAACAAGATCACCTGATGGCATGACTTTTTTAGATCTTTTGAGCCTTAGAGCACTTTTTTCCGCTTCTAGTTGCACATGTTCATGCAAGGGCAGCAGATTGAAGATTGCTTCTAATGCTTTTGTGCACACCGCACCCGTTATTGCAATGCATGCTAGACGTTGAAGTTTTGTTAGTTTCCTCTGTGCAGTAGCCTCTTTTGATTTTGGCAACCACACTACCGAAGCATACGCTACTTTCGGACGGATTATTGATGTGTAAATCCACATTATCATTTTTGTTTCCAAGCCCCACTTTCTTCTAATATTTTTGTAGCATGCCCTCAGGGCACTGATTGCTTTGTTAATCACAGAATCAAGCTGAGCATTCCAATTCATCTTGGCGTCCAAAATAACTCCTGGGTATTTCACCTGTTCACTACTAGATGGGTCTGCTCTCCTTCAAGATTGGGACTTTTGATAGATTAATACTTAGGCCCTCTTTAATGCACCAAAACTGGGTTAACTTTAGGGCCTCTTGCATTCTCTCAGAAATGATAACGTCAAACTTTCCTCTTACTATAATGACTATGTCATCCGCAAAGCCCACAACTTTGAAACCTTTTGCTTCCAGGCTTCTTAGAAGATCATCTACAACTAATGACCATAGCAGTGGTGAGAGAACTCCTCCTTAAGGACAACCTTTCGTTGTATTTACTGTTATAGATGACTAGAATATGCTTCGAAACCGAATTATTTCCACTTCTCTCTATTTCTATATGGGGATTTTGATTACTTCCTATCAGCGGAACAGTGCCATCTCTGTGGAAAATTGCCTGACGATATGATAGCTGTGACTGCTTACGGAGTAGAAGATCGTGGGTTTACCAAGCAAACTATCCAACTGCGTAGCATCTATGGGGGTGTCGGTGAGTCACTGGCCTCTCATTAAGTAGATGTTACACCAATAATATCCTTCTTTTCTCCGTAACGAAGAAGATGGATGTGGCTGGCAATGGTAATTGTCATGCTTTTCCTGTTCTGAACTCTGATTGGAAAGCTATTCAATCAGAGTAAGAGCGTTAAAGTAGATACATGACAGTTGCCACGAATTACTTTGCTACAAACGTAACGCAATGCAAGTTTTCTGAAAAATGTAACCACCTATAGCTAAAAAATAAAATTTAGATTTCCGATTTAAGCAAAAATGAGAGCCACCCTAATGATCATTCTTATAAAATGAAGGCTTATTTAATTATAAACATATTCTACGACAACACTAATCCTCTAAACTGAATAGAAACGAAGTATATAGTGTATTCCCACTAAATTTCTATTTCGGACCTCAGGCCTCAGGCGAAAAATAGATCACGTGCGATCGAGGTTATACAGAATAACAAGAGGGGATAATGTGAGAGCACACTTCTCGTTTGTTATCAAGAAACATATGCAAACACTAATTTAATAAAATAACCGATTGACAGTTCGACCAGCATTCCCAGCCATGTTCGCGAGTAGTTTGTTAGTAAATAGCACCCACATACATAAGCATTTTCTCAGTTCAGTAAGCTGCATCAATTGGCAATAATTATAACACTTGTCGTTCTGAACCTCAGATCGATAATCAAAAAATCGACCCTAGGCAACATTTGCTTTAAATGAATATAATTTTTTCAGCATCTGTGTTTACGTGCAAACTACGCTATCAAACCCTACATGGAACGGGAAATTTCATCTTCCGGAAAAAAATATGCGCACTCATAAACTCAGCAGCAATTTTTCTCTCCCGTCATCCAAAGAATGCCATGCATTTATGCGGTACAATTTTGACTTCAACGGCAGCCTCCTACACGTACGGCATCCGTACACATTACGTCTATTTGCAAGCCATACGTTTCCAACCCCACTGTTCAACTCTCTGTCAGATCCACCCATTTGTACCCGTTGCGTTGGATGCCTATAAATCTCCCCATACAGCATCAACCTCGCTACTCCGGGCCTAGAGTTGAATTTAAGGCTGCAACAGGCACTATTGTCTGTGGGTGTGGTGTGTGTGTGTGTGTGTTTGGGAGAACACACGCAAGATGGATGGATAGATTCCAGTGTGTCAGATTTATCTTCTGCGAAGGGAATTCTCATATCCTGGATTTGTGGTGGGTGGGCGGATGGGGGTAGTCGAGCCGAGAGGTTAGTTTTGTTACATGATTTGCCCGCGCATTAGCGTTCGCTAGACTGTTGGTTGAAAGTACTGATAATACCAATTTTGCATGTTCAATATTTTAACAAGGTACTCATTCTTGTGAAAAGAAGCTACGATTTATGAACTACAGTCCAGTCGCCACAACTCGATGTCCACTAACTCGAGTTAGAGTTATAGAACCATAGTAAACCTGAATTTCATGGCTACTAGACATGCAGGTATAGAAAACCTGTTTGAAATACGGAATTGGGTTCTTTAGGAGTATTGAGGTAACTTTATATTCGTAATGTGCATGTTTGGTATTTTGGTACACTGGACCTATTTTAAATAAGTGCGATTACATTGGTGTATGGGAGACAGCTGTCAATTTGTGTTAGTTTAGTGTCAAACAATGAAGTTATAATATTGTTTTAAATCTTGATTTAAAAATCAACATAAAAGTCTATGGATTCGAAAAACATATCGTTGTGCCCAGTAAAAAAAAACTCTTTCCGAAGGTGTAAAAATCCGAAAAAAAATCAAAGTTGAAACAATGTCAACACACTTACCTATATATCATAACAATTGGGTGGTTTAGGGGTTTTGAGGTAAACACATATTCAAAATCTGCATTAAAAATCGAACCGAAATCCAAAATTTTATCAATGTGTGGCGAAATAGTGTTAGGTTTTGAACACTTGTAACTTTGTCATTTATAAATGAAATTAAAATTCAAATACGCCAATCGATAGGAAATAACTCCACCAGTCTGTTGAAATAAATACTTTTCCAATTATCCATAAAAATAAATTTTGCAGAATGTATAAATGAGGATTTTATCACTGATTTCATAAACGTTTTTCCCTAACCCAGTTGTCATAATGGAGTACCACTTGGTTGCACATGGTTCTGCATGAACCTGGAAAGTTATAAAACAGCGCTAGCCCTAGTTTGAAGTACAGTCACCTCAGTATTATGGGCCACCCACAATTATGGGTCTCTTCCATTTGATTAACACGCAGCACTGACTGAACATTATAGTGACTAGCTGGCCCATAATACTGGGGTGACTGTAGTTCGGACTAGGCTTCAGTGGTAGATCTTAATGCCAGTAACGCACCACGAAACGGTTATCTACCAGGCGTTACTGTGAAATTGCGACTTAGTGTGTAGTGCTTTACGATTCTATCTAGTCATACTTATACAACTTCTGGTAGCCTTGGCTGTCACACATTGCCCAGGAAGAAAGCAACCTTGAATTTGACAACGTAAAACTTACACCATTAAAGCACACAATTTACGGCAAAGTTCGTCTCCCCCAGGAGGAGAAACGTAAAATATGTTCCCACTCTAAAGAGCAGCAGCAGCTCAGGAACCGACCGGCAACCTTGAACCTATCAGGGCTTTGCTTGCCTGCTTGCTTGCTGACTGGAACGTTATTAGCTCGTAAGAGCACTTACTTCTTTCTTGTAGAGCTTCTCCGGGGTGAAAAATCCACCCCCGCCCCTCGCCGCACTGAACTTCAACGGTAACGGGCGAAGAAAAGCCATTTGTTACTGTTTATTATTAATTTCAAACAAGGGACACTGTGACCGTAGTCGGAGGTTTAAAATTATGGTCCGATCCTGGTGGAAATCCCCAATAGCTGGGATAACAGCGCTTTTTTTTCTCTCACAAAAAGGATTACAACCCTCTTCCACAATGGCGTCAGAGTGGTTGGTCGAATGGTGATAAGGTCGAACTTAAGAATATATCCTGTCCCAATCCCAGGCAACATAATTTATGGGCGATTTTTTGTTGTTTTCAATTACTTGACCGGAAATGGAGAATCGGATCGGCCTGCTCTCCAACATGCAAGCAATTGCAACATGCTCCATTAGGTCGCTTGACCTAGAATCCTCCTTCGGCATCTTCGTCCGGCCAAGATCTACCGATGCTGCTAGAAAGTGGAAAAGGAAATTGCTTTTAAACACTTCATTTCATTCAGATTAAGGATCCATCTGTTTTCTGGAGGGACTGTCCGGCATGGCACAGCACAGAAAGCTGCTAGTTAGTGTTGATGTTTTTGCTGTTGCTGTGCTGTGTGTCCGCCCACGGTTATCCCGACCAAGGCAATCAACATCCATTATTAATTACGCTTGTAAATCAACCCTGATGAATGTGGGAGTGCTTTTTCCCGTTCTTGAATGGACTGGGCAAATGGTTAGTGTGAAAAAGTATGGAAATTAGAGGCACATCGATTTGAGAAAGTAATTTTCGCTGATGGATTTGATCCTGGAAAGGATTATGATGATTGAAAAAGTTCTCCCTGCGTCAAATCTTCAATCACTTAAAATATTGCAATGGAAATCACAAATCACCGACTCAACAAACCGTTGCGAATTACCTCGAGCATTAACTTTAAGCTGAAATGATTTATAATCAAAGTGGGTTTCTCCTTCTCGTTCATGACGAATGGCGCTCCCGGCACCCACACCGACCCATTTGTCGCATTGTTGTTGTTGGATTGGAGGTGGCACGCTTTCGTTTGCCATTTACCTAGCTTTTACCATACGTTCACGGGACAGTTGGGGATTGTAATTGATGGGTCCCCATAAATCATGTGCGTGCAATGTACACAGCATGTACGGTATCGGATGGAAACATTAACAGGGCTTTGGTTTTATCGTGTAGAGTCCTAAGTGGTTCAATCGAGTGGATATCAGCTGACATGAAAAGCACTTATACACCTGATTTTCCGTGTACTTTCGACTTAGTTTGTGTCTTCACTTATTGCGATAGTTTTCTGAAATGTAATGTTTTCATAATAGATTCTCGCAGTTTCGATACAACGTTACCGAATGAGGAAGAGGACTGCTGAAGTAGTGCTAAAGCAGTCATCAATGGGTTCGTACAGAGGAACGACAATAGTACTGATTCGACAATGGCTGTCAGCCGCAGAGCGTAAAATTATTAACTGCTTAGGCTGAAGCGTTGTTGAAACGGTATCAAATTTGTCACTCGCTAGAACGAAACTTGCAGACTGATTTAATGGATTACATGAAGATGTATTTTTTCATTCCGTAACCCCAACGGAATTATGTTTTGGTAGAACAATCCGTTCAAAGATCCCATCACCACACGATATCGAATCAGCTGCACCGACCAACAAAGTAACGGATAGAGATAGAATTTCAACACAAGTAGAGAAAGGGAAGGAAGATAAGATAAATTATGCTAAATATTCTGAAATACAAGCTGGGGACACAGTGTAAATGAAGAATTTACTACCTGGAAATAAACTGACCACAACATTTGGCACTGATGAATATACCGTTGTAAGCAAGGAAGGGGCAAGAGTCATGATCAGAGATAAGAAGACGAACAAGGTGTACCAACGCAACGTAGCTCACATAAAGAGTGTAAATGACGGAAGAAGGCTGTCACGTTATGAATCACCGCATAGTGGATCTGGCCACCCAGAACTTGCCGTTCAAGGATCTTCCCCGATCGTTTCCGAATCTCCGGCAAAATCACTAATGACTTCAGAAAATTCTAGAACGCGTCGAAAAGTAAAACTCCCATCAACGTTTTAGGATTTCGTCATCGTTAATTAGATTTCCCATCATCTAGAGAAAACCAGATGTGGTGCCGCGATGCCACGACAACGCTAGCAGATATACACTACCTTGCGAAAGGAGCCAAAAACACGTCAATCTATACTACATATATAACATACTTCAAATTGGTGTATTTCTGTTCAAAATGCATTAAAAAAACCTGAAATGCTGCATTTGGAAGTTCAGTGTATACACAATGGTTGCTATGATGAGTTTTCACCGTTTGCTCTCCAGTGTTCAAAATGACGTCCAAGCAAGATGAGCAGCGTGTCAAAATTGTGCTCGCGCAGCAAGAGAATCCGACAATCTCACACGAGAAGTTGGCAAAATTGCTGGATGTGGCCAAATCGACCGAGACAAACGTTCGAAAAGTGTTTGAGGAGCGTCTGTCGACCGCCAGGAAGCCTGGAAGCGGCGGCAATCGTAATCCGGACGTGGCAGCGACGACGAAGAAGTTAGCGGTGAAATATAAGCGAAATCCTAACCTCTCCATCCGGGACGTCGCTGGCAAGCTCAATGTCTCCCATACTACTGTGCAGCGGGCCAAGAAACAAGCCGGGTTGTCGACGTTTAAGAAGGTGAAGGTGGCGAACCGAGATTACAAACAAAACACGTCGGCAAAGCAGCGGTCCCGAAAGCTGTATACGAATCTACTCACAAAGTTTGACTGTGTCGTCATGGACGATTAAACTAATGTGAAGGCGGATTTCAAGCAGCTTCCGGGACAGGAGTTTTATACAGCATCAGGAAAAGGGAAGGTGGCTGAAATTTTCAAAACCATCAAACTATCGAAGTTTCCGAAAGAATATCTCCTCTGGCAGGCCATATGCACGTGTGGTCTAAAAAACGGCATTTTCATTACTACGGAAACCATCAATCAAGAGATCTACGTCCAGAAGTGCCTGGAAAAGCGGCTGCTACCATTCCTAAAGCAACATAATAGACCTGTGCTGTTCTGGCCGGACTTGGCGAGCTGCCTCTATGGGAAAAGGCAATCGAGTAGTACGATGCGAACAACGTGGTTGTGGTACCCAAAGACCACAACCCTCCCAACAGCCCAGAACTCCCCCCTTTCAAACGGTATTGGGCCTTAATCAAACGGAATCTAAAAAAAAAAAACTAATAAATCCATGGAAAACGAGCAGTAGTTTAAATCTTACTGGCGTTCGGCGGCGAATAAGGTCGATGAGACCACTGTGCAAAATTTAATGGCAGGGGTTGAGCGGTGATATGAATTTTGATTGAAAGAAACAATTTTTTTTGTCGACCAATTTTTGCGCGTTCCAGTCTTTACATGGCATTTCAAGCTTATTGCTTATAGCATATAGCTGAGAGTTGACTCGACACAAAAATGATTCCGTTGCCCATCGTTTTCTTAAAAAGAGATAGTATAGTTTACTATCTCTTTTTACTCTTCACCGATGGCAGACACGAAGTGACTACTGCCAGCCGTTATGGAAGTTTCGGTTGCATTCGGGTGTAAAGCAAAAATCATAAATCTCCACAATTTGTTGAAATTTGCAGCTGCGATATCACAGCTTGCAAAATCAACCGCAGTTATTTGCTTCTTGACTTTTGTCTACGAAAACAAAGCGTGATCTTGGGCGTTGGTGAGTTGAATGAATGTTCCCAAATGTTGATTTTTACCAAGAAACTATTGAAAAAGTGGTAAATGTCCAGCATTGTCCAAAAGCGTTGAATTAACTAACAAACCCACCAATTAGTTCAGTGGTTACCGTTTCTGCTTACTGAGCAGAAGATTGGGAGTTCAATCCCAGGCCTGTCCCCTTCCTTGCATTTTATCACTTTGCCTTATTCTATCCCCACTAGATTTAAATTAAAACAAATTCTGCTTTAACCGATCGCATCACTTATCACAGGGAATCCTGATCTAAAAATAACCTACCTCACTAACACAACTATCCTTCCCGAGACAGCTGTGGAGATTTAGAGGTATTGTCGGTCTCTTGTAACAACCGGACGTCGAACTAATCATCCTTCCCTCCCCAAAAAAGACCATGATGACGTGGCCGGCGCTGTGAATTGATCCATAGATTGAATTAATGTGCTTGTACATTGAAGATGGAAAGCATGCACCATCTATGATGTAGTTCTCTGTGCAAGTGGATTAGTTTTGATCATTCACGGAGGAGCAACTACGAAATGCACGGTCAGATAACGTTAACTCGACGGCAAACACATTCATTGATACGTTTGTTGTTGTGGATGATAGAAGAGCATAGCAGAAATAGTGCGAAATAGGAAGCCATGGTCATCACATCATCACAAAAGAGGAAATCGATAAAGTGAATTGGCTTTCACCCTTATGCTTCTAAGCCCTTTACAGTCATCGTCATAGCATCGCATCGCTTTTGGTTCTAGGGCACTAGCTGGTTGCAATTTTTAGATCAGGATTCACTGTGATGCGATCAGCTGTAAGCAGCAGAAATTTCCTTCTCAACTCTCTTGTGGAATCTTTGAGTCGCTCTGAAAAGGGCCTGTTTTGTTAGATTTCGACGGAGAAATTAAGAGTGTTCACCACAAATACAAAGAGCCAGCTGAATGTCCTTTGGCATAATTGTGACACGCTTGGCGTGGATGGCGAACAGACCGACCAGATAGGCCTCGCTGGATTCCTGTAGGGCCATTAACGGCCGAGCTCTGGAAGCGCAGATCGGTCTTAAAGTCCTGGGCGATTTCACGGACCAGACGCTGGAAAGGCAACTTGCAGTCAGCAGCTCGGTCGATTTCTGGTAACGACGCATCTCACGCAGAGCGACAGTTTCTGGCCGGTAGCGATGAGACTTCTTCACTCCTCCGGTGGCTGGAGCGCTCTTGCGAGTGGCCTTGGTGGTCATCTGTTTGAGAGGAGCCTTTCCTCCGGTGGACTTACGAGCGGTCTGCTTGGTGCGGCCATTATACGATGTGGATACGTTGAATGCAATCTGTTGAATACAATTTTGACTTCCATTCTCTTCTTTTGCTATGTTCAACCAATCATAAACGATAAAAGAACAAGAAAACAACAACAAGAAGAATTTAACCCTCGAGTAGGTATAACAAATCCGAAAATTTGAATTTCTTGTCACATTCGCTTCAACCTTACCCGAAGAAACATCAACAGCATAAACAATAACTGGAAGTGGCATGTGAGGCAAAGGACTCGGCAAAGGAGGAGCCAGTTGTGTTGCATGATAACTTACAGGGTATTACCAAATCCGCCGTCCGTCGTCTGGCTCGTCGTGGGGATGTCAAGCGTATCTCCGGTCTGATCTAAAACCCGAGTGTGCTCAAGGTAAGGTGTTGCTGAAAAACGTCATTCGTGGCGCTGTTACCTGAAGCGTCAGGGACGCACCTGAGGTTAAGCTTGATTCATTTCCCCTATCCGAAACGGCTTTGTTCAGGGCCACCAACTAATTTCAAAAGAGATTGCTTAGGAATTCTACTAATCTTGGCATGAATGAAATTCCTGGAACCAGCAAAACGGTAGCAACCAAGCTTCTAATCCTGAATTAAGTGGGCGCTCTGAGTGCCCATTTCTCGTTGCGATGAAGGCTAGCGCTGCCTTTCCAACCACCGGGTCAACCCGTGTCCAGCGTAGCCGTACAAAGAAGTATTTATGATGATCTTATATGGTTGACAGAGAACTGCCTTGTTGCATTGAGAAGATAGAAATTCAAATAGCCAGAAAATTTTTGTGACCCTGAACAGGGCCGTTTGATTTGTCAGATGAGTTCTGATGAACACAGCATGGCTTTGCTGTTGGCTCACACTCCGGTACGGTGCAGATTGGCAACGATGATAAACGCCCTGATTTAAGAGCCTAGAACTCCAAAACTGACAAAACTGGGCGATGGTTTAGCGTGTAATAGTTATACTTTTTACTGTCAAGGCGGACGTTGCGAACGAAAATTAAGTCCACTCACGATCCATGTCCAGGTGCGAATATTTCTTCATGAACTCGACGAATTTCAAGTTCCTATGTTAAAATTACCCAGCACAATCGTGGGCATTGGCTCCAAGCAATATTTCGTCAGATTCCGCGCACAAAATTATTGCTTCTGCTTGTGCGACAAATCTGTACGATAGAAAATAGAACAGAAAAATAATTAATATATGTTTCAGATTAATACCTGGCTCAATAAAGTTACACATTACCATTTATTATATAAGACCACGTAGTCCTACGTCACCATTGCGTACAACCCCATAGGGCTGTCCCTTGAAGTTTTAAGTTCTAACTGAAACCAGTTCTCTAAGATACTAGCAAAAATATAATTGCACATCAAAACACAAATCGTTCAAAATATTTTAGATAAATAAAGAAAGATACACGACCTAAAAATAACCTCAAATTGATCATAAAGCTGCATGTAGCTTTCAATAAACTTGTTTATAGCTCAAAACGCGTGTGTATGTGAATCCCAACAACATGCAGTTGATTACCTCCCAACCAACCGCAAACCTACACAATCAAAAACCACAGATCGCGTGCCGGTGCGTAAAGCCTGCTCAATGACAGGGTGGCAGCAGGAGTATACGACCAATTTACGCGGATCATTAAATGGATTTCATCAATTTTGCAGTACACCTACCGTGTGGACACAAATTCCGACCAACCACGACGACGCAACGAGCAACAACAACAACATCAACACCAACGAAAAGGATCGTATAAATTAAGCAAAATGGTCCATTGAGGTGTAAAATTGAATCCAAATCAAAGCGATCTGACGACCGCTGCTTGTCGAGAGCAGTGCACAGCTAGTGCGTTCGCTAATTGAGTGACATCCGCAGCTACTGTGTTCCGCAGATAGTGGGGGAGTGATGTGTGTTGTTTAAATTAAAGGATTAAAAATTATAATTTCATGCATTTCGGGCGAACGAAATTGATACCATTAGCCGGAGCAATTTTTCATCTCCCACCGAACTGAGCTCGTTGACACGTGGAACGCTAGCAATCATTTTTCACAATACCATAAAAGAATCGAACGGTCTTGCCACTGAACCGACTCACGTTCGTTTCACGTTCCACTTGATTTGCAGAAAGCTCGCACTTGTCGTCTCAATTACAATGCTCGCTTTCATTGCTGATGCTGCTGGCGATGACGACGATGACATTGACTACGAGTGGTTTCAAAACCAACTCCCGTTCCAGCTCTTGAGGGATCCTTTTTCACTTGGTGGACTTGGCATTTCCACGTTTGCTTCTCACTTTCACTCGTTATGTATTGCACCATCACCACCACCACCACCACCACCACCACCACCACAACCACCATGATCGACGGAACGTCCAGACCGAAGGCGGGTCCATCACTTCCACCATGCGAAATGCATTTCACTTTTAAACTCGCATTTGCAAAGCTTTACACGTTCTCCGATTTGCTAATGGTTTCCCTTTTCGCTGATAGCGCCCCTCGCTCTTTTGGAACACTAAGAACAACTTTTCTCCTTTTAGAATTCGTTTTTTTTTTTACTGTACAGCAACCACCCTCAACTCTCATAAATGGCATCCGGAGAACATCAAATACGTATGTGGATGTTTTGTTCTTTGAGGGGAGTGTTCGTATATGGGTAAACTTTAATGTGGCTGTTCAAAGTTAATGCAGTATTTGATGGGAATGGATGAAACGTTTAAAAGTTACTGCTGCTGGGAATTTGATGGGTAACTTGAAAAACTGTTGTTTTGAAGAATGTATAAGCATGTGAACATGAGCTAAACGAGACGCGATGTGCACCCAATGTAGCAGTGCTAGTGCTAATAAGCCTTATATCAGCGTTACTAATGCTTGCAAACCTTTAATCGATCTTATTCAGTGTTTATAAGCACTGGAAGTACAGAAACAGCTCAATTCCCCATAATCAATTAAGAGTAAAAAAATTGGCCCGGAAACGCAAGCGAAATTACTCAACGATTCGCTAACGACACCCAAGTAATAATTTTGGTTTTATGGGGGTTCTGTAGACCATGTTTTTGACTTGTAGAATGCTATAAAACCTCTATAAAGCTTGCAGTGTTACTTGGGCAATAAATTGGTATTAGTGGTGCGAGCTGCGAGCTGCCAAACTAGCACTATTATGACCCGCTTATGTGCAAGGGCGTAGTCAGGTTTCGAACTAGGGGCCGATTAGGCCAAACGTGATAAGGACAAACGAGTTACTTTTTTTTTTTCTTCGATATGTTTTCCGTTGATGTTGTTTTTCGTACTGAGTACCAATGCTACCGACGCCAGGCAGGCAGCTCCCACACCTGGATCCTACCTATCGACCCATCAGCTCATGAACCGGGGATCAACGGCTTTACTTCCCTTGCGTGATCAGAGATTTTATGCCTCAGAAAATCCCGGCGGTGCCACTACACCACCGGCGCCGCTGAAATGAGTCACTTTACCGAAATTGAAACTTCTGTCAAACTACATAACTATTTGTAGTTTGACCTGTCGTTTCCCGCAATTATTAAAATTTTCCCGGCTGAGCATTACACTCATTTAAATTAAACAAAGAAACCAAATTCGATTGACAGCGGCGCCAGTGGTATAGTTGTAAGAGTGATCAGCCGCATTTTGTAGTGCACATATTTCATTTAAAGAAAAATATGGCATAGCGGGATTGCTCAGCCGTAAACCTTAAATCAGATTGAAGCTGAAAGACTAAGAAATCATGTGAATACATTCAGCGAAGTGTTTAGATCGGAAAATACAGTGATATTAACGTTTAAAATTTTTCCCTACATGATGACCAGAAAATGGCAATTTGAAATTTTCCGGATTTTCTGGTGTTTTGTAAATTTTACTGGTGGTGAAATAAACATTTAAACTAATGTATAAACCAATGAAGCCATTAGGTTAAATAGGGCTAAATGGATCATTACTACAACAGAAGTATTTTTCGTAGATTCTGCTTTTGAAATCTTAAAAATTTGTATATATCTAGGTAAGTTCTAGATAGAGCTGGAATTAGGGCGTAACAGCTTTTGTAAAGGCGCAGCTACAAACCAAGACCATGCTGGAGGTGGCTGGGTTCGATTCCTGGTCCGGTCTAGGAATTTTTCGGGTTGAAAAATTTCTCGACTTCCCTGGGCATAGAAGTATGATTGGACTTGCCACACAATTATACCAATGCAAAAATGGTACAGGCATCGAAAGCTCTTAATTAATAACTGTGGAAGTACATCTAGAACACTAAGTTGAGAGCACGCAATAAGCTAATATGCGATATGTGCAATAAGCTTGAAATGCGAAGAAGAAGAAAAAGCTTTTGTAAACAATGACTTCTCTCGATGATATCTAGAAAGCCAAGGCTCGTCTACTCAAATCAACGTCACCATCGAGTAGGGGAAGACTTCCCCTTCCCGTTGGTTCTGTTGGTTGGCGTGGGCGTGCCTTGAGTTTCGAGAAATCATCGAGAGAAGTCATTGTTTACAAAAGCTGTTTTGCCCTAATTCCAGCTCTATCAAGAGTTAACCTTACTAATTTGCTATCCCCCTTCTTTTTAACTTTCCTTTGAATTAAGCTGAACAAAAATAATATTGCATTCTTGAAATACTCTGCAGAACAATCCACAAAATTGGAACTTCTAATGTTTTTTTTTTCAGGAACCCCCAGAAGGTTCATTTCAAAACCCATTTTAGATTTACTTGAATTCTCCTTAGAACTCTCATGCAGAAATGTTTTAAAGAGTTCTCAAAACAAAAATCCATCACAGAAATCACACCAGCGTTCCTTTTCAACTATCCGCTGAGTTTGGAGACCTTTAGAGTTCACAGGATTTCCATGGGATTCTCATCAGATTTCTCTTAAAAAAATTATCAGAATTTATCTTAAATACTTATTAGAATATGGACCAAGAATCCTAATACAATCGTCATGAAATTCTCCAAAGAACTATCTTTAAAATGCACCTAGAGCTCGTCTCTCAATTATCTTGGCATTCATCTAAAAATTGTTTTGGAGCTGAATTTTGCGTTTTAATCTAGGGGTAAGACAACTGTGCTCAGAGTTAATATATTTGCAGTGAGTAAATTTGAGTTACTCATATTTACTCAAAAACAAACAAAGTATTCTAATATTTTTTATCAAAGAATGTACAAACAATCCCCGTCTGACAGAATGTTTTGATTTCAAGATTAAGATTCATTGAAAGATCCAATTTAGATGGCTCTTGTCCAAGCCAAGGGATGTTTAGGTCTCTTTTGCTTTCTAGGATGGATGGCTACAGTGTAATGTCGTTGTAGTTTTTGGTGATATGTTGGTGTTAGTGTTTCCATATCCCAGCCATTTATAATTACCCGGGAATCTTAAAATAGCTGAAGACTCTTCCCGAAAATCGGGAAATATAATAATATTTTATATTTTTTATTAAAACTTGAACTTCGTCAGGAATTCTCCCGGAAGATTTTTCCGACAAGTTCTGGAAGTTTCTTCCAACTTCCCCTTGAATATTTCGACCAGCTTCTTCAGAAGGATTCTTATGATTGCTCTGGGAGGTTTCGTCTGACTTTGCACAAAAGTTTCTTCCAACATCTCCTGGAAGTTTTTTTAAAACTTGCCCTGGAAGAATCTTCCACCTTCGTCCATTGTTCAACGGAAGTTTCATCATCTTTTCATTCCAACAGTATCAGATTACAATCAGAAGTCCTACCGCTGGAAGTGGAAACTGTTTCCCATTTCATCCGGACTTCCCACCGAAAACTTTTCTGAATTATTCTGAAAGTTTCATCCGGCTGCCTAAATTTGCATGGAAGTATCTTCTAACTTCGCCCGGGAGTTTCCCACAGTTTGTGTCAGAAGCGTCTACCGGCTTCGTTTGAAAGATTCTTCGCCAGGAAGCTTTCCTGACTTCACACTAAAGATTCATCAAACTTTCTCCGGAAATTGCTATCAATTTTCCCCAAAAGTTGTGTGGTCATTTTTAATATAACATATGTTTAACCTGGTTTTCGTACAAATAAACTGCTTCTCGGGAAGTCAAACTAGTTTTTTGGGAATCGGGAAATGATAATTCTGGTAAATTGCCCGTGAAGGAAACACTAGATGGTGTGCTTTCAAGACTAAGGAAGTAAGAATTTGGCCAAATGTCTTCAGTAGATTAATTTAGCTCATGAAAATTAAAACTCAATCTCACAAAATCGGTCAAAGAGGTTTCATATTTTGTTGCACTACATGCCTGAAATGAGGAGACTCTTTCGTGATAAGCAACATTTTATTTACCAGCACTCATTAAGGAAGAGGGGTTTGAATCTCTGAAAATATTTAGCTAGAAACTGTCAGAATTAGGCTCAACTCTCTCCAGAAGCGTTTGTTGTTTTCCCTGATACTCCTGCAAAAATACATCAATAGACACGAGTTGAAAAAGGTTGAACAGGAACAGGTTGAATTTTCATCGTCTGGTGTTGTTGTGTTGATCGATATTTAACTCAAAAAGGGCATTGTTGAATGCAGTCTTTTATTTAATTGTTTATCCCAGGTGCAAATAGGTTAGTTCTGGCCAACTTCATAGTTGATTCAATTCTGAAACTTATATGAAGTTTATCAATGAGCGATCGTCGAAAGGATGTAGGAACCATCACATACCATTTTTCAATACTGGGATTGTCCAGAATCTACCTTTGGATTGACTGGATTATATGGAATCCCCCCTGGACAGTCATGAATCCCCCTCAATATTGAGTGAAATTCTTCCTGTGCTTGTCCGGAATCCTCCCTGGGATAGTTCATATTCCTTCTTTGGATTTTCCGAAGTTACCATTGATATTGTTGGAAAACCGAACTGGGATTGTCTGAAATACTCCCCTAGGCTTGTTCGGAATCTCTACTGAGACTGTCATAAATCCCCTTTGCGATTGACTGGAACCCTCCTAGAGATTGTACAAAATCCCCCTGAAATAGAACGTCATCGGCATGGCAGTAAAGCAAGACAGCTCTGATTGTTCCGTAAGGTCACCATAAAAATCTGCCATTGATTTTGAGGGGACAGCTTGTAGTTCCTTTCATACACGTGCAATTGCCCTTTCATTGCTGAAAGATCTTCCGAGTAAAGCATTGCAAGCGCACCGTTTAAAATGTTGTTGCTTTGCTTTGCTTGACAGTATCGGTTGCTATGTGTATTTTATGTTGAGCAACGCGAGTTACTCAGAGTTACTCAAAATTAACTCCGATTTTACTCATGATCAAAAAGACAGCCAAGGTTTTAATCATTTAAAATCAAACGTGATGCTCGATGTTTTCCCCTCCGCTTAAGCCTTAAACCAGGTTTAACTATATGGATAAACCTGGTTTAATATTTAAGCCAAGGTGAACAAATTGGCCCTCAGAGCACCTAAATTTACATAAGACTTTCGTAGTGTGTAGTTTGCTATTCTTCTCTGAAATATTTTGGTGTCATCCCTGGAATTCTTTTGAATTTTTCTTCAAATTTTCTTTGGAATTTTTATTAAAATTTCTAGATTATTCTTAAAAGAAAATCTAGCACAGACCGGTATCCTTGAAAAGTTTCCAAGGTTCATAATTTATTTTCGGAAAAAGGAAATTTATTTTCTCCGATTTGTCCTTGAAATTCAAGGTTTTTTGCATTTTTTTTTTCCCGGTGATTCAAAATTCCTTGACTTTTTCCGGTCACCCTGGTTAAAATTGTGTATTTTTAAACAGATATACATTTTTCTACTGTAGACTTCCTTAGAGCCAAGTGCCCAATTTAAACATTTCGATGATATTTTTCACATGGGAAAAAGTGACTTAAGTGACTATTTTTAGGGAAATAGTATCTTTAGTGACTTTTTGGAGTAAAAAGTGACTTTTTCGTGACTGACTTAAAAATAGTGTCTAAAAAGTGACCTGTTACCAGCCTTGATCTAACCATCTCCTATAACACTTCAAAGAATTTATTTGTAATGTTCACATGAATTCTTTTCAAAATTAATTTATATTATATTTGAGAATTGCTCTCATATTCACTTTAAATTTTCGTTATAACAGTACAGAAATGCTATGCAATGACACTCCTATCAAGAAGAAATTAATCTTAAGCATGATGTCTCTGGTAGAACAACTTTCAGATCAGATCAGATCAGATCAGATCCGCCCACGGTTGCTGCTCTGTTATCACCAGATCAGCTGCAATTACACAGAGAACCAACAGATGATGTTTGGGACTAACATTCATCCTCAATGTGTAAGAACTGGAGATCTAATATTTAGCAATACCATTAGCCGGCCGTGTCCGAATGCAGGTCAACTAGGGAATGGGAAGGAATGTGTTGACGTGGTACTCGCTGTGAAGGAAACCGAGAGATCCTCTGCGCTTCCACGAGAAATCACTGGGATGTTGGATGTGGGGAAAGGTTGCACGCACACGCAGGGATCGTTTTTTTGGTAGAGCGATTATAATACACAAACACACACACGCGCGCGCGCACTCATCCAATTTCTATTTTTAGATCAGGACCCACACTGTGGTAAGTGATGCGATCGGTGTTAAAGAAGAATTTGTTTTCATTAAAATCTAGTGGGTATAGAATAAGGCAAAGTGAAAAATTGCAAGGAAGGGGACGGGCCTGGGATTGAACTCCCGACCTTCTGCTCAGTAAGCAGAAACGGTAACCACTGAGCTACCGAGCCTCGCCTGTCTCTGGTAGAACAACTTTATTATCAAAAAAATCAGTATCGTTGAAAGACCCACCAAACGAGATCTTAGGTGCACCTCTTTTATTTTTTAAGACTTCCATACATTTTTTTTGGTTTCAATGGTGAGTTAATTACATTTAAACAAAGTTAAACAGTATGAGTGGTACCATACAACCCCGTCTCGGAACGAGTGTATTGTTAATGGACCTGGTCTACGATTCAAGGTTGGTTGCTGTGATGATTGGTATCGCATAAAACAGAGGCGTCGCGAGCCTCATTGATTTACCTGTGCACCAAACTTTGTTTACCTCCACATATTAGTTTTTGTTTTATTTTTCAATGCTCCATGAATTCGAGGGACATATTCTCAATTACTATATTAATCACTACCTAACGTAACAACCCTTCAACCTATCATCTTGTGTAAACAAATCTTGTATGGCCTTTTTCACGCTAACCGAAGTAGGAGGAATTGCAAAACTTAACTAATTCTCGTTTTTATCACAAGGCTAACTCTTTCGACTGAAGTGTAATGAAGACTTCCGACAACATTTTTTGAAACAGTGTCAAAATCTAGAGAACATTCCCCTGGGTAGCAAAGTTGAATTAATCAACTCTTAATTCATCATAACACTATCAAAATGAATAAGGGGAAGCTCATAAGTTTTAACAGGCGCACCGGCAAAACCATCAGTAATTGAAAGATTTACAACTGACAAGAGTGTTAGCGCGAGCTTTTGCACTCTCTTTCTCCAGTACTCTCTTTGCTTGCAATCAGATATCCAAGTGCACAGCAAGAAATGCACGCTTTAGACACCCATGTATCACAAATGTTCTTCTAATTTAAACTCACACATTCAAACCGGTCTGCAAGTATGATAACGTCCAAAGCGTACCAGACTGCTGTTTCCGTGTTGCTCCCGTTTGACGCGTAACTGCTGAAAGCTTCAATTACAACCAGTGGTGCAAACCGCCATGTATTGTGGAAAACTTGTGGTATGTTTCAAGAGGTGATAGAAGGTCTGCTTGGCTTACATCAAGCATTTGACCATTCACAAACTTGCCACCCGCCACCCAAAAAAGATCACTCCGACCATTAGGTGCCCTATTTAACGAGTTTTGTCATGGTAGGTATATCGACATGCTTAGAAATCAATGCATTAGGGATTAGGTAGACCATACGAACTGAATGTCATTATTTTTGAAGTAAATCAAGGTCGAATATTTAATTGAGCCACACTATAAAATAGTGTGTAGTAGAAGTACCGACGAACCGACATGACACTGGAGTATTTCGTTTGTCCGCAATTCGATTTGTCAAATGAGCGATTTGATCTGTCCAACGGACGATCAGATTTGTCAAACGAGGTGAGTTGCAAACCAAGTCAATATAAATTTAATGTGTGTTCGTACCCTTGCTCATCATATGTCGTATTTTAAATATGACATCTTGGGCAAGATTTTGAAAGTTAGCTTCTATGACCAGTCACGTCGGTTCGTCGGTGGTAGAAGTACAGCTATAATGTGACCTTAAAATTTATAAAAATCTAAACGCATTTTTGTTTTTAAATTATTTACACCTGTGGCACAGGATGCACATGTGGACGCGACGCCACTGGCATAAAAGGTAAAATAGGTAGCACTATCTTCCTCGAAATGTAAGTATTATTGACAATGATCATAACTAGATGAAATGCAAATTTATATGATAGGCAACTGGATCAACAACATTTAAACATGCGCATTTCAATATCGACGACTTCTAATTCTGCATGTCAACAGCTTTGACTCTCCTATCTTTTATTCTTCAACTATGCTTCTATTTTAAGAATCAACTTAGCCCTCATTTATTTTCGGCAGATTTCAATCGACTCGCATATTTTTGTAGACATTATGCTTCTGCTTATCTGTTTATTATATTACATATTACTATATGTATGTATATGTATGTAAGTAGCCACCATCCTAGCTTGGGTCTTGCCCTACATGCGGCTCCACTCAACAGCAAGATCAAATTCCGTCATCATTCTGAATTCAACATACTGCTGTATGAAGGGCCAAAAAGGGTTGGACGGGCCTGTAAGCAGAGGCACTTACGCGAAACCCGCGGGAATAAGAGAATCTCCTTCCAACAATATGATCCAACAAAATTAATAACGAAATTCGCAATACATGTTAAGCTTTCCACGGGATGTTTAAGAAGAGCGCGTCAAATTCATTGCAACTGTTGGAGTGAAATGTAACTATCTAAAATGACAGTACACATTCCCTCCTAGATTCCGGTTGGCACTCCACTCCATTGTCCAGTTACAACTTCAATGATGCCCTGATGCTCCCTCCCGTCTCAGTATTTATTGTAATTTACATTATGAATTTAGATATAATCATGTAATATATAATGAATATAATGGGTCATTCCGCGCCAAGTGTACACAGCACATGAAATTGACCTCTTCCGATTTGGACCAAATTTGTAGGGAATGTTCATTTAAGTTCAAATTTAAAAAATCCAAAGTTTTATGCTAATCGGAGCACCCCTCGAGCAAGGGGCGCATTTTCCATTTTTCGTGATTCTTTGGAAAGCACTACCTTCTTTTGTTCATATCTCCGGAACAAATAGAGCTACAAATTGCATTAGGTATTGTTTTAATAAGCAAATTAGACAAGAAATCTAAATCTGTAACTTTTGTGTCTGTATAGTGTTGCCAAGTATTTTTTATTTTAGTTTGAAAACTTTTAATGCAGTTTTCTTATAATACGTGTCGTTTAATTTTCATTTTAAGGACACCATCGTGTTCTTCATCCTTTTTTACGTAAGAAACACTTAACGACAAAAAGTAATTTGCGTAGTTCCTGAGATATTGCATTTTGAATGAACGAAAGACATAAATTATGAGGGTTATTTTTTTTAACGTTTCCTTGTAATAAGATTCATTCTCATGACTTACTGTGTTAAATAATACTTGATGGAAACAAAATAGGTATGATAAAACCAACAATAGTTTTTATCCAGTGTTGACAAATTAAGACATTCCAATACATATCAAACCGACATGACATGCATCCTGGAGATGTAAAATGTCCTTAATAAACAAAAAAAAAAAACAATTGTATCAAACACTGATCGATTTGTTTCTTACATTTTATTATAACAATGTAAAACATAAATTACAATTAACTTATTTTTCTTCTCAAGGCTACCACTTCGTGGCGATGTCTTCCCATTATTATTCGAATCCACTTGCTTTGCACGTTTCGTTGCCACAACTCTAAAAGCTGAACTAGTTGTGGCACCTGAAACAGTTTTCATAATAATGGTATCAATACCAGAAGGAGCTGCTGCATGTATTAAACGAATACCGGGAATAGATGCAGCTGATGCAAAACGGTGGAACAGTATTTGTTTTTTTTTTTCGGAACAGATCTCAGATGACACAAATCTAACGTTTGTATTGCAATTCTTTATTGCCCAGTCATAGAGCTCCTTTGGCGTGTGAATAGTGGCTCCTTGTAAACTAGCTCGCGTTGCCAATCTCTTCAAAGTTCATCCCAATCCGTCACTTGGTCCTTTGCCATGTGCCGTAACAAAGTAGAGCCACTCAGTGGGCACCCCAAATTTGCTTTCGTGGAAAACCAGGGTACCGCACCATCAGAGAAGTACGAGGTTTTGGACAACTGTGATACCTAAGATTTGAGATACTCTATGAAATGGCGCTGGAAAGCATGAAATGTTGTTGTGCTGTGCTCTAGAGTATCGGACATTATGACGTAGTTCAATGGTACAACTTTATTCTGGTGTACAGTGTAGGCAGCAAAAGTGTGAACGGTTGCCAGCCAATTATTATAATGAATTCCCTGTACACTTAAAAAAACAAAAGAATAGTTTTCAGAGAAATCTGCCACTACAACGACTTCACCTTCACGTAAGCTATGACGAGTGAATTTGAAAAACTCGGATTGTTTCGCTACAATATAGACGAGCTTTCGTGCAGCTGGGATTGAAATGAATAATTCAAGATGAATTTTACCTGCAGATGGCTGGTCATTATCCATGTTTTTTTAACCGCCAGATGACATTGCACGCATACTTTCCGACCTTCGATAATTTTTGGCAAAGTTTTTATTGTACTCGTCATGAAACAGTGCAGAAATTGGCTTCAAACTCTTGCGACGAATAACTGTATGCAGATTCAATGAGTTGCAGCACTGTCGTTGCATTGTCGCATACAGGTCTCCATATTGCTTAGCATGGCCATCACAAACACTTTTCAGTTCCGTAACACCAGAACGAAGCTTGTAATTGTGTTCCACTGTTCGGGACCTAACACCACTGCGACCAGTAATTTGATCTATTGTAGTATTTCCCGTGTCCTTAGTTTAGTGCATGTCGCATTACTCAATCACTATTGAGAAATGATGAAGTATTCGATTTTTTTTACAGTTGTCATTCTTGAATTTATCTCAAGGATCCGACTCTAATTGAAAGGTCCCGCTATTTATACCTTTGGGAGTGTTGAAACACCCTCCAAAGGCGCGCCCCTTTGTCAGTCAAAATTGGATTCCTTAGCAACAAAATTAAGGTATGACACCGATAATGACCATGCATCAGAACCCTAGTCTTAAGCACTTCAAATTAGGGAACAACGAATAGAAGATTAGGAATCACATAGATGAAGACTAACTAACTCATTTTTTCCTTGTTTCAAGATCATCCTCGCTGGACAATGCCAAGTCTTGTCACTATCAACAAGGCATAAAAAGTAACAAGAACTAAGATGAGTTCCTTTGATTACTGAAAAATCCTGTTCCCCTAGTTTGAAGTAGTTAGGACTAGGAATCGGTGGTAGATCTTACATCCCTTAACGTACCACGAAAAGGTGATCTACCCACGTTACGGGGGGTAATTGTGTTTCTTGTGTGTTTTAGGGTGTCGGAAGGTGTTCATGGGTGTTTCTGCATATCGATCTAGCTGTCAAATCGTTTATTGAAAATTAATGCTTACTGGCTAGCATTACATCCACTTTTGTTTATAATCAGAATTCTTTTTTTTTGTGCTCCAAAAATTTACCAATTGAATCATGCACAGTGAAAGCACGGAATTCCAGAAATAATGCACACGTCTATGTAAACAACTTACAGGAATTCAAATTCGCATCCCTGATCGTCATCCGCAACACCTATCTAAAAGAATGTGCTGTGTATGTATGTCTGGAGTTCCACTCCGATCTCAGAAAGTACTCCCTCAGCCGTCGCATTCTCATGTCATGATGCTTGACATCCTGGCTCAAGCCAGTAATGTCCTCTCGAATCCATCCCAACCGAATTCCAGTCGCAATCAAGCCCAGATAACCAAACCGAAAAAAAAATCAACAAAAACAAAAAAGGGCATCAAATGAATGGCAGTGCTGCCAGAAAAAAATTAAAAAAATTGGTTCTCATGGTGGTCGAAGAGTGTCGAAGAGTGTTTTTGACTTCTAATAAACTAGACAGATGCGCCAGAGATGCATAAAACATAGACGCCGTATATATGACAAAAAAAAATAAAAAATGGCATATTTTAAACGTTAAAAGATGACATCTTCACATACATCTATTTGATCTCGAAATTCTGGATCGTATGCAAAACATGAGCAAATTACAGTTTTGTCCTATATTTCACATTTTTGTCTTGTTTTATAGCTGACCATAAATAGTTATTTTGGCGTTCTTGTACCAAAAAATATAGATTTAGGTCAAGTTGTGCACTTACCTTCTGAAAACTTTTAAAATAATAGGTTTGGATATTAATTCCATTGCTTTAGAAGATGCATCAGAAAAATAAAAAACCTCTTTTCTTTAATTTGTTTTCCCAAAATGTTACATTGCGTAGAACTTTGTTTAAGATAGTCTATCTTATGTAAAAATGCTTTGGGACACGATGGTGCAATCAAACCAAATATTTAGATGCATCAACTTAAAAAAATCACGTTTAAAGTTTTAAGTCGCTAAATGATATTTAAATTTGGCAACACTGTTCTTGGTAATGTAATCAATTTTTCTCACAATAAGTCATGAGAATGAATCCTATTATTAAGAGGAAATGAAAAAGAAAAATTAAAAAAAAAAGTCTACCCTCATAATTTATGACTTTCGTTCATTCAAAATGCAATATCTCAGGAACTACGCAAATTACTTTTTGTCGTTAAGTGTTTCTTATGTAAAAAAAGATGAAGAAAACGATGGTGTCCTTAAAATGAAAATTAAACGACATGTATTATGGGAAAACTGCATTTAAAGTGTTCAAACAATAATAAAAAATACTTGGCAACACTGTATAGAAACAAAAGTTACAGATTTAGATTTCTTGTCTAATTTGCTTATTAAAACTATACCTAATGCAATGTGTAGCTTTATTTGTTCCGGAGATATGAACAAAAGAAAGTAGTGGTTTCTAAAAAATAATGAAAAATTAAAAATGTGCCCCTTGATCGAGGGGTGCTACGATCAGCATACAACTTTGGATTTTTAAAATTCGAACTTAAATGAACATTCCCTCCAAATTTGGTCCAAATCGGAAGAGGTCAATTTCACTTTTGCAATTTTTTGTGACCACTTGGCGCGGAATGACCCATATAAAATATGTAGTAAAATAAAAAAATAAAGATGTTTTACAAAATACAAATAACCTAGATTATTGGGTCCTATACACACACTTTTTGTTTTATATGCCATGAAATGACATAATGACATAATGCATCATTGTAATATTACATATTACTATATATATATAAAAAAAATTAGATGATGAAGGACATTCAGGGCCCCAATTGAAACGATTTGGATGGGATGAGTGAAGATGTCATTTTCATGTCACATTTCGTGGATAAAGGGCGGGCTCTTCTCTCCATTAATTAGGGAATCTTCCGGTTGGATGGCTCGTTTTCTGACCTACTGGCTGATCAAGTTGTTGAAAAGAAATTCTTAACTGTCCCAAGCAAATGAATAGGCGAATTGCCTATAAATCCATCCATTCGTTGTTGGCCCTTCATACAGTGATTTGCTGATGACAATCACAGGTTTAAAGCTTGGTCAAGTTCAACTGGGAGGAGAACCCACTGGTAGACCACTATCATCACTATCACTATCATCAATGGTCTGGTTAGTTAATTTTTTGGCCGAATTTTACACTTAAAATTAATTTTAAAAAATGTTGTTGCTAGACTTATATGAAAGGAGTTAATTTTAGCTTTAGTTTGGTGGATGATTCCGCGATACTTATTTTTTTAATAAGGCTTTCTCTCAGAGACATTGCGTGAGACTAGCTTGGAATTTATAAATATTCTTTCTAACATTTATGATTTTTTAATGAATCATGACAGAAGTAAATCTAAAATAAATTCGATTGAATTCACCATACAAATTTAAAGTAATTCACTATAGAAAAGACTTGAAATTCTGTTCAAACCTGTTAATATTCTTTTCAAAATGCCACTGGAATATATATCCTCGGTATTCTTTCCAGAGTCCTCTTGGAACTATCTTCAGATTTCATTTGAAATCAGTTTTAGAATTTTCAAGGCATTTGCACTAGAACAATTTTGAAACTATCCTCAGATCAAGGGGTAAGTCACTCAGCACATTGTGCAAAATTAGATTCGGCACAGCATGGGCACAACCATCGACACACCTTCGGCACAATCTCGTAGGCATTGGATTGTTGTAAATAAAATGGGAGCATTGCAGAACAACTGTCATTGAAGTTGTTCACAACATTATGTATCCGTGTGTATTCGTGCGTTTACGGGTGTCGAAGAGCTTTTCGAGATCAATGCACCAACTGGACATTTTGCAAATCGGATTTTTTTTATATTTTTTATTATTTTAAATACAAATACAAATTACGTGCTGATTGACTGTATATTCAGGAACATCCTCTAATTGAATATACCAGAGGAACTCAGACCAGCAGTTCACTTCTCGGTTCACCATTACCATTACCCATTACTTAGCGGCTCCGGTATATCTGCCGACAGCGGGGTCACCACTGACTGCTTCTGCCGGTGGAACTCTACTGGGGTCCGCATCTAAGCTGAAAGCACCAACGCCAACATCAGCTAGATCGCGAAGCAAGAAGGCTATCCCATTCTATGCGAGTTCCTCTTTGATGCCTCCCTCCGGTATGCGAGCTGATTCCAGTCCCTGTCCAGCACAATTGTCGACTGCCCACACAGCGAAAAATAAATTTTGTTATTACATCCAATCTTACACTTCAATCATATCGAAAATCTCATGCAATTTTTATGGTAACAAAAATAAACCAATGAAGTAAAAAAAGTGTAATGTCAGTTCATGCACTGTATTAATGATAATTTTGTCCTTTTTGGCAAGTAATATTACACCATATTTTTAATACGATTGAAGTGCATCCACTTTGATGTGATATCAAAATTATGTTTTTGCTGTGTATGACTTCTGTAGTTTGTTTTGTGTGAGTTGCAGCATTATTTGAATGAGGGGACTAATGGGGTCTGCTTAATAGCCTCTTTCTCTTGAGCTCACTCTAGAACCTACATTTCGTATTTAGGTCTAAATGGTGGGCTTGCTATCGCTCACAAGAATTTCTAGGTCCGAAAGGTTATTATAGAAACCATTCATGTTTCATTGGATTGCTAGAGTAGATCCTCTGGGGCTTCCAAAAGTCGGGTGTCACGTGATAAGTGATGAATAATCATCTCTTGGTGAAATGTTGCACACTAAAAAAATCTGAATTTTACTGGTGATGTAAACATCCATGCATGCAAACATTCATGCATGTAAACTTCCTTTTCACGTAAACTAGCAGCTTGCAATAAATGTTGCAAACAAAGGTGGAAAGTTGCATACAATATATGGAATATTGCATGACATGCCTCATAAATTTACACGATTTATAATGTAAATTTGTATGATTTATGACGCTCCATTTATGTGCATCATAGTAACGGAAATTTACACTACTTCTTTTTAGCTGTGTGGCCGGAGAAGATTGGCTCTGGATTCAATTGTGTCAAAAATATGGTGTAATATTACTTGCCAAAAAGGACAAAATTATCATTAATACAGTGTATGAACCGCTGCTTTTACTGCATTGGTTTATTTTTGTGGTTATAAAAATTACATGAGATTTTCGACATTATTGAAGTGCATCCTCTTGGGTGTAATATTAAAATTTATTTTTTGCTGTGTACTCATACTCTATAGTCGGTCTCCAACAATGTTCCCCACCGGTTCCAACTTCGTTGACCGTTGCTTTTCACATCACGAAAGACTAGGTTTCTGGTCTGCCTTTGAGGGCATTATAAAACCCTAAAATACGGGACTTTTACTAATAAAACCCTAAAATACAGGACGCCTACTCTTTTTTGCATGCCTACTTCGGTTTAACCGACTTTGAATTTTCTTCCTTCAACACCAAGAGTAACCCAAGTAACATTGCAAGTTTGGGTACACGACGTTAGGCATACGGTCGTTAGGCATACGGACGTTAGGCATACGGACGTTAGGCATACGGACGTTAGGCATACGGACGTTAGGCATACGGACGTTAGGCATAATGTACGGTAGGCATAATTGACGTTAGGCATAAAGGACGTTAGGCATAATAGACGTTAGGCATAATCTACCCGTTGAATTCCAGAAGGATGATAATGGGGACCGTGTATTGATTGCTGACATCGGTGACAATAATAAAAGAGCCTTAATTTTTGGGACTCATGAAAACTTGCGACGTCTTGGACAGGCAAAGTTTTTGGTTGAAGATAGTACGTTTGCCAAAGTTCCTTGTTTGTTTCGGCAACTCGTCACTGTTCATGGAAGTATCGCTCCCTCACATCAGCAGACAGTTCTGCTAGTATTCATTCTGATGGCAACAAAAACACAATCGTTGTATCGAAAAGTATGGGAGTAAATCCTGGAAGCATCAGATATGTTTTTGTTATTGAATAAAAAACCATTCTTCATTTCATGAGCTGTTCTTTGGCATCATCTTTTATTCAACCTCAGCTGTTTTTTTGTTATTGAATGAAAATTCACAGAATTCACCATTCTTTATTTCATGAGCTGTTCTTTGACGAAAACCTTTCCTTCTTTGACATTTCGGGAGAACTTCGAGATAAGGGTGTAATTGCTTTTGTAAACAAACACTTCATTTGACGATTTCTCGCGAATTAAAGCTCAATCTCAAAAACTAACAACACAAACAGGCAGATGAATGGTTCCTCTATCATTTAGTATAGTTTGTTCACGAGATTTTTCTTTTATTCACGATCAGCAATTGACATGTCTGTTTACAAAAGCAATTACGCCCAAATCTCAAAGTTTCCCGGACTTGCAATAGATGTGTAAGAATATATTACAACAAATGTGTGCTTTATTATCTCTATATGCGATTGATTTCAAGATGTAGTAAAAAACTATGCTGAGTTTTGTTGCCAGATTACTTAACCACTATCGCTACTAATCTTGGATCTAAGTAAATATGTAGGTACGTCACTTATGATATGATAAATAATGGATTTCATTGTTTACCATGCTCGAAAAAGTTTTCTAGAGTTACACAGCAGCAAGGTATTTTATGCCTAACGTCCATTATGCCTAACGTATATTATGCCAAACGTCCATTATGCCTAATGACTTTATGCCTAACGTTCATTATGCCTAACGTCCGTATGCCTAACGTCCGTATGCCTAACGTCCGTATGCCTAACGTCCGTATGCCTAACGTCCGTATGCCTAACGTATTTATGCCAAATGGGGTACACTCCAAGTAACATTGCAAGTTTTATGGAGGTTTTATAGCATGCTACAAGGCTAAATCATGGTCTACAGAACCCTTATAAAAACGAAATTGTTACTTGGGAAGTGACGTAGGGGAAATGACGGCTTCGGTATGACAGACTATTTTCGGCAACCCAAATTGAAACACTATTTTCACTCGATTTTCTTACGAAAACACTTCGTTGAATGCATGCAAACGATTCTTTATGCTTTCAGCTTCAATTTGACTATATTTTTACCACTGAGAAAAAGCAATCTAGCAGGGTTTTCTTGAAATGAAACACACGCACTACAAATTGTTGCTGATTTCGAGTTGCCGATAATAGAACAGCAGATTTACATGCAGTTCAAATGGAACGGCTGCCGAAGAAAAACTGGTTGCCGACAATACTAGCTCTCACTAGAGAAGATTGGAGCTTTGTAAAAGCGTTTCAAAACAGTTTTTGACAATTCTTTCGACTGAAATTGTTAGAGCAGCTGGCAGCAAAAGATTGTAAACAAACCAATACTGCATATGTGTGCGTTGCATAGAGAAAAAGGCTATAGAAAGAAGGTCTCTGCTTAGGTTGCCGAGAATACGTAAATTCCCCTATGAAGGAGCCTCTATGCACAAATGCAAGAAAACGATTATCTGTACACGGATTACTATAGTTTGGTAATAAGCAGATCAGCAGAGAATACTAAAGAAGACTAATGATTTGGTATGCATTGGGCAGCATTTCAAGTATAGTTTCAAATGTAATCAACCTGGTTTACCCAATTTTGCCCAACTTCGAGCTATTGACCTTGGAAATAGTGCTAATTTTGGATCAAAACCTTGAATTTATCATAAGAATATCACATTTGTGTAGAACATACTTATGTCAAAAAATTACTTCCTAAAAAGATATTTGAAAAAAAAAAATGTTTTTTCTGAAAGCTCTTTCCAAAAAAATGCCATATCTCTGTAAACATACGAGATAGAGGGTTGATGTATTCAGCAAAAATGTTTGTTTTATTATTGTATAAAACTTTGCTCAAGACACCATTTTGCTATCTCGACAAACAAAAAAGTAAATTTTTCATCTTCCTGCTAGGTGGATTAATCATGAAATGGCTAAGAAGAAGTAGATTTTTAAGTGCACAAACTTCTCACCAAGACACTATATGGCTTAAATGCACCGTTTTCGCAAAAACTAAAAAACGCACGTTTTGGCACTTTTAGACCACTGTGCGCCGGGATGTTCTGAGGCATAACATCTCTGATCACGCCTTCCTTCGGAAGGGAAGTAAAGCCGTTGGTCCCCGGTTCATGCGTTGATGGGTCGATAGGTAGGATCCAGGCATGGGAGCTGCCACCCTGGCGTCGGTAGCATTGGTGCTCAGCACGGAAAACAAGATCGACGGAAAACAAATCGAGGAAAAAAATTGATAGGTTCTCTCATTTCGACAATGTACTGTACTTGAGTCTTTTAATGTTGGCCTATACATTGCAAAAAAAAAATAATAAGAAAACTGTTTTTTTTTACAATGAGTTTCCTTAGTAGGTCGATGTATTACTTAAGGTGAGCCTACCGTCTCTGAAAACATTCATCAGAACTAAAAAATGTTCAACTTTGCCGAAGAAACCATTTAACCGTTTAAACCGTATAAAAGATAGATTCGAGCGCCTGGCTGGAACACGAAATAACAACGAAACATCAAAAGTTTACCATTATTAAACTGAGTAACTTTGTCCAAGACTACAAATCTGTAGAATGCCTACCCACGGTGCTAGTGTTTTTGGCTCAGTAAATTCCGAGAATTCTAAAAGTTTATTTTAAGTCTTAGTAACAAAATGACAAACATGTGTCAATACAAATTTCAGCCAAACGTCCATTCGGCCAAAAATCTGTATGTCAACCGTCCGTATGCAAAACGTCCATATGCCAAACGAACATTGCTGATAAACATTGCAGACATTACAAAATATTGAATCTAGAAAACTTTCACGATTCTGGATCATTAACTACTATCAACCGGGACTTGGAAATCTCTTATCATTCTTAGTCATTAATCATTAATCATCAAATTTTCGACTTAATTTCAATATCTTCTGCAGATAGACTGTGGAGTTGAGCAAATTCTACCCAAAACCAGAACAAAATTTAATTTTAGACTTTAACCTTTACGATCTCCATGAAACTTTGCATTTGTTCACTATGGGCAATCAGTCAAATTTGTGCTGGAATGCAGCCGTTTTGACTCGCACCCCATTTTTAAAAATGGCCTATTCAAACCCCTGATTTAAACACTTGTTAAACATTTTTCCCACCCCAAATCCAAAATCCAACGGGAAAAAGTTTATCTTCCATCATGCCAGCAGCAGCAGCGTAACCCTTTTTCCTCAGACACTGTACATCCAAAACATTACCACAAATACACTGGCTCTGTACACTGGCTGAGCACTTCAGTCGCTGCCGTTTCCCAAGCTACGATGATCCTTCGAAAAAACACACACACAGCCACGCTCACTGGTTTCAGTTTCTCAACCCGAAGCAAAGCTTCCTCGGAATATAATTAACAATCCGTGTACAAACGGTTGAACCACTAAATGCGCTCTGCCTCCGTCCAGCGCCACCCCCACCACTACACACACCGCCACAACAAAAGTGGCGCGAAATCCTTTTTCGCACTTCCAGCCACTTGACGATCCGCACGCGTCGTTGCACACGCGATAGTCACGCTCACTTGAAACTTCAGGCGACCCCTCGTCAACGCGACGCCGACTGATTCAATTTCCAACACCCAAGGCCAAAAAAAAAACCATTCAAAACAGCCAAAAGGAAAAACTGCACTTGCACTTGCACTGCAACCGATAAGGGACAGAAGTCGACCAACGCGCGCGCTATAGTGACCCGCTACCTCGCCGAGGCTTTATCACGGAATGTGAGAAGTTGGCTCGGTATCACACGCAGCTGGGATCGAGTTGCCTTCGACTGTGGGCTGATGCTGCTGCCGGTGGTGCTCGGATAGAGCCAAAACATCCACCCGAAGACGAACCGATTGAGAGCGACGACGATGATGATGATGATGATGATGATGTTTACGATGATGATAAATGCCGGCTTCCGTCGCTCTCGCAGTTTATGTTTATGTTCTCGCTTTTCGAGGTGGGTTGGGCAGGAGGAATACCAGTTGCTTTGCCGGTGAGGTTGAATTTCAACGGTCAGGTGGTATTTTGTTTAAGGGATTTTTGTTCCACTGAAAACGTAGCATGTGACCATGTCTGCTTGTTTTCTCCACAATTGTCCTGATTTTCGCCCTAATGGAGTGTTTACAATTATGTCAGTTCACTAGCTCAACCAGCTCAACCAAACTAGCATGAATTTCAATTATGCTGCCACCCCATAAAACAGTGGAAATTATGGAAGCGCATGGTAGATAGTCAGTCATAAGAGCATTCAGTTAGTTTGATATATGTGAACCATGCATAGTGAAGCTAGGCCATGCAGTATTGTTCAGTTAGATAAATAGTTAGTTATTTAGTTTTCTTTATAAGAAAATGCAGTACTATTCGAGGCGGACGGCTTAACAGTTATCAATCCAATTAGACTAATTATCGCTGCTGGCTTCACGATGGACAACCTGGCTAGAGTGGTCAGAGCTCGAAATAATCACGGAAATCCGGGAAAAACGCGTTCAGAAAAAAAGAGTAAAAATATGCGTGTGGATCAGTTCACCGATACACTTCAATAAATTTCATTGATTCAATGCATTTTCATTTTGTGTTGGGGGAAAAGAGATAACATGATTTGCAGCGAAAGGAAATAATAATGTCATCTGAAGGTTGACAACTGGTGCAAGTTTGATCAAAGTAGTCGATCGCGTTCAGAAAAAACGTCAAATGCAACTCGAAAGAAGAACAAATATTGTGCACCAACACCTAGAAAATCCGGAGTGGTCCAGTTCCAAGCTGGCTAAAGTGCTGAAGACGCCGAAAACAACAGTTTGTCGAGTGTTCAAAACCTACAAGGAAACCCTGAGTGTGGAAAGGAATCAGCGGACCTACAAAAAAACTGGAACCAGGTATCGTCAGCTTCGCAGCAAGGTGTTGAGGTGCGTTAAAGCCAACCCGGTCTTGCGATCCGAGATATGGCCAGAAGGTTCAACGCCAACTTTCAAACGGTGCGGAACATCCTTGCCAGGGAAGGATACAGGGGTCGTTCAAAGCCAGTAAACATCCGAACCGGCACATGAAGCAGAATTCCGTGGCCAAAAAGCGTACAAGGCTCTTGTACGACCGTGTTTTGACGAAACACAAGGGCTGCACTTTGATCGATGACGAAACATACGTCAAACTCGGTTTTAAGCAGCTTCCCGGTCAAAGGTTTTACATCGCGACTGGACGTGGGGATGTGCCGAGAAGATTCAAGTTCGTGTTTTCCGACAAGTTCACGAAGAAATCCATGATTTGGAAACCGATTTGCAGTTGTGGCCTGAAACCGGAACCATTTGTCACATCCTCGACGATGACATTCCAAGTTTACATTGAAGAATGCCTGAAAAAGCGTGTATTGCCATTCATCCGCAAGCATAGGGGCAAAGTCATCTTTTGGCCAGATTTGGCCAGCTGCCACTACTAGAAGGTGGTTTAAGATATCGATTTTGTCCCCAAGCTAATGAATCCTCCGAATTGCCCGGAATTTCGACCAATCGAAAAATACTGCGCCATTTCGAAGCAGCGAACTATTAAATCCAATATTAAAAATTTATCATCACCATCGCGGCGAACAAAAATAGTTTTTGCAGTGCTACAATAATTATTAAAAGGTCATTATGATAGCTATCCATACAAAATAATTCGTTATAGATAAATTCGTCAAGATATATAATTTGTCAATTCATAAAAAAAATCACTGGATAACTGTTCAAACGACGGATTGAACGTGTGAAATGCAGTGTCTTTTAAATTCTTTAAGTATTGCTGAACGTTTGATATGTCTAGGCATCGAATTGAAAACATTTATTCCTTTAAAATATAATGAATTTTGTGAAGCACAAGTCAAGAAATGTGGTGTTCTTATTTCAACCGCGATCACACAAATATCGAGGCAGCAAACCGTTAACTACTTTAAAAATGAACACCACAGTCAAATATACAATTATTTGCTTCACCGACAACGATTGCATTGTAAGGCATCTAGCATCAAAATTGAGGAAGTGAATCTATTACATCTCAAAATCAAACGCATTATTTTATTCTGCAAGCGCTGTAATCTCAATATTTGTGTTTTATTGGCCGAACATAAAATCGAATGGAAAAAGTCTAGATGCGGAAAGATGACTGAGCTGTATTTTACTGGTAATAGTTAAATCGTTTTTCAGTCGACATAGAATTCCATACTTCTTGGCAATTTTTTTGATGACATTGTCAATGTGAGAGTTGAACTTAAGTGTGTCATCAATAATCACGCCAAGATATTTAATCTCCCGAACGCGATCAATAGTCTCATCATCAATTACAACAGAGACGTTCTCATTTACTCGATTCCGCCAAATTACCATACATTTAGTTTTACTTGTATTCAATTTCAACTGCTTATACTTCAACCATCTACTTAGAGAACGCAAATCTTCATTCAAGTGTAAAACGGCATCATCTAAATTCTTAGCTGCAATGAATAAATGCAATGAATATCATATGCAAAATGATTAATGTGACAAAATCGTAAAAGTCATTAATATACATAATAAATAACAGAGGCCCTAATACACTTCCCTGGGGCACTCCAAGATTATTCCCCACGGACTGGAAACAGAATCATTAAAAACAGTCCGTTGAGTTCTGTCAGACAAATAGCTTTCAAACCATTTATATGCAGTACTCGTAATTCCGAAGCGCTTGATTGATCTTAACAATAAGGGCCTAGAAATTGTTTCAAAAGCGCGTTTAAGATCCAAAAAAAAAAAACAACAACAATCGTATCTTTACACTCCAAGTTATTTTTCCATTTCGCTAATACCAAATTCAACGTGGTTTCACAAGAATGACCTTCCCAATATCCCGATTGTTCTGGTATCAACAAACTATTACTATTTAAATACCCCGACAGCTGGCCTTTAACAACAATTTCTAAAATTTTCTTGCATAGGGACCACTAAGGATTCCTTCTAAATTTGTGGTCCAGTTTGCAATGATTCATTACTAAGGTCCAGCAAGATGTGGCCAATGACATGAAAGCAATCTTGAATATCTCTAGCATTAACATTATCTACTCCAGCCTATTTTCCTAATGAAAAACAAATAACTCTAAGTTCATCTAATGTAATTGGGTGAAAACCTTCAAATCTACAACTATTATTAACTGGCTGTTTTATTTCGTTCAGGTTCAATGGATTGAATAATCAATGAAACACTGTCTACAAAATAATCATTAAACTTAGTTGCAATTACTTGTTCTGACTTTTCTTCTCTCAGAATTGGGTCAGCCAAATTTTGAAATGAAAGTGGTGGTAGAACCTTTATTTAATATCCAAAGCGCTCCAGTTGAGAAAATTTGGTGGGCAAATGTAGAAAATATTTGTTTAGAGTCACCCTCAAAACAAATCTTGAAAATGTTGTTTGATCATATATTTGTTTTTTTTTAAAGTCCAATTTTAGGTATACGGTAAGTTGTGTACATATATATATTTTTTTTTTTGATTTTATAAAGTAAAATTTTATCTTAACAGGGATACCCCATACTGTGGAGTGACGAAAAAATTGGATCAGTTACTTGAATACATTTTCGTATAAATTAAATATTTATTAAATTTGTCCTCCAAATTTCCACAAAAGTGGCCCGTTGGGTACAGAATAAGGGTTCTTTTTTCCATTTCCAATTCCAAGTTTGACTAACCCAATTCTGTGAAAATCTGTCATGATTATGAAGAGTAAATTTGGAAAAAAAAAAAGTTGTAACTTTGGGTGAACTTATGGTATACAAAATTGGAAAATTATATTGAGCCATTTACCTCCGTCCATCCCATTCAAAACCTTTCAAAAGAGATAAAGAGAACGAATATTGGACGAACAATGACAGAGATATAAAAATAACACATTTGCAAGCTTTTTGGTGTGACCCCAAATGTATGATCTGGAGTATATTTTAGAATTAAATCAGGTTGGAAGAAAAGTTTATACGGAAAAGGTTTATCACAAGTCTTTTTATTTCATGGAAGGTAGAATTTGAAAATTGAAAATAGGGGCCCCACAATCAAAAATAGACCAGGTATCCACGGCCCTGTCTAAATGTCTAAGGGAGATTCATATCGCGTAGAATTTCTCCTTAACAAACTTTCACATAGACATCACGAAGCTACTACCCCAAACCCCAATATAATCCCAATCAGCTCAAATGTCTTAAGGTTTATTGTCGGTTCTGAAACTAGGTTGCGTGAAGAACGGCTACAGGGGGGAGAAATCCTATTCCAACCACGGGGTTTTTCTATAGAAAATTAATCATCCCATTTTTTTTCCTTTGGTAATTTTCCGTCGATCCGTGCTGAGCACCAATGCTACCGACACCAAGGAGGCAACTCCCACACCCCTGGACCCTACCTATCGACCCATCAACTCATGAACCGGGGACCAACGGCTTTACTTCCCTACTTCGTGATCAGAGATGTTATGCCTCAGAACATCCCGGCGGCACCGACTGGGATTGAACCCAGGCCTGCTGGAGTGAGAGGTAATCATGCTTACCACTACACCACCGGCGCTGCTAGTAATCACCCCATGTTAGGAATAGCAATATGCTAACTACCCCATGCTAGGAATAGGCTCTCTAGAGGGCCGAAGTCGTTCTCCACTGAGGTGGATTGCGCTTTCAATAATTCCTAATTTAATTAAATCTAACTAAAAGAAGCTTCCACTGAAACATTTCAAATAAGATCCCACAAAAACAAGTGTCCGGAATTCGTTCAAATCGACCAGCGTCCTTCCTGCCGTTATCAACCACCCTGATGACAACAAAAACAATGATACTAATGATGATCACGAGACCGTGGCGAAAAGGGAAAGAGAGAGAGAGAGAGAGAGAGAAACAGAGAGTAATTTCCACCGAACGAAAACAAACGACGTCGACGTCGATGACGGCGGGAGCGGGAAAGCTACGACGCATGAGTCGCTTTTCCGCCTTCTATGATGATAAGAAAACGCACCACCGTTCGATGAAATCGAGAGACCCACTGTGGAGAGAGTGGGAGAGCGAGATTTTCCGACTCGTCTTCTATTTAGATAGCTACCTACTACTTGCGTCGGATCGGTTTGCATTCGTTTACGTTTGTTATTATCCTACTGAGTCTGGGAGTCTGTTGTTGATGTTTTGATGGTGTTTTGTTGTTGTTGTTGTTGTTTTAGTTGTTATCTGCCGATGTTTTGATTGTTGTTTTACATGAGGAGGATTGAGGAAACCCGCTTTGCTTGGATGCTGCCGGTTTGAAATTGTTGCGCCTTCTATGTTTTCTTGGCACGGGCGGGGCTGTTCACATAGAATTTTCTTTGAGCTATTTTATGAATTTAAATTTAAATATCTTAAACGAAGGCATTTCTCGAGAAGGCAGATGTTTATCGTCTGTGTTCTTCCGAAAGTTTCCTTTAATGAAATGTATTGTTCTTCCCTATGCGTCTAAAATTGAATTTTTCATGCTTTGACCGTTTCCACTGTTCGTCCATGCCCGGCACCACATCTGGTAGCAGCTGTTTAAATCCAATAGGAATACGTTTTTTTATATTTCTAGACTAACATTTGAAAGGGGCGTAAGAGCCAAAATGTAAACAAACCATATTTTGCCACATATAGAGAGAATAGTTCACAAACTTCTCGATAAACACGAAAAAGTAGAAGAAAATATCACTTCAAATCACCAAAAACGTTTCTTCTTACATGGCGTATTTCCAACTTTCAAATCTATGATGAATATGGTTGTTACGCCTTGCACCAGAACAACGAATTATATTGTTTTAATATGCCAAACGTATTGACTCTGTAGTATCTAGTCACGCCCGATTCATTTGAAACGCATCCGATTGATATTTCACGTGTAAACAACGAACAAAAAGAAGACCAAAAAATCTCCGGGCGTAATTCCACTCTCACAAAATTTGCGAACGAAGAACCAAGGCGGAACAACAAACAAAAAATCCCGAGGGTGTACTTCCACGGCGTATCACCAGTGTTGGCAGTTCAAAGGGTGGATGATCTGGGGGGTAACAACATGTATGAAATTATCAGGGCGTATGATGTTTTCTTCTCAATTTCACGACAAAGAAAACTTTTTTTGAGTTTTTAGTGATGCACGATGATAGATTACACTATTAACTATATGTCAAGCTTATAAAATCAACCAGAAAATGGAAAGTCGTGTAATAGGATTAATTTTTAGGTCAACAAAATTCAGAAGCGATTTTCTCGATATGGTCATTTTGGAATTACGCCCTTTTCAAATGTTAGTCTAGATTTATCGCTATGCCTTAGCCGAGACATCTGATATTTTTTTTTATCGAACACAACCTAAAATGATGTCTTTGATTTTTGCGTCTACATTGTGACACTTATCTAAGTCCTATCAGCGATGAAATTCATGTGAATCCCATCATCCGATAAGGTAGCTAGGCCACTTCCTTCAAACCGATCATCATTATCTAAGGCCAAAGCAAGCACTCGCTTCAGCTCTGTCGAAGAGTTACACAACAAGTAGAAAAACCACTGCTTGGGGATGGTGGCTCGTGATTTGGCCGCCTCTGGCACTCTCCGACTCAAGTATCGAAAACAAACACCATTGGACCTGCGCGAGCATACACAGCTCGACGCCCATATGAACTGACCTCAATCTTGGCCAATAGAAACAACACAGCACCGATCATTCAGCCACTCGACGTAGGTTTTGGAGTAGCACAGCACACAGTGGTATTCTGCAAATGAGCGGTACGTGCTTCGGCATACCGATCAGATTCTATAACTGTTTTTGACAGATTGACTGAGACTGATGCCTACTACAAAGTACAAAGCCGGACTTACCCAGGATGATCCCGTCCATCTGCTGCAGAACCGCTTCGAGGATCTTGCTGGCCTCGATGTCCGATGGTACTTGACCTTTCGATGTCATGTTTGAACACACTAATCACCCACGGAAAAGGCACTTTCTTACTCTAATCACACTTATGATTATCACTTATGAAACCGTCGATTAATTCGAACGAAACGAAGGCTCGCGTAACTCACAACCAGAAGCAATTGAACACACACGAAACACTGCGCACTCTAGTGGGGCACCTCACATTACAAATTGGCACCTCCCCCTGTACAATGAGCAATGAGCCGCACTTTTTTCGGTTTTCCTCTGTAGCACACCTGTGGAATTTGCAATTCGCGTGATATGACGTCATCACTTAGTTTGCATTCCAGTAGTGCAGAACTCGCGCGCAGCTCGACGACGACTCAAATCCCGAACATTCAATTGAGTAAATTAGTTCACCAGACACACACCACTCTTGCGCACAATTAATTAATCCGGAATATTTTGCCAGCGAACCCACGGATGACAATAATCGCTTGATCGCGGCGGCGCACACGTAAACAGCTTAGCATTCGAACAAAAAAAACAAAGGCCACAATCCAAACCTGAATTTCGAAACAATAAAACCAATGAAACAAACTAGCAAAGCACGAGAAGGCGTTAAAATTAAGGGATAAACTCGCGAAATCAAATCCCGACGACGACGACGACAACGACGATGATACACAACAATAAAGCAAAGCTGCACTCTGTCCGAAGCTGTATAGTGCTGTATGTATGAATGGCTGGACGCAGCCTATCGTCGGGAAGTAAAAGAAAAAAAACAAAAACACTCCACCGTGCGTGCAGCTTACATACATCTGTAAAAAGGTGGTGCACA
Source organism: Ochlerotatus camptorhynchus (assembly GCF_037179485.1). Lineage (NCBI taxonomy): Eukaryota > Metazoa > Arthropoda > Insecta > Diptera > Culicidae > Ochlerotatus > Ochlerotatus camptorhynchus. The sequence continues at coordinate 512,893 of NW_027040652.1, forward strand.
CACAAGCACGCATAGCACATCAACAAGCCGAAATGTGGTTTGATTTCGGGTGAGAAGCAGCGGTTGGATGGTTCGAGCGTAGGGGATGAGCGACCAGAAGCCATCGGTCGGTTTGACGTTTCATTTCCCTTTTATTTTGATGTAATTTTTATGGTAATCGTCAGGGCTGTTTCGGTGGTGTTGGTGAGGTAACGATTCTGACGTTTCTCTGATGCAATCGCGAAGCAATGAAGTTTATATAAGGGCCAGGTCAACAGGCAGCTTGCTGGTGTTAGAAGCAAAAATATTGTAAACATTGCTGAGCACTCAAGTGACGACGTCACTCTACCCTAACATTCCATACTGCGAACAGTGAGATTTACGTCACTGCCAACAGCTGTTTCGTGAAAAAGGATAAACATTGCGATGAAAATAATAAATAATACTAAAAATTTGAACACGTCACTAACACCAATAAGCCTGTTGGCCCAGACCTCACATAAATGACATTGATCGAGAATGGCATTTTGACATTTTACGTTGGTAGTGTGGAATGACGACACCTGGTGACTAGTAGGAGAAGTGGAAAAAAATATTCTCAAGGTTATATTTTCAAGCTAGTTGGAAGAGATCAATTTGACAGTTGGTAATGTTGCATGAATCTGAAATTAGCGAACTGACGGCAGTAAAAAAAAATAATAATCATACAATATAATACATTCCCAACAATCATACATTGCCAGCATTGCATGTAGGGGAAATGGCTCTAATGTTGGCCTATGGATCTAAGATTGGGCCCATTGCTAAAAATCTACTATTTATCAATTTTATCTAGATGAACGCGTCATTGGGACGGTACTAATGAATATTTTTGGTCGCTATTGAAAATTTAGTCGATTGCTGAATTTATGTATGGGCCCAAATTAGGGGCATCCTCTTTCACTGTCCCTTTCTTCCAATGAAAACCCCCCGTATGCAAGGTGTTTTTGTGATTATGCTGTCCCCTCGATAGAGTTGAAACTTTGCCCTTTTTTATCAAAATAATCACACTCAAAATCAGAGATGCCAAATTTTTTAACTACTCAATTAACAACTAATCAACTATTTTTTGTTCACTGTGCTGCCATTTTTTTCACCGATAAGAGTGCAGGACATGTTTGAAACGATGGGTGATAATCCTCCGGAGAAGTTAATGCTTGTATCGGCATGATATATCCGATAACTAATATATTACTTTTCGGTTCGTTAATCGATTAATCGATTATTAGAATAAAAATTGGACATCACTAGATGAATGTGAAACGTCATTTCAAATGTAAGGGCTGTTCATAAATAATGACACAAATTGAAAGGGACCGGGACTAATCACAAATTACGTTCCCATGGTAACTGAAATAAACACGAGTGTTGACCGGTTGATACGACCCATATAGTAAGAATTTTCAACAATAGAAAACAATAAAATTGATGATAATTGGCTCAAGTTTGCTCGGGAAAAAGTGATATTTGGTATGGTTAGGTTTTTTTTTAACTTTATTTAAGAGATTTTTAGCCTTAGGCTAGTTCATCTCTTTTGTATGGTTAGGATACATAACAACCCCCTTGTTCTATTGTAGATTTCCCAATATAGCATAGATCCTATTGTGGAAACAATAAATTATTTTGTTGGTTTATCGTTGTGGACAATAAGATGTATTGTATATAAAATCAATTCTATAGTATGTTTACAATACATTTCATTGAACCTCTATGACCCTTTTTTTTTACGGGCGAGCTCTCACGCTAGAATCTTAATGGGAACAAATTTCAATTTAAAATTATCAAACTGCCAGCAAACTCCTAGCTAAAGTCAACTGATACGGTTTAGCCACAAATGAAGTGACAGACCGAGTGGCTCAAAAACATTGGTGACAAACTTGCTATAGGCGAATCCAATAGAAACTAAGCGATCGTTTCAACCTCTGGTGGTGAAAAAGGGAACCATGAAAAGAGCGATGATGGCGAGGGGGTGACTCTATCTACGATGCAGGAAAAATAGTATTTTATTGGGCATAGCTGCGCGCATGCTGAGTAGGTAGAAAAAAGATTGATGTCGATTATGAAGATTTTCTGCAAAAAGATGATGCGCGATGCAAGTAGATGAGAGAAATGAAAGAATATTTTTAGAAGTTTAATTCGCTAGTGTGAGATTTGTTGAGCATCTAGAATTGAAAATTAGATGTGTCGCCCCCCTCAGATGAGGGCTGAATTTTTCGCCGTGAAGCATAGGAAAGAGGCAAACGTTTTTACCTTTTCTGATTAATTTATCCATCGCAGGTGCTTGTAATCATCATCCACATGGAATATTTTGTTTTCTGTATCGATTTTGCAGTGATCGGTGCTTCCATATATTTTTGGTGAGAAAAAATAAAATTTATAAAATTGTCCCAGCGGTTATGATCTTCCGGATTTTAAATGTTTGGTTATTTCAGTTGTAAATCAGTTCAAACACAGCAAAACACAATCTTTTCTGCATCGTAGATAGAGTCGCCCCCCTCGATAGAAACAGCCTATTGCAAATTTTCAGTGTACTACATGGCAACTCTACTACTGGATTGTACTAGCATTTTCACCAAATGTACTAGAATGTTTGGTTCCATCTCATTCACTCTACTCTTAACTGAAATGCATGAAAAATGACAAAATGATGCACTCTTTGCACACTGTCAAAGATCATTGCACACAAAATCAACTTTGTTCGAATCATAACAAAAATACTAGCCCATCTGGTGGCTGCTGGCACAAGCTTCTAAGAAAATTGTATTACAGCGAACCACATTATTTTAATTGATTTTTTCGCCAGTTAGTCGTCTAGGCTAGATCAGCAGCGATCAGCATCACAAACGAAGTGACAAACGGAGCGGCTCGAAAACTTTGGTGAATAACCTGCTATTTCAATTTTTTAGTGTACCACATGGCAACACCACTACTACTGGATTGTACCACATGGCAACACTACTACTGGATTGTACTAGCATTTTCACCAAATGTATTAGAATGTTTTGGTTCTATCTCTTTCACTCTATTCAAAACTGAAATGCATAAAAAAATGACAAAATGATACGCACTCTTTGCACACTGTCAAAGAATCATTGTACACAAAATCAACTTTGTTCAAATCAAAACAAAAAAACTAACCCATCTGGTGGATGATGGCACAAGCTTCCAAGAAAATTCTATTACAGTGAACCACATTATTTAAATGGATTTCTTCGCCAGTTAGTCGTCTGTCAATTAATGGGAGTAGATTCAGTTGACGTCGCAATTGTCCGTTTTTACGGTGAGCTCTTTTTGAATTTCTTGGCGATATCATAATCCGACAGTCCTGGGTTTTCCCTAACCGTTCTCAACACCTTCAAATGCAGCTTCCGATCCTTAGTTCCACTTCGACGTTTGCTATGATCCTGCTGATCGATAACTCTGCACACGGTCAATTAGCCATTTTCAACGACTTCGCGATTTTTAACCTGACTACATCGGATTTTCCAACTGGGTGTCCAAAATTAATTTTCGGTTCGCGGCGTCCATCAAGTATAACTTCTTTTAAACAAAATGAATCGTGACGAAATTTTCAACACTGAAAGAGAAAACATTTCAAAACAAACTGCTGTCAAAACATTCCAGATCCGACCGCTAGAAGCACTGCAGTAAAATAAACAGTGCATCCAGATATGCAGGATTATTCTGCGTGGCGAACGAGGTGAGGTGACTCGAGTCACTCGTGTCACCCGATTCCAGCTGGCGAGTGAGGTGAGAAAAGTCACTTGGGATGAACCCGATGAACTCTCACCTTATTCTCACAGTCGTTTTTCGGTGACAGAAGTCGTACTGAAGTGACGATTTTAAGTGACAAGAGTCGTCACCTTCGCAGCAGTCCACTGGAAAGTAAACAGTTGCAAAAATGGACGAGAGGTGGTTCGCGATCCTGCCATGAAAGTTATCTGGCGGGATTTGCAAAAACAAATTAAAAAGCGATTCTCTGCCCTGAGGAACAAAACTTTTGAAAATAATGTTTCTAAATTAGACCCGAGTTCCAAACCCTTTTGGAAACTCACAAAAATTTTGAAAAAACCTCAAAAGCCAATTCCAGCGCTTAAAGAAGGTGGTAAAATTTTGATCACAAATTTGGAAAAAGCTCAGAAACTTGCTAAGCAATTCGAGAGTTCCCATAATTTCAGTTTGGGTCTTACTAGTCCTATTGAGAATCAGGTTGCTGGGGATTTTCTGAATATTTTCTCTCGGGAAAATATTTTTGATGATTCCTGGGGGACTGATTTGGACGAAGTAAGGTCTATAACTAAAAAGTTTCAAAATATGAAAGCTCCAGGTGATGATGGAATTTTCTATATCCTCATCAAAAAACTCCCAGAGAGTACCTTGTCTTTCTTGGTAAAATTATTTAACAGATGTTTCCATTTGGCATACTTTCCTGATAAATGGAAAAATGCAAAAGTTGTTCCAATTTTGAAGCCGGATAAAAATCCAGCTGAAGCTTCTAGCTACCGTCCAATAAGTTTGCTTTCTTCAATAAGTAAACTTTTTGAAAAAATAATTTTGAATAGAATGATGCTACACATCAATACGAACTCAATTTTTGCAGATGAGCAGTTTGGATTTCGCCATGGGCATTCAACTACTCATCAACTCTTGAGAGTTACCAATTTAATTCGTTCAAACAAATCTGAAGGCCACTCAACTGGAGTTGCTCTTCTAGACATAGAAAAAGCATTCGACAGTGTTTGGCATGAAGGTTTGATTGCTAAATTGAAAAAGTTTAATTTTCCACTTTACATTATGAAATTAGTTCAAAATTATTTAACTGACAGAACTCTGCAGGTAAATTATCAAAATTCCAAATCTAATCGACTACCTGTTAAAGCAGGAGTTCCTCAGGGTAGCATTCTTGGGCCTATATTGTATAACATTTTCACTTCGGACCTCCCTGATTTGCCTCAGGGTTGCCACAAATCTTTGTTCGCTGATGACACAGGCATTTCCGCTAAAGGAAGAAGTCTTCGTGTTATTTGCAGCAGACTTCAGAAAAGTTTAGATATTTTCTCTTCTTATTTACAAAAATGGAAGATTTCTCCCAACGCTTCCAAAACTCAACTTATAATATTTCCACATAAGCCTAGGGCTTCCTTTTTGAAACCTAGTAGTAGTCACATAGTCACTATGAACGGAGTTCCAATTTCCTGGTCAAACCAAGTGAAATATCTTGGATTAGTTCTTGACAAAAAATTAACTTTTAAAGATCACATTGAGGGCATTCAAGCCAAATGTAACAAATATATAAAATGTTTGTATTCTCTTATAAACAGGAAATCCAAACTTTGCCTGACGAATAAACTTCTAATATTTAAACAAGTTTTTAGACCGGCCAAGCTTTACGCTGTGCCAATATGGTCTAGTTGTTGCACTACCAGGAAAAAAGCACTTCAAAGGATTCAGAACAAAATTCTGAAGATGATTTTGAAGTTGCCTCCCTGGTACAGTACTACCGAAGTACATAGAATTTCGAATGTTGAGACTTTAGCACAAATGTCTAACAAAATAATTAATAATTTCCGGCAAAAATCGTTACAATCCTCAATTGCAACGATTAATTCCCTTTATACTTAGATAAGATTTAGTTTTAGTTATTTAGTTTTAAGCTATCAATTGTTATACTGACATGCAGGTTTAAAAAACCTGTTTAAAATACTGAATTGCCAAGACAGGAACAATGTTAAAACACTTAGATATATATCATAACAATTAAGGCTGGTAAGTTACTGTAGTAACTGGAGCACCTAGGTTAAAAATGAAATGTAATTTATTTTGAATTTGGAACAAATAAAGAGTTAAAAAAAAAAAAAAAAAAAAAAAAAAAAAAAAAAAAAACGAGAGGTGGTTGAAATTATTTCGGTAAGTTCTTAAATCAAATATATCGCTGTATTAAGGATTGTAAATTTATTATTTTTTTTTTTCTAGGTTCATGAACATCTTTTGAAGGGCGATGTTGGAACATATGTGGTGATATCTAAAACAGCACGTTTATAAATATGCTCGGAACACCGGACAGGAAGCAATCTGGATACGGTTTAAGAGCTCCTAGAGTGCAATCTTTAAAACCAAACAAGATTCGTTTGCATACTACTGAGTTGCCAGAATCAGGCTGTATTCCGTTCGAAATGGATTTTCCATACAAATTTTGTTTTGTATGGTAAATTCAATTCGAACAGAATACAAAACAGGGTTTTTAACGGATATAGTGGAAAACCTCTTCAAAAAGTTAACTCTATTTGGAAGCTATTGAGCATAGCTGGCTGAAGTTAAGCATCTAAATAAGGAGAACCATAGTGTTCAATGTAAATAGAACACATATAAACATAAGAATAATAAATTGTACAAATTGCTGTATTGCAAGCAATATAATCAACAATCAATACGAAACTATCGATTTTAAATTGGCTCACTACTTGACTAGCCTGTTGGTCCCAAGCAAATCGATTAACGTATCCCATTTCAGTCAAAATTCTAGTACTACTCAATGTTTGTTTTGACTTGCTATGAAGGTTTGACAGATAAAATGAGGGGTTCGTGGATTTAGCTATGTTTCGAGAGGTGCATCGATTAGCTTGGGACCGAAGATAGTACCAGAGCTGAGCCTAAAAGTTGAGCACATTTCTTCGGGACCTTCTGGTCTTAGAGTTACCTCTATGATATAATGTTGTTTAAAGTTTCAACTCTTCTCGCTGAGACTACAACAATCGTTATAACAACAAAATCTTCTTAAATCTTATTTTCAGAAATTCTTCATGAAGTATAACTTAATTATTTTTAAATGGCTTTCTGATGTGTGGTTGAGTAAATTTCCTTTTAATACCGTTATAATGCTATATGTATTGACAGATATGGGTATTTCATTCATTACTTGTGGACTTCCTCAGACTTCCTCAGTGCTCATGGTGAAAAGTCCAAAAGAAGGTTTACCTTTTCTATATTTTAAATGATCACCGCCTTGTTAGGTGAGTTTGGTGCTTCATTTCGCAATTCCCAGATTTATTTTGTTAAATCAGTATAACTTCTAGGCACTTCTAGCATGCTAATACTGATTGATTTCTTCCATCATATTTTTTCAATGACGCTTATAGCACACTTCGTTTGTGCTTATAGAATATCTAATAACTCTGGTACCAGCATCAGAACCAGCATCAGGCTATTGAGATGTTGAGGAAAAAATCTTTCTATCGGAATAAAAGCTTACAAAAACAAATAAGAATTCCCTCCACATATGCGGTGGTTGGTACCGTCCACCCACTGATATTTCTCGGCTGTCCTTCAACCAATTTTCTGTAGATAATTAGTTTATGATTGACACTAATTACATTGTAAATATACTCTATGAGATATTTTGGACATGCTTCATTGCAAAGGACATTGTTGACACGATAATCTTGTAGATCAACAGATTTGAACCTAAACCATCTGTTGATTTGGTAGATCATCTGATCTAAACGCCACCACGATTTGGAGAATCTAGAACATCTGATATTCATGGACATGGATCGTAAATTATGCGGACAGACGGTTTGAATATGTTTAGACATGGATTTTGGCGCTAAGGTCATTGTTGAAGTCGTTGCAAGGAGAAGCCTCGTGAATGATTCAGTTTGGATATGTATCGTTTTGCTTTTGCATTTTTGGTTTTATAGTAGCATGTAGCAGGTATTAGTGTACTGCCTATAATCGCATATCAGTACCATATGGATTTGCGTTAATTTTGAGATAACAAAGGTAGTGGGTCAATTAGCATTTACTTTTCACATTATGTGATAAAACTATGAAATTTGATCATGAAAAATGTGAAAACAATATCAAATCAGTTTGTCCCATCAAGCAAAATTATCGCATATCAGTCCCATCCTGAAATTCAATCGTCTATAGTTCAAGTTATAGTTCAGCTTTTCAAATTGCCATATTTTTTACTGATATAACAAAACAAGCTAGCTTCATTGCAACTGATTTTAGCTTTAAAAATTTATCAATAAATTTTGTAGGATTTTTAAAATATTTGCAAGGAATTTCACTTCGTATTTTTGACGGTAATTTTCTCAATGCCTTCTTTTTCTATATGGGACTGATATGCGATTATAGGCAGTGTGGCACTTAGTAGTTCTGGTAAGTTCTTAATTTAGTTAATGTATAGTTTATATCAACATTTTAATATTCAGATATTATATATTAATTTTCATTAAGCAATCCTTATTCAATTTGTAATATTTCTGTTCGAATCCAAACCCTGATAAATTCCCTTCTGTTTATTGCTATGTATTAAAAGAGAATAAAATCTTTTCATACCACGTCAAATTTATCTAATTTGCACGAAACTACTCTACAGCTGATCAATAAGAAAATTGTAATTCGACAGTGAGCATGCATAAGGGCCTATACGCGATGATCGATTCTCTTCGTCGATTTTCTCTTTTGTTAATAACTCGCTAGATTTAACGTTTCTCGGTGCGTTTGCTGTTGCTTTTGATAGCCAATACAACCTTTTATTACTCTGCATTGAACAAATTCTAGAAAATTGTTTCGCTTAGCTGTAGCAATGCAAAGAGAAAATCGATGAAGAGAATCGATCATCGCGTATAGGCCCTTATGCATGCTCACTGTCGAATTTATATTTCACAACACAATAAGCTCCCTACTGCTCTTATGCCTCGTCTTGCTCGTCTCATGCAGGGAATCAGCACCATCAACTCCACAGACTACCTATTGGAACTTCATGAATAATATGCACGAAATTTCCTTAGATGTTTCACCAAATTAGAAGCATAAAGATGTCTTCAGAACAGGCAGCTGCGTTATGGAAACCGTCAATCCGGAATTATCTCCATGTGCACCGGGACCAGTCTGAGCAATACCGATGGTATTAGATCATGTACTAGATCTTATTTTTTTATATCCCATATCTGATTGGATATTGCACTATCATATTGATTGGATATTGCACTGGTCTCCCTTCGCGTCAAGTTATGATCTGCCGGTGACAAGTTGATCGGAAGTCTTCAGGGCTACTTGGAAACCATCAATCCGGATCTTTCTAGGACTGCCGTGCATAGCATAAACCTATGGACCAATAATGGGTTCGTTTTTTAGAATGCATTAAAAACCAGCAATTAAACTGATAAATAAACCGATAAAAACTGCGAAGATCCTTTTTGAAAAACAAGACAAACTGACATTTCTGCGAATGAACACCGTGTCTTTTGCGGTTCATTTTCTCACTCACCTACAAATGAACCTCTCACGTCACCCGAATCGACTGCTGGAATCGAGTGAGGAAAGTCATGTGACTGCGAGGTGACAATTCGACAGTGAGCATGCATAAGGGCGTATACGCGATGATCGATTCTCTTCATCGTTTTTCTCTTTGCATTGCTACAGCTAAGCGAAACAATTTTGTAGAATTTGTTCAATGTAGAGTTGTAATAGGTTGTATTGGCTTTCAAAATCAACAACAAACGTTAAATCTAGCGAGTTATTAAGAAAAGAGAAAATCGATGAAGAGAATCGATCATCGCGTATACGCCCTTATGAATGCTCACTGTCGAATTGTCGTCTCACCTCAAGTGAACCCTACACGATTGCTTTTATTGACAATAATCGTATTGTCAATACATGCTATATTGACGTCAATATATCAAGATTGACAATATTTCTGAATTCACACCATCAATATTATTGTCAATAATTCCCCTTCGCGTCAATATATTGATGCGTGTGGGGTTTGCTTCACACGCCGCGCAGAATAACCCTGATTAAATGATTCCGACAGTGAGCATGCATAAGGGCGTAAACGCGATGATCGATTCTCTTCGTCGATTTTCTTTTTTGTTAATAACTCGCTAGAAATAACATTTCTCGGTGCGTTTGCTGTTGCTTTTGATAGCCAATACAACCTGTTACAACTCTGCATTGAACGAATTCTAGAAAATTGTTTCGCTTAGCTGTAGCAATGCAAAGAGAAAATCGATGAAGAGAATCGATCATCGCGTATACGCCCTTATGAATGCTCACTGTCGATTCAAGCTTTAAAATACATTCAATTCATTGGAGAACCTGCTAGCTTCGGATCTAGCATCTCATCGATGCCTTTTCGCTGGGATTTGAACAGTGTGTGTGCCTCAGAAGAAAGGCCGTGGTATCATGTTTGGTCTGTGCTAGACCCTTTCAGTTTTTGCTGTTTGTTGTTTTCGATTGCAGCGAAGATTTTTTTTTTCCGATCGTGTTTTTTTTTAATTATTAATACACTGGAACCTTCATTTACGAACCAAACCGGCGCGACGGTTCGTAAATCAAACCAGACGTAACAAAAACCCATTGCTTGGGATTAATTTCATAAAAAAGTTTTTTGAAAATATTATCAAATACCCCACAATATGGGTATTTGTGGTATCGGGGTGACGTGCACGGACCGGACATCGATGTCTGGGGCCGTTTTGAAATTTAAGATGGCGGCTTCCGGTTAGGGAAATACTACCAAATCACTCACAATATTGGGTATTTTTTTAAATCTTGGTGACGTGTAGGAACCGGAAAACCATGTCTGACGCCTTTTTCAAGCTTCCGGGAGGAGAAAAACCTTGGGGATTCTGTGAAAAACATCTCAATGTGGATATTTTTGGAATCTTGATGACGTGTAGGGACCGGAAACCTGTGTCTGACGCCTTTTTCAAATTCTATATGGCTTCCGGTTGGAGAAAAACTCGGAATTTTTGTCAAATATACCACAACATTGGTATTTTTGGAGTCGGGGTGACGTGTAAGGACCGTAAATCGATGTCTGAGGCCTTTTTCAAAATTAATATGGTGACTTCCGGTTAGAGAAAAACTGCCAAATTACCCACAATAGACGAGTGCACGGGTGAACTTTTGTTCATCTACTGAAAAAAATTTGACACAACAGCGGGGCCCTGTTTACTAAAAATGAACACATGAATAATGCTCGCGTAACATTTGAAAAGGGCCTATCAACTTTTGTAAATAATTTGCTAGGTCCTTTCCACGAGAACCGAAGTACGTCCACGCAAACCAAGAGCACTATCGGGAAGGGGATAATTTCCCCTACCCGATGGTGTTGTTAGTTTGCGTGGGCGTATTCGCTTCGCGCGAAAAAGGCTTAACAAGTTTTGTGTACGAAAGTTGATAGGCCGGTTTCAAATGTTACGTGAGTATTATTCATGTGTTCATTTTTAGTAAACAGGGCCCCGCTGTTGTGTCACTTTTTGTCAAGTGAGTGAACTCAAATCCATCCGTGCACTCGTCTATATGGGTATTTTTGGAATCTTGGTAACGTGTAGGGATCGGAAATAGATGTCTGACACCATTTTAAATTCAAGATGCCAGCTTCCGGTTGGATAAAAGCTAGGAAATACTGCCAAATTACCCATAATATGGGTATTTTTGGAGTCTTGATGACGTGTAGGAACCTGAAATCGATATACAAGGCCGTTTTGAAATTCATGATGTCGGCTTCGGGCTAGAGAAAAACTTGAAAATTCTGTCAATTACCTCACAATATTGGTATTTTTAGAGTCGGGGTGACGTCTAAGGACCGGACATCGATGTCTGAGGCCATTTTAAAATTCAATATGGCGGCTTCCGGGTAGAGAAAAACCTGGAAATTCTGTCAAATTCCTCTCAATATGGGTATTTTTGGAATCATGGTAATGTGTAGGGACTTGAAACCCATGTCTGACACCATTTTGAAATTCAATATGCCAGCCTTCGGTTAAAGACAAACTTGGAAATACTGCAAAATTACCCACAATATTGGTATTTTTGGAATCGGGGTGACGTGTAGGAACCGGACATCAATGGCTGACGCCTTTTTGAAATTCAATATGGCGACTTCCGGTTAGAGAAAAACTGGGAAAAACTGCCAACTTACCCACAATATGGGTATTTTGGAATCTTGGTGACGTGGTTCGACCGGAAATAGATGTCTGAAGTCTTTTTGAAATTCAATATGGCGGCTTCCGGTTGGAGAAAAGCTTGGAAATTTTGTCAAATATCCCACAATATTGGTACTTTTGAAGTCGGGTGACGTGTAAGGGCCGGAAATCGATTTCTGCGGCCATTTTTAAATTCAAGATGGTGGCTTCCGGTTGGAGAAAAACTAAAAAAATATGTCAAATACCTCTCAATATAGGTATTTTCGGAATCTTGGTGAAGTGTAAGGACTGGAAACCCATGTCTGACACCATTTTGAATTCAATATGCCAGCCTCCGGTTAGAGAAAAGCTGGGAAGTACTGCCAAATTACCCACAAAATGGGTATTTTTGGAGTCTTGATGACGTGTAGGGACCGGAAATAGATGTATGAGGCCGTTTTGAAATTCAATATGGCGGCTTCGGTTGGAGAAAACTTGGAAATTCTGTCAAATACCCCTTACTATGGGTATTTTTGGAAACGGGGTGTCGTATATCGACCGGAAATCCAAGCCCGGCGCCATTTTGATATCCAAGATGGCGGCTTCCGGTTAAATTAAAACTGGGATATTCTGTCAAATACACCGCCTTATGAGTATTTCAGGACGTGTTGGGACCGGAAATCGATGTCTCACGCCTTTTTTTTTGAAATTCAAGTTACAGAAAAAATTAAAAATACTATCAAATACCCCTCAATATGGATATTTTTGCTTGTGGTGATGTGTAGAGACATTTTGAATTCAATATGGTGGTTTCTGTCCGAGAAAACTTGGGAATTCTATCCAATTGAGGGCTAAATATGGGTATTTTTGGAATCGGAGTGACGTGTATGAACGGAAAACCCATCCGTATTTTTCTATTTTTCTGTATTCGGAAGCCATCAAATTGGATTTCAAAAAGGCGTCAGACATTGCTTTCCGGGCTCTACACGTCACCTCGATTCCAAAAATACACACTTAAAAAATAGTACCGAACTCGGTTCAATTTCAACCGAGTTTTTATCTGCTGAACGCTCGGTAGTCTGTTCGGTTCAAAAAGAAACAACCGAGTGTTCGTTAAAGTTTCTTTTCCCACAACCTGTCAAACTAACCGAAAAAACTCGGTTGACAAAAAGTCAATTCAAGCAGGAATAACCGAACATCGGTTTACCCAAGTATTACCGAACGCTGTCAAACAAACCGACTCACCGGTTGCAATCACGGAATTCGGTTCTTTTTGACAGCGCTCAAATCCAAAAACTTACGATGTTTCGAATCAGAAATAAAACTAGTTTTTTTTTTAATGAGATGCATGATTTATATTATATTTGTCAGATGTTGTTTTAATGCATAAATATGCTTTGTATGTACTAACTATTGACAATAAACTTGAGACGAACCGGAAAATTATGGCTCACCTGTGCGGGAGGAAAGAGAGGGTTAACCCCCTTGAGGGAAACAAAAAACTTCTCACACGTCGTGATAATGCCTCCTACATGGAATTCAATCAAACATGCAGTTCCTCCAGAAGTTTTTCCATTTTCAAATCAATTCACCGTGTGACACTAACAAAAAAACACGTCTTGCGAAAAAAAACACAACGCGCACCCGCGAGAAAAAAATGGCTGACGATATTTGGTTTAGCTGAAAACCGAGTTTCGGTTAAAATTTCCGTCGTGAAGTTGAACCGAAGTTGTGAGTTTGACGTTTGAGAAAGTTTAGCGAATATTCGGTTCAGTTTACTGAGTTTTCTCGGTTTTCAAGTACCGAACTGGTAAATATCGCTACTTTACCGTACTTTTCGGTTCAGTCTTCATTCCTATCTGTCAAATTCAACCGAAATTTGGGTTTGACTCGGAAAATACGCCTAAAAACATATTTTTACACGAATTCTTCGGTTCGTTGTTGGTAACCGATGTAGTTCGGTAGAAAATTAAACCGACTTCGGTATTATTTTCTAAGTGTGTACCCATATTGTGGTGTATTTGACAGTGTTTCCAAGTTTTTCTTCTACCGGTACCCACCATCATGGATTTAAACATAGCCTCAGACATGAATTTCCGGTCTCTACACATCAACACAATTCCAAAAATAATCATATTGAGGGATATTTGACAGTATTTTTATATTTTCCTCTACCTGTAAACTCCCATTTGGATTTCAAAAAGGCGTCCGATATGTATTTACGGACTCTACACGTCACCCCGATTCCAAAAATACCCATATTGTAGAGTATTTGACCGAATTTTCAGGTTTTTCTCCAACCGGAAGCTGCCATCTTGAATTTAAAAACGGACTCAGACATCAATTTCCGGTTCTCACACGTCTGCCCAACTCCAAAAATATCTATATAGTGGGGTATTCGACAGAATTTCCAAGTTTTATAGTTCGCCAACCGAAAGCCGCCATTTTGAATGTCAGAAAGACATAAGACATGGTTTTCCGGTCCCTACACATGTTTGCCAAAACATCAGCCTTATACATTCCATAAGACAAATCACATAGGTTCTTTAAGAATGCATAAAAGGTATGTGTGACCGCTTATACATTTCATTTGACACATGATCTTCATTAACTTTTTGCAAGGCGTCTGTTTATTAGCTGACTTATACATTTTATTTTTTTTGGGCTACAAAATGGTGAGTTGACAACCTGGAAGGAGCGGAATACCTAGCCCTGGTCCTCACAAGTTCCTACTTCACGCCTCCTCGAGTCATATGATAACAAAAGACTACCAGCTGAAACATGGACACAGCTGGTTGGCGTAGCCTGGGCAATGTTGCCAGTCCGGCAATAGCAAAGTGAAGAGGTGCGACGCGAACACTGGCGCGGTAACCATAGTACGGTGATAGAGGAAATGCTTCACCAAACCTGAGCGTCTGCTCACCATGGAGGTGCGGCTCAAAACGGCGTCTGTTCTCCATGTTAGGAGCGGCTGATCACCGTCCTAGTGCCAGCGTGGGACTCTAAACAGAGCTGTGCACGATGGTCCCCCGGCGAGACAGGGGGTTGGGGCAGGCCCAACAAGCCGCCCTGGAAAAAAAACAAAGTTGCAAATACCGAAGAAAGAAATACGGATCGGAACAATCGGCACAGACCTACGCGACGAAATAAGGACTACGATTGGAAACTCGGAACATGGAACTGCAAATCGCTCGGCTTCCCGGGTTGCGATAGGTTAATCTATGACGAACTTCAACCACGCAACTTCGAAGTCGTAGCACTGCAGGAACTTTGCTGGACGGGACAAAAGGTATGGAAAAGCGGGCATCGAGCGGCTACTTTCTACCAGAGCTGTGGCACCACCAACGAGCTGGGAACCGGCTTTGTAGTGCTGGGTAAGATGCGCCAACGCGTGATTGGTTGGCAGCCGATCAACGCGAGGATGTGCAAGTTGAGGATTAAGGGCCGTTTCTTCAACTACAGCATCATCAACGTGCACTGCCCACACGAAGGGAGACCCGACGACGAGAAAGAAGCGTTCTATGCGCAGCTGGAGCAGGTGTCCGACGGCTGTTCGCAACGGGACGTCAAAATCGTCATCGGCGACATGAACGCTCAGGTAGGACGGGAGGCAATGTATAGACCGGCAATCGGGCCAAACAGCCTGCATGCCGTATCGAACGACAACGGCCAACGATGCGTGAACTTTGCAGCCTCCCGGGGTATGGTAGTTCGAAGTACCTTTTTCCCCCGCAAGGATATCCACAAAGCCACCTGGAGATCACCTGACCAACACACAGAAAACCAAATCGATCACGTTCTAATCGACGGGAAATTCTTCTCCGACATTATCAACGTCCGCACGTACCGCAGTGCGAACATAGATTCGGACCACTACCTAGTTGCAGTATGCATGCGCTCAAAACTCTCGACGGTGCATAACACACGTCGAAGTCGAACGCCACGACCCAACATTGAGCAACTACGGGACACCGGAGTTGCCCAGGACTACGCGCAGCAGCTGGAAGTTGCACTACCCACGGAAGAGCAGCTTGGCGCAGCTTCTCTTGAAGATGGCTGGAGGGACATCCGTTCAGCCATAGGTAGTACTGCTGTAGCGGCACTAGGTACTGCAATCCCGGACCGAAGAAATGACTGGTTTGACGGCGAATGCAAACTGTTAGTAGAGGAGAAGAATGCAGCACGGGCGAGAATGCTGCAACACCGCACGAGATTGAATGTGGAGCGATACAGACAAGCGCGGAACAGACAAAACTCGGTTTTCCGAAGGAAGAAGCGTCAGCAGGAAGATCGAGATCGCGAGGCGATGGAAAATCTGTACCGCGTAAACGACACACGGAAGTTCTACGAGAAGCTAAATAGTTCGCGCAAAGGCTACGTGCCGCAAGCCGATATGTGCAAGGACTTGGACGGTAACCTTCTCACGAACGAGTGTGAGGTGATTGAGAGGTGGAAGCAGTACTATGACGAGCACCTCAACGGTGAAGCAGCAGAAAACGAAGGTGGCACGGCAACAGACCTTGGAGCACGCGCAGAAGACGACAGGCTACCGGCCCCTGATCTTCAAGAAGTTGAGGAGGAGATCGGTCGGCTGAAGAACAACAAAGCAACTGGTGTAGATCAACTACCAAGTGAGCTATTGAAATACGGTGGTGAAGCACTGGCTAGAGCGCTGCACTGGGTAATTGCCAAGATTTGGGAGGAGGAGATATTACCGGAGGAGTGGATGGAAGGTGTCGTATGCCCAATCTACAAAAAGGGCGACAAGTTGGATTGCTACAACTACCGCGCGATCACACTGCTGAGCGCCGCCTACAAGGTACTCTCCCAAATTCTATGCCGCCGTCTGTCACCATATGCAAGAGAGTTCGTGGGGCAATACCAGGCGGGATTCATGGGTGCCCGCGCTACCACGGACCAAATTTTCGCGATTCGGCAGGTTCTGCAGAAATGCCGCGAATACAACGTGCCCACACATCATTTGTTCATCGATTTCAAATCCGCATACGACACAATCGATCGAGATCAGCTATGGCAGATTATGCACGAGTACGGATTTCCGGATAAACTGACGCGATTGGTCAAGGCGACGATGGATCGAGTGACGTGCGTTGTTCGAGTATCGGGGACACTCTCGAGTCCCTTTGAATCTCGAAGGGGGTTACGGCAGGGTGATGGACTTTCGTGTCTGCTGTTCAACATCGCGTTAGAAGGTGTGATCAGAAGAGCTGGGATAGACACGAGTGGCACGATATTCAGGAAGTCCATCCAGCTCCTTGGTTTCGCCGATGACATTGACATTATGGCACGGAACTTTGAGATGATGGCGGAAACGTACATCAGACTGAAGGCTGAAGCTAGACGGATTGGACTTGCCATCAACGCATCAAAGACAAAATATATGAAAGCAAGAGGTTCTAGGGAAGACAATGTTAGCCTCCCACCCCGAGTTCAGATTGACGGTGACGAAATCGAGGTGGTCGATGAGTTCGTGTATTTGGGCTCACTGGTGACCGCCGAAAATGATACCAGCAGAGAAATACAAAGACGCATTATGGCAGGGAATCGTGCCTACTTTGGACTCCGGAGGACGCTCCGGTCGAATAAAATTCGCCGCCGCACGAAGTTGACTGTCTACAAGACGCTGATTAGACCGGTGGTCCTTTACGGCCACGAGACCTGGACTATGCTCGTGGAGGACCAACGCGCCCTTGGTGTTTTCGAACGGAAGGTGTTGCGTACCATCTACGGTGGAGTGCAGATGGATGACGGAACGTGGAGGAGGCGAATGAACCACGAATTGCACCAGCTGCTGGGAGAACCATCCATCGTCCACATTGCAAAAATTGGGCGACTACGGTGGGCTGGGCACGTCGTAAGAATGCCGCACGACGACCCAGTGAAAATGGTTCTAGAAAGCGACCCAACAGGAACAAGAAGAAGAGGCGCGCAGCGGGCAAGGTGGATCGACCAAGTAGAAGGTGACCTGCGGACCCTTCGCAGACTACGAGGTTAGCGAACTGTGGCCATGGATCGAGTAGAGTGGAGACGACTTCTTCGGACAGCAGAGGACAACAAGGCCTTAGCCTGATTGGTAAGGTAAGTTTTATACATTTTATGAATAATCAGCAAAAGAAATTTGCCAAAAGGAATAAGAAGATTTCTATCCGTGTTGTAAAAAGTGTCTTAAGTGACCATACAAGGGGGTGGGGCACGTGCCCCCCTGCCCCTCCCCCCTCGAGCCGCTAGTGGCTGAGAGTTGATTCGACACAAAAATGGATTCGTTGTACATCGTTTTCTTAGAAAGAGAAAGTATAGTTTGCTATCTCTATTTACTCGTCACCGATGGCAGACACGAAGCTACTGCTGCCAGCAGTGTCGGTACTATCGGGTCCCGTTCGGATGTAAAGCAAAAATCATGAAACTCAAACTCACCACGGTTCGGTTAGAACTGTATTTGGTGACTTTTGTAAGCTTGATATTCGCAGCTAAGGCTGTGAACCATTTGCCGAGTTAAATTTAACTCGTGGTTAAAAGTGACATTTCGAAAGTTATTTTCTATGTTCGAAAATCCCCGTGCTGTCGATCGACCGGTTTTTGAGCCACAGTTGTCAAAATTTAACTTCTTGTCTGTCAGAAATAACCATGCTCGGATAGCAGGGTTAATCGATAACTTTCCATCTGTCAAATTTTAACCAAAAGTTAAAATAATCCACCAAATGGTTCAGAGCCTAAGGCTGTGAACCATTTGCCGAGTTAAATTTAACTCGTAGTTAAAAGTGACATTTCGAAAGTTATTTCTTATGTTCGAAAATCCCCGTGCTGTCGATCGACCGGTTTTCGAGCCACGGTCGTCAAAATTTAACTTCTTGTCTGTCAGAAATAACCACGCTCGGATAGCAGGGTTAATTGATAACTTTCCATCTGTCAAATTTTAACCAAAAGTTAAAATAATCCACCAAATGGTTCAGAGCCTAAGTAGTCACAGCTTGTAATCAAGCATGATCGTGGCCGTTGGTGTGATTTGATTTTTTGATATTTTCCCATTCTAAATGGAGCTGAGCGGAATGAGTTTTTTTAGACTTTCCCTCATGAGGGCTTAGACTCTTTTGCCAAAGGATTTCTTTTGCGTTCCATCAACGGAAAACCAGCATGGTTCGGTTATCGGTTAGACTACATCTATTAATCATGATTAATAAACCTAAACAATGATGATGATTATGACTGCCTTACACAATGCAAACTCGGCGTTAGCCATCTTAAAACCTAAACCTAAAACGCCCCAAGCATGATAGCTGGAAACACTTTGAAACCTTGGTTCACTTGAAATAGTATATAATAGTACGCTTAGACAACTCCTGCGCTGATTAGATCATACACTTATGTTAACGATAAAAAAAAAGATTTAAGACAATGACATTAAGTGGAAAACATTATAAAAATATCATTAAGGCACTTAGATCACAATTGGTTAATTTTGTTTTTTGATTGATGTGTGTGTTGTGGGGGTAGTGCTTAACGTAGCTAGGCACTCCATGAAACTCTTGTGTTTATAAATCTACCTCGTAAAATAGTACCCTGCCACCGTTTCTTAATAATCCTACGCAGTTGGATTGGTTCATGTGTGTAATACAAAGTGCTAGAAATGTATGGAAAAAGTCTTCGATGAGAAAGTGAGCTCTTGTTTCTGATCGAAGACTTTTGGCCTGACTTCTGACTGACATTCTAAAAAACAAAAACAAAAAGAAGCTAAAACTAACGCTTTCGATCGACCATTCTGCAGGGATGGCGATCGCCTAAAACCTAAGGATTGTATTGCAACGATAGCCTAGCAGGTTTGCTTATTTACATTTTTTTTTCATGAAACTTATCAAGTAAGGAAAAGTAGAAGGAAATCGACGTATTTACTCCGGATTAAATACCATCTTAATTGTATCGTTCATAGAACTTACAATAAAAATATATCATAGATATATGGGACCAAAATTACCGATCCCCAACCTGCGGTCCTTATCTTACCACCCCGACGACGTTTGAATCGTGCGAGGTTTAAGGACCGTTAGAATTGGATGACTCGGTAAACAATACAGCGAAAAACCTACAAAAAAGTTCAGATCTGACGACACTATTCGATATCGTTCGCTTCGGATCGATCCTCCAGTTGGATTCGCGTTCCTTACGGGAATCACACTTCCCTCCAATCGGGAAGTCAGGTCAGTTCCCCGGAAGAACAGAGAAATTACCTTCTCCGCCTTCCGGGCGAATCAAACCCGTTCATGATGATTCCGTCAAGATAAGCGCGAACCCTTGTTTCATGCCGGAGCGATCTCTCCGTAAGCCTCTCGGTTGAACAACAAGTTTGAGATTCTTTAGCGATAGAGACTTCGGCCTGCCCGGCAACTGTTACTGTGTACTTTGGGGGGAGGTTGTTCGTCATACTAACGTTGCTCCCCGCCGTCCGACAGACAGTGCTCGGATGCACTTGGCCTTTCACTTACGAACTAGTAACAAGTGCAGCACACAGTCACCTACGACGGTTCGGTTGTGGACTTGTCAGTTATTGTTATAAATCACATCGTTTTAAGAATATTATCTTCCGCGAGACAAGTTAATACCACTTGCCGCCAGACGGATCTTGGTGCGATAATACAAAAGAGTGATTTTATGTTGTTGCTAAGTTTGAACTTATAGGCTATACTCACGCGGGAAAATCATTCTTTGGGAGGAAATTTTCCATCCACCTCATTAGGTCATAATTTTCCCCCGAAAGAGATTTATGCACTTTCTCACACTCTCACGTTGGTAAATAACTTAAAATAGCTTAAAGTAAACAAACAAACAAACAGACAGACAGACGGATCCAATCTCGCACGCGCATCACTACAAATCATCACACTCTTAAATATCTACCCCTCCTCCCTCCCTCCCCCCGCTTACGACGTCGAAGCCTGGCTTCCCGGCTTACAGCGAATACGGATGACAAAACTGGTACACCAGCCGTTGCGAGCGTTCCGTCTTCTGCATGATGCCCTTCTTGTAGTACTGCCGGATCGAGCGGGACAGCTTGTCGTAGTTCATGGCCGGTCGATTCTTGCGGCGGCCCCAGAGGCGAGCCACCCGGACGGAGTCTTCGATCTTGAACACGCCCTTGGTGCGGTCCATCCAACGGATGGCACTCTGGTGCTGCTCCGGGGTGGCGAGCAGTTCCTTCAGGAACTGCCACAGATGGATGTGCGATCCACCCTGGCGGGGTTTGCCGGTGGGGTTGGCAGAGGTTGGGGTGGCTCCCGCGGTTGATGGGGCAGCTGATGAAGAACTGGGGACTGCAGCTCCTTCCAGGGGCATTTCTTCGTCTTCGTCTGTAAAGGGTGGAAGGGAGAAGAAGAAATGGTAGGTTAGACTATGGTCGCTTCGGTATGGGTTTTTCTAAACGAGAACATTTAATTAACTATTCAAATTGATTAAGGCGCTTGTCCGCTTATAAATTTCTACGATTGACTCAAATACTTCCTTCAGAGACATCTGAATGACATCCATCTATTATGAACAATATTCTCCGTCGATCATCCACAGCGTTGCCAGATATACCGATTGAAAACTTAAGGGCTACTCAATAGACATATAAAATAGAAAAAAATGCTTGTTTTCAGAATTTTAGATGCATGCATGGATTTCAGCTTTTCTACCGCTGTAACAGCAACAAGATTTTGCAAAATAAAAGCATTTCAAGATTGCACTCGTATACCTCCCCGTGGAAAATTTTGAAATCATTATCATTTTCATTGTTTGTTCTACTATTCTCCAAGGGAGCCAACTTTGAGTTGCCAATTGGATTCGCCTATTAAGCTGGGTTTAGAAAGAGCAAGTCAATTGATCAAGTCAGTCGAATTCAATTGAAAATGTTGAACCAGGCTCAACTTTTCAAGCCAATTGAATTCAACTGAGTTGATCATTTAACTTGCCTAGTCTAAACCCAGCTTTATCTTTTAAGAACATCACCAGCAATGTCAATGAAGTATGTAAATCAGCATAGCTTCGATTTCCAAAACAAAGCCACAAGGATCGAATGAGTTGAGTAACTTTCTCCCAGTTTGAAATTCGATTTTCTGCATGTCATGAAGAGCGTGCGGGCTTCCAACCGCAAGGCCTGAACGTTGTTGTTGGCAGCAAACAAGCGGATAGTTTTGTAATGTCATCCGTACATGTGTTTTCAAATCCAGCTTGTATTATTTAGATGGCAAACCCCCCCCTGTCGGAAACCTGCAAAATGCAAGCCAAAGACCTGTAGACCTCATTATACTACGCTCCGGTCAATACATCGATCGCTCGTTGGGTGTTAGATCATCCAATAAATGTAAACAATGCGATTTGATAATTGTTTGATTGGGCCTTATCTCGCGGTTCGCGTGTGCTCGCAGTATCCCCCCGTCCGAGCGTGCTTTCCGAAAAGCCGAGAGAAGAAAGCAAACTATACATGGGACGATCGTGTGCATAAGTTTTGTCTTGTTCGAGTGAATCGCGCACAACCGGTCCCCCCTTCAAACTCGAACACCAATACCATGGATCGAGGAAGAAATTTCGCTCGGATTGCCTAACATGCCACACACCACCGCATGGGGTCTCACATCACAGCCCCCAGCGCGCGGCCAAACGTCCTTGAGAGGTTTTACCTTTGTCCAGAGCGAATGATAATAATAATAATAATAGTAATAAAAGAGCAGCCAAAGAAGCAGCCAGAGTTGCATTTCTCTTAGCCCGACCGTCGTCCGTCCCGTCCCGTGTCGAGGTCGTTTCGTCCGATGGGGGCTTTCTCCGTCGTTCGCTTTTTAAGTAGAGGCATTGGGCCTTTTTACGTGCATGTATTTTATGTATTGTGAAGTCGAGTGGACAACGCAAGCCGTGTAGGTTCGGCGACGTAGGGCGAACGAATGGTCGAGCGGCGGGGGACGATGCAAGATCACCTTTTACTTTGATTACGATAATTACTTTGTTGGTTCGTTGTTTCGATTTGACTCAAGACTCTGTCGCTCTTTGTTGTGGGCTTGAGTTGTGTACATTTTTTTTTATTCATTGCGATTTAAATATTTTTTGCGCGCTCCAGCAATCTTGCCGATTACGGGCGATGCGGCGATGGCTGGTGGCCTAGGTTGGCGAAATGGAGGTTTCTAAATATTTACAACTTGTTGCTTTTAATACGATTAAAGTACCAGCCAAGTGATTAAACACAGAATAACGACTTGCATTCCTTTCACTTTGTGATCTCAGGTGTTGATCAGAAACATGGCTCGACGTGATCGCTGGTTGCTGTGACTTGCTGTGGGTAACGATTAAGGCCCCCGTCTGGAAGTATTATTGATATTATTCCCTTGCTGGGATTTTTTAGAACATCTGGGAAAACCCGCAAAAATGAGCTAGAAAAATAAGCTAATCGAAAAATCGAAGCACACTACGTTATAGCATAACTTTCTGGCAACATGATAGTTGGAAAATTTTTGGGAAAATCCAACCCACAAAAAAACTGGGTTGTTTTTCCGACATGAAGACCACCCAATTCCGGCCACGTGATTGCATAGATGTAGACACCATGTTCTATCTTCCCCCTCTGATAGCTCGTGATCTTTATTCTAAAGTACCAGATAATTATATACTATAAGATTCGTAAGAATGTGAGGAATCTTTTGGTGTACTCCAAAGTACAATTTTCCGACTTTCCTCGCATCGTTTTTCCATTTTCATTTCATGCATACCATTTTCCCGTTGTACCGGTACATGGCGAACAAGGCATGGGAAAGAAAAAAACTACTAAACACGAATACGCGCGAGGAGCTTTCGGCTCACATGATTTCTGCCGACGGCTGACTGCAGCATGCGAATAGTGGTGTCGTATATTTAGCAAAAAATAATTCAAGTTGTTGATAATGAAAAAGGTCATCAAGAAATAAAATGCCTTTCCCTACATCCTCCATTTCACCCTGAATGACAAAGTGTTCTCTGCAGGTCGATGAAACTAGCTAGGTTATTTGTGTTTTCTTTGTTTGGAGTAAACATATAAATATTGTTTGGGAAGCAATATAAGCAATAAGCAAAATATCCTCCCACCTTGATATTGACTATATAATCTACACAGCAGGTATTATTGATTTCCGTATCTAAGAATCACATTCAAAACGTCATATGGTATAATTGCCAATACCTCAAAAAGCTCCGCGATGCGGACAGAGTCCCTATTGACGGTGTGACTTGTTGTAAGAATCACCGAGCTGATTCAATTAATAATTACGATATTACAGCCGATAATGACAAGACTTTGCTATGATGTATTCTGAAACTTTGCATTAAGTTATCAGCAGAAAAAATAAATGCATCAGTTAGTTACAACATAGGCAATTGCTTTATTGCAAATGACAGTAACGTTTATTGATAAAGTGAAAACATTTCTCAACTGTTGTAAAAAGTTAATGCTTCGTTCAGAGTTGGGCACATTTCAGTTAATCCACTAGGAACATTTTCGATAGCGATTATCGCTTCCGCTAATTTTTAACCGATATAAAAAATCAGAGCAACCTTTATTTTGAGACATTCATGATTATAATTTATAATTTTTACACTAAAAGACTCCTGAAATAAGGTTGTTTAGCAAGTATCGAATTATACTGACGTATTATCTGTAATAGAAGTAATAGTAATAGTTTTTGGTTAGTTTGACAAACCTCGACAACTTTACATAGATAGTGTAACCACAGCGGTGCCGGTGGTGTAGTGGTAAGCGTGATTACCTCTCACCCCAGCAGGCCTGGGTTC
Source organism: Ochlerotatus camptorhynchus (assembly GCF_037179485.1). Lineage (NCBI taxonomy): Eukaryota > Metazoa > Arthropoda > Insecta > Diptera > Culicidae > Ochlerotatus > Ochlerotatus camptorhynchus. The sequence goes on from NW_027040652.1 coordinate 537,633, forward strand.
AATCCCAGTAGGCACCGCCGGTATGTTCTGAGGCATAACATCTCACGTCTTCCTTCGGAAGGGAAGTAAAGCCGTTGGTCCCCGGTTCATGAGTTGATGGGTCGAAAGGTAGGGTCCAGGTGTGGGAGCTGCCTTCCTGGCGTCGGTAGCATTGGTGCTCAGCACGGAAAACAAGATCGACGGAAAAAACAAACAAAAGGAAAAAAAAATCATGCATTTATTTACATTCATTTGCCTCTAACTTTTTTCATCAACAGCATTCCACAAAATGATGTATAGAGCTTTAGTAGGTTTTATTATTAGCTACAACTTTTGTCCGTAACTCAAATCTGTATCTTTTATGCATCACGAATTAGCGCGGGCAGATCATGTTCCTGTTTTTCAGTGAATGTTAAATACATTCACTGAAAAACAGTAGTGGCTTCTGTTCGCTCTGGTTCGTCATGCATAAGATAAACGGATTTGAGTTATGTACAAAAGTTGTAGCTACTAGCAAAACCTACAAAAACTCTATACATCATTTTGCGGAATTCTGTTGATGAAAAAAGTTAGGGGCAAATGAATGTAAATGAATGCACGAAATGAATGTAAATGATTTTCCATGCCTGAGTGTAACAGTCAATTTCCGGCAGATATGAAAAGCCACAATTACTTGCGACTACGATACATATCATTCTCATGAGAAGTGATCATCCCTACTTTCAGAAGAAAGAAATATTTATTTGCTTCGCGAAGAACCTCGTCAGCTTAGCGTACACTACTGTTCATAAATTTGGGGTTCCCTAGATGTTTCACTATCATGTATCTCGCATAATATCTCTCAAAATATCATAATATCAGGCATAACATTTGATAACGGCACAAAAGCATTTGTAAACAATCTTTCTATGCCCTTTACACGCGAACCAAAGTACGCCCACGCAAACTAATACCACTTTCGGAAGGTGATAGTGGCCCCTATATGATGATGCTGTTTGTTTGCGTGGGCGTAGTTTGGTTTGCGTGTAAAGGGCCTTAGAAAGTTTGTTTACAAATGCTTTTTTGCCGTTATCAAATGTTATGCCTGATATCATATTATCTAACATCAGCGTAAAGGTACTTTACAACATTACTCGAAAAAATTACAAAGATTATCATCAACATTTATTCATCATATCATTTTATCCTTCATTTCCACATCAAGGTCAGATAGGCTAGGTGATGTAGAATTTAATTTTTCATTTATGTGTTCCCGAACTTATCCTTGGTAGTGTACGAACAGAAACAGTGCAATGACGTGTACTAAAACCGAATATGAGCAACAGTTGTTCGTATTTTTGATTTTCATAAACCGGACCGACGCATCGATCAGTTCCAGTCTACAGCATGATGTGCTCCTCTCTACACATATCAGTCGGGAGTACGTAGACTTTTAAGTATGATGGTCAGCATTCTTATGTTGAACCGGCCTTCCCCGATACTGCGCCTTGAAGGATGTTGCTTATGACCATTTCTGAGATCCGAAAATATTTTTCCAGCTTTCCGAGAACGCCAAGTAACCAACTCCAGTGATATGTAAGAAAAAAAAACCCGTGGTTTCAATACCTACATGTGGTGTTCAGCATTTTCCCGGAGAAGCTACCTCCCCGATACTTGAAAAATTGTTCCTGTGAACATTCCTTAGATTCGGTAATATTTTTACGAGTTTTTCGAAATGCCAAGTGACCATCTTCATTCATTCAACTACCGGTGTTTTCAGTAAGAGGAATTTATCCTAAATGTGGGTTCAGCATTTTTATGGAGAACCGACCTTCCTAGATACTGAACCATGAAGTTCTCATGGCCATTCCTGAGCTCAGGAAATATTTTTAAAAGTTTCTTGAAATGCTAAGGGGCCAACTTCATTGATATTTCATTTCAAATACCGGTGATTTCAGTGGGAGGAAATTTACCTAAATGCGGTTATCTTGAAATGCCAAAGGACCAACTGCATTTATATTTGACTTCATATACCGGTGATTTTAGTGAGAGAAAATTAACCTAAATGTGGTGATCAATATTTTTATGGAGTATAATTCTTTCCTTATAATTGACCTTGAAGAATAGTTCCTGCGGCCATTCCTGAGGTTCTGAAATATTTTTCCGAGTTGTCAAGGGACCATCGTCAATGATATTTGATTCCCCCACATCGCTGTTTTCAGTAAGAGGAAATTATCCTTTATGTGGGTTCAACTTTTTCCGGAAATATTTTTAGTTTTTTGAAATGCTAACGGATCAACTGTATTGATATTTGACTTCAAATACCGGTGATTTCAGTGAGAGGAAATTTACCTAAATGTGGTGATCTATATTTGTATGGAGAGTAGGTCTTCCCCTATACTGAACCTTGAAGAAAAGTTCCTATGACCAGTCCTGGGATCCGCAAATATTTTTCCAAGATTCTTGAATATACCAGCTATTTCTACACAGGGGAATCAAATAAGTAGTGATCAATATTTTTTATGAAGTTCCTCCCTTCCCCGGTAGTGCACCTTGAAGTTTTATTTCCTGTGGCCATTCCTGAGTGCTGGGTTTTTTTTCAAGGTTATTGAAATGCCAAGGGACCAAGTGCAATGACATTTGAAATCAAATACCATTGATTTCAGTGAGAGGAAGTTAATCTAAATGTGTGTTCTGCATTTTCATGGTGAATAGGTCTTCCCCGATACTGTACTTTGAAAGATAGTACCTATGACTATTCCAGAGATCCGGAAATATTTTTCAGAGGTTTTGAAATGTCAAGGGACTTACATCAATGCTAATTGTATGAGTTCAAATACTGGTGTGTTCCGTAAGATAAAATCAACCTAAATGTGGGTTCTGCATGTTCATGGAATGCCGGCATTCTCCGATACTGTACCTTGACGAATAGTTCCTGGGATTCAGATATTTTTTTTTGAGTTTCTTTAAACACCATGAAACCAACTGCAATGATATTTGAGCTCAAATACCGCTATTTGCAATAACAGGAAATCATTCTTAATATGGGTGTAGCATTTTCATGTAGGCCTCCCTTTGCTCAGTCGGTAAAGGCGCAGCTACAAAGTAAGACCATTCCTGAACGTCACTGGGTTCGATTCTCGGTCCGGTCTAGGTTTTTTTGGGTTAGGAAATATATCGAGTACCCTGAGCATAGAGTATGATTGTACTTGCTACTCAATTATACAATGCAAAAATAGTACAGGCATCGCAACTCTCAACTGTGGAAGAGCACGCAATAAGCTTGAAATGCGAACAATAAGAAGAAGATTTTCATGGGAAACCGGCCTTTCTTGATACTGCACCTTGAAAAATAATTTCAAGGCCATTTTTGAGATCCGGAAATATATTTCCGAGTGTTGTGAAATAAAACGTGATAATCTTCAATAATATATGAATTCAAATAAACACAGAAAAACATTCTGAATTTTACTGGTGATGTAAACATCTATGCATGCAAACATTCATGCATGTAAACTTCCATTTCACGTAAACTAGCAACTTGCAAGAAATGTTGCTTACAAATATGGACAGTTGGATAGAACAAATGGAATATTTCATTTCATGTCTCATAAATTTACACGATTTATGATGTAAACTTATAGAATATATCACACTCTATTTATGTGCGGTTATTTACGCTACTTTTTTTAAACTGTGAAGGCAATTTACATACACGTGAATTTTCGGAGCCTTTCTTAGCTCAGTCCGTTTTAGTATAGTTCCATTTTGGAGGCGGCTGGGTTCGATTCCTAGTTCAGTTTGGTGGTTATTCATCTATGCAAACATTGTATAAATTTACGTTATTTGATAAATCTCAGCTAATCATGCACACCAAAAAAATTATGAATTTTAATGGTGATGTAAATATCCATGCATGCTAAAATTGAAGTATGTAAACTTCCTTTTTATGTAAACAAGCAACTTGCAAGAAATATTGCTTACAAAGATTGATGGTTGCATACAATATTTAGAATGTTTCATGAAATTACTCATAAATTTACACGATCTGTAATGTGAATTTGTATGGTATGTGACGCTCCATTTATGTGCATCATAGTGACAGAAATGTACACTACTTTTTCGAACTGTGTGATATTCACTTATTGCAAACAAAATTAATGAAGAAAAGAATAGTACTGCAGTCCTGATTATCAGAGTTAAATAATGTAAATATTATAGACCTGTGCATCCAAGAATTGAGTATGATTGTACAGCTTTCCCCCGAAGACGCTTTTTCTTGACGGGTTTTCAACGAACCGCTCTGATTTTCAGCGAATGGCTTGTTAAAACCGCCGGGAAAAGCGGTGGGTAGACCGCAGTGCACAGCTAGAAAAAGTAGTGTAAATTTCTAATCAATATGATGCACATAAATGGAGCGAATCTCTGATACTGCACTTTGAAGAATACTTCCTGTTGCCATCCATGAGATCCGCTAATATTTTCTCAAGTTTGGAAAATTCCAGGCGATTAACTTTAAAGATATATAATCGAAATACCGGATAATTCCAGTAAACGGGAATTTAGCTAATTGTGGGTTTCAGCATTTTCATGAAAAACCTACCTTAACCGATATGAAAGATAACCTTCCCCGATGCTGTACCTATTGTATTCTATGAGCATTTCTGTGAACTGAAAATATGTCCCTAAGATTCTCCAACAGCCAAGTGACCAATTTCAATTATATATGAGATCAAATACCATTGATTTCAGTACAAAATGTAGCCATAAGAATTTTTATGGAGATGCAACCTTCCTAGATACTTCACTTTGACGGAAAATGGCCATTCCTGGGATCCGGAAATATTTTTCAAGTTCCTTGAAATGCTAAGTGACCAACAATGGTGACCATATTCGAAGTCTATGGTCACATAGACCTTCCGGGACATAATTTGGTTCCCCTGGGAGCTGAGATAGCCTAGTCGGTAAATGCACTGTATTATTAATTCGATGGCGGTAGGATTGATTCTCGGTCTAGTAGAGGGAATCTTTCGGATAGGAAATTTTCTCGACTTCCCTGGGCATAGAGTATTATTGCGCTTGCCATACAATATACAAATGAATGCATTGATTGGCATAGAAAGATTTCAATTAATAACTGTGACAGTGCATTTAGAACACTTAGTTGAGAGCCGGAAATCGTTCGCTACAGAAGTATGAATCTGGTGAATAGATAACAATAGCGTAAATGTGACATTTACACATAAAATTTCGTACAAGTTTCCCTAACATTGATGAAAATTTACATGACACAATCAAAAATATCGCTTTAAATCGAATCCCAAGAAAACCTCATTTCTACACTATTCACCATTTCATAAGATTGATCCATTGTGTTTTTCTTGAAAGAAATGCTGAGTTTGCTTAGTTGAATAATACATTTTTAAATATTTATTTATTTTATAATTATTGTAATCAGGTCAATCGTTATAACTTAAAGATCCATAGAGAACAATACTTCAAATACGGTCCACGGTTAATATGTGCCTACTTCATACATATTTGAACGGTGTAGTTCTTCTATGATTGCAATTGTTGGGATTATGTTCCGATCCATGAAGCTTTGACGAACAACAATTGGGCAGTGAGCGTTGAAGGATCAGTGCGGAAAACCATTGATTTACTTGTCCATAACACCACATTATGAGCCTTCAAATTATATGGAAGCTGTGGTTTGATAAATAGCTGTGATATCAAGGAAAAATAACCAACATCATCCTGATGTGCTCCTACAGTGCATTAGTTGGTCAAGAATCAGTCATTCAAGCAATGATGTTCATAGTAGCCAAACATCTAAACAGGACATCTGATGTGGCATTAACCACTGTGCTGATTCTACACCGTACCATTTCATGTGTTTTCATGTGTTTTCATGTGTTTGAAGAATAAATACTTTCATGTCATAAGTCGTTCGCAATAAGAAGTCGGTATCTTGTCCGAGAAAAAAATAAGTCACGCCTTTGAAAACTTGTTTAAAAGAAATTCACCTACCAGCATGGATATTAGTACGTTGATAAAATACTCAACTCAATCATTGACCAGTGGAGTTGGTGGTTTAATTGTGCACAGTATAACCTTTTCGAACCACTTATTTGTAAACCATATAGGGGAAATGACTCTAATGTTGGCCTATGGCTCTAAGATTGGGCACATCGCTAAAAATCTGGTATTGATCAATTTTATCTAGATGAAAGCGTCATTGGGACGGTACTAATGGATATTTTTGGTGGTTATTGAAAATTTAGTCAATTGCTGAATTTATGTATGGGTCCAAATTATGGACATTTAGGCCAACATTACATCCACTTCCCCTAACTTGGGTAGAATTTTGTTGTACCAATAAGTATCATCATATTCGACGATATATGTGTTGTATATAGTTGGATCTTCCACAAAATAATGTACAAAATACATTTTAGTATTTTGGAACAATGCAGTACTGTTAGTGCCTTATTCATGGTTTTTGTGTCCATTTCAGCTGTTGTAGGTGAATTGCACCTGTCCGACTGTCTACTGCGTTTAATTAATGCAATATTATCCCCATCATTTGAAACACCTATTGCAAAAGTATAATTAACAAATTATATATAATAGGGACCATAATACGGTGTCAATTTGGTTTGCGGTGTGTGTTTGATCACTGAATTCCTCATTATTTTTCATAAAGTTTAATATTTTTGTTGTTTCAAGAGGATAGAATACATCCCATTTTAATGTCTTTCAGCAAGTATTGTATCACAAAAACTACGAGAAAACCCAGAAATCAATTTCAACCCGCTGATCTATTTTACTTCCTTGACATTTAAAAAAAACTCTGAAGAATATTTCCGGATCTTCGGAATAGTCATAGAAACTATCCTAGATTTAGATCTCAGATTCACTTTCTCTCACTGAAATCAGTGGTATTTGATTTCAAGTGGCATTGAACTTGGTCCCTTGGGATTTCAATAACTTTGAAAAAAAAAAATCCAGCACTCAGGAATGGTCACAGGAAATATAAATCAAGTTGCACAATCGGGTAAGGGAGGAACTCCATAAAAATAAGTTGATTACCATGTGTAGAAATAGCTGGTATTTAACCTTATATATCATTGCAATTGGTGACATTTCAAGAATCTTGGAAAAATATTTGCGGATCCCAGGACTGGTCATAGGAACTTTTCTTCAAGGTTCAGTATAGGGGAAGACCTACTCTCCATACAAATATAGATCACCACATTTAGATAAATTTCCTCTCACTGAAATCACCGGTATTTGAAGTCAAATATCAATAAAGTTGATCCGTTAGCATATCAAAAAACTAAAAATATTTCCGGATTTCCGGTTTTCCATGAAAAAGTTGAACCCACATAAAGGATAATTTCCTCTTACTGAAAACAGCGATGTGGGGGAATCAAATATCATGGAAGATGGTCCCTTGACAACTCGGAAAAATATTTCAGGATCTCAGGAATGGCCGCAGGAACTATTCTTCAAGGTCCATTATAAGGAAAGAATTATACTCCATACAAATATTGATCACCATATTTAGGTTAATTTTCTCTCACTAAAATCACCGGTATATGAAGTCAAATATCAATGCAGTTGGTCCTTTGGCATTTCAAGATCACCACATTTAGGTAAATTTCCTCCCACTGAAATCAACGGTATTTGAAATGAAATATCAATGAAGTTGGCCCCTTAGCATTTCAAGAAACTTTTAAAAATATTTCCTGAGCTCAGGAATGGCCATAAGAACTTCATGGTTCAGTATCTAGGAAGGTCGGTTCTCCATAAAAATGCTGAACCCACATTTAGGATAAATTCCTCTTACTGAAAACACCGGTAGTTGAATGAATGAAGATGGTCACTTGGCATTTCGAAAAACTCGTAAAAATATTAACGAATCTAAGGAATGTTCACAGGAACAATTTTTCAAGTATCGGGGAGGTAGCTTTTCCGGGAAAATGCTGAACAACACATGTAGGTATTGAAACCACGGGTTTTGTTTTTCTTACATATCACTGGAGTTGGTTACTTGGCGTTCTCGGAAACCTGGAAAAATATTTTCGGATCTCAGAAATGGCCATAAGCAACATCCTTCAAGGCGCAGTATCGGGGAAGGCCGGTTCAACATAAGAATGCTGACCATCATACTTAAAAGTCTACGTACTCCCGACTGATATGTGTAGAGAGGAGCACATCATGCTGTAGACTGGAACTGATCGATGCGTCGGTCCGGTTTATGAAAATCAAAAATACGAACAACTGTTGCTCATATTCGGTTTTAGTACACGTCATTGCACTATTTCTGTTCGTACACTACCAAGGATAAGTTCGGGAACACATAAATGAAAAATTAAATTCTACATCACCTAGCCTATCTGACCTTGATATGATGATGATGATGGTCCCACCTCTTACCCCTACAAAGGTTTGAGCTGGACGATTTATCTATAAGATAATTAAATATAAACATTTTAACCAGGTTAGCAAACAAAAACAAGCTGGTTACAGTTACAGATATAAATTCCCTCTAGACTTTACAGTTGCTTCACAGCAATATACATAAATGTGAAAAAGCTTAGGCGTCCACCTCTTAGTTCGCCTTTTTGTCCACCTAGAATATTCATAAGTATTACAAGCAATCAAGAGTTAATGAACAATCAACAAAGCATCCTATACACTAGCAACCCCGCAATGATGCTATTATAATTTTCAGCAATGTCAGGAATGCTCACGAACCCCCGACATTCAGCCAGAAAACTTAATACTAACTCAAAGTATCTTCCAAATAAGCTTCAAAGTTGCATTTTTTTTATCAAATGTTAAATTCAGTCCTCTATATCCGTAATACGCGCGCGAGGCTCAAACCTTTGTAGACTACTACTTTTTTTTTTTTAACTACTACTTTAATTCAAATATAAAAAAAAAATCCATCATCACCATCGTGGCGAACAAAATAGTTTTTGCAGTGCTACAATAATTATTAAAAAGTCGTTATGACAGCTATCCATACAAAATAATCCGTTATAAATAACTTCGTCAAGATACATACTTCGTCCATTCATAAAAAAAAATGAAGGATAAAATGATATGATGAATAAATGTTGATGATAATCTTTGTAATTTTCTCGAGTAATGTTGTAAAGTATCTTTACGCTGATGTTAGATAATATGATATCAGGCATAACATTTGATAACGGCACAAAAGCATTTGTAAACTAACTTTCTAAGGCCCTTTACACGCGAACCAAAGTACGCCCACGCAAACCAACAACATCATCGGATAGGGGCAACTATCACCTTTCCGAAAGTGGTATTGGTTTGTGTGGGCGTACTTTGGTTCGCGTGTAAAGGGCCTTAGAAAGTTTGTTTACAAATGCTTTTGTGCCGTTATCAAATGTTATGCCTGATATTATGATATTTTGAGAGATATTATGCGAGATACATGATAGTGAAACATCTAGGGAACCCCAAATTTATGAACAGTAGTGTACGCTAAGCTGACGACGTGCTTCGCGAAGCAAATAAATATTTCTTTCTTCTGAAAGTAGGGATGACCACTTCTCATGAGAATGATATGTATCGTAGTCGCAAGTAATTGTGGCTTTTCATATCTGCCGGAAGTTGACTGTTACACTATCTATATAAAGTTACCGAGGTTTGTCAAACAAACTAAAAACTATTACTATTGCTTCTATTACAGATAATGCGTCAATATAATTAGATAATCGCCAAACAATAAAATAATTATGTGATTATCGGGAGGTAACGATAATCGATAGTTGCTAACCAGTTTCATTACAACCTTATTTCAGGAGTCTTTTAGTGTAAAATTTATAAATTATAATCATGAATGTCTCAAAATACAGGTTGCTCTGATTTTTTATATCGGTTAAAAAATTAGCGGAAGCGATAATCGCTATCGAAAATGTTCCTAGTGGATTAACTAAACTGTGCCCAACTCTGAACGAAGCATTAATTTTTTACAACAGTTGAGTATAGCATATAATTATCACGTTTTCACATTATCAATAAATGTTAGTGTCATTTGGAAGAAAGCAATTCCCTATGTTGCAACTAACTGATGCATTTTTTTCTGCTGATATAAGTTATTAAAAGTTTCTGAATACATCATAGCAAAGTCTTGTCATTATCGGCTGTAATATCGTAATTATTAATTGAATTAGCTCGGTGAGATCTACATCTTACAACAAATCACACCATCAATAGTGACTCTATCCGCATCGCGGAGCTTCTTGAGGTATTGGAAATTATACCATATGAAGTTTTGAATGTGATTCTTAGATAAGGAAATCGATAATACCTGCTGTGTAGCCAATATATAGTCAATATCAAAGTGGGAGGATATTTTGCTTATTGCTTATATTGCTTTCCAAACAATATTTATATGTTTACTCCAAACAAAGAAAACACTAGTAAACTAGTTAGTTTCATCGACCTGCAGAGAACACTATGTTTCCCAGTGTATATTTGGACCCATTGTCATTCAGGACGAAATGGAGGATGTAGGGCATTTTATTTCTTGCTGACCTTTTTCATTATCAACAACTTGAATTATTTTTTGCTAAACATGCGACACCACTATTCGCATGCTGCAGTCAGCCGTCGGCAGAAATCATGTGAGCCGAAAGCTCCTCGCGCGTATTCGTGTTTAGTACAGTTTTTTTCTTTCCCATGCCTTGTTCGCCATGTACCGGTACAACGGGAAAATGGTATGCATGAAATGAAAATGGAAAAACGATGCGAGGAAAGTCGGAAAATTGTACTTTGAAGTACACCAAAAGATTCCTGACATTCTCACGAATCTTATAGTATATAATTATCTGGTACTTTAGAATAAAGATCACGAGCTATCAGAGGGGAAAGATAGAACATGGTGTTTACACATTTGCAATCACGTGGCCGGAATTGGGTGGTCTTCATGTCGGAAAAACAACCCAGTTTTTTTGTGGGTTGAATTTTCCCAAAAAATTTCCAACTATCATGTTGCCAGAAAGTTATGCTATAACGTAGTGTGCTTCGATTTTTCGATTAGCTTATTTTTCTAGCTCATTTTTGCGGGTTTTCCCAGATGTTCTAAAAAATCCCAGCAAGGGAATAATATCAATAATACTTCCAGACGGGGGCCTTAATGGGGCAGTACAACATATACGTGTCATGGGATTACTGTTCAATGTTGAATTGGTCCTAATTGCAGGCCGTGGAAATACTTTCCGTCAGCTGAGTTGTTTGAGAACGGGGTTTTGCTAAAATATAATCAGCTGTGATCCGTTTGTCAGGGCGGGTTTGCGTATTCAAGCGATTTAAGTTATGTCTAATTTCACAATTTTGATTGATACACACTTAGAAATAACTAATGTTACACGTCCATTTTCGACATAAAAGATGAGACGTAAACATGTCATGTAATATTAAGTGCTCCGGAACTGAAAAGTTCGTTGCTCGACCAAAAGTACGTTTGATTGAGCTATATTTCCCGTCTGTTACGACTCAAATTTATGTCAAAATTGACACTCGTATATGTCACTCTCAGAGCACCTAAATTTACATGTGTAGTCATGGTTGACATGCTCTTATATTTTAATAAAAATTTCTTTTTTTTAATAACGTTTACATGCGTCATATTCTGTTTAAAAAAAAGCAAAATGGAGCATGTTATGAAATTGTACAAGTAATTTTACAACTTTCAGGTATGTAACTGCATCAAACATGTAAATTTACAAGCTTGTGCTCCAAAGGCGTGCCCCTTTGTCAGTCAAAATTGGATTCCTTACCAACAAAATTAAGCCAATAATGATCATGCATCAGAACCCTACACACTTGGAAAAATTGATGAAAATTTAGCTGCTCTAAGACTGACATATACGAGCGTCAATTTTGACATAAAATTGAGTCATAATTGGCTCGAAATTCAGCTCACTCAAACGTACTTTGGAACTTTTCAGTCTCGGAGCACTTAATTTTGCATGACATGTTTGTTTACGTCTCATCCTTTATGTCAAAAATGGATTCCGTCACGTGTAAGATTAGGTATTTCTAAGTGTGTAGGTATTTCTAAGGGTGTAGTCTCAACCACTTCAAACTAGAGAACATTGAATAGAAGATTAGGAATCACATAGATGAACTCTAACTAACTCATTTTTTCCTAGTTTCAAGATCATCGTCGGTCCATGCAACCCGAGGACTTATCGCTATTCACAAAGACTAATATCCCAACTAACATTTTCAGCTTTATAAGTCAACTTTTCCAGCATTGTGCTGTGAAATAGCTGAAACAAAGCTGCAGATACAGCTACAAGCAGGGATGGAAAATCATTTACATTCATTTCGTGCATTTATTTACATTCATTTGCCTCTAACTTTTTTCATCGATAGAATTCCGTAAAATAGTGTTTGAAGCTTTTGTAGGTTTTCAAATTAGCTACATCTTTTGTTAACAGCTTAAATCTGTATCTCTTATGCATGATGAATCAGAGCGATAAGAACCCACCATTGTTTTGCAGTGAATGTAAATTGCATTCACTGAAAAACAATAACATGTTCTGTCAGCTCTATTTCATCATGCATTAGAGATTCAGATTTTAATTATTAACAAAAGTTGTAGTTAATATAAAAAGCTACAAAAGCTTCAAACATCATTTAACGGTATTCTGTTGATGAAAAAAGTAAGAGGCAAATGAATGTAAATGAAAGCACGAAATGAATGTTAATGATTTTCCATCCCTGGCTACAAGCAGAAGCTAGCAAAATAGTTTTGCAGCGCGTTTACTCAACTTTTTCACAACCATTATTCAATTTGCCAGTCGCACTGAATAACAGCAGCCAATAATCGCTAATGTCACTTCTATGCAAATATTAATCAACTTTCAACTTGTAGCTGCAAAACAAAGCTAATATAGTGAATATATTACTAATTTGATGGCTTCTACACAACTAACCATTCTTGCTGAATAACATAAATGTCAAAAGTGCTTTTTCAACAGCTAAACAACCTGTACTCAGCTTATAAACTGGGTTAGCACTACTTTGGAAGCATTTTTACAGTCAACTAGGTTTATTTTTAGACGTGTGCAGTTTTACAGCTTCTACTCTGCTCCTTTACAAAGCTGTACAAACTAGTCGGGAAAAGTGATTCATGTGCACTATTATAAAGCCTCTACTCAGCGATATTGTTGAAGAAAGTCATGTAGATTATTTTACGTAGTGTCAGGATTTTTTGGTAGTGTCAAGGTTTGCTAATGCGTCGTCTCGAGTTCGATTCCAGGTTCCGGTGCAGGGTAAATACTTTGGTGGTGTGCTCATAACTAATTTCGATTAATTTGATTCTCCAGTGGCGTCGCGTCCACATGTGCAACCAGTGCACAACACAGGTGCAAATAAAATAAAACTATGGTTTAGATTTTATAGATTTTATGGTCACATTATAGCTATAATTCTATACTCCAGACCACAAGTGACCAGTGCTGAGACAGACTTTTGCGCGATATTGACATTGAAATGTTTTTCACATAGTAACTGACAGACTTGATCCTCAAAAATACCTTCGTCAAAATCTCATTCATATTTTCGTTAATGACAAAGATTTACCTGGTAACAAAAAGTGTAATTTCATGGATTCTGTGTCACTTATTGTTATCCAAGCAGTTCAGAACGTAGATGCTTGCTCAAGTCATTTAATTACGTTACAAATTTAGTTAATAAAAACATCTTCACATGTTCGTCACTGACAGTATTGTCACTGACAATTGACATGGTTTGCCTTGACGATGACTGTTAGCTCAAATGAGTGACCAAAGCAGAACTATCAATATCACCGTGTATTATCGAGATTTTGCAGCACTGCAAGTGACCATGAATATACTATTTTATAGTTTGGCTTAATTAAATCTTTGACCTTGGTTTGCTTCAAGAAGGATTAAATTCAGTTCCGATGGTCTGCCTTATCCCTAATGCATTGATTTCTAAACATGTCGATATCACTACCATGACAAAACTCGTTAAATAGTGGCAAGTTTGTGAATGGTCAAATGTCTGATGTAAGCTTAGTGATTGCCAGACATTCTATCACATGGAGATAGAATTAAATCATGCTTGAAACATACCACAAATTGACCACATTGTATGCGCCACTAGTCTTAATTAAAATCGACAGTGAGCATGCATAAGGGCGTAAACGCGATGATCGATTCTCTTCGTCGATTTTTTCTTTTGTTAATAACTCTCTAGAATTAACGTTTCTCGGTGCGTATGCTGTTGCTTTTGACAGCCAATACAACCTGTTACAACTCTGCATTGAAAAAATTCTGGAAAATTGTTTCGCTTAGCTGTAGCAATGCAAAGAGAAAATCGATGAAGAGAATCGATCATCGCGTATACGCCCTTATGCATGCTCACTGTCGAAATAAACAAGCACGCGCTAAACGGGAGCAACACGGAAACAGCAGTTTGGTACGCTTTGGACGTGTATCATACTTGCAGACCGGCTTGAATGTGTGAGTATAAATTAGAAGAACATTGGTAATGTATGGGTGCCTAAAGCGTGCAGTTCTTGCTGTGCACTTTGATGTCTGATTGTCGAGTAACAGAGAAAGGGAGTGCCAAAGCTTTCTCAAAATGTTCATTTGGAGAAAATATTACTAATTCTCACTCTCTTGCCAGCTTCAAATCTCTCAATTACCGATGGTTGCCGGTTGCGCCTATCAAAACTTAAGAGCTTTCTGTGTTTCATATAGATAGTTTTGTTCTAATGAAATAAAGTGTTGATTAATTCAAGTTTGCTACCCAGGGGACTTCATGAATTTTCTCTAGATTTCGACGTCTTGTATCAAAAAATGTTTTCGGAAGTGTTTGACGCCCAATTAAGAACCGTTTTAGCACTGTGGAGCGAAAATTTCAAATTTTGCACCAGTCTACTGTGTAGTGATTATTGTATAGCCGGGAAAATGTGGAATAAGCGTTTTTCAAGTTCACACACAACTAAAAAACAGGATAATAGCTGTTTAGAAGCGTAAATGGAAGTGCAATAAGAGCATGTTCCAACCGTCCCAACAGCCATAAGTATCTAACTAAGTTTGCCAGATTTGCTTGTATAGAGGTTGAGTAAAGGTTGCCTCACGTTTGAATACAGGTTGAGGCTTTATCAATGAAATGAGTAAAGCGTTTACATTGTGACATTTTTTAGTTGGGATGTGTTCATTTGATTACTAGAAAATCCTGTTCCTCTAGTTTGAAGTAGTCTGGACTACGAATCGGTGGTAGATCTTATATCCCGTAACGTACCCCAAAAAAGGTGATCTACCCACGTTACGGGGCTATTACAAACCAAAGAACTGAATCACTTCAGACATGTCCGAGAATACTTTGGAAAGCACTTAATCACTTCAAAGATTTTCGGAATCACTTCTAAGAGAATTGAATCATTTCGCAAATGTTCGGAAACACTTTGGAAATGATTTAATCACTTCAAACAAGTTCTAAATCACTTTGGAATGTGCTGAACTTTTTGGAGGCGAACCAGCCTCAGGCTGAAAGTCTCCCTGATAAAGATAAATTAATTAATTAATGTGCTGAACTACTTTTAAACATTCGAGATCAAATCGGAAAGTACTGAATCACTTCAGAAATGTTCGGAAATGCTTCTACTTCTCGGCTTTACGGAATCACTTCTAAGATAATTGAATCGAAGTTTTTGTGAAGTGCAAATGTTCAGAATCACTTCGGAAATTACGTAATCACTTCAAACAAGTTCTAAATCACTTTTGAATTTGCTGAACTATTTTTGAAAAATTCGGCATCACTTGGAAAAGTACTGAATCACATCAGAAATGTTCATAATCCCTTCGGAAAGTACTGAATTTCTTCATATAAAATCGAAATCACTTCTAAAAGAACTGAATCACTTCAGAATTGTTCGAAAATACTTCGGAAAGCACTTAATCACTTCAAACATGTTTGGAATCACTTCTAAGAGAATTGAATCGCTTCAAAAATTGTCGGAATCACTTCAAACAAGTTCTAAATCATTTTGGAATGCGCTGAACTACTTTCGAAATGTTCAGAAATGTACATAATTCCTTCAGAAAAAACTGAATCGCTTCAGAAATGATCGGAATCACTTCGAAAAGTACCAAAGCAGTTCAGCAATGTTCTAAATTACTTCAGTAATTTGAATAACTTCATACAAATTCGGAATTACTTCTAAACATTAACGCAGGGGGGTCACATATTCTTCCTCCTCTTCTTCACACTTCAAGTTTATTGCTTATCGCGTACCGTAAAACGGGGTATCTTTGATAATGCAGGTAACTTTGATAGTAGAATATAATGATTACATTAACTCTCTGCGCTTTTTCCGAATAAGAAACATTGGTTGCATATTGTAGCATAGGGTGTTTCCGTTGTTAGGGTATATAGTTTTTACATTGGAGGTGAAATGGATGTAATGTCGGCCTAAATGCTCCTAATTTGGGCCCATACATAAATTAAGCAATCGACTAGATTTTCAATATCGACCAAAAATATCCATTAATACCGTCCCAAAGACGCGTTCATCTAGATAAAATTGATAAATAGCAGATTTTTAACGATGAACCCAACCTTAGATCCAAAGGCCAACATTAGAGCCATTTCCCTTATCTGTTACACATTTTACAAATATATTAAAAAACAATTTTTTTGTTTTTCGTCTGTTTGAAAAAGCAAGTGTTTGAACTTGCTTTTGAAGTGATGATCACTTATGAAGTGATGATCACTTATGAAATGTATTTCCTATAAAGCGATCACAAATACAATGTTGAATGCTTATTGCTTATGATGTATTCTGATTATATACTCATTCAAAGGACTAAATTGTTTGAGTTTCCCACATTTTTTTTTCTATATTCATCGAGCATTATCAAAGTAACCCCAAATCAAAATACTGATGTTCGGACACAAGACTAAAAAAAATAGTACAAATGCTTTAATTTCCGTTAAACATGTTACTAACAAATTGACTCTAGGATCCTCAGTATTTGTTTAGAAAAAATATTAAGAATATACTTCAAAAGACTTTCAAGGTTACCCCGTTTTACGGTGCCATTTTTGTATTTATATAAATGCGTGGCAAGTGCAATCTATACCCAGGGTAGTCGAGAAATTTTCCAATCCGAAACATTCCTAGACCGGACTGGGAATTGAACTCAGCTACCTCCAGCATGGTCTTGCTTTGTACCTGCACCTTTACCGACTGAGCTAAGGGAAGCTACAATTTACAATTACTACAATTACTTATTTTCGAATATATAAATTTAGCCGCCCCTAGGATTTTTCCTAAGTAGACGCTAATGTTTCAAAATGAACTAACTCACTTCAGAAATGATCAGAATCACTTCGAAATCTATTAAACCACTTCAGAAATGATCTAAATCTATTAGGATAGTACTAGATCACTTTAAAAACATTCGAAGTCACTGTGGAAAGTACTGAATCACTTCAGAAATGATAGAAATCACTTCGGAGAGTACTGAATCACTTCAAAGAAATTCGGAATCACTTCTAAAAGAACTAAATCACTTCAGAAATGTTCCGTTCGTAC
This sequence comes from Ochlerotatus camptorhynchus, assembly GCF_037179485.1. NCBI lineage: Eukaryota > Metazoa > Arthropoda > Insecta > Diptera > Culicidae > Ochlerotatus > Ochlerotatus camptorhynchus. The sequence continues at coordinate 555,211 of NW_027040652.1, forward strand.
TGGCAACAACGCTTGGATGAGACATCAAAACCCCACCCCACGCTCCTCCCCTGATTTCATCCTTCGATAATGTACCCCTCTAACCTAGGGTAAGCCTCGAGTATTCGTCCCAACTCCAACTAGATATTGAATTAAGTGTATTTTGTTACAAACAATGAACAATGAATTACAGACTCAGTAATGCTGACGCGATCAGGGTGGCCACATCATTATCGGTAGCTTCTCAAAACTTTGACCGGTAGTTATCGGTAGGCCGTCTTAAGAAGGCTTTCTGAAACTTAAAACCTTTCCAACCTCACACATTTGATAGTCTAATCTAGAGTCGGTGTATAATGAGTCACGCCAAGAGTGAAGCCATAGAGGTAACTCTAAGACTAGAAGGTCCCGAAGAAACGTGCTCAACTGTTTGGCTCAGCTCTAGGTACTCTCTTCGGTCCCAAGCTAATCGATGAAGCCCTTGAAACATAGGAAAATCCACGAACCCTCATTTGAGCTGTCAAATTTTTATAGCGAATCAAAGCAAACATAGTGCAGTACTAGAATTTCGACTTTAATGGGGTACGTTAATCGATTTGCTTGGGACCAATAGGCTAGTCAAGTAGTGAGCCAATTTAAAATCGTGAGTTTTCATCGGTTGGTGAAGCCAAGTCTACCTATTGAACTGTCAAACTGGCTAACTATCGTGCAAAGTAAACAACCATTACGATGCTATGAAAGAATAATTGAAGAAATGATCATAAACACGCAGTGAGTATTAAATTGTCATGGGATACGATTGGTTATTATCAGTAATGAAAATTTCTACTATTTTTTGATAAGATAATTTGACAACATCACTGATATAATGATTCACTACAGCCGCAATTTTTTTTCTCTCTAGAAGTCATTTGAAGTTGATGTAGAAGTTCTCTGTTGGCAAGTGAAAAGAAAGGGAATCTTTCGAAAACCGTGATGCGAGTTCAACTGTTTTTCTCTTGGCGTGACTCATTATTCACCGACTCTATACTGAATCACTTCATAAATGGTACGCTGAAACAAAATCCATTGGAAAAAAAAACACTATTTTGCAAGTTTTAATTAAATACCTTCACCAATAGATTTTTGCAGAAAACAATGTCACTTAATTTTACTATTATTTCTATCAAAATTACTATGCATTTTGAGCAAGCATAGTAGTTTTGCCAGAATTAAAGTAAATTTGTTAACATGCATAGTCAACTATACTGAAATCATACTAGATGTAACAGTAATAAGCGTGGTTATATTGACAATAAGTGTTTTCTGCAAAATAGTATTCTTTGTTTCAGTGTAGTAATCACTTGAAAGAAATTCGGAATCACTCCTAAATGAACTAAATCACTTCAGAAATGTTCGCAATAACATCGTTCATACTGGCAACAAAGCTTTGATGAGCCACCCCACGTCACGCTCCTCCCCTGATTCCATCCTTCGATAATGTACCCCTCTAACCTCGAGTAAGCCTCGAGTATTCGGGCCAACTCCTACTAGACATAGAATTAATTGAATTTTGTTACAAACAATGAACAATGAATTACAGGCTCAGTAATGCTGACTCGATTGAGCCTTCCAAACAAACGAACTAGATAAATAAAAAAAAAACAAACAGGCAGTTGAAAATCACGACAGTAATCACTTCGGAAAGTATTGAATTCATTCAGAAATCACATCGGAATGAACGGAATGAGTTCAGAAATGTTCATAATCACTTCGGAAAGAATTGAACCACTTCAGAAAACTTTGGAGTCAGTTAAGATAGGGTTAACTACCCCATTTTCGGCCTATTAAGCACAACCCGCACTTACTCTTTCTTAATCTAGCGCAGTTTAGCACCAAACGGAATGCTATTATTACTGATGGCTTCCAAATTTATTTACCTTTCCGTACGTACCGTAAGATTTGATAAAGAGAAACCAATCGTTGAGATATTGTCAAAAGTCTAACACTGCTTCTCGACGCCAAACTCGGTTTACGGATTTTAAACTCGGCCTAACGCATTGAAACGCTATTGAAACGTTAATGAATTCACATCGGCCTATCGGATGAAGATAAAAATTGATTCGGTTGGAGCGCTTCTTTTACTTTTGGGAATCATGGGTGCAAACCTTCATATCACGCGTTCTCATTGACTTCGTTCGGTAGTTTATTAACTAAAGTATCGTACCAAACGCATAATTGACTTGTTAACTCTGAAATCATGGATTTATTAGAAGTTTTCTGCTCCATAGGCCCAAAATGGGCGATTAGGCCGAAGTAGTTCCCTACCCTAATACTGATTCACTTATAATTTTTTTTAGATGGTTTAGAAAAGTGCAGAATCACTTCGAAAAAATGCGGATTCTCTTCGGAAAGAACTGCTCCCTAATAATATTTGTTTGGTTATTTTGCTTAACGACGCGTTCAAGGTATTATCCAAAGCATTTATGGAATAATTCTATCGTTTTGTTATCGTTCGGGAACGGTATTTTTGTTATTAGGGGGATTCACTTAAGAATATATCTAAATCATTTGGGAAACTCCTCAATCACATTGAGCAGTTCCAAATGACGAATCGGAAAAACTCGACCTTCTCTGATTTGCATGAAATGTTTGCGTATTTTTTTGATTTGACCAACGAAAACTGATACAAATGTCGCTAGAAACAAATTTGTAGGGATAACTAACGTTTTTCTGTGAAAACTATAGGGTATATGTCCCTAAGCTTGGTCTAATATGAAGGCTTCAATTACATTGTATGCCATATCTTATGTAATGATTGAGCTGCCGTCGATATTTCACTGTGAACATGTAAGCTTAGATATTCTTATTATTTATATATTGATTAGACACGACTGAAAATTGTTTGATCTCACCATTTTCACTTGAAAACATTCCAGGTACGTGGATGTAATGTCGGTCTACTGTACTCAAAGTGGGTATATAAATGGATGCAGCTTCGTCCTAACGAAAGTGCACCTCGATCTACAAAAGATCGGCAGGTGGAATCTCGCCTCTTTTTCACTCCTTATCGTTCATCCAGATAACATAAATCACGAGCCAAGTAGATCATCTCACGACCACACATATAACGAACTGTCAAGTCAACTGATAGCAAGCCGAACAATGCATTGGCTCCTAAGAAACATTGTCAGCTTCACTTAGTAGATTTTCTCTTTGCGTCCCAGACACCTCCAGCTATTTTCAACACATAGTTCGATAAAAGAAGCTATTATCTAGCATCTAATACGGCAAACACGGCATGAAACGGATCTGTAGCCAAGTTATTAACGACAGAGAAAGTGGACGAGAAGAATCGATCAATGTTACTTAGGACCTAATGCATTGTTTGGCTTGATAGTTTTTCGAAGGGTCTATACGGTAAATAATTATGACTCATATTTGAATCCCGTTCACTCAAATTCGCAAAAACATTTGTCACTGTTTGAATGAGTTCGAACATTGAGCAAAAATAAATTGCACAAGATGACAACCCGAGCAAAGTAAAATCCTTATATCATCTTGAAAATAGGTCTTGTTATTCCATATATCAATTTGTTTTCAGTTGTTATCGCATAACTGATTTAGTTATCAACCTCAAATATTTTTTTTTATCAGTTATGATATAATATGAAATGATGCAAGGTTAGTTCAAAACTTCAAATATTATCCACATGGTGAGAAAAAAACTGCCAATCATATTTTAGTTATCAGCGTAAGACTTTAATACTAAATCGATACAATAATTTGGAATTTTGTTGAAAAAATTGGCATGGATCATAAGATGGTAACTAAATCAGTTATTTTTGTGATATCTCAGAAGAATTCTTTTGTTATAATTTTTGTTATGTTGGCTGTTTATTCAACCACAAAGATAACATGTTCAGTTATCAAATCTTGATAACCGGATATCAGAGCTTGTTATCAATGTGGTATAATCCTTTGCTCGGGAAGATGCACAAACTTTGTTTACTCAATTTGGGGTACCCTACTTTTAACGAATATGAAAAGATCCTTCTCAAATTTGGGTTGTTTAGAAATAGCGTGTGTACCGTGTTGACCCCTCCTTTCACGCAAATATTATCATTTTGCCTACGGGATTTTTCAGTGGAGTGAAAGGATAAGAAACGATCCGATATGTTTCTTGAAACTGGACATTTGCTTATGGGGTTTTCCTTTAGTAGGGAACAGTTGCAGAGCCATCGTTTACGCGAATGGTTTCACCAATACCAAAACAAAGTTATCAAATAAAGTTCGTAGCATCAAAATTACGTCCCTAATGTTCGGTTCATAGTTATAAAGCGCTAAAAGCGTTAATTCTTTTATATTAGTAGTAAGAGTGAAAAGTGCCATATTGATTTATTATTCTAGCATGTGGCAAAAACGTAAATCCTTTTAATTCATGAAATTATCAGGCTAGAAATTGAAAAACAAGTAAATTTCGATTAATTTTTTCTTTGAAAAAGAGTACTAAATGCTCAAGTTGTGTCTCAAAAATGAGCAATTAATTTTCAATTACAATTTTACAGCAGATGTGGTATTAGTTTTTCATAACTATTGCTGAATTAATGACTTATTTTCTTGATAGGCCGAAGCGAGGGGCTAGGCTGACATTACATCCCGTTACCCTACAACAAAATATGTTTTGTAATTTCTAGTCAATAAAAAAATTAAAAAACCTAACTATCTAAAAATATTTTCATCAGTGATTGATCTTTCAGTTTTTTTTTTAAAGAGTTCATGAACAATGCAAATTTTAAATGAATAAAACTATGCACACTTAAAAATTTAAACACCCTTTAACAAGAACTTATGGTAAAATTTTTAAAATGTTTGAACTTTTTGTTATAACGTTTTTCTATGTAATGCATGCGTAGAAAATATTGTTTGAGACATTTTCAATCATATTCATACCAAATCAATAAGACAAGAAACTCCGAAATTATTTCAGTTTAGAATCTGACCTTCGTTGGAACACCGGCAGTGTTGGCAGGAAAAGCGATTTTTGGCATTTAATTCAACATCGATCATTGAACATCTATTACTATTTTTAGAGACATTCTCGCACCGTACATCCTTCGGAAAAGTTACTGGACTATACCATAGAGGTAACTCTACGACTAGAAGGTCCCGAAATAACGTGCCCAACTTTTTGGCTCAGCTCTGGTACTCTCTTCGATCCCAAGCTAATCGATTCACCCCTCGAAACATAGGAAAAACCAATAACCCCTCATTTTATCCGTCAAACCTTCATAGCGAATCAAAACGAACATTGCGTAGTACTAGAATTTTGAATAGAATGGGGTACGTTAATCGTTTGCTTGAGACCAATAGGCTAGTCAAGTAGAGAGCCAATTTAAAATCGTTAGTTTCATTTTGATTGTTGACTATACTTTACATGATTAGTTGTATAGTTCAAGCAAAATTGTGATCTCCAGGAATGAAAATTCAAAAACCTATGTTTTCCCATGCTGATTTCCTAATTTCAAACGCAATGCGGAAAAGACGGATTACCGTCTTCAAATTTCGCACAGTTGTTTGGGACCCCAAATGGAACCAACAATTCATTTTTCTAAAAAAAATGATGGTGATGACCCACGCACCCAGTATCCATCGACAGGATATGAATTTGAAAAAAAAAGAACCTTAGGCTGTCACTTAAGGTTGTTTTGTTACAAGCAATGCCTACTTTGATTGTATGTTATCCTGATTTTTTCAATGCTTATTACACACCAAATTTGAGATTTAGATTTCAGTCAAACGGATTGCTGGATCATGATCAGCAAAGCAATGCCTTACTGAAAGTCAGCAAACAATATTTTTTACCGAAAAATACAGCTAACAAAAACGGTTTGCTGGACACCCAGTAATGAACTGTCAAACTGTGAGCGTCACAGTCGCAGGTACGTACGCAGCAGCGCTGCCATTTATACAGATTTATCTGTATTATACAGATTTTTTAATCTTAATACAGACCCGATACAGAATACAGATTTATCACAGATTTTTAAATTACAATACAGATTTATACAGATTTTTATAAAATGCTTGAGAAAAAAAATTCAAAATTTATAAAAACAAAATTATTGCTCGATTTTATCAGCGTACCCCCTTCTCTCCAAAACTAATTGTTGTGCTAATAACCATATTTTTTGCAGTGGGATCTGCTCGAGGCGTTGCTGCTGCTGCGTTCTTATGCTTGGCTCAAAAGACTATGCTCCTCTAACATAAAAAAAATTAAAAAGTTTATGGAACATTTAATCGATTCCACTGTGCGTTTATATAGCTGCCTTTTAATAACTCATGATGACATCAAAATTTGATGTATTTTTATTTTGTTTTTTCGGCATGCATGCAATAACATGTTGATAACTAAATTTGTAATCTAAATAAAATATCTATATCAAAATAAGTTATCAAGCAGTTCTCACTAATATCAATATATGTTATAATTTTGATATTCTTCGCATATCTTTTAGCTCTCATTTAAGTTCTGTTAGCCATCAACTCCATCAAAATGAAATCAATTTGAGTTATCAGGAATAATGAAAACAACATAATTCTTGTTTTCATTTTGTTCTCACCCTCTGCTCGGGAACCTATCAAATTTCCATCGACAATTAATCATGTTATGGTGTTTTTGACAGCATTCACAACCAGAGGACCAACCGCTTTCGGATACATATGGAGCTGGTAGTAAACGATTTGAGATTGTATGGGGATTTACAGTATTAATTGAATATTTCCAATATAAGCATGTATGTTAAATACAAGAAAAGTGCCCGAGCACATTAAAATGGTACAAATACAAGTACTCGTAAACATTTTACTTGCATTGAAAATGTATTTCGTAAGAAATTGCGGATTTTCTGATATTCTCCATACTGCAAAATTGATTTTACCAGCACTGGCGGGGCGACATCTCTCGACTTTTCGGTGTAACTACCACACAAATGATGTAATTAATTGTATTGATCTATATTAAAAATATCAAATAGTAATGAACTCGTGCACTTTTTTTGCATTTAAAACTGCTTATCAGGAAGATAATGAATAGAAACTAAAATCTCCATACATTTTCAAACGGCTTCATATCAGTTTTATAAATAAGTACGGACGATATCACAAATGGCGCAATTATATCCCGTATGGTTAGTACGATAGCCCGAATAGGTGGTTAAGCACTTTTTATGGTTATTTTGTAGGCACTATATTTGTAAAACAACAAAACATGATTAATTAAGAAAAAAATCGTCAATACAGAAAATACAGATTTTTTTAATAGAGTGGATACAGATTTTTTATAAAACCACCTGGCAGCTCTGACGCAGCTCCGTCTACATCGGAGGAGGACGAGGAAATAAATAAAATTATGTTGGTAAATACATTGGTAATATATAATAAAATATAAAGGGCAAAGAGCCAGGTGATCTTGTTGGTGATTCTATATTATTTGTGTATTTGTATGAAATCCGAATTTCAGTAAAATGTTGTCATTTTGACAGGAGTTGGAATTGCTAGAAGATACAGCAGCATTATTTTGCTGGAAAGTTTGCTGATCTTTCATCATGTCTAAAATCAGCAAAATTTCACTGATTTTCAGCGATTTAAATTTGGTGTGTAGTATGTAAGCAAAAATACCAATTTTGGCTACATAAAAACATTCTAAAACATAACAAACTATATATCATGTCAGAGCTATTCAAAAATAACTCCAATTTTAATCATTATGAAAAGCTGTCTTGCCCCAAGCTTAGCTGATTCTGATGTTCTAAATTATGTTTAAGATAACTAGTCATGGCATGGATAAGACCTAGACCATTCATCGAGAATCATATAGATCATAAAGAATAAATCCGACCACGACTTGGGAAACAAAATGCAACTTACCATCGCTGATGTCATCGTTGAGGGACTCCGTATCGAAGGAACTGGAGTCCTGCTGGGTGGACGCAACCGCCGCCACTGTCGATGGCGATGATGCTTGGACTAGCGTGGGCACCGACGCCGGACCATCCGCCGGTGGCGTTTGGCCACTGTTATTATTGGTAACCACAATCGTCGTACGGTAGATTTGCTTCCACAGCTCGAGATGCCCGTGCAGTTTGTCACCACCCTAATAATGGCGAATCGAAGAAAGCAAAGTTTAAGGTTATTGTGTTTCGCGTTCGCTTCGGCGGTAGGTAATTGCGGTTTGCGTACTCGACGTTCCCTACCGACGACGGTTGCTATCATTTGAATGGAATGTTGTTGAAATAAACAAACATGTTATGAGACGGAGGCAGGGTAAGAAGGAAGCATAATTTTATATACAATCGGTGAAAGTGAAAACCCGAGTCTGACACTTGGCGAAGACGACGGCGACGACGACGACGACGCCGACGGTGGAAGAAGGTGTTGCTCTCGGTAAACGAATTGAGCGAAGTAGGTAAAAAAGTGCTCCAGTAAGCAGGCAGGCAGGCAGCCAAGCGAATGGCGAAACTGAACGATCGGTGAGAGATCGGAGAGTGAGAGACGGAGAAAGAAAGAAAGAGAGAGAGAGTAAGCAACTGGATTGGATCGAGGGCGAGTGGGCGGCGGGATGGATAATTCGACCATGACGTCAGAATTAGGCAAGGCTTATGAAATCGACGACGATGGCCTTGCTGGTCGAGGTGAGTGTGTGTGAAGTGCATCTCTTACCTGCGGTATACGCCGTACGAATTCGTCCATCGTGAGCTGGGCCAACTGGTCACCGCTTTCCGGGAACAGGGCGCCAATGTTGATCAGCGGGGGCAGGTTGTACTTGTTCATAACTAGCTGTAGCCACTGTTGAACCTGCTCCGGGGACCACTGGCGGGGATCTGCCCGGGGAAAGATAGAGGAGTTTTAGATGATTGAAATTTGATTTGATAATCGAGACCGGAAAACTTACCGGGTAAGATCCCGAGGGCATTGCAAGCCGTCTGAATACCATCCTGCGCGTCCTTCAGGGCGAGTTCGAAGACCGAGCCGATGTCGGCGCGTGTCGTCAGACCCCCAATTAACGACTCCAGCTCAACGGGTTTCAGGTTGTTTTTGCGCTGGAAGCTATAGTCCTGAAGGTGTTCACGCAGGATGTGGAACTCCTGGGGTTTGTCGGAGGGTTCCTCTTTCGGTTGTTTCGGGGAACCCAACAGGGAATCGATATCAATTGACGGCTCGACGTCGAACTCGATCTTGATCTCGCTGCAGTGCACTGGCGAGGGAGCTCCGTTCGAATCCGGCGGCGACGGGGGAAGCGAACAGTACTCTTGCTTGATGGCGACGAAGCCTCCAGACGATTGCGGAGTGCTGAAGTTTTGGAAGTCCGGGATGGATGGCGTTGGCGACGGTGGGAAGACGGTGTACGTCTCTTGTGGTGGACTTAGCAGTGGACTGCTGTAGTACTGATACTGGGGACCAGCCTGAAGTTGCTCCAACAGGGCCGATTTCAACGAAGATTCCGCAAGACTTTCGGTCCAGGATGAGGGCTTTTCCTGTTTCATTTGCAACAAGGCTTGCTGAACCGATGCGGGCACGTCGTGGAAGATCGTGGCCGGAATGTACTGCGAAGACGCGTTGACACCGGCTTGGATCATCGATTGTTGCTGCTGTAGCTGTAGCTGTAGCTGTTGACGCTGCTGCTGCTGCGACTGCGGACTCAGCGGAACTTCACCATCACTCGGCGTCAACAGCGATAGGTCAAACAGCTCTGCGTACGATGCGAAAAAGTCCGCCGTGTAATCACCAGCCGGAACGGTCTGTGGAGTCTGCGGAAGGGAATAAGACTTGCATTAGCACTTTCGTTAAAGCTACAATCTACACTGTCACTTGATCCGACCCCCGAAAATTTGTAACGAACAGTTGGGACGCTTACAGATCAACGGTCCGAGCGCGAAACTACGTTCAATGTCTTCCGCAACATATCTATGACTGATGACCGGTTCTAATCCCATTCAAGCATGCTCTGACGTTAGCAAAGTTTCGCAAACTAGTTTCGCTCGGTCTCTAGTATTAGTGGCAACGATCGAGAATTCCTACAAATTTATTAATCTTCTATTCCACCCGTCCCTCGCCGGAACCTGACGAATTAATTCATCTTATTGTTCTCCCCGTTTTCCAGGTGATGACGACTTTTAGCTACAAAACCCTCCACCCGCCTCCGGTTCACCAACGCCAGAGAACGATTAGCATTCACTTTGATTGCGCTTCCCCCCGAGTTTCGTCTTCAAAGATCGCAACACAACAACACCCGCATTGTAGTGGTGGAAAGAATCGTTTGACTTGAACGCTAGCCAGGTGCTGAGCACAACCACTAATCCACTTGAAATCAGTTCCAAACACACTCGGATTAAAAATAGATCTTGTCTCAAAAACGTGATTCATCTTCCTCAACGTCAACGTCAACGACGACGACGACCACGACGTCATCGCCGCACTCATCTTCGCTGGGAATTCTCGGAAGTTGCGCGAGCGCCGCGCCACAGTTCGTGTTCTAATTACCTGCAACAGGTCACTTAACATGGCTTCGCTCTATTGTGAGAATTTTTCTGCTTCTGCTAATTATTATTCTTCTTCTTCTTCTTCCTCTTCACTTGAAATCACTTGTCTATCGAAATTTGCTTGATACTTCCAACTGTCACCAGGAACGCATCCAACGAGCTAGGAAGTTGCGGTTAGACTGAGCCGAAATGTTGACACCGCCCAAATTTTATAGATCTATCTTCACGGCCCTGATAAGATAAGATTGGTAATATTTGACTACAAAGTGTGCGAAAGCAGAATCGGGAGGGCTTGTCGCCAATCAAAGTACAACGTAACACCTTATATCACCCGTGTCGATCAGTTGTGCCCACTGCGAAGCGACTAATTGATATTAGATAGGTGAATGCGGGGGTGGTGTGGAACTGGAGGCGCTTTGAAAATAGCATCTGTTGTTCCCTACCAGGAGAGCAAGCTTTGAATTCTGGTGAAAGAGTGACTTTTACCCTGATTGGTTTCCCCAGCAGACACGTAGGCCAGAAGCACATTTTCTTCCGTCGGTTTAAGTCGCGCAGAAGGGTGTGTCACACCGATGTTCGCTGGTGGCTTATCGAAGAATGTCCTGGACCACGACGATTGAACTCGGGCGGGGTTTGAAGAAATGATGAAATTAAAAGAAAATGTTGTTCGATTTAGAGAAGAAACAGTTTTTTATACATTCTTAACTCTATGAAGAACTATCGCTAAATTTAAAGTAAAATTTCGAATGGATGCTGGTGGAAACTTTTTAGGAACTCCCGGAGAAAGTTATAAGATACTTCCAGAGGAAGTCGACAGGCTTCCGACATCCAAGAGGGCAGAAATTTTCGGGGCATGCCAACAGGACCTCTGGAGCTTTAATGATAAACCGGTAGAATTTGCCAATATCAGTCAGAAGAAACTTCCAGATCAAACCTAGAAAAATAAATTGCAAGACTTTGTCGGTGGAAGTCGTAAAAAACATCCTAATAAAACTGTAACAAGCTTACGTGGAAGGATGGATGAAAGTTGATGGAAACATTCCAGTTAAACTAAAGTAAATTTCCAGGAGTGGCCTGAAGGCTTTAGGGGAATACAACCATTCCAAAGCAAAACGATAAAGTGGATCACAGAGTTATGTAAAAATTTGTAGTTTTGTTCCTCATTAGAATATAAGAACCGTATTTGCTTATTTCGCCATTAGGGTGATCATGTCCATGTTAGGGTGGTGCTAAAAATGTTTTTTTTTTCAAAAGCTTTCAACTTTTGAACCACTGAGCCGATTTCAAAGCTCAAAATACCAAATAAAAGATAATAAGAAATAATTTTTAGGAAAAATAAAATGGTATAAACTAATTGGGATTTTGTACTAAAAACATTCCTTTAAATTTGTCGAACCTCTTAACGGAATCCTTTTCTGAGGAGCTTTGAGTGGGTTGGTTTATTTTCTTTAAATTCCGTTATAATTGCTTATCTTTTGACTGATACGCGTATTTCGTCTACTACTTGCAGACTTTAAATTGGCTCACTACTTTAAGTAGTCCCAAGTAAATCGATTAACGTACCCCATGCTAGTCGAAATTCTAGTACTACACTATGTTTGTTTTGATTCGCTATGCATGTTTGACAGATAAAATGAGGGGCTCATGGATTTTCCTGTGTTTCGAGGGGTGCATCGATTAGCTTGGGACCGAAGAGAGTACCAGAGCTGAGCCAAAAAGTTGAGCACGTTTCTTCATGACCTTCTGGTCTTAGAGTTATCTCTATGCTACTAGTCTTAGAGTTACCTCTATGGTTACATCGTCCTTCTCGTCCTTCGTCCTACATGAACTTAGAATATAATTTTGAAATTTTGTGAAAATATTTTTTGTAGATTTTTAGAAGTGATGATTTTTTAAAAGAACATCGTTGGATATACATCTTATAGTTATTTAAATTATAAAACTAGCATCCACTTGAATCTACTAACAGAATGTCTGTTAAACCGATGAACGGGAGTTAATTGCATTCATTCGTCAGCGTGCAGCTCCCAATAGACGAGTGCACGGATGGATTTGAGTTCACTCACTCGACAAAAAGTGACACACCAGCCGGACCCTATTTACTAAAAATGAACACATGAATAATACTCGCAACATTTGAAACGGGCCTATCAACTTTTGTGCACAAAACTTGTTAAGCCCTTTTCGCGTGAACCGAATACGCCCACGCAAACTAACAACACCATCGGGTAGGGGAAATTTGCCACTTCCCGATAGTGCTCTTGGTTTGGGTGGGCGTACTTTGGTTCTCATGAAAAGGAACTACCTAATTGTTTTAAAAAAAATGATAGGCTCTTTTCAAATATTACGCGAGCATTATTCATGTGTTCATTTTCAGTAAACAGGGCCCCACTGTTGCGTCAATTTTTTTTTTCAGTAGTTGAACAAAAGTTCACCCGTGAACTCGTCTATAGGATGCTGCACGCTGACGTCACGAATGAACGCAAAGAACCCGCGTTCATCAGTTTGTCATCCGGTGCCGATGTGTTACCTTTGCTTGTTAGTCGATTCAAGTGGATTTGAGTTTTTATATAAAAAATAATTAAGAAGCATGATATCCGACTATGTTTGTTTGAAAAATATTCCTCTCCAAAAAATCTAAAAAAAAAACATTTAATAAATTGTTCAAATTTTTTTCTAAGTCCATGTAAACAAACCACTGCCAGATGTCAAAAGAGTAAGGTTAACTTGACGGTGTAGCTCCCTCGCGGAAGCGGCCAGTTGAGCCAATCGAGCTGCGAGATCTGTCGAAATGTGAGCCAAACGAGCATGTTTATCGTTTGCCTGAATGCTTCAGTTGAAAAGTATTGTAATCAGGGTGAAATAAATTCATTCAGAAAATAAATATTAAAAATATATAGTTGTAAAAAGAGTTTTTGATATAGTTGGTCAAAAGCATTGAGATGTCAAAATTCGAAAAAAGTTGCCTCAACTCAACAGAAAACGGCCCAAAAGTGGCAAAACCGAAGATGGATCCGGAAACCAGCTCGACTAAACTGGCGGTGCTCCGTCGTTGCTGATGCCGATCGCTATATCATTCTCCTGCACACGTGACTTCAAAAGATCAACGAAAATCCGAAATGGATTCTGAATCCATTCCGGATCCTCCTGCGACACCGAACGTAGAAAGAAACCGGTATGAGGACCAGTGGCAGAAACGACAAAACGACGTTAATATCACAAATTTTCATCGGTTCCACTGAACTGGGACCCACGGACACCCACCCCGACGGGTCCTCGCATCCCGGACCAGGACCTCGCACCCGAAAAAGAGCAGGAATTTAGATGCCCTGCACGAAGATTTTTTTTCGCATAGCTGTCAAACCAAACAAAAACAAATACGTTTATTTTCAACACGAATATTTTTGAAATAAACGTAACATTATTTTTATTTTAAACATTGATTTCACATGACTTCAACCATGGAATACGTTTGAAATCAACCTAATTTATGTTTGTGGCCAGAACAAACTGAGTTTACATTTAAATTTACCTCAAATATTTTTGTTTCGACGAAAAAAAATTCTGCTGTATGAGGGTTCGGTAGACCATGAATTAGGCTTGTAGAATGATTTAAAACCTCTATAAAACTTGCAATCTTACTTGGGTTGTCACCCCAATGGTTCAATCCCTGCCGAGGTCGGAAGTTGGTCCCGGCACATGTGTGTTTGAATGGGTGCGATATCCTACGCAGGTGTGGAAGCTGCCTTCGTGCACATTCGATTGCCGTCAATGGATGGCAATCGATGTCCGTCGGTGATTGGCACTAGATTGAAAAACAGAGACCGTCCTTAAATAAAGGAAGAAGAAGGAAAAGAAGGCTGACACAGTTTGCTCCGCGGCAAGTATTTCCAGCTTTAGTAAACAAAACAAATCACGTTGCAAAATCGTCTGATAATATGTTCGCTTATCTCTGTATATAGGATTACTAATTCATAGCACCTCAGGCAGTAAGCACGGCACTCGTCCTCTTTCGGTCTAGGATTGTGCGACCTTTAGTGAAAGATCGATCTTGGAAGATCGGTTTTATTAATGGTACTAGAATCGATCCATCGATTTAATCAGTACAAATCAAGCTGAACATTGTATTAGGTCCTAAGTAACATTGATCGATTCTCTTCGTCGACTTTCTCTTTCGTTAATAACTTGATCACAGAACCGTTTCTTGATGTGTTTGTCATATAAGATGCTAGATAAAAGCTTATGTTATCGATCTGTGTGCTGAAAATACCTGGGAATGTCTTTACATGGCCGTGGGGATGCAAAGATAAAGTCGACGAAGAGAATCTGTCAATGTTACTTAGGACCTAATTCAATGTTCAGCTTGAAAAGACCCGAGCTTTGCAGGATCGATTTTTTCTTCATAATACTGAATTACCGTAATGCACCGAATACCGGACGATCAGTTAACCCGGACATTCCAATTAAATAAATATTACGTCTATTTTGCAAGATAACTCTAGATAAACATTTTGAAAGGTCCAATCTGCATTGATCGACTATCTTCATCGACTTTCTCTTTCGTTAATATCTCAGCTGGAAAACCTTTTGCTGTTGTATTTGAAGATTTGGTCGCTAGATAAGAACCTCTTTTATCAAACTATGTGGTAAAAATGCTGTTTGCATAGCAGTGGTTATCAAAAGAGAAAGTCGATGAAGAGAATCGATCAAAGCAAACGTTCATCGAGAACTAATATGTGCGATTCAGATCGATACTAAAACACTATGATAAGATTACGTTCTTTTTTGAGCGTAGTTGACAGTGATAACACAGACAAACAGACATAACACTCACCATCACATTCCTCGCAAATAAGGTTTTAGTTGGGAATGTGCTCGCCTTTTGTCATGGTGGCGCCACTGAAGCGTTAAGCAAGCCACTACATTTCGAACTTATCAGTGATGCCAGTTCTTTTTCAGGTCAATTTAGTATATGTCAGCTCTTGATAATGATAAGGGGACCAGGGCATTCCACTGGGGACATATACAGTCATTACCCGATTTTGCCAGCCCCTTTTTTAAATCTTTTCTAATGTTCTACGAAACCCATGCGCTTTTTCAGTGGTCTTATTGGATCAAAGTATACATTAAACACCCATCTTGAAGATGCATGAGAATGATTTGGAATTACGATTTTATGAAATTATTTAATGATAAAAGTCTACTGCACGAAGGGGTTGACAAAATCGGGTCATTACTGTACCACATACTAATCTGACGAATACAGCAAAAAAGTAGTTGAATATTACACCCAAACAGTCGATTGGTCATTTCGCTTGTTTTGAAATGCTACGCTGTACGATATACATAGAATTTGCGAACAAATAATTTTAATGAATGCAATATTGTATCCAATTTCAGTAATTGGTGTTCAATACATCATGAATAACATTGATTGATACATATTGTTTGCTCTGTATACATTAAAATGATGAGCGATGGTAGAAAGGGCACTCATTAGCGATGCATTACCACGTTTAAAAACTTTTTCCAAACTCACTGCAATAGTTGTTGTCAACCAAGGCTACTTCCATTCATTTAGCACGAAAA
Organism: Ochlerotatus camptorhynchus; assembly: GCF_037179485.1. Lineage (NCBI taxonomy): Eukaryota > Metazoa > Arthropoda > Insecta > Diptera > Culicidae > Ochlerotatus > Ochlerotatus camptorhynchus. The sequence goes on from NW_027040652.1 coordinate 571,296, forward strand.
ATATTTTAAAAACAACGATATTTTGTATTTGTAAGGTTACAATAAGAGATTATAAGGAATGAATTGTCCACATAAAACCTGTCAATTTTGCTTTCAAAGAGTCTAGTTTAGGGTGAAAGGAAATCAGTTTTCCAAAGATCTATACAAGATCGCTCACTCCTATTTCAGTTGCAGCTCATCAGGCAGACAGGACACTACCGCTGGTGCTGCCCATTAGCGCTGGGTGATTCTCATTTGAAGAAATCTAGATAGAGCTGGAATTAGGGCGTAACAACTTTTGTAAACAATGACTTCTATCGATGATTTCTAGAAAGTTAAGGCTCGCCAACGCAAATGAAGAACACCATCGGGTAGGAGAAGACTTCTCCTACCCGACGGTTATGTTGGTTTACGTGGGCGTGCCTTGAGTTCTTAGAAATTATCGATAGAAGTAATTGTTTACAAAGGCTGTTACGCCCTAATTCCAGTTCTATCTAGAAATATTAACTTCCACAATTCTGACTGTGTGAATTGATACTGACGTCAAGTGACTAGTGAAATTCAGCATTTTGTAGGTATTAACATTGATATCTTGCAGCACGGAATCAAATGTTTGATTGATAAGCAGTCGAGTGGCATATGTGATTCATTGCCCTTTTTTCAGACCAATCAATGGAAATTCAATCCAATGTTCAAGATGACGAAAACCTATTGTCCGCTGTGAAATTGATCACAGGAACCGCATTTCAAACTTATCTCGCTGGCCAATGAAGACGTTAGCGATATGTTATTTGCTGTACTTCTGTACTTTGCATTTTATCGGGTATTCAACTGTCGATTTAGTTTCTAAAAACTGCTGGAAATTACAGTTTCAAATTTACAGACAAGCTCGTCGACTTCTAGATGAAGAGATTAGTGCCCTTTAAAATGCGAAGTGGATGGCCTCCGGCAATCGTATCCAACCAAAACCAAGCGGTTCGTAAACGTTGAAAACTAAAAACTTTGACCAAATTTCGTAAGCTTGTGGTTTTCCACTTGGTCATAAAGCAGCCCTTAAGATCCCTTAATTTTCCAAAATTTATCGGTAATGTCTTGAAGTTCGCTTAACTTTATTAACATTCTACAGCGTCTAAGACAGGGAAGTCCTTGAAGTTCATTGGACTTCCCTGAAATTGCTTAGGCTTGCCTGAAGTCTTCAGTATTTCTTAAAAGTTTCCACAGTTTTCCATCAGTTAAAGGGACTGCCTTGATGGTCTTTAACCTTCCCGGAAGTTTCTTCATTTTAAGTAATGTTCATGGAGTTTTTTGCAATTTGTGTGGAATTTTCGAGATTGAAATATATAGAACATCTTTTGAAATATAAAAACTTCTCAACAGATCTTAAGATCATTTTTTTCGTTGATTTGTTTTTCGTCGATCTTGCTCTTGATTAGTCTTGAGTCGGGATACTTTCGAGTCCCTTTGAATCTCGAAGGGGTTTACGGTAAGGTGATGAACTTTCGTGTCTGTTATTCAACATCGCGTTAGAAGGTGTGGCACGATCTTCAGGAACTCCATCCAGCTTCTTGGCTTCGCCGATGACATCGACATCATGGTACGGAACATTGAGACGATGGCGGAAACGTACATCAAACTGAAGACTGAAGTTAGGCGCATTGGACTTGCCATCAACGCATCGAAATACATGAAATACATGAGAGTAAGAGGTTATAGGGAAGACAATGTTAGCCTCCCTTCCCGAGTTCAGATTGACGGTTACGAAATCGAGAGGGGCGACGAATTCATGTATTTGGGCTCACTGGTGACCGCCGAAAATGATACCAGCAGAGAAATTCAAAGACAATTATGCCTACTTGGACCTACGCTCCGGTTGAATAAAATTCGCCGCCACACGAAGTTGACTATCTACAAGACGCTGATTAGACCGGTGGTCTTCTACGGCCACGAGACCTGGACTATGCTGGGTGCTTTCGAACGGAAGGTGTTGCATACCATCGACGGTGGAGTGCAGGTGGATGACAAAACGTGGAGGAGGCGGATGAATCACGAATTGCACCAGCTGCTGGGAGAACCATCCATCGTCCACATTGCAAAAAATGGGCGACTGGGGTTGTTTGAGCACGTCGTAAGAATGCCGCACGACGACCCAGTGAAAATGGTTCTCGAAAGCGACCCAACAGGAACAAGAAGAAGAGACGCGCAGCGGGCAAGGTGGTTCGACCAAGTAGAAGCCTACCTGCGGACTCTTCGCAGACCACGAGGCTGGCGAAGTGTGGTCGTGGTCGAGTAGAGTGGAGACAAATTCTTCGGACAGCAAAGGACAGCAAGGCCTTATTCCAATGCTACCTATGCTACCTCCTACACGTAGACCCTACCTATACCCATCAACTCATGTACCGGGGACCAACGGCTTTACTTCGCTTCCGAAGGAAGGCGTGAACAGAGATGTTATGCTTCAGTAAAAAATCAACGGCGCCATCTTGGATTGAACCCAGGCCCTTTGGAGTGAGAGGCAGTCAAGCTTACCATTACACCACCAGCATCGAACATTCCCTTTAAGGTTAATTAACTTCCATGAAGCTCACCAGACGATCTTGAAATTCTTTGAACTACTCTGATCTTTTATAAAACACTCAAAACTTTCCCAATGATGTTCCTGCAGTTAAAAGAACTACCAGAAAGTTCTCAAATTGTTTTGAAGTTCTTCAAACTTCCCTAATGTTTATCATGGTCGTGGAACTGAGCTGAAGCTCTCAGAACTGCCCACGTAATTTTCCTTAAGATATCTCAACTTCTTTGAAGATTTCTGTACTTTTTCTTCTTAGTTCCTGCAATGTATCTGATGTCCATGGAAGTACTATGAAGTTCTCAGGTCATTCCTCAACAAATTTATTTGAAGCTTTATGAACTACCACGAAGTTCTGTAAAGTCCCTTTATTTTTCTTGCAGCTAATGGACCTGTCCTGGAGCTGTCTGCTCTTCGAAGAGGTTTACATATTGAGTCTACACGAAACGAAAATCAATTATTTAATTCGTGTGTTTCACTTATAAATTTTTGCCAAAGCATCAGCCTTATACATTCCATAAGACAAACCACATATATGTCCTATTAGAATGTATAAAAGGTATGTGTGACCGCTTATACATTCCATTTGACACATGATCTTTATTAACTTTTTGCAAGGCGTCTGCTTATTAGTTGACTCATACAATTTATGAACAATCAGCAATGGAAATTTGCCAAAAAGTATAAGGAGATTTCTATCCGTGTAGTCGCGGAGGAGTACCCAAGTAACCAAAAGTTCTGATAAAAGGCTATTTGTGGCTTAAGCAGCATGGTTGAAGGTGGTCTATAGAATTCCAAGCAGCCTCATTTTTAAGTCGTTATAAGAACTTGAAATTTACGATACCATAACTGAAGGACATTCTAAGCAGCTTCTGGTGGAACTTGAACGGAACTTTTAGAAAATAAATTTAAAACGGTTTTTGTCCTCTACACCAATTCTATATTTAGTTCGCACTTTTATGAAAGTTATTTCTAAAGTCAGATCTTCATGAAAGTTAATTCTAGAAGCAGATATGAAGTGTATTGGTTTATCAGTATCAGTAAAAGTATTGAATCTGTTTGAAGAATTAAACCCAGTCTTTCTGCGTCAGAGCCCCAGCACAAACCGCTACGCCATCTGAGATGTATTAAAGTGAGCTGTTGTCCCGTCTGCTGTTGGAGTTTTCAGTGCCAGCTGATTGACTTGAGTACGAAACACAACACCTTGATGAATTTTAAATTGGTGTTTGCCTGCATTGTATCCCAACACACTTGTGGCGCAGTGGTTATCGTTTGTAAATCGTATGCCAAATACAAGGGTTCACATCTAGGAAATTGCTCCTTAATTTTTTTCCATGTTTGGATTGAATTTTGATGCACTGCATAAATATAAGAATTATGATTTATTTGATGACCCACTGATCATTTCATAATTTTTTAATTAATTTTTGTTCCTTAAAAGTACAGAAATCCGCACTGCTTCATGTGGGCTAAGAAACTTTCAAGTTGCTGAGAAGTTCCGCAGGGTTCTTTTAAGATACTTTAAAGTGGCTAAGAAGTTCCGCTGGGAACTTGTTCGGAACTTTGTTGTAGCCATGTTTTCAGCTTTGTCTGAAGTTCCTAAGAAGGGCATAAGGATTACTTTGAGTGTGTTGGTTTATTTCCTTTCATTTCCGTTATAAAAAAAAGAGAATCATCTTTTGACAGATACGCGTATTTCGTCTACTACTTGCAGACTTCATCAGAGCCAAGTACTCAACACCTGGTGTTGAATACTTGGCACTGATGAAGTCTGCAAGTAGTAGGTGAAATACGCGTATCTGTCAAAATATAAGCAATTATAACGGAATTAAAAGGAAATAAACCAACACACTCAAAACTCTTCATAACGGGATTTCGTTAAGAGGTTCGACAATTTTAAAAGATTGCTTAGGGATGCTTTTTGGAGCTTTTTTTTTGAACTTCAAGAGCCTAAAGTTCCTCGTGTGCTTTCTATTGCTTCTAAAGTAGCCAGAAAGTTGTGTTGGATCTTTATATGCACTTTATGAAACGTGAAAGTGGGTTTTATCGTTGAATGCGGATTTTTTGCTTGCTTGGGAAGAAAGTACTGTCGGAACTTTATTTGAACTTTATGGAACTTGAATGCTCTGTCGGAACTTTAATTGAACGTTATGGAACTTGAAAGTTCTGTCAGAGCTTTATTCGGACTTTAGGGAACTTAAAGGTTCTGTCGGAACTTTATTTGAACTTTATGGAAATTGTACATGAGTTTTATCGTTGAATGCGGAATTTTTGGTTACTTGGGAATTTAGCAAATACCCAAGATTTGATAACTTCATATAATATAACTCAAAATTTAAAAAAAAAAAACGCATTGGTAAATTTTTTTTATATTTTCTGTAAAAAAGCCCTAATTGTCAAGTAAAAATATAAAAACATTGCTCCTTTGAAAACCATAAAAAGCGAATACAATCAATGTTTATCAATATAAAATCCCATTTTTTTAAAATCATTATATTTTTTTAAAAAGTATTTTTAATTATCTTTCATTTCACATTTGAATTTGAAGCGGCTATGAATTAAAAAAAAAAAATCGTTTCTGAAAAAATAAACATATTTTTTGGACCTCTCTAACATGGAAATAGACACCCTAATGACAAAAGGAGACAATACAGGTCTAATATTTTGCGATAAGGAACGAAAATACCAATTCCGTGCCAACATTTCAAAGGGGCGTAACCCAAGTAACAATTCAAGCTGAATTGTAAGAACAAAGGTTGATTATTGGTTGATTTAAGGTGTACGAAGCTGATTAACAGCAGGCTGAATATATAGTTGATTAGTAGTGCATGAAGCAAATTGTATCCCCATAATTCAACCTCAGTAAGTTAGCTGATATAAAGACTGAACAAGACTTATTTAAGCTTAATACTACTCCACAAACCAGCAATACGCTACAAATATTATGATAGCTTGATAGAATAATATGAATTTATTGCACAATATTGTTAAATGTTGTCAGTTGCATTTCCGACATTTTAGTTATTTTAAATTCACTGCCTACCTTTCTAATCCCAAGCAGCACCAGCAGTAGAGACAATTGACAAGGAAGTGGAGCTTTTTAAGAATAGTTCCACCTAGAAGTGGACTGCGACGACGTCGGAAGTATTAACATTAGTATTCCTGTGTTTTGTCTGTTCACCACTTTATACTGCACTTTATTTTCATACCGCATTTCAAAAATAGAATTCAATAATAGCACTAAAATAGCATCGAAATACATCGCGCACTTGTGTCCACATTGTGTTTACTGCACTTGAAATGAGAGGAATGTTTTACTGTCACAATTTATTGTTTATAATTCAGCATTGCTGTATAATACTCTTCCGGTTGCTATTATTCAACTAAATTTTGACGTGCTTCATGTTAATGATCATACCTTCTGCCTCAAATAGCAACATTATAAAGCAGTCTCATAAAAAAATATAAGATATGAAGCGGTCTTCCATTATATTTTTTTAAATAAAAAATTAAGGCTGAACAAGAGTTGGAAAAGACTGTTGGTTAATGCATTGAAAAGCTTATAATTTAGATTGTTGTTAAGCTTTGGGCTGATTAAAATCACCAGATTTAGATGTTTAAAAGCTGAACAAAGGTTAAAGTGGTCTATGTACAACAATTAGTAAAACTAAGCCTGAATTAAAATCGTTAAAAGAACACTTGTTAAGCATCAATGTGTTACCTGGGAATTGTATTTGTAAACAATGGCTTCAGCCGTCGATTTCTCGCGAATTAAAGCTCACGCATGAAAATTAATGACACCAACAGGTAGAGGAATGTTTTCTGTACCAGCTAGCATTGTTGATTTGGAGGAGTGAGCTTTTATTTGCGAGAAATCGACGCCTAAAGTCATTGTTTACAAAATCAATTACGCCCCTTTGAAATGTTGGTACTGAATTTATAAGAAATTCTGGGAACCACTATATCGTTGTGTTGACATGACTGTATATACTCTTTGAAAGTCAACACTGTGAATTACACGGGGGTCCAAAGTGTTCAATGCATTTGATTTCTGAACTCTAGTACGCTTGTTTACGTCGCTTTTGGCAATACACAAGTACCCACCACAAAAATCCACAGCTGAAAACTGAAATACACGATCGCATACCATTTAAAAGGCTCGAATTGATTTGATACACATTGAACCCGTAACACGACCGCCACAACGCCCGTAAGGTAATTATCGTCGATGAGATCATCCACTGCAATCAAATCCACCACAGCTGCAGCTGATCGCGGTGTGAATCCCCTGCCCACCGAAAGCGATTTTGTTTGTTTACTTGTTTGCTGAAAATCACAATCGTAACGCGAGCAACAATGTACGTACAGACAACCCCCGCATAGCACGGTGGGTGGTGCACTCTGTCTTTTCTCCAACCAAATGAGCTGATTGTTGTGTGTCTATCATTATACTACACAGTTCGAAAAAGTTCTGTAAATTTCTGTTCAATATGATACACATAATCGGTGTTGTCAACTACAAAAAAAAAAAAAAAAAAAAAAAAAAAAAAAAAAAAAAAAAAAAAAGTTTAACGGCGCCGGTGGTGTAGTGGTAAGCGTGATTACCTCTCACCCCAGCAGGCCTGGGTTCAATCCCAGTCGGCGCCGCCGGGATGTTCTGAGGCATAACATCTCTGATCACGCCTTCCTTCGGATGGGAAGTAAAGCCGTTGGTCCCCGGTTCATGAGTTGATGAGTCGATAGGTAGGGTCCAGGTGTGGGAGCTGCCTTCCTGGCACGTCGGTAGCATTGGTGGTCAGCACGGAAAACAAGATCGACGGAAAAAACAAACCAAAGGAAAAAAAAAAAAAAAAAAAAAACTACAAAAAATCAGCACAATCGGTTGGGGACAGCCGATAAAATGGCGATGGGCGGACTGCACCACCCACCGCGTTAATCAGGGTATTCCTGTGTTTATGAAAATTTTACGATTTCATTCAGTAGGTCGACCCCATTGATTAAGCTTCAAGTGCGTAACTCCCATTAGTACCGATGATAAGATCTACAATCGGAGTCTACGTGCGTCTACCCTCCACCTCCACACCAGTCCTCCTGACGTCAATCCTGCCGTTCTGTGTGTAAAGGCGCTTTTGTGGCATGCAACGCTTCTAATTAATTTATTTTTATGAATTCAAATCGGTCGGCAAAGGATTTTCTACTTTGAGCTAAGATCCTGATTCGGTTCAAGTCCAAATTTCAACTTGTCAAATTAAAATTGCTCCAGATTTGTTAGATTCAATGCAAAAATCACGGAGCGACTAGGGATTAGAACTGCTGCCGGCATCAGCTACCGCAGAAACTTGTCAACCTTGACAAGCTCGGGTTCGATTGGCTGGTGGCACGGCGGTCCCAACTAGCGGCAGAGAACAAAATGGCGCGTCATTCTAGTAGGCACTAGGCATGCCGCTCCTCAGAAGTGGAGCTCTCGGCGTTTGATGAAGGGGATTGGGTAGGTACTTTTATTTCGCATTTGTTATGCTACGTTGTTGCTGTTTTTGCTGTCTGCCTGTCTGTAGGCAGTAGGTATTTACTTTTGTTGGCGCTGCTGGTTGCTGCTGTAGCTCGAGTTGGATTTCTCTTCCTTATTGCTTGCTGCGACGATTGGAATTAAGAACGAGTTTAAATGTTAGAGGCTCCGTTGGAATGCGGGTCAAGCCCATTTTAAGGTTCGCTGGTAAGTTCTACGGGTAGTTGTTCGTTTGTTCGCTGATCGATTGAGCCTTAGAATTGAACAAGAGACGAACCCGTTGAAGTCTGTTTTTTTTTAAATCACTGATCTTTCCACGAGTTCACGGCAAGTCACACAAACGCCTCATGCAAATTCTACCACGTCGCCAATAACCGTAATCGTGGTCGCCGTCATCACCACCGAAAAGGTCAAATCAATTAGATAGGCCAATAAATATATGTCCAGCAGAAAACCAATAAAAATCAATCCCAAAAATCAATATCGCTTCACGGCACGAAAACACCACGCGAAACATATTCTCCATGCTCCACAACTGCGATCGGCCTCCCGAACCGGTTGGTCTCCGTCCAACCAGCTGCTGCGCCCCGGCAGCATATCTCCTTGAGATTGGAGCCCAGCGTAGCATTTTGGCGAATAAATAAAAAAAAAACTCGAAAATCCACCTTTCGGCGTGAAGTTTGAAAATTTTGCATAATGTTACCAGATTCCTGCATACGGAATTCTACTCACGTTCACCGCACTGTGGACGTGAGCACGCGGACTGGCCACCGCACGCTATCGTTTCAAGTTTTACGATTTTAGAAAATCGATTCGCCGTTTTTTTTTTTGTGAAATTGCTGAGAAAAATGAACTCACGGCCGTTGAGAGTAGCTCAGTAGCTGAGTCGACTTCAACTCAAAATTGCAAAAAGTGGAAAATGTGGGTCCAGGGAAAATTGCTTGAACTATGAGGAAAATCGAGCACCATTTTTTCTCAGTCCAGGAGTATACTAATAGATTCGATGTTCTTCATATTCAAGAAGTTTTTCCTGGAAAATCAAGTACTGAGTACCGAACAACTCAATTTTGGGTTACTCACATCGGTCGTGCACGGCATCAATTATGGATCACCATCAACTATGCCTACCAAACGGCATCATGGGTAGAATAAGTTGCAACTTATTGCGTGAGGTGCACGTTCGCACGCGAAAGTCTTCACCGACGGCTGAGCAAATATCCACTACTGGGTGCATCGATCATCGATTGTTTGCTCTGCCATCGGTCACACACACACACACACACATGTGTTATGCCTCATTAGCGTTGTTAATCTGGTGTGTTTGGTTATGTTTTGACCCACTTCTGGCCAGACGCGCTCGAATGAGTTCAATTCTTAGATGTGAGATATGAAATTTCCAGAAATATCTGGATGTTGCTGATAGCTTTATCATTTTCAAAAGGGGTAGCTTCACGAACGCCTGGCTAGTGTCATTAATATTGAAAAGTACATGGCGTGATCAATCGGTAATAGAAAAATATGGTTACATTTTGCACTCGGGAAAGCGGATGTTGGTGGGAAATTTTGTTTTAATTTTATTGATTTACTCAGTTCCTAGAATACATTTGATTGTTGCCATGTACTTTCACCTCCAAGATGACGACGATAACGACTGATGAAAAGTTGCACGAAATGTAAGCATGGTCCACTTTTGATTGAATTTCTGTTTTATCGCTATCTTCACTTAAATATAAGATAGGATTCAACTTATAAAAAATGACTCGGAAATTCTCACTCAATCTTGATATTCGCCAGTAGCAAAATTGCACGCAACTACATATGGGCCATTCCATCTCAAGTGACCGAGCGATTGCATCGACCCTCGTCGATTTGAACCAAAATTGGTGGGTCTACTTATTTTAGGCCAAAACTAAAAAAAAACAAAATTTTGTCCTGATCGGCCTACCTTCCGGCTCTGGGAACTGAACACTCTTTTGGCCGATATTTAAGAAACACCAAGTTTCAATTTTACATACCTCTGGAACCAATAAACCAGTCCACTGAAACCTCCGTTTGCGTAATCCAAGGTGGCGGTTTCCGGCTACAGAATAACTGGGAAATACTGTCAAATACCCCTCAACATGGGTATTTTTGCAATCGGGGTAACGTGTAGGGGCCAGAAATCAATCCATAAGAGCATAAGCATAAGAGCCCAACTAACAATTTTCACAATGTAAACGCTTTACTCATTTCATTTATACAGCCTCAAGCTGTATTCAAACGTTATACGATATGAGGAAACATTTACTCAACCTCTATACAAGCAAATCTGGCGAACTTAGTCAGCTACTTATGGCTGTTGGAACGGTCGGGAGAAGCTCTTATTGCATATCCATTAACGCTTCTATACAGCTGTTATCCTGCTGTTTAGTTGTGTGTGAACTCGAAAGGCGCTTATTCACCCTTTTCCCGGTTATCCAATAATCACTACACAGCTTTCTTTTGAAGCCGGGTTAAATACTGTTTACGCTTTTTTATGAAGGAATTTATTGAGTTTATTTTGCTCTGAATCAAATTAATCGAAATTAGTTACAAATCATCACCAAATTATTTACCCTGCACCGGAACCTGGAATCGAACTCGAGACGACCTCATTGGCAAACCTTGACACTACCAACTGTGCTACGCCAACACTTTGAACTTATGTAAACAAATCAACATTCCCTTCTGCAACAAAATTGCTGAGTAGAGGCTTTATAATAGAGCACACGAATCACTTTTCTCGACTTGTTATAAAAGAGCAGAGTAAAAGCTGTAAAACTGCACACGTCTAAAAATAAACCTAGTTGACTGTGAAAATGCTTCCGAAGTTGCTCTAACACAGTTTATAAGCTGAGTGCAGGTTGTTTAGTTGTTTGAAAAGCACTTTTGATGTTTATGTTATTCAGCAAGAGTGGTTGGTTGTTTAGAAGCCATCAAATGAGTAATATATTCACTTTGTTAGCTTTGTTTTGCCGCTACAAGTTGAAAGTTGATTAGTGTGTGTATAGAAGTGAGATTAGCGTTTATTGGCTGATGTTATTCAGTGCGACTGACACATTGAATAATGGTTGTGAGAAAGTTGAGTAAACGCTCTCCAAAACTATTTTGCTAGCTTTTGCTTGTAGCTGTATCTGCAGCTTCTTTTCAGCTACTTTACAGCACAACGCTGGAAAAGTTGGCTTACAAAGCTGAAAATGTTAGTTGGGAGATACAGTTGTAGCTAACCATAAAACCTACAAAAATTTCATGTTCATTTTACGGAATTCTGTTGATGAAAAAAGTTAGAGGCAAATGAATGTAAATGAATGCACGAAACTAATGTAAATGATTTTCCATGCCTGCTCAGAGCTGACAGCAGTAACAGCGAAACAGGCGAGAAACTGAAAGAATATGGAAAACGTTCTCACCGTATGAACGATTAGCACTAAAATCAGCGAGTGAGCCCTTTTTGGCACAGATTCTACCCATTTGGATTGATGTTATCTACTAAAACTTATCACAATTGAGTAATTTCACGCCAACTGACGAATCAATCTGGTGCAACCTTCTCCAACTTGCTTGAAACGTTGCATATTATTTTTTTTTACTATGTCAATCATTCTCATTTGAGCTAAAATTTGACCATTCAGATTCTTTTCAACAAATCAAACAACTCTAAAACGTCACTTCCAACCGAAATGACGTTCGAGACACAGTTGTAGGAAAAAAACAAAAAAATGTGGGGTTGTGTATAAGACAGGACCGCATGGTTGACATAGACTACGTTAAGCTGTTTGTGAAATTCTCGTGCATTTTTCTAGATATTGTATACAGTAGAATTTCAGTTCGGTCCTATGCAAATATTATGGATTTCCTACTTAGTAAAACTTGGCTAAATTCAGGACCTCATAAAAATGCGAATACACATTCTATTATAATTGGTTCCTAAGTTTCAAACCAGATATGAGTAAGGCTTTCTTCAGGTGATTAATTGAAGCGTCCAACAATTACCGTCATGATGGTTGATATTCCCTATCACTTCAGGATTTGTAGGGGGACAAATCTTGGACGTTTGTGACATCACTCATGAAATTGAAACTCCTTGTGTACTGCACTGCAGCAAACGTGACTAAGACTGAGTGCGGCTTGTGCTTAATAGGCCGGAAATGGGGTAGTTAACCCTAACGAGATTGATTAGAAATAAGATTTTCACAGCGATTCAACTTCAAAACGCAAAAAAAAGTAGAAGGGTCTGTGCCTAGGGGCACGCACGGAAGCTTGACGTAGAACCGCTAGTGGACGGAATAAATAAGAAGAGCATTTAGTTCTTTTAATTGATCGATTATCTATTATCTCAACTCTTTCCGTTTTTGAATTGTAGGCGTACCAAATTTGTAGTATTTTTTTTTTCAAAGAGAAAGTTGATTAAGAGAATCAATCAAAATCACTTGCACCCCTGCTTCCAAGTTTGGTTACAAGATTACAACTCTGAAGAGCATTTTGTGTGGTCGTTGGGGGCCTGTGGTTCTGAATATGAACAAATAAGTACAGATAAATTCTATTCCAACTCTCTACTGATGTAAGCTTGATGGCCCTGAAAAGGGCCGTTTTATTGAAGAGGACATCCATGGCCACTTACACTTGGCGTGTTTAGTGTAGGTGACAGCATCACGGACCTCATTTTCCAGGAACACCTTCAGCACACCTCGTAGATCAGACCGGAGATGCGTTTGACACCACCACGGCAAGCCAGACGATCGATGGCGGTTATCTCGAAGAACTTTGCGATGACGCTTGGCGCCTCCTTTACCAGACCTTTTCCTCCTTTGCCACGACCAGTCAATTGTTGCTTGTTAGGTGTGAAGGAGTGGACTAGCCACCACCTTCCTACTGCTGCTATTGCTGCTCACCACGTCGTCCGAAGCGAAAATGAGCTAATGCCATACAGCAGCGCTCTTTCATATCTTTTCAGGTTAAAGCAGAATGATGTGCAACCAAGTGGTATAACAGCTACAAAGACTCCTCCCGTTATGAGTAGTTTGCTATCAAGTAGCGACACTGGCTCTTTTCCTTTTGCGTACACGGCGAATGAGAACGACCCAAATTTGAGTTTAGTTCACTCATAATCGCCAAAAGTGCAGGAACTCAACGATGAGTAAATTTGTCTCATGGTTTCCTGTGGAAAATCTAAAAAATCTGCCAGAAAATGAGGAAATTGACGAAAATTTATTCATCGCGGAGTTCCTGCACTTTATTTCTAATTTCTGAGATAACTAAACTCAAATTCGGGTCAGTCTCATTCGCCGTGATATCACCTTGAAAGACATTGGCGCCGGTGGTCACCCCGGCAGGCCTGGGTCCAATCGCAGTCAGCGCCACCGGCATGTTCTGAGGCATAACATCTCTGATCACGCCTTCCTTCGGGAAGCAAAGCCGTTGGTCCCCGGTTGAGTTGATGGGTCGATTGGTAGGGTCCAGGTGTGGGACCTGCCTCCTTGGCGTCGGTAGCATTGGAGCTAAGTACGGAAAACAAATCTCGCGTCACTTTTCAATAGGTCCTATCTACATTGATCGATTCTCTTCATCGACACTCTCTTTCGTAAATATTCGGCTTCACAAATGTTTCCTGCCGTCTTCGTCGAATTATATGCTTCTTCCATCGAAAATATCCGGCCGTGGCAGATAAATTCTATTCCTACTTTTTACTGTAATAAGCTTGGTGGCCCTGAAAAGACCCGTTTGGCAACAATTTCGTGATGATTTAACCTCCGAAACCAAACAGAGTGCATCTCTGTCACTTCAAAACGTAGATGACATCCATGGCCGCTTACGCTTGGCGTGTTTAGTGTAGGTGACAGCATCACGGATCTCATTTTTCAGGAACACCTTCAGCACACCTCGTAAATCAGACCGGAGATACGTCAGACACCGCCACGGCGAGCCAGACGACGGATGGTGGTTATCTCGAAGAATTTGCGTTTGGCTCTGAATATGGTGATGAGTGTGCAACATATTACTCAATTTCATCCTCCCTATTCGCACGCGCCCGAGGATCGGAGGCGAATGCCACTTCGACTTGTTTCGTCTACTTACTACTCTTTGGCGACTGTGCTGGGGAAGCAGCATATGCAGCATTGGTGGATTTGTTAGTTAATTCGACGCTTTTGGACAATGCTGGACATTTTCCAGTTTTTCAATAGTTTCTTCTTAAAAATCAACATTCGGGAGCATTGTTATCGATGCGTAGCCATATTTCTGATCGATTGGTGATAAAATTATTGAAATTGAACCAGGAGCAGCTGAGTTATCAACGTTCAAAATCTTTCTTAATTTGTTACATGTTCCATTTTCGGTTTTCACAAAGTGTACCCCCATATAGAAATCAAAGACGTAGTCCTACGTCAAAATGCACAGACAAAAACGGAGCGCACAATTTTGCACCAATGTTATGCAACATTTCGTAGTTGATCGGGAATATCTTGTTTAGCCTTAAATACCTATTTCCAATAAGTTATCGGTACATCTATTTTAAAGACTTTGTTTGCGTTTTCTTGACGCACATACATCATTTGGCATAAAAAAAACTGGGTGTTTCTTAGATGCGAAAAAATTGACTTTTATATCTATTACAGATATAGATCGATGATCGATTTTTTTTCTTTTGTTAATAACTCGCTTGGATTAACATTTCTCGGTGCGTTTGTTGTTGCTTTTGATAGCCAATACAACCTGTTACAGCAGAACATTGAAAAAAAAATCAAATTAAATTCAAGCTGAACATTGCATTAGGTCCTAAGTACCATTGATCGATCCTCTTCGTCGACTTTCTCTTGCGTTAATAACTTGAGCATATAACCAACAATCAATACGAAACTAACGATTTTTAATTGGCTCACTACTTGACTAGCCTATTGGTCCCAAGCAAATCGATTAACGTACCCTATTCTAGTATAAATTCCAGTACTACACTATGTTTGTTTTGATTCGCTATGAAAGTTTGACAGATAAAATTTTTCTATGTTTCGAGGGGTGCACCCATTAGCTTGGGACCGAAGATAGATCAGAGCTGAGCCAAAAAGTTGAGCTCGTTTCTTCGGGACCTTCTGGTCTTAGAGTTACCTCTATGATATAACCGTTTCTACCTGGGAATGTCTTTAAATGGTCAATGATAATTAGGACCTGATGCAATGTTCAGCTTGAATTGTTTTGCTTAGCTGTAGCAATGTAAATCACGTTTTATTTGTAAATTTTTCAACAGTTTTTTTTATGGAAAACAAAACAAACAATCCTTTAAATTTGTCGAACCTCTTAACAGAATCCCTTTATGAAGAGCTTTGAGTGGGTTGGTTTATTTCCTTTAAACTCCGTTATAATTGCTTATCTTTTAACACATACGAGTATTTCGTCTACTACCTATTGATTAGTATATAACTCGTAGATAAAAGATGGATTCTTCAGTGGTGTTGAGTACTTGGCACTGATGAAGTCTGCAAGTAGTAGACGAAATACGCGTTTATTTGCATCGGAATATTAGAGTTATTTCCTATCGGTTGGTGTATTTGGATTAAAATTTCATCAATAAATGACAAAGTTATAAGCGTTCAAAACCTTACGCCTTTTCGTGACGGTTGCAATTTTAGATTTTCAATTTACCCCCAGTTCCTTCCCGTAAGACGTAGTCTACATCAATAATTGATTTTCAGAAAAAGCATACCCAGTAAAACAATTGTGTAATGTTGACCAGAAAAATCAAAAAGATTGATTCAACATTTTTCGAATATGTTTCACTGGTGGCGCCGGTGGTTTAATGGTAAGCGTGATTGTCTCTCACCCTAAAAGCACCTGGTTCAATCCCAGTCGGCGCTGCCAGCACTTTCTGAGGCATAAAAATCTCTGATCACGCCTGCTTCGGGAACTAAAACCGTTGGTGCCTGGTCTTTGAGTTGATGGGTCGATACGTAGGGTCCAGGAGTGGGAGCTGCCTCCCTGGCGTCGGTAGAATTGGTACTCAGTACGGAAAGCAAGATCGACGGAAAATAAATCACAGAAAAGAAGAATCCAAAGCACAATAAAAATTGGACACGCTTTATATGTTGTATTTATTGTTCAGAGTGGCGTCTTTTTTTGTAATTGTTTATAAAAATCAAAAAAAAAACTCACGTTTTCCGAAATGTCCATGATCAATTTATATATTTCATTACAAAAGCTTATAAAAATGCTAACTTTTAAATATTGGAAACCATGGACACTTGAAAATTTTCAAAAATCGTAGAGGAAAAACTTTTATCAAAATGTTTGAACTTTTTTTAATACGCTTTTTTGTATTTTGTTTTCACAGAAATATCTCAAATATTGTTTCCTGGGCAAACATTCCACAAAAAAATTGTCCAAAAGCTATTGTTCTACAATTTTTGTCAATTTTAGTCCAAGGTTTCCAATATTTAAAAGATTGCATTTTTCAAGAGCTTTTTTTTTTATTAAAAATATAAAAACTTATTTAATTAATATTAATTGAACTGTTTACGTTTTAAACACATTTCTTTTTAATTACTAATAAAAAATTACTCAACAAATTTACCGTGTTGATGTTACAATTCATTGAAAAATTTCATAGAATAAATTCACATGCTACAAAATGGCCCCATTTTTTTTAGCACAAATGTAAATGATTGCCTACAACAAACAATTGTGCAAATCAAAGAAGTTCGAGTCTGATCGATTCGTCATTTCGCGTGGAACTGCTCCATTTGGAATTGAAGCTCATAAGTTGATAAAATTGATATATCTATGGGTCAGAGATGGGCCAGAGCTCAGTCGGTAGAGGCGCAGCTACAAAGCAAGACCATGCTGGAGAGGTGGTTGGGTGAGCTTCCCGATCCGGTCAAAGGATTTTTTTGGGATGGAAAATTTCTCGACTTCCCTGGGCATAGAGTTTGATTGTACACACAATTATACTAATGCAAACATGGTACAGGCAGCGAAAGCTCTCAATCAATAACTGTGGAAGTGCATCTAGATCTAGAAAACTAAGTTGAGAACATGCAATAAGCTAATATGCGATGAGCAATAAGCTTGAAATGCGAAGAAGAAGAAAATGAAGAAGAAGGGCCAGAAATGCTGGCGATATCAGAATTTAAATTTGTACTTTATAATAAGTACGTGCATCAACAAACACACATTATGACTTATATAAAACTTGTATATTCATAAATAATAAAAATACAGCTTTTTATTTAAGTGACCATTGATATTAAAAGTTATTGACATTTCCCGATTTCCCCATAAAATTTCCGGGTTTTTCCCGGTTACTTTCAAAATTCCCGATTAGTTCCCGGTTTTCCTGGATTTCCGCCTTCACTGGCCACCCTGAATTCTTGGGGCAGAAAACATCCATGGTAAGTACATCCCGCTTCTGGAGGATCCTAAGAACTTCCGTGAAAAATTGAGAGGACTCTTTGAGCGATTTAACAAGAACTGTAAATCGGTTTGATTGAAACCCGTCAGGAAATCACAACGGAGACAGCATAGAGCGGGGGGAGGGCAAATGTCCCGGTTTGTATTTTTTTTTAACTGTCTACGAAGTTTATGGACAATTCATAAGATCTCCATTGTATTGGATTGGAATCAATGTTTTCTCCTCAGCATTATTTCTGAAAGAAGTCTGACTGAGAATTTCAAAAGAGTCGTGAGTGTCACTGGTATCCAATCTGCGAAGAACATCATAACAACGCTAACGCTAATCCATAAGATCTCCATAAGACTGATGCAAAATTTAAAATTTTCGCTCCACAGTGCTCAAACGATTCCAAATTGGGTCCTTATTAGCCTCCCAATATTTGAACTCATTTAGTGAGAAACTGACTTGGCACAAACCATTTGAAGTTTATATGGGAATTACTACAAAGAAACCATAACCCGTTCACACTACTTTAGTAATTAATAGCTGAGCTTGTTGAAAATTTTCTCTGCTACAACTTTGTTCAAGACCACTTTTCGATCAAATGTAAGGAACAAAAAATATTAATGATTCAAGTCACTGATGTCTTATGATTATGCCCAATCAACTGTTCAGCAGGCAACATTGGTGTTTATGGCGCGTAGAATAGAGGACAAAAATCATGGCTACTATGTTACACTGCAGAAACCAGTGTTGCCCACAATACAGTTGCTTAATCTTGTCATAAGATTATCAATCTCTTAAACAATTAATAACTATTTAATTTGACGTTTTTCTGAAAAATGATATTCTGCAAAGTTGTAGCTTATAAAATTTCCCATAAGAATAGCAATAGAATTTGTTAACAGTACAATATGTAAAATGGCTAGAAGACTATGAACAAAAAGTTTTGTTTTCCCATAGTAATTTCCATATAAACTTCGAATGGTTTGTGCCAAGTCAGTTTCCTATCAAATGAGTTTAAACTTTCGGAGGCTAATCAGGGCCCGATTTGAAACCGTTTGAACACTGTGGAGCGAAAATTTCATGTTCAGAAGACCTCCAATTTAAGTTCAGAAGACTTCCATAGCAGAGTGACTATGAGGTAAATCTAGAGAACATCCAAAGCAAATTCAGGGGAACTCCATGCCAACACTGAAGAGGATTTAGATCAAATCCATGAATGTCAACAGTAAGCAAGCTCAAAATATTCCTAAGTCAAATATATAAAAGCTTGATTCATCCGAAAGCATAAACAAAGAACTAGCAGGATAAGTCTGGAAAGAGAATCCTCAGACAACCTCTCGAGCGTCCAGCTCACTAAGGGGAGCTGATTCTTATGAACAGCTCTTCAGCTTAAATTCAAAATCAGACAATAAATAAGTGGTTTTGGTGACCCTATATAAGTTTAAAACTACACACCTAGAAAGAACTAATTTTACACGTGGTGGAATCCATATTTGGCATAAAAAATGAGACGTTAACAAACATGTCATGTAATATTAAGTGCTCCGAGACTGAAAAGTTCGTTGCTCTACTAAAACTGATTTTTTGATATTTCGCATCTGTTATGACTTAAATTTTTGTCAACATTGACGCTCGTATGTGTCACTTTCAGAGCACCTAAATTTACATGAGTTTTTAAAGGTGTGTACATAAAATCGAAAAAGTAGCCTAAACCAGTAAATCCGTAGCTTACAGTATGACTCTACTTGTCAATTGCAAATGCCACTAGCGTAACAACTGAACAGCAGAATCGCTCTCACTATTCTCGGCTTTAGCTCCAGATTCAGACTCCAGCTCCAGACCTTAGGTCCGGATCCGGAGCTGAATCGTGGAGAATCGAGAGAGAAAAAGATCCGAGAGCAGGACGGGTCCAAGATCAGGACGGGTCCGATAGCAGGACGGGTCCGAGAGCAGAACGGGTCTGAGAGCAGGACGGGTCATAGAGCAGGACGGGTCTGAGAGCAGGACGGGTCTGAGAGCAGGACGGGTCCGAGAGCAGGAAGTTTCCGAGAGCAGGACGGGTCCGAGAGCAGGATGGGTCCAAGATCAGGACAGGCCCAAGAGCAGGACGGGTCCGAGAGCAAGACGGGTCCAAGAGCAGAGCAGGTCCAAGAGCAGAGCAGGTCCAAGAGCAGAGCAGGTCCGAAAGCAGGACGGGTCCAAGAGCAGGACGGGTCCGAGAGCAAGAAGGGTCCAAGAGCAGGACGGGTCCGAGAGCAGGACGGGGCCGAGAGCAGTACGGGTCCGAGAGCAGGACAGATCCGAGAGCAGGACGGGTCCGAGAACATGACGGGTCCGGGATCAGGACGAGTCCGAGAGCAGGACGGCTCCAGATTCAGACTCCAGCTCCAGACCTTACGACCGGATCCGGAGCTGAATCGTGGAGAATCGAGAGAGAAAAAGATCCGAGAGCAGGACGGGTCCAAGATCAGGACGGGTCCGATAGCAGGACGGGTCCGAGAGCAGAACGGGTCTGAGAGCAGGACGGGTCATAGAGCAGGACGGGTCTGAGAGCAGGACGGGTCTGAGAGCAGGACGGGTCCGAGAGCAGGAAGTTTCCGAGAGCAGGACGGGTCCGAGAGCAGGATGGGTCCAAGATCAGGACAGGCCCAAGAGCAGGACGGGTCCGAGAGCAAGACGGGTCCAAGAGCAGAGCAGGTCCAAGAGCAGAGCAGGTCCAAGAGCAGGATAGGTCCGAGAGCAGGATGGGTCCGAGAGCAGGACGAGTCCGAGAGCAGAAAGGGTTCGAGAGCAGGACGGTTCCGAGAGCAGAACGGGTCCGAGAACAGGACGGGTCCGAAAGCAGGACGGGTCCAAGACCAGGACGAGTCCGAGAGCAAGACGGGTCCGTCGAGCAGGACGTTTCCGAGAGCAGGACGTTTCCGAGAGCAGGACATTTCCGAGAGCAGGACGTTTCCGAGAGCAGGACGGGTCCGAGAGCATGATGGGTCCGACAGCAGGATGGGTCGTTGAGCAGGATGGGTCGTAGAGCAGGACGTTTCCGAGAGCAGGATGGGTCGTAGAGCAGGACATTTCCAAGAGCAGGATGGGTCGTAGAGCAGAACGTTTCCGAGAGCAGTACGGGTCCGAGAGCAGAACGGGTCCGAGAACAGGACGGGTCCGAAAGCAGGACGGGTCCAAGACCAGGACGAGTCCGAGAGCAAGACGGGTCCGTCGAGCAGGACGTTTCCGAGAGCAGGACGTTTCCGAGAGCAGGACGTTTCCGAGAGCAGGACGTTTCCGAGAGCAGGACGGGTCCGAGAGCAGGATGGGTCCGACAGCAGGATGGGTCGTAGAGCAGGATGGGTCGTAGAGCAGGACGTTTCCGAGAGCAGGATGGGTCGTAGAGCAGGACATTTCCGAGAGCAGGATGAGTCGTAGAGCAGAACGTTTCCGAGAGCAGTACGGGTCCGAGAGCAGAACGGGTCCGAGAACAGGACGGGTCCGAAAGCAGGACGGGTCCAAGAGCAGGACGGGTCCGGGAGCAAGACGGGACCGAGAGCAAGACGGGTCCGTCGAGCAGGACGTTTCCGAGAGCAGGACGGGTCCGAGAGCAGGATGGGTCCGAGAGCAGGATGGGTCGTAGAGCAGGATGGGTCGTAGAGCAGGATGGGTCGTAGAGCAGGACGTTTCCGAGAGCAGGATGGGTCGTAGAGCAGGACGTTTCCGAGAGCAGGACGGGTCCAAGATCAGGACGGGTCCGAGAGAAGGACGGGTCCGAGAACAGAACGGGTCCGAGAGCAGGACGAGTCCGAGAGCATGACGGGTCCGAGAGCATGACGGGTCCGAGAGCAGGACGGGTCCGAGAGCAGGACGGGTCCGAGAGCAGGACGGGTCCGAGAGCAGGACGGGTCCGAGAGCAGGACGGGTCCGAGAGCAGGACGGGTCCGAGAGCAGGACGTTTCCGAGCGCAGGACGGGTCCGAGAGCAGGATGGGTCCGAGAGCAGGATTGGTCGTAGAGCAGGACGGGTCGTAGAGCAGGACGTTTCCGAGAGCAGGACGGGTCCGAGAGCAGGAGGGGTCCGAGAGCAGGACGGGTCCGAGAACAGGACGGGTCCGAGAGCAGGACGGGTCCGAGAGCGGGACGGATCAGAGAGTAGGACGAGTCCGAGAGCAAGACGGGTCCGTGAGCAGGATGGGTCCGAGAGCTGTCATCCTATACAGCTCCCAGATAATCATTCGGGTCGATGATTCGGATCCGGAGCTGAGTTGTGAGGTGGAGATCTGAATTTCGCTTTTTGGTTATTTGCTTTTATGCCGATCTTCCGCTCCCACAGAGGATGAGGAGAGGTGAGAGCAATATCGTCAGCAATAAGAGCCTGGTACGTAAATACATAGCACAATGATCCCAAAGCCGTATTTAGGAAGACAAAAATGTTTGCGCTCAAATATTCTGATTTAGATACATAGCGTGTTCGGAAAAGTTTCTTCAGATATTATGGCTGATCTTTTTACGTTAGTGAATTAAAAGTTCAAACTTTTTTATAGACCAATGAAATGTTCAAAAAAGTTGTAGAAAAATCTATTTGAAGCAAATTTTCTAATAATTTTAACGAAGCAGGTTAGGGTGGCCTTAGAAATCGGTTTTCTTTAAATATCTTTTCATACGTTTATTTCTCGTTGAAACTTTGTTAAGGACACATTTAGAACTTTTGATGACACATATTTTTGCTCAAGCAACCAAGTTGCAATCTTTTTTCATTAGAAAGTTAAATGTGTTTTTCTCCGAAAAAAAGGCTCTTTTCAATTGTCAATATCTCCTAATGGAGTTTACTGATTTCCAAACCTTTCATTCTATTTTAAATAATCTTTTTTTTCTTTATTTATTTTTGGTGGAACGGCTGCGTGAGCTTTTTTTGTTTAACGCAGTAAATTTAATTTAAAAAAAAGTCATACTTACAGCAAAAACAAGCCATGAATTTTCAAATATAAATGATAACAGCTTAGTTGCTGCAGTAAAAATATGCGTCATAGAAACTTTTAAAAGTATTTAGAACAAATTTTTTACGAGAAACAAACGTATGAAAAGAAATTTAAAGAAATCCAATTTCCTAGCGTATTAACCGTAAGAGATAGAAATTTGATGTCTTGAGCAAAGTTGCTTCAAATTAATTGTTCTTCAACTTTTGCAACACTACATTGGTGTATCTCGAATAATAATAAAAGATTGTATTTTTAATTCACCAATTTTATGGACTACCCTAATTTCACTGACATGAAAAGATTGGCCAAAAAATATGACGAAACTTTCCGGAAGACACTCTATATCTAAAACTGATGGTTTGGGCACTAATACTTATGTCTTTCTAAATACGGCTTTGGTTCCATTGTGCATTGGTTAATACCAGTAGAAATTTAACATTTAATTTAATGTCTCTCTCTCCCCCATACATCCGCATGGAAGTTTGCTTTTACCGTTGATGTTATTGATCAGTAGGCATATGTCGTATTACGGTGGCTGTTCAATGCATAAGCGGAGTAACCTAATAAAATTGTTATGGTTATTTTGCTTAACGACTTGTTCAGGGTATCATCTAAACCATTTGTGGAATAGTTCTATTATTTGGGTTATCGTTCGTTTATGGTAATTTTGCATTAGGGTGCTGAGTTCTTTTTTTTTAAATTCCGCTATACATACATAAGTGACGGATTGAAAAGATTAGACTTGCGGCATCAGCTCACTTTAGTGAACCGGATTTTTAGAACAGCTCGGGAGCGGATCGCCCATCTCTAGTCCCTAGAAAAAAAAAATGCAGGATACATCTATGGGACATAAAAACTCCAGAAAACGTGCAGAAGACACGGGATAGTGTTTCTTACCCGGGAAATTTGCCAAAAATCACGTTTCCCGGTTTCCAGGAATCTGTTCCAATTTCCCGGTAAACAATTTTAGACGGATTTGTATGTGAACGTTACAACACATGTCTCAGAGGAGCCAAACAAAACTTCTCAAAAGAAAGTTTGGATTTACTT
Organism: Ochlerotatus camptorhynchus; assembly: GCF_037179485.1. Lineage (NCBI taxonomy): Eukaryota > Metazoa > Arthropoda > Insecta > Diptera > Culicidae > Ochlerotatus > Ochlerotatus camptorhynchus. Next base: position 594,763 of record NW_027040652.1, read on the forward strand.
CCGGAGAAATCTGAAGATCTTCTAAGGTAAATCGGAAGAATGTTCCACACGGTCAATGAGAACGATCCAAATTTTGGTTTAGTTTACTTATAATCGCCAAAAGTGCAGGAACTCGCCGATGAGTAAATTTGCCTCATGTTTTTCTGTGATAAAACCTCATAAATCTGCCAGAAAATGAGTAGAATTGACAAAAATTTACTCAGTCTAGGAGTAGTACCAATAGACTGAGTGAATCCATTCTTTACTCTTCTCATATTCGGTACTTTTCCAAAGTCACGAGTTCAAGTCTCACCCCCGTACAAGTAACAAATGACCCAAAAGTGTTAAAATGATTATAATTTAAAAAAAAAAGTGCACACGTTATTAACCCTAGATTTGACGCAATATCGCATAAATTAGAACTGCTGTATACAAGCTTGTGAGAAAAATTGTTGTTTATGCCAACCATAGCTTAAAAATAATGGAGAGGAGATTTTACGTGACAGTTAAAATCCAGAATTTAGTTTTGTGTGAAATCAGATGAACATTTCTAGGAAAGTTGAAAGAGACTTCTGGGAGAATTCGAATATACTTTCTGGGTCAAAAGAAATTCCCGAAAATATTCGTAACTAAAAATTACGGAAGAAATTGACAGCTCGGAAATGTTTCCCAATAAAAGTCAAAATATTAAAATTAAGTGGTTAAATTATTTTATACTTTATAAATCCTTACACAGAAGCTAACTAAAAAATTCTGTTGATTAACTGTTATGAATCCAATTTTACACTTTTCTGGCCTCTGAACTAAAATATTTCCAGATTCTAAGAACTAAGATATTTCCAGGAAATCCCAGGAAGAGCAATTTCCCGATTCCCAGGAAATCAATACTGACCGGGAAATGAAAACACTACACAATTTTCAAAACACATCTTGGAAAATCCAGACAAATACAAGGAAATTTTCAAATGTCCTTCAGGTCAAGTCTAATGGGGCTCCATATCAAATCCTGAAGTTTTTCAGAGAAAGTCCTGATAATTTTTGGGACAAGTCTAGAAAATCTTCAGATCAAACTGAGGGAACTTTAAAGCAACCGTTCGGCTGGAGCATGTCCAGAAGGCCTCCGGAGCACGGTTAAAAACTTCCTAGTTGAATCCGGTGCAATTTCACCTCCAGATCATGGGTAGATGATCTCCAGGAAAAGCGAAGTCCAAAAATCCTGAAATCAAGCTAGAAAAGGAATTCACAGACTTCAGATACTGCGAAACTATTGTTTGCATTAGGAGAAACCGTCACCATCCCATCCCCAAACTCAATTGCTAATTTGGATTTCTACACCAACCCCCGTCAACCTTTGGCACCTGTGGTCTGTGTGTGCGACACCGAACGGTACTTTTCCGCGCGCTCGCTCCTAGACGACGACGACGACGGCACAGCACACAAAACTTCATTTCATTAGCACTCATCATGATGGAAGCTCATAAATATTCATCCCACACCGCGTTTCTCCCGGTTGACCGTTCCTGACAATTGGCAAGCCAGAGTTTGAAGATTTAGTGGCGCAAAAACTGCTACGCTGCGAGGCAACCTAGGTGCGATTCATAGAAAGATATATCAACAAACATCCATCCATCTAGCGAACGACAGTTCCTCGAAGAAAGAAAAAAAAAATTTCTCCACACTAGGCGCGAGGAGCGTTGCGTTTTATGAACGAACAAATCAACAACTTCTTGTGGTCGGGTGCGAAGACGCACGCTGCAAATCAATGAACACACACGCACCTGTCCCGCATGGCGGAGAGTTTTTTTTTTTTTTGTTTTGTTCATAAGCGCTAGTGGAGAAATTGTCGTGGGGTTGGTTGTGAAGCGAAATACACAGCTGAAAGCCTTCAAACTGCTGAGGTGATGATCGGTCAGAACTTGTCGACGTCCAATCGAATGGGATTATGATCTGATTTTCCTTTCCAGTCGCGAATGTCGTTAGTCGGGTTTGTGTTTGTTTTGTCGAGGAAAAGCTGCAGCTGGACCAGTTTTCCCATATTGTCACTTTTGCTGTGGCCCTCTTCCTGGTTTAGGGCATGCTGATGATAGTGAGAGCCCGAGGACCTCAGTATGGAAGGGGTCAGTTTTGAGCGCGGAAAATAAACTCCAAGAATGGACGTTCCAGGACGGGTCCTATCAAGGTCGATTTTCTCCTGCGATATGAAGTTGTGAATGAGTTCCGAGCACTGCTTCAATGGCGATAAGCAATTGAAACTGTTTTTAATTTACACATTCCACAACCTCAACCATTGCGGTGGAAAGAAATCGAAAGTGACTTCCCAGCCTTAAGTGAAAAGAGTCACTTCACACCAGCCCAGCACCAAGCAGCCTATCAATCATATATTCAAACTATTATCGAATGGCCGCACTAAGTACTCGGCCGAGCCAAAGAGCATGTCTCTCCTCGGTTCTTTGGGTTTTCCCCAGCGCAACTCCGAGCTCGATCCATCGAGCGATGATGATGTTCATACATAGGTGTATGTTCGTTCGTTGCTGATTTTCGCAAGGCTGAATACAAACCGCATACCTCCACCAGCCCCTACCTTCTGCCAGTATGAATAGTTTCAACCAAGCAAGTAAACAACCGACCGAGCGAGTGTTACATAAGCTGACTCAAGCGAACGATGCATTGCTGAGGTTCGTCGCTTGCTGCGGCGTCAAGTCACTCGAACGATTTTATTTTTCTCAGCTTCGTAGGTACCTATACCGACGCCATGCACAACCGCCGCAAAGCGATCAAATTTTTCTGAATTCTGTTGCCCCTCCTGCAAGTCAACCAACAGGACAGAAGCGTCTTGGTTCGGTGGTCACCGATTCTGTGAGTCACACCGAAGTTGCAGCACGTCAGCGGTTGGTTTTGCAATGGGGTAAAAACCAAAAAAACGTTACCATACCAACGTCATCGACCGTCGGCCTTGTGGGATTTCATTAGCACCCGTCGTTCGTGATTTACCATTCGTGCATTTATTAATGACGAAACCTAGACTTAGCTCATGGTTGGAATCTATCGAACAATGCCGTCACTGATTTGACTAATCATTCTCACTTTCACTCGAATCGAACCAAGTCATCGCATCGAGTGGTTTGAATTTTCCCCACACGGATAAACTACTTGCAGGACCTGTACCCGAACGAGGTCACTTGACTCACTCAGCTTCGAGGTTGTAGGAGATTCTGGGAAATTTTTCGAAATCAACTTTCAACATATGTAACTCTGCGGCGACATACTCGGTCGTAACAGTTACGCAACTATTTGGCGTCGCCGTCGTCGTCGTCATCGCTGTCAGTCTGACTATTTTGGGGAGGCGAATCGAAGGAGGAAAGCAGGTCGTCGCTGCAGGTTTCACTTTCATATTCATATTTTCACCATGTGGGACACACATTAAGTGAGTGAATGAGCTGTATAGGGTTTCAACACGCCGTCAGAATCCAGGAAGTTTGTCGGAGCCTCAACTTGATGGTTCTTTGTTCGATTCCCAAGACCCCCTCCAGAGTAACTGGATGTCATTGAGCAGCGCGTTCGGTACAGATAAATCTTGCCGTGTCGTTGTTTGGCGTGAGGAATGCTGGCTAGTTATGAACAGCGAACGGCTTTCGATCGTGACTGGTTCTCGGGAAAGATTAGCATCTTGTTCTAGATTTACGACCAGGTACCTAGTAGCTGGAGCTGGATCTGATCAGTTTACGATGACGGTCTGGACGGCGTTAGGTCGATCTAATTCGCCATTTAATTCGATTTGCGGAGGTTTAATATCGGCGATCGTTACGATCGTCACCGAATGGCAAAAGGGCGAGCGAAGGAGAACGCGTGCATAATTGATTGTTCTGCACGTGCCTGTTCCCTTCTCTTTCGGGCTGTCAACCTATGAAATCGGGATCTAAATCTGCCAAGCCATTCGATTAATTAATTCTGTCGAGCAATAGCTTGTTTCAGCCTGATTCAGCGGTTTAGAGACAATGAGCCTAATGGGTCATTAGACTGAAAACCATTAATCCTACCGGGTCATTTGATCGAATAATGAAATCGTGAAAATGTTGAGATCCAGGTGGAAATGTTTTGGAAGTATGAGAATTTGAAATTTTCCCCCAATGCATCAACAATTAAGATTTAAACTGTCTACAGGGTTTGCCTCATGGTACAATTTTTTGCTAAGCAATTTACCACCATATAGAAGCCTTAGGGCTGGTTTCTTCAACTGCGCATAAGCCTTAAATCAGGTTTAACTTTATGGGTAAACTTGGTATAAGATTTAAAGGTGTCCGGCCATTAGGCTGAATGATTTCCAGCTAAGCCACACACTACCAAAAAGTCATGTAAATTTCCGTGCCCTGAGACCGACACATGCAAGCGGCCCAAATGACATAAGAATCAGTTGAAAGAAACGAGAAAATAAATTCAATCAATCGTACTTTTCGTCGAGTTGCGTATGTTTCGGTTTGGGAACACTTAATTTTACATGACATGTTTGTTTACGTTCCATAATTTACATCAAAGATGGATTACGTCTCGTGTAAAAATAGTTATTTTTAAGTGTGCAGACTTAACTAAATTTTGCGAGCTTCCAAACACAGCTATTCTTTAACAAATTTCAGACCTTTCGGACTTTGAAAACTTTTTGAGAGATCTCGTACTGTGATTTTTGGTTTTTCCGGAATAGAAGAATTTTCATTCATCTCTCAATATCACCCGAAGCGCAGCTTTGAAGTGCGATATCTTTTTCATTTTTGTATGGAAATCTTCAATTTACCGTACATGTATACGATCAAGTGTTAGGCCAACAACACACACAACCCCCACAAGTCATCACCTTTGTTAGACCCTTGATACTATTGATCGATCTTCGGGATTATGGGAGGAATGGATCGTCAACCATACGGTCGAACAGGGCGAAGCCCTCGTGGACGCTATTTGTTAGTACTTAAGAATAAATTTGTTTAACGTAGCGTAGTACAAATAAAATGTGTTTAGTATATGAGACCTTAGAATAGACTGTTTTCGTGTGTTAAGTGTTGTGTAATTGATTATGGAGGCCCAGTGGGCAAATAGACAAGAACACGGAATACGACCCACACTCCAACTGCTGTCATGCAAGGGTCATCGCGCGGAAGTAGGCAGCTCGATTGGCTTGGGCTCTCGATCAAACATTGCTGGTCCTTCGAACCGGATCCATTCCGGCAAATTTCGGATTTCGAGACCCAAAGAACGCTACTGGAGGAAATTCCGCCATCGCGGCGACACAACTTCGGCGTCGTCCCCATTGAGCACAATTGCCAGCAGCCCAACAAAGCTCGGCATCATAACTATTGTTCCAGCGCACACAGCAGCACCACAAAGGGAATAAGGCGTCTTCGGCCATCTTCCCTCAAGCTTTCAGCGTCGTTCTTCCTGGAAAATGAGGTCACCGAGGTCACTCAACATTTGTAGAATAATCAGGAGATTGTTCTACTTTCCTATCAGGTTAGTAAGAACGAGTAAATGTGCAGCCAAAGCTTCGATCTTGGGACTGAGATTCCCGTTTCGACCACTTCGAGTGTTTGGTTGGTTCAACCGTTACCTACCGACCGATGCTTCATCCTTCGATTGTGTCCGTGGACTGCCGAATACTGTGGAAAGATTCGGTGGAACCGATTCCTGATTTCAAGACTTCAATCCATCTTCTGACGGTGACTGAGATAACGCTACGTTCTACGACATCGCGGAGCCATATTTTCTGGCAGGTAAATTTTTATACAAATATATGTCCAGCCGTTGCTGGGTTTATGAATCATACTACAACAATAAATTGTACCTTTTCGACGAACATTCGATCGCTACTTTCTTGCGCACGAATCCCTGATTTGCGAGGTTTCAAGATTAAATCTCTCAACTACTTTTGACGATTTTCTTCGTGGAATTTCACTTTGGTTGGATTACCCTGCGGCATCATTGGTTATCCAGGCGAGGCATAGTATATGTCTACCGAAGCTAGTTTATTTGGATACTACATAAGGGCCTTATTCCCTTCACGTACTGGTTGATTGGTATTGTGGAGTCATTACGGAATATCTGGTGCAGTTGGAACAAAATTACCTCATTCATTATTGAATTCCATCGCTTCTTGTCGAACTAACGATCTTCGCACTGGTTTGGGACCACCGTTCTTTGCCCAGGTAAAGCTAAACGGTGTATTTCCGGCCGTAGACGGCTTCATTTTGATACTGCATCTGTCATTTCCCTTTCAACACTCCTAAATCGGTGATGTAATCCTTAACGTGTGGAGGAAGCCGATAAGCCCAGTCGTGTTTGCTGATTCCTCCTGCCAACGTAGTCGTCTTGGACCTGTGGTTGTGGCTGGTGTTGGTGGCTCTCAGGCAAGTATACGTATGTTAGAAACGCTATCTTGCCTAATTGCTTTACGAGTTCCAGTAACCCTCGGAGTGCCATTGATGTCAGCTCCAATGCGCCTGATCTTCCTGCTGAGCTTGTAATTCGTGGCTGGGATTCCAATTCCACTGCAGTAATGGACATCCGAATTCGGACAAAGTGCACCCTCAAATTCATTTGACACCACCAGGACGCACTGTATACAGCACTTTGGAAGCCCCTGAGCCACTCGACCCAGTCGTGTTTGATGCTGTTTCCAGCCATCGGAGCCGTCTTGGTCCTGCGGTTGAGATTGGCGAAGGGGTCTTCCAGGCTGTGTTGCCAGGCAAGTATTCTACACATCAAAACATTTCTCTGCCTGACATACATTCGCGTTGCAGTTTACCTGTGCGGAATGGTGCATCTTCTGGTCTCACTGCACCCAACGTCGCCGATATATCATCTGAGCTACACCTGTACTACCAAAATGTTCGTGGCCTCAGGACTAAAATTGATCAAGCTTTTCTTGCAACCGCCGAATTGGATTACGACGTGTACTTGTTCACAGAGACTTGGCTGGAGAGATCGTATACAATCTTGCCAGCTATTCAACAACGACTACTGCGTCTATCGCGTTGACCGTTGCGCCTCCAACAGCTTGCGTCAACGTGGCGGAGGCGTACTAATAGCCGTGAAGCGAAAGTACGCTTCTTCAGTTGGCCAACTTACAAGCAACATTGAGCAGCTGTGGTTGAAAGTCGCTGTCGAACCACTACCTCTGTTTTTTTGGTGCACTGTACCAGGACCAGAATTTTGCTCAGCTTCATGTAGATGCCATCTTTGAAGCAAACAGACGGCACATCGATATGGGTGAGCTCGTTTTGTTCGGTGATTTCAATCAACCTCGTCTGTTCTGGAAAAGTTCGAGCAGTGGATACACCTTCGCTGATCCGATACTGTCACAGACTTCAATGGCCAGTCAAATTATTCTTGATAGTATGGCATTTCTTGGATTGAGGCAGCGTAATTTAATTCGAAACTGTTCTGACCGAGTAGGTACTAGATCTAATATTTTCAAACGATTCAATTATGACTAACGGTACCGTAACGTTAGCAGCTGAAGAAGTTGTGCCAATTGATCGCTATCATCCAGCTCTCTCTTTCTCTGTGGTTTGTCGGATCACATCGGATGCCTTCAACATCGGAGCAGGTGTGCCCCAAGGAAGTATCCTTGGGCCCATCATGTTCAATCTATTCACCTCCGATATTCCGGCTCTCCCTGATGGTTGATCGTTGTGTCTGTTCGCAGACGACACATCCATCGTCTACATGTGTAGGGTCATCGGAGCTCTGACTACCAAATTCCAGAGAGGCTTGGATGTCCTGTCTAAGTATTTCAATAGCTGGAAGATCCGTATCAAAGTGGCGAAGACCCAGGTCATAATTCCACACTTAAAATCCCCCAGACTGGTTCCGTCGGAGAATAACAACATCTGTCTAAACGGCATAGTGGTGGAATGGTCCAAAAAGGTAGTGCACGTTAACAAAACGAAAACCAAGTGCAACATCTTTATAAGTATCTAGTTATCAACAGGAAGTCCCTGAACAATAAGCTTGCTGTTTACAAGCAAATCATCCTTCCCGTAATCGAGTACGGGGGATTTGCGCCAAATGCCATCACCTTAAACTCCAAAGGATCCAGAATAAGATCCTTAGGATGACCCTAAACTGTCCTCCACGGACGCGAAATCCTGAGGCCCACCCTGGCTGGTCCTCAGTCCCTGGTAGAGCAAAGATCGGTCTTCTTGGAAAGTTTCAGATTAGATCATCAGATCATACGTGATCTAGCACGTAAGGTTAAGTTATACTAGGTAGGCTATCACATTTCTCAATTAAACCGAAACACACACCCCGAGCGGTATTCTGTAAACTAGATGAAAAACGCAAATATTAAATTAGAATATCCAATTAAACAATGATGAAGAGTCATGTAGGCTACTCAATTGAAATGTCAAATCAATAAGACGATCATAATCAACAGAAATAAACGCAATTTTACTACTAACTTGTTTGGTACTTTTACTTTAAAATTTACTTGTTAACTAACTGTTAATCAATCAAACAGTTCATTCCCATACACTTTACTTTCAACCTTACTAGAAAGAGAGTAAGCTATTTTGTCGCTCACACTATTATCTCTCTCTCTTACGAGCTCAATATCTGTACATGCCATGTTATTTGATGACACTCGATTCGTGATTTCCCTCTCACAGACTTCAAAATAGAGTACTGCAAAACATGCCTGGTACCTCTATATAGGGTAAAACATATCAAAACCTGACCACTTTTCATAACGCGGTCCATTTTGGTTTTTTGAAAACGCACCTGCAATATGTTGCCGAAAGACGTAATCCTACGTCAAAATGCACATCCGTGAACATAGCATAAAGTAACCATGGCTTCTGATATCAACTGTAGTCAAAACATAAAAACTTATACTTCAATCAGCTCCATTGGAAATCCATCATCCGAAGCAATCCTCGTCTTACACAGTAAAGAATGTCACTCGATCCGTTAATGCAATTCAGTCAGTCAGTCAGTTGAAGTCGAAGAAAATGTAGACTTCATTGAACCTAGCCGACATGAAATGGACAGGATCATGAAGGCCGTACAAAGAGTTCCGAGGCTCAAGCAGCAAAAAATTCAATCGTTCAGGAACATAAAGGTTAAGTTGACCTAGGATCTCCGGTGCGTCCGTTTCTCCTGTGAGAATTTCAGCAACAAACACCGCTTGGGCATCATTCCGTCTTTGTTCATGCGCCTGCAGTCCCAATAATCGGCATCGATCTCCATATTGTGGTAAGATCAACGGATCTCGCCACGGAATTGCTTCGATCCTACCAGTCCAGGTTGACTGCTACGGGAACCATACTACATAGTTGGATTCCAGAATCGATCGCACCAGAGTGCAGTACAGAGATCGAAGGCAGAGAGGATCGGCAAATTTGCAGGATATTTTGAACATAAATCCCAGCTGTCGTTTGGCTCTACAGATAATATCGTTGTAGTGCGACCGGAAGGTTAGCGCTCAATCTAAGATGAAACCAATATCACGAACTTGAAGAACACGCTCAAGGGACTGACCATTGATTGAATAATCGGACGTAATTGGGTTGTGTAGTAGATAGAGTTAGTGTTGAATAAATAATGAGTAGAATCGAGTGAGCGTGAAGCGTGATAGTTCGTATGTAAACGAAATCTCATTGGTTAGAGAATTTTGATAGGTTACCAGGTATAAATATGAAGTACCTAAGCTCGTTGAAGTCATTCTTGTAACGAATTTTGGAGATGACGGGCCACCAGCAGCAGCAGAAACAGCAGCAATAGAAGCAGCCGCACCCGTGGGAGCTGCATCGCTAATTCGTGTAGCCGTGGCAGAGGCTGGAAACCTCGGTCCGGTCACGACAGGTTGAGCTTGCGATGAAACGATATAATGTTGCTCATCGTCAGCATGTTCCGGGTGCTCTAATCAGCAAAACTATTCAGCAGCAGTTGTAGAGCATAGCAGCCCTCGATACCTTTAATGATCATGTATATTTTGAAGTCATCAGCGTAAAACACACGGCAGCTAGATGGTAGTACGAGGTAAAGCTCGTTGATGAAGTGAGAATAACAAAGGACCCAGGTTGCTACCTTCTGGAACACCAGATAAGCTTAAAAATTGTTCCGAAGTTTCAAATCCGATATTAACGGCAAGGTTACGATCCGCAAGGTATGATCCAAACCAGCAAGATCCGCAGAGACACCAAATCTTCCTAGACGTTTCAGTAATATTCCGTGGTCAACTCTATCGAAAGCTGATTTCAAATCAGTGTATGCGGTGTCGATCTGAGCACCAGCATCAATGTTGAGTATGCAAAACGAAGCAAATTGGACGAGATTTGTAGATGTTGATCTTTTGGGGTAGAAACCGTGCTGATCCGTAGAAATGTAATTCTTGCAGGAGTCGAAAAGTACATCATTTATTATGATTTCGAAAACCTTTGAACACGCAACGAAGTTATTCCTCTGAAATTCTCGGAGTTCTGTCGATCCCGTTTTTTAAACACGGTAATAATACGCCGAAAAGTGTCATAAGAGGGAAAATCAACTCTTCGCCGCAATTTTTCAGGATGCATGACGGAACGCCATCTGGACTGGACACAGATTATTCCAATTTGTTTATTGCGGAGTCCATCAGATTCGAAGTGATCGTAAAGCTTCTCAGAGAACAGACACCTCTAGGTGTATCCCTACAGTGATTTGACGTGCAGATAACGTAGAATCATTGAATGCCCTTCTAAAGTGAGTGGCAAACAAATGGCACTTTTCTGAAGCGGAAGTGGCGATTTCATTGCCCAGAAACATCTCAACGGGTAAATTCACTTCCCGTTAAGATTTGACTAATTTTTCTGAGTTTGTTTGCAGTAGCGTTCAGGCATGGAAAATCATTTACATTCATTTCGTGCATTCATTTTCATTCATTTGCCTCTAACTTGTTTCATCAACAGGATTCCGTAAAATGGCAGATGAAGCTTTTGTAAGTTTTATATTTAACTACAACCTTTGTGAATTACTCAAACAGACATAACTTGTTTTTGTTTTTCAGTCAATGTAATTTACATTCACTGAAAAACAATTGTGGGTTCTGTTTGCTCTCCCAAGTAACAATTTCGGTTTTATAAGGGTTCTGTAGACCATGATTTAGAGTTGTAGCATGCTTTAAAACCTCCATAAAACTTGCAATGTTACTTGGGCTGGTTCATCGTGCATAAGATATATAGATTTGAATTATTTGAAGCTAATCATAATACCTACAAAAACATCATGCATCATTTTACGGAATTTTGTTGATGAAAGAAGTTAGAGGCAAAAGAATGTAAATGATTCTCCATAGTTGAAGATGCTAATTTCAAATAACAGACTAAAGTGGTAATTTTTATACGATAGATGAGGAGATGAAAGAATAGAATTGATAGTTCCGTTAGAGTATGGCAGTGTGAAAATTGCATACAGAGAGTAGAAAGCGAGCAAGTACAACTATAGGAAGGTACAAATCGGTTTGATCATCTCTCTTTACCAAACTCCTCCGTTGGAGAGGGATGGTGAGGGGTATTCCGATATAGCGGATTTTCCATGCCGTTTGTACAGATAACGATTATACGTGCGATAATTGTTACTAGAACGTACGAAATGTTGCTTGGCAAAAGGACAACGAGACTGGCAGTAGGTTCGGAGTGCTTTGGATCTTAAACATTTGAGTCGTCGTAAATGTGTATTTCCCCAAGGTGGTTTCGAAGATGGTCTGCGCAGTAGAACAAAATCAACCAAGTAACTCTTCAACTCTACAACAATGTCAATATCTTCAGCGGATTCAAGGATGTGCTTGTCAGTGTGGCGAAGCTCTTCAAGTAATCCTTCAAAATCAGCGCGGTGAAAGTCAAGTCCAGATTCGTCCGAGAAACTCTCAAATCCAGTAGGATGTGAGAGACTAATAGTTACTTCAAAAGCGGGATGATCGGCATCAAGAATAGAGAGCGGTTCTACAGCTTCTTCAATCTGGCATCGAGAGAGCGTTGCTTCATTCACCAAAGCGAAATCCAAGATTAGCATGTTCTGATTAGTAATATAGTTAACTTGAGACAGACCATATTGAAGCCGTCTAGTAACGAGGTGCTAGCAACAGAGATTTGAGACTGCAATGCATTAACGGAAGGGTGCTCGTTGCTTGGTGTGTTCCAGACAAGTCCCGATTGATTATAATCGCCAAGCAGAATAGCATCACGATGGAAAATGAACAGGTGGGCAGGAACTCACAGTCTCCCAGTGTTGGTGAGTTCTTTGCCGTTAATGTTCACGAAAAGTTCACTATTTTGCTATACAGAAATTCAAAACAAAAATTTTATCTGCGGATTTGAACAGTTTTTGACCTGTTTCATACTACCGGAAGGTGTATGCTGGTCACAAATGCCTTGCCAAACTGATTTCCTACTCAATTAATCAATCTTTGATGTGAAATTCGCTAATAAACACGAGGCGCATTTCGTATAGCAAACATGCCATAACAAAATGGGCATGGTTCATTTAAGTAAACAAACTAACACTTCTTCCGTCTGTTACACCTATGTATTAGCCGTCTCGGAATAGCATGATCGTTGTTCCCAAGGTGTGAATGAATTGCTTCTATAGACTCGATATGGTTATTCACGCTAAGAAAATCATTCTTGCGATCAGGTGGAAGGTAAATTACACCAATACTAACTGAACAGTGATGCAGTTTCAACTTGACCCAGAGCTATTCTAGAGACACATTTCCCGGAGTGAGATCAATGTATCCGTTGGAATTAGTTGAAATAGCAATCAACACTTCGTGATTTATGACTGTTTACATTGCTGCGGTCTGTTTTGTAAACGGTGTAGGAATCTCCGAAAAGCTGTGGCGAAAATATTTTGTCATCAAGCCATGTTTCAAGTTAAGAAAACGTCGTCAATTTTCGTGCACACTCCTCGAACATTCTGGTAGTACACCCTTAATTTGTTATTAGCATCTGAGATCGGTTCGTTGCAAGCAAGCGTACCTGGACTTGACACAGAAGAATCGTTCTGGAAATTTGATCTACTTGATTGGCGTGCGTGGAAGGATGCACTAGCAGTGACATTGGGTCCACTGACTAGAAGGAATGCTGATGATGTTTGCTTTGGTTCGATGACCGGTAATGACTGAGCAGCAGGCACGAGGCAGGCATCAGAGCGTGGTACAGTATCAACCACTCCATTCATAAAAGTGGCGCTGTCAATGAGACAGCGAAGAAGCGGTAATAGGTACCTGGAACATGGGGATTTTTCGACATGTTCGAACTGAGGATAAGTTCTCAAGGCTCATCGACTTGCCTTTTTTTTTTTTTCATGACACTGGCGGAAAGTTTTTCAGGATTCTTGAATTAAAATGTTTGATAAAATTTAGGAACGTAGTAGTTTGCAAATTATTTTAATTTGCATGAAAGTCGTTGTCGCCCTAGAGGTCATCGCCGGAATTGAACGGTAGAAACTACCAAAACTCGATTGGGGACATGATTTTTTTTTTCATGATGTAAGGAGATTGGTGACCTAGAAGTGACCGTTTTTGATTCGGGTTCAAAATCATAAATAACACTTTGGACGTGAGCCTCGTCCCAGATCACCATGGCAATTCAGTGACAAATGGTGGACATGAAACCGACCACACCGAGGAAGGAGTCAACATCGTACCAGGAACGGAAATTACTGCGGATTTATCTCACTCGGAAAACATGAAAAACCCGGAAAAGGGCGAATCATGTTTGAACCAACCAAAGACGATCTACAGAAGGAAATTGCCTGTGAAGCACGAAGCGTTAGAGAAAAAATGCAAGGAATTCCGAAGGAAGCAATTGACGGCGACGGAAGAGCAGAATATGGTGAGAGAAATGTCTGGACGAGGGTCAGTTCCCTGATAAGTGGAAGGTACAAAAGCTTGTCTGTTGCCAAAGCCTGGAAAACCGCCGGGGGATCCTCGATCGTATAGGCCAATATGCTTGCTGGATACTGCCGGAAAGCTTTTGGAGATGAACAGGCTGACGAAATGCACGGATAGTGAACACGGGTTGTCGAAGAGGCAGTTCGGATTCCGGAAAGGGAGATCGACGATGGATGCAATTCGGACAGTGATTGACAGAGCCGAGAAAGCTTGTAAACAGAAGCTGAGTGGAAATTGATACTGCGCCGTGATTACGATTGATGTGAAGAATGCATTCAATAGCGCCAGCTGGGAGGCCATCGCCCAGGTGCTCCATAGAATCACGGCGGGAGTTCCACAAGGCTCCATTCTAGGTCCCACGCTGTGGAATAGAATGTACAATGCCCAGGAAAAAAATTTGAAGCTTAACAAGTATTGTAAATGATTTTAATTCAGCCTTAGATTGAATAATTGCTGTACATATAGGGGAATTTACGTATTCTCGGCAACCTAAGCAGCGACCTTCTTTCTATAGCCTTTTTCTCTAAGGAACGCACACATATGCAGTATTGGTTTGTTTACAATCTTTTGCTGCCAGCTGCTCTAACAATTTCAGTCGAAAGAATTGTCAAAAACTGTTTTGAAACGCTTTTACAAAGCTCCAATCTTCTCTAGTGAGAGCGAGTATTGTCGGCAACCAGTTTTTCTTCGGCAACCGTTCCATTTGAACTGCATGTAAATCTGCTGTTCTATTATCGGCAACTCGAAATCAGCTACAATTTGTAGTGCGTGTGTTGCATTTCAAGAAAACCTTGCTAGATTGCTTTTTCTCAGTGGTAAAAATATAGTCAAATTGAAGCTGAAGGCTGAAGGCATAAAGAATCGTTTGCATGCATTCAGCGAAGTGTTTTCGTAAGAAAATCCAGTGAAAATAGTGTTTCAATTTGGGTTGCCGAAAATAGTCTGTCATGCCGAAGCCGTCATTTCCCCTACCTCTTTAACCTTTGTTCAGCTTTTAAACATCTAAATCTGGTGATTTCAATCAGCCAAAATCTTAACAATAATGTACATTATAAACTTTTTAATGCATTACATAGCAGTCTTTTTCAACCCTTGTTGAGCCTTCTAGTTTTATTTCAAAAAAATTATAATGGAAGACCGCTTCATAACTTGATGTACATATTTATATTGTTAATAGTCACTGATTCACAGACGTCAACCATATCTACTGAACCATTTAAGCATATGTGTGGCAAAAGGTATGGTCATTAACTTGAAGCACGTCAAATTTAAGTTGAATAACAGCAACCGGTAGAGTATTATACAGCAACACAGAATTGAAAACAACAACTGAGCACAGTAAAATATTCCTCTCATTTTCAAGTGCAGTGCGGTCTGAAACTTCAGTGCAATATAATAGACAAAACACAGGAATACAAATGTTAATACTTCCGACGTCGTCGCAGCCCACGATTCCTAAAAATCTCCTCTTCGTTGTCTCTACTGCTGCCACTGCTTGTAATTAGACAGGTAGGCAGTGAATTTAGAAGAACTAAATGCCGGAAATGCAACGAGGGACACAGACACTGACGACATTTAACAAATCCAGCTATCATAATATGTGTAACGCATTACTGATTTGTGGAGTTGTGTTAAGCTTAAATAAGACTTGTTCAATCTTTAGATAAGCTAACTTATTGAGGTTGGATAATGAGGATACAATTCGCTTCATGCACTACTAATCATCTATACACACTAATCGAGTCAGTACGGTTTAACCGAGTTTTTGAATTGCGGAACTGTTCGGTAAAAGTTTAAAAATCTGTGGAAAATTTATTAATGAGAAAATTTGTTCTGAACTTGTACATACTTAGTTCTGTTAACCCCATTTAATGATAGAAAATAAAATTGATCGATTTCATTGATTCCTTACGGATAACGGTCATTTGAATTTTTACCGACTTTTTCAGCAATTCAAAAACCCAGTAAAAAAATACTGACTCCTGTAAAAAAATCTTAGTGTGTATATTCACCCTGATGTTAATCAGCTTTGTACACCTTAAATCAACCAATAATCAGCTTCTGTTCTTACTGTTCAGCTCTAATTGTTACTTGGGTGGTGTGCTGACGCTCAAGCTGTCCAAAGGAGTTGAGATCGTTGGCTTTGCGGACGATGTCGTCTTGATGGTAACCGGTGAGACGCTGGAAGAAGTGGAAATGCTGGCGGCCGAGGCGATCGATACGATTGGTAACTGGATGCAAGGAGCGAAGCTGCAAATAGCCCACCACAAAACAGAAGTGATGTTGGTCAGTAACTGCAAAGCAGTGCAGCGGGCAGCTCAGTCGGTAGCTCAGCCGGAAAAGGCACAGCTACAAAGCAAGACCATGCTGGAGGTGGCTGGGTTCGATTCCCAGTTCGGTCTAGGAATTTTTCGGGTAGGAAAATTTCTCGACTTCCCTGGGCATAGAAGTGTGATTGGACTTGCCACACAATCATATTAGTGCAAAAATGGTACAGGCATCGAAAGCTCTCAATTAATAACTGTGGAAGTGCATCTAGAACACTAAGTTGAGAGCACACAATAAGCTAATATGCGATATGCAATAAGCTTGAAATGCGAAGAAGAAGAAGAAGCAGAAGAAGAAGAAGAAGGGCAGAAATCACCGTTGGAGAGCACATCATTGCTTCGAAGCGCGTGCTGAAGTATCTAGGAGTGATGATCGACGACCGGCTAAATTTTAACAGCCACATCGAATATGCTTGCGAGAAGGCGGCGAAGGTCATCAACGCAATAGCCAGAATCATGCCGAACAATTCTGGTCCAAGCAGCAGCAAGAGGCGTCTTCTGGCCAGTGTGTCCTCATCGATACTAAGGTATGGAGGTCCAGCCTGGATTGAAGCGCTGAAAACAAAGCAGAACCAAAGGAAATTGAGCAGTACGTTCCGGCTCATGGCCATGCGAGTCGTGAGTGCGAAGATCGGCATTACCTTGGCGGAGGACTACGAGTGCTATATGACGAGAAAAACCAGAGGAGTACGAAAAATGGTGAGAACGGTGTCGATGGCTAAGTGGCAGCAGGAGTGGGATACAGCAGAGATCGGTAGATGGACACACAGGCTAATACCGATTCTTTCGACCTGGCTGAACAGGAAGCATGGAGAAGTCAACTTCCACTTGACGCAGTTCTTGTCTGGTCATGTCTGCTTCAGGAAGTACCTGCATCGGTTCGGACACACAACGTCACCCTTCTGTCCGGAGTGTGGGAATGTGGAAGAATCACCAGAGCACGTGGTCTTCGAATGTCCTAGACACAATCACACAATCAATTAATAAATTGATGAACAATCGTGTTTTAAGCATTGCCAATTTGCTGATACCCATTTTACCGGAGGCATCGTGTTCGGGGTGTTAAAGGGTGACTCCAAACTTATGATCGGGAGCGTATTTTACAACCATCAAACGCCATACCAGGGAAAGACGAGTAACTGTAGAAATCTCGAAGAAGGAGAAGAAGTTAAATGAAAGGGTGGTAAATGAAGAAGATCGGTCAGGGCGGGTGAAGGGAACGAAGACTGAACTGAATGCAGTTCTAATCTTGAATTAAATTACTATCATGAGAGTCACAAGATGCAAGGGTAGAAAGCGAAATAGCAAACCAAACTGGACGGTCGCTGCAGAAAGGGTTGCACCTTCTCGTAGTACTAGAGCCTGTTAGAATCGAATGTTGACTGAGAATCACTGTGGGAGGAATCGTAGTGAACCTAGAGCGAATTTTACGACAACTTTTGGATGAGTTGAAAGATCTTTAACGTATCGAAATGGTTCACGTAGCTATAAGGCTCATGTGGAATATGACGTCTGGCTCAGTTCTGCTGATTATCCTGATCGAAATTGTGCAAATTCTCCTGCCTTTTTGGCTGCATTAACGCATTTGACCTATCATCCCAAGGAAGAACCGATAACTAATCGATAGCATATGAATATCTTAATGTGGTATGATATCTTATTTTGGTATGCATGTGAGATAAAACCTTGTTTTGATATTAATCAGAGATCGAAATATTTTGAAAAATATCAAATAAATGCCAAACTAACAAAATGGGATCTTTCCGATTTTAGACAAAAATACCTAAAAGAGGTAGCGGCGCCGGTGGTGTAGTGGTAAGCGTAAATACCTGTCACCCCAGCAGGCCTGGGTTCAATCCCAGTCGGCACCGCCGGTATGTTCTGAGACATAACATCTCTGATCACGCCTAGATCACGAAGTAAAGCCGTTGGTCCCCGGTTCATGAGTTGATGGGTTGATAGGTAGGGTCCAGGTGTGGGAACTGCCTCCCTGGCGTCAGTAGCATTGGTGCACAGCACGGAAAACAAGATCGACGGAAAACAAATCAAGGGGAAAAAAAACCTAAAAGAGTTATTGGATTGATATTAAAAGACCTGTTAAATAATAAATCATAATACGTTCGCATCAAAAAGGCGTTTGTAATCCGTCAGTTATTACAATAACTCAGTATTTTATTGATTCCTTATTCGTAGAGCATTTTTGAGGTACTACTTTTGGTATTTTACCTCTTATGTCAGGCTCATAAATGCCATATTTAGGCATCCAGTTATCATACCTAATATCATTATAGAATTTATTATTCATAAGTTACTTTCTCCTGTTCGGGTTGTGCAGGAAACTATCCAGTCCCAGCCCGAGCAGGAACGAATATCTCGATAACTTTGGTCAATACCATATCACCCTTATCACCAGTTATGTTTTTATCATACCTGAATTAGGTATTCATAAGTGATTTTCTCCTGCCAGGGATGCAGCAGTCGTCAATGAAGGCCACATCCGGCTCTTTTACAATTCGCTTTTGATTCATGGAAAAAAACCACAATGTAGATCGAAAAGGCAGATGAAATTTAGCACCTCAACATTTTTCCCAAAACACGAGCTCCAAGTTACAATCAGACCCCACCAGTACCGTTGTTAGGCCAGTTCTCGGAAATCGCTTCTACATGAAACTGGATCAAACGAGTATTTTTTCAATTATTATCTAAAATGTTGTAGGTACCTCTTTTCTGATGAGTTCTTATCAGACATAAGAGTTTAATGTGTTTGATTTTCAAAACAAAAATAACGTGCCACAGTAGGTACAATTTCTGAGAACGAACCGATAAAACTGACATTGGGCTTCTTAGAAAGGACAATGTATTTCCGCAGAATTCTTCCAAAAGATAACAACGGAATGATTTTGTTTGATGTGCTTTTACGAACAAGAACAAAACATTGCAGCTTGACCGTTGCTAGGTAGAGTATGTTTGCGGCGATTGAAAACCAACATCGGCGACAGAAAGTGAAAGTCACCACCCGTACAAACTTGTGGTGGCGAATTTGTTGTTGACAATGTGACTCTACTACTAAGCACTGCACGGCGCTGGACACTTTGCCTCAAAGCCGGTGGGGGGGAAGGTGGGTGGTCAGAGCAATCGTTAAAAAAGCATTTCATTTTCAAATCAGGTACCACCAAGGCGTGGAGGGAAAAAGGCGTTTTTATCATCATTTCGAATAAAGGTGAAATAGTTTAGGACCTGAAAACTGCCATCATCGATTTGCAGTGGCCGTTCCGGAGTATGAGTGTAGTTGCGCACACAGGCAGGCACACACGGGAATGAATAAAGGCGGCGATGATGTCATATTCCAACAATGGACACGAACGGCTCGGCGGAGCAAATCTCTTCAAGTGTAAGAAGAGTGCCTCCCCTCTAAGCCATCTCAAGCTTCGGGTTTCTGGTTGTAGTGGTGGCTGGACGGCTTGATGGATGCTGCGATGATGATGATGATGATGATGATGATGCTGCGGCAAGACAATTTGCAAGATCATCGTGTAGTTATCAACGCCCGACTCACACCCCTCACCTCCCGCGGGACCTAAAGTGTGCCTATTAATGTGGGCAATAATTAAAAGAAATAACAATAATGAACCGCAACAATGTAGACTTCAATACAAAACCAACCAAGCACCACGCGATGATGGTGACGGAAATGGGAAGGTTAACAAAAGGTGCTGCATGGCCAGTCGATTTATGTCATTTGTGGTTGCCTGCTCCCTCAATGATGGGAGGTATTTGTTTGAAGGGTGCTTTATTTTCACTCAATCGGTAAAGCTGCAGCTATAAAGCACCACCCCTTTTCTCGTTTGTATCTCTATTGGTTCCAGAGATGTGTAAAACTGCAAGTGGTTGTTTATTAAAAATCGTCAAGGGCCAATTGACACAATTATTTTTTTATTTTTGCGTTTTGAGCTGTTCCAGGGAAAATAGCGAACAACCCATTTAAATTTTTGAATTGACGTTTTCTGATTTGTATGAAAATTTGGCAAATTGTTCTGTCGAAATGACATCTGAGACAAAGTTGTAGAGAAAAATAATATCCTTCTGGGAAAAATAAAAAAAAAAAATATTATATAAAATAAATCATAAACCCAAATAGGCGAATCAACGTACTCTTGTCAATATAAGCAGCATCCAATGTTCTATGAGCATTTTCTCAGCGTCTCACACACATATATGACGTGTTTGTTTGTTAACATTTATCTACTGCTTGCTTCTCAATTCATTCCAATCGACAGAATTGTTCAAAACTGGTTGAAAGCGTTTTTTCAACGCTCCAAACTACTCAGGTGAGTGTGACTATTGTCGGCAGCCCCTTTTTTTCAACTACCTTTCCATTTGAACTGCATATTAAGTAGCTGTTCTATTATCGGCAACTCGAAATCAGTCGCGTATATTTCATTAAATGAAAAATCTGGCAGGATGGTTCAGTCTTGAAAACATCATCGAATTTTAGCTGACAGACTAAGGCATCGGTTGAACACGTTCAGCGAAGTGTTTTGTAGGAAAAATGCAGTCAATGGGTGTTGAAGCTGACATTTATCCTATCTCAAAATGTCTTTGATAGATTAAAAAAAAAAGTATGAAAAATTCAATGTTGATATTTTGATCTTTGAAATTAAAAGTTCAATTTTGAAAAGAAAAACTATTTCTTGGACCACCCTAACATGGAACTGTTCAACCTAATTACAAAATAAAAAAAATACGGGCCTTATATTTTGCGATGAGGAACACAACTACAAATTTTAACGAAATTCTGGGAACCACTATATCGTTTTGCAATGGAATGTCTGTAATGCTATAATAAAAATTACTGGTTTGCGGCTCCGTGGAGTCCTTTGGACATTTGAGCCTAACAATTAAGCTTATTGAAAAAAAAAAAACTCTGGAAAATTCCCTGATGGCTATTAAACGAAGTTCAGAAAACTTCCTGGAAGTCCATTAAGTTTCCTTGAGGTAAGATTTCTGACAAACTACTAAAATTTTAAACAAGATTGCTGAACTTTAACGATTATTGTCTGATTTACTAGAAATTCCCTACACTAATTTTCACAATTCCCCATGAACTTCTATGAAATACAGTTTCCTTAATTGCTACATCATTTTCTGAAATTTCACAAAGTTTGCTGCACTTTTACGTTTTTCGTTGATTTTCAGTGAAGTTGCACGAAGTTTCCTGAACGGTTGTAGGACAAAAGGTCGAATGGACAAAAACTCGAAGGCAGGCTTGGAAATACTTATTACAGCTAAAATGCTCCTTTTTGAAATTATGAAACTATAATAATAATAATAATAATATATAATAAGATGTAAAAGTGTTGAAAGTCTCCTTAATAAGGATATTAAACAATTAATAAGATATATAATAAGATATAATAATAATTTTTATATGCAAGATGCAAGAAGAGGAGGTAAAGTTGTTTTATTGGTCATACACAAACTTTACCTCATGTTCTTGTATGTTACATATAAAAATTATTATAATAACTTCCTGGGAGCTTCATAATTTCTAAAAGTAGAATTTTACCTGGAATGAGCATGTTTAAGCCTGGTAGAAGAACAAAAAGTCGAAGCACAAAAGGTAGATTAACAAAAGGTCAAAATGAACAAAAGGTCGAATGAACAAAATTCCGAATGGACAAAAGTTCGAATGGACAAAAGGTCGAATGGACAAAAGGTTTAATGGGCATAAGGTCGAAATTGACAAAAAATAGAATGGACAAAAGGTCGAAATGGACAAAAGGTCAAAGTGGACAAACTGTCGAATGGACAAACGGTCGAAATAGACAAAAGTTGAAATGGATAAACTGGCCAACTCTTAAATATTTTTCCTTCTTTAAATCATGAACAGTTCTTTGGAAAATTAAATGATCAAATAGATACTGTGCTTGTCACTGTTAGTTTTAGAGACAAATAACTGCCATTCTCTGCAATATACACAGATAAAAATTCTGAATTTTAATTGTGATGTAAAAATTCATTCACTTAAAATTGTATATAATTTAACGCAACCGAGCAACTTGTAATCAATGTTGGTTACAAAGATAGGCTTTTGTATACAATATTTGCAACATTGCTTGAAATGTATCAGAACTTTACTTGATACATAACTGAAACTTATATGATATGTGACGCTCCATTTATGTGCATCATATTGAATAGAGCCGGCGCCAGTGGTGTAGTGGGGTAAACGTGACTGCTTTCTCACCCTAATGGGTCTGGGTTCAATCCTAGCCGAGGTCGATGGGATTTTTGTGAGGCATAAAAATCTCTGGTCACGTCTTCCTTCGGAAGGGAAGTAATATATCCTACGCAGGTGTGGAAGCTACCTTCCTGCACTTTCGATTACCGTCAATGGATGACAATCGATGTCCGTCGGTGATTGGCACTAGATTTGCGGAACAGAGACCGACGTTAAATAAAGGAAAGAAAAAAAATATTGAGTAGAAATTTACACTACTTTTTCGAACTGTGTATTCCATCTTTAAATCATTAACAGTTCTTTGGGAGAATTTGCATTGTATTTTTTTATTTATATTTTAAACTCTGAGCGAAAATTTTCTAAACAATACTTTGTCAATTTTGATACTGGTTTTTTTGAACAGTTTTTACTGAAACTAGCTAAGAGTGTAATGTTTACGCTGGCAGACTTTCATCACAATCTGTCAAGTGGTTATCGAGATGGCATCGGAGCAAGAGTAGATCCGCCAAAAAATCTGGTGCGCTGTCGTGGAAAATCCGACTGCGTCTCACAGATGGATCGGGAAACACCTGTGAATCCATCAGTCAACGATTTCCCAGGAACTGCGGCAGAAAACCGAAGACAGCTGACCCGGTGAAGGCCAGGAAGGTGTTGAGTCTGTTCAAGCGTCGGCCGAATCTTTCGATCCGCGATGCGGCGAAGAAAGTGGATGTTTCCATCTGGTTTGTTAAAAAAAACGATACATCCACTCCACATCTATAAGGTCCGGAAGGCTCCGAACCGAAACGAAAAACAAAACACGGTTATTAAAAACCCGCGCCAGGAAGCTGTACCGGGAGTGGCTGACGGAACCGAGGTGCGTCGAGGTAGTCCACGAGACTTACATCAAGGCGGACTCAAAGCAGTTGCCGGGGCAGGAGTTTTACATAACCACATCACAATTGGCCGTTTCTGAGGAGGTAAGGAAGCAGAAGTTGGACAAATTCGCAAAAAAGTTCATGGTTTGGCAGGTCATCTGTGGGTGCGGTACCATCAACGAGGTTCAATTTTGACCGAACTGGGTTGATTACCTAATTTTGAGTAGTTTTCAAATAGCATGTAACCCAAGTTTGTGGAGGCGAACCAGCCCAAGGCTGAAAGCCTCCTTAATAAAGCTAAATAATAATAATAATAATGTAACCCAAGTAACATTTTAAGTTTTATGAAGTAATAATTGCTATAGAACCAACATTCATAAAACCCTGGTCAAGGCTACTTTGCCATCAATGCATCCACCAAAACCTCATTAAGACTAGAATGTGTCTAGTTGGCCCATCCTGGAGAAGGTTATGAAGGGTATATGTTCGAAGCTCTTCAAGATTGATTTACTGCAAAAAGGTTGTACGACAAACGTATTGAGTACCATTTGAAACCCGTATTTAAGCTACAATAAAAGCTATTTGGTAACAATAAAAACCCTTTTAAAGCCATTTTCGTTCAACATTTGCTGAATCGACTAGAAAAATCATCAATCAAGATAGAAAAGGATTCATAAATACCATCCGATCTTAACAAAATAATTGAAATATAATCTGATCATATAAAAATCCTATTCAAATTTCAAAATTATTAAAATTGTTGGTGCCATATTAAATCTTACGTGAAATGTACTTCAAACGCCCTCGGAAAACGTCGATTTTGCTTATTATTTTTAATCGAGCAAAAAATTGTTATTCTTCAGATTAATCATTAAGCTCAGCCGAGATATTTTTATGATTATCGTATTTCAAATATCTGCCCATTGCCAAATTGACCACAGTTAAAACAATTCGGATTAGATTTAGTTTTCACCAGTAGATATAACCAGTTGAAATCATTGTTAGGATCCACTAAAGACCCAGTTAATGTTTTAGGTGAAGCAGGTATATATAAAATAAGCTGTAATCATTGTAACAAAGTATATGTAGGACAAACCAAGAGAACTTTAGCAACTAGATTTAAAGAACATATAGCGGAGGTTAATAATGCCAAAAAGCAAGAAGAAAAGGGCCTAACATATGATTTCAAATCAAAGGTTGCAGAACACATATTCACAGAGGACCACCAACTATCGACGGAGGACATAACGATTTTACGAACCGTATCTACACCATGGAAATTGGATGTTGCAGAAAGCCTCGAGATCAACAAACAACGTAATTCAACTTTACTCAACAGGGATCAAGGAAACGGACACACATGGCTTTTCAAGTTACTACCTAGGACACATCAACGAGTAAGCAGCGGAGTAAATTTAAGTTTACCTAGTTTCTAAGTGAAAATGTACCTGTGTTAATATATATTCGGTAAATGCGATGTTTTTCTTCAGTCGAGTATTAGTACAAGACACTGAAGAAGTCTGCACATTGTAGACGAAATACGCGTATCTGTCAAGGATAAGCAAATAAAGTAGTGGAATTAAATGGAAAATACTAATCCTTCTCTCTCTCATTATAAAATAAAGTTATATCCAAGGAAATACACATTGAAAACGAAGCTCGTAAAAATCAAACAAAATAATTGTAATATGGTGGTGGCTTAAAAGTTTGTTTTCATTGGCCATTTGTGAAAAA
Organism: Ochlerotatus camptorhynchus; assembly: GCF_037179485.1. NCBI lineage: Eukaryota > Metazoa > Arthropoda > Insecta > Diptera > Culicidae > Ochlerotatus > Ochlerotatus camptorhynchus. Next base: position 619,816 of record NW_027040652.1, read on the forward strand.
GTTGTCTTAAATCCCTTACAAATTCATAAGGTTTTAACACTGTTTTTATGAAGAAAACTTCCTTTTTCTTCTTCTTTCCTTTATTAAACGTCGGCCTCTGTTCCGCAATCTAGTGCCAATCACCGACGGACATCGATTGCCATCCATTGACAGCAATCGAATGTGCAGGAAGGCAGCTTCCACACCTACGTAGTATATCGCACTCATTCAACACACATGGGCTGGGGCCAACGGCTTTACTTCCCTTCCGAAGGAAAACGTGAACAGAGATTTTTATACCTCAGAAAAATCTCACCAAAGTCGGCTGGGATTGAACCCAGACCCATTGGGGTGTTAGAAAGCAGTCACGCTTACCACCGGCGCCGGCAAGAAAACTTCCTGACTGAATTGTATTTATCTAAATCCATTTTGCTTGATCCTAGCCCGTTCTGATTTATGGCAGCATTTATGGAGGCAAACTGGACAAAGTTAAACGTCAAAGTTTGTTTACCTTTCGATAGTTGTGAGGTTTTAGTCCAACGTTCTTCCAGGCAATTTTCTCCCGCTGGATTGGAAGCAGTTACTAAGGAAGTGTGCGGAACTGTTTTGCAACATTGCACAACATTTCGCATATATAATGGAACAGCTGGAAGCTCAATCGTTCCCGTAAAATATCCCCTTCTTCCGGATAGTTTCCGAAGTGCTCCATCAAACGATGCAGCTTAAATTAAGTACGCTTGAATGACATTTTGAACCTTTCGCTGAATAAAATTACTGCTATGAATCGGAAACCAGCCAATCTCCACTAGCTGACAGTTTCGGTGGTTTACTGTAGGTTCAAATGCAAATTATTTCGTTTGTCCGATCTGAAGAAGACTAGTTTGTTTTTAGACATAAAGGACATAAAGGAGACGGTCAACACCGGTCAGTACGTGATGCAAACACCAGATGCTCAGTCGTTGCTGAAATTGACTTCCCTTCGGTCGTTGACATCGCTTAAATTTTTCAGCCTACTTCGTCTACCTTTCGAGATTTCCTTGTCATAAATTTTGGTTTTATTCACTATGCGGATCCAACTTTTAAGGCTCTGAACCATTTGGTGGATTATTTTAACTTTTGGTTAAAATTTGACAGATGGAAAGTTATCGATTAACCCTGCAATCCGAGCGTGGTTATTTCTGACAGACACGAAGTTAAATGTTGGCAACCGTGGCTGAGTTCTTCTCGAAAACCGGTCGATTGACAGCACAGGGATTTTCGAACATCAAGAATAACTTTCGAAATGTCACTTTTAACCACGAGTTAATTTTAACTCGGCAAATGGTTCACAGCCTAAGTTGAATTTGAAAACATAGTAATTGGGGATTTTATGATACACTTTAACAAGTCTAATAAACAACAATATATGGTTTTAGCTCTCATTTCTCTCTTTTATAATGAAAGTACAACTTTATAGAGTATTTCATCAAAGCATTAATAAACAGTTGCTAATGAAGTTTCAGATTGATTTACAGAACAGTTTTATGGAGGTATTGAGAGCTGCTTTAAATTTATTTATAAAACAAGAAAGATTTTGACTTTCTATAAAAGCTTTTTAAAACAGCAATAAGCTGAACTATTAACTAGAGATGTTTTACGCTTTCGAATCCTGTATTTAAACTAAATGGATTCAAGTGTTTTTATGTTACTTCATACGCGAAGTTAGCGATTTTCAGAGTTGGTTGGAAATGCTAACATGAAGCTATTAGTGTGATAATTTATTAGCTAGAGAATGATCTTTAGAAGAGAGATTATCACACTAAAAGCTTCATGTTAGCATTTCCAACCAACTCTGAAAATCGCTAACTTCGCGTATGATGTAACATAAAAACACTTTGAATGTAACAACTCAAGGCGGGAGTAGCCGTCAACAATGCTGATGATGGTACAGCACGCAACAACCACCCTACTGCTTTCTCTCTGAGATGATCACGTTGGTCATGACGAGAGGAGCAACACAATAGTTGGGTAAAGAAGAACTGCATTATAACACACCATCGACTGGAAATGCTCTCGCAACGTGGGGCTTTAGGTAGTGATGAAAACGTCGCTAGAACTATTCCACAGCCGCAGTCAGTTTATGAGCAAAAGAGGGACGCACATTTTTGCCTGTAGACTTGGAGACATACTTCAAGTCTCCGCGTACATCGTACGGGTTAGGCAAAAATGTGCGTCTATCTTTAAAAACTGTCGCATTAATGGCCCTTCGCTCATTTTCAACTTCTATTCAATTTTCATACTGCCGTACTCTAACGGAACTATCCACCTACTCTCTTCTTAAGATCATTCTCTAGCTTATAAATTATCACACTAAAAGCTTCATGTTAGCATTTCCATCCAACTCTAAATGGATTGTTCATTTCCGTTATGAAACCATCATAAATCAGAGTGGATGCCAAGTAGCTGCTAAATTGTAGTGTTTCTGTAGTAAGAATTTTGCCGACTCTAAACTTAAAAAAAAACATCTAAGATAAATGATTATTCGTATAAGACTTTTTTGTTTTTTTTTCTAATACTCATTATATTCTGCTTAACTATAACCTCCAGTTTGAATAAAGTTTTAATATAATTAAAATCAGGTAATTTTTCACAATACTGAACCATATTGTTAATTTGTAATATTTGGTAAAATTTACTCAACTGTGAGTTGTTTTTGATAGCCTTGTTGATATTGAGCTGTCAACTGCTAAGCGCTCAATTTACAGTGTACTAGTCACCTTTTGTTTCACTAGTGCTGCTAGTGTCGGGAAAATTCGTGTCTTGGGGATAATAGAAGAGTGAACCATATTGTCGATTTATAATATTTGCTGAAGCTCTACGAAGTTCCCTGAAGTTTTACAACGTTCGCTGTTCTTTTATGATATCAAAAGATGTTCCCCTAACTTTCCTGAACTTCTGTATATACCGGGGGTTGAAATTTATGAGTTTCCTTGATTTGTTTTCCATCGATCTTGATTTGCGTGTTGAGCACAAATGCTAGCGACGCCAGGGAGGCAGCCCTGAACCTATCGACCTATCGACCCATCAACTCATGGATCGGGGACCAACGGCTTTACTTCCCTTCCGAAGGAAGGCGTGATCAGAGATGTTATACCTCAGAACATCCCGGCGGCGCCGACTGGGATTGAACCCAGGCCTGCTGAGGTGAGAGGTAATCACGCTTACCACTACACCACCGGAGCCGAGCAGGGGTTGAAACGCACCTCTTATTATGAGAATAATTAAAATTCTTAAAAATATAACGTTCTTCGGCGATAGTGCCGTGGTAAGAGACATTCGTGTGACATTTTAGATTGGAACTCTATTTTGACAGCTGGTTTTGCGAATGTCGGAAGCAAAGGCAGCCTATTATCATAGAAAATGCGCCGACTAATGTGACCACTTACAACAATGGTAAAGCCTTAATTTTATAAATATGAACTCAACTTCCCCTCTCCCTTCATCCTTCTTACCCAACCGGCCGCAAAACTGGAGAACTTCGAGATTAGGGCGTGATTGCTTTTGTAAAAAAAAAACACGTAATTTGCCGATTTCTCGCGAATTAAAGCTCAATCTTAAAAACTATCAACACAAACAGGCAAAGGAATGTTTCCTCTATCATTTGGTATACACACTACGAAAAAGACATGTAAATTATAGTGCCCTGAGACCGACACATGCAAGCGGCCCTTTTGACATAAGAATCAGTTGAAAAGGACGAGAAAATCAATTCAATCAAACGCACTTTTCGTCGACTTGCATGTGTTTCAGTTTCAGGACACTTAATTTTACATGTCAGGTTTGTTTACGTTTCATGATTTACGTCAAAGCTGAATTACATCTCGTGTAAAAATAATAATTTCTAAGTGTGTAGTTTGTTTGTAAGATTGTTCTTTTATTCGCGAGAAATCGGCGATTGACGTGTTTGTTAACAAAAGCAATTACGCCGAAATCTCAAAGTTCTACGGAAATCTGAAAAGTATCGTTGAAGTCACGTCAAGACATTTCAAAATACACCGGCCATCCATGCATAATTCCAGAATAGCTATTTATGCAACAAGTTGCAGAAAGAAATTCTTTTCAGCACGAGTCGTAGTTTATCCAACGAGGCTTGCTTTGTGCAACTTGATGCATAGAGGAAAGTGGGGCAGTTTGGACACCTTAAGACAAAAAAATTAAGTGGAAAATTCGAATGATGTCTAACCAAGTGGATAGTTTCAAGCCCTATTTACATCATGAATACAAATTGAATATTAAAAGTAAACTTTTGAATCTTATGCAAGAAGATATAAAAAATGTTCGTTATTTAACCGAAATTAAACCGTTGGGGTAAGATGAGCACCCTGTCGGGGTGGTATGAGCGACCTTGTAAGCAAAGGGTAAGAATATTATGTTCTCTTGAGACTTCATGAAGGGTCAACAATGAACAGTTATAGCAAAAAAATATTTACAAGAAACAATTATTCTCTGTAGAATAAATTAAATTTCAGAAGTACTGCCTATTTAAGGTTATAGTTTATCATTCTTGTGAATGACTGATTTTTTACCAAAGCAGCTGTTTGAAAACATGGTTTCATATGATACAGTCATATTTATGAAAGGAATAATGCAAAATTGAAGAATTTAAGTTGAAATATCAGTGGTGCTCATATTGCCCCGAATGGACATAGTAATATTTTGTTAAGAAAATCTTGAATGCTCATTAAAATCTAGATAAACATCGTGTCATATAAGAAACCAATGACCATTTATAAAACTGCTAAAGGAATATCAACGATAAGTTATTATAAGCTACTGATAGACTTTAGTTTCTGATTCAGAAAACTTATAACATTTTTGAGCTAGTCCAATATTTTTAGAATATTTGCTCTAGAGAAAAGTATTTTATTAGACTTTAATGAAATGGACAGTAGAAGTAAGTTTCAAGCATTAAGCCTGCAACAGATTTTTTTTTTGTAAAATATGTTCAATAAATTAATTTTTAATCGGGTGGCCACATTGCCCCATTCCACAGTGGTCCAAGAGGGTGTTTTCAGGTAAAAACTAATAAAAATGCATAAAGATGCAGTTCAATCAAGTTGGTGTCTGCAGACCAGTGCTGAGATTTGTCATTGTCATTGACAGACTTTTGCGCGATATTGACAAAATTGTTTTTCACATAGTCAATGATAGACTTGATCCTCAAAAAAATCTTTGTCAAAATCTCATTCATTTTTTCGTCAATGACAAAGATTCACCTGGTAACAGAAAGTGTAATTTCTTGTATTCTGAGACACATTATTTTTATCCAAGCGGTTCACTGCCGCTTTTCGCATGTCGGTCCCATGGCAAAAATCAGCAAGCCGAGAAAATCGCATTTTTAGCTTGATTCGTACCATTGCTTCTTATGTGATGAGACAACCAATTTGGCTGTCTTTCCAAACTTTTTCAGAACAAAGTTATTGAGTTCATCCAGTATTAAGAAAATATGAGTGATCAGCTACCATTTGCATTGTAAAACTCAGTTTTGACAAAAACTGCTATGGGACCGACATGCGAAGAGCGGCAGTTCAGGACGTAGATGCTTATTCACTTTAATGGCTCCATGTAATTGTTTTGCTCAAGCCATTTTATTTCATTTCATATTTAGCTAATAAACAAATCAGCACATATTCGTCACTGACAAAAATGCTACTAACAATTGACATGGTTTGCCTTGACGATGACTGTTAGCTCAAACGAGTGACCAAAGCAGAATTTTGAGTATCACCGTGTATTGTCGAAATTTTGCAGCACTGGTCTTCAGACAAGTTTAGATTTAAAAATGAAGCGCATCTGATGAAGCGGTCGTTCATTATTTAAATCCCGTAGGACAAAAAATGAAATTTATTTCTTTTTTTCTATGAAATGTTCCACAAAGTTGTAGATCTTATCATTTCCACAAACATTGTTAGAAACATCAATGGTTCAAATCTTCGTTTTCATTGAGATATGAAGTATTTTTTAAGGAAGGTCCCTTCAAATCGTTTCTTTTTTCATAACTTTTTTATTCGATTTTTTCATGGCATACTATTTTAAAACAAGTTTTTTCATTTACCAAAACAAGCAACTTTCTAGAATACTTCAACAACGCTACCTCACAAATGCAACATGTTAAGAGCGTTTTTTGTGTTGAAAACATACTATATTATGGTGGATAATTTTCAAATTGGGGCAACCAGTTTTTCAAACGAATGACGTGATCAAATTTTACGTGCTTTGATTAATATTTTCATATGAAAGTATTAGAGGGGAAGTTATTTTTCATTACAGGAAAGCTATGTAATCATGTTTTTTAGCTCAATTTTACTTAAAATTGGCTCTTTTCTGAACTAACTTTTATACATGGTGGGGTTCGGATCAAGTTCCCCTTCATATGATGCGCCTTTTTTCAAATCTAAACTCGTTAAACTGCATCTTTATGCACTTTTTTTAGTTTTTACCTGAAAAACACCCTCCTGGACCACTGTGCATTGGTCATCTTGCCCCACTTTCCCCTACAACATTTTTTGCACTCAAAAGAGTGTCGAAAATTAGAACTGTTCGGCACTGGCATTTTAGTTAGGAAAAGTAGGCCATTATGTTATGTCGAAAAGTAACACTTTTCAGCACTGAGTGCTAAGCTGCGCTGGTGGTGTAGTGGTAACCGTTATTGCCTCTCACCCCAAAGGGTCTGTTGTTCATTCCCAGTCGGCGTCGCCGGGATTTTCTGAAGCATCAAATCTCTGATCACGCCTTCCTTCGCCGTTAGTTCCAGTTTCATGAGTTGATGGGTCAGTAGGTGGTAGGGTCCAAGTGTGGGAGCTGCTTTACTGGTGTCGATCGTAGATCGACGGAAAATAAAATCAAGGAATAAAAAAAAAGCGCTGAGTGCTAAAAAAACGCATTTTTTCCAATGATGTAAAGTTTAACAATCGTCTAAATAATGCCCTTTTGTTTTAAAAACCAAATCGGCAGTGTTTACCGATTTTCACAAATGTCATCCATTCGCAAGAAATGCCCATTTTCAATTGTAGCTTTTTTATGCTGGCAGTTAGGGTTTTCGACTGATTTCCGTCCTACTAAGCACAACCCGCGCTTTACCTCAGTTTTCTGAACTAGTTTAAACAAAAAATGGAATATTTCTATCGAATATGACTTTTAAATGTATTCACCTGGATTTAATAAAGAGTTGCAAATTGTTGAGATATTGTTTAAAATCTAATAGAGGAAATGTTGACCTCGGCAATACCTTAACCTTTTATCGTCAGGGGGTAAACAATGTCCTAGAGCACTCAAATTTGGCCAATAGATGCTCTGAAACACAATGTATCCACATTCAAAAATTGAGCTCTCAAGGATGTTGTACTGACGATAATAGAATAAGGTTTTGCCCTACTACTTCTTGATTCTAAATTCGTTCTACGAGTTTCAATTCCGTCCTAACGCATTGAAACACCATTAGATTTTTTCTTCGTCCTACGGATAAACGTAGAAAAAGGGGATTCGCTGGAGCGATTCTTTTGTTTTGAGAACAATGAGCGTAAATATTCATACAATGCGCTCTAATAGGATTTATGCTGTAGTTAATGAACTAACGCATCGGAACAAACCTATTATTGATTTGTGTATGGTGAAATCATTGAAATTATTGATCCTTTTTGATCGATAGAACGGATGAGTGATAACGACGAAGTAGCGCTGTACCCTATGCCGAAAAAGTTCCAATCAAAACAATTTAGTAATTCTAAGAAATTCATTTTTCGAACATCGGAGTGCTTGAAATTGACAGATAAATTCGCTGTTTTAATCATTGAAATGTTTAAATCTAAGCAGCAAAAATTTTCCACAAAAAGCAATAGTACATACTGCCAAAACCCTTCGGCCCCTTCGTCACCGCGTCACGCCACATCGATTTCGCGCGGACCAACTCTCCCCCGTTTTCCTTCCTCACCTTCCCGCAAACCCCGTCCCGAATGAAGCTCGCATCAGATTTGGAATACTAATGAAATTAATTATCATATAATAGCCCAACCTCAACCGACTGACTGACTGACTGACGACTGCTGGCGTTGTACCCTGCTGATACCTACCTAGTACCTCTGACGTTTGTGTGTGTGTGTATGTATCACGGTATCAGGGTACCTACATATTTAGCAACACAAACGACAACTGCTGGCTGCTGATGGCGATCGCCGATCGCCGACGCTCGAGATGGTTGGGAGTAATTATATTAGAAATCACCATGTTTGAGAAGGAACCTGTTTTCTGGATGTTGATTTGATTTTTTTTATAATGTATTATTCAAATGACAGTGCTGCCAGCAGTCCACATTGGAGGACTCTGGCAGTTTTGAATTGCGTCATCGGATAATTTGGGGGGTCGGATGGCAGTGATGCCAAGGTTACAATTTTAAATTTAGCGATTGTTAAGGGACTTACCGATTCTTTTGGGTAGAACATCATTTCTTGGGCCATTTTCGACTGTTTTTTTATAACTTAAAACTCACGAATCAATAAATAGACAGTGAATAAATAAATAACTTAGTTAAACGTTTTCTAAACTGCGTACTTTCGCTGCTCTTTCGTATGCACCACTTGCGCCGCAAAGCAGTCTGTTCATATAAATAACTAATATAGCTTCAGTTTGCACGCTTTTTCACTCGCAACTTTGTTTATGCGAAAACGCCTCCTCCCGCTATCGCTCTCGGCCTAGGCTTGTGCAATTTTCCACTGATTTACACGCCTCTGCTCACGCGCTCGTTAAATGTGTTCACTTTGCTTGCAGCGCATTAAGCCAAGCACCCAATATGTTGTATGATAACAGTTATCAGCGGTGTAAACTCATCTCTTGCTCACTTCTGGCGAATAATTACAGACAGAACTTGTGCGCGGATCGTGCCACTTGTCTTCTCCCGTCTCTCTGTCTATTAGGTGACTGCTATTTTTGCGATAATCTTTCACTTTCGATTTGCACGTTCCACCGAATTATCACCGCAGTTTGAATTTCGTTTGTTTTGACTATTCCGCAAAGGTCGCGCCACTTGCTGCTCGCACTTGATTTTGAATTTGACTCTTCTCGACTACTATCTCTTCTCAGCGCACTATCTCCAGAGACTTTCAAAGTTGTCAGAGTTGATGCTAGTGGAATGGAATTTTTTTTAAATCCTCGCGAAAGTAGCAATAATCAATCCGCTCTGTTCAGCTTTCGACTCGTGAATAAACGCGAAGTTGATCGCGCAAAAGCCAACCACTCTCCTGCTGCTGGAGTCGCTCGTTTGCTCACTCGCGCTCGTCCAAATGCATGTGTGTGTGTGTGTGTGTGTTTGTGGGTGATCGGTAATCCACTGCTCTCATCGTAAATAGTCGTCGCATGCTGCTCCGCGCGGTCTGTAGTTGTGGTGGCGACTCCAACCTACTCATTCACATGCTTCGCCAAATCCCTACAAAGCCCCCAAGAGTCAAAACAAAACAAGTTTTTGCTCGCAGAGAAACACGGCTTTGTGAATGTGTTTGTACCTATATGAGAGGTTTTATGCACGGGGAGCCAGCTCCAAAAGATCAAACCACCACCCCCTGCCCGGCCTGATGCCTTCCTACGGCCAGTGGGTTGCTTGGTTGCGTGACAAACGAGAGAGCGAATAAGGATGGGGGAGGTGGACGGCGACGACGACGAAAGCGACTGATTTTAAAGTTTTGTGTTGTCGTTTTTTTTTCTTTCTCGAGAGTCACGTAACTTTTTGCCACCATCGATATCGGTGCATTCCAATCGACGGAAATTTGGTTGAATTTCATAAATTTGAATTTAATTTCAAAATTTGTAATTCATTAAAACCATCATCCACGGTGAGAGTCGCACAAGAGTCAGTTTTAAACTTTGAACAGTCATCGATTTTAGTAAACGAAGCTAAAACCCATTGCGAAGCGACGGTGATGGTGCCATAAATTCAAATTCGCCATAAAGTCACCGGATCATCAAAACCAGTCGTATACCTACCATTGTGCTTATATCTACCAAACAGGGTTGCTTCAACTCACTTCGCTATAAGCTATGTTTTTTTTTATTACTCATGTTATGATTATATTTTGTACTTGTAAGATACAAGAATATGCTGTAAAACTTGTTTTTGCACATTTAACCTATTAATTCGCTTCCAAAGAGTCACAACCATCGATTTAATGAGTTGCAAGCGTTCATTCAAAGCGAGCACTCGCGAATCATAGAATCACATATTGTGACTCTTTGAAAGCGAAATGGCAGGTATTGTGTGTCAAACACTACATTACAGTCTCTCTTATAGCTTAGCGGCCGTTCATAAACTACGTAACGGGTGTTCAATAAAAAAAAATAAGATTTTTTTCATTCATATAGGGGAAATGACGGCTTCGGCATGACAGAATATTTTCGGCAACCCAAATTGAAACACTAATTTCACTGGATTTTCTTACGAAAACACATCGCTGAATGCATGCAAACGATTCTTTATGCTTTCAGCTTCAATTTGACTATATTTTTACCACTGAGAAAAAGCAATCTAGCAGGGTTTTCTTGAAATGAAACACACGCACTACAAATTGTAGCTGATTTCGAGTTGCCGATAATAGAACAGCAGATTTACATGTAGTTCAAATGGAACGGTTGCCGAAGAAAAACTGGTTGCCGACAATACTCGCTCTAGAGAAGATTGGAGCTTTGTAAAAGAGTTTCAAAACAGTTTTTGACCATTCTTTCGACTGAAATTGTTAGAGCAGCTGGCAGCACAAGATTGTTAACAAACCAATACTGCATATGTGTGCGTTCCTTAGAGAAAAAGGCTATAGAAAGAACGTCACTGCTTAGGTTGCCGAGAATACGTAAATTCCCCTAGCTTAAAAAAAAATCAGCGAGTTCAGTATTTTTTTAATAAAAACATAATGTTTATTCTTAAAAAAAAAAACGCCAATGAATATTGGAGAAGGGGCCCTGGTCAGCCGTATGACGCAACTTAGTCGCGATGCTCTCATAAGAGCGCTGGACGGCACTGACGTCCATTTTCCGGATACAATTCTGGATCCTCGTGGGCAACTGCTTCGTATCCCTGGCCCGCCAATTATTTTTGTACCCTAGGGCACTGAGGGAACCGAAAAAATCCTCAATGGGACGGCACTGGGGTAAGTTGGTCGGGTTTCCTTTCTGCTCAAGATACTCCAGCGTCTTCTTGGCGTACTTCCCATCCGCATGATGCTCCTTTAAGAACGGCAGAAGAATTTTCTCAAGACACTCTGGTACACTTGTTGATTGATGGCCAGACCGCTCGGCTTGAACCACGGCTTTGAAATCCCTCTGTCCAATATGGCGATGTACAGCATAACTTTTTTTTTCAAATTTATGCTTAAACTTTTATTTTACTTCGGGGGGTGTGGCCGACTTGTCGCTGGAATAGTAGCTGTCATTTCCTGGAATGTGGGTCTTCGAGAGCGGAAAGTAACTTTCGTCGTCCAGCACGAACGACGTCCCGCGGTAGTTCTCCGGCACTTCTCCGGCACTGCGATTTCACGGTCGCTATCGCCTCGTCCGTGTACTCGGGGGACCGAGTCTTCTTCCGACAGATGATGCCCTCCATCTTGAGGGTTCGGTGAATCAAGGTATGGGAGCAGTGATATTTTCGGCCTGCGTCACGCAAACTCGTTCCGTCCTTGTTGTCGAACAGCTTTTTCAACGCTTCCTTCTTCTTCTTCGTCATTATCTTCGCCGGATGGCCTCTACCGGCCTTCCGGTTCACGCTCAAGGATGCCAGGATCCGGTAAACTGTACTCACGGGCACGTTTTCGTCTGACAGCACCCGAGCAAAAAGAAACATGCCACCCATTTTTAGGGAGTCCATACACGGTAATTCTAGAATACTCCTTTTATGACTATATTTTACACATTTTTGAGAAAACGGTTTATACGTCAAAAAATGTTTAGATTTTAGTTACAAACGAAGACTACTTTTTATGCATTTCCGAGTATGTGAACGGCGAACAAAAATGTGTAAAAAGTATTCCCCGCTGAGAAAAGAAAATTTACGCCGCGCTCGACGCCGCGACATGCCACCATTTTCAAAACAGCGTTCATTGAAAAAGCAGCGTTTTAATTCAGTTCCCGGTCCAGGATTATTTTTGTAAAGTGTCAGCGGTGGGTCACCGAAAAATGGAGGAACTGTCAAAAACTTTAGAACAGGACGTATTCACGACACTGGCAGGTAATTAAAGCATTTACTTTTATGGTCAAGCAAATTTTAACCAAATATAAAAGGTCTCCCCTGCCCTGTGGCCGGATGCAATTTACGCATATCAGGTTGTGTGCAACAATTGAGAACAGACATTAAAAAATACCACAAGATGAAGACCAGCTCAAAGAATGCAGTTCCTTTTCGGTGTGGCGATTGTGGTACTATTTTTACGTGCTTCAAACGGCTCAAAGATCACATAGTGAACCACTATCAGCCCCTCACACCGCCAAAATTGGAGTTCACTAATCCTCCGGAAGCAATGGAAACGGAAACTGAAGACGTAGTGGTTTCCCTGCCTAAGGAAGGAATAACGAATCCTCATTATTTTACGGTATCCATTTCACGAGAAGGGCTGGTGGGAATCGCTTCAGCTTGCATCACTGCAGTTCGATCAGATGTTTCACTTACTGAAAACAAAATCAAGTTATTTATGGAACATTCCATTAATATGTTGAGCAGCTATCAGCGTTTTTTTTTAAGTCTCTTAAAGAAATTTCTTAGTGCTAAAAAACTCGCTGTAGACGATAATGTAGTTCAATTAATTAATGCAATGGCGATTCCAGATTTGTACTCAGATGTTAAGAATCGTGATAGTAATGTAAGTTTTCTTTCTGGAACTACTCAATGTAGCGTTCCGGAACCTGAAGAAATTCTGCTAGGATCTCGGAAGATTGTTAAAACCACATGCTATCAACAATATACCGACAAGAGGGCCAAGAAAACAGTCCGATCTGTCAAGAAGACAAGTACAGTGAAAGATACCATGCATTATATTTCGGTGAAGGATACTATTTCCCTTATAATGCAAAATTCAGATGCTAGAAGTATGGTTACGAGTGAACAAAAAGCAGACAGCAACGTGCTCAATAGTTTTAAGGATGGTTCTCTATTCGAAGCCAATGATTTTCTCAAAAAATATCCATTTGCTCTTCGCATATCTTTGCATGTTGATGATATTGAAACCTGCAACCCTCTCGGTTCACGGAAAGGGAAACAAAAACTTATTATTTTTTCATTTAAAATTCAAAATCTTGACGATAAAATCAACAGTTTAGTGGACCACGTATATGTATGCCTAATGGTTAAGGCTAAACTGGTTAAAAAGTACGGGAACGAAAAAATTGTCGAACCACTGATAAAAGATTTAATGTCCTTGCAATCCAACCAAGGTGTACAAGTGAAGGTAAACGGTCAAAATTATGCTTTGCGAGCTACTTTGATTCATATTCTGGGTGATACTGCCGCCATGCATGAGCTACTGCATCTAATGCCTCCCCAATCAAAAATGTTCTGTAGAGCACATAGCACGACAAGACCTCCATAACGGACAATTTGGTAAATAAAATACGCCAAGAACTCGTGAAAGTTATCAGCTTGATCTGGCCGCTATTAAAAATGGTTCGACTACTCCAGCAATATGTGGAATCATTCGAGAAAATGTCTTCAGTTCATTGAAATATTTTCATATTTCAGAGAACATTTCATTCGATCCCATGCACGATGTGTTGGAAGGTCTAGTCCCTCTGGTCCTCAAGCAAATGTACAATTTTTTTTTGTCAATGTTTCGAAATCCGTATCTGAACATGAGCTGAATGCGAGAATAATTAACTTCGATTATGGTATTGCGGAGAGTAGGGATAAACCATGTGGTAACGTTTCTGTTAAGGGCTTGAAAAAGTCTGGACATGCGTTATCTCAATCTGCCTCGCAAACCTGGCTTTTACTCCGTGCGACCCCTTTCCTTTTCACTGACCTTTTAACCAAAAAATGAAAAATTCATGAGTATTATACGCGACATCCTAAAAATTACATTCTATTCGTTTTCAAAGTCACTGTCAAGAGAAATGATCGAAGATTTCAAAAGTGCTATCTGTAATTTTCATTCTTGTTTTAAGCAATAGTTTCCTTCAATCAGGCCAACTAACAAAGTTCACCGCTCACTATCCTAAAATCGTGGAAAATAATGGTCCGTTAGGTAAGATGAACTGTCTTCAGTTTGAGGCTAACTTTAAGATATCAAAAGCGCAATCAAAAACTTGTAGAAATTTCAAAAACATCACATTAAGTTTGACGAGCAGAATTAATCTTAAGCAAATCAATTCAATTATATTTATCAAACTGATAAAGTTACTGTTGCGTCTGCAGTGATCGTGAAGAAGTCCTTTTTTTGATTTTTATTTGATTCTATTTGATCTACCTGATAATGTCAGACACATTAAGCATTTAAAAATCAATGGTACATCTTTGCGACCTGAAAAAGTGGTCAAGTATAAGTCATATGCCTCTGAAACATATGGCATTTTAAACGCAATAATTGAGAAAGACACTAACTGTATTTGTATTATTCAGGTTTTAGAGTTGCAACAATTTTGGGCAATGTATAATAGTTACGAAGTGAGATTGGTGGATCTAGAGTGATGCAAAATTTGAAATATTTGCTCCACAATACTTAAACGATTCCAAATCGGATCCTGACGAACCTCTCAAAATTTGAACCCATTTGGTGAGAAACTGAGATGGCACAAACCATTTGAAGTTTGTATGGAAATTACTATGGTAAAACCAAGATTTTTGTTCATGTCTATCTAATAATTCACCATATCCGTCTGCTTCGAAAACTTTCACTTTTACTTGTAGTAAATTTTTCCAGCTACAACTTTGCTCAACACCACTTTTTGATTAAATGCAAGGATCGAAAGTTATCAATGGTTCAATGCGCTGATGTCTTATGATCATACTCAATCAACTGCTCAGCAGGCAACATTGGTGTTTCTGGGGCGTTGAATAGGACACAAAAATCATGGCTACTATGTCCCACTGCAAAATACAGTGTTACCTACAGAGCAGCTGCTTGATCATGTCATAAGTTTACCAATCTCTTAAATAATTAATAACTTTTTCCTGTCTCTTTTTACATAGAAAATATCTTCAGCAAAGTTGTAGCTGAGAAAATTTTGTATAAGAATGGCTATCGAACTGTTTCACAGCTCAATATGGAAAAAGACTCGAAGTCAATGAACAAAAAAATTAGATTTCCCATAGTAATTTACATGTAAACTTCAAATGGCTTGTGCGAAGTCTGTTTCTAACCAAATGAGTTGTAGCTTTGAGAGGCTAATCAGAACCCTATTTGAAACCATTTAAGCACTGTGGAGCGAAAAAGTCAAATTTTGCATCAGTCTAGTGGATCAGGTTGTGCGTATTCCAATTGACACTATTTCGACTAAAAAAACGTACAGTTTGTGGAAATGTAACGGCTTGAATGAAACACTATTCATAAGTTTGAAATATGTAGATTAGGAAATTTTTTACAATAAAAATGCTTAATGTTCCAGTGACAAGCTTTGTGTATTTGTAGTATGAATATCCAGAGGTACATGAATTATGTCATTATTTCACATAAAATAAAATCACATAAAATTTATAAAAAACACAATAGTAGTAATAATTTATTAATTTATTTGCGATCAACTGAATTTAGCCATCAGTACTGCATTTGAAGAATATAATGCAAAAACTGAACGTGAAATAAAGTCCTGTCCGAAGAACTTCTTTAATTACGTTAAAACGAAAATAAAATCTAACAATTTTCCTTCAGTAATGCATCTAGACGAAAATGTCGGTGATAGTTCGGAAAAAACTGTAATCTATTCGCAAATTTTTTTCAAGAAATTTATACGATATTTTCTGAAGAAGATCGTAACCGCGATTATTTTGCATTTTATCCAGAATTTTCAAGGGACATTGGCCTCAATCAACTTCAAGTGCAGGACATTTTGCAGGCTTTAAAAATTTAGATGCCTCAAAAGGTCCTGGACCTGACGGAATTCCTCCAGTATTTATAGAATGTCTAGCAATGGAACTCACTGCTCCATTGTTTTGGCTTTTTAATATGTCCCTGGAATCCGGAACCTTCCCTAACATTTGGAAAAGCTCATTTCTAGTACCTATCTTTAAATCTGGTCGAAAATCTGACGTACGTAATTATCGTGGTATAGCCATTATCTCTTGCATTCCTTAGCTTTTCCAGTCAATTATCAACGAAAAATTATTTCTCCAAATCAAAAATAGAATTACTGACATTCAACACGGCTTTTTCAAGGGTCGTTCGACCTCGACCAACTTACTTGAATTTATAGACTATTCATTGAATGCAATGGATAATGGAAACCACGTAGAAGATCTCTATACAGACTTTAGCAAGGCATTTGACCGCATTGACATACCAATGTTACTCTTTAAACTGCAAAAAATTGGAATTAAGTCAGGGCTCCTGAAATGGCTTGAATCATATTTAACTAACCGCCAACAAATAATTAAATTCAACGGAAAGAAATCGAGCCCAATTCAAGTCACTTCAGGCGTCCCCCAAGGTTCTCATTTGGGACCTCTCCTTTTTATTCTATACGTAAACGACATATCTTACATTCTCAAAAAACTTAAATTGCTTATTTATGCCGACGACATGAAGCTCTTTTTGGAAATAAGAAATGAAGAAGACATCAATATATTCCGGAATGAAATACATATATCCTACATATGGTGCAAAAAAAGTCTACTAGAATTGAATGTAAAAAAATGTAACTTAATATCATTTAGTAGAAAAAGAACAACTTCAAACATTTCAATTGCATTAGGAAATCAAACTGTAGACAAATGTGAAAGAGTTAGGGATTTAGGAATTATCTTAGACTCTAAGCTAACTTTCATAGACCATTACAATACAATTATTCACAGGGCAAATAACATGCTAGGCTTTATCAAGCGCTTTTGCTATAACTTTCAGGACCCTTACACAATTAAAACACTATATATTGCCTATGTGAGGTCAATACTGGAATATTGCAGCATTGTATGGTCTCCATTTTCAATCACGCACGAAGAAAGATTAGAATCAGTACAAAAACAATTTCTATTATACGCTCTTCGTAAATTAGGTTGGACTTCATTTCCTCTTCCATCATATGAAGCACGCTGCATGCTTATAAACATACAAACATTAAAAGAGCGTCGTGAATATGCAATGGTTTCATTTGTAAATGATATCGTTTCTCAGCGAATTGACTCAACAGAACTTTTATCAAAATTAAATTTCCATGCACCCACTCGGCAACTCCGAAATCGAAATTTATTTGCCATAAAACATCATCGCACAAATTATGCAAAATATGGGCCATTAAACCGCATGATGGCCTCTTACAATAAACACTGCAAAACCATTGACATAGTATCTGCATAAACTAAAGCAATATTTTTATTCCATAAGAAATAACAACTCATAAAAGAAAAGACAAGAAAGCTGACACTACTTTTTTTTATATAAATATATATTTAAGAAAACAAAACTGTATTAGTTGTACTAGTCTACGTTGGTTGACGAAATAAATAAATAAATCTAATTACCACATTTTTTTTACAGCGCAAAAGTTTTCAGATCAGTCGTTGATGTTTCTCAGAGATGAGCACTTAATTTCCATTGGCATAGAGGAAATGGGACCTCGGCTGATAATTCTATCGGTCATCGCAAAACTGAAGCGCAAGCCTTTAGCAGAAGCAGTTTCAAACTCGGTTCCAAATACTGCAAGTGCCTCGTTAGCAGGCCCTGAACCCACGTCGTCGTCTTCAAACGAAGAGGAAACAACTAGAACAAATCAGGTAACTAGATAACAATTTCATTTCAATTCAGATAAATAATTTCATACCTCTCATTAGATCCGCGATTTGCTGGAGCGGGATGCAAGATTCAGGAAGGTTCTCTGCACCAAACTGGATGCCAACATTATTCCTAAGCACACAGAGTTGCTTTTGATGGTGCGAATCCTCTGCAACGATTTGGTTTCCAATTTGAAGAACGAAAAAATGTAAGCAAAACGTATTTGATAATATCAGCCCAGGCAACTCGTAGACGCTTGTAGATTTCACTCCAGTTTTTTGTTTGTTTTGGTTGTGTAACGCATTCACATATCCCGTTACCAAAGTCTTCTATATTTTCATTTTCATTACGTATGCTATGAAAGCAAAAACTGTTCTAGTGCTAACTTTGAACCGGACGAAAGTCATTTGGGAAAGAAATTAAGGTTGTGAATTCGGCATTCGTGCTCAGCACGGAAAACAAATCAAGGAAAAAAAATATCCTTCATATACTATTCGGATCTCATTTTATTTATGATAACTGTAATATGTTATCACGAACACTTATATCAAAATATCAAATTAAGTTTTCATTTTTTTTTTCATTCTCTGCTCGGGTTTTTTTTTTTCTTTTAAGGCTTTATTAAAGAGATTCTCTGCTCGGGCACCGCCGTACACAATGATTGTTTTTGTTGAAAACAAGCTAGAAAATGTTTTACAACACCAACTATACTATAGTCATATATATTTTTTTCAGTTGATTTTTCCGGTCGTAGCTAACACGATTGTTAATTTATATTTTTGAACTTCGCAACGGTGGTTGCTAAACCTATCGTCGTACTTCGATCTGAAACTGATGGCAGAGCTTCGTGACTATTTTTGACGAAGGATTACGTCTTTCGGCAACATATTGAGGGTGCAATTAAAAAAAAAAAACAAGATCGATCTCGGTATGAAAAGAGGTCAGGATTTGACCACTAACAACTCTGTCAATAGTGGATGGATAGTTTTTCGAATATCATCTAAGAATCTGCTAAAATGAACACTTTATCAATTTTCAAAAGGTCACTATTGAAAATTGCACGAATGTGCATCTGTTGCTATAATAATGAAATTTTTTACCGATTGACTGCAAACGCGCTTTCCCTAACACAGATTTAAAAATCGAATTCACTCCGGCCTCACCGAACGGTGTTTATCATCAGCAGCAGCAGCAGCAGTTTCGGCGCATGGCGTTGTAGATTGTTCTACAGTGCACGACGAAAGGCTGCCCGCAAGCGCCAGCTGCAGCCCACTGAGCGATCCATTCGCCGAAGAAGGAGGAAGAAGTTTCACCGCTGCTGATCGGATTTCAGTTGTTCGTCATGAGCCGTTGTTGGCTATGTATTCCAAGCGCGTCACTGTTCCAAACAACATACACAGCAAAAAATAAATTTTAATATTACATCCAAGACGATGTGCTTCAATAAGGTCGAAAATCTCATGTAATTTTTATGGCCACAAAGATAAACAAATGCAGTAAAAGCATCGTAATGTCAGTTCATGCACTGTATTAATGATAATTTTGTCCTTTTTGGCAAGTAATACTACACCATATTTTTGACACGATTGAAGTGTATCCACTTTGATGTGACATCAAAATAATTTTTTGATGTGTGTTATCAGTGTTGAACACCTTAATAGCTCGGCATTACTCAACCATCACGACAAAACGGTCCTTTTCAGGACCACCATAAATTTGTTGAAGAGTATTTTCTGGACACTTCTTGCGTTACCTTTCAAATAGACCAATCTACATTGATCGACTCTCTTCATCGACTTTCTCTTTCCTTAATAACTCGGCTACAAAAACATGTTAAGCTGTTATCATCGTCTAATACGCTTAATAATAGTTTCTGTTAATAGACTATGCAGAAGAAATATCCCGAAATTAGAATGAACTTGGCTGCAACGAAAGAGAGAGTCGACGAAGAGAATCGATCAATTTAGATTGGTCTATTTTAAAAGTGACGCGAGACTTGTCATTGTCATCAATCGGATATCAGTTCCCATAAGTAGCGGCGCCGGTGGTGTAGTGGTAAGCGTGATTACCTCTCACCCCAGCAGGCCTGGGTTCAATCCCAGTCGGCGCCGCCGGGATGTTCTGAGGCATAGCATCTCTGATCACGCAGCTGTAAAGTAAAGCTGTTGGTCCCCGGTTCATGAGTTGATGGGTCGATAGGTAGGGTCCAGGTGTGGGAGCTGCCTTTCTGGCGTCGGTAGCATTGGTGCTCAGAACGGAAAACAAGATTGACGGAAAACAAATCCAAGGAAAAAAAAAGTTTCCCAAAAGTTTAAATCTAACATATCATGTATTTTTAAGGCGTAATTGGGGGTGCAATTTCAAAAACCAAAGTCAGTCGCGGCATGAAAGTGGTCTGATTTTGATCCAGAGATGATGGATTTTAATTCTTAATACGCCAATCGATAGGAAATTTTTCTACGAATCTGTTTAAATTAAGACTATCAATTTTCAAAAGGTCACTATTGAAAATTGCACGAATATGCAACTGTTTCTATAATTATTAAAAATATCATCGATTGCCCTTTTGATGCAATAAAATTCTTCCCATATTTTCTTAATGTTAATGGTTTAAAATTTGCATCAAAGAAAGAATTTCACAGCATTGTTGTGAACTGAATTCCATGCTTTCAACCCATTTTCAGGACCACAAATGACTGATAAAAGAAGACTCCAAGTAAGACCTTGTATCCAAGACACATCGTCCAGGATTGACTACATGGACACCGACATAACGAGTGAAGAAATCAATTTAATATTTACTATACTTTTGCTGTGACATCAAAACAACCTGTTGTAATCCCTACGTCAAATCTACGGTCGTGTCTTGGATACAACCTCTTACTTTTTTGTCGGTCGATTCTTTTCATGACAGGCTGCTGCCGCCGCAACCGTCTTGACGACTCAACGGTTCAAGAGAGAGTGAAGCAAAATATTCGGGTTCACAACATTTATACACAACCCACCTCATGGAGCTCCACCCTTTTGTTATCATTTTGAATGCTTTTCTTCGAAGCCCTGCCCAAAATTATCTAGGACGCACCATATAGCCAACCGGATGGCACTCCCATACCTAAGATTCCCATAGCGGAAGACGGGGTAAGAAAAACCTCCACCCTAATCAATAAATTAAGTAGCTCAAAATGAGCAAGAAATTTATCATGCTATGCTACATATGAAAAAGTATAAGACTGATGCAAAATTTGAAATTTTCACTCCACAGTGCTCAAACGGTTCCAAATTGGGTCCTGATTAGCCTCCCAAAATTTGAAATCATTTAGTAAGAACCTGACTTGACACAAACCATTTGAAGTTTATATGGGAATTACTATGGGCTAACCATAATTTCGGTTCATATCTATCTCAAAATTCACCAGTTCACTCTACTTTAGAAAATGATAGCTGCGCATGTTGAAGACCACTTTTCAATCAAATGTAAGGAACAAAAATTATTAATGATTCAAGTTACTGATGCCTTATGATTATGCTGAATCAACTGTTCAGCAGGCAACATTGGTGTTTATAGCGCGTAGAATACATGACAAAAATCATGGCTACTATGTCACACTGCAGAATACAGTGTTGCCCACAGAACAGCTGCTTGATCATGCCATAAGATTATCAACCTATTAAACAATTAATAACTATTTAATTTGACGTTTGGCTGAAAAACGATTTTCTGCAAAGTTGTAGCTGATGAAAATTCCCATAATAATAGCAATAGAATTTGTTAACAGTGCAGTATGTAAAAAGGCTAGAAGACAATGAACAAAAAGTTTTGTTTTCCCATAGTAATTTCCATATAAACTTCTAATGGTTTGTGCCAAGTCAGGTTCTTATCAAATGAGTTTATACTTTCGGAGACTAATCAGGACCCGATTTGAATCCATTTGAAAACTGTGGAGCGAAAATTTCAAATTTTGCATCAGTCTAATAAGAATTCTTTAATCCATGCACAAAAATTATAAAATTTTCTGATTTATCACATGATTTATGCTTTTTCATTAATTTTTCGAACGATAAAAAAATACTCGTTCTTTTACAAAAATAACCTACAGTCCACTCATAAGTCCGATCCAGAATACGGGGTAAAAATGACCACCAATGGGGTAAGACGGAGCATGACGGATTTTTTGACAACCATTGCACAAAATTGGACGCAACAAGCGCCCCATGAATGGTACTATGGTCACAATATCTTTGGAATCGGTCAACTGGTTCCACAGATATGGCCGGAACAGGTTCCAGTGACCATAAGTCCTGTGAGCACAGATCTAGAAATGATCAAAACCGATACAAACCTATATTTTGACACATAAAATCACATGAGAATTAGAAAATATGATCGATTGGAGTCATATTGTGTGTCCAGGGCCCCATTTTCTACACCCTGACATGTTCCGGTTAAATTATATTAACTCGAAATCCATCATGTGACACATCAAATCACATGAGGACTCTAAAAAATTGTCATTGGCCACTCACGAACATGTTCCGGATATCACCCGAGAGCAAAACAAAATTTATTTTATTGTGGGAATGTAAACTAATAAGAATGGTCACATCTCACCATAGATGGATGAATCCAGGTTTTTATTCTTGGTTATAGCTAAGAGAAATCAATGTTACTTAATACTTAATCTGGAAAAATATCATTTCAGTTTCAATCAAAGTCATTTCGCAATAAAGAAGGGTGACGCTTTTACCCGGTCTAAAGTGGTCCGTCTTACCCTTTGCTTTTTCATTTCCCAATATGGTATATTTTCACATCTTTCATGCATTTCTACATACTTTTATCTACAGTCATAGAAGCAGTACTGAAGGAAACAGGTACCAACAAACGTCAGAAAACATCGTTTGTTCATCAAAAAGTCTTATATTTGTTGCTTTCAAAATTAGATCGTGAAAACCCCACTGTTGGCACTGGGAACACTGCTTGTGACGATACAGTAGCGGCTCGGGCGAACTGTCAGCTAAACTGTCACGTTGACAGAGCTGAAGGAGAGAAGGAAGAAAGACTGTGAAGATCTGCTGTGTCATCTATCTAATTATAATAGAATTTCATAGTGAAGGTACGGACTGAAGGAAAAGAATAATTAAAAGTGAAATTTATTTGGATAAAGCTAAATTAAATTGTCTCTTACAGCTAGTTAAATTATCTTACCGCTATATACTTAAACCTAGTAGTTCTATCTTTTTGAGTCTGGGTTTTGGATTGTCCTTAAAACTACACATGCAAACCGATTTTTGTAAGTAAAACTAAACCTAATGAACTATTCCAAAACTAACCTAAAAATAAACTAAAGCTACATTACTACACAAATACCGTCGTTGTGATTAGCTCGAAGAAATCGTACCGTGAGACATATTCGACCGACAAACATTGGGAACACCCACCGAACGAGAAGTTTGCTTTTATTTATTGTTTTGAAGATTCATAAGTTCGGAGGCATCATTTCTGTATTGAGTAATGGTAAGAATTATGAGGATTTCATATAGAACTCGCTGTGGTCCCTCTTACCCCGTCTTCCCCTACTAGTGTCTTTCAGCACGCTATGACATTAATGAAAGCGAAAGAAATATGAAATATGATATGATATGAAAGCGAAAGAAATAGAATCGTAGAGGCGACACCTTCGCATTTTGTGACGACACCTTCTTGGATTCGTTGTGGTTTGTGGAACCCAAGTTCCCAGCATTTTTACGATGGTAGAATCCAGGTCGTGGCTGGGACGTGGTTGAGCATTACCGGAGAGTTAGAAGTTCATTTACGAAGGCTGAACCCAGCTGATTGTAAAAGTCAATCGAAATAACCTTTGCTCCAGCAGGATGAGACGAGTGAACTTTCCTTGCGGGTTCCTGGAATCGGTTGGTAGTAATATAGGGTATGGCAGAGGTCCCGTAGCAGACTGGAAGACCCGAATAGGTTCACCTGGTTCGTCTAACTACTGAATTTGCTGGAGAAGGCAATCGAAGAAGTCAGATATTCTTCGATGAACGCCAAGTAAGCTGATTCGAGGTGACGGTTCAGCGAGAATGTTTATTTATTTTTTTGTTAATCAAGAGTTGCGAACAAGTTGATGTTATCTACACGGATCTCTCTGCTGCGTTTGATAAAATGAACCACAATATTAAAAACATTTTTGGCCAAATAAAACAAAGAATAACTAGTGCACAACACGGCTTTTTTAAAGGCCGTTCAATCACCACAAACCTTTTGGAATTTATGGACTTCGTATTAAATGCAATGGACAGAGGTAACCAAGCAGAAGCTCTATATACAGACTTCAGCAAAGCGTTTGACAGAATTGATATCCCAATGCTGATTTAAATGAGAAAAAATGGGAATTGAGATGAAGCTCCTTACCTGGATTAAATCGGATTTAGTTGATTGCCAGCAAATTGTAAGATTCAACGAGAAAACATCTAAGCCAATTCATGTCACGTCGAGGGTTCCCCAGGGCTCGCACCTAGGTCCCATTTTTTTATTTTGTACATTAATGACGTCTCTCTTATGTAAAAAATATCAGAGTGTTTATATACGCTGATGACATGAAGCTATTTTTAGAAATAGGAAGCGATAACGATATGAATGTGTTTCAGAATGAAATACATGTTTTTTTTACAGATGGTGTAGTAAAAGTTTATTGAAACTAAAAATTAAAAAATGTAATCTTATAACGTACAGTAGAAAACTCAACAAACAAAATCTTTGTATTACATTAGGTAATGAAAATGTTCAAAAATGTGAAAATGTTTTAGATTTAGGTTGTTATTTTAGATTCTAAATTGACATTTGTGGACCATTATAACACAATAATACATAGAGCAGGCAATATGCTTAATTTTGTAAAACGTTTCAGTATCCACTTTAAAGATCCTTTTACAATAAAATCACTTTACGTTGCTTATGTGAGGTCAATTTTAGAATATTGTAGCGTTGTTTGGTCACCCTATATGAAAAAGCATGAAGAACGAATAGAGTCAATTCAAAAGCAATTTTTATTATATGCACTACGTAAGTTAGATTGGATGGCTTTTCCTCTCCCGTCATATGAAGCACGTTGCATTCAAACATTGAAAGAACGTCGGGACTACGCAAAGATGTCTTTATTAAACAATATCATTTCGCAACGCATTGACTCAGCTGATCTATTGTCAAGGTTAAGAGATGAACCAGCCCAAGGCTGAAAATCTCTCTAATAAAGCAAAAAAAAAAAAATTGTCAAGGTTAAATTTGTATGCACCTTCCCGACAATTACGCAATCGACAGTTGTTCGCAGTAGATCGCCATCTGACCAATTACGCTAAATTTGGACCTGTAAATCAGATGATGACTGTTTATAATCATCATTGTGAAATGATTGACCTAAATATGCCCTCAACAGAATTAAAAATATATTTCAGAACCCTGCGAAGTCATAGAACATAAGTCCTAATGTGAATATGTAGTCTACGATTTGATTGATTGACGAATAAATAAATAAATAAATATTACTGTTGCCAAATTAAAGCGATTAGGCTTCCATGGTCCCCTTCTTAGTTGGCTTCGTTCTTACCTCACCGGTCGTCAAATGTCAGTGAAAATAGGTGACCGTATTTCTTAGTCGTTTCCGGATTCTTCTGATCTACCCCAAGGTAGTCATATTGGGCCGTTTGTATTTCTGCTGTATTTGAATGACATTCACTATTCAATCAAGTGTCCGAAGCTATCTTATGCGGATGATTTTAAACTGTATTTTGTCGTAAAGGATCGAAGTGATTCAGTTTTCCTTCAACAACAGCTGGACGTCTTTGCTACTTGGTGTCACAAGAATAGGATGGTATTGAATGCTTCCAAATGTTCCTTCATCACTTTCTGCAGAAAAAAAATCACCCACCTGCTTTACGTACAGCCTTCATGGTCAGACACTGAATGGGGAGACTACAGGCAAAGACTTAGACGTCATGTTAGATTGTCAACTAACCTTCAAGGAGCATGTGCCATATGTCGCCAGTAAAGCATCTTTTCAGCTTGGCTTTATTTTTCGCTTTGCTAAAGATTTCAGAGACACTTTGTGCTTAAAAACGCTTTATGGTTCACTAGTCCGTTCGACACTGGAAGACTGTTCAGTAGTTTGGGCGCCGTTTTACAACAATGCCACGAATCGACTTGAGTCTATTCAGAGGAGATTTGTTGGCTATGCTCTTCGTTGGCTACCCTGGAGAGACCCTGTAAACCTCTCTAATTATGAAAGTCGATCTAATTTGCTGAGCCTACAACTTCTCAGTATTCGTCGTGATGTCACTAAGGCTGTCTTCATCGCCGATCTCCTGCGTTCAGATATTGACTGTAGTCCACTTTTGCAACACCTTAACATTAATATAAGACAAGCCAATTTGCGAACCCACTCTTTCTTTACGATCCCGACTTCTCGCACAAACTATGGTGCAAACGAACCAATTACTAGCATGTGTAAAATTTTCAATAGATGTTATAACTTTTTGACTTCAATGCTTCCCGTGCTAGTCTGAAGTATTTATTCTATAATGTTGTATCATCCTGATTAAGTAAAGATTAATGTTTCCCGATTAAGTTTAAGTATATATGTATCTGTAGGATTCTATGTTATCTGTTGATATGAAGAGAAGAGGTGTTCCGCCCACTTGAGAAGGGGCAAGGTTGGTCCTTCTGAAGTGAGCTTTTCCCTCTCAAATAAATAAATAAATAAATAAATAAATAAATAAAAAGAGTAGATCGTTTTGATACAACGATAATTACATTTTTAAACAATATTTTATTAAAAAAACTAGGCTAAACAGTATATTGTTCACATTGCATTACTTTTGCGTATTCGTAATTAAGGAATAGAATTGAAGTAT
Source organism: Ochlerotatus camptorhynchus (assembly GCF_037179485.1). Taxonomy (NCBI): domain Eukaryota; kingdom Metazoa; phylum Arthropoda; class Insecta; order Diptera; family Culicidae; genus Ochlerotatus; species Ochlerotatus camptorhynchus. Next base: position 646,617 of record NW_027040652.1, read on the forward strand.
TGCTAATTGATAATTTGGCTTTTGTCTTTGTAAAGTCAATAGTTTCGAGGAGCCGATATCGTTGCCAAACTATTTAGTACTTCAGACTTTTTCGGCAGCGTGACAACGTAATGCCCGTCTCATCTCTAGTCGTAGTAGCAGAAAAATGAACCTCGCATGTTGACATTTCGACGGACTGGATACTGGAAGGCTGACAACCAAAATCTGCCTAGCTGATGCCCTATAGCAATGATGCTCAGCTGAAGGAATATGGAAACTTGGAAACTTGATACCGATATTCAGATAAGGTTTCTCAAAATACCGATTTTTGAGATTTTATACCGATTTATCGATATTTTTAAATAATTAAAATGTGTATTGCCTACCCACTAGAGTGATGCAAAATTTGAAATTTTCGCTTCACAATACTTACACGATTCCAAATCGGATCCTGACTAACCTCTCAAAATTTGAACCCATTTGGTGAGAAACTAAGATGGCACAAACCATTTAAAGTTTGTATGGGAATTACTATGGTAAAACCAAGATTTTTGTTCATGTCTATCTAATAATTCACGATATCGGTCTGCTTCAAAAGTTTTCAACTGTACTTGTAGGAATTTTCCCAAGCTACAACTTTGCTGAAGACCACTTTTAGATGAAATGCAAGAATCGAAAGTTATCAATGGTTCAATGCGCTGATGTCTTATGATCATACTCAATCAACTGCTCAGCAGGCAACATTGGTGTTTCTTGGGCGTTAAATAGGACACACAAATCATGGTTACTATATCACACTGCAAAATACAGTGTTGCCTACAGAGCAGCTGCTTGATCATGTCATAAGTTTACCAATCTCTTAAATAATTAATAGCTTTTTCCTGTCTCGTTTTACATAGAAACAATCTTCAGCAAAGTTGTAGCTTTCTATAAGAATGGCTATCGAACTATTTCGCAGCTCAATATGGATAAAGACTAGAAGGCAATGAACAAAAAGTTGAGATTTCCCATAGTAATTTACATGGCACTTCAAATGGCTTGTGCGAAGTCTGTTTCTATCCAAATGAGTTGTAACTTTGAGAAGCTAATCAGGACCCGATTTGAAACCATTTAAGCACTATGGAGCGTCAAAGCGAAAAAGTCAAATTTTGCATCAGTCTACTACCCACGCTTAACTATCGGGAAAACTATTGTAAGAGACATTAATCTTTTTAAATAACTTTCATCTTCTCCCGCCAGTATTTTTTTTTTTCAACTTTTCAGGAAGTTCAGGGATGCTTCCAAAGCTTTATTTCAGTTTCATTAGCTTCAGGAAATTACAGGAACTTTGTTGGAAAGAAGTTGTAAAGCTTCAGAAGGGGCCAAATTTTTGGGTAAGTTTAAAAATCTGTAAGGGTCAAGGAATCAAATGACAAACGATCAACGAACCGAACGATAACGCTATGTCAGAAGTGGAAAACAACAATGATAAAATCTTCTTTCTTTTTTTCATGACAAGCAGCCCTTGCGACACAGCTCACTGGGGCGTTAGAAGGAAACGAGCAAATTGTTGGCAAGTTGCTTCACGAAGTAAAGCCGAAGATGATACACGTGATCAAGCTATATCCAGTTATGCCACATTTTATTGATTTTCAATCTGTATTTTCATCGCAAAAAATCTTTTAAATCTGTATATGGCTGACAAAAATCTGTATTTTGGCCACAAGCTTGAAAATTTAGTGTTGCCAAAATCGAACGGTTTTTTTCTTTTTTTTAATTTAATTTATGATTTTGATGGTTATGAACCACCGGGAGGAAGTAGTCTTTATTACATAGATGTTATTAATAATTATTCTTTTTTTTTTAAATTGTAATCACATGGAACAAAAGAACATTATTTTCAAAATCTTTTCGATTTTAGCATGGTGCTAAAATCGAACCCCGTGCCAAAAACGGACGGTTTTGTGGTTTTGTTGCCAAAATCGAACGTGTACTGTAATTAATTTATTATGGCCTCAGTGTGGATTTACCAAAATCTTCATTGAGTTCATTGATAGTTCAGAAGGAGCTTGTTCATTACATAAATGTATTCGGCAAAGTTTTTCAGGAAGTCAAGATCTTTTTGTTGGGTGACAATAGTTTAGAATTTTCTCACTATGCGGTGGTTCCTTTCTCCCATATTCAATAGCTCGAGATCTTGATCAGCTAGAAAATTGCTGTCTTGGGCAAAGTTGTTTAGGGGGTCAAGACTTTTTGGCTGGTAAACAGTAGTTAATAATTTTCTCACCACGTGGCGTTAGTATACATGTACACTTCTCGTATATGCTATATCTCGAGATCCTGATCAGATAGAAAGTTGTTCAGGAGGTCAAGGTCTTTTGGCTGGTGGACAGTAGTTCAGAATTTTCTCACTTCATGTCGCTAGTATACATGTGAAATTCTCGCATATAAAATATCTCACGTTCTTGACCAGATAGAAAGTTACTGTCTTGAACAAAGTTGTTCAGGAGTTTAAAGCCTAGAGTTTATAAGAAAATTCTAAACTATTGTTCACCAGCCAAAAGACTTTGACCTCCTGAATAACTTTGTTGTAGACAGTAGCTTTCTATCTGATTAGGATCTCGAGATATAGCATATGCGAGAAGTGTACATCTATGCCACGTGGTGAGAAAATTCTTAACTACTGTTTACCAGCCAAAAATGCTTTCACCTCCTGAACAACTTTGTCGAAGACAGTAACTTTCTATCTGGTCAGGATCTCGAAACAAACCACATGCGAGAATGTCACGTGTATTCTAGCGCTACGTAGTGAGAAAACTTTGAACTACTGTCCACTAGAGAAATCTATCTGATCAGAATCTCGAGATATTTTACATGCGAGAATTTCGCGTGTATACTAGCGCCACGTATTGTGAAAATTCTGAGCTATTGTGCACCAAGCAATAGGCATTGACCTCATGAACAACTTTTTTGAAGACAGTAATTTTCTACCTGTTCAGAATCTCGAGCTTAGCATACGCGAGAATTGTACACGTTTACTAGCGGCATGTGGTGAAAAATTTCTAGGCTACTGTCCACCAGCCAAAAAGTCTTGACCCCCTGAACAAGTTTGCCGAAAACAAAAACTTTCTATCTGCTCAGGACCTCGAGCTATTGTATATGCGAGAATTGCATGTGTATACTAGCACCAAGTAGGGAGAAAATTCTGAACAACTGTCCACCAACGAAAAGATCTTGACTTCCTGAAAAACTTTGCCAAAGACATTTATTCTTTAACTCTTCAGGATCTAGTGATGTATCACATGCGAGAACTTAACATGTATACGAGCACTACCTAGTGAGAAGATTTTGAACTACTGTTAATCAGCAAAAAAGCTATGATCTCCTGAACAGCTTTGCCTAAGACAGTAACTTTCTATCTGGTCAGGATCTCGAGATATTTTATATGAGAATTTCCCGTTTATACTAGCGCCGTGTAGTGAGAAAATTCTGAACTACTGTCCACCAGCCAAAATGACTTGACACCCTGAACAAGTTTGCCGAAGACAGTAACTTCTATCAGCTCAGGATCTTGAGCTATTGTATATGCGAAAATTGCAGCGTCACGTTATTAGAATTTTCTGAACTACTCCACTAACGAAAAGATCTCGACTTCCTGAAAAAACTATGCCGGCGACAGTAACTTTTTATATGGTAAGGATCTAGACATATGTTATATATGCGAGAATTTTACATGTATACTAGTGCCGCGAAGTGAGTGAAGTGAAGTGCGGTTTCCATTCACATTTTCTCTACTATCCGCATTTTTGTGGGTTAACTGTGATAAAATTTTAGCCTGTTTAGTTGGTTTCATATCGATAGCTAGCTCGGCTGCAAAATGGCAATGGAAAACTCACACTGTTGTACAAAGTACAACGCGCGAGTACTCGTGTTATAAAAGTTGGCGTTAGTAACGGAGAGGGCGGTTTCGTGAGAATTAGTCTTTTGGTGGCTTCATACCTGAAAATTTATATCAATTTTCTTATCTTATTTTGTAGTTCAATTCATTTATTCATCACTTCAGTAAAAACAGTAGTTCATCAGTAAAGTGATTCAGTAAAAACAAAGAGAATTGCAAATTTGATCATAAATCAATCCTTATTGACTATTTTATCAAGAATATTTCCCCTGATTTCACGAAGTAAAAACTGCCATTCCAACGGCAATTGGTTTTCCTCAGCCCATGTGATGACAGTGTCAATACTGTTCAGCGATGATTGATCTGGAACTGGTTCGTACTCTTCATCTTGGTTGTCATCTGCTGTAGAAATGTTTGCAGTTTCATCCAGAGTGGTGTTCGTCACGCTTTCTCCTTCATAAAAATGTGAATCATGGTTAAGAACAGCATTGACTATGCCAGCATCAGACATGACATCGAATTCCGCATTCTCGTCTTCATTTTTGCCTGCAGCCGCTTTATCAGCAACCATCAGTTGAATTGTTACACTATCATCCCTAGAGCACCGGAACTAATATTTGCAATGTTAACGTTTCAAAAACATTAATGGAAAATTGTCGAAATTGATCGAGTGCGTCTAGTTAGGAACCGCGTCAAATATGGTGCCTTCACGGTAGCCGTGATTTTTAGCCAAGCTCAACTTTGTCTCTACACACTCGTGAGAGTCGCGAGACTACGATTTTTCTCAAGTTGAGGGGTCCCATGGCGTGATTGACTACACGTTCGCTTCTCAAGCGGATGGTCCATGGGTTCAATTCCATTGATCTTCTTATCGTATTTTGATGTATTTTAATGTGCCTCATGATAGGTTGTTATCCAAGTCCGATTCTGGTCACTTTCCCGGGGCACCTGGAACTTGTCCGGAAGTGGCCAATATGGTCCAAGGTACTTAATTTTTTCCACCATTGATCTGGTTCTCGAATTTTGATATAATCTGATGTGTCGCATGATAGGTTATGATTCAAGTCTGGTTCTGGCCACTTTTCCGGAGGCACCCGTAACTTGCCCGGAAGTGACCAAAATGGTCCAAGGTACTTAATTTTTGCCACCATTGATCTTGATATCAAATTTAGATTTAATTTGATGTGTCGCTTAATGGGTTTTGTTCCTTTCAAGTCAAATTTAGCCTCATGGCCCATAAACGCCGAAACTTGTTCCGGCCATATCTACAAAACCAGTGGTCCGATTCCATAATCCTTCAATAGCGTTCAATGGGCCAACTAAAAACATTAAATGAGACCATATAAGACCAAAAAAAATATTTTTTTTTAATGGCTCGATTATTTTTTCAAGACTCCGGATAATCGAGTCCGCCCTGTATTTAGAATCTTGAAAAATGATTAAAGTTTGCTTTCTAAAGAATTTGGCTTTTTTAAATCACGAAATCCAATAATCTTGATTTTTCAAGTGATTTTAATCTTTTCTACACATTACTAGAAAGTCATGTAAATTTCGGTTCCCTGAGACCGACACATGTAAGCGGGCCTTTTTACATAAGAATCAGTTGCAAGAAACGTGAAAATCAATTCAATCAAACGTTCTCTTCGTCGCCTAGCTGATGTTTTGGTTTGAGAACACTTAATTTTTAATGAAATGTTTATTTACGTTCTATGATTTACGTCCAATATGGATTACGTCTCGTATAAAAATAGTTATGTATAAATGTGTACAATTCAGAAAATACAAAACATTAAGTTCCTGTTGTAGTGAGAGACAAATCTGCTCCCAACGGAAAATTTCCTGGGCTTACTATTTAAAATGACTTGTTTCCCGATTTTACATTTAAATTTGTTAATAAAACATTGTATCTGTTGCCATATGACATAGTTAATTGCAAAAAAAAAGAAAAGAAACTAATATCCCTTCCAACGAGAAATCATAATATCTGAACATCAGAAGTCCATTCAATAGATTCCAAGCCCAATCGAAGATAATACAATCATATTTTATTTAGTTAAAAATACGTTTTGGGTTTGATAATCACATATTGAAATCAAGCTCCCTGCGCTTTGGCTAGATAGTGTACAGGGCGTCGTTGTGCCAATTTGGTCGTGGCACATTTTGAGTATGAGTTTGCTCAAAAGTGCCTGAGTAAAATGCAAGTACTTCAATGATTACCCGTAGTTGTTACAGTGAAGATATACAGTGTTCAAACGGTTTCAAATCAGGTCCTGATAAGCCTCCGAAAGTTTAAACTCATTTGATAAGAAACTGACTTGGCACAAACTATTTGGAGTTTATATGGAAATTACTATGGGAAACAAATTTTTTTGTTCATTGTCTTCTAGCCTATTTATATATTGTACTGTTAACAAATTCTATTGCTATTCTTATGGGAATTTTTATCAGCTACAACTTTGCAGAAATTTGTTTTTCAGCCAAACGTCAAATTAAATAGTTATTAATTGTTTAAGAGATTGATAATCTTATGGCAAGATTAAGCAACTGAATTGTGGGCAACACTGTATTCTGCAGTATGTGACATAGTAGCCATGATTTTTCCTCTATTCTACGCGCCATAAACACCAATGTTGCCTGCTGAACAGTTGATTGAGCATAATCATAAGACAACAGTGACTTGAATCATTAATAATTTTTGTTCCTTACATTTGATCGAAAAGTGGTCTTTAACAAAGTTGTAGCTGGGAACATTTTCAACAAGCTCAGCTATCATTTTCTGAAGTAGAGTGAACTGGTGAATTTTGAGATAGATATGAACCGAAATTATAGTTTCTTCATAGTAATTCCCATATAAACTTCAAATTGTTTGTGCCAAGTCAGTTGCTCACTAAATGAGTTCAAATTTTGGGAGGCTAATCAGAGCCCAATTTGGAACCGTTCGAGCACTGTGGAGCGGAAATTTCAAATTTTGCATCATATTCTCGTTTATGTCTGGACGTGTTTGTCAAACAGAAATTGGACAGTTTGATGTTTATAAAGTACCATCAGTTAAAACTGTATTTTGAGCTTTATCTCTATACATTCTAAGGTGTTTCTTAGAAGATTATAATGTTGATGTACGCTGATTCAAAGAGTAAATGGTTTTACCATTGAGCTGTTCATAGCTAGGCGTTGTTGAACTTGTGGTACTTGCACAACATTTCATGTGAGTACCAAAGTAACCATATAATCACAAAATAACTTTTAATGTAGGTTCAGACTGAGACAATGTCACTGAGATATGGTTAGTTAGGTATTCAAATGAAATTATTACTTTAAAAAACTAATCTTGGTTGTACCTCATTTTTGTTTGCATGTAACACTGTTTGATATTACTAACCGCACCGAGCCTTCATTCCGGGTGGTGAGCGAAGAGAAAGAGAGAAGAAGATGACCATCAACCCCTTCTCGGAACGAGTGTATTGTTGATGGACCTGTTCTACGATTCATGGTTGGATTCTGTGATGATGAGTATCACAAAAAAGGTAAAATAAGTAGCACGATCTTCACGAACTGTAAGTATTATTGACAATAATCATAACAATCAACTCGTATATGCATTGAAATACATATATAAAAGGGAAGGGACGGTCCAACAGGGCAACCAATTGAAGCGATTTGGACGGGACGGCCAACTCCCTGTTGATAACATTTCGTGGATAAAGGCCGGGCTCTTCTCCCCACTCATTGGGGCATCTTTCTGTTTGGGGGCTTGTCTTTTTGACTAATTGGCTGATCAAGTTGCTGGAAGGAGATTCTTTATTGTTCCGTAGATGCGTATGGGCGACTTTGCCTACCGATCTACCCAATCCGTTTTTGGCCCTTCATACAGCGACATGTTGAGGGTAATCAGAGGTTAAAAGACCAAGACAAACAGAGAAGAGAGCCCACTGCTGTCGGACTTAGTTTCCATGCTACAATGGGTGGTAAACAACTATCATCATATATCATCACAGATTGCATTCAAGCTGTGTTTGGATTCGCTGGTAAGAGACACCAAAGACAGTTTAATTAATATCTGTTAAAAAACGAGATCCCGGAAATTTCAGAACAGTCCAGAAACTCCAGTGAACTTAAGGAAACATCAAACACATTATGGAGACATCACAAGTCCAAAGAATTTAAAGGAAACTTAATGGTTTTCAGGACAGCTCCATTTGTTTCAGGAGAATCTCAGATAGTACAGATCAATTAATTTCAAGGATATTGCTGAAGCTTTTAAAGGAGTACCGAGAAGCTCAGGGAACTTCAGAAAACTTCAGCAAAGTTCCGAGAGGTAAGTTACATGCGTTATTAGAAAATAGAGAAAACAATTTAAGAAAGTTCCGTGCTTTTTATTGGCTGGGAAGGAAGAACCATTACATTTAAAAGTATGTGACGAAGAATGGATGAGACTATTATCCAAGTACATAGGTACCCTCTTGTGTTTCGCCTACAGGAAACCCTGCCGCGGCCTTCGAAAGCACCCATTGCACAATCGTCAGCTAGAATCAGCTGTTAAATATAGATCGAAATCCGTACAGTAGTAATTTTGATAAATAAATACCCTGATGAATGTGGGCGGCTTAGTGGAATGCCTGTATAAAGAGAAAGAGAGAGAGAGAGAGAGAAGGATTAGTGATTTCCATTTAATTCCACTACCTTAACTCGACTGGAGTATTCGTACAAAACACTAAAGAAGTCTGCGCATTGTAGAAGAAATACGTGGATCTGACAAAGAATAATCAATTAAGATAGTGGAATTAAATGGAAATTACTAATCTTTCTCTCTCTATTTTTTTTCCTCTGTTCGGGACCAAACACTACTGCGACCAGTAAATTGATCTATTGTAGTATATCCCGTGTCCTTAGTTTAGTGCATGTCGTATTACTCCATCACTATTGAGAAATGATGAAGTATTCGATTTTTTTACAGTTGCCACTCTTGCATTTATCGCAAGGATCTGACTCTAATTGAAAGGTCCCGCTATGTATACCCTTCGGAGTGTTGAAACACCCTCCAAAGGCGCGCCCCTTTGTCAGTCAAAATTGGATTCCTTAGCAACAAAATTAAGGAATGACACCGATAATGACCATGCATCAGAACCCTAGTCTTAACCACTTCAAATTAGGGAACAACGAATAGAAGATTAGGAATCACATAGATGAAGACAACTAACTCATTTTTTTCCTTGTTTCAAGATCATCCTCGGTAGACAAAGCCGAGTCTTGTCACTATCAACAAGGCATAAAAAAGTAACAAGGACTAAGATGTGTTCCTTGGATTACTGAAAAATCCTGTTCCCCTAGTTAGTCAGGACTAGGAATCGGTGGTAGATCTTACATCCCGTAACGTACCACGAAAAGGTGATCTACCCACGTTATGGGGCAATATTTATATTAAATATATATCATTTGAATGATCTATTGTATGGAATTGCTATATGAAACGTTAAACACTTGCCTTTCTGATCGACCTTTAGAAAACTACTTGCAAAAATCACTTAAATACACTTATCAACTGGAAGTAAATCCGGCTTATTTTCTTAGAAAATCGTTAAAAACGCAATTGATTGACAGCAAAGTTTTTTTTTTTTTTTTTCTTTATTTTTGTGATTTTTAGCCGTAGGCTAGTTCATCACATTTGATAATCGAGGGTTAGGCTTAGGGCCTGCCTCGAAAGAAAGCGTTTCAGTCTATCATTACATAACGTACAACTGGCTCTGATTACCCACCAAAAGGGACAGACAACATTTTAAAAAACTTAATGTAAAGTGGGAGTTACATCGGGACTGTGGTGAGGAATGGATGCGCGAACAAGGTAGAGCTCCACCGTAAGAGACAGTGCCCCAGTCCGGCAGAGATACCCCGACGGCAGGAAAATAGGAAGGTGAAAGAACACGGACAGCGCAGCCCACGACGAGAGGGCTAGATTTGGTTGTATAGGTGAGCGTCCTTCAAGAATGCAATCAGCGCAGTCAACGTCGAGGGGTCGTTGCCAAGTAGCTCCCTGATGCTCTCTGGGAGTCGGTGTTGTTCGCGTAGCCTCTGAAACTCTGGGCAGACACACAGCACGTGTTCCACCGAGGCAGGGATGCTGCAGATTGGACAAACCTTGTGGAAGGGTGTCCCACCAAAATTGTGGGAAATCCTCGCATGGCCGGTCCGGAGTCTTGAAATAATCCGCTGGTCTTTGTACTTGTGGCTGTCTTGCCAAGGTCGTACGGTTTCTTTGATTTTTCTCAGGAGGGTGGTGCGTGACTGAAACCATTCCTCCTGCCAGGCTTCCATGATGATATTCGCAATCCAACGCCTGACGTCTAGGAGTGGTACGTTCCTGGTGAAGCGGGGTCCGGATGGACCAGATCCCGCCAGCCTGTCCGCTGCCTCGTTTCCAGGAAAGGACACGCGATCACGTTTTTAGTTTTCTTATTTTAATTTCTAATCATCTAATAAACATCAAATTTTTTTTCTTGATTTGTTTTCTGTCGATCTTGTTTTCCGTACTGAGTACTAATGCAACCGACCACTATGGTCAAAAACGCAAAATTTCACGACAAAAATCTATATCTCGAAAAATATTCACTCTAGGGGTTTCATGCCTTTGGAAGAGTTTGTCTACAAGATAAGATCCTCCTTTTGGTGAAGGTAGTGACTAGGGTGATCCTCGTTTTTCAAAATAAAAAAAAGTAACTTTGTATTTTTATGTTTTAGGGGAATACTTGCTTCTACAAAGTCAAAGATAATTTAATTTCAAGCTACTTTGCAGAAAACATCAAAATTATATCTTATCAACACATAATTCTATGAACGTTTTTCTAAATTCAGATAGGGTGGTTCTAAAAAACTGTTTGTTTGTCCTAACTTTTTTCTTTTTCTTTTATTCTGGGGGCCATCTTAAAAGAATTTCAGGATCATGAGAGGACACATCTTTTGAGAAGAGTTGGGGATTTATAAATGTTGTTTTACGAAAGGTATTCCTGTTTTCGTGTAAAAAAGTCAAGCTTTCCAGGACACTTTTCTCCAAAAGGAGCAAATATGAGCAAAACTGAGCAAAAAAATATGCGTATTCTGAAAGAACATGGTTCTGCCCACAAAACCTATAGAATATTATCAGTAACCTTTTGTACCCTTGATGAGAAAAAGATGATTGGAACTAGAGATAACATTGGTTAAAAAGGACCAAACACAACCTTACAGTTCAATTTAATTTTACCTAATTCAATTATAAGGCCGGTAAGCGATTAAACACGACCCATATCATGCATACATTTACGATGCCAGAGAGGCAGCTCCCACACCTGAACCCTACATATTGACCAACTTAATCAGCTTATGGACCGAGGACCAACGTCACTCAATTATGTGTTTACGCGATTTTTATTGCTTCTATTTTTGATCAAATTTAATGCGACTTGCTTCAAAAAATAAAAAAATAAAAAAAAAATAAAAAAATAAAAAATAAATCAGGTTGTACATATTAAAATTGCTGTACCCATTGGACATGGAGGCAATACCGAACGAATAAAAATCGCGTAAAACCAGAATTGAGTTTACATAGTTGAAGATGCTATTTTCAAATAACAGACTAAAGTGGTAATTATTATACGATAGATAAGGAGATGAAAGAATAGAATTGATAATTCCGTTTGTAGAGGGATGGTGAGGGGTGTCCCCCACAGCAGAATTTAATGTGTATTAATTTCACAGTACAGGCTGGACTCGATTATCCGGAGGCTCGATTATCCGGAGAAAATGGCTCGATTATCCGGAGTCATTTTTTTTTACCTATCTTGCAAATTATTTTTCATAAACCGCTTGGAAAACCGACTTTCGATCCAAGGACGAGTAACATACATCGACTCAGTCTGACAAGATCGGGAAATGACTTTATTTAAGTGTTTGTGTGTCTTGTTACAAAATCCGACGTTAAGGGGTTTTGGATTAACTTTGACCTGAAAGGAATCAAACATATCATGTGCCACAACAACATACAAAAACTGAATCCCATGATGGTTGGTCCAAACCATCAGTTGAATTGTTACACTATCATCCCTAGAGCACCGGAACTAATATTTGCAATGTTAACATTTCAAAAATATTAATGGAAAAAGGTCGAAATTGATCGAGTGCGTCAAGTTAGGAACCGCGTCAAATATGGTTCCTTCACGTGCCGTGATTTTTAACCAAGCTCAACTTTGTCTCTACGAGACTACGATTTTTCTTAAGTTGAGGGGTCCCATGGCGTGGTTGGCTACACTTTCGCTTCTCAAGCGGATGGTCCATGGGTTCAATTCCATTGATCTTCTTATCGTATTTTGATGTATTTTAATGTGCCTCATGATAAGTTATTATCCAAATCCGATTCTGGTAACTTTCTCGGGGCACCTGGAACTTGTCCGGAAGTGGCCAATATGGTCCAAGGTACTTAATTTTTTCCACCATTGATCTGGTTATCGAATTTTGATATAATCTGATGTGTCGCTTAATGGGTTTTGTTCCTTTCAAGTCAAATTTAGCCTCATGGCCCATAAACGCCGGAACTTGTTCCGGCCATATCTACAAAACCAGTGGTCCGATTCCATAATCTCTCAATAGCGTTCAATGGGACCACTTAAAACATTAAATGAGACCACATAATACCAAAAAAAAATTTTTTTTTGATGGCTTGATTATCCGGAGGGCTCGGTTATCCGGAGTGAAATTTTTTTCAAGACTCCGGATAATCGAGTCCGCCCTGTATTGTAATTTTCACAGCCTCACAGAAAGCCCGATGGTACTAAATGATTACCAAACCGATTTAAATATGTGCGTTATTAAATAATCATGTCAGAGTGACTTAATCTTCTCATTTTTTAATTAAACTGATAGCAGAAACATTTATCTCGCGTCAGAAGAGCTATTGTCATCGAAAAGCCCTATTCCTAAAACAGTTCTCTGATGATCACATTTTTCCCAAGCATCCTGCTTGATTTAAATAAATCATTAGAATACAACAAGCTCCGATCCGAACTTTCCATATCAGATGCTTTGGAACACCGTATGTATGTGTGTGTGTATGCGTGCTTTACGCTTTGAAGGGACAGGCTATCAATAATTCCAAGTGCCTAAGCTCAAAATGTAGATCAGGCGCGGAACCTTTTGAACCGAACTGCCAACAACCAACAACAGCAGGGAGAAACCCAACTCCCCGCCGTATCATGCATGTCACAAATCACAAAAGTGTTGCCCACTCATCATGCACTCGTTAAATTAATCAGCATTGGGATAAAAATAGACCTAGTATCTCCTCCGCAATCCAATGTGGTGGGTGCTGCTGTTGTAAATGCTAATTACACTCACGATCTCAGCTCGGCTGTCGGGACTCACCTAGTTGCGAATGTAATTTAATTAAAAATCCTCTCATTTGCAAGATTCAGGATCTAGGATCGGTTACGAATTTCACTGAGTGGAATTTTCCCTTGCATATAATTTATCTACATATGTAAGGGGCCATGTGCCATCGTTTCAGGTGCTCGCAGCAATCACATGGCAACTTAAGTGCAAAAGGCTGCAGCAGGTTGACGTCTGAAAATATGGCTTTGAATGGGCAATTTCCTGCCAAGATTATCAGGCACCAAGATAGCTGCTCGTACTTTTCAATGAATTTGGGCGACAATACATATCCAACAAATTGATTTATACGTTGCATGTCAAAATGAGTTTGTATCAGAATTTAAGTTAAGGTAAACAGCTTTAAATCACCGGATGTTCTGATTTTGGATGGCTTTGAAAATGTGAAGAAATAATAATACAATTTTTTTTTTCAATATGATTAAACTTAATTCCATAAATTGAATAATATCAATACAGGTACATAAGCAACGACTCTACCTTAAATTGCAACGCAAAATTTAGAACACATTAACGCAGAGGCGCGCATGGCCGGTGATAACAGAATCAAAATAAACATTCCAACCATTCATTGATAATAATTACCTACAGCAGGTGTAGTATTGGTGCAAAACTGATAATGAGTGCACTGGAAAAACGTCATTCGCATATGGAAGATTTATCAATGAATTCCACATCTTTTTTTGGTATGTACTGCGCACATTTATTCATTTGCTACCGCCAATAAATGGGGTGAAGTTCGCTAATAATCGCTTGTCGCCTGTTTGATAAGAAACAGCTTGAATGAGAATTGGCACACATATATTAGAAGAAAAAAAATCCCCTTTATCTGAAGGTGTGTCACGTCGCGTACATTATTTTTTTTATAATTTTGGTTTCATTTGGGTTATTTGATGATGTAACAAAAATCATAACCTTCTTGTAAAAAAACCCTTTTCGCTTCGTTGATTGGTACCAAAGCTGAACAATCAGCGCTTAAAATGCGCTAGAAATTGAGCGAAGAAATTCTTAAATATTTTTTTCATATGACTTGCATATGAAGCCAGGTTTTTCGAAAATTTAACCGCACTCCTACACTCCGGAAAGTTTACCTACAGCTTCTTAGGATTATGGAAGCTTTCAAGAAGTTCTTACAGAGAGGCATCGTTTTTGCCGGATGGAATTTAAGCCGGTATACATTTTTTTCTTATTTCTAGCTACCTGATATTTGGAAGTGAGAATGCTGACCGATAATGATATCTTTATTACAAAAACCATGCATCAAGGACTCTTAACTACTTCCACCAGACTCGTCTGTAATTGTGAGTTCACGTTGTACCTCTGATCCTTTAGAGCGCGCTAACCCCTGTACTTTGGCCGTTGGCAGAACATCCGCGTTGGTAATATTTCCGCTTCGTTCTCATCGTGCGTCGAGCCAAGAATGAAATGATCCAAGTGAGTATTAAGTAACCAAATTGGAAATCACTGGAATACTCTTACTGATAATTGGATACAAATATCCAATAATATAATAGAGATAGTAGTAGTATATATGTTCTCTACTACGCTAAATCAAACGAGTATAATTGAAAATTCGTTAAAAATTCAATCGAATAGCTGGAAAAACCTTTACGATTAATCGTTAATCAAATCATTCAACTTTTAGGCATCCCTAGGAAATAGTGTAATTTAATCTTTTTTGGTGGTCCTTCGCAAATGTTGAACAGCAGAATTGCAACCAGCAAATGTAACTCAAGAACCAAAAGCGGTGCGATGCTAGTTTTCATTGCTATGACGACAACTGAATTAAGGGACTAAGAAGCAGAGGGGTGAAAGTCAATTCTCTTACTCGATTCCCTCTTTCGATGACCATGGTTTCACTATCCTATTTCGCATTATTTATGCTCTGCTCTTCTATCATCCAGAACAACAGACGTATCAATGAATGTGTTTACCGTGTCGAGTTATTATAGTTACGAAACAGAAATTCGATGAAAAGAATCGATCAAAATCACTTGCAACCCTGCTTCCAAGTTTGGTTACAAGATTACAACTCTGGGGAGCTTTTTGTGTGGTCGTTGGGAGCGTGTGGTTCTGAATATGGTAATTATGGTGCAAAATGTTACGCAATTGCATCCTCTCAATTACGCACACGCCCGAAGATTGAAGGGAAATGCCACTTCAACTAGTTTCGTATACTAACGACTCTCCGATGACAGTTTTGGGTTAGCAGCAATGCTATATCGACATGTTTTGTCTAGAAACGATTCCCTGTTGACTTTGTTGGGGAAGCAGCATATGCATGTACGTAATTGGTGGATTTGTTAATTACTTCGACGCTTTTGAACAATGCTTGACATTTACCACTTTTTTAATAGTTTTTTTTTGTGGAAAATCAACAGTCAAAGTCATTTCCATCGATGCGTTGTAATATTTCTAATCAATTGGTGATAAAATTATTGAAATTGGTCCAGGGGCAACTGAGTTATTAACGTTTAAAATCTTTCGTAATTTTGTTACATGTTCCCTTTTTGGTTTTCACAAAGTGTACCCCCATATAAAAATCACAGACGTAGTCCTACGTCAAAAATGTATGAAATTAAATAGATCTGCCAAAATGAGTTTGATAGCGATTTGTTATGAAAAACTCCACCCAAAAATGGGTAAACTATGTTGAGAGTGACAAGTTGACAAATGGACAGTATTGACATGAATTCGATCGACGTTGTTCATTTGGGGCCTCGTTTAGCTCAGTTGGTAAAGGGGCAGCTACAAAGCAAGATCATGCTAGAGGTGGCTGAGTTCAATTCCCGGTCTGGTCTAAGAATTTCTCGGCTGGGCATAGAGTATGATTGTACCTGCCACACAGTTATACTAACACAAAAATGGTGCAGACATCGACAGTTCTCAATTAATAACTGTGGAAGTCCATCTAGAACACTAAGTTGAAAACACGCATTAAGCTTATATGCGATAAACAATAAACTTAAAACATGAAGAAGAAGAACAAGAAGAAAAATGGGTTTGTTCAGTCCGCATCATGCTCTCTTGCTGTGCGGATCTATTTGCTTCTTGTTGAAGGAAGTGTTACTGCTACTTAAAGCTACATCAAATTTAAACAGCACTTTTCGGTGCTCAATATGCCTGCAAATTGTCTACCATGTTTGATTCTTATTCGATCCTTGTTTGGCCCCAACCCGAGGTAATCTTGCTTGGACATCGACTAGGAAAATTTCTTTTTGATCGTTTGGATTCTTATAGTAAACGATTTGGAGCAACGTTTTACTGCTGACATGGCGCCCAAACGCAAAAGAAAAGGGCAATCTCTTGATCCCCTTCAGTTTAAATTTATTTGAGCAATCAATTTGATATGCCCACGGATTATGAGCATGATCTAAACATTCCTGGCTTAATCCCAAAAAGAAAATGTCCACCTATTGGTGTAACCACTTCCGATTTCCATGCTCTTTGCACGGAACTTTTGAACTTCGTTAAATTGAAGTTTTCACTTCAAATTGGCCGTCCGGGTGAATGCCGTGTATTGGCTGAAATCTTGGACGAATTCAAACGTCTTCTCCAGTATCTTACTGAGAAGCAGCACTTTTTTTTTACTTACGACACCAAAACTGAACGTGTGTTCAAGATTGTCATGAAAGGTCTGCCCAGTGGTGAATCCCTGGATCAGATCAAAGATGAACTGGTAAAATTACTTGGAGTTGTGCCAGTCCAAGAAATCAAAATGAAAATGAAATCTCGTCCTGTGGTGGCATTGCCATCATTGTTCATAGACGTATCAAACATCATCTTTCTTCATTTGAAACCAAAGTTTTCGAAACTTTAGGAGTTTCTGTCGAAACAAAATTTGGACAACTTACGTTTATAGCTGCCTATTTGCTATTCCAGCAGCAGCAGAAACAGCGGCAACAGAAACAGCAGCAGCAGCAATAGAAGCAGCCGCATCCGTGGGAGCTGCATCGCTTATTCGTGTTGCCGTGGCCGAGGCTGGAAACCTCGGTCCGGTCACGACAATGGCGCAGTTGGTACGATAGTGTAAGTATAGTGGAATGACTAAAGAACTGAAGAATTATTTTGAAAAAATTGCCATGACCTGATGGATGGTAGAAATAATTACCATGACCTGATGGATGGTAGATAGAATTACCATGACCTGATGGATGGTAGATAGAATTACCATGACCTGATGGATGGTAGATAGAATTACCATGACCTGATGGATGGTAGAAAGAATTACCATGACCTGATGGATGGTAGATAGTATTACCATGACCTGATGGATGGTAGATAGAATTACCATGACCTGATGGATGGTAGATTGAATTACCATGACCTGGTAATTCTGGAATGGATGGTAGATAAGAATTTCCATTACCTGATGGATGGACTGAAGAAATTTAGAAATAGTTATAATTGCCATGACTTGATGGATGGACTGAGGAGATTTTTATATAGTTAGAATTGCCATGACCTGATGGATGAAATATCTCTGAGATGGTAGATGAAAGTCCCCCGAGAGGGTGGATAAAATTCTCCCAAATGGGTGGATATAATGCCCCTCTTCCTCAATTAAGGAGAGTAGAAGAGGGGAAGAATGTAGTAGATAGAGTTAGTGTTGAAAAAATAATGAGTAGAATCAAGTGAGCGTGAAGCCAGTGTTCACTCGACTGTCGACAAAAACAGGCCACTCTCGATGTGTGCTACACGATCGTCTGTTTTCTCGGCAGCAACCATTGTGTGGTCCTCCTCATTGTTCTTCATCAGCAGTTCTTTCGGTCGATGCGTCGTCGACTTTGGAAAGCAACCGTTTCGTGATGAGTGTGTGAGTGCTGACCACGTTTTGCGTCCATTGCTGCAATGGACGCGCTCTGACCCTCGTTGGCGTACAACAATTTGCCATACAATGAAACCACTGGAAGCGGCTCCAGTTCTGATGGAGGAGGCTTTTTGGATAGCGGAAGATAAAGTGTTTTTTGTGTTGTACCTTTTGACTATAATTTTAAGATCTATTGTATAGTGACCAAGAATCCTCGGCTCTGTAAAGTTAATTCGGTTGAGCCTTATCAAATAAATTAATAAACAAAAAAAAAAGTGAGCGTGAAGCGTGATAGTTTGTATGTAAACAGAATCTCATTGGTTAGAGATTTTTGATAGGTTAGCAGGTATAAATATGAAGTACCTAAGCTCGTTGAAGTCATGCGACAGCATCGAGGAAGCCGCTCCCATATGCGCCAACTGCGGTGCCGCCCACAAGGCCACGAGTAAGGCCTGTCCGAAGCGGGCCGAATACGCCGAGATCCGGAAGAAGGCCTCGTCCAACAGCCAGCCCGGTCGCAAGAAGGTTCCAGAAAACAACGCGCAGAACTTTCCTCCGTTATCACCGGTCCAATCACGGCCAATTCCAGTGTTGCCGCCGCTCCCGCTCAACCAACAGTTGGCTGCCGCTGCAGTACCCGGTCAAGCCTCCGGGCCATCGACGGATCCCCCTGCTCCGGGATTGACCGGTACAACCGGTGAAGCTACAGACGATTCTCCGCTGTCAACGGATGAGATCGTCACACTGTTGGCCCAGGCCATCATCATCAAGCGCACCTGCGCAACAAGAACACAACAGCTCCAAGCTATCATCTCCTTCGTCGCTAATTATGGACCGTGAACCCATAAAGATCGCCAACTGGAACGCTCGCTCCGTAGGGGCGAAAAACATTGAGCTTGCAGACTTCCTCCGCAAGCACGACATCGACGTGGGCCTTCTCACCGAGACCCACCTCAAGACCGGTGACAGCTTCTGGCTGCCCGACCACAGCATTGTCCGGCTTGATCGCACCAGCTCCAGGGGGGGCGGTGTCGCGGTCATCATCAAGAAAGGCATCAAGTACTGCACCCTACCCCACTACCGCACTTCCATCATCGAGGCCGTCGGCGTTGAGGTGGAAACATCGACCGGAAACGTCCGGTTCATCGTTGTCTACTGCCCCCGGCAATGTACCGTTAGCAATGGTACAGCACAGCAGTTCAAGAACGACCTTGCCATCATAACCCATACCAATGCCCGCTTTGTAATCGGAGGGGACCTGAACGCCCGGCACGAGGCCTGGCGGAACTACCAGCAGAACCAGAACGGCCGCCTGCTATTCGACCATTCCCAGCATGGTCTCTATTCCGTCTGGTTTCCGGACGAACCAACCTTCACATCACCGACGGGCAACCCATCGACGCTGGACCTGTTCTTGGCAAACACCAGATTAGCCAAGCCGGTTGCCGTCAACGACCTGAGTTCGGACCACCAACCGGTGCTGACCGAGCTGGGCTACAACGTGGCCCCTGCACCGTGCCAGCGGAAGGACTACCATCGAGTCAACTGGGTCCAGTTTCGACGCGTGGTCGACCGCCACATCGACGACAACCCACCGCTCGACACAGTGGATGACATCGACCGGGCCCTGGAGGGTCTCCATCAAGCCATATCCGTGGCTGACGAGGAGTGCGTTCGACGAGTTCCTGTGAGGGGTAAGTTTCAAGCAATTGATTCCCACACCAAACTCTTGATTCGGCTCAGAAATGTTCGTAGACGCCAGTTTCAGCGGACTGGGGATCTGCAGCGTAAATACGAAATGGTCGATCTGAATCGGCAGATCGCTTCCAGAATGGTCTCAATCCGGAACGAGAGTTTCGGGCGGCTCGTTCAGAACCTGGACGACCGTTCCAGACCATTCTGGAAGGTTGCCAAGGTGCTGAAGTCTCACCCCAAGCCCATTCCACCACTTAGAGTCAATGACGAACGGCTTATCACCAACGAAGAGAAGGCCAATGCAATTGGGGAGCACATTGCCCAGTCGCATTTGCTTGGCTCTACAATCCCAAGTCCACTCGAGAACCAGGTTGTGCAGTGCGTCCAGACGTTAGATGCCTCCCCTTGTGCCGTCCCTCCAGAAGAACGGATTACAGAGGAACAAATTTGCTCAGCGCTGAAACACAGTACGAACATGAAGGCTCCCGGGTTTGACGGAATATTCAACCTAGAGTTGAAAAATCTCAGCGCGAGGGTGCACTCGCTGCTGGCTGCCATCCTCAACAGATGCTTGGAGCTGCACTACTTTCCAAGCATCTGGAAGGTGGCAAAAATCATCCCGATCCGCAAACCTGGGAAAGACCCTTCACTACCGTCAAGCTACAGACCGATTAGCCTGCTCTCAGCGCTGAGCAAGCTGTTCGAAAAATTGATCCTCAGCCGACTAAACAAGTTTGTGGAGGAACATGACATTCTTCTTCCGGAACAGTTCGGGTTCCGTAAGGGGCATTCCACCAATCATCAGCTAGTGCGGGTGATGAATAACATCCGGAGTAACAAAGCTGTATCCAAGTCCACAGCCATGGCCTTGTTAGACGTCGAAAAGGCGTTTGACAATGTCTGGCACGACGGACTTATATACAAGCTTTGTAACTCCAACTTTCCACCATACCTTGTGAAAATCACCCGTAACTATCTCCAGCAAAGGTCGTTCAGGGTGTCGTTGAATAGTTCCCTTTCGGGACAATTTCCGATCCCAGCAGGTGTTCCGCAAGGGAGTCTGCTGGGACCACTGCTTTACAGCATCTACACGTCGGACATCCCTCCTCTAGGAGACGGTTGCGTGTTCTTTCTGTTTGCAGATGACACCGCGATAGCCGTCAAGGGTAGGATGCCTCGTGAAATTACGAACAAGCTGCAACGATGCCTTGACACCTTTACTGATTATGCCACCACGTGGAAAATCAAAATCAACGCCTCGAAAACCCAAGCGATCATGTTCCTTCACAGACAATCATTAAAACTTAAACCGTCTCCCTCCTGTACCGTAATAATGGATGGTACAAGGGTCGAGTGGTCCACTGATGTTACTTATCTCGGGATGTTGTTCGATGAGAAGCTCCTGTTCCGCTCGCACATAGAGAAAACCCTAGTTAAGTGCTCCGCCTTGGTTAGGTGTTTGTATCCGCTCATTTGCCGCAGATCCCGCCTCTCAAGGCAAAACAAACTGGCTGTTTACAAACAGATCATAGCCCCCGCGATCTTCTATGCCGCCCCGGTGTGGGAATCGTGCGCTCAGACCCACAGGAACAAAATCCAGGTTGCACAGAATAGAGTGTTGAGGATGATCCTAGATCGTCCATTCGACACAAGAATAGCAGACCTCCATCAAGAGGCAGAAATTCCCAAAGTAGATTCCAAAATTGATGATATGACAACTAAATTTATTCAAAAATGCAATCTTTCTGAACATGCTTTAATAAGCAATTTGTACATAGTAGGTTAAGTGTATATAGTAGAGTAGGTTAGTTTTAAGCTGTAAATAGTAGTATTAAGTAGTTTTTCTTCAAATTCTAAAAACAAAACAAACCAATCCCACCAAGGTGGTCGACCGTGTACTAAGTCTAGGACTAATTCTGTAAAACAAATTTTGAATTTTGCCCATACCTAAAGATGAAGAAAGCAATTAAATCACTTAGTAAAAATTTATATGGTAATCGTCCAAGTTAAACTAAAATAAAGATCATTTAAACTAACTAAACTCGTTGAAGTCATTCTTGTAACGAATTTTGGAGGTGACGGACCACCAGCAGCAGCAAAAACAGCAGCAACAGAAACAGCAGCAGCAGAAAACAGCATCAGCAGCAGCAATAGAAGCAGCCGCTCATCAAAATCAGCTCAAAATCCATCTTTCCAGATAATACAAACATAGAGGTAACTCTAAGACTAGTAGGTCACGAAGAAACGTGCTCAACTTTTTGGCTCAGCTCTGGTACTATCTTCGGTCCCAAGCCAATCGATGCACCCCTCGAAACATAGGAAAATCCACGAACCCCCTCATCTGTCAAATTTTCATAGCAAATCAAAACAAACATAGTGTAGTACTAGAAGTGTTCGGAAAAACTCAAAAACTCAAATCTCATGCATGAGTTTATGCGCCTATGAGTTTTGCCTTGCAAAATTCAACGTCGCAAAAATCACCGATGAGTTTTCAGGTTAAAAAATTCATTGCTTTATATTTTGCCGTTATTCATTGTTATTACTATTGTTTCTGCATCAGGGGTTTGAAAACTAACACATCATGCATAGGCATGATATCAATTGACGTTTGAGTGGTTTTTATGAGTTTAAAGCTGGAATGATTTTTCGGCGTTGTGAGTGTGAGTGCGTGAATATGCATGAGAATCTCAAGCGTGAATTTTGTTTACCGCATTCGCACGCGAGTTTATTCTCGCAGGGAGGCTCAATGAATGTGATTTGAGAATGATTTTCCGAACACTGAGTACTAGAATTTTGACTAGAATGGGGTACATTAATCGATTTGCTTGGGACCAATAGGCAAGTCAAGTAGTGAGCCAATTTAAAATCGTTAGTTTCCACCGGTTGATACAAATATTTCATCTGAGCAGGAGTTTACTGTGGTTGAATCGTTCATTGCCAATGGTCTGTATCAGATGAATCAATATGCCAATGTGAATGGAAGGATCCTGGATTTGGTGTTCACTAGTGATACCGGTGGTCTCGTGCTTATGGGGTGTTTACATCTCTGCGGATTTACTAGCGCTAGTGTACTCTCCAACTAGCACGAATTTCAGTTGCCCCTGAAATGTCATGCTGATAGACGCTGATGCCCTGTTTACATTAAGCTAGTGAGCTTTTTTGCTAGCAGCTAGCTCATTAGCGCTAGTGAAATAGCATAAGTGTAAATACCCCATTATGGAACCTCCGTCATCGCTACTGCGTGTTGATCAATATCATAACCTGCTAGTGCTGGTGATAGGCGAATCCAATAGAAACCAAGCGATTGTTTCAGCCTGTGGCGCCTCAAAAGAGTGATGAGGGTGGAAATTTTCACCGTGAAGCATCGAAAGAGGAAAATATCTTCACCTTTCCGGATTGATTTATCCACCGCAGGTGCTTGGAATCATCATCCACGTGGAATATTTTGTTTGCTGTATCGGGCTTGCAGTGATCCGGCTGGTGCTTCCATATATTTTTGATGAGAAAGATTTGTATTTATAAAATTGTCTTGGCGGTTATGATCTTCCGGATTTTTAATGTGTGGTTACTTCAGCTGTAAATCAGTTCAGATTTACATAATTTTGCCAGTTGTGCTATAAAACGTACATTATTTTGAGTTTTGAAAATCGTCATTATGATGTAAACAAATGGATTGGATGACATTTCCTCTCAAAATCGGCTAGCGCACTCTACATTGATGGTGCATGAAAAGAGCCTATTGAAACTGCAAGTGAAAGGGATATTATCCGTGTAGTGGATCCATTCGACTTTGACTTCAATCGAAGTGACTTTGCTATTTTGAATTCAATGATTAGCAATGTCTGCTGGGAGAACCTTCTAGTTGATTGCAGTATTGATGAAGCCGTTTCGATCTTCTACAACAAGCTGTATGGATTCATCAGTGAAGTCGTGCATTTGAAGCAGTGGGTCGACGTCCACAGAAAAAGGCAACCTTGGTGGAACAATGAGCTCCAAAGGCTCCGTAATCGCCTACGCAGGGCAAGGAAACGTTACTTTCGGTCGAGAAATGAATAGCACAAGGCTTGCTGCGTGCTTTAGAGAGCGAATATCCAGCTACATCCATGGCACTGAAGCAAGTCTGAAACAGGACCCGAAACTGCTTTGGGCTTTTGCTGGAAAATCGGAAGCGGACCAGTGGTCTTCCTCAACATTTTCGTTACCAGGGAGAAACAGCTGAATCACCATCAGACTCTGCAAACCTGTTCTCGTCGTTCTTTCGGAGTGTGCAAAGTAATAACCGACCACCTTCGACTGAATCGTACTTGAGCAGTTTGCAACATTACGACTTGAACGTGACAACTTCTCTCTTCATGATGTTCGCTCTTAACTTGAGTTCAAATACACTTCGAAGGGAGCAGGTCCTGATCGTTTACCTCCAATCTTTATTAAACAATGTGCGGAGTCAGTTGCCTTACCTGCAAGTATGCCTTTCAATATATCGTTAGCGGAGATCATTTTTCCTAGTGAATGGAAGACTGCAGCCATCACTCCCATTCTTAAAACTGGAAGTGTTAACGATATTGAAAATAACCGTGCAATTTCCCAAAGTTTTGGAAAGTCTTATCCATTATTCGCTGTACCGTAACGTCCATCATGTGATATCAGAGAGTCAACACGGATTCGTAAGGAAGCGGTTCACAACAACCAACTTGATGTGCTACGTGAATAGTCTGGTAAAGCGTCAACAGGTCGATGCATCGATATGTTGACTTCTCCAAAGCATTCGACAAAGTTCCACACGCATTGGCTGTGGAAAAACTCAAACTTATGGGATTCCCGGAGTGGCTTACTCGGTGAATTGAATCATACTTATCTGACCGCAGTGCTTTTGTGCGCCTTGGTGGATCCTGCTCTGAAATGTTCTCTATTACTTCCGGGGTGCCTCAAGGGAGTCACTTAGCACCACTACTTTTCGTACTGTTTATGAACGATCTTTGGGTACTCATCAAATCACCGAAGTATTTGTTCGCTGATGACCTGAAATTCTTTTGTATGGTGGATTGCTGTGCTCTCCAATTGGACATCGACACTCTTCTTGAATGGTGATCATTAAACGGAATGGAAGTGAACATTCGCAAAAGTAACATTATTTCATTCATCCGATCGAGGACAACTGCAATTATCGAGTACAAGATGTTTTCTTCAAATGGGCATTTACCGATCACATAGCGGCAACAACCGCCAAAGCCTACGCGATACTTGGATTTATCAAACGCAACACGCAACAGTTCGAGGATGTCTATTGCCTTAAATCATTGTATTGTTCTCTGGTGCGAAGCATACTGGAATATGGCGTTCTAGTGTGGACACCTTATCATGTGCCACGTTTTGCTTTTGCATTGAAAAGATTCAGCGAAACTTTGTTAGATACGTTCTACGACTGTTACTCTGGAATAACCCGGTTTTTCTTCCTCCGTACGAGAGCCGCTGTGTTTTGATTGACCTTTGCACATAGGAGGATACTTCTGCAACCGCTGTTCATATTTGACATTCTGAACAACAATATTGATTGTGCTGAACTTCTTGGCAAACTTAATTTCAATGCTCCGGTTAGTCAGACACGCCAGAATGATCTTCTCCGCATTCCCCAACATCGAACACTCTACGGGCAAAATAATCCGTTTGATGTTTGTTGTCAGTGATTTAACGAGTCTCGTGACAACTACGATTTTAATGTATCTAAAAACGTTTTAAAAATAGGATTAGCTCTAGATTAAGGAATTAAGCAGTCTGTGCGTTTTTTTTAAACGAAGACGAGTAAATAAATAAATAAAAATAAATTTGCTTTCTGGACCACTGTGCACTGTGCATTGTACTGATAGATCACGATCGAAAGAGCGAAAACATTCTGCAATTTCATTCAAAGATCCGAAAAAAAAAATGTAAAATTTTCCCAGCCACGTTTCCCAGTTCCAGGAAAACCTGATAAACATTAATCAAAAACAGTTCTATGTACGAGCACCGAAGTACTAGTTTTTGTGTTCTCGCTTATTCAATTGACGGTGAAGGCGCGACAGCGCGAAACGACTAAACAAGACATTTTCCTCATCTGTTTTCGCACTACTTTTTTTTTTGTGCCTTGCTTTACTCATTCACCCGCCACCGTCATCGTTCATTCAGCCAAACCAAACGTCATTAATCACTTCGCGTTAAAATGCATTTAAGCACACCCTGCTGCTACAATAGCCTACACAGCTTGTTTTTCTAAGTAGAACAAAAGATCCAGAGGCACTCCTTGCCTGTATAGGAACAACAACAAAATGTGCAAACAAGTAAACTGCAGCAAAATTGCATCTTCTCACGCATTATTATATCGGATTCAAGTTGTTTGTCATAGTGATGACGTCAAAGTTCGGGAATGTTTATGAGTTAGGCAGCAGCACTGCGAGTTCTGATCTTGGCCCTGTCCATGATCCTTTATGTTGTTGGGCATCATTGTACGTTTTAAGCACACACTTAGAAATAACTAATTTTGCACGTGACGGAATTGAAGTTTGACATAAAACATAGAACATTAATAAAAATGACATTCAATCAAAGTGTTTTGCAGGGCTGGCAAATGACATTTTCAATGATAGATCTCACGCGATATTTACAGAGATACTTCTGTCACTATCATCGGATGAGAAAACGATGATAGAGATTTTCTTCAAACGTGACAGTGCTGTGATCATCGTGATTACTAGCTCATATATCATCATCACCTATATCAAGAAATGTTGATGTCAAAACTGCATAAGAATTATTCTCATGAGTGCTTGATCATTGGAAAATGACAAGAAAGCTAATGATCGGTCTGTTATCTCATTGTCGCATGACGGCCGTGATATTTATCAACATGAAGCTTAAGTGCGATAACTAGAGAATGTTCCGAACAGCAACTTGAAAGTTTCTAAAAACGACAATCCGCACAAGGTTTTATTGGTAACAAAATGTCATGTAGGGTTAACTACCCCATTTCCGGCCTATTAAGCACAACCCGCACTTAGTCTTTCTTAATCTAGCGCAGTTTAGCACCAAACGGAATGTTATTATTACTGACGGCTTCCAAATTTATTTACCTTTCCGTACGTACCGTAAGAGTTGATAAAGAGAAACAAATTGTTGAGATATTGTCAAAAGTCTAACTCTGCTTCTTGAGGCCAAACTCGGCCTACGGATTCTAAACTCGGCCTAACGTATTGAAACGCCATGGAAACGCCAATGAATTCACTTCGGCCTATCGGATGAAGATAAAACATTTTTGGAGGCGAACCAGCCCAAGGCTGAAAGCCTGCTTAATAAAGCTAAATAATAATAATAATAGATAAAACATGATTCGGTTGGAGCGCTTCTTTTGTTTTTGGGAATAATGCGTGCAAACTTTCATATCACGCGTTCTCATTGACTTCGTTCGGTAGCTTATTAACTAAAGTATCGTACCAAACGCATAATTGACTTGTTTACTCTGAAAGCATGGATTTATTTGAACTTTTCTGCTCGATAGGCCCAAAATGGGCGATTAGGCCGAAGTAGTTCTCTACCCTACGTAAATATCAATATTCTATCCAAACATTTAAAACACAAAATTAAAGAGCAATTTCCTGGATTCGAACCCGTTAGGCATGCGACCTACGAACGCTAACCACTGCGCCACAAGTGTGTTGGAATACCACGTGGGTAAACACCAATTTAAAATTCATCAAGCTGTTGTTTCTCGTATTCCAGTCAGTCAGCTGTCACTGAAAACTCCAACAGTAGGCGGGACAATGGCTCACTTTAATATATCTCAGATGGCGTAGCGGTTCGTTCTAAAGGCTCTTACGCAGAAGGACTGAGCTTAATTCTTCAAACAGCTCTAATACTACTTAGAATGCTTGATAAATCAATACACGTTATGTAACCGTTTGTTACAAGATTTGTAGGATTTTTAATTTGTGCATAATTTTTTAACATGAAAGTATACGTTTTTATAAATTATTTGGTGTTGGTTAGTAGGATTCTTGAAAAATTATGTATTAAAATATTGTCAATTTGTTAGTAGGGAATTGTTTAAACTATAAATTGTATAACAGTAAAGTGGGGATAGGTTACAGTACAGTGTGTGCAACTACTACAAGGAGATGCATGCGGGAAAACGGAGGATTTTTTGGATTGGGATATAGGATGGAGGGATGGAAAAGCGAAGGGGCAGAGGTCAGATAGCCAACGAACGACCCGCCATTCCTCACGTGTGAAAGGTGTTGAACAGTTAAAGTGTTTTAAATAGCCAGTAGTGAGTGGTAATATTCGAGTGTGACAATTTGCTGCACCACAGCTCAATTCAGGACCTTTTGTACTACCGTTTGGTACACACCGCCATTTTGTCCGTTGACAAGATCAACCGACGCGCACGTGATCCGGCTTAGCAGTATCTAGGGGCCGCTAGGTTTAAAAGCAAAGGAACTAGCCTTCCTCAAGCCAGACCAAAAATAATCGGCTGGAAGGAATTTGTCTCGGGAACCCTCCCTAACCGCCAAGGAGATGTACCCCTCTCGGTAGAGTCACTCCGGCCTTGCTTGGGCTCTTTCGATGTAAGTCTATGAGGGAAGACGCCTGGGAGGACCTATAGTAGTTTCACGCGTCAACGAAACCGTTTCCTCATACCACCACTCAGCCAACTTTGACCACGATCGCCACACCGAATCTGGCAGAATTCGTAGCACAGTGAGTCCAGTGGGTTGAGGTCCACGGTGTGCTACGATCCGTGAAAACTCGTCAACAATGGACTTCCAATCCGCTCATCACCAGAAGCTTGGCCATCCGGATCCCTCCTATTGGTTTTGTCAGCAGATCAACAGTCATTAGCTCGGTTGGACAATAGACGAACTGGATCTCACCTTTATTATTTGTCTGTCGCTGAATTTTCCGGATTCCAGCATTTTTAGTGCACTCTGGTTGTCTTCGTAGATAACGGGATTCTGCTGTTCTACGCCGAGATCACGTAACAAACGCTTGAGTCACAATATGTCCTGTGTGGCACAGGATTATTTCTTGCACGCCCAGCTGATGGTACCACCATTGAATTTAATCCAGTGTTGGACTTTCGCTCTTCTCTGCATTCGGCCCCATCCGCGTCCGAGAAACTGATCAGGCCTTTCTGTTCGTTGTTGCTGCTTACTCGTAACCAGTGGTCCCTGGTTCCATTCAGGTAGCAAGCTACCCGCTTGAGCTCGTCCCACTCGCTTTGTGTAGGGCAGCTCGTTTTCCTACTGACGATGAAAACCGCTGCCGATATGTCCGGAATCCACAGGGAAATCAAAGGGCATAGTCAGAAATCTATCACAGTTTCAGCTCATAGCAAAAGCTGATAATGTACTGTGTAAGTCTTCCACGTTGTCCACGTCAGTTCTATTTACTCAACATATCTCAGATATCCAGGACACCAGTAGTTTTGCTAATTTTCTAAATTATCATACAGCCACGTCATGTAAAAAATCGAGGGGGACGACACATCTTAATCTTAATTCTAGATGCTCAAAAATCTCACACTAGCGAATCAATCTTCGAAAAATCATCTTTCATTTCTCGCATCTACTTGCATCGTGCTTCATCTTTTTACAGGAAATCTACAAAATTGACATAAATCTTCCTTCTATCTACTCAGCGTGCGTGCAGCTAGCCACAGCAAAACACAATCTTTTCTGCATCATAGATAGAGTCGTCCACCTCGTAAAAAATGCTTTGGAATCAGTGATGAATTATCACTTATTCACTGAACTCCGGAGATTTGATATTATTATTAGAATTCGATTCAAATAAATAATAATAATGATTAATTCAGAAATACATTTCCGTTGAATCGGTTGTATTGCAGAACAAGAATAATTATAGATTCTTCACTATGCCACACACATCCTGTTAATATGTATTACGAGCACATCAATGGTAAACATTATAGTTAAATAACACTTATAGCGAATTCGTTTACTATCGGGGTTAACACCAGTTCCAACCCAGTGCGAAACCGAACTTTTTGTCAGTGTGAACTTCAACCTGAGATAGGTTTTCAAAAACAAACGAGCAAACTGACGTTTGTCAGAAGACAAGCAGACCCAATCTTGATACCCTATCCAGGTTGGAACTGAATAATAAACGAATTCGCTATTAAAAGTTCGCATTGATCGCATTTCTCGCGTCACTTTTCAAATAGACCAATGTAACAAATGTAAACAAATCGAATTAAGCGATACAAACTATTGCTCTTCTATCATTGTATGTGATACAAAAACATCCATCCAAATTTACTTTCATTTATTTAAAATAATCATTGATAAAAAATTGTCCAATGTACAGTTTGAAATTATGGGTATATGGGTCGGACTGCCTAACATGATTGGTGCTCATTTTCCAAAGGCGGGGCGAATCTAAAGTTAGGTACTATACTCTGAAATCTGTGAAAGGGAATCTAGTACCATGTAGACAAAACGTCCAATGTAACACTCATTGATTATTTCAGTGAAAAAAATCGTCCAATGTAACATGTCCGATGTACAATTCGACTTGTCAAGACGTCCTACGTGTTTTTTTATGTTGTAGCATGAAATTCAAAGTAAAATTGTGATTTTACCGTTTCTTCTGAATTTTCAACGTTATTATACATACTCGATTTTCTCAAAATGGTGGATATGTTACATTGGTCTATTTGAAAAGTGACGCAAGATTTTTGTTTTAATTCAAATGTATCTGAAGCATTATTGTTTTTGTTTAT
This sequence comes from Ochlerotatus camptorhynchus, assembly GCF_037179485.1. Lineage (NCBI taxonomy): Eukaryota > Metazoa > Arthropoda > Insecta > Diptera > Culicidae > Ochlerotatus > Ochlerotatus camptorhynchus. The sequence goes on from NW_027040652.1 coordinate 677,160, forward strand.
GATCTGGTATGAACGTCATGCCATATCACGAAAGCGTAGTGTGAACACCTCCACTTGATATCGATATCATCTCGCTATATTACGTGATATAGAGCGTAATGTGAACAGGGTATAACGTTATTCAGGTGACAGTATTCTGCACGTTACAGTTCATATCTGGATTTAGAAATAACTTTCATAAAGACCTGACATTAGAATCCTTCGAATGCTCTTCAGTTATGGTACCGAAAATGTCAAGTTCTTATAATTACTTGAAAATAAGGCGTAGCATTGTACAATATCTCATTGAGTCTGTAGAATCTCAAGATCTGAGCTCGTAGATGATTTGGAAAATTAAAATATTTTTAACACATCTCTGTCGTTCATAATGTGATTAACGGTCCCGGTTGTGTAGTGGTAGCGTGATTGCCTCTCACCCCAAAAGGCCTGATGGGTACAATCAACAATCAATACGAAAGTAATGATTTTAAATTGGCTCACTGCTTGACTAGCCTATTGGTCCCAAGCAAATCGATTAACGTACCCCATTCTAGTCAAAATTCTAGTACTACACAATGTTTGTTTTGATTCGCAATGAAAGTTTGACAGATAAAATGAGGGGTTATTGGATTTTCCTATGTTTCGAGGGGTGATTCGACTAGCGATGGGTGATTCGACTAGCTTCGTACTATAGAGCTGAGCCAAAAAGTTGAGCACGTTTCTTCGGGACCTACTTGTCTTTAAGTTACCTCTATGGTACAATCCCAGTCGACGCCGCCGGGACTATTTCTGAGGCATAAAATCTCTGATCACGCCTTCCTTCGGAAGGGAAGTAAAACCGTTCGTCCCCGGTCCACGAGTTGATGGGTTGATAGGTGGGGTCCAGGTGTGGGAGCTGCCTTCTTGGTGTCGGTGGCATTAGAACTCAGTACGGAAATCAAAATCGACGGAAAACAAATCAAGGAAAAAATATGTGAATAGATCCCAAGTGACTCCATGGATTCAAATAATAAGTCAGGACATCGTACAATACATTTGTGCAGCCTGTAAAACTTCAAGATCGTGACATCAGGATGATTTGGACGACTCGAGTTATTGTTTCATTGCAACCATATGCAACTCAAGGGAGCTCAACGAGGCACTACGGACAACGATAAATGATTACATTTCGCGTTTTTATCTGTATTTATGTGTTATTTTATTTTTTATTATTTTATTATTATTATTCATACATCTTCTCGTATTTATTTCTGTTACCGCGGGGACGTAATTTGTGACCAACACGAGTCCCTTTCAAATTGTCTCATTATTTATGATCAGTTCCTTATTTGACTGTGATTGTCAAAATGACGTTTCACATTCACCTTGTGTTTACGTTTCAGATCATTCATAACGGTATTTTTTGCAGATCAGCTCTTGAACTCATGGAATTATCAGATCTGGCAGTGGATACAGGAATATGTGGACGGGAAAGGCAATCCCATGGAGCGGTGCCAGTGTTCCTTCTAGTAATCTTCCTTCTGGGGAAAGTGGATCATATTGCGGGAAAATGTCATCACCACAACAGAAACCCGACAGACTACGATCGGTTGGGTGCAGTACTGCAGCCGGCATGGATTGGTGGCCAAACACGATGCTCGGGTAAAGTTTCGGCAAATCTTCGATCAGGCTTTCCGGAATCGTAACAAGCGAGAGGATGATCGTTGCCACGGGATCCTCTAAATATGGCAGGGTCAACCGTTTAGCATCGTAATTGCACGAAATTTTGCTGGAATTGAACTGAAGAGCAATTGAACTTCTCATGAGAGGTTTCTGCATCAGCATCTGGTACCAGTCTCGGGTGTACTCCTACTTGACAGCCGGGCCTTGGCGGTAAGTTTGGGTTCCCACTGTCTAGCAGGAACTCACTTCATTGTAACGGAACTGGAGTACGGCGAAGGCATTTATTACACTGAAGATGGTGTCAATGTAATCAAAACCGGTGTTGTATGTCTTCTTGATGGCCAGATCGATGTGTTTCTTTTCCAATACCGGTACTTCCAGGTTGTGGCCCTGCAGGCGGATGGTGATGTTGTGGATCCATCGCCTGCGGTTGGCTTCCTCTGTGAGGACGGTGTTCTAATGGGAAAGGTAGTCAATCGGAACAGTTCCAAGGATCGTGGCTCATAGCTTTGTTTGGATTTGATTTTGTTTTGAAAACTAAAGAAACGTGTAAACGTCATTGACTCTCCTGAGGGGGCAGTATAAACGCAAAAAAAAAACAAATGTACCAGCGCTGCCATTTATACAGATTTATCTGTATTATACAGATTTTTTAATCTTAATACAGACCCGATACAGAATACAGATTTATCACAGATTTTTAAATTACAATACAGATTTATACAGATTTTTATAAAATGGTTGAGAAAAAAAAATCAAAAATTATAAAAACAAAATAACTTGCTCGATTTTATCAGCGTACCGTACCCCCTTCTCTCCAAAATTAATTGTTGTGCTAAAAACCATATTTTTTGCAGTGGGATCTGCTCGAGGCGTTGCTGTTTCTTTTATGCTTCTCTCACTCCCTCCAACGGAAAACGCAGTCACGCCCGTCACGGTAGTATATTAAAAATATCAAATAGTAATGAACTCGTGCACTTTTTTGCATTTAAAACTGCTTATCAGGAAGATAATGAATAGAAACTAAAATCTCCATACATCCAAGAGTGATATGAAGCCGTTTTCATATCACTCTTATAAATAAGTACGGACGATATCACAAATGGCGCAATTATATCCCGTATGGTTAGTACGATAGCCCGAATAGGAGGTTAAGCACTTTTTATGGTTATTTTGTATGCACTGTATTTGTAAAACAACAAAAAAATCGTCAATACAGAAAATACAGATTTTTTAGTAGAGTGGATACAGATTTTTTATAAAACCACCTGGCAGCTCTGAAATGTACCGACAACTGCACCGATGGATTTGAGCTCAGGCACTGATGGAAATTTGACAGGAGAGCGGGGCAATGTTCACGAATAATGAACATTTAGTGCTTATAATTTATGAAACAGTCTATAATTAAACTAATTAGGAACTGACAACCAGTCAGACCTAGAATCAATCCAATAAAAGTTTCTGATAAGAAAAAAAAAACCTATAAACAACCTGTTGTATCTGCCTTGACGAACACATGTCTTGTGTATTTCCTGGAGTTCCCTTATCATCCTTTAATTCTCCATCTCTTCCTACTACCTACTGTTACACCACCACGTAGAAAGGTAACCCAGTTAGTACGTCAAGATCTAAATCACTTGATAAGCGAAAACATCAGCAACTTTTAGCAAAAGTGCCGGTTCTCGGTACCTGTAGAATGTATCGTACAAGAGCTTTATCTTTCCGAACTGCATGTTCTGAGAAGTTTGTTTCGCGCTGATAAGGCCAAATATTCAACCGATATGTTGCAAATTTCGGATTGCTTGAGCTTATGCTGCAACATTTAAAATTGAAAAAAAAATGTGAACAAACATTGAGTTTCAACTCAGTGCAGTTCGAGAGAAAGGTATGAAAAGATTTCGAATGAAATATTTTCCTACAGTCTCAAATTTGAAACTGCCTGAAATGTGAATCAGAACGGTAGATCAACACGATAGATCAGGCATAACATTTGATAACGGCACAAAAGCATTTGTAAACAAACTTTCTAAGGCCCTTTACACGTGAACCAAAGTACGCCCACGCAAACCAACAACATCATCGGACAGGAGCAACTATCTCCTTTGCGAAAGTGGTATTGGTTTGCGTGAGCGTACGTTAGGTCGCGTGTAAAGGGCCTTAGAATGTTTGTTTACAAATTCTTTTGTGCCGTTATCAAATGTTATGCCTGAGATATGAAACATTGTTTCCCGTTAGGAGAGGTAAAGAATAAAAAAACAAATGTGCGTGTACAGAACCTTATCGCTGTACTGAATGGTCAAATCAAACAACTCAAAACCAAGTTTAAATGAAATAAAATAAATAGCTTAACACTCATAACACACTTGGAAAATTTTGACCAAACACCAGCAACATTATGAGGACTGTTGTAAATAAATTCATCAAAAAGAATAAAAAACTAAATCCGGCTTGACGATAAGACTCTAACTAAATTTTGAGCCATCTTAGTTTCCTATATCTACCCCAAGTAGCACACTAGCCCGCTCTAATTGCGTTTTATTTCCTATATAAGCTAATATACGGCTGATATAAAGTTTGAAAGCCCTGTTATATTGTCAAATGGACGACTAGAGTGCTATTAGTGTTACTTGGATAGGTTTGTACTCTTTTGTGTAATTCTGTAATTGCCAAATAGGTGATTCCATCTGAGCGTGTGCTCCGCAGACATTGTGCAAAACAATGTTATTGTCATTTGATAGAGAGGAACGTCTGGCCCCCATAACCGATTCAATAAAGGTGTAGCCTATAAATGTCACGCTGTAGGTGGCGGAATCGATCTTGGGTCCGAAAAAATAAATTTACTTATCAGAGCTTGTCAGTAAAAGGCACATACATGTCATACCAATCAGTAAAATACACATACATGCCATGTCTTCTGCTGTCAGAAGAACTCGTCTCCACTTTATCCGATCCATGGCTACTGCTGTCATGTGTCGTATGATGGGTTTTGACCCTTGAAAGGAACTGGAAACTTTCCAACATGTTCGGATGAGTCTAAAGTGATCCTGTTGGGCTCTTGATATAACCATGATTGCCCTTCTTTTTTAATTCTCATGTGATTTTAAGCGCTGCATTGATGGGTTTTGGTCCAAGCCCCTGGGTTTTGGTCCAAGCCACTTCCCCTGGGGTACACGGAACGTGTCCGGATGTGGCCAATTTTGTCCTTTGACGCTCAATATGACCACTAATTGCATTTGTGCTCTGATCGAAAGTCGGTTTTGCAAGTGGAATGTGCACCCTTCTTTATAAGAAGGGTTCAAATAACAATGTACATGTTTGGAAAGTTCAACACAATGTTGAGAACCGGTGTAAAGTTCCAGTTCGGAAGTAAATGCCAGCTACAAAAATAAAAAAGATAAGGTTTCGTGTGCGTATTATGTAAGGACTTAAGAATGCTTTTTATATGTTACGTTCACTAGCTACACGGCTGATATCGTTGAAGATATACCAAAATAGCCTGCCAAAAGTTCAAGATAAATTATTGTTATTGCGTAATTGATTGTGTTCAAATAGATATAGGGGAAATGGCTCAAATGTCGGCCTATGGATCTAATATTGGGCCCATCGCTAAAAATCTGCTATTTATCAATTTTATCTAGATGAACGCGTCATTGGGACGGTACTAATGGATATTTTTGGTCGCTATTGAAAATTTAGTCGTTTGCTGAATTTAGGTATGGGCCCAAATTAGGAGCATTTAGGCCGACATTACCTACATTTCCCCTACTAGTAAATCAAAACATGACAAAGCAAAAACATTGATCGCTTAATTAACTACAGAACAGGGTTTTAAAGGGGCACAACAAAATCTGCGCACTTATGCTGACGAAATGACCGAATTTACCAAAGAGCATAAGAAGAACTTGACAGTGGGTCCATTCTGAAAACCTGAATTTTTCTACCAATGCTGAGATCTAACCCTTCTTTCGAATTTAAATTCCATTAAAAATGCTCGAATCCACGTTCAGGAATAAAAGTTAGACAATTTCTGGATGATTTCAGTAAGGGAGAGCAGCCCATAATGCGTCCCTGGGGTAAAATGCCCACTTATAGAAAAACAACGATTACTTTTCATCAGATGCATTTTCCGGGTAACGGATTGTGTTTGTTTTCAACTGGAGGTTTCACAAATAATTCCTGATCATAAAATAACTGATACTGATAAAAAATGCAATTATAATCGAAGACAACATATCAAGGAAACTGGCAACTCTTCCATTTTCTCATACGACTGCACAGTGGGGCAGCGAAGCCATTCGCGTGGCCAAAACCTTTGGTTTGCTTTCTACAGCTGCTCAATATTAAAAGCGCCATCTTTCGAAAGTTTCATATTAGTTCATTTCTACGCCACATAGATGGCGCTCAAATCTATTTTTTGAACGGAGCATCCTAGCCGAATGTTTTTTTCCGACAAAGTTGTGTTATTTGAAGTGTTAAAAAATGTTGTCGAAGACATCGAAACTCCATGACTCACATTAAGCGAGATATCGGGCAATTAGGAAAACTAACCTCTAAAATTGCGTTTTTTCCTCTTTTTTTTCACCTACCGTATGCGTGTTTATATTTGCACTATTGAGCAATGTCAAAATTAAAAATATCGTTTTCGAGTTTTTTTTATTTATTCAAAGGGGAGATGTTTCTCAGAGTCTTAAACTATGTTAATCATCGATCGAGTTTCCACTTGCTGCAATTACGGCCTCCACACGCTTCCGGAATGCACGGCAGGGTCTAATAATGTAGTCTGGATCCATTTCTCTCCAGGTACGGGTCAATGTTTTTCTGAGGCTGGCTGTACTCGGGTGGCGTTTATAACAGGCCTTGGCCTTCATGACGCGCCATATTGAGTAATCCACCGGTTTAAGATCGGGGCTGGATGGCGGCCACATATCCTTCGCCCAGAACAGAAGATGTTCCTGCAACCAATTCTGAGTGCGGTTCGAGGTGTGGCACGGAGCCCCATCTTTGAAATACAACATTTGGCTTCGGACCGTACTGTTCTTTGATCCACGGAAGAACATACTTACTTAAAAACCCGATGTAGACCTCCGTGTTAAACTTGTCGCCTTCTGGAATGAACACCGGGACCATTTTTTTGCCATCGGAAGCCACCAATCCAAACACCATAACGCTAGCAGGATGCTTGGTCAGATACACGTTATTGTGCTCGTCGGCCACGTCTTTTACCGGAAGAGAACTAATATACCGGTCGGTTCTGGAATTTGATACGGGATCGACGGTAAACATGCTCTCGTCGGTGAACAGGATTACCGGATTTTTTCGCTTAAGGAAGTTCAAGATTTTCTTGCATCGTTCGGCTCGTAGCTCCCGGATGCGGTTGGTAATCATGTGAATTTTTTTCCGTGCCTTCGACTTCGCCCCGCAATCTTCTTTTACGATCTAGTCACTAATCCCGTGCTCCTTTGCCATTTTCCTTATTGAACGCACTGGATTCACCCGAATCTTCCTTTTGATAGCAGCGATAACCCTCGGAACCCGAACTGACCTCGGACGACCTGTGGCCACCTTCACGGGTAGTTGTCCTTTCTTTTCTCGGTCTAAAACCCTTTTGACGGTCCACCGGGATACTCCCACGGCGATTGAAATGTCTTTTTGCGACATTTGCGCGTGGGACAAATCACGAATACGCTGCCACTTCGTCATGGTACAACTGTCAAACTAAGTAAATCATTTTCTTTTATACACATCCTACTACGGTATGAGCTATAGGTTACGTGCATGCAAAGAAAACCAAGGCATTGTATGCACAGGTGAAACGGGAACCTTATTTGTACGATGGTGCAAACATTATAACGCATACGGTATATACGTCAAATGTATTAGTTTTATACTCTGCTAATTATCAAAGTGATTTGACTCATCCAATACCCATATTTAATATATCATGCTTTATTATAAAGTTATTTACATAATTGGCTCAAAAATGGGATGCATGAAAATGTCAATAACTCAAAATATAGCACAACGTAGCACTCAATTTTTTTACAGTAATTAGTGTTGGGTAAAATAATGACCACAGTTCAACAGGCAACTGCAGGCATTTTCGTATAAAATCATTTAAATATTGCATATGTTGAATTCTTTCAAATTTGTTGAAATTTTGCTATAGGTGATAGATTGTTTGATAAGCTTGAAGACATGAGTTAAACCATTTTGAAAATTATCAGAGTATAAAACTTATACATTTGACGCATATAGGAGAAAAAGGGGAAAAACTCAATTTTAGAGGTTAGTTTTCCTAATTTCCCGATATTTCGCTTAATGTGAGTCATAGAGTTTCGATGTCTTCGACTACATTTCTCAACACTTCGAATTATACAACTTTGCCGGAAAAAAAAACATTCAGCTAGGATGCTCCGTTCACGAGCGTTCATCTTTCCACGTAGGAACCATCCAGCTTCTGGACAGTTATAGTACCGCAATTCTGTCACAAATCAATGGCCTGTTGAATGGAAACAACCGCACCCTGGATATCTGCTTTGTGAGTGCTCGTGATACAGCTCCTTTCCTCTCCACGGCACCCGAACCTTTAGTCAAGGAAGTGCATCATCACCCTGCTTTAGTTATCGTGATCGAAAATATTTTTTTTTTTTCCTTTGGTTTGTTTTTTCCGTCGATCTTGTTTTTCGTGCTGAGCACCAATGCGACGTACCAGGAAGGCAGCTCCCACACCTGGACCCAACCTATCGACCCATCAACTCATGAACCGGGGACCAACGGCTTTACTTCCCATCCGAAGGAAGGCCGTTATGCCTCAGAACATCCCTGTTTTCATCCAAATTTGCTAGTGTGTTTGAAGACGAGCAAATGTCCGCTAATATCATTACTTCCACGGCCAGTAATGTTCCTTTGGTCAACCAAGCGCTCAGCATGGTCGAAGATACGATTTCTAGAGCAGCATCTAAACTTAAGACTTCAGCTAAGGCTGGATTATTCTTAAAAAGAACATCACTTGTCTTTTAAATCCACTGCGCCGCATATTTCGGCTCTCTCTTTCCAGCGGCATCTTTCCGTCTTGCTGGAAGACTGCGGATATGTTTCCTGTTCATAAAAAGGGAAGCAAACGCGACGTAAACAACTACCGGGGAATCACGTCGCTGAGTGCTGTATCAAAACTTTTTGAATTGGTTGTCATAGAGTCCCTAAATGCGCATTGCAAGCAATATCAAAGTACAGATCAACTCCAGAACAGATCCACAACTACAAACCTGCTGTGCCTAACGTCTTACATCACAGACAGTTTGATTGCTCGGACCCAAACGGACGTTATCTACACAGATCTTACGGCAGCCTTCGATAAGCTGAACCACGACATTGCGATCGCTAAGCTTGATAGGCTAGGGATCGGTGGAAATCTTTTGAGATGGTTTCGTTCATACCTCACGGAGCGCCAATTGACCGTAACTTTGGGTACTTGTCGCTCAGCAAGCTTTTGCGCAAAGTTCGGTATACCTCAGGGTAGCCATCTGAGACCATTGGTATTTCTCCTTTACTCCGACAACGGTCACCATATTATCACAGATTATCGTTTGCAGACGATCTGAAAGTTTTACTGCGCATCCGCTCACTCGCTGACTACCGTTCTCTCCAAAATCAGACTAACATCTTTGCTGACTGGTGTAGTCTAAACCGACTGGTGGTCAACCCAGCTAAGTGTACAATTATTACTTTCTCACGCAAGAAACAACCGATTATTTTCAACTACAAACTACTAGGCACGACTATCGTACGGGTGCATTGCGTGAAAGACTTAGGCGTTTTTCTTGACTCAAAGCTAACATACTCACACCATATATCGTATGTCGTGGACAAAGCATCCAGAACGATTACTAAGAACTTCACAGACATTTACTGCTTGAAATCGCTCTCTCGTACGATCTATACTGCTCTGCAATACTGCTGGAATACTGTTCTGCAGTCTGGAGCCCGAACTACAATAATGGAGCCGAGCGAATTGAATCTGTGCAACGACGACGTTTTCTTCGCTTCGCACTCCGTAAGCTGCCTTGGAGATACTCACTTCGTCTTCCAAGCTACGAGAATCGCTGCCAATTGATCAATGTCGAGCCCTTACATATCCGAAGAGATGTTTTCAGAGCCTTAACCGTCGCCGATACTCTGCAAGGAAGAATCGACTGCGAAGCAATTCTACAACAAGTGAACATTAATGTTCAACCTCGATCACTACGCAACAGTCTTATGCTGAGACTTCCACTTCTTCGAACTAATTATAGCTTAGGGAGCGCTATTTACACTCTAAGAATATTTTACAGATTTCTGTAAAATTTTACCGAAATCTCAACAGCTGAACGTTCGGTAAACAATTTTACTGTTTTCCTGTAATTATTTACAGATCTCTGTGAAAAATTCACAGATATTTGTGAAAAATTACAGGAAATCTGCGAAACTGTTTACCGAACGTTCAGCTGTTGAGATTTCGGTAAAATTTTACAGATTTCTGTAAAAATTTCTAAGTTTGTACGGCTTGCAGCGAGTCTTCAACCGAGTAGCGTCGATGTTCGATTTCCACTTGACACGGAATATGCTTCACGGAAGATTCTCTGCCTTTTTGCTGACCGAAGGCGCTTGATGCCCAACAATGAGGTGTAAAATTTAAGACTTATAAATTATTAGTAACTTGACAATGCTTTCCTTGTTGTTTTCGTTTGTAACTTAGTAACTGTAGTATTTGTAGTTTGTATAATCTGTACTTTTTTTTACAACACATCATTGGGACTATTTCTAGTCTGTTGATGCAAACATAACAAATAAACGATAGACTCGAGCGTCACCTATGTGGCGTAAAAATGAACTAATATGAAACTTTTGAAAGATGGCGCTTTTAATATTGAGCAACTTTGTAGTGCATTGTATCGCTGTAAAAAACACGCGAATGGCTTCGCTGCCCCACTGTGGACCGCTGTGAGACCGACACAATCGTGCCATCTGTTGCTCAAATGCTTCGAACGATTTGATACAAAGATTACAACCTCAGAAGAAAGGTTTGTGTATTTGCTCATTTTTCTATGCAGTACTTCCACCTTCGCTCGAGCGCAGCACTACTGTATCTGTCGCTTGAATTCGATTTTATGCAAAACATGACTCTATTGTTAAAATCATCGACTACAAATTAAGCTTTTTAGCGGCGCCGGTGGTGTAGTGGTAAGCGTGATTGCCTCTCACCCCAGCAGGCCTGGGTTCAATCTCAGTCAGCGCCGCCGGGATTTTCTGAGGCATAACATCTCTGATCACGGGGAAGTAAAGCCGTTTGCCCCCGGTTCATGAGTTGATGGGTGACTCGTGTGTCTTGCCCCAATGTTGTGGTGCATATTGCACCATGAATCAGGCGTTTTACACCGCTGTCATTTTGGAATCGATTTAAAAAATACCTTGAAAATCATGAAAAATTATCGTTTTGTAGTTTGAAATCACTCGATCTTCGTAGAAAACATGGTAAAGAACCATACACCATTACTTACTCCTTGATTTTATCTGCCATACGCCAACAATTAACGATTTTGCTTAAGCGGTGCGTTTTCCACCATCCTACGCTATGTGTCACATGATGGATTTTAGCTAAAGCCACATTCTTACCAAAATGGTGCTCGGAGTCACATTGATATCAGCACAGTGTTGATGTGATGTGATGTGATGAGAAACCACCAGGACTTGCCATGACGTACGGTTCCTCATAATAGCAAGATCACACAGTTCAACCCAATAATTGTCACAATTCCGTTGTATGAAGGGCCAAAACGGATGTGTTGAACTTGATTGTCATCGGCAAATCGCTGTATAAAGGGTCAAAAACGAATGGAAAGATTGATAGGCAAAGTCGCCTATATATTTTCTTGGGACAGTTAAGAATCTCCTTCCAACAGCTTGATCAACCAATTGGTCAAAAAACGAGCCATCCAACAGGAAGATGCCCCAATGAATGGGGAGAAGAGCCCACCGTTTATCCACGAAATGTTAGCAACAGGGAGTTGGCATTCCCACTCTCCCCATCCAATTCGATTCAATTAGGTCAAGATGCAAAGGCGAAAGATAAGAGAAAGGAGAGTCAAAGGTGTTGACATGCAGATGGATTTTTTAGCCCAATTCTTCGCGCCAAGTTGCCTGCTGAGTTTTTGATGGAGCATGTCCGAAAAACATCATCTTCCTCATTAATAACTATCCTGATGTTCAAATAAAACGTGGGCTTGAGCAGAATTTCAGCTGAAAAAAAAAATCACATTAGCGCAAATAGCAAGCTTACGCGAAGATCATTATGGCGAAAACATATGAATATCTTAATGAGGTATGATACCTCAGTTATGCTAAAATCATACCTGAATTTGGTATTCATAAGCTATATTTCCCTGCTCAGGTAGAACGGTGAGAACAAAATGATCACTATTCCCATAAAAACTTCAAAGGGCCAGTACAGTATGAGATCACAACCAAATGAGCTCAAATTTTAGGTGAACAGTCAAGACCTGATTTCGAATCGATTGAGCTTGGTGTAGCAAAATCAATATTTTAACCACCCTAATCGGTTGTGTATATGAAAATGGATAGTGTGTTGCATACTAAAAAATATGTTGATGTAAACTTAGCGAAGATTAAACCACTGATGAGGCGAAGATTTAAAAAGGAAATCGTAGATTAGCAAAACTTGGCCTGTTAAAAATAATGGATTTGGTCAAAAAAAAAAACACTAAGTTAAAAATTAAACATCAATAAGAAAAGATATGAAGATCAAGACCAAGACCAAGCTTTTTAGACCATCCTATAGCCACAGATGCTTTACACGCAAGCTAAGCTTTTCCCCCAGTTTTGGCGATAAAGTTTTGCTCTCTGCTTGCCAATGCCCGAAGCTTTCATTTTATAGCGCATAAAGTCGACCGTCAGAGCTTTCAAGCACCGGCAAACCGTTCTATCAGCTGCTCGACTGAATTGTGTGCTTGCAGACTTGTTGTTTAATAGGTAAGTTGATTTCTCATTTCATTACATTATCCGCGCGCGGTCACTGCTGCAGTCACGTGGCCCTAATGACCTAATCATAAAAGAATTAATTATCCGCGGGGACAAGGTCCTCCGTACGTGCCTACTAGGGCACGGTTGTAGCGTGATTAAAAAGCATTTCATTCACACTGGTTCCGTTGGGGTGCCGTTTAGCTCTATTGGAAGTTGTTGTGATGGTTCTTGCCAACGTTACCAACGACAACCAGCGATGTCAACAAACATGTCTAAATGTTTACGTTTATTTTATTCAAAGGGGAAGGGAATTGTGTCGATGCAAGGGGTTGAGGAAGAATCGAATCAGTGACTGCTACGTTCTAATGTATTGTTTAATGTAGGAGCGTTTTTGAAAATATGGCGCAAAATCATTCGCAAAAGCCTCGAAAGCAATCTAGAAAACATTTTTCAAACCGAACACATAATTTATTTTGAAAGTTGTTTGAATGTTTAACAAGTATATCTTATCCTCAAGCATGACTGCCTTGTAGACAAACTATCGCATTATCTACTTCAAAAGATTTTTTTTTACCCTCAAAAATATAGCTTCGTTCGCGGTACTTCGTTATATGGAGCCCGTAATCATAATTTATAGCTGATTGACTGGTTTTCTCGGGGTAATGATGAAACTTCAACACCTTCAACATTTGTATTGCATGAGCTAGATGGCTAGGTAACTTTTTTTCAAAAAGTCAATATATAGCCAGTTTTTTACCACCAATGTTTAGAGTAAAGAATTCGACTTTAAAAACTCACTTAAATTCATAGCTTGATTTGGTAACATGCCGCTAACAACTCAATTTCATTACTTCATTATGATGGCTACCAAGCCTTTGGGGAATTTTCCTTATTAGAGAGTTGTATCGATTTGTCTCCTTTACTTTACTTAAATCTTTGGTTATTATTAGTAAATTATACCATAGACAGACCTACAAATCAGTACTGTTGTACTCCTTTAATCGAGTACCTCAAAAGGAACAATTTGAGGTACTAACTTTAAGAAGTACAACCATAGAGGTAACTCTAAGATCAGAAGGTCTCGAAGAAACGTGCTCAACTTTTTGGCTCAGCTCTGGTACTATCTTCGGTCCCAAGCTAATCGATTCACCCCTCGAAACATAGGAAAATCCACTAACCCCTCATTTGATCTGTCAAACTTTCATAGAGCTTGAGCTTGAGCTTGATTGACCGCCCACGGTTGCTACTCTGTTATTGAGAGATCAGCTGTAATTACACAGAGAACCAATAGACGATGCTTGGGACTAGCAATCATCCTCAATGTGTAAAAACTGGTGATCTTAAATTAGGCAATACCAGCGCCGGCCGCGCCCGAACACAGGTCAAGAAAGGAATGGGAAGGATTGTGTTGACATGACACTCGCTTTGATGGAAACCGAGAACACCTCTGCACTTCCACGAGGAATCACTGGGATGTTGGATAAGAGGGTTGGGTTTGCAGCAGGGTACGTTTTGGTAAACGATAAGCTGAATTGATGTCCTAACGATCATATAACGCGAAGGAGCTTGGGACTAAACCCACGGTCTTCTGCTCAGTAAGCAAAAACGTTTGCCACTAGGCAGACGAGCACCTTTTTAATCACCGAGTTGCTGTTATTACCATGTAGTCATATTAACAAATAAAACGATTGACGAATCTTGAATGTGGATGGGCCTGAGATTAGACTCATGATGTTCTGCTCAGTAAGCAAAAACGGTTGCTCTAAGGCCACCGAGCCCCTCATATCACATAATACCGTTGCTCAAATTTTTGTATCCATTCAAACCCGGAACCAACGACAACAACGAGTTTCGCAAAATACACGATACACAAGCGATTTTACCATAAATCTCTTTGATATGTAAGGACCTGGGACCGCGTTTTTCTGCTCAGTAAGCAGGCCACTGTAACCGACGATCTTTCAAATCCGAAAACGAAAAACTACGAAAAAGTACTTAGGCCTTCATTAAGTTCCACTTTCACGCGACGTTCAATGTTTCAATTTGCTCTTAACGTATTGTTCAGGCTATAAATAGGCTCTTTTCAAAACTGGTTCCAAACGACATAGGCATAAGCAACGATGGATTGTTGAACTTTGCTGGCTGGTGTACTGCTGCTGAAAAAAGATAAGTCTATTATTTTGGTAAGTGATCGTTTGGATTTGGGTCACCCCTCGTTGTGTTTAGGTTAGTATAAATAAATAATACTATTTAGTCATATAAATCACCACAGCTCATTATCTTCAGCGTTATCGGTTTTTGTTTCTGGATCTTTAGTTGCCTCTGTGATATACTTACTTGCGGCATACTATTTTGGGAGTGTATATGAGCGTGTACCATGTACGGTAGCTCATCTCTCATCGTGATGGTGGGACATAGTAGACAAATTAGAGAGAAATAAGGAGGTATTAGTATTAGTTATATGTAAACAAACAAAACAAAAGAAGAGAAGAGGAAAGAAGAGCAGACAAATAAAAAAGGGATGAAGTAGATAACAAATAAAAGAAACGTAGGCAGATTATTAGAAAAGGCATTATCCGAGACTCGGCAATCAAATGTCACTCCCGCCGAGATCTCAGCGAAACCCCCTCCCCGCCGAGACCCGCACAGCCGAGCTCGGTAGAAAAAACTAAGTGTGTAGATAGATTAGTAGGAAAATAAATAAAACTACTTTATGACTTAAAGTGCAATGAATGAGCGTTAGTTTCGGGATCATTTCAGTGTTAGAATTATGTTAGTTTTGATCCGTAATCAGCCCTGCTGACCCCTCCAACATTAGTTGCAGGCAGTGGTTATTAGATAATGCGGCACTGTAACTACTACTATTTTAGAGGTATGATTCGTCAAGTTTATACAACTCAATGTTTCAATTGAGCCAAACTATCTATATTACAATTACAAAAGCAAGCCTAAACTTACAATTATATGCAAATGCAAAATGAAACTTGACAAATCATCGTCAATCCCCTTATTACAGGGCAGGGCCTGACGATTTGAATCTAATTTAATTTTGATCAGTAAACGGGCACCATATGGTACATTTTCTCACCATGAACCTATCATTTCCAGCCTATCTGAACTATTTAATAAATGGAAGCTATAACATGGGTTACGCTCCCCCTAAGCGGGCGCTCCGCATCCTGTCTCTGTCTTATCTCAAATACAAAATGCCAATGGTATGAATGTATCTATATATATTGGTCAGGCTTCAGAATCGTCCAGTGGGCAGTGCACTCTACACTCCAAGTTACCTTTTATTCAAATTTACCGCAAATTTGATATTTTACCCATTGAGTGTTGATTAGTCACAATGAAACATTGTGACAGAAGTTGAGGTTACTAGTGTATTAAATAATCTAGGTCCTATTTAGGATTATATCTGAAAAATCCAAATCTGGCCAACACCCACCCTAAACCTAAACCTGTTCTAATCCACCTGAAATGACTAACGTATGGAAGACTTTGACTACCCAGCCATGCAATAGTCTCATTCCGTGCTTTATGGCAACTTGATGATTCTATTGCGCTCATCTTCTTGCACCACCCAGGGGAGACTTGGTCCTGTACCCAATGATTAACTTATCTCCTTTCCACTCAGCTACTCGCAATTTCTTGTGATATAGTGGGCGGAATATTATTATATGAGAAAATTCAATGCAGACGTCTTTCCAAATTTGGCAGATCGACAGGTAATCGGTGAGTTACCACGATAGTTGCTATTCAACAACTCGACAACGTCCCATCGTCAACGCCTGCTATGAGAATTTCCCATTGCAGACGCCAACGAAATGACGTCATCGAGCTATCGATCAACTACCCTGGTTATCGCCTGGTACCTTATAGCACGATGCTAGGAGGCGAACCGGAAGAATCGATGAGCTACCTCCCCCTTGATCTGTCAAACTTTCATAGAGAATCAAAACAAACATTGCGTAGTGCTCGAATTGCGACTAGAATGGGATACGTAAATCGTTTGCTTGGGACCAATAGGCTAGTCAAGTAGTGAGCCAATTTAAAATCGTTAGGTTCGTATTGATTGTTGGTACAACAGTGTACTTTGTATGTCTGTATAAGGTCTAAGGTTCCGGTTCCACAAGTTGTAGTTTAATTTTCATATCTGTGATCTTGACATTTTCACCTAGGGGATGAGTATTTAAGGGGATTAGATTATGATAAGTCTTAGTGGGAATGACACTGATGAAACCTGCACATTGTAGTCGAAATACGTATCGGTCATGGATACCAAAGTTATTTACGTGAATTTAAATAAAAATAAACTTTTTTCGCTGTTTTATTTAGGAATCCCGCTATCAACCCAATTTCATTAATTCAAAAAATGTGTGTTAGAAATATAAAAAAAAAAACAGTGTATAAAGTCTGCCAAGCAGAATTGCGATCAAATGTCCAATTGAAGTTGTCGAAATCACTAATATTTCGATTATTTTTTTCAATTCCATAATATAGACAGTCAAGCCCGTTGCCTTCAAAAATTTTCCAGAGTATGAAATTTAATTTATTTTTAATCTTTCCTGTGATATCGATATTGTCATTGATCTAGATTCTGACAAAATTCTAGACTCAATATTTGAACTGTTTTAAATCGTGAAAAAAGGATCTAGGAAAATGTTCAAGCTCTCGACATATTTCCAAATGCCCAAAGTTTTGAAAATCTTGATACCCGGTAGTTTTAGTATTCATCCAAACATCAAAAAAAAAACGTCACAGAATCTTGAGTTCCTTCTTAAGTCCAAATTGTATTGTATTTTTCAAAAATTCAAATTATATTCGGAAACAAAAGTCATCCTTTAGAATAAAACAATGTACACTACCGATCATAAGTTTAAGGACACCCCCAAAAAACATGACAAATTTGTTATGTTCATATCTCTGTCATGTTACGTTCAATTTTCGTTCTCTTTAGATCATTTGAAAGGTATTGAATGGAACTTTCCTCGTTGGCAAATTGTTCAATATAATTTTCAAATTTTGTGTGCCAAAAGTACACCCAAAGTTACATAATTTTTCAAAATTTACTCTGAAGAATCGTGACTGATTTTCTCAGAATTGGGTTGGCCAAATTTTGAAATAAATGTAGTAGTAGAACATTCAAAGTGTTTTTATGTTACTTCATACGCGAAGTTAACGATTTTCAGAGTTGGTTGGAAATGCTAACATGAAGCTTTAGTGTGATGATTTATTAGCTAGAGAATGATCTTTAGAAGAGGGTAGGTGGATAGTTCCGTTAGAGTACGGCAGTATGAAAATTGAAAAGAAGTTGAAAATGAGCGAAGGGTTATTAATGCGACAGTTTTTCAAGATAGACGCACATTTTTGCCTAACCCGTACGATGTACGCGGGGACTTGAAGTATGTCTCCAAGTCCACAGGCAAAAATGTGTGTCCCTCTTTTTGCTCATAAACTGACTGCGGCTGTGGAATAGTTCTAGCGACGTTTTCATCACTACCTAAAGCCCCACGTTGCGAGAGCATTTCTAGAAATTCGATTTAAAGTATAACTCTATAATGTGAAAGACCTTAAGCTTGAACCATTGATTTTCTGCTCAGTAAGAAAAATCGGTCACCACAAGGCCAACTAGCTCCGTATATGACAAAACAACTACGACCAAGATCCTGTTCAACTTGCTGTTACTAAATTTTGATATGTGAGGTAAATACTGATATATAACAATACATAAATAAATAAATAAATGTTTGATCACACAAATTAATTTAGGGAGGATTTTTTTTTTCCTTAATTTGTTTTCCATCGACTTTGTTTTCCGTACTGAGTACCAATGCTACCGACGCCAGGGAGGCAGATCTCACACTTGGACCCTACATATTGACCCATCAGCTCATGAACCGTGGGCCAATGGCTTAACTTCCCTTGCGAAGGAAGGCGTGATCAGAGATGTTATGCTTCAGAAAATCCCAGCAGCACTGACTGGCATCGAACTCAGGCCCTTTGGAGTGAGAGGCAATCATGCTTACCACTACACCACCGCTGTTAGGGTGGAATTGTGAATGCTCGAAATTGTTTCGCCGGGTCTGCTAGTTTGGTATAGATTTACGATCAACACGTCTTTGCTAAAACTCGATTATGTTTTTTTTTTTCATATAAAGAAAAAATCATATTCACACTAACACTCTATAATGTAAAAAATCTTGATATTGAACTCATAATTTTCTCCTCAGTAAGTTAAATCGGTCGCCATTAGGGCACTGAGCTCCTTATATCACAAAACAAATGTAATCATGTTCCCGTTCAACTTGCTGTTAATAGATTCCGGTCCCGGTGGTAACCTCACCGACGACGACAATAACTGCTCTTGAGAAGGATTTGATATGGATTTCCGATCAACACGTCTTAAACCGATCTTCTATTCAGTTGGCAAAAGCGGCTAGCCGAGGTCCTTGGCTAGTTCTTGGAGCCTTTATTTGGTTAAGATTGAAATAATTTCAACAAATAAATGGAAAGGGTTTCATTCGAAAAATCTGTAATAAGCCGGCCTCCTTATGTTTCATTAGCTCAATCGCTCTCCCAAGTTCGGCCACAAGTGTATCTTCTCGTTCAGGATGTAACGAAAGACTAGTTTTAGATAACAATCAATCCTCAATTCTACATTAAAAAACTAGTCAGGTAAACATACAAACACGCACTGTTCGTCGCAGGGTACTTTGTGTATTTGCACATCCATCGTCTACTGACTAGTCTTTCCTATTGCCGAAACCGAAAGAAAACAGGAGAAGAAATTCCGCCGAAACTTTTCACCATCATTTCCAACAAACGCAAAAGCTCTTTCTCTAAACCGAAACTGAGAAGCCGACCGTGTAAAGCCACCGCCTAAGCGCAACTCACACCACACCACGCAGCGTCCGGTCCGTGCATAATCCGCGCCGACTTATTATTGGGAGGAATAGAGCGACCAGTCTGTTATAGCGACTGCAAAGAAGATAGCGATAATTTTATTCAAATACTCATGGCTAACTTGGATGTACATTTCATTCTAAATGCATCGCTTCATTTATCTTTAAAATTGACAGTCCTAAAATGGTCAAAATGTGTCAAAGTCCGTCACTTTGAACATTGTTCTCTGTGCCTCAATTTTGCGATCTAATCACCAATTCACGATCTGCATCTAAGGCCTGTACTCGAAAAAAAATTGCACTAGACAAAAGTGTTCGCCAAAAATTTATTTTAAGTCGGATTTTCTTGAAACTTTCAGGGAATGAACTAATACATATGGATTATGTTTCGGCATATTTACTTTATTCAATTTCCTTTCCATCGCTGAAAGCCCGCACCTTTCCCTTAAGACCCCTCATTACATTTTGTGCAATGGTGGAGCCGACCTTTTTGGTCACTTTCATCCATTCTTTCTTCAACTCCAGCTCGTTCTTAAACACCTTGGACGATTTTCGAACTTTGGCCTTCATTATGGCCCAAAATCTTCCCACCGGACGAATCTCTGGTGAAATAGGGGAGTTTGCGATTTTTGGCGAGGGGGGCGACTCTATCTTTGATGCAGGAAAAATTGCGTTTTGCCGTGGTTAGCTGCGCGCACGCTGAGTAGATAGAAAGAAGATTGATGTCGATTATGAAGATTTCCTGCAAAAAGATGATGCGCGATGCAAGTAGATGTGAGAAATGAAAGAAAAATTTTCGAAGTTTGATTCGCTAGTGTGAGATTAGTTGAGCATCTAGAATTGAGATTTAGATGTGTCGCCTCCCTCGATTTTTGGTACAAAAACAACGTTATTGTCTCTGTACCAATCCAACGTCGATCGCGCGTAATGGCATGATGCCAGGTCCGGCCAAAATTATGTCTCGCCTCCGTGGGACCGCAGGAAGGGCAACAGACGCTTCTGGAGGCACTCGGTGCGGTAAATTTCGCTGTTGATGGTATCCATTGTGATGTACAGTTTACTCAGTTTACCGCATTGGCATATGGCCTGTCAGAGCAAGTATTTTTTGGCGAATTTGTCCACTTTCTTCTTTCTTATGTCTTCCGGAACATCAAACCGTGATTTGACAACGTAGAACTCCAGGCCCGGTATCTGCTTTGCGTCTGCCTTGATGTAGGTTTCGTCATCCATAACCACACACATCGGTTTCGTTGACCACTCTCGATACAGCGTCCTTGCGCGGGATTTGGCCGCCGTGTTTTGTTGATCACGCCGGTTCGGTGCCTTCCGGACCTTGAATACACGAAGCCCAGCTCGTTTCATGGTTTGCTGAACGAACCAGGCGGAACAATTGTCTTCAGAGCCACGTCGCGAATCGAAAGGTTCGGATTACGCTTGAAATAATCCAACGCCTTCCGGGCCTTCACAGGGTTGGCTGTCTTCGATTTTCTTCCACTTCCAGCATGCCGCTCGGTCGTCTGGGACTCCTTAAACGATTTTACTACCCGAGACACAGTTGTATGGGTGATTCCCAGTTGTCTTCCGATCCATCTCATGGTCGCAGTCTGATTTTCCATGACGGCGCGCAAATTTTCTCCGGCGATTTTCTTCTTGTTTCGATTACATCTCAATAACCACTGAACCGATTGTTATGAAATTTTGCACATGTAAACAATTCACTCCAAACTAGTTATACCGAGATTTTCATCAATTTTTATCCACGGATAAAAAAGTTACACACGGATAAAAATGGTGCATTTTCTTCGAGTACAAGCCTTAATCATATCAACTTAGGGAATTTTGTTATTTAACAAAACAAAAAAATGCCGCAGTTAAATTTTCTAGCAACGCTACTGGTGTGACTTTCGAGATTTCATAAAGCAAATTAACACCCGATGGAGACGCATGGTCATTATCCATAGATATTTGGAAATAGATTGGTTTTTGTGCTCTATTTATGTCAGTCTCGTGATGCAGGTGTGAAGCATGGATGCCAGATTTGAAAGCTAGTGCTAATTTTAAAAATATTTGAAATACTTGAAAACTTTCATTTTCCACCGAAATTTTGAAAACATTTCATGTTTTGTCAAGACTTTTGAAGACATATAAAGTTATTTTGAAAACGAAGATCATCTTGGAGCACACCAGTGAATATTTTGACTTGAAGTGATCATATTTCCGAAGAAGAGAAATCTGGGGTGAAAAAAAAACATTTCATTGTCTCGGAATCTTGAAAAAAAATTCTTCAAGTCTGCAATTTTAAATATTTACAAAGTTCGAAATATTGCAAAACTCTAGAAAATTTGATTGAGTTCAAAACCTTGATAACTTACAAAAAGATGGTCTCAGACATTTTGACGTAGGACTACGTCTGTGATTGCTATATGGGGGTACACTTTGTGAAAACAGAAAATGGAACATGTTACAAAATTATGAAAGATTTTGAATGTTAATAACTCAGCTGCCCCTGGACCAATTTCAATTATTTTATCACCAATCGATCAGAAATATTTCAACGCGTCTGTTAAGTTTAAGACTTAATCAATTTTCAAAGTGTCACTGCTGAAAATTGCACGAATGTGCATCTTTTGCTATGATAATTAAAATTATCACGGATTGCCTGCGAAAAGATTTCAAAGTTTAATTCCATCCGGTCTCACTATAGGTGTTTATTCAATCACCGCGAGGTGAGTGGTGGTGTTCTCCAGAATACAACGAAAGGCCGCCTGCAAGCAGCGAGCTGCAGCCCACATGAGCATCCATAGAAGAAAGAAGAAGCCGCACCGCTATTGATCGAAATCAGTAGCTCTTCGTGAGTCGCTGTGGGCCATCTATGTCAAACGCGTCATACTAAAGAGTATACACAGAGAGAACCCCGCTCATGTTCCTATTCTTACACAAAACCCAAGCTCCTGCTGCAGTTAACAAATATTTTTTATTATATACGTGACCTACGTCACCATTGCGTACAACCCCATAGGGCTGACCCTTGTAGTTTTTTTTTTAATTTTACTTAGTAATATGAAAAATATAGCATTTTGAATATTTCTAAAAATCATCCATCTTCGAGATATTCATATAAGTTCTCACGTTTTTAAATCAAAATTTGTCTGAATCAAACAAAGTCTGCGAATCCTATACTTTTTCTATGTCAAAATCTTGATTACTATTCTGTTCCTATGAGCCCTTCACAGGATTTCTTTGGGATTTGCTCGAGAATTTCTATACAATCATCTTAGAAATCCATGTTGAGACTCTAAATTTCTATGGTAATACTCACATACTTTTTTTTTCAAAACACTCCAGAAATTCTCTACAGATAACTCTTGAAATTTTCTTTGCAATTTGCATTGAATTTCGAATGATTCTAATAGGACTTGATATTTTCATCAAAATTCTGCTTTTTTTACTCTTCAGAATTTTCTAAGTGTTCAACAAAAACTGCGATGGAATTGTTACCTTAATAACTGTTAAATTCTGCGCAAGAATTCCTTAAAAAATATGTTTCATAATCCTCATGAAATACCAATGTGAGTATCCTTGAAATTTTCATAGGAATATCATTGGAATACGCCATAGAATTCCTTTCAAACTATCATTTGAATTCCCTTGGAATTCTTTTCAGAATTCCTTGGAAAACACCTTAGAATTCTTTGGAATGATCTTCAGAATTTTGAAACATTTTTTTTTTTTTTTTTAGTCAGTTTAACACTCTTGGGTTATTCGTGACTTGTCCGGGGGTGAGATTTGAACTCGTGACTTTGGCGTGAGAGGCATGGATGTTAACCACTACGCCGGGGTCGCCCCCTATTTTTTGAAACATTGAATCACAGCTCCGCAAAGCTAACGCAATTAAGCTTTCACAAATAAATGGATTTAATTGAAAATTAATCTTTCGAATTTTCTTCAGGATTATCCTCTTACCTTGGGATTCTCCTCTGAATTAAATCGAAGCTCTTCTCCCTTGAATGCTCTTCAAAAGGACATAGGAATTATTCGCAGAACTCTCTAAGAGGTTCTAAGAATTTCCTGGGAAGCATTGCTTAGATTTCGTTTGAATTTTTCCTCACAACTACCTTTGTGTTCTTTTCGAAACTAAACTCTCTTGGAATACTAATCAAAATTCTTTTGGAATTATCCTTAGAATTCACATTATTTTCACCTCAAAAAATTTCAGAAATTATTATAGATATTCTTGAAGTGCTACGAAATTCCAGAATCATCAATATTTTCTTCTTGCCCAAGAATCTTGGAAATTTTCTAAGATCCTTTATTCTGATAAAAATTTGATCTTGGAAAATTTTAAAAGTCTGACATCTGAATCTTTGGTCCAGCATCTTGAAAATTTATACAAGTTTTCTCACAGTCTTGAAAAATCTCAAAAACAATTCAAAGTCCATTCCCTTCTCTTTGCAAAATTCAGGATAATAGTCCGTTTAACTCAGTTGCTTGCACAGACTTCGACAAATTTCTTTGAAATTAAAAAAAATGTATCGGAGACTTTGAAGTTGAAGTGTGCTAGGATTCCTGTGGAATCCATCTTCCCCTACTTGGTTAATTTAAAAATTTAAAAATGTTTCAACACTCTTGAAAAAACGAATTTTTATTGAACAAATTGAATTTATTTTACTATACTCGCACCAACTTGAAAAGAAGCGGTGAAGATATTTTTGCGATCTCGTTGAAAACTTTCTCTCAAAACGCCTGGAACCACAGCTGGTGTGAAGCCACAAACCACTAAACGAACCCCGCCGCGATTCGGGTCGAAGTCACCCACTCTCTTCGACGTTTGCATGTTTTGTTAGTTCACTGCCGGTAACTCAAACCGGCCATCATCGCGGTATCCAACGCGACGTCTCCATACCAACCAACAGCATGCTAGTAAGTGTTGTTGTTGAACCTAGTGAATGAGTGGTGGTGTTGTGCATTATTTACACGGACGTTGAAACCGACTCAAAAGTGACTTGAATTCGACTCTATTTTGCTTGGGAGTTGAATTTTCCGAGATTTTCCTGGAAAAAGCTTCTCGAATATGAGGGATTCACTCAGTCTATTAGTATACTCCTAAACAGAGTAAAATTTTCAACGATTTGCTTCATATTCGAGAAGTTTTTTCCTGCTCGGATAATTTTCTCACTTTGTCAAAGTTGAGTCATACTCAACTCACTTTTGAGCCGCATTCCTCGTCCGTGTAGTAGCGTCCGTCCGTAGCGTTTATACATCACGGTCAGCCGCCGTAGCCGTTTGTTGGTTGGGTTGCTGTTGCTGAAACCACTCACATGGATCGATCGATCGCGTGCCTCACTCACCAACCACCTATCCAACACCATAGCACCCAGTCAGACAGAGTGCCAGTCGATCTCGAACCGTGTCCGTAGAAGGAAGTACCTTTTCCCCCATCTGTCCGATATAGTTAAAGTGGTGATCCCGCCGTCGTGTGCGTTGCATTTTCGTTGCGGCGTTATTGGGCTTTGAAACGAGTGGCTTCTAGTAACGAAAACATACGCGAACAAGTTGGTCGTGTGTGCGGGTGTGCTATTCAGGTGACTACTCTCGTTCGTTACATTTAGCCTCCCCGAAAAGGTAGAAGAAGATCATTTCTTTTCGGGTGATATTTAACGATCACGGCAGAGTGTTGTGTTATTGTGTGTGCATGTTTTATATCGTAAATATAAGGGCATAACTTAGCTCCAAAATATGGCAACTGAAAACGATCCGGTGATGAATCCGAGAAAGGAAGAAAAGCTGTGCACGACAAAGCCCTCTCTTAAAAGATGTACGATTTTTGTCGAAGTTGATGATGATGTTTTCGATGGTTGTGTTTGTTGTTTTTGTTGCTGCTATTATGGACCTTCTGTTGTAACTACTGGCTTCGAGGCTGCTGCTGCTGCTACTGCTACTGCTAAACGAGACGATTATTGTAGGTACCTGTGTGTAGTACGTGTTGCTGCCGTTGCCCAGTAGCTGCCCACATACCTACCTCTTCCGGACGCGGACGGTGTAAAAATTAATATCGAATTTTAAGCATTGTGTAACCATATTATTATTATTTGCTACACCGTGTCCCGTAGCGTCGCAAAGTCGTCGTGTCCCATGCGGTCAGCCGCCAGAGGGCCTTCTATTTTATTACAATCACCGTCTGCGTGCAACCATAAACACGTGAGCTAAGTGGAAACGGTGCATGAAGAGTTGAAATTGATTTAGTTTTGAGCTCGATAAGCAGGTCACATGTATCACACGTTTTGCATGTTAACATTTGTTATTATTGAGAGGCTGTAAAATTATTGCATTGGTATAGCTAATGGATCATTAGATCAACCGAATGGGTCATGAGGTCGTATAAAGAAATTTGCAAGGCTGTAGTTAGAAATGGTTTTAGCATTCTTAGTATCAGTGCTGTAGTCCTAAAAATTGAGCTAAGTGGTCGCACTAAATTTGATATGTATCAATAGAAGATAAGTTGGCCTTCACAGCACTTCATTGAAGTCCAGTTTATTGTAAAATCCCTGCCTAATTGATCTCAAAAAAATACCACCATTAGGATTACTCTACACTGTGTGAATCTCATTGGTCATCATTAACAGCTTTTCAAGATCCTGCAGATTTCTAGGTTCTCCAAATTGTCCTAGAATTAGGCCCTTAAGCCTTCTACAAGCTCGAAGTGTTTAGATACGCACATTTCCGACATATATCATCATATATATCATCAGAGCTACCTAAAGCCTCATGTAAACATGGTAATTATCAATAAGATATTTAATGTTCACCCAACTATTCTGGAGTTAAGATCTTGGAGTTCTACACATCAAAAAATTAATTTTGATATCACATCAAAGTGGATGCACTTCAATCGTGTCAAAAATATGGTGTAATATTACTTGCCATAAAGGACAAAATTATCATTAATACAGTGTATGAACTGACATTACGCTGCTTTTACTGCATTTGTTTATTTTTGTGGCCATAAAAATTACATGAGATTTCTGACCTGATTCAAGTGCAACCGCTTGGATGCAATATTAAAAAAATCGCTGTGTATAGGTTCAATGAAGTCTTGATTTATGTCCTGAAAATCTTTATTATTCCGTGTAGCTCAAGAGAACCTTTTGACAAGATGCTCCAACCAACTCAGTCGATTCTCAAAATATGAGCTCATTTGGTTGCGATCTCATACGGCACTGGCCTTTTGGGAATTACTATGGGAAAAGTGAACTTTTTGTTCACCTTGGTGGAGCAAAATCGACATTTTGAACCATCCTAAAGCATAGCAGGGGCCTCCATTAGCTCAGTTGGTAAAGACGTAGCTACAATGCAAGACCATGCTGGAGGTGGCTGGGTTTGATTCCCGGCTCGGTCTAGGATTTTTTCGGGTTGGAAAATGTCTTGACTTCCTTGGGCATAGAGTATGGTTGTACTTGCCACACAACTATACTGATGTACAGGCATCGAAAGCTCTCAATTAATAGCTGTAGAAGCGCATATAGAACACTAAGTTGCAAGCATGCATTAAGCTTGAAATGCGAAGAAGGAGGAAGAAGAAGAAAGCATATCATGGAATCAATAAGATATTTAATGCTCAGTAAACTGTTCTGGAGCTAAGATCTTGTAGTTCTAGTCAGGGATCGTCTGGAAACACGCTCACAGCTAAAAAAAAAGTTGTGCTGTGTGTTATTAGTCACCTGCACACGATTTTTTAGAGAGTAAGAGACCAGATAGAGTACGTAAAAAAAATGAAAGACGTGCAATGTGGGTACGAGCGTACAAGAAAAAGCACAAAGAGAACTCGAAATCAACTGAAAATAAGCACATTCTGCAAGAGTGCACATTTTTCATTAGCACATGCTCATAGGTTAAGCTCATTGCACATCTCTTTATTCTCGACGTGCCAACACACAGATCTATGTGTTTACTTACTCGACTGTGATTTTTGCTGTTCCATATCCCTGGTTCTAGATTCAATGAAGTATTGAATATTGTCGGGAAAATCTGTATGAGTCCGTGAACCTAAAGAAAGCCTATGAGAATCAATAAGATATTAAATGCTCTCCAAATTATTCTGGACTTAAGATCTTGAAGTTCTACAGGCCGAATGATGCATTAAACAATGTCGTGGAAATCATTATTAGTCCGTGAATCTCAAGGGAACCTTTTGAGAACAAGCGCATCATGGAATTGTAGTGGTGGTAAGGAAGATAATCCTTTCAAAATGATTCTGGAGTAAGGATCTAAAAGTTTTACAGGCTCAATAAACTCTTGAACTATGTCCTGACAATAACCGCATTATTCAATGGAATCAAAAATATAGTATTGCTCGCCAAAGTATTCTGGTTCTAAAAGCTAGAAGTTCTACAAGCTTAAGCCTTGAAAAGAGATTATAGAGCCTAATGCACACCATGGAATATATATGTGTATATGTATATCAATAATATATGTAATGTTCCCTAAACTATGCTTGGGCTAATACAGGCTCAATCATGACTTGAAAAATATCCTGAAAATGTATTGAGTCCGTGAAACGCAAGACAACATGCACATCATGAAATGGTATCAATAAGATATGTAATGCTCTCCAAATTATTCTGGAGCTAAAATCTACAAGTTCTACAGACTCAATGATGTCTTGAGCAATATCCTACTACCTGTGAAGCAGAAGAAAAAATACACATCATAGAAATGGTTCACTTAACTGTAGAAATTCAAAAGGGGGCGGTCCCGGCGTAGTAGTTTACATCTATATCCCTCACCAGTGCTGCAAAATCTCGACAATACACGGCGATATTCAAAATTCTGCTTTGGTCACTCATTTGAGCTAACAGTCATCGTTAAGTCAAACCATGTCAATTGTCCGTGACAAACATGTGCAGATTTTTTAATTAGCTAAATTTGAAACGAAATTTAATTACTTCCATTCCATGGATCCGTTAAAGTGAACAAGCATCTACGTACTGAACTGCTTGGATAACAATAATGTAACTCAGAATGCACGAAATAACACTTTTTATTATCAGATGAATGTTTGTCATTGACGAAAAAATTAATGAGATTTTGAAAAAAGTTTGTTTTGAGGATCCAGTCTATCAGTGACTATGTGAAAAACAATGTTTGTACAGTCGTATTCGTATTTTATTGATTGTCGAGCTCAATAATGACATTTTTCGAGAATTAAATGTGGCGTTTCCCTATCTCTTTTCTCCGGACGTGGTTTCGTTGGTCCCTTCGGCGTCTCCTGTGCTTCAGCCTGCTTTGCATTCTCCTTGGCCTCAAGCAGAGCCTTTTCGGCCGCTTCGGCTCTTCTTCTCCATTCTTGCAGTTCCCGATCTGCCACAGCTATGCCGGATTAGATGACCGTTGCTAGTAGCTTGACCTCCTTGTGTATGTTGTTCTTATCCTTCACGAACACATAGAGTTCATCGATCTTCCTCCTAACCTCCGTCATTTTGGTTCTCCCAAGCTGCATTTCTTGCTGTTTGCCACTGCTGGATTTCAGTGTGAATATTTGGCATGGCACCGCACCTAGCTGCTCTCCTTGGGATCCATGCTGTTCCACTTGGGGTATGCTACTACTGGAACTCGCTGTGGTCACCTGGTTCGACGCTGGTGATCTCTGCAACTTTCCGCTTCTTGCGAACACGTTCGCTCCTCCGTTTTCACTATCTGGCGTCTTTCCGACTTTTTTTTTTTTCTTCGATTTTCTCCATGGCTTAAATAATATGACAACCATCCGAAAGGACTTGGTCACCTGACCAACTTTGCTGAAGACAACAACGTTCTATATGGAGAGGTTCTCAATATACAGTTTATATAGGAAGTTCACATGCACACTAGCACTGCGTAGTAAGAGAGTTCTGAACTAATATGAACACCATACAAAAGGACATGATCACCTGAACAACTTTGCTGAAGACAGCAACGTTCTATATGGCCAGGTTCTCGAGATACAGTGTATATAGAAAGTTCACATGCACACTAGCGCTACGTAGTGAGAGAGTTCGTAACTAATATGGTCACCATCCGAAAGGTTTTGGTCACTTGAACAACTTTGCGCAAGACAGTAACTTTCTATATGGCCAGGATCACGAAATATTCTATGTTGGACCTATGATCCATATATTATAGCACCCGTCATAAGTAACATAAAAGTGAAGCGCCTCTAGCGGCGTAGTTCCCAATTAAACCTGAATCCAATGACACAGGCTTGTTGCTCTATCCCAGTACAACAACTTTGTCGAAGACAGTATAGCTCTATATATAATGAAACAAATTAGATAATCCACCACAGCCCCTATTAGTGAAAATCCCATAAGCTGTGGGTATCCTTATTCGCGGTTCCTTATTCACGCCCCTGTTACCCCGGCAATAAGGATTCCGGACTGTATGCATTGAGTGGCCATTCAATTCTTACCTAAGTCAAATTAGCCTCCCCCCCCCCCCTCCTTCACACCATCAATGTAAGAATGTCTTTCCTTATATGACACTTACGAAAAGTTTGAAATTCTAGCTCTCCCCGCCCCCTAAATGGGCTCGTATATATTGAATGATTCCTAAAACATAAATCTCGCATTATCAAACAGCATTTAAAGATATTATGTTAAAAAAATTAAGCGAAAAAAAATGTCCCAATTTTGTCAGTGTAACGTTTTTGTCAGCCCTAAATTTATCAGGGGGCTGACAAAATCGGGACATTACTGTATAGAAATCCTCGTCAAACTCATGCTTGGTGCAAGATAAGTCCGATTCTGTTTTGAAAAAAACATTTTTTGAATTTAGTTATAAAAATAATAGTGCAAGAGATCCAAAATTGGATGAAAGATGATAGAGTTACGATGAATTTAGTAAAAGCAATTTCTTAAAGGTAAAAAATCCTCCTTGACCACCTGTAAATCTCATGCTCGAAGACATCTCTTTCCAAGCCAATTTGAACCAGAAAAACGAACGAATTTTAGGTTTCATGAACAGTCGAAAAATATGCCGCATCCTACTGCTCATGTTTCAAAGCAGGATGAATATGTTAAGAAAATTAGTTTCATTCCGACTACATGAGACTAAGGCTCCGAAACTGAGGAAATCCCAGACTCCAGACTTGACGGTATATGATTTCAAGTTTTTGGGTATGTCTTGAAAAGTTTACATAGTCCGGTATTTTAAATTTTTCTACCAAAATCTTTAAGACTGGGATCTTCTCACTCTCAGATCCTGGAATAATTAAAATCTGTACCTCCTATGTATGATGAACTAGCTTGTACAGAACTTGTTATTGTTTTTCAGTGAATGTTCGAGTTTTTAGAAACGATAATGGACTAACTTTGCATTTTTACTGGTGCAAATACCCAGACAACCAGAAGTCGTATAACAATGTACAGATAGCATCGTGAATTGCTACAGTTTAAGTCAACATCGCATATAAGAATGACATACATCGCCATGACAGGAGGTTGAAAGACAAAATTTCGAATGACAAAAGATCAAAAGTCAAAATGTTAAAACACAAAAGGTCGAAAGACAAAAGTTTGAATGGACAAAATGTCGAAACACAAAAAATGAAAAACAAAAGGTCGGAAGACAAAAGGTCGAAAAACAAAAGGTCGAATGACATAAGGTTGAACGACAGAAGGTCGAACGACAGAAGGTCGAACGACAGAAGGTCGAACGACAGAAGGTCGAACGACAGAAGTTCGAACGACAGAAGGTCGAACGACAGAAGGTCGAACGACAGAAGGTCGAACGACAGAAGGTCGAACGACAGAAGGTCGAACGACAGAAGGTCGAACGACAGAAGGTCGAACGACAGAAGGTCGAACGACAGAAGGTCGAACGACAGAAGGTCGAACGACAGAAGGTCGAACGACAGAAGGTCGAACGACAGAAGGTCGAACGACAGAAGGTCGAACGACAGAAGGTCGAACGACAGAAGGTCGAAGGGACCAATGGTATAATGAATAAAAGGTAAAATCTTCGAGAAAACTCAACTGAGCTTGAGCTTGAGCTTGAGCTTGACCGCCCACGGTTGCTACTCTGTTACTGCCAGATCAGCTGTAATTACACAGAGAACCAATAGACGATGCTTGGGACTAGCAATCATCCTCAATGTGGAAAAACTGGTGATCTTAAATTAGGCAATACCAGCGCCGGCCGCGCCCGAACACAGGTCAAGAAAGGAATGGGAAGAGTTGTGTTGACATGACACTCGCTTTTATGGAATCCGAGAACACCTCTGCACTTCCACGAGGAATCACTGGGATGTTGGATAAGAGGGTTGGGTTTGCAGCAGGGTTCGTTTTGGTAAACGATAAGCTGAATTGATGTCCTAACGATCGTATAACGCGAAGGAGCTTGGGACTAAACCCACGGTCTTCTGCTCAGTAAGCAAAAACGTTTGCCACTAGGCAGACGAGCACCTTTTTAATCACCGAGTTGCTGTTATTACATTGTAGTCATATTAACAAATAAAACGATTGACGATTCTTGAATGTGGATGGGCCTGAGATTAGACTCATGATGTTCTGCTCAGTAAGCAAAAACGGTTGCTCTAAGGCCACCGAGCCCCTCATATCACATAATACCGTTGCTCAAATGTGTGTATCCATTCAAACCCGGAACCAACGACAACAACGAGTTTCGCAAAATACACGATACACAAGCGATTTTACCATAAATCTCTTTGATATGCAAGGACCTGGGACAGCGTTTTTCTGCTCAGTAAGCAGGCCACTGTAACCGACGATCTTTCAAATCCGAAAACTAAAAACTACGAAAAAGTACTTAGGCCTTCATTAAGTTCCACTTTCACGCGACGTTCAACGACAGGGTCCTATCCAGGATTACATCTGAAAAATCCAAATCTGGCCAACGCCCACCTAAACCTGTTCTAATCCACCTGAAATGACTAACGAATGGAAGACTTTGACTACCCAGCCATGCAATAGTCTCATTCCGTGCCTTATGGCAACTTGATGATTCTATTGCGCTCATCTTTTGGCACCACCCAGGGGAGACTTGGTCCTGTACCCAATGCTTAACTTATCTCCATGCTACTCAGCTACTCGCAATTTCTTGTGATATAGTGGGCGGAATATTATTATATGAGACAATTCAATGCAGACGTCTTTCCAAATTTGGCAGATCGACAGGTAATCGGTGAGTTACCACGATAGTTGCTATTCAACAACTCGACAACGTCCCATCGTCAACGCCTGCTATGAGAATTTCCCATTGCAGACGTCAACGAAATGACGTCATCGAGCTATCGATCAACTACCCTGGTTATCGCCTGGTACCTTATAGCACGATGCTAGGAGGCGAACCGGATGAATCGATGAGCTACCTCTCCAGCTGCATCAGTAAGTCTTCGAGAAAACTCAACTGAAATACTCGAATGTAATTTCTCCATCTCGATGCTAACTTTTTTGTCGGGCTACGTTCAGTTTTTAGTCAAATCTTGAATAGAGGCACTCTTCTTATTATTGGTGAAACTTGTGTGATATTTCGGTCGTCTGGTCCCAGTTTTTGACCGTACCCAAGTAACCATTTTGGGGGCCTCCCTTAGCTCAGTCGGTAAAGACGCACCTACACAGCAAAACCATGCTGGAAGCTGGAAGTGGCTGGGTTCAATTCCCGGTCCGGTCTAGGATTTATAGGGTTGGAAAAAATCTCGACTTCCCTGGGCATAGAGTTTGATTGTACTTTCCACCCAATTAAACTATTGCAAACATGGTACAGACAGCGAAAGCTCGCAATTAATAACTGTGCAAGGCCATCTTACAACACTAAGTTGAGAGCACGCAATAAGCTACTAGGCGATAAACAATAAGCTTCAAATTCGAAGACAAATAAGACAAAGAAGAAGAAGAAACCATTTTAAATTTATCACTTTATCATGGTTTAGACTTGAAGGATACTTTAAAACTTTGATAAAATTTGCAATGTTACTATGGTATTTTAGTGGATTCTGAATGGTGAAGAGGATACCAAACTTCCGGATGGCTGTTTGAACTGCTCATTTCCTGAACAACAGGGTGGGAAGACTGTACCATTTGTGCAAGATCTGTGTGCAATACACATCAATAAACAACAGCTAAACGTCATCGGAATACAAATGGCAAACTGTTGAAAGAGTGCTTATAATACCTGGTACTCTCTATAAAAAATTGCGCATCCCACTTAAAAAACCAGGTAAAAACTGTTCTACTTTAACTCCAATCTGCTTACAGCTTGGTGTTACAAAATTACCATGAAATGAAGAGCTTTGAGTGTGTTGGTTTATTTCCTTTAAATTCCGATACGCGGATTTCGTCTACTACTTGCAGACTTCATCAGTGCCAAGCAGGCATGGAAAATCATTTACATCCATTTATCTCTAACTTTTTTCTTCAACAGCATTCCGCAAAATGATGCATAAAGCTTTAGTAGGTTTTGTTATTAGCTACAGCTTTTGCCCATAACTCAAATCTGTATCTCGTATGCATCACGAATTAGAGTGGACAGAACTTGTTACTGTTTTTCAGTGAATGTAAAATACATTCACTGAAAAACAGTAGTGGCTTCTGTTTGCTCTGGTTCGTCATACATAAGAGATACGTTGTTAACAAAAGTTTTAGCTAATAACAAAACCTACTAAAACTTCATATACTATTTTGCGAAAATCTGTTGATGTAAAAGGTTAGGTGCAAATGAATGTAAATGAATGCACTAAATGAATGCCAATGATTTTCCATGCCTGGTGCCAAGTACTCAACACCACCTCTAACCGTTGGAGACTAAATTTAGGTACCTGGTTGGGTAAATTGTTACATGGCAGTGGATACCTGCTGATTTTAGTACCTATTGATTAGTATATAACTGGTAGACAAAAGATGGATTCTTCAGTGGTTTTGAGTACTTGGCACTGATGAAGTCTATAAGTAGTAGATGAAATACGGGTATCTGTCAAAAGATAAGCAATTATAACGGAATTTAAAGGAAATAAACCAACACACTCAAAGCTCTTCAAAAAGGGATTCCGTTAAGAGGATCGACAAATTTAAAAGATTTACCATGAAATGTTGTATGAAAAACCAACAAACTTTACCCTTAACATCGCCGCAAAATTTCGATTTTCAATGCTCAATTTAAACGTCCGCCTAACGAAAGCACAGTACACACAACAACCACAAAAAGTCCATCGAGCAGTGAGCAGCTTTAGCGCCGTTTTTATTTAGACACCTTTATTTGAAGGTCGCATTCATTGCTGATTTTTTTTTTGTATATATTTTTACATCCAGCATGTAGGTATTTCTTAGCAATCCACTCATCGAAAACAAACAATTTGAATATTTAAATTATTCATGAAACGAAACAATCATTAAGTGCAGCGTGCGTTGTGCTTTCTGTGTGCAGTTGAAGAAGAAAAGAAGCAAATCGGAATAATTTTCAGCAACTCACATGCAAAAAACCATCAACAAAAGAACCACTAACTCGCGCTAGTTGCCGATAATTATCGATCCAAACCAATCTGCATACGATTGAACGTGAAGCTTTTTGTTTGTCAGTGGTGTGCAGTTGTCGAATGATTCATGCCTTCTTCCAGCTAGTCGTCATCATCGTTACACTGCAGTCGGTAGTTTAAGTGACTTCACCGAGTGGATTCCATCGTGGAAGGCGAACTTGTCCCAAGTGACTACTTGCAATTGGAAAGGATTTCCACCGACGCACAAAGAGGCACTCGTCGGGTCCAACAAGTAGCCCGGTATTTGCGCTAAAACCACTACCACTAGCCAGCCGCGCGGTTTTTTTTTTAGTAGTGGCGGAGATTGCGGAGCGGAAGCCTTTAGCTCCATCTACCCGCGCGCTAAACAGAAAGAATAACACAAAACAGGTTAGTAAATTGTAGTTGATCATACCTACACTCGGGTAAGCATGGTAGTTACAGTTCCATACGGTCACGTTGGGAGGAAAATATCGAGCTTATCCGAACGCCAATTGATTCAATATAAATTCTACCGGTCTTTGAAACCGCGCTTGTGGCAGGGGCACGGTTGCTGATGAGGAAAATTAGCTTCGGATGGAATGTGTCTCGTTTCAGACTCAGGGTGAATGACGAACGGCTGATTTGCATGAAATGCCTATTAAGGAGCGTTTATGATTGAAGTTGGAGTTGAATTTCTAAAAAGTAATGTCCATGGCTTATTGAGCGGTGCTTAAAGCTGGTACAGTGAACAACCTTATTGGAGTTTATTGAGTTTTTGATAGAAAAAGCCATTGCCAGTGCCAGACCACTGTTCTACAAATTACCATAAACAGTGAAAAATGTTTCGAAGGATTCTGAGAGAGCTCCCAGGAACCAGCCGTCTTGAATAATGTTAAGACTCGTTTTTGAGCAACTGCAGTAGGGACGTAACCACACGCAAAACACACCATTTCTCTTACATCCAATGTAAGCTTGGATTCACTATATCCTCTGGATATGTGTTGCATACAAGCAAGTTTTTCCAGAATGTGATATTTTTCCAGATACAATACATTTGGGGAAAAAAAAATTGTTCAAAAAATAAGCTGTCTTAAAAATTATTTTCAAAACTGTTTACAGAAACCGTCAGGTTCATGTGCAAAACATTTCAAGTTCTGCATACTTTCATACTTCATATCTGTAATAGAATCTTACATTTCCCGGTCGGGAGTATATATGGATTTTATGATTTTCACGAAGCAAACCTTTTAGAACCAAATTTACCTTTTGTTCTAATCCAATTTCTTATAGGTAATTTCCTGAAGGTAATTCACAAATTGACGAAGCTTTTCCTCAATCAAAAATTATAGTAACAACTTCTCAAACTCCCTCACTTCTTGATTTACAAAAAAATTATACTAAAATTTTGATTACAATGATTGTTCTAATTTAATTATAATTATAAACCACAATCATGTCAACTAGAATAAAATATTAATTAAAGATATTTAGAAACAATTGAGTCCTCCAAAAAAATAATTTAATTAAAAAGACACTAAGTAAACACATTTTCTTGTAAGTGTGCAAACATGAATATGTCTCGAGTGATTTTTAAACAGATGTAATCAATTCGATTTTTAAAAGCCACCAGACGCTGCTCCAAATACATGACGTTCAGGGTTTAGATCTACGCTTGTGTAATGCACCACAACTGCAGAGCAGATGTTCCGAGGTTTCACGTTCCAAATTACAGAAACGACAGATATCACTCTGAACCCGACCAATGTTCTTCGTGTGATATCTACTACGGCAGTGCCCAGTTACTAGGCCAGTGTGTATACCAAGAGCTCTTTTATTGAGCTCCTAGAGCTTTTTGGTGTATGTTATATTTAGGAGTTATAAATCTTTTCGACTGGTTGCAGTTTGTGACAGTCGTCCAATTGGCCATCACCCTTTGCTCTCCCCAGCATTTGAGTTCCATGTTTACCGTAAAGTATGATATTCAACAGTATGGTTCTGGGCCAAAAAACTGTAAATTGGAATCTAACTTTGCTAGGTCGTCTGCCCTTTCATTGCCTTCAATGTCACAGTGTCCTGGTACCCAATATAAGTTTACTGAGTTCCGTTGGCACAGTTGCCGAAGTGAGAGAATACATTCCCACACGATCTTTGATGTACATTTGTAAGCACTCAGTGCTTTCAGTGCTGCTTGACTATCAGAAAAAATACAAATATTTGCACAAGTACAGGTATTACCTCCTCAGACAAACATGTACACATTCAAGTATGGCTACAATTTCCACTTGAAACACTGTTGGAAAATGTCCCATTGCAACTGAAATATTTGTCCCAGGGCCAAAGATTCGTGCACCTGTTCTTATTCCAATTTTTGAGCCATCTGTGAAAAATATGATTGAGCCTAAACGAACGTTAGGACCTCCAGTTTCCCAATCCGAACGTGCCGTTTCACATAGGTTGAAGGGAATTTCATAGTTGTCCTCTGGTTTCATCCAGTCTCCATTCATAATCATCACTGGTCCTCTTTGGAAGTATTGTAAGGCGCTTAGATGATCAACAAGGTCACCTGGCATGACTTTTCTAGATCTTTTGAGCCTTAGGCAGTAAAGTGGATGTGTCCAACTATCGTGGAATAACGCCGTTACCTGCTGGATCCAAATGCTTTGAGATAATCATTAACGACGTAATGTTTGAAGCCTGCAAAACATACATCTCGACATCTCAGCATGGATTCTTTCCGCAACCTTCAGTCGTTTTGTAACCAAGGAGGTCAAGTCGACAGTATCTACACTGACATAAAGGCTTTGTTCGATTCAGTTGATCAGGATACCCGTATAAAAAAGGACCATAGAGGCACAATGAAATGTATTGTAACCATACAAAGAATTTATTGTATTTAAAATGAATCATATTGTCTACAACGATAAAATAACCATAGAATGTATTGTTTTCGCTATATAATCTATGGTAAATGGGTAAATCTACAATAGAACAAGGGGGTTGTTTGTATCTTAACCATAGGAAAAATCACTTTTTCCCGAACAAAGATGAGCTTTTTACCATTAATTGTATTGTTGTTCTATTGTTGAAAATTCTTACTATATGGGACGTATTGTAAATCTATTGAAATAACAATATGATAAAATTTCTTTTACAATATGCGTACAATAAGATCGATTGTTGGCAATAGATTTTGATGTAATTGTATTTTATTTTATGGTAATTGTATTGTTATTTTTTTCCGGGTATCCTGTTAGCCAAGCTGGAGCGGTTAGGAGCATCTTCGAGTATTTGTAGGTGGCTGAGATCATATTTAACTGATCGTCAATCGTCCTTGAAATCTGCTGCTTGATGTTCTACGCAGATAGCATAGCATAGCATAGCATAAACCAGGTTGCACAATGTCGTAGGTGGTACGAGCTCTAAACTGTTGTTAAGGAGGAGACCCACCTTCATCCGTTGCTGTTAGATAGTACAAAACTAACAATTTTCGCAAAGTAAACGTTTTACTCATTTCATTTATTCAGTCTCAAGCTGTATTCAAATGTTATACGATATGAGGAAACCTTTATTCAACCTCTATACAAACAAATCTGGCGAACTTAGTCAGCTACTTATGGCTGTTGGGACGGTTGTGACAAGCTCTTATTGCATATCCATTAACGCTTATAGCTGTTATCCTGCTGTTTAGTTGTATGCGGACTTGAAAGGCGCGTATTCAACCTTTTTCCCGGTTATCCAATAATCACTACACAGCTTTGTCTGGAAGCCGGGTTAAATATTTTCTACAATATTTTTAAATGAAGGAATTAATTGAGTTTATATTTTGCTGTAAATCAAATTAATCCAAATTAGTTGCAAGCAACACCACCAAATTATTTATCCTGCACCGGAAATCTGGAATCGAACTCGA
Organism: Ochlerotatus camptorhynchus; assembly: GCF_037179485.1. Lineage (NCBI taxonomy): Eukaryota > Metazoa > Arthropoda > Insecta > Diptera > Culicidae > Ochlerotatus > Ochlerotatus camptorhynchus. Next base: position 716,113 of record NW_027040652.1, read on the forward strand.
GACGACCGCATTGGCAATCCTTGACACTAACAACTGTGCTACGCCAACACTTTGAACTGATGCAAAAAAAAAATCTACATGCCCTTCTACAACAAAATTGCTGAGTAGAGGCTTTAAAATAGTGCACATGACTCACTTTTCTCGACTAGTTACTTCACCTTTGTAAAGGAGCAGAGTAAAAGCTGTAAAACTGCACACGTCTAAAAATAAACCTAGCTGACTGTAAAAATGCGTCCAAAGTAGCGCTAACACAGTTGATTAGCTGGGAACAGGTTGCTTAGTTGTCGAAAAAACACTTTTGATGTTTATGTTATTCAGCAAGAGTGGTTAGTTGTGCAGAAGCCATCAAATGAGTAATAGTTGAAAGTTGATTAGGATGTGTATAGAAGTGACATTAGCGTTTATTGGCTGTTGTTATTCAGTGAGATTGGTAAATTGAATAATGGTTGTGAAAAAGTTGAGTAAACGCTCTACAAAAAAATTTTGCTAGCTTCTGCTTGTAGCTGTATATGCAGCTTTTTTCAGCTACTTTACAGCACAACGCTGCAAAAGTTGGCTTACAAAGCAGAAAATGTTAGTTGGGTAATTTGTGGTTAACCACAACCTTTTAGATACAGGATGAGTCTCCTTCCAACAGACTAGAGCTGTCCTGGCCACGGCCTTGCATCTGGTGGGGATGGGAGAGGAATGTTAGTCCGACACTTACTTAAGAGAGATACAGAGAACTCTGTCTTCTCAAATACTTCCCTACTCTCTACGGTGCTATATCAATCATCCACAGACATATTTTCAAATCTCCACATGTTCTGGGCTATGGTATCCCACCAGGTGAATGCAGTTCTGCCACGCTTCTTATAAGGCAATCTGTATTCAGCAGCTAGTTTTAAAAGGTGATTATCAGGTCTACGAACTATGTGTCCCCAATATCTCAGCTGACGTATCATGATCTATTTTGTGACCGATTTTGGTTCGCAAGTGGAGTTAGTGCCTGTCTCGGGTTTGCAGAGTGCTTTTATCTGCCCACATATTTGCTTCTGATACCTTCTGAGGGACTTTCTTGACCTCTTTGTAAGTACTGTGGCTTGAGTACCATACACCATAGTTGGTGCAATAACCGTCTCGAATAGTATCGTGCCCATCTTCATTGTTGGTCTTCTCTCCTTTAGGAAATCTAGTATGGTTCTTGAGGCAATAAGTGCATCCCTTGAGCGCTTACGGGTGGTTAAATTCCGGTGTAGTCGTTTCGTGATCGGTACTCCAAGGTAGACTACCGAAGATGTTGTTTTGTAAACATGCCCAGCAATAACTATTTCTTCCATTAAAAGATCGAATATATAAGGAGAAAGAGGGCATCCCTGTTTAACCCCTTTCATTCGATTTTTTTGGAGCTGTATTTTGTCCTTTCCAAAGAATCTGTTGCTCCTCCATATTGAGGCATCTCGTTATTCTATTGGTCAGTTCTTTCGATGCTCCTTTACCCATAAGAATGACTGGAAGTGCCGTGAGGCTGATATTGTCAAATGCTTTTTCAATATCTAAAGCCATCACTATTATATCGGCGCTAGCATTCCATTTTTCTTCCAAAATGCGGCGCGTAGCAAAGATGTGGCCCAACGTTGAACGTTGACTTAAGAAGCCTGCTTGATGAGATCCGATAGGGCTGGTACATCCAATCAAATTTTGTACCCGATGTTAGCTAATACAATCTTCCTGAAATCCTTTGCTGTCTTGGGGGTTTTAATTTTGGGGATGGGAATAACTAGAGTTTTCCGCCATCCTGTAGGAATGTTGCTCTCCTTCCATACTCTCTTAAGTAGGCATATTTTAGCAGTTTAATCTGTATCCCATCTTCCCCAGCAGCTTTACCATTCTTACAGCTTTTGATTATTGTTTCTATGGGAGCGATGTCTGGTGTCTCCAAAGATGCATCTTATTCGTTTAAAGTATCCAGTTCTTCGGGCAGAAGGTTAATTGATTCCGGGTCTATGAATTGGTTCAATGAACTGTCCAGGAATTTCTAGGCTGCTGTTTTTTTTTTTTTGTTTTTTTTTTACGTAATTATAGGTTCTCTTGATTCTTTCCCCTGGTTTAAACTTCTCGAGATTGTTGAAGAACTCCATTTCTTCCTTCTCTTATTTTTATTCACAAAGCTTTCTATAGTTCCGCCGCGCTTCAGAGAGGTCTTTCAGTCTACGTGAGCTCAAAGGGCATCTATTTTTCCAAAACAAACATTTTTTTTATATTAGCCAAAGCGAACCGACGATTTGGAGAGTTAGGAATCTTTGCCAATTTGTTGATTGAAGCAGTTGCTGCTTTCTTCAGTTTGTCAACTAGCTTATCCCACAGTTCCGACGTTGATAATGAACCATCTTCCATATTGATCGTTGTCGTGGTACTTCTTTCTATAGGTTTCGTTCTGTAGCGATGTTTGTTACGTCCCAGTTGACTATAGATTCCGTATTATTTTTAATCCGATTCGTCTCACCTTTGCAATTGTTGTTTTTTGTTGATGACTTACCTCTGATCTGAATCCGGAACGTGAGCAGCTTATGATCGGTTTGAACGTCTACAAGCATGAAACCACGAATTTTCTTTATGAATATTTTCGAGTCAACTCATGATCTACAGAACCCTCATAAAACCAAAATTGTTACTTGGGTTGTGTTCCTGGCTGCTAGTTTATGCGTACGCGTGAAAAACTTCATTTGTATTCCATTATCATTAGCTTTTTCGTGTCCTGCAAACTTCGCTATAAGCTCGCTCTCATCCGGGCCTAAATCTGTGCTCATCCGGGCCTAAATATAAGCTCGCTCTCATCCGGGCCTAAATCTTGGTGTTCTACGCAGATGATTTGAAAATCTACTTGATTGTATGAGCAGTGACGACTGTCGGCAATTGCAACAACAGCGAGATTTATTTGTCAGTTGGTGTGCGCTGAATAATCTCACTGTCATTGTGTCCAAATGTTGCGTCATATCCTTCCGAAAAATGAAAAATCCTATCCTACATAACTATACTATCAATGGTACATTCGAAATGCACTATTCGGAAAAAGAGGATCGAGCAAATCGACAACTAGGATTTATATTCAAGATAGCTAATGAGTTTGATGACCCTCTCTGTCTTCGAATTTGCTTCTTCTGTCTGGACACCATATGATGGTATGTGGATTTCACGAATAGAATCAATGCAGCATAAATTTGTAAGAAGTGCCCTGCGTTGCTTACCATGTTCAAATCCATTACGGCTGCCTCCTAACGACCATTGCTGTGCACTGCTTGGTATTGAATCGCTAGTGGTTAGACGCAATGGGCCATCTTAGATCGAATCACAAAAGATCGATTCTTTTGGTTCGATTATTTGATTTTTTGAATCGATCTCAAATACGACAAAAATCAACTAGATCGATCCTTTTCATTCGATTTTTGTTTCGATCAAAAAAATTGCAGTGCATTTGCAATTTAATATTGATTTTGTTTGTCTTCACCTTTGCACATCACTTTGCCTTGAACATGAACGTTGAGCTGGGAGATACATTTGCTATTGCAACGCTCCTTGATCCCCGTTTCAAGACACTGTAACTGGAGCCTTCAGCTCACGTTCGGGCAGTTAAAATTGTGGCTGAGCAGATCTATAGTACCGAAGGAGTATACAGCTATCCCCCGAAGAACACGTTACCCACTGAGTTGCACTCACCGCTTTTTTCTCGGCGGGGTTTCAACCAGTCGGTCTGATTTTTTTCATGTGAGTAGGGTCAATGGAGAACTAGTCACTCGCAGAAAATCAGAGCGCTTGATTGTAAACCCACCGAGACAAAGCGGTGGGTGCAACTCAGTGGGTAACGTATTCTTCGGGGGAAAGCTGTACGATGATATGCTCACATCTGTCCCCCCACCAAAACCAACCAGAGACCTGTGGGATATTTATGACGAAATGGTAAAGAAAGTTATTAATCTACATATGTACAAACATTCACTTCTTATGACATATTTCAGGTTCATCAGTCCTCTGCTATGTCAGAACTAGATCGCCATGGGGGCATATCGGCAGAATTACAAAATTTCTGGCATCAGCATGTTTTCCCACGTTCTGCCGATCCTTTTCAAGCATGGGAGAAAATGAATATCCCCATATATACTCCATTGCTCGAGACTGTTTATCAAGAATGGTAACAAGTGCTCCGTCAGAGAGGCTATTCTCTAAAACTGGTGAAACCACACAGAATCGATATCGACTCAATGCAAAACGCATGGCTCAATTAGCTTTTTTGGGATCCCTCTCGGATGAGTTTTGGGATATTTGAATTAAGTACTTTTCTTACTTACCTGCTTTTACACTCCGACCATCTAATCGTTTTGTGTCATATGTTTATCTTTCGTTTTTTAAATCGTTCATTGAATACCAACAAAACGAATATTATAGCCTGTTAAATCACTCACCTAATCAAGTATCCTGAGCAAAAACTTCCACATGTCAAATGAAATCAAAATAGTCATTTACTATCTTCTCATCATGTATGTATGTTACACTCACAACTTTTACTGCGTACGTACTACACAATTTTTTTCTAAATGATATCATTCATCACACTAAATGACTATTAAAAGTGAAATGTCATAACAAGATAGCTTATGTAACGTTATATCAACTTGACAGAACTTGGCATTATTCTGCACCAACTTTTTATATTATACGTTGCAAAACATTTACACTTTATCGAGCAGCACCGTACTCTACAGGTGGCGAAGGTGGCAAAGACCTGAGGGGCTGAAGATACATGACTTTCTCCTTATTTCAGAAAAAAAAAACCTTGAACAATTTCTTAACATTCGTGGGTAAAACAAAGTTTCAAAAACTACCAGTATGTTATCAAATCAAAACCTCCGCAGTATAGAGTCCTTACCGCTAACCGAAGCAATGGCCCAACGGAATTTTGTTTCTCCGTGGCCCCCTTCTTAAGTCACAAGTACTAGACTTAATAAAGGGAAGATTATGGATATCGTGATAGTCAAAATCGAAAAACAAAAAATATAGATACATATATATGGATTCACTTTATGCGTTATACTCAGAATACCTCTGGCGTTTTATAATTATTACCAATTTGGTTTCTACGTTGCTGTTCAATTTATGCTGGAGGTGGTGGATTTGTGATATTCTGAGTAGTTATAAATTATGACTACTGTTAATATAGATATGTAGATTAATGCAAAATGACACATCCCATGTGGCTCTCGTACAAGAACCTTACTTTCGTAAAGGAAACTTTTATCTAAGAAACCTCGTGAGCCCAAACTTTGCTACTTTTAGCATAAGTGGAATGCCTAACTTCTCGAGCATATGTGCGTGTCAATAACGCAAATCTTTGAAATAATAGCCAGAGATGTTTGTGCTGTTACAATTGATGTTACCTTTGGAAACCTGTATAGGCAATACGTTTACTGTTTCAGTGCTAGGTTTTTACGTTTATATCAGGTTCTTGTTTTAGACGTTCCCAAGAACTCGTGACATTACTGCCGAAAGTGTTAAATCTGACCAGAGAATTTAACCCGTACGGAAGTGAGTCTATCTTTGAGTGATTCAACATATTCCCCATTGAACTCAAACTTTTCTGAAGTTATTAAATATGTTATGAGCTGAATACATGGATCCATTGTTTCCAATTTTTTTTTTGAAGTGATTTAAAACTTTTGTAAAGTTCAGTACAGTTCGAAGTTATTCTGTACGTGCTATTTTTTCTGAAATGGTCCAGTACTTTCCAAAGTGATCCTAAGCTTTTCTCAAGTTATTCAGTACTTTCTGAAGTGATTTCAAACTTTCCTAATGTAATGTAATGTCAGTATAGACAGATCTCGTTTTTGGCAACGTAACTACAGTGCACTCTCTACAACTCGAGTTGAGTTATAGAATAACAATCCCATGCAAATTCGCTATTGCAGTAGCCATGTCACTCATTTTTATTATGGTTATATAACTTGATATCCAGTTAGTGGACATCGGTTTGTTGAGAGTTAACTATACTTCATCTATGTTGCCAAAATCGAGACCTTTTTCGATGTGTCACAATTGAGTGGATTAGCGCTAAGAATCAATACTCCCTTAAAATTCGTGGAAGTGATGAAGATCTCTTGGTTTTCGAAGGTCTAATTGACCTACATTTGGAACCGGTCAGCGCAGTTATTGCCTATCGTAAAATATGAGATCACCAGTTTTTAAACGCATCCAACGCATCGTTTGTTGCTTCTTTCTCAGGTAATCTGGTAATGACAGAGTAGCAACCGCGAGCGGTTAATCATACTCAAGCTCAATTATGTCTGTACTATCTGAATAACGTACATTTTGAAGTTTTTCTGCAGTAATTCAGTACTTTTCCAACTGATTCCGAGATGTTATAAAGTGTTTCAGTTCTTTCAGAAGAGATTTTGAACTTTTTTAAATGATTCTGTGCTCTCGAAAGTGATTCTAATTTTCTTGTAGTGATTAAATATTTTCTGAAGAGATTCCAAACTTTTCTGAAATGATTAAGTTATAAAAAAGTGATTTAACTCTTGAAGAAGTGATTTTAAACTTGAGAGAATTGACACAGTACTTTCCGAAGTTTTGTGAAGTTGTTCTTTCTGGAATTATTTAGTTTTTACGGAAGCGATTACAAATTTTCTGGAAAGATTAAGTATTTTCCAAAGGGATTCAGAAATTTTCTTAAGTCATTCAATACTATCAGAAGAATTTCAGAGCTTTCCTAAAGAGATTCATTTCTTTGATAATTGATTTCAAACTGTTAAAAGTGATTCAAGTCTTTCTAAAGTGATTCAGTACTTTCGTTAGTGATTACAAACTATATGGAATCATTATTCAGTACTTTTCGGAGTGATTCCAAACATTTCTGAAGTGATTCAGTACTTTCAGCAGAGATTCCTATTTTTCTGGAGTGATTCAGTACTTTCTGGAATGATTCAGTGCTTTCCGAAGTGATTATGAACATTCTGAAGCGAATCAGTATTTCCAAAGTAATTCCGAACGTTCCTGAAGTGATTCAGTGCATTCCTAACTGATTCAATTATTTTCGAAGAGGTTCCGTTCTTTCAAAAATGATTACAAACTTTCTGGGATGATTCAGTACTTTCCAATATGAATCCGAAGTTTTCTGAAGTCATTCAATACATTCAACATTCCTGAAGATATTCAGTATTTTCCTAAGTGATTCCAAACATTTCTGAAGTGATTCAGAGCATTCCTAAGTGATTCAATTATTTTCAAAGTGAACTTTCCACAATGATTCAGTACTTTCCAAAGTGATTTCGAATATTTGTGAAGTGACTCTTAAAATTTCTGAAGTAATTCTGCACTTTTTGAAGTGATTCCGAACCATTCTGAATCGATTCAGTACGTTCAGAAGTGATTCCGAACATTTCTAAAGTGATAAAATACATTACTATGTAATTCAGTAGTTTTCGAAGAGATTGAAAACATTTCTGAAGTGATTCAACACTTCCGAGGTGAGTCCAAACTTTTCTGAAGTGATTTTGAACTTTTCATATCTTATTCAGTGCTTTTTGAAATGATATAGTACTTTCCGGAGTGATTCCGAATATTTATGAAGTGATTTAATTATTTTCTTAAGTGATTCCGCCAATCAGGATTTGCAACGTTAGTGGTTAACCACAATCAGATGAACTTTTTAACAGTTCAGTGCTATCATTTACCTTTTTTAACACAGGCAACTTCAATTTTACCATTTTTAATTGATTGTTTCCGTAACATGTTTATCAGGGGCACAAGCCATTTCAAAGTTAAGATTTTGTTAATTTTCCCCTGAACATGTTTACCAGAGCCATTGAAAATTTAATATTTTTTAAAAATTTCTTCCTAACTACTTCAAATTTAAAGATTTTATCAATTTTCAAGAATATTTTTTGGTGTCATGAACATGTCTATACCAGGGGCGCTAGCATTATACATTTTTCGTTGATCATATTTCCAAGGGACGCAAGCCATTTAAAATTTAACATTATTTTTAAATTTTTCCTAGATTATGTTTACCAGAAGGGCAAGATATTTTATTTTTTTTATAAATTTTTCCTTAAACTTGTCTACCAGGGACTCTACCTATTTCACATTTATATGTGTTTTTAAATGTCTCTCTGATCATGTTTAGAAGGGGCACAAACCACTTCAAATTTAACAATTAGGATCATTTTTTACCTGCACATGTTTACCCGAGGTTCAAGGCATTTAAAATTTGACTTATTTTTAATTTTTTCCCTGAAGTTGTCTACCAGGGACGCAAGCTATTTTCAAATTGACATTATTTTTTTTTTTTTCAAATTCGCTGAAACAATTTTAATGTTTTATCTTTTTTTCTAGAACATGTTTATCAGGCGCAATCAATTTCAAATTTAACGATCCCTCGTATCCCTGATCAGATCAGGGGCGCAGACTATTTCAAATTTCATGTTTACCAGGTACACTAGCAATTTCTAATTTTCTGAACTTGTCTACCAGGGGCGCAAGCCACTTGAAAGTTAACATTTTTAATCAACTTTTACCACAACTTGTCTCCCAAGAGCGCTAACTATTTCAAACTTTATATTTTTTAAAAAATTTCCAGATCTCACATTTAAAAAAAATCCCTGGACATGTATATCAAGGGCGCTATCGACTTTAATTTGAACGATTTCAATCCTTTTAAACATGCTTACCAGGGCCGTAAATCATTTGAAATAAATCCTTTTTAAATGTTTTCCAGAACGTGTTTATCAGATTTTGATAAATTTTCTCTGAACTTGTCTACCAGGGGCGCATGCCATACCAAATTTACAATTTTTTAATTTACCTGAACATGTATATCAGCCGCTAGTTATTTCAAATTTAATATTTTTTAAACTGTTCGTCGAACTTATTAATTGGGGGCGCTGTGTTCGAGGGGACTGACTTGGGTGCAGTGTATTTTTTTTTTAAATTTAACATATGCGTTGAGATTTTGCTCTCATTTGATTGCTGTATTTATCTATTTTGTAAACATTTGTTCGGTTTGCAGCTAAGTAGTCGCCGACTACCCGCGACTACCCACAACCACGGCACTCCTATGATCCATAATATTTGAAAAGATTCAAAAAGATCGATTCAAAATGATTGATTAAATCAGCGAATCGATTATTTTCAAAAAAAAAAATGAATCGATTCTTACCTCAAGATCGACCAATGCTGGTGCCAAACAATTAAGACGAACACTGTATGGATCCAACAATCCTATCGATACTATAAGTCGAAGACTCCACGATAATTATAGTTTGATTGACTTCAACATTTCTTCTGACTACGGAGTCGATAAGAATGATTTTATTTTGTGCAGTGTGTAAAAGTTTTAAAGATAAATTCTAATTCATTAAGCCCACGATGTCAGATGAATTTAAAATATAAATACAAATACAAATCTCGTAAATTTCTAGATGGGTTATAATATTTTAAAAATTCACTCTGAAGCTTCTCAATTGAGCTTGATAACGTCAAAAAGTGTCTTAATCTCAAAGAATTGTGAATTTCCCGCATCTAGCATCTTTTTTTTTTGTAAAATAATTTTCCTAATTTTTTGTTGTTAGAGGTATCGCCAATAAATCGAATAGCCTACCCAATTTAGTATTTTATGTAATTGATGTAACTATTGTTATTGCTTCTCACTGCTATCAGCCCTGTTTGCCAATAACTCTAAACTGATTAACCTCCTCCTGGTATTTTTCATCACCACATCAGATTTGAGTCGGGTAGTGCTTCTTTAAACGCAACATCCGTTAAAATAAGTTTGTGATCCGTGTTCACCGTCGCAAAAGATTGACGATTGGTGAACATAAATTTGATTAGAAGAAAATATAAGATATATTAGTACTAAATTATGGAAATCATCAATGAAAGTCACCGTTTTGTTTTGAATGCATGTTGCATCATACACGCTTTTCCGTGAATTAATCAGACAAAGTTCTACATACCCACTATAGCATTCGATTCTCCAGACCAGTCTTGTAAGTGGTCACGGTAGTCGACACATTTTCTATGATAATCGTCTGCCGTTGCCTCCGACATTTGCAAAACAAGCTATCATAGTACAGTACCAAACTAAAATGTCATATGACAGGCTCTGTCATACGACACTGCCGCCGAAGACCGTCACGAATGTGTGTATTTTAGTTTTTCACATAATAAGAGCTGCTGATGTTGTGCTTGTGTGAATTCTGAAACTGGCAAGCAATGATGTCCTAGTAATAACATTTCTGATCAGAAATAGTTTAATTTACACAAAACTGAGAAATTAGAACGAAATCACATTTGTCATATGATAGTTATTTGATAATTTTCTTTTTGCTCGAATGTTATTCTACCGTTTGTGTTTTGTGAAAGAGACGACGGTAGAGCATGAGTGTACGAATACAAACAGACCGTCGCACACGACAACGAAGCGAGTGTAGTAAAAAACGTCAACTGTTTCAACCCCTGCTCCAGACAGCTGGGCGTCGTTTCCCAGGTACATCCCGTCGCATTGTCCGGTGGCACGTATTATTTATTATTCTACGTATGGCACACAGTGACAAACTTGTTTCATTTGAAAACAAAATCCGACTGACTCACCTGTGATTAACAGAAGTGGTACATTCGTTTGCGGGGTGGCGGTGCTGGCGGTGACGGCAACAGCCCTTACCTAATTTACGGCGGCCCCACCAATTCAACAGTCATTCAACAGACACAATCGATGAGAGCGCGGTGGGTAATTAATCAAATTGGACAGACACAATGCTTCCGGCTCGGTCTTCCCAGCGCGATGAACGGCTTAGATTGCGATTGGTTTGGAATTTTAATAGAAATGTATTCATGAAGCCCTCTAATATCTGTCCCGAAAGTGTCGATTAACCTTAACTAATTGAAACATAAACCACGTAAAGGTGTTAATGTCGGTGATGTTCGATCAGTGTTTTGTTGTGACGACGACCATGGTTTGGGAAAATTAGTCTCTAATAGAGCAATTCCAGTCAGCCTACGCTCGCCTCCAGAACGCAACAAACGCACATGTGAGCAGAGAAACAGTTTCACAACATTACGAAACGCGCCAAGAGAGCTGAAAATCTCAATATGAATATTGATGAACATGGGTCTTAACGAGCAAACGGGGGTGTCACCCAGGTTCGGTGTCAGCATCCGGAATCAACACTATATCTCGGCACGAATGTATGCTTCTAACATCTAATTCAATCAACTTCGTGACCAAGTGTCATAACTGTACGCATAACCAAATTGATCCGGAGAATATTCCAACCCCAAATCGGTGACAATCAGATCAAAATTTTCCGTTTGCTCAATGTCTTGAAGCCAGACGAAAGCCCGCTCAAGCCGAACTGATCCCATCGTCATCGTCTGACGATCTCTTTCTCCCCATGCTGCTCGTTTTAACGATATGGTGCACACTGCGGCGACGACTGTAGAGAGGAGAAAGGTCCGCATGCTTTGAATTGTTTTAGCTTCAGTTTTTTTTATTTGTATTAAAATCGGTGAACCGGTTTTCAACCGGTGCTGGATCGGCTTCAACGCGCCCCCGAAAAAGGGCACTCGTTCGGGCGATCACCATCAAAATTGCCGATAGCCTAAATTTTTGGTTTTCTATTTTGGAAGGAATTCAAGGAGCCCGTAAATCTCGTTCCAATTTGTATCAGCTGTCCTTCGAAGGCTTTGATTTTTGTTTTGCTATGATTCGAAAAGAGATTTACATCTGATTTGCATAGGCATTCCCTGTACTGTGTTATTAGATGTAGATGTGTAGGATTGATTCCCCGGAATTGACACGATGACGCGACGCCGGAGGCACGCTGGTTGTTGTTGAAACTTTGACAAATGAGTTGGTAATTTGAGCTGGCTTAATGAAACCGAGTAGGCTAGGATGGGTAAAAATGACTTGAAATGACAAGCTGAATATCAAAATTCAAATTGATGGGATGTCTGTAAGCAGACCAATAAAATAGACCATTCATTGTGATGGTATTTTCCAAAAATAAACATTACACTTAAGATATGTCAGTTAGAAACCAATGTGTCCCATCGCCTTCATTCGTACCCATTTATTTTTACAACACTCACTTCCATTCCCTGCGTAGAACCAGATGTCATCCCCCCTTGCTTTCTGTCGCCTCTTTATGTTTATGATCGTTCTTTAATCATCCGGTCCACTCTACTACCTACTCCCACAACACCACAAAACAGGCGACGAAAGGCGGTTCCAGATTTTCGAGCGAGTAATTTAGCATCGCCGGGCTAAATCCGAAATTTATATAGATCACATATTTTAGATAAACTTAAATTGGACACAGAGGGAACGATCGAGTCGTGGGTTATACGGTTTTATACGGTTCTCGAGTGACTTATGAGTTCACGCCAGGCACTCAATGCTGAATGCTGTATAAATCATTCTTCGGCTCCAAAACAGAACAGCATCGGGTGACAGACTGTCGGGAATGAAGGGGACTTTTTTTCTGTTCCTAGAAACCAATGGCACCCAGTATCGTTATTATGATATACGACACATGTACAAAATCAACCGAAACAAAGGCAAGTGTTGTTGTTTCGATTAGAACGGTCGTAAATAAAATTAAATAAATTGGTCCGATGTTTGGAACGGATGGTTACCTAGAAGCGGAGGACGGGAGGTTAATGTTGGCCCAGCGGGAGTAGTTCAAAGAGATCAATGTTTCCCTCGTTTGTTTCTCTAGATGATATAAGTTATGACAGTTGTGCTCGTTACTATCGTCATGGGTCGTCGCAAGTGATTAGATTTTGGTAAGAATGTAGAGCTAGAATGGAAGAGTAGGAAACAAGTTACTTAGGCTTGGTTCTTGATCGCCTGAACTTAGTAGAAGGTTATTAGAAAACACCATGGACCCCCGGTAATCTGCCCGTTTTTAATCAGTACACTTTTTTAATTTGAGCCCCGTTAATCTGAACGCCGTGCAAATGCTGATGAGCATCCATATGACTGTCATCCAAATAAAGGATGACATTTATTTGAAAATTGGCTCTATAACAGGATAACTTGAAAATGCTTTAAATTAGATTTATATTTCCATTGTTTACATTTACATACTGAATAGCCATTCCATCATGGATACAAATATCGTTTGTTGGTAGAGGAAACTTCAATCGGTTTCCACGCTTTACCAATGTTCGTACCACCTCTGATAGCGATGACTATTTTTCCACCTCGTTTGTCAGCTCAGATCAGCAAATGACGTTCGATATATTTATTTACGTCATCGATTTGGATGATTTGCGTTATGGGGCTGAACCAATGCCATATGGATTTCGTTAACGTATTTCAACTGAGGTCCGTTCGCTTCTCGTATCAATGTTCATCCTAAATTCGAGAGGAGTATCATCGGATTACAAACAACCGTCATCCGGTTGCAGCTATCATTCGAAAAAGAGATCTCATTCGAACAGAGGATGATGCTTTGGTACAGTGTAGTCACCCGATTTTTGCGATGTGGATAGCAGCTGGTGCAATGCTTGTTCCTCACACATTGAGTTGCCTTCGTCATTCTGCATGTTTTTTATGTTTTTGTTTTGCCATCGCTGTTTTTTTTTTGACGTAGGACTACGTCTTTAATTTCTATACTAGGGTACACTTTGTGAAAACCGAAGATGGAACATGAAACAAAATTATGAAAGATTTTGAACATTAATAACTCAGCTGCTCCTGGACCAATTTCAATAATTTTATCACCAATCGATCAGAAATCTGTTTACGCAATGCTTCCAACTGATGATTTTCAACAAGAAACTATTGAAAAAGTGGAAATGTCAAGCATTATCCAAAGTACAAATAAAAAGTGATAATTTTTTCACTGTTTTCATGAAATAAACGTTGTTCCCAAACCCAGTCGTTGGTTGCACATCTTGCTGCTTTATCCTGAAAAGATATAAAACAACGCTGCTGTCTAGCCTCAACTCATTTTCGCTTCGGACGTCGTGGTGAGCAGACAGCAGAAGCAGCAAAAGCAGTCGTCTGGTTCGCCGTGGCAGTGTCAAACGTGTCTCCGGTCTGATCTACGAGAACACACGAGGTGTGTTGAAGGTGTTCTTGGGAAATGTGATCCGTGATGCTGTCACCTATACTGAACACGACAAGCGTAAGCGGCCATCGATGTTGTCTACGCTTTGAAGTGACAGACGAACTCTGTACAGTTTCGGAGGTTAAATCATCACCAACTTTGGCAACAAAACTGCCCTTCTCAGGGCCACCAAGCTTATTACAGTAAAGAGTAGGAAAAGAATTTATCTGCCTGTTTGTCCATATTCAGAACCACATGCCCCCAACGACCACACTAAATGCTCTCCAGAGTTGTAATCTTGTAACCAAACTTGGAAGCAGGGGTGCAAGTGATTTTGATCGATTCTCTTCATCAACTTTCTCTTTGAAAAAAAAATACTACAAATTTGGTACGCCTACAAATCAAAAACGGAAAAAGTTAAGATAATAGATGATCGATCAATTAAAAGAACTAAATTTTCTTCACATTTTTTCCGTGCCCTAGCGGTCCTACGTCAAGCTTCCGTTCGTGTCCCTAGGCACAGACCCTTCAACTTTTTTTATTTGTATTTGAAGTGATCGTTATGCTGTGATATTTTGTATTGTTCCAGTTAGCTATATAAGTGCAAATATTTAATGTAATTAGATCAGGGTGCTGCCTGAAAGTAAAATGTATTCTTTTTCTTCATTTGAATAAATTGCCGATCTCCAAACTGCTGTCCAAAAGTCTGAGCAATAAATTAAACACAACGTAGGGCCACATCCTGGACATTACGCCTGGTTATTACAGAAGTAATCTTCTAGCTTTACTCTTTGCTAGTATATCAAACACGTGGTTCGGGCCAATGGCATAATCCCAGTTAGTTGATATTATAGCCAAGCCCGAAAGTCGCTGGTTTCCCATTAGTTTTAATTCGTTTCAGTGTGGCTGTAGTGACCGGGAGTATCGCCAAAATCTTCAACAAAAGATTGATTGTTGGAAAATACGTCGAGTCACATTTATCAAGCACCCCGAATGCCTCAAAAATCTTGTTAATATTTATGGATGTCCGGCACCAGAGGTCGTATTCCTCCTTTACTGCAACCACGCTGGTGAAATCACCGAGTTGATAGTTAAGTTTGTCAAGTTGAGATGACCCTCAAATATTTGTAAAACCAGGCCAACAATAATTGGAACACCGGAAGGATGTCATCATTTTGTGTGAAACGTCCCATCATGTTTTGGATCAATCCATCGAGACATGGAATGAAAACCGCTTTTCCTCTGGTGTTTCTACTGGTTGATTTGCACGTATTGGTATCACCTGAAGTCGTAATTGCGCTATCGAAAACAGACATATACAGCTTTGAGGCTGCATTGAAAATTTCAGCAAATTTTGCTTCAACGTCAGCTCGTCTCTCCTTAAAAATCTGTATTATACTGCTCACATGATTTAGATTGTAATCCTATTGAAAGTGGTAGTGTTTAAAGATCACATTGAGGGCATTCAAGCCAAATGTAACAAACATATACAATGTTTGTATCCTCTTATAAACAGAAAATCCAAACTTTGCATGACGAATAAACTTCTAATATTTAAAAAAAAGTGCTTGGACCGGCCCTGCTGTGCCAATATGGTCTAGATCTTGCACTTCCAGGAAAAAAAAGCACTTCAAAGGATTAATAACAAAGCTCTGAAGATGATTTTGAAGTTGCCTCCCTGGTACAGTACTACCGAAGTACATAGAATTTTGAATGTTGAGACTTTAGAACAAATGTAGATAGAGCTGGAGTTAGGGCGTAACAGCTTTTGTAAACAATTACTTTTCTCGTCGATTTCTAGCAACTCAAGGCACGCCTACACAAATCAACATATCCATCGGGTAGGGGAAGTCTTCCCCTATTCGATGGTAATGTCGATTTGCCAGGGAGAGTCATGTCCTTCGAGCAATCATCGAGAGAAGCCATTGTTTACATACGCTGTTTTGCCCTAATTCCAGCTCTTTCTAGAAATGTCCTTCAAAATAATTAATAATTTCAGGGAAAAATCGTTGCAATCTTCAATTGGGTCTACACCCTAGTTCCTACGGAAGTGAAACGAGGCTGATCTTTCATAAAAAAAACTCGATGGTCCCATGATCTCTAACAGAATTGCTGCAAACATAAATTGTTCATGCACAATATATAGGTACAGCCCGAGTCCCATAGCCAGGGGGGGCTATAGGCCTGAAAAATAAAAAAAAAACTTGTTCAGGTAATGGATATACATTACCTGTACAGTACAGGTAACAGATATCCATTATCTTGGGTCAGATTTTTTTTTTATCACATGATGATAATAATTTCGGGGAGGGAGCTTCAGCCCCATAGGACCCCTCCATGGCTACGTGCCTGAAGGTGGATCCATCCCTGGTCGATAGCATAGTATTTGACAGGGAGTCTTGTACGTAGTGTTTCCATTTCTCGACCTAGGCTAGCCTAGCCGGTATTCAGGAAACTTGGCTCTTGCCCGGGAATCGAGAAATTGAGCATTAGATAGTTTTAGTCACTTTCTGGCTTCTGGATAGATTTGGGCCGAAGGGTCTCAGAATTGTACGAAACAAATTTAAAAAAAAAATCAGGGAGTCTACTTCGTGGAAAAACTTGGAAATCCTGATACATTCGGGGAATTTTATGTTACCTCAAAAAACCTGGATTTATCAGGGAATTTTCAGATTTCTTAAACAAGCAACTTTTTAAGATATACCGTGGACCCCCATTAATCTGAACGACGCTTCGTGCATATTAACGGGGTTCATTTTTAACTTTAACTTCTAGTAACCTAACGGCCATCAGAAAAGCAAATTTCTGTTAACGCGATTTGCTAATCTGTTTTTTTTTTTTTTTTTTGTTCACGGTTTAGCAACTTTGCAGTCAATTTAAGGTGGATTTCCGGTTCAATTGACCTAAACTTTGGATTTTTTTTTCAGGGAACTGGTAAGAGTTAGAGACCTGAGTTTTTTGTCAAATCTTTATTCATTCTTGCTCTACAACTGGGAATTTTTTCAAGTCCAAAAATCCAAAATGGCGTCCAATATGGCGGCTGCCCGGCGGGTACTTCTCAAAACTGCGAGCAGCCTAGAGGTCGCAAATCGTCACCTAGAAAGAAAATCGGCTCAGTTTCTTGAAGAGTATAGTTCAGAGAATGGAATAAACTAGAATCTTTGAAAAATCTCAAAATTTGACAAAATGGCGGTAACTAGGTAAATGACTTTTTTTCAAATGCCCGCCATTTTGTCAAATTTTGAGATTTTTCAAAGATTCTAGTTCATTCCATTCTCTGAACTATACTCTTCCCACCGGGCAGCCGCCATTTTGGATTTTTGGACTTGAAAAAATTCCCAGTTGTAGAGCAAGAATGAATAAAGATTTGACAAAAAACTCAGGTCTCTAACTCTTACCAGTTCCCTGGAAAAAAAATCCAAAGTTTAGGCCAATTGAACCGGAAATTCCCCTTAATTGTTTATAAGAAAGTTTGAACATACTGAGAGGTAAGTACATATCATCGGTAAGAGACGTGTGTGTGAGAAAATTTGCGAAAAAATCTAAGTGCACCGGTGGGATTCGAACCCACAATTCCCATTCAGTACACGGGTGTATTGCCAATTATACAACGGTGGATCTATAGTCTACGGATGTATTTGGCTAATGACATTTGAGTTTCGAATCCGTTTTCCACCCTAGTCTTTTTGCGCAAGCGTTCTTGAACTGTGTTCCTAGGAGGTTCTATTTTTTGAAATCTTGAACCTTATGAAATCAAACATGGGGAAAATTTTCAAGCATTTGGAATGGAAATTGGGGACCTCCCTTAGCTCCGCCGGTAAAGACGCAGCTACAAAGCAAGACCATGCTGGAGGCGGCTGGATTGGTTTCCCGATCCGGACTAAGAATTTTTCGAGTTGGTACATTTCTCGACTTTTCTGAACATAAAAGTATGCTTGATGGCAATCGAATGTGCAGGAAGGCAGCTTCCACACCTGCGTAGGAAGCAAAAGAAGAAGAAGAAGGACTGAAAGTAAACATAGAATAAATTCCAAGAATCCAGATTTCAAATCAATTAAGAACCTTGCTAAAGTTTCAAAGTTCTTGACCTTTAATGAATAAAATTGATGGGAATTTCCAGGGATCTTAAGGAATAATTTCACGGAAATTCAGAGGAAGATATCAAAGTATGATTTTTTAGGAAAGTGGATTCCTTCCTATGTACTTCTGACGAACTGCAGACTCCAGGCGAAACGTAAAAAGGATTCCAAGGTAAAGTCTGGGGAGGGACGTGCTGTCAAATCAGCCTACTGATCATTCTTGTATGAAATTGGTTCCAAACGTAAACAAACCCAGTAGGTTTCTTATGGCTTGTTTACGTTTGGAACCAGTTATGCGAGGTATGCGACGATTGTTCGTATTTGGCAGCCACCTCCCCCCTTGGATAAAGCTTGAGTAATTTAAGGTTATTCCCTGTAGCGTCCTTTTTCGTGCTACACTTCGCAATTTCACATGTAAAAATAATAAGGTTTCTGTGAATGCACGCAGCTTAAACTACTACTTGTTGTTTGTTGCGGAAAAGCAAGCAATGTCTGCAATTTGCAGATGTATAAACCTCGTAGATCTTGTGTTGAGTTCTGTGCTCTTGAAATTGCGAGGTGCGATGAAAATATTGACTCTTCAAGAAAACACCTTAATATCTGGACGCACTGTTTATTTTACTACAGTGCTCCTAGGGGTCGGATCTAGAATGTTTTGACAGCAGTTTGTTTTGAAATGTTTCCTTATCACGATCCATTTGTTTAAAATAAGTTATACTTGATGGAAGCCGCGAACCGAAAATTAATTCTGGAACCTACTTGGAAAATCCGACGTAGTCAGGTTTAAAAATCGCGAAGTCGTTGATATTGCCTAAATCGACCGTGGGCAGTGTTCTCAAACGTTTCCGTGAACGACATACTATCGATCGGCAGGATCATAGCAAGCGTCGTAGTGGAACTAAGGATCGGAAGCTGCATTTAAAGGTGTTGAGAACGGTTAGGGCAAACCCAGGGCTGTTGGATTATGATATCGCCAAGAAATTCAATGCCAGCCAACGCGCCGTCAGAAGGATTCGTCAGCGAAAAGGACTTCGATCTTTTCGGGCCAGTAAGCAACCAATAAGGACACTGAAGCAGAATCTAGTGGCCAAAAGACGTGCCCGGAAGTGATGTCCCTAGCAAGTTCAAGTTCGTTTTTGTCGATAAATTTGCAAGAAAGCTTATGATCTGGCAAGGTATTTTTTCTCCCTGCTGTTTGTACTTTGTTTTGGAGTTTTTCTCCCTGCTGTTTGTACTTTGGACAATCAGTGAGAACAAACAATGAGGACATTTTTGGGAAGCACGACAGCGTTAGAGTTAGCGTTAGTAACATTGATCGGTATTTGACAGTATTTCACAGTTTTTCTGAAGCAAAGCCGCCATATTCGATTTAAAGGTGGTGTGACATCAATTTTCGGCTACGTCTCATCCCCATTCTAAAAATAACCATATTTTAGCATATTTGACACTTTTCCGCAAATCGGAAGCCACCGTCTTGGATTACAAAATAGCGTCGGATATCGATTTCCGGCTTCTAGATGTTACCCTGATTCTAAAAAAAAAACCGTTTGCATGGGTATTTGATAAAATTTACAACTTTTTCTCAAACCGGAAGCCACCATCATGGATTTCAAAATGGCGTCGTACATTGATTTCAAATATCCAGACGTCACCTCGATTCCAAAAATACCCATATTGATGGGACGGCATCAGCATTTCCCATTTTTTCTGAAATAGGAAGCCGCCATCTTAGATTTCAAACTAGCGTCGGATATCGATTTCCGGCCTCTAGACGCCATTTTCATTCCAAAAATACCTATATTGATGGGTATTTGACAGTATTTCCCACTTAATTTGAAATCGGAAGCCGCCATCATGCATTTCTAAATGGCGTCGCATCAATTTTCGATCTGTAGACATCATACCAATTACAAAAATACCAATATTGATGTGTATTTGACTGTATTTCCTCTTTTTCGTAAATCGGAAGCCCTCATCTTCGATTTCAAAATGGCGTCGAATATCGATTTTCATTCTCTAGACATCTTCCCGATTCCAAAAATATCTTTATTGATAAGTATTTGACAGCATTTCCTACTTTTTCTTAAACTGGAAGCCACCATCTTGGATTTAAAATTGGTGTCGCATATCAATTTTCCATTCATATTCGTCACTCCGATTCAAAAAATACCCATATTGATGGGTAAACAAACCACCCGACAATGATAAATTTGACATCCACGTGCACAGATCTATGCGCATACGCTTAAATGAATCGAGTGAACAATCAACAAAAATCATAAAAACTGCGCGAATTTGGTTCGAACAGCTGCGCTTCAATGCAAAAGTAAGTTCATTTGACATTGAAAAAAGAAATGAACATGAAAACTGATCGAAAGTGGTTCTTTTGATGTTGACGGAGATCTGCTCGAAGAGAAGACAGAATGACTTTCAATTGAAAGGGATGGTTGACAGCTTCATCGTCGTTTGACGATTTTCGATTGAAAGTGACTTTGTGGGGCCCTGATTCGGAGTACGCACAATGTATTTCGAATGTATGGCTAAATATCGCGTGTAACCCTCGTATATCTATACACAAGTGTGTTCAATCTGTTTGCCTGTTGCCTGTTGACATTTTTAAAACACGTATTTCTGCTACTATTTGTGACACTTAGCTTTACAGCTGTTATCCAGATTTTAAAAAAAACGTTATCACAACCTTAAACGTTTCGTGAATTCCGAGTAAGGTAGAGAACTACTTCGACCTAATCGCCCATTTGGGCCTATCGAGCAGAAAACTTCAAATAAATCCATGATTTTATAGTTAACAAGCCAATTATGCGTTTGGTACGATACTTTAGTTAATAAGCTACCGAACGAAGTCAATGAGAACGCGTGATATGAAACGCGTGATATGAAGGTTCACACCCATTATTCCCAAAAACAAAAGAAGCGCTCCGACCGATTCAATTTTTATCTCCATCCGATAGGCCGAAGTGAATTCATTGGCGTTTCAATGGCGTTTCAATGCGTTAGGCCGAGTTTAGAATCCGTAGGCCGAGTTTGGCGTCAATAAACAATGTTAGACTTCTGACAATATCTCAACGATTGGTTTCTCTTTATCAATTCTTGCGATACGTACGGAAAGTAAATTAATTTGAAAGCCATCAGTAGTAATAACAATCCGTTTGGTGCTAAACTACGCTACACAGCAAAAAAATAATTTTGATATCACGTCAAAGTGGATGCACTACAATCATGTCGAAAATATGGTGTAATATTACTTGCTAAAAAGGACAAAATTATCATTAATACAATGCATGAACTGACATTACGCTGCTTATACTGCATTTGTTTATTTATGTGGTCATAAAAATTACATGAAATTTTCGACATGATTGTAGTGCATCCACTTTGATGTGATATCAAAATTATTTTTTTGCTGTGTAGATTAAGAAAGACTAAGAACGAGTTATGCTTAATAGGCCGGAAATGGGATAGTTAACCCTACCTATAGTTAACCTCAGCATATTACTATTTCAAAGATACATATATTGTGAAATTCAGAAATCGCTTCATTTGACGGGGGACAGCCCTCCATCGCTAGCGTTTTCTGTAGTGATAGACCATCTACTCCATAGAATAAAGCGATTTAAAAAAAAATAATCTGCCGCTTTGATTCAAAATACACATATAGGTGTTCCAAACCGACCGATTTCAAAACCAGTAATTAGATTGGTTCTGCATTTATTATTTCAAACTGCGTTAAATCTGCTTAAAATTCCATCATCCTATCGAAATTATTCAAGAAGCGAATGGACGTTCCCTTCGCTTCGCCAGAATCAGTCCGTTTTAAAATTGCTTTTGCTTTGAACGCCATCACTCAACGCACCTAATTCAAAAAAAAAATCAACCACAAGGGCAAGGGTGCGGAAGACTAGTTGACCCGAATGTCAACGATAAGCCGAAAACAGGAACTTAATGAAATTTGTTTTTCGTTGCGCCGCAGCAGGGTTGCTTCGACTCACTTTGCTATAAAATCACTGATTGAGACTCTTTTAAACAGGCTTGCAATTGCTCATTACAGCTAAAATGCTATTTTTTGTAATTATGAAACAATGAGATACTATAATGATAATTTTTATTTGTAAGATGCAAGAAGAGGTGGTAAAGTTTGTATATGACACATAAAATTTGTCAATTTTGCTTTCAGAAGGTCACAACTAGCGATTAGCTGTAACGATGAGCAATGCGATGAGCGAGCAATCAGCGATCATAAAATCACTAGTTGTGACCTTCTAAAAGCAAAATTGACAAATTTTATGTGTCATATACAAACTTTACCACCTCTTCTTGCATCTTACAAATAAAAATTATCATTATAGTATCTCATTGTTTCATAATTACAAAAAATAGCATTTTAGCTGTAATGAGCAATTGCAAGCCTGCTTTTAAATTCGAAGTTCACAGGTTTTATGCGCCAAGCACATATTTTTTAATATTCTTTTTACTTACCAGCTAACTGATGATTCCAAAATTCAAAAAATCATTTTTTATAGCGTAGTGAGTCGAAGCAACCCTGCACATCAGTCACGCCTAAAAAATCCCTCATGTAACCGTGTCGTATTTCTAAATGGAGAAACATTCGAATGATCTTGACTATAGTTACTCGCAGCAGTAAAAAAAAACTTTAATGATCTCGTCAGTTGCTATGCCCTGGAAGCCCAGAAGGTGAACACGCACAAAACACGAAAAAGCTGAAAAATGCCCGCACCATTAATTATATTCAAATTTACCCAATACAGGATTTCAGCAACAGGTTCTTGCACTTTAACGGCCATTTCTTTCGGGTCAAGAGATTCCAGAACCCACTCCACGTCCATCAATCACGATCCAACCAACAAAAGCCCACATTTTGCGAAGCCTCATATTGACGCAGTTCCTCTTCTTTTGCCCTGCTTTTCGTCCGCCTTTGATTGTGTACATATTTATCCACACTGTTTGGTCTTCACTTTGGGGTACACAATTTTCAAATCAATTTTACACCGACTAACCACAAAGATTGGCACTGAGCACTTCTCGTCTAAAGGGCTTCCTTCCTGTTTGCCACGCAGAGTTAGCTACCATCGTAAACAAGTCACCTGACTCTATTTTGGCCTTGATCTGGGAATCGCTTGGTTTGTGCTTTCCGAAATGCGTGATTCATGAAGAAATTCAAACATTTTAACGACTTCCTTCTGACGGCTGTCATCGCTCAAAATTAGTTAAAATTTTACCTAATTAATGGAAGCGCAAACTACCCGACCTGACGCTATCATTATGGTTAATTCGATTCCGGTCGGTTAGCAATGGGCGATCAACACCTGTCAGCCGGTCGGTTGGTCGGTTAGTCAGTGTATGAGAAAGGTGGGTTATGCTAATTCGCTTCGACCGCTGAATTATGTTTCATTGACATGCGAGGGCTGACCTGGCAGCGGCGACCCTTTTAAAATAATTAACCATACGTGGTCGGTACAACGGAACGTGGCCGGCCGGTCTCATGCATGTACGAGCATTAAGGGTGTGAGGTTTAGATAGGAAAATTAATGAATTTGGTTAATTTACTCATTTAATTGCGTCGAACGGTAGAAGCGAGGTGAATTTTTCCGTCAAGTTCCACTATTAATGCCGTTATGGGCCTTCTTCATGAAGATCTTAGAGCTAACCAACTTTCGAAAATGTTCGAATCTTGAACGGTGTAAACGTTTTTATGAAGTGGAAGAAATTATTGTTCTGTTGTGAATTTTGAATCGGCAGCAAAATTAAATATATTAGAAAAATCGAACTAGTTCAGAACTTAACTCGTTAACGCCCGACATAAAAATAGGTTAACAAATTTTTCAAGCAATACTCAGAAGCGTGAGCAAAATTTACTTTTACACACGCTTTTGAATGCGCAAAAGTTACTTTTGCGCACGATTATTTTAGTTAGGAAAAGTTGGCCGCTATATTACTCTACCGCATGACGAAAAACCAGATATTATGATGTGGAATTGCAACAATTAAAATCATTAAAAATAGTAGACGTGCCAAATTACATCTCAGGAAATACGCAAACTACTTTTTGCTGATTAGTGTTTGTTATGTAAAACAGGATGGTGCTCTCAGAATGGAAATATAAAGGTACTCATTTTGAGAAAATTCCGTTTTATGTTTTTCATCGAAAATATAACATATTTGGCAATACTGAACAAGCTCAATAAATTCATATTTAGATACCTTGTCTAATTGTCTCATAAAAACACACTATTATGTTAATTGTAGCTTAATTTGTTTCAAAAATATTGTCGAAAGAAAGTAGTGCTTTGTTGAAAATCACGAAAAATAGAAAATGCTCCCCTGCTTCAATTGGCACACAAATTTGAATTCATAAAAGTTAGACCAAAATAAATATCTTCTCCAAATTTAATACAAATTGGAAGATGTCAATAACACTTATGTATTTTTTCTCGGTCTCATAATTTAATTCACTTTCTGGAAAAGATTGGATCGATCAGTACCGATACAGGAATAATTATAAAGTCTGTTCCATTTAGAATTTGACCGCACAAAATAGGTCATTTCTCCAAGGAGAAATAAAGTACAAAGACGCTAACACTTTGTAGGATTTTTATTTAACTTTATACAAAAATTCTTCAGCTTTTCGGATGAATTGTTGAACTTTTCGCGGAATACCTCTCATCATGTCTTGCACAGTAGTACTGTCAACCTCACCTACCATCCTTTCCCACCATTTCTTCAAATCAGATGGTGTTTTGATTGTTTTGCCACATTTCTTCAATTTGCACTTGATAATTGCCCAAAGTTTGTGAATGGGACGAAAATCTGGACAATTTGGTGGATTGATACTTTTCTCAATAAAATCGATATTATTCTGCTTATATGACATCACGGCTGTAATGGCAGCTGGCTAAGTCAGGCCAGAACTTTACGGGACCTTCGTGTGATTGAATGAACGGCAAAATTATGTTCTGGAGACACTCCTCCTTGTAAAGTTGTCCATTTATAGTCGCTCCAGTGATGAAAACCTTTGTTTTCTTTCCGCAACTGCAGATGCCTTGCCAAATCATCAACTTGCGAGCGAATTTATATGCAAAGACAATTTTGAATTTATCCGGAGCATCCCCCTTACGTTTAGCAAAGTAATTTTTTTTGGCCCGGGATTTGTCCAAAGTCCATTTTTACGTAAGTTTCATCGTCCATCAAAATACATCCGTTATACTTGGTCAGAACTTGCTCGTACAGCTTCCTTGCACGGTTTTTGGCAACCAGGTTTTGTTTCAGCGTCCTGTTGGGATGATTGCTTGCATGGTACGACCGGAAACTTTCTCCTATACAGATTCGCCGAACTGTACTTCGCCAAATCACGAAGATCCCAAGATTCTTTTGGACTGCCCTTATGACCTTCGCTCGTAGTTTTCGGTCGTATGTTCCACTTCGACGTTTGTTTTGTTTTGTACCATCCAACGTTAGTGTTTCCCGGTAACGTTTAAGCACGGTATTTACAGTCGATTTTGGAAATTTGAGAGCCTTTGCTATCATTCCTCTTGACTACGTTGGATTTTGCACGTGAGTGTGCAGAATTTGTTCACCATCTTCGATAACTTTTGAACAAGGATATGAATCTTGATTTCACTACTAGATAAACAATCCTTCAGGATCAAAATGCTCTCAATAGATTCTTGCTAAGGCAACCAACTAGAGGCGCTACAGTAATTAAAAAGAAGCGGCCAAATACTAACTGGAACAGACTTTAAAACTATTCTTTTGAACGGTTGTGCAAAATATAATACTAAACACGTGAATTTCAGGCGAATTTTATAAAACTTCGTATATCTCAGTTGTTTGAAGATGTACAACTTTTATGTTTCGGGCAACTTTTCATAATATTCTACGTTTTACAACTTTGCCCAAGACAGCAAACCTCTATCTTGCGAAATAAAATAAAGTTGGAAGGGTTGTATACTAGATACGACCGCAGGGTTGGCGTTGGATAACATCTGTTATGTGTTGTACTTAATTGTGTATATTATATTTTAGGAATATTCCTTGATAACTCTTTTGCGAAAGTTTGGTGGCCCTGAAAAGGGCCGTTTTGTTGGGCTGATGTTGTTGACAATGATGGAACGGGCGACATTGTTGGACGCTTATATAGTAGAACAGAAAATATCAGAGGTGTCAGATACTCGCATACGTACGTTAAACTCTTTCTTGATAATGTTGTGGCCCTGAAAAGGGCCATTTTTCCAACGCGCTCGGCGTAGTTGCCCTTGCGGAGCAGACGGTGAATACGACCGACTGAGAACTGCAGCAGCTGGGCATTCCATGACGGCGGCCCAGTATACCGGAGCACTGGCACCAACGCACTCGGCGTAGTTACCCTTTCGCCCCAGGCTCTGCTGCCGCTGCTCTGCTGCCGTTGCTCTGCTTCCGCTGCTCTGGTACTGCTGCTCTGCTGCTCTGCTGCTGGGTCGACGATCGGATAGACAATGATGGAACGGGCGACCTTGTTGGACGCTTATATAGTAGAACAGAAAATATCAGAGGTGTCAGATACTCGCATCTGATGTCTCGGTTAGAGAAAGTATAAGAATATAAAAAAATCAATCGATTTTCACCATCTTTAGACAATGGTTTACTTTTAACCATTTTTCAATAGTTTACAAAATGAAATCAATAGTTTTGAAACATTCAGCAAATTGCTCGAAATATTTCCAATCGATTGATGCCGTTATCTATCGAGAGACGGTTGAGTTATTATCGTTCAAAATCTTTTAATTTTTCGTAACGCATCCGAAATGACTGTTTTCAATTGTGTACCCCCGTATGTTGCCGAAAGACGTTATCCAACGTCAAAAGTTTGTATCGCTGGATGGTGCACTTCTGTAACCATCCGGAAGAAGGGGATCTTTATCGGGAACGATTGCACTTCCAGCTGTTCGAAATGCGAAATGTTGTAAAACAGTATCGCAAACTATCTCAGTAACTGCTCCCAATCCATCGGGAGTCACAACTATCTAAAGATAAACAAACTTTGACGTTTAACTTTTTTGCAGGCAACTTTGCCTCCATAAATGCTCCCATAAATCTGAACAGGTTAGGATTAAGCAAAATGGCTTTCGATAAATACAATTCAGCCTGCAAGTTTTCTTCATAAAAGCCATTTTAAAACCTTATGAATTTGTTAAGGATTTCTTGAAAGCAAATCAAATGACCCATGAAAATCAACTTTTATGCCTACGCAATGTTACAGTTAGTTTGCTTGTTTTTTTTTACAATCTTCGATTTTCAATGTATATTTCCTTGGATACAACTAAATTTGGGAAATTTAGCAATGAGCAAACATTTAAATACGAAAATCATAATCAAAAATTGGTGGTGTTGTGTACAAGACACGACCGTATGGTTGACGTAAACTACGTTAAGCTGAGTAGTGAAATTCTCGTGCATTTTTTCTAGATATCGATTTAAAATACAATAGAAGTAACCTATGATTTTGGTCCTATGTACATATTTTGGATGTCCTACTTAGTAAAACTTGGTTAAATTCAGGACCTCATAAAAATGCGAATACATATTCTATTTCATTTGGTTCCTAAATTACAATCAGATATGAGTAAGGGTACGGCCAGAGTAGACGCGACACGTGACGCGACGGGATGCGACTCAAGCAAGGAATAATAATAAATAATAATTTTTTTTTTAACTGGTCGCGTCGCGAATCGCGTCTACCCTGGCCGCCACCTAAGGGTTCGGCCAGGGTATACGCGATTCGCGACGCGACGCGACCAATTCAAAAGAATCTTATTATTTATTATTATTCCTTGCGTGAGTCGCATCGCGTCGCGTCTCGTGTCGCCTCTACCCTGGCCGCGGCCTAAGAGATAAGCATTGTAAGTCCCTCCTACTTGAAGAATTTTGCAATCGAACGGCTTGCTATGCCTCGCCCCCATCAGCAAAAAATCTGGGATTTTATAAACCGTTCTATGGCATAATTTTCCAAGTAGGATGCACTTTCATAGCTAATCTTAAAGCATAAATAGAGGTACCGTCTGATAATGTCAATGCTCGGTACAGGAGTCTGTAATCTGTGTAGGGAAATCCTTTTTTTTACCACAGAAACACCCCGTTTTCTTATGCAAAATAATGGATGTGCGTTCATAAAACGCACGAAATCTTTAAAAAAAAACCATATTTAGTATTTTAAAATGTTCTGATTGCGAAATATTGACGATCAATACCGAAATTTCGCCTAAATTTCCAACCCGTTTTGTGTGGTGTGTGCTGCTGATTTTCACTGTTGCCCAATGATTAGGGAACTTTCATAAATAACGTAGTAGTTGAGGGAGGAGAGGGGTTTCAGAAGTTGGGACCGGCCATGTATTAGGTGTATTGCAAAACACGCTCCGAGGGGGAAGGGAGGGGTTAATTGTTCAACAAAATATACGTAATTTTACTTCCAAGACTGTGTCGCAATGGGCGAGTTAAATTTAACTCGTGATTAAAAGTGACAGATAAGTTATCGAATAACCCTGCTTACGAGCGTGGTTATTTCGGACCGACTAGAAGTTAAATTTTGGTAACCGTGGCTGAGTTCTGTTTGAAATCTGATCAATTTCCGACATTTTCGAACATTTAAAATAACTTTCGAAACGTCACGTTTAACCACGAGTTAAATTTAACTCGGCAATTGGTACACAGCCCAAGAGGTATTTCTCGATTACCTTTTCGAAGGAACGTATCAGCTTTTGTAAACAATCCATTTGATTGTCGATTTGGCGTAACTGGTAGGTCACCCACGCATGCTAACACCACCATCAGATAGAAGATTTTTTTTCTACCTGATATAGTGGTGTTGGTATGTGGGGCGAGCTATCAATTATGCCAAACCGACGATAAAATGCGTTGTTTACAAAAGCTGATCAAGAACAACAATTGAAAAGGCCTCAACTCCATTTTGTAAACAAACCTTGTAAGGCCATTCTGTTGCGAACCGAAGTCCGCCAACGCAAACAAACAAAATGAACAGATAGGGGAAATTCTCCTCTACCCGATTGTGTTTTGGGTTTGCGAATGTAGATTTCGGTTCGCGACAAAATGGCCTTACAAGGTTTGTTTACAAAATGGAGTTGAGGCCTTTTCAATTGTTAGTCTTGATATGTCCTTTCGAAAAAGTAATCGAGAGTTGTAGTTATCATTCAGGCAAGGAGCGCTTGCGCCATCGAGACGACGCGCAAAGTTCGAGGTGCAAAACTCGAACGCTGTGCGGTTGACAGGAACCGCCTTCCTACTGCTGCTATTCCTACTACTACCTGCTTACCCGCCGTCCGAAGCGAAAATGTATTGAGGCACATTAGCAGCGCTGTTTTATAACTTTTCAGATTCAAGCAGCACGATGTACAACCAAATGGTACTCGATTATCACGACTGGGTTTGGGGAGAACGTTTTATTTCATGAAAACAGTGATAAAATTATCACTTTTTATTTGCACATTTTTAAAACAGTTTTTTATGCAAAATTGAAAAAGTGTTTATTGTAACAGCTTACGAGAGTTATTTCCTATCGATTGGTGTATTTGGATTTTAATTTCATCTATAAATGACAAAGTTATAAGCGATCAAAACTTTACATCTTTTCGTGACGGTTGCAATTTTAGATTTTCGATTTACCCCCAGTACCTTCCCGTAAGACGTAGTCTACGTCAAAAATATCCACCAACCTCTATCAATATCTATATCTATATCTATAGATATATATATATATATATATATATATATATTTTTTTAGTAATTAGTCAAATCAACGTTTTGCGAGGGCGGAGTTATTTTTTCAGTCTTTCACGTACATTTCAAATAACATTTAATAAGGCACTTAAAACTAGGCCACTTACTGAGAACTATTGTAATAAATTTGGATATTCAACAAGATGTTTATACCATCAGTTTCTATTTTAATTATTTTGATAAGATCGGATTCATAAACCCTTTTCTATCTTGATTGATGCTTTCCTAGTGGATTTAACAAGCGGCTAGGGGAAATGGCTCGGAAAGGGTTCTTATTGTTGCTAAATAGCTTTTATTGTAGCTTTTAAATGGTTCTCAATGCGTTCGTCATTCAACCTTTTGCAGTAAATCAATCTTGAAGAGCTTCGAGAATACACCCATCAGAACCTTTGACAGGGTAGGCCAAAAGATATATTCTAGTCTTAATGAGGTTTTAATGGATATATAGCCTTGACCAGGGTTTTATGAATGTTTTTTATAGTTTCTTTGTAGTATTTCATAAAACTTAAAATGTTACTTGGGTACTCAGGTGTACTGTCCTGTCCGTGTTTTTTTTTGTTATGTGAACAGATCGTAGCGATAAGCGAGCGTTCAGAATAAACTTCTTAGAGAAGCTTCTAAAATAAGCTTCTAGCGGCGCCGGTGGTGTAGTGGTAAGCATGACTGCCTCTCACTCCAAAAGGCCTGGATTCAATCGCAGTCGGTGCCGTCGAGATTTTCTGAGGAATAAAATCTCTGATCACGCCTTCCTTCGAGAAGTAAGGGAAGTAAAACCGTTGGTCCCCGGTCCATGAGTTGATGGGTCGATAGGAAGGGTCCAGGTGGGAGAGCTGCCTACATGGCGTCAGTAGCATTGGTACTCAGTACGGAAAACAAGATCGACGGACAACAAATCAAGGAAATTAAAGGAGCTTCTAAAAGAAGATTCTAAAAGAAGCACCCATAGGAAAATCCTTCTTCAAACTTCAAACTAAAAAAAATCAGGGGCAGGACGGTCAATCTAAGCAGCTACGCAGTAATGGAGCAACTTTTCATGGTTCATGGAACAACTTTTAAAAAATAATGTCCAAAACATATATGTCTAATTTATGGATCATGCCTATATGTGTAAGTGCGCGAACTTGATTTTCTATAGAACACTTTCTTTAGTTTAAGTTTCATTGCTGAATGCTTTATGAAACATTCGTACAATATTAACGCTCACAGCGGTACATTTTTACAACTGTGCTGCTAATTTTTACATAAAATATGGATCATATTGATATATTTTAAGGATCATTCACACCTTTTTAGAAATCTACTCCGGTGATTAATGGATCATTTGGATGTTTTTAAAATAAGTGTTTTCAAATGTGTTATGGATCCTTCATTGGTTTTTCTATTCAAAAGTATGTTTGCCCTTCGTAAATGAAGGTTCCAGCGTAACAACATTTTCACTGATTCTCCGAAAATGTGTGGATAGCTCACACAAATGTTGAACATGTTTGGACTGTTTTTGGGTGTCAGTAATTTACCAAGGTGCCGTTTACGTTACTTTGTCATCTCACGGCAGTTGTAACTTCTGTAATAAGTAATGCCAGATTCCAATAAAAGTTTCGTGAAATTTGTATTACTTCTCCAGTCTTGGCAAATTTACTCGGACTTAGACCTACACAGTTCTAAAAAGTAGTGTAAATTTCTGTTCAGTATGATGCACATAAACGGAGCGTCACATATCATATAAGTTTACATTATATATCATGTAAAGTTCTGAGACATTTCATGCAATGTATTAAATATTGTATACAAAAGCCCATTGTTGACAAGTTGCTCGGTTGCGTGAAATGAAATACAAGTTTATGTGAATGAATGTTTACATCACTATTAAAATTCATAATTTTTATCTGTGTATGTATATCAACTTTTATGGGATTGCCATTTTCCAAGGCTTCGAAAAAGCTTCAAGACTTGATTTGAGATAACTCGAGTTCAATGGTCATTAGAACAATGTTTACGTAAGACATAGCCTATCCCAACTCAGTCTGGCAACAACTTGGCAAACCGAGTAAACCATCTAATGTTGACATCTTACCATGTCTCAAACGAGTTTATCACCCATTTTGCGTAGACCCCTCCTGGCGATATCTCATCCGATAGAGGCGTTAGGGGCAATAAAATAAGTCGCATTCGTCGCCGCATTAGACCAAAATCATCCACCAAAGACTGGGCCTCTCTCTCTCTGCTGCTGTGACCCGTCCTGGTTGTCGTCGTTGTCGCGCTTGCAACTGAGCATGTGATCACCAGCATGGCTGGTTGGTTGGCTCGTTGTTGGTAGGTCTGACTCAATGAGCTGGATTACCGAGGTGAAGCAATCACTCACACAACCACTGTACGATACACGCAAGTACACGCAAGTAGTGACGTCACTACTTGCGTTTACGTTGATTTTTTGGTTTACTAATACAACCCTATTTCACGATCTGCGCCACCTCTCTCTGTACCTCATTGGGTCTGACTCGCCTGACTGCGAAGAATTGCACAATTATGGCAATACTAGGTTTGTACCTGCACCTAGCATTCGGTTTTGCAACATGGATGGGAATCGTGCCAACAGCCATATCTGAGCGGTCACTTCAACTTCGAACGAGTGGCTTTAAATTCACTTCCTAGTACCCAATCAGAGTCGATCGCACCATTTTCGCGTCATCACATCGCGGGCAATAATGTCCATCGCAAATCGGCGGCACTCTGACGACGGTGCGACGGGTGACGATTTGATGGGCTTGGCTGCATGGGGATTATGAAATTTCGCCACATTTCTCCACCCTGATAGAGAGAGGAAGGGTAGTGCAGCAGTCACTTTGCCGCTGACAGCGATAGAAGTTCAAAAGGTCAGATTGCATATATGCAACTTCATTAACCTTAGAGAGGGTCGGGTTGTTTTTATTGTTTAAGGTTTTTGCTTTTCTCGTACCTCTGGCGGGCGCTCTCATCTGCCAGCGCCGTCGCCGATCATTGGATGCTGCAAAGTGTGCCAAGATTGCATAATTTTGAAGCCGCAGAGCCCGCAGAAGTCGAGCTTCTTATTTTGAAGTGGATCGATGATGAGGGGAGGCAAACATAAAAAAGCTGGTCGGACGCGCGCGCACTAATAACGGACCACACCTCGTTTAGTCGAGACCCAATCGGTTTGCCAAATAGGAGCTCGGTGGTGGCCGCGGTGAGCCGTGGTTGATTCGGAGATAAAAATTGTCAGCTTGTAGCAGCCTAGGGGTGATTAGGCTTCAACCAGGGGAGGAGTTTACATGTTCGATGATTAAGCATTGTGGGTTATCTTGCAAGCATCTTTACGAGGTATTGAAGCATTTTAGCGGTACTACGTAACCACTCCGTAGGGATTTCCACAACTGGGTATTAGGTTTAAATGCTTTCTGATGAATTATGGTGTTGGGTCATTCCTTAAACGCGAACGTTAGTTCATTACTAAAACAAACAACCCAGACCGACCGGGTCACGATGTCACTGGCCTCGATTGGTACGAGACCTGAAGAACAAGGTACATTCACCTGGTGCACGGAGTGCAAAAACTCGGGCACATAGGCAATGAGTCAATTCTATTATTCTGGATCACGCAAATGAACCATAAAAACATGCACTTCCTGCCTGCCTGACCGACGCTCGAGGAGGAGGTTTTATTATATAGTTGTAAAGGTGTAAATATGGGACCAAATAGAGTGTCATTGTGCTGCATTAGAATGGAAAATACCGAAGCAGTACAAAAAATGGCCAATTACTGACCAATAGACAGTGATGACAACGGGTGCATTTATGCGTTCAATGAACTGACTGTTACAAATAATTATCATGCAGCCCGATGATTGCGCACCTTATGGGCATGATTGGGAATGGTAATTAACGTTGTTATCATTTCCCGGAACCAGTGCGAGAGGCTTGTTGTTCGGGTGCATTCCACAGCCAGCCGGTCGCAGCAGAATTCCCAAATGAACATGCATGGATGGGGGATTTCCAGGTATATTTAAACCAATTGGGCTGATGCGTCCGATTGGAAAACAAAATTGTTGATAATGAGTCGACTGACTCAGTGTGCTCAAAAGAATGTCTGGGAAGCGCAGACGCATCTCTATTTTTGTGAGGTAGGTTATGAAGCGCTGCCTAACGTAACATTTTGAGTGGGTGGCCCGAATCGAGCCCCCATTATATGAAGAAGCGTCGAACAATTTTTGCCACGTTAGGAGCTGAGAGGCATTCACATCTGCATGGGATATTGATTAATATACATGGACGTAGTGAGGGGGTTGTGAAAATTCCTCGCCAAGGGTGATGAGCCAAAAGGGCATATTCGGAAAGATTCTTCTGAGCAGATGTTCCATGAAATTAATTCCATTGTCATTTAATTCGTTGGCATATATAGAGGAGGCAATGGAGGGATTTGCGTTCTTCCCCCTAATTCAGTATCAAAATCAATGTTAAGAATATTGAATAACTTTGGTAAATTAAGTTTAAGATTACTTGAGAATTTTGAATAGAATTCCTAGAGTAGAAGTTTTGAGTAGAATTCCAAGGTAGCTCTGATTCAGATATCCTGAGGTGTTGTGAGGATTATTCCAAAGAGAAATTTGAGAAAAAATCTAAAGAAATTTTATGGAAAATTCCTACCGAGTTTTAAGGAGAATTCCAAGGAAACCTTGAGGATGATACTGGAGAAACTCTTACATGAAATCAATGAGAATCTGAATCTAAATATGGTTTCAAGGGAATTTAGAAAAATAATTCCAAGGGAGCAGAATAACAAAAAAAAAATCTTCACGCAAAACCAAGTTCTATTACCAATGTAAGGTTGAATTTATTACATTATATGCAAAGCAAACTTTTGCAGAATGCACATTTTTGTATAAAGCCTTCACCTTTTCTAGACGCAATAAATTTTGGGAAACAAACTTTGTTCGCTTCTTAAACTAACGTTTGCATGAAAAAAATGGACTTTTTTTCGGATGGAAGCTAAGACAGATAATTTCTTTTGATAAATTTCCCATGGAAGGTAATTATTTGAGCTTACTTGCAAAAAAAATCTACGCCCTTGCGAGCGGCCTTCCGGCAGTTAACCGGAAAATTCGCCATGGCGGACGAAAACATGCGTGTAGGCATGGTTTTGAGTTCCTTCTTCGTTTTATTTATCAATTCCTCTTCAGTTTTCGCGTCAAAATTGTTGGGGTAGATCTTACGCTTTAGGTTGGCCCAGAAATTCTCGATGGGATGCAGCTGGGGGACGTTGGGCGGGTTCGCCGACTTGGGTACCACATCGATATTCAGCCGCTCCAACGATCGCTTCAGTAGTGGGCCGACGCCAGATCCGGCCAGAACACCGCGTCTTCGCCCTCATGACATTTCTTGATGAACAACGCAACTTCCGGCAGACATTTCGTACGATAAATTTCCCCGTTCACGGCCAGTCCGGAGCGAAAGAAGAGCGGCTTTGACATCCTCTTCTCGCTGATTGTCAGCCACAGCAGCACCTTCTTGGGGAACTTGGTGTGTGAAATTTACTTCACCTCGGAGCTCATTTCCTTCGTGGGGGAAGTAAAATACGAAGTGCCCTGCCAGTCGTTGCCATCCAGGGTGAGATAGGTCTCGTCGTCCATCACCACCGCCACGTCGCGATTCACCGGGAAAAACGAGTTGACCATCTTATTCAGCCGCTGCCGCTGCGTCATTGCCTGCAGCTTCAAAGTCATTGGACGTGACTTCCGCTTCCTGACATGTATGTTCATGTTCGCCAGGTACTTTTTCACTGTTTGGGCGGTTGCACCGACCTCCCGGCCAAGCGCACGCAGCGATGTAGCCACTTTTCCCTCGGTCTTCCTCTTGAACATCCCTTTGGAGCTTCTTGTCGCTCACGGTCGTCGGCCGTCCGGAAACGGGCTTTCTTTCGATGCTCTGATTGTTGTCTAATAGTGCCAAGAGATTGTAGATGCCTAAACGGGCGTATCCGGCGTCCACAAAGTGCCGCACGATGTCCGTTTTCGACGCGGCGGGGTGCCGTTCTTTGAACGCACACACTTCTGAACGGAGTTGCTTCACTGTTTTTGCGATTTCGACTGATAGAGCTGTCAAATTTTGTCTGCTGACTCATGGGTTACTATGATTGATGCTGCATGGGTAGTTTCGCCAGTGCGGGTGAAGGTAAATCGACAATTTTTGTCCATTTTTTTTAATGCAAACGTTAAAAAAATTATAAAAAAAAACATGTGGCGACCACATTACAGAATCTGTTCATGTCGCGAAACATTTCAAATTCTGCATACATTTCATGTAAATCTGTAATATAATCTTTCATATGCCGGTTGGGTGTAGGAGCTTGACCAAGAATGTTTTGAGGAGGAATTAGTTCCTAAGGAGGTTACAGTAGCAATTGCTCTGCAATTTTAAGAAAAATGTCAGTTTTTTGTAGGAATTCTGAGAAATATTCCAAGAGAATATTAAAGAAAATAATGTATAAAAATTCTAACGAGTAATTGTAAGAACGATTAAGCATTAGAAAACAGTTCACAGTGTTCCAGAATGGTAATTTGTCGGAATACCCAAGTAACATTTTTGGTTTTATTTGAGTTATATAGAGTTTGTTATACAATCTTCTATGCCAACCATATGGTTTTAACAACCTCCGATGTAAACTTATATTATGGGGTTTGGCTCTGTTTTACTGCAATCATTAAAACCTATATCAGGTGAAGCATTATTGGAGCAACAGTTTTATCAAAGTGTTTGCGCATTCTACAAGTGAACTATAAAAGATGCAGCATAAAACCTTCTCTTGGTTTAGCAGTTATAACCACGATAGGAGCGCTATAAAACTATGCTAAAACAGATTGAAACACTCCAGCAGAAATCGTGAAAACCTGTTAAAGTTCTGTCCAGTTAGAATCCAGAATCACTTATTGTGTTGCAACGGCATGGAAAGTGACCGCTGCAAGAATTATTTTACAGCGGTTTGTTTACCTAGGCGCCCACTTTCTGTGGTATAAATTTCACAGTGTTTCGTGCAGTGAGTCACAAATTATTCCAGATGGAAGCCGAAAGGAGAGAAACAATTCTGCACACCCACGTTGATATTCCAACGTGGTCCGCAATAAAAATCGCCAAATCAACCGTGTATGATGTGTGATGTGCTCAAACGTTTCAGGGAGCGAAAGAGCGTGGATCGAGTACCTCAAGGTAAGCGTCGTAGTGGAACATATGACCGCAAGCTGAACCAGAAGGTGTTGAGAACCGTCAGAGCAAACCCTGGACTATACGATAATGAAATCGCACAAAAATACGCTCCTGCTCGCAGTACCGTTCGAAGAATTCATTTGCGAGCAGGATATCGTTCTTATCGAGCCAGCAAGCAACCAAACAGAACGTTGAAACAAAGTTTCGTCACCAAAACTCGAGCTCGGAAATTTTACCAGCAGGTTTTGATGAAGTACCAAGGATGCCTGCTCATCGACGATGAAACCTACGTCAAAATGGATTTCGTACAGCTTCCTGGCCAAAAATTCTACATGGCGACGGCACGAGGAAATGTTCCTGCGAAGTTTAAGTTTACTTTTATGGACGAATTAGCCAAAACTGATGATTTGACAAGGGATATGCAGCTGCGGAGCAAAGACCAAAGTGTTCGTTACGAATAAGACGATGGACTCGAAGCTGTACAAGGAAGAATGCCTCAAAAACCGCGTACTACCTTTCATTAAAGCCCATAAAAGTCCCGTGAAGTTTTGGCCAGATTTGGCAAGTTGCCACTACAGCCGGGAAGTCATCCAGTGGTACCGCGATAATAACGTAGATTTCATCAATAAAAACATAAATCCACCCAACTGCCCACAGGTCCGGCCCATCGAGAGATTTTGGGCAATAATGAAGCGGAAGCCCAGATGTGGAACAAATGTGCTAATGAAGTTGACTCTGGAGGTGTGCAGCGTTTGATGGGAGGAATAAAGAAGAAAGTGCGAATTTTCATTAGAAACGAAGGGAAATGATTTGTATTGATATGTTTTCCTAAAAATACAGTAAATTACCTTTGTTTTGATGTATTAACCTTATTTGTACGGCAATCTGTTACCGAGATACAGATGATTTTATTATTCCGGATTCTAAATGGACATAGCTTTATGCTCTCCATCTGACTGCCTTAAAAGTTTTATTTTGGATTTATTTAACTAATTGGATGCATTCAGTTAAATTACATTGTGTTTCTATTCCCTAACAATATTTGCCTTACGATCATGAATCAAAATATTAGATGAAATAAATCTGATATTCAACATATTTGTATATATAAAGAGTGCTTAGTTATCATTTTAAACCCATCTATGTATGCTTGAAGGCGAATGCAAACTGTTAGTAGAGGAGAAGAATGCAACGCCGCACGAGATTGAATGTGGAGCCATACAGACAAGCGCGGAACAGACAAAACTCGGTTTTCCGAAGGAAGAAGCGTCAGCAGGAAGACCGAGATCGCGAGGCGATGGAAATCTGTAACGCATAAGGAAGTTCTACGAGAAGTTAAATAGTTCGCGCAAAGGCTACGTGCCACAAGCCGATATGTGCAAGGATTTGGACGGTAACCTTCTCACGAACGAGTGTGAAGGAATTGATAGGTGGAAGCAGTACTATGACGAGCACCTCAACGGTGATGCAGCAGGACACGAAGGTGACACACAACATACCTTGGAGCACGCGCAGAAGACGACAGGCTACCGGCCCCTGATCTTCAAGAAGTTGAGAAGGAGATCGGTCGGCTGAAGAACAACAAAGCAACTGGTGTAGATCAACTACCAAGTGAGCTATTAAAATACGGTGGTGAAGCACTGGCTAGTGCGCTGCACTGGGTAATTGCCAAGATTTGGAAGGAGGAGATATTACCGGAGGAGTGGTTGCAAGGTGTCGTATGCCCAATCTACAAAAAGGCGACAAGTTGGATTGCTGCAACTACCGCGCGATCACACTGCTGAGCGCCGCCTACAAGGTACTCTCCCAAATTCTATACCGCCGCCTGTCACCATCTGCAAGAGACAGGCAATACCAGGCGGGATTTATGGGTGCCCGTGGGCAATACCAGGCGGGATTGTCTGCAGAAATGCCGCGAATACAACGTGCCCACACATCATCTATTCATCGATTTCAAATCCGCATACGACACAATCGATCGAGATCAGCTATGGCAGATTATGCACGGGTACGGATATCCGGATAAACTGACGCGATTGGTCAAGGCGACGATGGATCGAGTGATGTGCATTGTTGGAGTATCGGGGACACTCTCGAGTCTCTTTGAATCTCGAAGGGGGTTACCGCAAGGTGATGGACTTTCATGTCTGCTATTTAACATCGCGTTAGAAGGTGTGATCAGAAGAGCTAGGACATACATGAGTGGCACGATCTTCAGGAAGTTCATCCAGCTTCTTGGCTTTGCCGATGACATCGACATCATGGCACGAAACTTTGAGACGATGGTGGAAACGTACATCAGACTGAAGGATTGGACTTGCCATCAACGCATCAAAGACAAAATACATGAAAGGAAGAGGTTCTACGGAAGACAATGTTAGCCTCCCACCCCAAATTCAGTTTGACGGTGACGAAATCGAGCTGGTCGATGAGTTCGTGTATTTGGGCTCACGGGTGACCGCCGAAAATGATATCAGCAGAGAAATTCAAAGACGCATTATGGCAGGGAATCGTGCCTACTTTCGAGTCCGGAGGACGCTCCGGTCGAATAAAACTCGCCACCGCACGAAGTTGACTATCTACAAAACGCTGATTAGACCGGTGGTCCTCTACGGCCACGAGACCTGGACTATGCTCGTGGAGATGGTACGCAACACTTTCCGTTCGAAAACATCCACGGTGGAGTGCAGATGGATGACAAAGCGTGGAGGAGGAGGATGAATCACGAATTGCACCAGCTGCTGGGAGAACCATCCATCGTCCACATTGCAAAAATTGGGCGACTACGGAGGGTTCGGCCAATACGGAGGGTTGGGCGACTACGGTGGGTTGGGCACGTCGTAAGAATGCCGCACGACGACCCAGTGAAAATGGTCCTCGAAAGCAACCCAACAGGAACAAGAAGAAGAGGCGCGCAGCGGGCAAGGTGGATCGACCAAATAGAAGGCGACCTGCGGACCCTTCGCAGACTACGAGGCTGGTGAAGTGTGGCCATGGATCGAGTAGAGTGGAGACGACTTCTTCGGACAGCAGAGGACAGCAGAGGACAACAAAGCCTTAGGCTGATTGGTATGGTAAGGTAAGCATGTATGCTTCAAGACATGCCGTGCAATATTTATGGTGGATATAGTATAAGATTGTAGTGGCGTCGGTGATTTAGTGGTAAGCGTGATTACCTCTCTCCCCAGCAGGTCTGGATTCAATCCCAGTCGGTGCCACCAAGATGTTCTGAGGCATAACATCTCTTCTGATCACGATTTGGGAAGTAAAGTCGTTGGTCCCCGGTTCATGAGTTGATGGGTCGATAGGTAGGGTCCAGGTGTGGGAGCTGCCTCCCTGGCGTCGGTAGCATTGGTGCTCAGCACGGAAAACAAGATCGACGGAAAACAAATCAAGGAAAAAATATTGTTCATTTCAAAACTGATAGAATTCTTGAAATTATCAATAGATTTCTCCAAAATTACTTTTATGTCAGATGGAGCAGCTGCTCATTAGAAGAGTAGAAAAAAAATTTGCCAGTCTATGTAGCTTCAAATCAATGCACAAATTGGAAGCAGATTGTCATTTCTTTGAAACATCTCATGGCAAAGGTCCCTGTGAAGCTATTGGTGGAACTTTAAAACGAATGGCAAAAAGAGCAAACCTTGCCCAAGAATACGGAAATACTATTACAACCCCACGAGAGCTCTACGACTGGGCAGTTAAACAAACAGAGAAAAGCATCACAAAATTGAATTTCTGTTATATATCTACTGAGCAATACGAAAAAATGTCAGAAGAACTCATTTGGTCATATCTCAAAAACTATTTGTCCAAATCATTTGCCCTTGGAAACACATCAGGTAGAAGAGTTTTCCAAGGTGTGGTGAAAATTTGAGCCCAATATATTAAGGAATAAAAATTCCCGCCCATCGTGAAAATAGGCAATTTTTTATAATTTGGATACCTGCCGGTAATCAGCCTTGTTCTTACTGTAATTACTATAACAAAAACAAAATTTGGGTACACCTATAAGAATCTACGTGAAAAAAAACCTTCAAATTGACGTTCTAAGATCACGAATAGCTTATTTGGTTGTGGAGTAATCTCTTCTGAAAGTTGAAATTTTTAAAAGCCTCGAAAATCCAGGGTTGTAGCCGAAAGGGATCTAGGTACTTCAGAGCAAAATCAAGAAAGGCGTTTAGTTCAGAATGCCAAAATAAGCGTTTTGGCCAAGTTTGGCTCAAATTGGTGACATCGACCACATGTGGTGTACCCACTTGAGCTGGAATGATCCATATAAAAAAATGTCGCAACATTAAACAAATATAGAGAACTTCAGGTGAGCCTAGAAAACATCTGGGATATCCAGATAAGTTCGGAGGAGAAGAGATTTTAGATTCAGCAATAGAATTAGATTGAAGCAAATATATCATATTAGCAATATGATCCATTCGTGCCTTTTCCAAATGTTGCAATGGCAACCCGCAAAATATTGCTTCACGCTCCATCTAGCGTTGAAAAAGGTCAGCAACAATCATTCAGTTACAATCGAGGGGTGCGAATATAGCACTTATTACAAAAGTAAGAGTCAAATTATTTTCATTAATAACAGTGTGTATATTACTTTAAAATTTGTCGGGCATGTCACTGTTGTCATCAAATAAATTAAAATGCTGAAATACATTCATTTGAATTATTAAACAAATTTTCATTTGGTTTACCCCTCGTGACGATAAACAAATACATTGGTAGCCTTTTTGGCCACAGAGGTGCTTTCATCGCTGAAAATTCGGTTCGCCAGCTAAGCGAAAGAGTGGATCATATTGTTAATATAATATATTTGATTGAAGGCAAAGTTCTGGGAGCGTTTAAAATTTTTATAAAACCTAATGAAATTTGCAGTTGAAGTTTAATTATTTTTTTTAATATTTAGTGAAATTTAAAGAAATTCAGTGGTTTTTTTTTTGCAGTTTCAATAACGTTAATTAGTGTCGATAAATTAAGGGCAGTTCCATGAACTTTTGAAAAATCTTGAGAACATCAGTAAAATCATAGTAGTCTATTGATTATAAAAGCTT
This sequence comes from Ochlerotatus camptorhynchus, assembly GCF_037179485.1. Classification (NCBI taxonomy): domain Eukaryota; kingdom Metazoa; phylum Arthropoda; class Insecta; order Diptera; family Culicidae; genus Ochlerotatus; species Ochlerotatus camptorhynchus. Next base: position 758,347 of record NW_027040652.1, read on the forward strand.
ATAAAAGTTCCAGAACTTATGAGAAGACCTCAATAATTGTCTTAACATCTGTGAAGTTCTCTGAAAATCTGGATGCTTCTAAAGAATTTCCGCTAATTTTCTGAAATTAATGGAACTGAGCTCTCCCTGAAATTCCCCCCTATTTTGGAGCTTACAAGACTTATTTGAAATGCTCTTGTGTTTTGCTAATGTAAATGAAAGTTCTATGAAGTACTCGAAATGTTACTGAAGATCTTCAGAGACATTTGAAGAACTTCATAGAACTTTCATGGACATTAGCAAAACACAAGAGCATTTCAAATAAGTCTTGTAAACTCCAAAAATAGGCGGAGTTTCAGGGGGAGTTCAGTTCCATTAATTTCAGAAAATTTGCGGAAAATTTTAAGAAGCTTCCAGATTTTTAGAGAACATCAGAGATGTTAAGACAATTATTGAGGTCTTTTCATAAGTTCAGAAGTTCACGGAAGATTGAACATTTTTAGCACATATCAATTAAATTTAGGACAGTACAACAAGTTTCATGAGAACTGAACAAACTTAAGATGATAAATTTTGAAAACTTCAGGAAAGAATAAAGAATCTCAAAGCAGTTACTTTAACATTCAAGAATTTACATAAATCTAGATAGAGCTGGAATTAGGGCGTAACAGCTTTTGTAAACAATGACTTCCACGCAGACCAACCTAGACATCGGATAGAGGAAATCTTTCCCTACCCGATGAGGATGTTGGTTTGCGTGGGCGTGGGCGAGTCATTGTTTACAAAAGCTGTTAGCAGTGATGGAAAAGTTCGCAAAAAATCACTATGACTCGCGAACTTTTCCCTTGGAGAACTTCGTGAAATATCGCGAACTTTTCCAACACTGGCTGTTAGGCCCTAATTCCAGCTCTATCTAGAAATGTTAAAGAAGTTTCGAGAACTGCAACGAATTTTAGAGAAGATCCATGATCGTTAAGAAAAATGAGTAAACTTTAAGAAGTCCGAAAAAGTTCATGGAAGTTTATAAATGTGTTGAGAAGTATGGTAAGCATCAGGCTAGTTTGTCTCCAAGGCATAATAAGTTTCGAAAAGTTGATCATGTTACGAAAAACCGCAACTTTCTAGAAGCCAACAACACGCTATCTTGCTATTGCCTGCTGAGCAGTTGATGGAGCATGTCAGAAGAATATCATCTGCCTAATAAATAACTAATTCGATGGTCAATTAAAACATGATCTTCAGCCAAGTTGTAGCTGAGAAAATTAAATAGCAGGCATACTCGTAAATAAACTCCCACATAAGCCTCAAGGGGCCAGTGCATTATCAAATCGCATCCAAATGAGCTCAAATTGTGGAAGAATGATCAGAACCTGTTTTAAAATCGATTGAGCTTGGTTGAGCTAAATCGACATTTTGAACCACCCTATCAAACATACTCCACTCCTCTAAAAGCAGCACTGTTTAAATTACTTATCAAACCGGTCGGTTCCAACAGAAGCAAAAAACAGCCTATCTCTCTGTAAGAAAATCAAAACTTTTCACTCTCACAAAACAGGTCACGCAAAAAGTAAAGCAAAGTAAAAAGTGTGAAATGCCTTACAGCCCCACTAAACCAGATTTCGCGTTCTAGACAAATCACAGTATGTATGTACCTACCTACACAGAATCAGGAAATGCACTCCATCGTCGCACGTTCTCGATTTTGTATTTCTTTTTTTTTTTTTTGCTCTACGACTCAACGGTAGATCGACAGACCTTTACCAGCAGCAGCAGCCTGTCAGTAGCCGGGTGGGCAATCATCGCGAGGTCATTATCAAGTGCAACGGCGTGTAATTGTCTCGAGTTCCTATAGCGGAATAAAAGTCTATGAACTGCTCGAGTTGTACTAGCGTCATCGTCTAGGTAATTGGTATCAATTATAATCAATTATAGGCTCTGTGAAATACCAGATGAAACAAACAAAAAAAACAGCACACAGGCCGAGGTTCTTGACTGCGCCGGCTACGGCGATGCCGTCAATTGATCCGAATATTCTTGAGCGCACATTGCAGCATTCCGAATTAAGTCGTACAATGAGGTCATGGTCAATTGCGTGTCTAATGCTGTGTAACGAATTTGTTATTCTCACCCCAAACGGAGCAAACGATACCACGTACAGACGTTCTGAAATTGGAAACCTCATTTCCGAAGCTCTTGTCGATGTCGACTCGATCCCAAAATTGATCATCATGAAGCGATCGTGGTGGCTTCAGTTCAAAATAAAAAAGCGATAGCGCAAAAGCTACAAGTCACCCCGTTCAAGGCTTCGTCCGGTTCCAAGTTTCGTATTATTTTCTGTCCACTCCGCTCCGGTCATCGTTCACAAACCGATCGCCACCGAGTCCTTGGCATTGGACGCCGTCGTCGCCGAGCACAGATATCCCTTCACTTTACTCGCCTCACAATCGCAAAACAGTGGTGCTCCCGAGAATGACCTCTCTGTCCATCTATCTTTGCGCGGCTTGCGGCTCGCTCTAACAACCCACTACTGACTGCTAAGTGCCAGTCTGCTGAGGCCACGACCGCACGATCATCGTCATCGTCGTGACAAATTTCGAGTGATATTCCGTTCGGAATCAGATCGCACCATTGTGGAGTGAATTCAATGAATGAATAAGCGCTAATCTCAAATGGATTAGACAAGTGCTTGCGGAAATCCGATAGACAGTTGGAGGTGACTTCGATGAGTGGCTTGCAAAGCAAGCGATGAACGTGCGCGGGAAAAAAAAACACATGATAGCTCAGTTTTATGAAATGCAATAAATTATATGCGTTACGATCATGAGAAACTCATCGGATTAAATAAGACGATAATGGGTTTGGCTTCGCGCAAGGAAACTTTTATCTCGTAATAGAAACAAAAAAATTGCAACCGAAAGCGACTAACACAGTGTCCTCTCTCTCTCTCTCTTTTCCCGTCTTCCAGATCCTCACGGAACCGTCTCACCATGGGATTGGGCGGCAGAATGGACTGCTGCGGGCAGTGTGTCAAGTATAGCATGTTTATCTCCAATTTTGTTATTTTCGTAAGTATGGAATCACACGCAACTCACGTGTGTATGTGTGTGTGACAATCGCGTAACAACTGAAATCACGAACAGTAATCTCCCCTTCCGACAATAGTTTGGTGGTGCCATCGTGTTCGGACTCGGCGTGTGGACCGTGGTAGATAAGAACTTTATCAACGAGCTGCTCGGAACGAACCTGTTCTCCGGTGCGGTTTACGTGCTGATTGCGACCTCGGCACTGGTTTGCCTGTTGTCCTTCTTCGGATGCATCGGCGCGGCCAAGGAGTACAAGTGCATGCTGCTGACGGTGAGTGGTCGATGGCGGATAATACATTTCATTTTCGTGGCTCACATCAGTTCCAGATAGAGCAGGAATTAGGGCGTAACAGCTGTTGTAAACAATGACTTCTATCGGTGATTTCTAGGAATTCAAGGCACATCCACGCAGACCAACCTAACCATCGGATAGAGGAAGTCTTTCCCTACCCGATGAGGATGTTGGTTTGCGTGGGCGAGCCTTAAATTTCTAGAAACTATCAAGAGAAGTCATTGTTTACAAAAGCTGATGGGCCCTAATTCCAGCTCTATCTAGAGTTGTGATTATGCATGCTAAGCTCATCAATTCGACTCATGATAAAAAGCTCGAAAGACAAAAGATCGAATGAACAAAAGGTCGAAATGGATAAAAGATTGAAATTTACTAAAGCCCGAAGGGATGAAAAAAGGTCAAATATTTCTCATATAATAGGATAAATTTCTCATTTATGAACCCCTTCCTATAGTGGGTTACTTACGGATTAATGAATTATAAAAGGGGTTGGGGTTTAAAAATGCGATTTATTTTCGATAGTTCAATGTAACAGCTATTATTAGTAGGTATTATGTATTATTGTAAGACCATTGTTTCAGTCTTCTTTCTTACCATCCCGCATAAACGCGAACCATAAATTGACCTTACCGATAATGGTTATAAATTGTTTATAATCCCTCCTTAACTTTAACTGAAATGGTTTTGGAACCTTACATGAACGTTTGTGTGATAAAGTTTTAACCTTATGTATTATGGTTTTTAGGAAGCGGACCTTACAAATAATGGGTTGTTAAGAAACATTACCATTTCAAATTCTTGTTTTCTTCATACATTTTCGGAAAGAGAACTATATTAGAACGTTTTTACTTATGGTTTGAGAACATTAATGGTTATGGTTATGGTAGTCAGTAAGGCTCATGAATGGTTTTGTAACATCGATCAACTTTATGTGGAATATATCGCGAATTGGTTGCCTGTAAATTAATAATTATCAGTTCAATTGGCCAGGAGTATTGGCCAAATCCATGTCCTCGGGAACCACTGTGACGCCATTTTCGCTGTACCACTGCACAGTGTCCAGAATGCAGATTTAGGGGGAATGATATGTATTGAGCCTGAAATTGAAACTTTAGACTAACAAAGTTGTTCCTTATAGTTGGGCCCTCTTTTTTATGACAATGAATTCGAGGGTGGTTCTTATTATCATTAAAATAAAAATCTAACTTTTTTGTTTGAATAAATTAAGGTATACATTCTTGGGCCAAGTTATAGCTGAGCTGATTTCAAGCAACTTTGTATAAAAAACTTTTTTGTATCTCTTAAATTGATTGATTTAGAGCTATTTTCTTGAATTGAGTTAGGATGTCTCTTAAAAAAACAGTTGTTTTGCTCTAGTTTTCTTATTTCAAATTTCTCAGCAAAGGTGTCTTGAAATAACTTTTAGATCTTTAGAAAGTGCAAATTTTTGCTGCACAAAGCTTGTCAATATCTTTCGTCGATCAAGAGTTATTGACGTTTTTCTACTAAAAATATGCCCTTTTCAAATGTTAATATCTTTGTTTGGGGCAAACAAAAAATAGTTTTTTTACAACATTTGAAAGGACGTATGTTATTCTCAACAATATGAAAAAAATTAGAGGTATGTTATTTTTTAAACTCGTATTAAATTAATTTGAATTTATTAATATTTTCAACTATATTTGGGTATATCTTTTTTATTAGAAGAGATACAGGCAACTTATATTGTGGGGCAGAATTTCCAAGTTTTTATGTAACCGGAAGTCGCCATCTTGAATTTAAAAATGGCGTCAGACATTGATTTGCGGTCCCTACACGTCACTTCGATTCAAAAATACCCATATTGTGGGGTATATGACAGAATTTCCAAGTTTTTATGTAACCGATTTCTGGTCCCTGCACATCACCCTGATTCCAAAAATACCCATATTGTGGGGGTATTCGGCAGAATTTACAAGTTTTTCTGTAACCTGAAGTCACCATCTTGGATTTCAAAATGGCGTCAGACATTGATTTGCGGTCCCTACACGTCACTTCGATTCAAAAAATACCCATATTGTGGGGTATTTGGCAGAATGTTCAAGTTTTTCTGTAACCGGAATCCGCCATCTTGGATTTCAAATGGCGACAGACATCGATTTCCGGTCCCTAAACGTCACTCCGTTTCCAAAAATACCCATATTGTGGGGTATTTGGCAGAATTTCCAAGTTTTTATGTAACCGGAAGTCGCCTTCTTGGATTTAAAAATGGCGTCACCCAACAAACATTGAATGTTGAATAAGAGCTTATTCAGGCAAACGTAAGCTTTTTCAGCTAAAAAATAGCTTTTTCAGCTGTTGATCAACTCAAATTGTTTGTTGGGCAGACATCGATTTCCGGTCCCTACACGTCACTCCGATTCCAAAAATACCCATATTGTGGGGTATTTGACAGTTTTTCCCAGTTTCCCAAAATCAAAAAAAAAAACTCGTTATTTGGAATTTACTTCGTAAAAAAAAAACTCGTTATTTGGGATTTACTTCGTAAAAAGAGGGACGTAAATTGAATACTGCGTAAAAAAAGACTTCGCCTTGGGCCACATTTGCGTGACATAAGTAATGGACGTTCCCTTGTCTGGTGGTCAATATAGTTGGAAATTTCTTCACCATGTGGCACAAGTGTATGTAGTGACTTGCTGTATTTGGCCGAGTTGTTCAGATGCCAAGACCTTTTGGATGGTGCACTGTTTAGTTCAGAATTCTGTCACCAGGGTAGTAGGTGTGCATTTGAAATAATGATTCTTTAAATTGATGTGTTGATAAGTTCTTCTCATTCTTCATCATTATTACGTCCCTATTGGAACTTTACTTTTGTCTTCAACTTTCATTTCATATGCTGTTCTTGGACTGCCTTGCGAAATGGAGATTACACTAACGTAACGTATTGGCTTGTAACGTACTGATTTTTCAGTATACGCATATTAGCACTCAATTATGACACATCAAGGTCTAGATTTTGGCAACATAAATTAAGGACAGCCAACTCTCCACAAATATAACGGCGCCGGTGGTGTAGTGGTAAGCGTGATTACCTCTCACCCCAGCAGGCCTGGGTTCAATCCCAGTCGGCGCCGCCGGGATGTTCTGAGGCATAACATCTCTGATCACGCCTTCCTTCGGATGGGTAGTAAAGCCGTTGGTCCCCGGTTCATGAGTTGATGGGTCGATAGGTATTTAGGGTCCGGGTGTGTGAGATGCCTCCCTGGCGTCGGTAGCATTGGTGCTCAGCACGGAAAACAAGATCGACGGAAAAAAACAAACCAAAGGAAAAAAAAAAGTTGGAAGGGTTGTATACTAGATACGACCGCAGGGTTGGCGTTGGATAACGTCTGTTATGTGTTGTACTTAATTGTGTATATTATATTTTAGGAATATTCCTTAATAACTCTTTTGCGAAAGTTTGGTGGCCCTGAAAAGGGTCGTTTTGTTGGGCTGATGTTGTTGACAATGATGGAACGGGCGACCTTGTTGGACGCTTATATAGTAGAACAGAAAATATCAGAGGTGTCAGATACTCGCATACGTACGTTAAACTCTTTCTTGATAATGTTGTGGCCCTGAAAAGGGCCATTTTTCCAACGCGCTCGGCGTAGTTGCCCTTGCGGAGCAGACAGTGAATACGACCGACTGAGAACTGCAGCAGCTGGGCATTCCATGACGGCGGCCCAGTATACCGGAGCACTGGCACCAACGCACTCGGCGTAGTTGCCCTTTCGCCCCCAGGCTCTGCTGCCGCTGCTCTGCTGCCGTTGCTCTGCTTCCGCTGCTCTGGTACTGCTGCTCTGCTGCTCTGCTGCTGGGTCGACGATCGGATAGACAATGATGGAACGGGCGACCTTGTTGAACGCTTATATAGTAGAACAGAAAATATCAGAGGTGTCAGATACTCGCATCTGATGTCTCGGTTGGAGAAAGTATAAGAATATAAAAAAATCAATCGATTTTCACCATCTTTAGACAATGGTTTACTTTTAACCATTTTTCAATAGTTTACAGAATGAAATCAATAGTTTTGAAACATTCAGCAAATTGCTAGAAATATTTCCAATGGATTGATGCCATTATCTCGTAAATCTATCGAGAGACGGTTGAGTTATTATCGTTCAAAATCTTTTAATTTTTCGTAACGCATCCAAAATGACTGTTTTCAATTTTGTACCCCCGTATGTTGCCGAAAGACGTTATCCAACGTCAAAAAACTCTCCACAACTCGATGTCCGCTAACTCGATATCGAGATATATTTAGAACCGTAGTAAAAATGAATGTCATGGCTACTGTGATAGCGAATTTGTAAGGGATTGCTATTCTATAACTCTATGGTCCCTTCAAAATCGAGTTGTAGAGAGTGCACTCTAACTATGTTTCCAAAAACGAGATCCATCTGTACCGACATTACATTACATTTGGAAAGTTTGGAATCACTTTGGAAAAGATCAGAATCACTTCAGAAAGAACTGAATGACAAAATATCTGCAACAGACAAGCTCTGCAGAACAGTCTGTACAGTCAGCAAATTTGTTACCGTTATTTTGCTAAGCGACGTGTTCCGGGTAGCATCCAAACAATTTGAGGAATAGTGCTATCATTTAGGTTATCATTCGTTCACAGGGTTCAGGTTGTTAAAAGACAACCCAAGTAACAATTTCGGTTTTAAAAGGGTTCTGTAGACCATGTTTTAGACTTGTAGCATGCTTTAAAACCTCAATCAAACTTGCAATGTTACTTGGGCATGATCACATTGGGCATGATCACATTGGGCATGGTTTGTGCTGAGTTAGTTTCTTACCAAATGAGTTTAAACTTTCGGAGGCTAATCAGGACCCGATGTGAAACCGTTTGAACACTGTGGAGCGAAATTTTCAAATTTTGCATCAGTCTAATGATCACACTATCACAGATAATATGTACACTTTGAATGTACACCTGGCTGTCTGCAGACAACTGTTAACCGATAAACTGTGCAGGTTTGTACAGAGAAACTACTTTCACATGGAAAGCACTCGTATTTGGCACCATTACCGTCACTTTTACATTATCATTTCATTTGCATTCTCACTTCATTGGCCTCATACACCCACCCCCACAACGTCACATCACTCAAACAGACAAACAAAAACCGTTGCCTCACCTTACAATATCCAAATTTCGTTTCCCGGCTTCCTTTTCAGTACTTCATTTTGATTTTCCTGATTTTCGTCACGATGCTCATCGGCGGCATCCTGGGGTACGTGTTCCGCGAGAAGGTGTCCCAAACCATGGACCAGGAGATGCGCTCATCGATGACATTCTACGGTGCCTATGGCAAGCGCTCCATAACCCAGGCGTGGGACATGACCCAGGAGCGGCTCAAGTGCTGTGGCGTCAAGCACTACAACGATTGGCGCGGTTCAATCCCTCAGTCTTGCTGCCAAAAGACTTTCACGGATTACAAACCCTGCCAGGACCACCCGACGCCGGAGAACATCTACATCCAGGGCTGTCTCGATATTACGTCCAACCTGATACGGGACAATGCGGCGTTCATCGGTGCGTCCGGAATCATCGTCGCCATTCTGCTGATATTCGGAATGATCTTCTCGTGCTCGCTGTTCCGGATGATCGAGTAGCGTGGCTTCCTGCTTTATTTGATCACAACTTGTTCTTTTACCACTTGATCGCCTATCATTGCTCTGATGATTACCTGAGAGCAAAACAAAAGTACAATGTTAAGGCACACGCGCTTAAGTTTTCTACGAGCCTTCGCAATCGAAGATCTTTGATTCACTTGATACGGAATCTCAACACTGTGTAAATAGGAAAATGCTGAGCATGCATTTAAAAACTAAAAACGCTACAAAATGAGAAAGCAGTCATCTTCTGTGTAAGTGTGTGTGCTCATGTGCTTTCATCGCACACACCAATTCTTAATATTTAACTTAATATACTTATCTAGAGTAAGTCGATAAGGATCTGAAAAAAAATACAACAATGTGCCGAAAGTAAATCAATCGAACCCGATGATATTCATTCCATCCATCAGTCAAGCTTTTATGCATCTATATCTGAACTTCTGTGTCATTGTAAAACTTAATTTTAAATGAATAAAGATTTAAGTAATTTTTACGAGCTTGGTCTTATTTTGTTACATGAGTTTAGACTCAGTCCTTTACTAACCATTCTTCTTCCAGTACTTCTTGTTATTCTTCCTCTTGTTCGCAGTGCTCTTCGTGGGTACCATCCTGGGTTACCTCTTCCAGGACCGTGCCATGGAATCCTTCAAAGACTACCTGTACGAGTCGATGTCCCAGTACGGCCGGCGCCGCATGATGACCATCTCCTGGGACATGACCCAGGAGGAGCTGCAGTGCTGCGGTGTGGACAGTTTCATCGATTGGCGTGACCGTATTCCGGACTCGTGCTGCCAGGATGACTACGGCGGTCGCAAGCGGCCCTGCCAGGAGCTGCAAACTTCGTTGACAATCTTCACCGAAGGTTGCTTCGATTCGGTGACCAAGGAACTGCTGATGAATGCAGGGATGCTTGGTGTGGCCAGTGTGGGATTGGCATTCGCCATGGTTCCCGCGATAGTGATGGCTTACTATCTGCTGACGGTGATTTGAAAACGTATGGGACGGGAGGAGAGTGGCGGCGAGAGCAGTGTTCAACGCTCGAACCAAAGAAAATCATGGAATGAGAAATTCTCGTTTAAAACTAGTAGTTGTTTAGGGAAAATGTTTAACAGGAAATGAATTTATGGCCTTCTAGTCATATACACTCAGATTCGGTCAACCAATAACTAAATCCAGTGTAGTGAAACGTTAGTAAAATTGTGTGTAGTTAATTTTCCACCCACCAAGCTCACAAGCATCACGATTAAATTATAGGTACATATACACGCCTATTCTGCATTTCGTTCGAAACGAAATTCTCATACAAATAATATTTTTTTTTTTTTGTATAGGAATTTCGTTCCGAACGAAATATAGAATAGGGGTGATAATCTTAATAATCTAAAATATTACATTGTATTGTATCAATGTATGTACGCACTTGGATTTTTTTGACCAGAGAGTGGCACCACCGAGCAGCTCGGCATTTTATTTTGCTGGATCTCAGTGAAAAACTTGCCGAGATTCAGCTAACAAACCGGGAATTTTGCTGATTTCTCAGTAAAAATAAATGCGGACCTGCTCGGTGGTGCCACTCTCGGCAAAAAATCTAATTGTGTATGTTAGGGTGGGTTAACTTTATGTGGCGAATCACAACCTCCGGCTTGCAACATGTCTTTCCATTCGTATTGGGATCCTCAGCAACTGTGCCAGATTTGAATGAATTCGGTTACGCGGGAGAGCTTTAAAATTGATATGGTTAAAATGTATGGGAAACGGAACAAATCTATTAATTAGCTTGATAAAATTTCAAAAATTGTTCAAATTTCTTAGACTTAGATTTGGATTGAGAAAACAATATACAGAACATCTTCGTCGAAGACAGCAAACCGATTCAACTTCTGTGCAAAAAGTTATTATTTTTTTCCGCTCATACCTACAAGCTTAAATCCACCAGAAGGTATGTGCGGAACACATGGCCATAAATAAAGAATAATATGTTTTGCACAAAAGTCGAATCGATTTACGACCTTGAACGAAGTTGTTTTGCATAGTTTTCTCCATCAGGTTTGTTAAAAATTGAGCGATTTCTGATTTTGTGCCAAGTAGTTGAACAGTTTCGGACAGCTTCTCATACATTTTCCCATACAATTTATCAAGCTCTCCCGCAAATCCAGATCGTAACCAAATTCATTCAAATTTGGCAGAGTTGTTGGGGGCTTCGATACGAATCGAAAGAGCTGTGGGGAGTAGAGAGTCGTTAAGTTGACCCATCCTAATGTATATTTTCTCGAAATCACTGGAATTAAAGACAATGTTAACACGAAACCTGGAAATGCTACAAATTATTAGAATTGTAATTGACCACTTTGTCAAGCAGTTTTGGCGTGATTTTCTACCAGCGATTTCACAAAACTGGACCAACCAATTTCTATGTTTTTATGAAATGCACAAATGTTGGCTACTTATCTCGTGGTTCTAGAAGAAATAGTCTCGAAATAATGTTTTATTTCAAAGTTCGAGTGGTAGCAAACGTCATTTTAACTGCTCGAATGAAGTGGTTAATTTTGACACGGCAATGGGATTTGAATTGTTGTCCTTCAGCGTGAGAGCCATTGATGATTCTTCAAAGTTTTCTTCGCGTATCACATTCCTATTGGACCTGCGCACAACCTAGTACAGTCGAGTTTCGCTCGTTGGGCTATCTTATAGCGAATTCGTTTATTATCAGGGTTGGAACCAGTTCCAACCCGTGCGAACCCGAACTTTTTGTCAGTGCGAACCTCGACCCGTGCCAGGTTTTAAAAACAAACGATCAAACTGACGTTTGCTAGAAAACAAGCAGACCCAATCTTGATACCCGATCCAGGTTGGAACTGAATAATAAACGAATTCGCTATTAAAGTGGGCTACGTTTCAGTTGGACTCCCGTTAGTTGGGCTGTAGCCCACCTAAATCGAAGTCAAACGTCATTTCTGACATTGCAGATTCATTTTCGAGGGGCTCATGGATGAACAATTTGGATAGTTGCTAAACGATTTTGATAACAATAGACAATCGATGTATCCGCAAGCAATTTTCAGCTTTGACAGCTCAGCCCAACTAACGAAAGCCTTTCACTAAGGCTCTGAACCATTTGGTGGATTATTTTAACTTTTGGTTAAAATTTGACAGATGGAAAGTTATCGATTAACCCTGCTATCCGAGCATGGTTATTTCTGACAGACAAGAAGTTAAATTTTGACAACTGTGGCTCAAAAACCGGTCGATCGACAGCACGGGGATTTTCGAACATAGAAAATAACTTTCGAAATGTCACTTTTAACCACGAGTTAAATTTAAATCGGCAAATGGTTCACAGCCTAAGTAGGCCATGGGTTTAGCCCAACGAGCGAAAGATGACTGTATACTTTGTGTACTTGCAACAAATTAAAAGCTCGATTTAAGTTAATACTTTCCGGGACACAAATTTATATTTTCATACGTAGATTTGTCAAATGAATCGTAGAAATATCACGAGATAAGCATATTTCGGAAGTTGAAGGAAATGCTTTACTAATGTTAACATGAGACTTAATGTGAAATTTATTTGCTAGAGAAAGTTATGAAGAGGACAGCATTGATAGCTCCGTTAGAGTACAGCAGTTTTAAAATTTGAATAGAAGTTGAAATTTAGCGAGAGCTATTTGAATGACAACACGAATCAAGTAAATTGACCCTCAGTTACCGACAAATCCGGTAGGCTTGTAGTGCGGTCGTATTCATTATACAGCTATCCCCCGAAGAACGCGTTACCCACTGAGTTGCACCCACCGCTTTTTCTCGGCGTGGTTTCAACCAGCCGTTCTGATTATTTGCATGTGAGTAGTGTCAATGGAGAACTAGTCACTAGCAGAAAATCAGAGCGCTTGGTTAAAAACCCACCGAGACAAAGCGGTGGGTTGAACTCAGTGGGTAACGCGTTCTTCGGGGAAAGCTGTAAACAATGGAAATCGAACCCTCATCAGTCAGTAGGATTAGATTATAGTTTTCCTCAGAAGAACGTGTTTTCCACTGAGTTCTACCCACCGCTTTGTCTCGGTGGGTTTTCAACTAAGCGCTCTGATTTTCTGCGAGTGACTAGTTCTCCATTGGCACTACCCAAGTAACCATAGGCACGTTATTTCGCCTTTTTGGTTTTGTACGGGCCTCATCAGAACTTACAAACACTGGTATGGCCGTTGTCCAGCTGTATATAACCAAAAAGGGGAGATAACGTGCCTATGGCTACTTGGATACTCACATGCAAAAAATCAGACCGACTGTTTGAAACCCCACCGAGAAAAAGCGGTGGGTGCAACTAGCTGTGTATCCCAAACTCTACATACATTGTTTTTTTTACGACGAGTGAAATGTGCAATAAACGCATTTCATATTGCAGAATTTCTAAACTGAACATACAAGTCTGTTATAGAAATTTTAAAGATGAACGACGAAAAACTAAAGATCACGTTCGATAAACGAAAAGACTCCAACAACTTTATAAAGTGCTCATATCTACGCTCATCGTTTTATCTGTATGCACCATCTCATTTGGTGGAGATCGATGGTTTAGTATATGACCAGTATATAGACCCAACTGAAATTAAACGCAACGACGTCAATATGCCAGTTGTAGCTGTATTGGATGCTTGCCGGCTCTCCAAACTCACAACAGAAGATGGACTGGACAGTACGAAGAATCACAGCCTATACGTTTCACTTTCGCTACTACCATTCTACCGGACTACCTACAGATACGTAACGTATTACTACCACTGCGTTTCTAGTATCACAAACCGATGGGGGGGGGGGGGGGGGGGTTCATGGCTTCGTACCACTCCATAACAACATTTGAATAAGGGAACGAAGCTAGATCCGTCCAGAAGATCGTAGGGCCCGCGTGCTGCTTCAACAGAGGAAGCATACGCTTCTGTAGACACTCCTTGAGGTAGATCTTCCCCATTATAGTCCTGGTAGTCACGAACGGCGCACTCCGTTTGCCACATGAGCAGATCGCTTGCCAAATCATGTATTTCTTGGCAAACTTTGAAAGTGTCTGCTTCTTTACTTCCTCCGGAATATCAAACATATGCTGAGCGGTGAAGAACAGTAGCCCCGGAAGCTGCCGGAAGTCCGCCTTCACGTAGGTCTCATCATCCATGATAAGCCAATGAGGCTTCCTCAGCATCTAGGTGTACAGTTTCCGGGCCCGTGACTTTCCCACCGTATTTTGCCGTTCGTCACGATTTGGAGCCTTCTGCACTTTGTACGTATGCAGTCCTCCTAAAGACTTGGACAGATTCAACTTTTTGGCCACATCCCTGGACGAAGCATTGGGATTCCGCTTAAACACTTTCACGAAACGCTTGTAATCCTGATCACTAATAGAACATCCATTCTGACCGCATTTCTTCTTCCGTTCGATGCTCAGAGTTTTGCAGCTACGTTTAATCACACAACTCACCGTTGACTGTACGATTCCGAGTTGTTTTCCGATGTCCCGATGAGAGAGTTGAGGACTTTCCAGGTGCTTGTGCAAAATCATTTCGCGACGTTGCTTTTCAGGAGACGCCAATTTTTCGAAGTTTCAAAAAACTGACAGCGATAAAAATACAGTGTAAATAATGCACTCTAAACTACTTCTACTCAAATTTTCAAGAGAAAATACCCAATGGGTTATTTTTTCAGCGTTTTTCCCGTGATGCAATTCATAAAATGGAATCATATTTTAAAACTGCTCTACCATAGAGGTAACTCTAAGACTAGAAGATCCCGAAATAACGTGCTCAACTTTTTGACTCAACTCTGGTACTTTATTTATTTATTCGTCAATCAATCAAATCGTAGACTACATATTAACATTAGGACTTATGTTCTATGACTTCGCAGGGTTCTGAAATATATTTTTAATTCTGTTGAGAAGCATCAACTCTGGTACTCTCTTCGGTCCCAAGCTAATCGATTCACCCCTCGAACATAGGCAAAACCAATAACCCCTCATTTTATCTGTCAAACTTTCATAGAGAATCAAAACAAACATTGCGTAGTACTAGAATTTCGACTAGAATGGGGTACGTTAATCGTTTGCTTGGGACCAATAGGCTAGTCAAGTAGTGAGCCAATTTAAAATCGTTAGTTTCGTATTGATTGTTGGCCCTACTCTGACGGAGCTATCAATTCTGTTCTCTTCATAACATTCTCTAGTCAATTTCGCACCAAGTCTCATGTTGACATTAGTAAAGCATTTCCTTCAACTTTGTAATCCTCAAAATCGCGCATGGAGTAAAAAAAATATGATTAGAAAATATTTCAGTAATAAGAAAAATGTGCATCCTTTTAGCGATGAGTTTTAAAAGTCTGAAAGTGATATGTGAAAAATAGTTTAACATTGAGGCGATACATATACGTGATTTATGACTTGTTCAGAATACATAGAGCCCTTTTAACATGGTGTATACATTATAAATATGAAAATGTCGTATGTGTTTTAATTTAGAAAGAAAAAAGTCCTTCGATTAGAAGCATATCTGTACGTCTGACCTAAGGCACAAACATCTTAGGTATGCTGATGATGAGCATAATGTATGTTCGACATAATGAATATATTTACTTGACCAGATATTCACACTAAAGCTGATATTACATATCTTGATAGCAAATGTCATACAAATGATTTCCAATGAAGATATGATCATTGCATAATACCAGGGATACCAGATTTTTAGGACATGTCTTCATTTGGATAATTTTTTTTTTTTTATTATTATTAATTACTTTATTTGTACAGGCTCAATCGAATAAACTTTACAGAGCCGAGTTATCATTTTCGTTATACATTATTGATGTAATATATTTAAAGTTAAAGGAGCTGGACCGGATACTCGCGGTTGTCTCGAGGTTAGTGGAGATTTACAATTTTTTTTATGGGAAAAGGGAGAGGGAGGTTTGAAATGTGGTTTACGATACAAATATTTAATTAATCCATCATCTTGAAAACAAACATAAAAAAAACCCACACGTACAAAATACAAACTAAACACAAGGTTAATCAAACTTACAATCTAATGTTAATATCTAGGGGAAGGACAGCTCCAAGTATCAGTATCAATACCGATGGTGGAAGTATTAAATATTTTAATATGTGTGATATTTGAGAATCATATACTTAGTCTGACAGTTGTTTTTTTTTTGTTTTTGACTATTTTGGTTTTAAGTGTACATTTGACATTCGTTTAATCAAAAATGTATTTCACACGAGAGGCAAGTCATTCTTTTGTGATCTTGCTGGCCACCACCAAGAAAATCCGCTCCTTGTTCTCATAAATTTGGCATTATTTGGGAGCTGTTCTCAGTGCACATAATCGGCCGCACTTCCATTCGCAGGAATTAATTTCCACGAATTTTTCATCGTCTGCGAACCAATGTGCTGTTCTCCGATGTAACGGGAATCGATTGACAACGCCGCCCCTGTTAACGGAATCCCAGAGTGATGGTTCCGTGGTTGTATTACGCTCGATTCACCCTGAGCATACAACTTGGAGAGATTTGGTGCTGGGGGACCGTTTTTATCATGAAAAACCGAATTCGAAATCGATCAGAGCTATCGAAAACAAAAATCTAGGCAAAAATTATGACAAACAGAAAGCTGAAGTAAACATAAACAACAACGGTGCAACGTCATTGAGTGTATGCGTTAAAGTTACACAGTTATTTTTTTTTACTTTGAAGCTTTCCGCTTGACGGTTAATATCATTAATATTTATACTAAAAAATATAATAACTACCAATTTGAGCAATTTTTATCTCAAATATTACTTCAGATCAAGTTGTACTTCCCCTAGGTTAATATTCTTAAAGTAAACATATATGAGTTTCATAAACTCCAGATCGCGTATAGCCAAAATATCCTGAACTGGAACATTAGGTTGTCTACCTCGAGCCCGAAGGGAATCGTACAGCTCAGATCTTCCACGATGCTCAGCATAAGACCAAATAATATGATCGGCGTCTTGGTAACCTTGTCCACATTCACAGAGATTGCTGTCCCCTAGCCCAACACGGAACAAGTGAGCGTTTAACGAATAGTGATTGGACATGAGGCGAGACATCATACGCATGAAGTCTCGACCCACATCCAAGCCCTTGAACCAAGGACTCTTCGACACCTTAGGGATGATCGAATATAGCCATTGTCCCAAACTCCCTTCGCTCCATTTATTCTGCCAGCTGACGAGTGACTGTTGACGATAAATGAAGAAAAATTAATCGTAGGCGATTTGTCGATCGTAAATATCGCCTTCCATAGCGCCCACCTTAGAAAGTGAGTCAGCCATCTCATTGCCCGGAATCGAGCAATGAGATGGGACCCATGCAAAGGTGATGACAAAAGATCTTAAAGATAAAGCACTTAAAAGCTCTCGTATTTTCATGAGAAAATACGAGGAGTGCTTTACCGGCCTCTTAAAAAATTATGTGAAGACATTTTTTATTACGCAGACATTTCGAAGACGTTTTATGTATTGTGACGTTTGTCGACATGTGGCAATTGAAGAATACTTTCGAATACCTTTTTTAATTTTTAGCAGTCATGTGAAGGATTTTATTGTAGAATTGAAGATTTTGACTACATATTTTAACCATAGATGTAACTCTAAGACTAGTAGGTCCCGAAGAAACATGCTCAACTTTTTGGCCTAGCTTTGGTTCTCTCTTCGGTCCCAAGCTAATCGATGCACCCCTCGAAACATAGGAAAATCCACGAACCCCTCATTTTATCTGTCAAACTTGCATAGCAAATCAAAACAAGCATAGTGTAGTACTAGAATTTCGACTAGAATGGAGTACGTTAATCAATTTGCTTGGGACCAATAGGATAGTCAAGTTAGTTACCACCGGTTGCCTCTACTGCCCAAGCGGGCTAAATTTAAAGAGGTTGGGAAAACAAAAATCGAATTGGTTAATAAATGTTGAGCCGATGGTTGGTAATATACACTATTTATTTACGATTTACATGAATATTTGGAGTGAACCCTTTCTGTACAGTTATGTTGAAAAACAATAATTTTATGATTTTCGGAAAATAGATAATCATTTAAAATATCGAGGAAAAACTTCTTAACTACGTAGACAGTTTAACTTTTAAAACTTGTGTATGGACAATTGTCTGCGCAGGGGGAGGGGCCTGGTGAAGTATACCGCTCATCGCCCTCCTTTACTGATTACCTTGGAGGAACGTCCATCATCCAACCCACAGTTAGTCCCTCAGTTAGCTACAATTATCGGAAAGCTGATCACAATATAGGGTGTTCCAGAATGTCTAAGCATGATTTTAAAAAAAAAAACGATAACGTAACTCTGTTTACAGCCAATTCGATTTTTATTTCGTATTCATTTCCTCTCCAAGGAATCAAAAATATCTCCATATGACAAAATGACAAGCGATCAACGAACCGAATGATAACGCTATGTCAGAAGTGGAAAGCAATAATTACATAATCTTCTTCCTTTTTTCATGACAAGCAGCCTGTGCGACATACCTCACTCGGGGCGGTAGAAGGAAACGAGCCAATTGTTTAGCAAGCTGCTTCACGAAGTAAAGCCAACAATGAGCCTATGGTAAAGCCATAGAGGTAACTCTAAGACTAGAAGGTCACGAAGAAATGTGCTCAACTTTTTGGCTCAGCTCTGCTACTATCTTCGGTCTCAAGCTAATCGATTCACCCCTCGAAACATAGGAAAATCCACTAACCCCTCATTTTATCTTTCAAACTTCCATAGCGAATCAAAACAAACATTGTGTAGTATGTACTAGAATCTTGACTAGAATGGGGTACGTTAATCGATTTGCTTGGGACCAATAGGCTAGTCAAGTAGTGAGCCAATTTAAAATCGTTAGTTTCGTATTGATTGTTGATAGAATGTTCGTGAAAGGTGGTTGAAAGCCATAATGAGGTTTCGTTTAACTAGAAAATCGACGTTACTAACATTGAATGCGATGAGCAATGCAACGACGAGACGATCCACAGCCAGCCTTTCCTTTTAAGCGTGCTTCTTTTTCATTTCCGTTTCTTACTGATAGTCTAGCTAGGCGTCTTAGAAATGAAGCGTTGAGCACGTTTGTATGAGAGAAACAAAACTCGAGTTCATTTTAGAGCTCCGAAAATGTACGGTATCGCACAAATAAGGTTCCCGTTTCACCTGTGCATACAATGCCTTGGTTTTCTTTGCATGATTTGACAGTTGCACCATGACAAAGTGACAGCGTATTCGGAATTTGTCCCACGCGCAAATGTTGCAACAAGCCATTTCAATCGCCGTGGGAGTGTCCCAGTGGACTGTCAAAAGGGTTTTAGACCGAGAAAAGAAAGGACAACACTATCCGCGAAGGTGGCCACAGGTCGTCCGAGTTCAGCTCGGGTTCCGAGGGTTATCGCTGCTATCAAAAGGAAGATTCGGATGAATCCAGTGCGTTCAATAAGGAAAATGGTAAAGGAACACGGGATCAGTGACTTTACGGCACGGAAGATCGTAAAGGAAGATTGCGGGGCGAAGTCGAGGGCACGGAAAAAAAAACTCACATGATTACCAACCGCATCCGGGAGCTACGAGTCGAACGATGCAAGAAAATCTTGAACTTCCTTAAGGGAAAAAATCCGGTAATCCTGTTCACCGATGAGAGCATGTTTACCGTCGATCCCGTATCAAATTCCAGAACCGACCGGTATATTAGTTCTCTTCCGGTAAAAGACGTGACCGACGAGCACAAGAACGTGTATCTGACCAAGCATCCCGCTAGCGTTATGGTGTTTGGATTGGTGGCTTCCGATGGCAAAAACTGGACCCGGTGTTCATTCCAGAAGGCGACAAGGTCAACACGGAGGTCTACATCGGGATTTTAAGTAAGTATGTTCTTCCGTGGATCAAAGAACAGTACGGTCCGAAGCCAAATGTTGTATTTCAACAAGATGGGGCTCCGTGCTACACCTCGAACCGCACTCAGAAGTGGTTGCAGGAACATCTTCCGTTCTGGGCGAAGGATATGTGGCCACCGTCGAGGCCACCATCCAGCCCCGATCTTAATCCGCTGGTTTATTCAATATGGCGCGTCATGAAGGCCAAGGCCTGTTCTAAACGCCACCCGAGTACAGCAAGCCTCAGGCAAACATTGACCCGTACCTGTAGATAAATGGATCCAGACTACATTATTAGAACCTGCCGTGCATTCCGGAAGCGTGTGGAGGCCGTAATTGCAGCAAGTGGAAACTCGATCGATGATTAACATAGTTTAAGACTCTGAGAAACATCCCCCCTTTGAATAAATAAAAAAAAACTCGAAAACGAAATGGAGAATTATCGCTTTCTTGCTCTGTCTTCATTTGTTGTTGACTTGCCATCTTCGCGAATATTGTTTGGCATGTGCGTTTTAGACATTTGCTTCCAAAAGTAAAACTAATCAAATTTAATGGATGAAAACGGTGGTGCCGATTCAAATGACAATCATTTTGATCTACAGTACATATTTTTCAACGACAAATCACTTTGTTTCGAAACGCACTTACCTTACCAATCAGGCTAAGGCCTTGTTGTCCTCTGCTGTCCGAAGAAGTCGTCTCCACTCTACTCGATCCATGGCCACAGTTCGCCAGCCTCGTAGTCTGCGAAGGGTCCGCAGGTCACCTTCTACTTGGTCGATTCATCTTGCCCGCTGCGCGCCTCTTCTTCTTGTTCCTGTTGGGTCGCTTTCTAGAACCATTTTCACTGGGTCGTCGTGCGGCATTCTTACGACGAGCCCAGCCCACCGTAGTCGCCCAATTTTTGCAATGTGGACGATGGATGGTTCTCCCAGCAGCTGGTGCAATTCGTGGTTCATTCGCCTCCTCCACGTTCCGTCATCCATCTGCACTCCACCGTAGATGGTACGCAACACCTTCCGTTCGAAAACACCAAGGGCGCGTTGGTCCTCCACGAGCATAGTCCAGGTCTCGGTCTAATCAGCGTCTTGTAGACAGTCAACTTCGTGCTGCGGCGAATTTTATTCGACCGGAGCGTCCTCTGGAGTCCAAAGTAGGCACGATTCCCTGCCATAATGCGTCTTTGAATTTCTCTGCTGGTATCATTTTCGGCGGTCACCAGTGAGCCCAAATACACGAACTCATCGACCACCACGATTTCGTCACCGTCAATCTGAACTCGGGGTGGGAGGCTAACATTGTCTTCCCTAGAACCTCTTGCTTTCATGTATTTTGTCTTTGATGCGTTGATGGCAAGTCCAATCCGTCTAGCTTCAGCCTTCAGTCTGATGTACGTTTCCACCATCATCTCAAAGTTCCGTGCCATAATGTCAATGTCATCGGCGAAACCAAGGAGCTGGATGGACTTCCTGAATATCGTGCCACTCGTGTCTATCCCAGCTCTTCTGATCACACCTTCTAACGCGATGTTGAACAGCAGACACGAAAGTCCATCACCCTGCCGTAACCCCCTTCGAGATTCAAAGGGACTCGAGAGTGTCCCCGATACTCGAACAACGCACATCACTCGATCCATCGTCGCCTTGACCAATCGCGTCAGTTTATCCGGAAATCCGTACTCGTGCATGATCTGCCATAGCTGATCTCGATCGATTGTGTCGTATGCGGATTTGAAATCGATGAACAAATGATGTGTGGGCACGTTGTATTCGCGGCATTTCTGCAGAACCTGCCGAATCGCGAAAATTTGGTCCGTGGTAGCGCGGGCACCCATGAATCCCGCCTGGTATTGCCCCACGAACTCTCTTGCAAATGGTGATAGGCGGTGGCATAGAGTTTGGGAAAGTACCTTGTAGGCGGCGCTCAGCAGTGTGATCGCGCGGTAGTTGCAGCAATCCAACTTGTCGCCCTTTTTGTAGATTGGGCATACGACACCTTCCATCCACTCCTCCGGTAATATCTCCTCCTCCCAAATCTTGGCAATTACCCAGTGCAGCGCTCTAGCCAGTGCTTCACCACCGTATTTCAATAGCTCACTTGGTAGTTGATCTACACCAATTGCTTTGTTGTTCTTCAGCCGACCGATCTCCTCCTCAACTTCTTGAAGATCAGGGGCCGGTAGCCTGTCGTCTTCTGCGCGTGCTCCAAGGTCTGTTGCCGTGCCACCTTCGTTTTCTGCTGCTTCACCGTTGAGGTGCTCGTCATAGTACTGCTTCCACCTCTCAATCACCTCACACTCGTTCGTGAGAAGGTTACCGTCCAAGTCCTTGCACATATCGGCTTGCGGCACGTAGCCTTTGCGCGAACTATTTAGCTTCTCGTAGAATTTCCGTGTGTCGTTTACGCGGTACAGATTTTCCATCGCCTCGCGATCTCGGTCTTCCTGCTGACGCTTCTTCCTTCGGAAAGCCGAGTTTTGTCTGTTCCGCGCTTGTCTGTATCGCTCCACATTCAATCTCGTGCGGTGTTGCAGCATTCTCGCCCGTGCTGCATTCTTCTCCTCTACTAACAGTTTGCATTCGCCGTCAAACCAGTCATTTCTTCGGTCCGGGAATGCAGTACCTAGTGCCGCTGCAGCAGTACTACCTATGGCTGAACGGATGTCCCTCCAGCCATCTTCAAGAGAAGCTGCGCCAAGCTGCTCTTCCGTGGGTAGTGCAACTTCCAGCTGCTGCGCGTAGTTGCTCAATGTTGGGTCGCGGCGTTCGACTTCGACGTGTGTTATGCACCGTCGAGAGTTTTGAGCGCATGCATACTGCAACTAGGTAGTGGTCCGAATCTATGTTCGCACTGCGGTACGTGCGGACGTTGATAATGTCGGAGAAGAATTTCCCGTCGATTAGAACGTGATCGATTTGGTTTTCTGTGTGTTGGTCAGGTGATCTCCAGGTGGCTTTGTGGATATCCTTGTGGGGGAAAAAGGTACTTCGAACTACCATACCCCGGGAGGCTGCAAAGCTCACGCATCGTTGGCCGTTGTCGTTCGATACGGCATACAGGCTGTTTGGCCCGATTGCCGGTCTATACATTGCCTCCTGTCCTACCTGAGCGTTCATGTCGCCGATGACGATTTTGACGTCCCGTTGCGAACAGCCGTCGTACACCTGCTTCAGCTGCGCATAGAACGTTTCTTTCTCGTCGTCGGGTCTCTCTTCGTGTGGGCAGTGCTGTAGTTGAAGAAACGGCCCTTAATCCTCAACTTGCACATCCTCGCGTTGATCGGCTGCCAACCAATCACGCGTTGGCGCATCTTACCCAGCACTACAAAGCCGGTTCCCAGCTCGTTGGTGGTGCCACAGCTCTGGTAGAAAGTAGCCGCTCGATGCCCGCTTTTCCATACCTTTTGTCCCGTCCAGCAAAGTTCCTGCAGTGCTACGACTTCGAAGTTGCGTGGTTGAAGTTCGTCATAGATTAACCTATCGCAACCCGGGAAGCCGAGCGATTTGCAGTTCCATGTTCCGAGTTTCCAATCGTAGTCCTTATTTCGTCGCTTAGGTCTGTGCCGATTGTTCCGATCCGTATTTATTTCTTCGGTATTTGCAACTTTGTTTTTTTCCAGGGCGGCTTGTTGGGCCTGCCCCAACCCCCTGTCTCGCCGGGGGACCATCGTGCACAGCTCTGTTTAGAGTCCCAAGCTGGCACTAGGACGGTGATCAGCCGCTCCTAACATGGAGAACAGACGCCGTTTTGAGCCGCACCTCCATGGTGAACAGACGCTCAGGTTTGGTGAAGCATTTCCTCTATCACCGTACTATGGTTACCGCGCCAGTGTTCGCGTCGCACCTCTTCACTTTGCTATTGCCGGACTGGCAACATTGCCCAGGCTACGCCACCCAGCTGTGTCCATGTTTCAGCTGGTAGTCTTTTGTTATCATATGACTCGAGGAGGCGTGAAGTAGGAACTTGTGAGGACCAGGGCTAGGTATTCCGCTCCTTCCAGGTTGTCAACTCACCATTTGCGTTTCGAAACGCAACTCACTTGAAAATCAATGATCAATCACTTCGATTCGTAGTGCCGCATGACAGACTGAGTCAAGTGCAAGAGTATTTGGCTTAGATGTGACAACTTTTAACCGTCTTACACACAGTAGTAGCAACGGGTGGAAACTAACGATTTCAAATTGGCTCATTACTTGACTAGCCTATTGGTCCCAAGCAAATCGATTAACGTACCCCATTCCAGTCGAAGTTCTAGTTCTACACTATGTTTGTTTTGATTCGCTATGTTTCGAGGGGTGCATCGATTAGCTTGGGACCGAAGAGAGTACAAGAGCTGAGCCAAAAAGTTGAGCACGTTTATAGTTACCTCTATGGTATTATAGTCATCAGCTGATGACGAATTCAACCATAAGGCAATCATCCGAAATTCGAAGCATATTCTTTAAGGGCTCGAGCAATACAATAATCATTCGAACTATTGCGGACGGAAGTGTGGACGTGTTGGATGAAAAGATACTGAACAAATGAGTCGCTTTCAATAAATCCATGGATTGCTCAGTGATAAACGCACTAACGAGAGACAATCATGATTTGCATGTTATTACAGATTATGTTTTAAATTTCATAGTATATTTTCATTTGTAACTGGTATAGGGAAAAATGTAGTAGGAGGGAACATACAAATATATACGAAGTGAAAGGATTTTTCTTCTTCTTCTTCTTTCCTTATCACGACCAACAATTGCTGTTCGTTTCGCATCCACTAACGGTTAGTCATATCAATAGTAATAGTAACTTAGTCAATGGTAGTGAAAAGCCTAATTTGTTGTATCGTATTGTTTATAGCTTTCTGACATGACATACGACCTCGGTATCACTCGCCTAATGTTAGGATTTTAAAGGTTTCATATTAAGGTTTATCCGTTCAGCGGCGTCAGGCACCAAGCCAATGTAAACAGTTCTCTCGATTTACAGTAGACTATTTATAGTAATAAGTTGTGTATAGAGTCAAATTGCCACCAATACTCTTCACTAGCATCATTGTTGTTTCCTGTTGTGTACACGGTTTTCAAAAACAAAAAAAAATAATCATTTTGTAAGACTGAGATGCGACTAATGCGGGAGTTAAAACCTAAAATGACTAACATCCAAAATGCTTCATCAGCTGCTGTGTTAACATTATGGCGATACCAGCGCTCGTTTTATTCTAGCGAGAGAATAATGCTGTCTTGCAATCTACTTCGGCTTTTGGTTTGGTCTCAACGCCCTCTTATTACTATAGTGTAAATATCGATACATTCCTATGTAATTCCTAAATTGTACAGTAATGGAGTCGGCTAACGATGGTGGAAATCAGAGAACTTAGTGGAGCAAAGTGGTTCAGTCTGTCCTCAGAAATATGAATGATTTGATTTTTTGAAAATAAGAGAAGAGGACAGATCGACCTCAACTCCCAGGCAAGCAGCAACTCCCCAGCATCGATGAGCCGTTTGTACAAACATCGAGTCAATCTGCTTAAATATTTGCGCGTGTGCTAAATAACGTAATAATATCTTAACATCTCACTAAAAATAAATCTGCTTAATCATTATGGATTCGATTGAGGTTGATTATCGCGCTTTCAACAAAAACCGGTTGGGAATACACATGAGGAGATCCTTAATATGTAACATTTCTACGTGATCGATTCTGCATACAAAAAACTACAGTATTCCTTGGTCTTTCGAGTCGATCGTTATAGTGAAAATCTAAAAAAAAATGTAAATACGTCCACAGTGGCGACGCGTTTTTTTAGTCTACATATATAATCCTTACTGTCTAAGAGAGCTGTCAATAGAACTTTCTGCGCATTCATGTATGGCACAATCAAAGCTGCATCCAATTCCTTCGAAAAAAAAAGCGAAAAATACTGTTTTGCCAGATTTTTTCAAAAATTTGGTTTGTTTCAATTCTTGACCTCGATCGTAAAGCCTGCACAGCGCCATCTTTGAGTGGTGGAATAGCTCAAATTCCCCTGCATAAGCGCAACGTTATCATTCTCTCTTTCTCCCTCCCCTTACTTAACTGCCCAAATCGATTCGCTCGTGAAGATCCGGCCGCGCCGTGCCTTACCTGCTCCGGGCAGTTCAGACCTCGAACAGTGCATTCAACTGTTATGTCCTCCGGTGGATGGCAATGCTAATGATGCTCACACCGCACAGCACCACCGTCACAATGCCCAGCGTCATGTAGACCGAGGTGATCAACCAGAAGGTGAACAAGTACAGCGACTTGTTGCAGTACTTGCCCATCGCCGGGTCGTAGTTGGGTTCGTAGATCCGGTAGATCCAGAACGAGCCGATGATGAACCACCCCAGCATGAAGCAGTTGATCAGGGTCTGGGTGGGCGATTGCCGGAGCCGTTCCAGTTCCTGCTCCTCGCGGCTACGGACTCGGGTCGAAAGGTGAAGTAGCTGTTTGAGTACGCCGAAACCGCCACCGACCAGCAGATAGACCGGGATGTACTCGCCCTGTGGGCAGTCGTACAGGTAGACCCCTCCGAAGACGATCATACATACCGGGATGACGATCGTGATGCCCAGGATGATTGTGCAGCCCACTGGAAAATAAGAGGGAGAACAGATTTTAACAATTACTGGTTGAACGAACGAAACCAAGCTCGCGAAGTAAAACTCTCTTCTCGAAATCCTGAAGCCAATCCGACTCTTAGAGCGCTTTGGAGGAACTATTGGGCTTAGCGGATAGTTACAGAACATTAGAGTATGTACAACAATCTATACGAAACTAACGATTTTAATTTGGCTCACTACGTGACTAGCCTATTGGTCCCAAGCAAACGATTAACGTACCCCATTCTAGTCGAAATTCTAGTACTACGCAATGAAAGTTTGACAGATAAAATGAGGGGTTATTGGTTTTTCCTATGTTTCGAGGGGCGCATCGATTAGCTTGGGACCGAAGAGAGTACCAGAGCTGAGCCAAAAAGTTGCGCACGTTATTTTGGGACCTTCTAGTCTTACAGTTACCTCTATGGTATGTATGTAATTCGGTATTCTAAAATAAGCAATATATTCCAACTCTGTCAAATCGAATGAATAATGGTGTAATTTTTCGACTGGTCTTATTATAATTATCTCTTTTCTGGTATTACGCACTTCGCCAATACGCCTCATTTGCGCTTGGCTCGTTTTGGCGTCCACATGAAAAGAAACGAAAACATGTTTTGTGATACCAAAATATAGTTGCACCATCAACGGATGACTCTATTATTTACGAACAGTGGAGACATCTACAATTTGTAAATGGGTACGTGAAACTAAGCTGATCTGCCAACATGATCGGGGGCTGGAGTTGAAGAACTAATCCACCATCACAGTCCGCATCGAGCTTTCTTGCCGTGCGGATCTATTTGCTTTTTGCTGAAGGAAGTGTTACTGCTACCTAAAGCTACAACAAATTTAAACAGTACTTTTCAGTGCTCAGTATACCTGAATTTTCTACCTTTTTCGACTCTTATTCCTCTTCGATCCTTGTTTGGACCCTACCCGAGGTAATCCTGCTTGGATATCGATTTGGAAAATTCCTCTTCGATCCTTTAGATTCTTATAGTAATCTGCTTGGAAGTCGATTTGGATAAACGTTTTACTGCCGCCATGGCGCCTAAGCGCAAAAGAAAATGGCAATCTCTTGATCCCCCTTCTGATGAAATTAATTTGAGCAATCCATTTGATATGCTCACGGCTGATGAGAATGATCCATCATCCAGAAAAAAATCGAATAAACTTTCGCGGCTTAATGCCAAGAAGGAAAAGATTCCCCCAATTTTGATAACCACTTCCGATTTCCATGCTCTTTGCACGGCACTTTGAACGGAATTGGCCGTCGGGGTAAATGCCGTGTAATGGCTGAAACCTTGGACGGATTCAAACGTCTTCTCAAGTATGCTATTGAGAAGCAGCATAAATTTTTTACTTACGACACCAAAACTGAACGTGTGTTCAAGGTTGTCATGAAAGGACTGCCCAGTGGTGAATCCCTGGATCAGATCAAAGATGAACTGACAAAATTACTTGGAGTTGTGCCTGTCCAAGTAATCAAAATTAAAATGAAATCCCGTCCTGCCGATTCGCGCAACGGGATTCCCAATGATTTTTATTTAGCTCACTTCAAGTCTACTAGTGAACTTAACAACCTTAGGGCCTTAGAAAAAGCTAGCCTTATGCTCCATTTCCGAGTGAAGTGGACATTTATGGAATATCAATACGAACTCAATTTTTGCAGATGAGCAGTTTGGATTTCGCCATGGGCTAGTTGAATGCCCATCATCTCTTAAGAGTTACCAATTTAATTCGTTCAAACAAATCTGAAGGCTGCTCAACTGGAGTTGCTCTGCTTGACATATAAAGAGCATTCGACAGTGTTTGGCTTGAAGGTTTGATTGCTAAAATGAAAAAGTTAAATTTTCGTCTCTACATTATGAATTTAGTTTAACATTATTTAACTGATAGAACTCTGCAGGTAAATTATCAAAATTCCAAATCTAATCGACTACCTGTTAGAGCAGGAGTTCCTCAGGGTAGCATTCTTGGGCCTATATTGTATAACATTTTCACTTCGGACCTCCCTGATTTGCCTCAGGGTTGCCACAAATCTTTGTTCGCTGATGACACAGGCATTTCCGCTAAAGGAAGAAGTCTTCGTGTTATTTGCAGCAGACTGCAGAAAAGTTTAGATATGTTCTCTTCTTATTTCCAAAAATGGAAGATTTCTGCCAACGCTTCCAAAACTCAACTTATAATATTTCCACATAAGGTTAGAGGTTCCTTTTTGAAACCTAGTAGTAGTCACATAGTCATTATGAACAGTGATCCAATTTCCTGGTCAAACCAATGTGAATGAGCAACGAAAGGAGTCTGGCCTTCCATCGACTATGGTACTGAACGGCGAAGAAGTTTCATCCCCTCAGGACATTTGCCGTCTGTTCTCAACCAAGTTTGCGAGTATATTCTCGGATGATAACCTACCTGACGAGCACGTAATGCCAGTAATGTTCCAATGTCTGGTTAATCTTGGGCAGCTTTCAACATCGACCTCGCTATGATAACTAGGGCGGCTTCGCAACTGAAGTCTTCATTTAAGCCTGGACCTGACGGAGCTTTCCGTCTTTCTCAAGCAACATCGATAGCCTGGTGGCTCCTCTCTGCCTTCTGTTCGAAATGTCCCTCTCCAGTCGGGTGGATGAAAAAGAAACATCGACAACTATCGCGGCATCACATCGTTGTGTGCCATATCTAAACTTTTCGAGTGGGTCTTTATGGAACCATTAGTCTCTCACTTCAAGCAGCATTTGAGCGAAGATCAGCATGGTTTCATGGCAGGGCGGTCGACTACTTCCAACCTTCTATGTCCCACTTCGTACATTATGGAGAGTATGACAGACCATATGCAAACAGATGTCATCTACACTAACCTATCAGCCGCCTTCGACAAGTTGAACCATCCGCAAGGTAGCCACCTCGGCCCGTTGATATTTCTTGTGTATTTCAACGACGTCAATTTCGTCCTCGACGGTCCACGACTATCGTTCGAAGACGACATGAACACCTATCGCCGAATTCGAGCCATCGCTGACTGCCACCTTCTCCAACTCCAACTCAACGCTTTTGCTAATTGGTGCCAACTGAACCGCATGGTTGTAAATCAAACAAAATGTCGAGTAATCGCGTTCTCACGGAAGAAACATCCAATTACATTTAGTTATATCCTAGAAGGCGTTGACGTACATCGTGTGAATCACATTAAGGATCTGGGATCTTAGATTGTCAACTCACATACAGCCAAGCATATCTCGTACGTGATCGACAAGGCATCCAGAACGCTCGGCTTCATTTTCAGGATAGCTAAAAGTTTCACGGCATCTACTGTTTGAAGTCGCTTCACTGCTCCCTCGTCCGGTCGGATTTAGAATACTGCTGCCCTGTATGCACTCGAGCACTCCGTAACAATGCAATGCTGAGGATACCAATGATCGGGGTTGATGAGAAAATTTTTCAAGTGACTACGATGCCGGACGGATTAGTCTATGGTGACCAATTAAACACCGGATTCACGATATTGATTAATCATAACCTTCTTGAAAATCTTTATAGTTCGGTAATCGCTGGTCTGTCTTTCTCTATGTCTTCTTCTCATTCTTACGTCAGTTTTAATGTCTGAATGTTTTCTTTTCTAATGTCATGATGTGTTTGTGTATCAGGGTGTGTGTGTATGTGTGTGTGTTTGTGTGTTTGCACCAAATGATTATATTTCTTCCTAATCTCCTAGTTTTAACTGCGTTCAAGAATAATCAACTAAAAAAATATAAAAAAAAAAAAACAAACAAAAAACGTTGCAAAAGTTTATACCATAACATATCTAGCTTACTATCCACATTATTTGACCAATACCTAAATGTTATTTTTAATTTTATGACGATAAGTTGCTCAAAATAGCAGCCTGTAATTTCGTACCAGAATCCGCCTCCAATTTAATGTCTTTCGATATTTTCGAAGGCGAACACTCCGCAACCTATTCTTGCTAGTGATTCTGCCCAATTGTTAGGTTTCCAAATTATAGTCATTCGTAAATTTATTTTTAAATAATTGAATATAATTGAATAACTATTATTTACGATAATTACATGAAATAAATAAAATATAAACAACAAACAAAACGTGAATACTAAAATCTCAAAAAGATATTCTCACAAATATATCTCACGCAACCAGGAATCTCAAAACCATTAGACGCTATAATGATACTCTGCACATATTAGACACAAGAAGAGGCCAAAAAGCAAGCGTCCCTCACACAAAACCTGCCAAATCCACTTGCAGTTACAATCAACGATTATACGAATCGCGAGCGCTCACAAATCATAAAACCGCTGACTGCGACACTCTGAAATCGAAATTGACAGGCTCCATGCGTCAAACACCCGCCCTCCAATCTCCTCCCGTATCCAACAAATACAAATCCCAATTACAACATCTAACGAATTCACAACTCCGAAAATCACTCATCTATAGCAAGTGCATGCAACCATTCTTCGTGATACACTTTTTCTGCCTATCTTTCTATAATGCTTGTGGACATGCGTTAGCTTCGAAACTTCTAACCAAACTGGGAAATCTATCAGATCACAAAAACTTGAAAAAACTTTCAAAGGTATTATTGATTATTTTACACAAAAACGAGCAAGTAATATTAAATCTTTTGTATCGTATGCTAATGCCAATTGACTGTAACAAAAATAATATGCTAAAATAAAATAAAATTTTAATAAAATGATATGCAAAATTTACTAGAAGATCATTACTTTATTGGTGAGAAGTTTCTAATAAGCCCTCCCAGTTCCTCTGTATACAGAACAAATCTGAAACTATAATCCGAATTGCTCAGTCTGCATAATGCAGCCGATTTCATCAAGGAAGTTCTATTAACAACCAAGAATTAATCGTTTTAGGCATACTGAATCATTAAGAAGGTGATATGTGTCACTATAGGAAATCATCATCGTTGCAAATATAAAGAAATTAAAAATTGCTTCAGTACCGTCAACCTCCATGTCCATTGGGAGGGTAATGCTGAGGATACCTTTTCGCCGTACAAACTATAGTTCATATGGTGCTATCAATGGGCTACAAAAATGGTTTTCAATCGTGTGGCTTCCTTATTTGATTTTCACTTGGCACGCGAGACGCAGAGATCCTGTGATATATTTTTAAGAATTAAGAATTAAGTTGGACTTCACGGCCTTTGCAGCTTGTTACTTCTTGACTATATTGTATTTCCTAGTATTGCTTAATCCATCATTAGGACTAAACCCAGTCTGTTGATGTCGAACCAAATAAACAATTAAACCAAGTGAAATATCTTGGATTAGTACTTGACCAAGAATTAACTTTGAGGGCATTCAAGCCAAACGTAACAAATATATAAAATGTGTGTATCTTCTTATAAACAGGAAATCCAAACTATGCCTGGCGAATAAACTTCTAATATTTAAACAAGTTTTCAGACCGGCCATGCTTACTCTGTGCCAATATGGTCTAGTTGTTGCATTACCAGGAAAAAAGCACCTCAAAGGATTCAGAACAAAGTTCTGAAGATGATTTTGAAGTTACCTCCCTGGTACAGTACTAGCGAGGTACATAGAATTTCAAATGTTGAGACTTTTGAACAAATGTCCAACAAAATAATTAATAATTTCAGACAAAAACAGTTGCAATCCTCAATTGCAACGATTAATTCCCTTTATGCTTAGATAAAATTTAGTTTTTGTTTAGTATTTTAAGATGTCTATTGTTATACTGACATGCAGGTTTAGAAAACCTGTTTAAAATACTGGCAAGGTAAAACACACTTAGATATATATCATAACAATTAAGGCTAGTAAGTTACTGTAGTAGCTGGAGCACCTAAATTATAATAAAATGAAGTGACCCATAATTGTGGGTGACCCATAATACTGGGATGACTGTAGAACTCACTAAAAATGATCATTATTTCCCTAACAACTTACGCGTTCCCAGCAGCAATATCACAACGTTCTTCAGGAAGTCCATCATCCCGGTGGACGATTT
This sequence comes from Ochlerotatus camptorhynchus, assembly GCF_037179485.1. Classification (NCBI taxonomy): domain Eukaryota; kingdom Metazoa; phylum Arthropoda; class Insecta; order Diptera; family Culicidae; genus Ochlerotatus; species Ochlerotatus camptorhynchus. Next base: position 790,883 of record NW_027040652.1, read on the forward strand.
GTGCGCTTCTCGGACTCGCCCGAACAACGAATCGTAGGACGGCGGCGGTTCCTCTCGGTTTATTGCATCTTCATAGCTAGGGGGATCGCCTCGACGGCCACCGGCACTGACCGCACCACTGCTGCCACTACCGTGGACGATAATTACGTTCCCTGTGGAGCCGACTCTACTGCTGCTGGTTCCCGGCAGCTGGTAGCGTTCGTTGCTGACCATTACTAATCTACTATTGTTGTTGTTGTTGTTGATGCTGATCCCTGCTGTCACTGTCGAAGGAAGCTGATTGTATGAAGGCGGAGGGGTCGGATTTGTACTCATTTGTTCTATCCTATCTAATTCACTGTCGTTGTTGCGATTGTTGATATTGGTCTGCAAGAGAAAGGAATCAAGCTGTAGTTCACACTTATGCAATGCAAATGAGACAATCAAACTCCTGACTCTCAGAAGAACAACAACCCTAACATTCAAGGTCAAATACCGTTCCGGAGAACACCCCTTCAATCAATCCGACCCAATTCCAAACGATCGACTTGACCAAAAATTAACTTTTAAAGATCACATTGAGGGCATTCAAGCCAAATGTAACAAATATATAAAATGTTTGTATCCTCTTATAAACAGGAAATCCAAACTTTGCCTGACGAATAAACTTCTAATATTTAAACAAGTTTTTAGACCGGCCATGCTTTACGCTGTGCCAATATGGTCTAGTTGCTGCACTACCAGGAAAAAAGCACTTCAAAGGATTCAGAACAAAATTCTGAAAATGATTTTGAAGTTGCCTCCCTGGTACAGTACAACCGAAGTACATAGAATTTCGAATGCTGAGACTTTAGCACAAATGTCCAACAAAATAATTAATAATTTCAGGCAAAAATCGTTGCAATCCTCAATTGCAACGATTAATTCCCTTTATACTTAGATAAGATTTAGTTTTAGTTTTTAGTTTTAAGATATCAATTGTTATACTGACATGCAGGTTAAAAAACCTGTTTAAAATACTGAATTGCCAAGACATGAACAATGTAAAAACACTTAGATATATATCATAACAATTAAGGCTGGTACGTTACTGCAGTAACTGGAGCACCTAGGTTAAAATGAAATGTAATTTATTTTGAATTTGGAACAAATAAAGAGTTAAAAAAAAAAAAAAAAAAAAAACTCCTGACTCTCAGAAGAACAACAACCCTAACATTCAAGGTCAAATACCGTTCCGGAGAACACCCCTTCAATCAATCCGACCCAATTCCAAACGATCGATCTCAATTGATCCCTCCCTGACCTTATCGTAGTAAAGTAAACTAGATACCTACTCTTATTCCGTCGCACACAAGCACAATCTTTAGAAATTTAATGAAAATACTGTTATCGCCTTACCTGTTGAACGTAAATGTCGTGATAGTTGGTGATAGTTGCGTTGCTGTTTGCACTGCTGCTAGATGTCGCCATTATAGTGGAACTCCAGGAATCACCTTTATTTTCCTTCACATTCCCTACACGGCAAGTGCCCTGCCGAAGGATGTTCTTTGTTCCCCTTCCCTCTATCACACGATCAAAACTGTACCCAACTGCACAAATCACTGACGATGACAAAAATTATTCTCTTCGACCGGGGAGCGACGACACACTTTTGTTTGCTTGTCCTCCTGCTGTGTCTAGCCTCTTTACGATTTACGATTCGATTCACTACCGATCGACCGACCGACGTCTCAAGATGATGTCATGGTTTTTGATAGATGCATCACGGCGCCGTTGACAGAAGAAGTGCAGCACACATACACATTAACCACTGATTCGATACGACAAATTGGTGCATTTCTTTATAAAAAAAATACGACGATTTATATTAAATGCATCCCACAGAACTAAAACAAAAATGCATCGACAGCCACGAATGAAAGGAATTTGGGTAAACATCAGTTTGACAGTAAAACGATGAAATGGGTGCATCAACCTGACGGTTTTTTAAATTACAGTAGAGGCTGATTAATTTTAAGGATTTTCCTTTCTATCGAACTTGTATGCAACATTGTTTGAGACTTGGCAAGCAAGCTTTTTTCCGTTAATAAGGCTGTCTACGAGACAGTAAACAATCAATACGAAACTATCGATTTGAAATTGGCTCACTACTTGACTAGCCTATTGATCCCAAGCAAATCGATTAACGTACCCCATGCTAGTCAAAACTCTAGTACTACCCAATGTTTGTTTTGATTCGCTATGAAAGTTTGGCAGATAAAATGAGTGGTTCGTGGAATTTCCTATGTTTCGAGGGGTGAATCGATTAGCTTGGGACCGAAAATAGTACCAGAGCTGAGCCAAAAAGTAGAAATCGTTTCTTCGGGACCTACTACACGCAGAAAAACTATCGTCGTAACAAAATTATTTGAGGTAAATTTAAACGTAAGCTCAGTTTGTTCTGGCCACAAACATACCGTGCCGATTCAAATTTCGGACACTTAAACTCGAATTTCGGACACTTTTAAAAGTTGATTATCTCGGTCGAATATGATCCACATGTCTTGTAAATTTTAAATTTTTTTGACTAGTGCCCTCCACGATCATCTAACATTATTACTTTGTTTCTAACTGGATGTAATATTTAATTAAAAATAAAAGTGTCCGAAATTTGAATCGGAACGGTAAATTAGGTTGATTTCAAACGTATTCCATGTTTGAAGTCATGTGAAATCAATGTTTAAAATAAAAATAATGTTACGTTTATTTCAAAAATATTCGTGTTGAAAATAAACGTATTTATGTATGTTTATTTTAAACATGCTTCTCATGTTTAAAATAAACATACATATTTTGGAATTATTTTATTAGTTGAGTGCAGTGTAAAGCAAAATAAAACGGTTTGCAAAGAAATGAAAAAAAAAAAAGATCTTCGGGCAGGGCATCTTGATTCCTGCTCTTTTTCGGGTGCGATTAAGGTTGATCTGCGAGGTGATCTGTGGGTTTTGGGGTCCTGGTCCGGGATGTGAGGACCCGTCGGGGTGGGTGTCCGGGGGTTCCAGTTCAGTGGAACCGGTGCAAATTTGTGTTATTATCGTCGTTTTGCCGTTTCTGCTTCGGTTTCTGGCACTGGTCCTCATACCGGTTTCTTTTCATGTTCGGTATCGGAGGAGGATCCTGAATGAATGGCCGTTTTCTGTTGAGGTTGAGCAAAGCTGGGACAACTTTTTCCGAATGTAACAAGAAGGAAATAAAAAGGCATGACACGCTAAAACCCGTTTACCCAAATCCTATATTGTTGAAATAAACATGCTTTTGAATTTAATTCAAACATAAATATTTTAGTTTTAAACATGCTTTCAATTTACTTTGAATAATTCATATGTTTAGAGTATAAACATTTATATTTTTGTTTTAAATGAACAAAATTCGGATCCGTGTAAATTGAAAGCATGTTTAAAACTAAAATATGTATGTTTGAATTAAATTCAAAAGCATGTTTATTTCAACAACCTCACAGTATCAACTTCAGGTTCTGATGCCGATCCCTATATCATCCTCCTTCACACGTGACTTCGAAAGGACAACAAAAATCCGAAATGGATTTTGAATCCATTTCGAATCCTCCTCCGACGTAGGAAGAAACCGGTATGAGGACCAGTGACTGAAACGACAAAACGACGCTAATATCATAATTTTTCACCTGTTCCACTGAACTGGAACCCCCGGACACCCACTCCGACGGATCCCCGCATCCCGGCCCAGGACCCCAGTACCCACAGGTCTCCCTTAATAGCAGGGTGACAGAGCAGGAATTTAGATGCCCTGCCCGAAGATCTTTTGTTTTTCATTTCTTTGCAATCCGTTTTATCTTGCTTTACCCTGTAATCAACTATTAAAATAATTTCAAAATATGAATGTTTATATTAAACATGAGAAGCATGTTTAAAATTAACATATTTATTTTTGTTCGCATAGCTGTCATACCAAACAAAAACAAATACGTTTGTTTTCAACACGAATAGTTTTGAAATAAACGTAACATTATTTTTATTTTAAACATTGATTTCATATGACTTCTAACGTGGAATACGTTTTGAAATCAACCTAATTTATGTTTGTGGCTAGAACAAACTGAGTTTACGTTTAAATTTACCTCAAATATTTTTGTTTCGACGATAGTTTTTTCTGCGTGCTCAGTACGGAAAACAAGATCGACTAAAAACAAGATCAATGAAATTGAATTGAATTTTTAATGAAATTAAAAAGCGCAATTGAAAACAAAAAATGAGAAAGTCACGAACGAGTTTTCATTTGTGCTCTGGAAAAAAGGCACCGATTTGTGAGCGGGGCTGAGAGAATGAACCTTTATGGCTGTAAGCTCCAATCGGTATTATCCTCGGATTAAATCCCGATCAAGAATGTCCGGCTGCTTTGATGTCGACATCAGAGTTATTCAACACGATGCTATGCAAACAATTTGCAGATCATCCAAACAGGGACGGTATTAAACGTTAATCCGAGTTGGAGCTCACCGCCATTAAAGCGATCGACTCCCCTAATAAACGGGTACCATACACTAACGATATCATAAAAGGTACGACCATACCACAGAAAGTTGCTATGATATCCCGATTAGAGTCGGTGTATAATGAGTCACGCCAAGAGTGAAGCCAAGTCTACCTATTGAGCTGTCAAACCGGCTACCTATCGTGCAGAGTAAACAAACATTACGATGCTATGAAAGGTCCACGAAAGGTATTGCAATAAAATATAAACTATAATCGAAGAAATGATCATAAACTCGCAGTGAGCAATAAATTGTCATGGGATACGTTTGGTAATGATCACTTATGAGAATTTCTACTATTTTTGGTTGAGATAATTTGACTAAATCACTGATATAATGATTTACTACAGCCGCTATTTTTTTTTCTCGCTAGAAGTCATTTGAAGTTGATGTAGAAGTCCTCTGTTGCCAAGTGAAAAGAAAGGGAATATTTCGAAAACCGTGATGCGAGTTCAACTGTTTTTCTCTTGGCGTGACTCATTATACACCGACTCTAATCCCGATCTCTCTCAGATCGTAATCTCGTATCGTATTTTTTGCTGATAAAACACTAAGAAAATTTGAAAGTTTTGCTTCTTATTTTTAGTGCAGTGTCCATGAAATATTTCAAGTGACAAATAAACGGTATAAAACTATAAGCCATAATATCACGAATATCATCCGAGAAACGTCAACATAAGACATAAAATTCGGCTGATCGATATTTTTATCTTGGAAAAAGTGTTCTAGAAAGAGGAGAAAAAGTTCCTTCAGAGATTTTCAGTGTTTTCTTTTGCAATTATTACACACAATGATTAGAAAAATACTCTTTACAGTACTGTGCAATCTTGTTTTTGTACTAAATGCGGTAAATCGGTTAGACCAGTGTATTGCTTCAATGCTAAACTAAACCTTAATCCTCCACCCAGACCCACCTCGAGTATGACGGCTGGCTGAACATCGAGCTGTACCACGCGCTGGACATTCACGAACCGCACAAGTTCATTACCCGAGGCAATGTCACCATCACCAGTCTGAATAGCGGGGCAGTGTCCCTGTCGCAGGAACCGCTAACGGTTCATGAGCGGAACCAGTTCCGGAAGTTGGCCGAAGAAAACCGACTCTACCGGTTGGAAGCTCACGTTCTGGAAGCCGATGGATCCCGGTCCAAGTTCCTGACGTCATCCAAAGCGGTAATGCTTCAATATATTTTCCGGACAAACCCGAAAGCTAAGATATTCCTTCTTACAGTGCGCATTGGCAAAATCTCAACTGGCGGACGTTCTTTGGGTTTCGTTGGATCATGCCGGATCCGTCACGGCCATTACTCAGTCGGTCAACAATGGCAATACGGATAACTGCCGGGACTTGACCACTCGAGACTTTGAGGTGTTGGATGAATTCAACACCGACGTGTATGTGAAACCGATGGAAAATGCACCGATTCCGGATACAGCCAGTTTCATCCAGAAGTTGGAACGTGAACGGGAAGCACGAGAGCGGGGTGAAACCAAGGATACCCGTGGCTTCTTTGCCAAATATGTAAGATGATTGCTGTTTAATTTATTCACTTAATTATCTCAAGCAAATTGTTCAATTTTAGTGGATGTACATCGTTCCGGTAGCGATTCTTATTCTCATATCGGGTGCTACCAACCCGGAAGCAGCTGGCGGACAGCGTTAAAACCAAAAAATAGGAATAGTTTTTCATTATTTCTTAATTTATTCGTAGGAGTTCTCTTTCCCATCAAATAAAATCTTCTAGTTCTCTACAGAAATACCGACACGACAATCTTCTTACTTCCTATCGACATCCTCGGTTTTCGCCTTTGCCCCATCCTTAGAGCCATCGTTCTCCAATTCGGCCGTCCGCTTCTTCAGTTTCTCCATCATCTTGATCTCCTTCTCCTTCCTCTTGGCTTCCTTGACCTTTTTGCGATCTTCCTTCTCTTTCTGGGCCAACATCTCCTGGAAGCGTTCGTCTCTAGGGTCAATTCGGAACCCGAAGTGCCTTCGAACTTCCTCCACCAAACGATCTTTGCGTTCCTTGGCAGCGCGAGCCTCCGCTTCCTTCTTCGCAATCCTAGTATTCAAATCCGCTACCCAATGGTCCAGTTTTTCCATCTTCTTGGCAACATCCTCCTCACGTGTCCTGATGCGAGCAGCCTTCTCCTGTTGGGCCTTCCTATTCTCTTCCATCATCTCTTGGAGGGTTTTTGGGAAAGCAACGCGTTCGTACTCGGCTTTTTCCAGTGCTTCGGCCTTGGTTGGGTAGCAGATTCCTGGAATTACAACTTCTATAATAGGCATTTTTTTTAAAACAGTAAGCAGGAACTTACGTGGATCAACTTGGCTTTCTTCCAGCCCGTATCGGCCCAGCATCATGCGCTTGTACTTGACAGTTTCGTGAATCCACGATTGGGACTCCCCGTACGGCCGCTGGTTGTGTAGCATGTTGCGATGCTGCGGTAGCAGACGAGATTTGTTCCGTAGCTGCTCGATGCGAGCTTCCCGTTCGGCTAGCTGGTCATCATCCTCGACGAATGTTACCGGCAGATCACTGTCCTCTCCGGCATCCTTCGCCTGGGATGACGAGTAGAATCGATTGATGGACGGTCGCAAGCAACTCAGTATCGTATAGGCGTATCGATAGTTTGGGGATGCGTTGAACAGCCGTATCGAGGACATTTTGTTGATAGAATTTTAGATTTTGATTCAATATTTTTGCACAATTCTAGAAAATTAAAAATTGTGTAAGAAGCACCTCGTTTTTGTTTTGAAGATTTGACGTTTCATTTTTTCATCCAAGATTTCTCCACATACATCTGCAAAGGGCCAATGAGTCGCGTGAAAACAATTACTTGAAACGTCATTTTCTCACGAATTATAACATAAAAATTATATTAAAAAGAAACAGAAACATCTGGAGGAAAAAACTTTGTTCTATGATATGGTGCAGTTGGGTTGCGTGCACGAGTCTTGTAATTCGTGAGAAATCGTCATTAAAAGGCATTGTTTGCACGTGGCGAATTGGCCCTTTGCAAATATGTGTTTTGTTTTTTGCACATCAAGACGCTCAAGATGAAATATTTCAGCATGGAACTTTCAGAATTAAAGCCATCTCCACCTGATGTACAAGAAACACGCAGAGTGGAAATCAGGGGTCATACATCTACGCGGTAAGAAAAAAAATGCCCAAAAGTAAGGCATTTTTTCTCGTAAAGCCGGTCAAAGTAGTTTTAATTTTTTTTTCTTTATTCGGGACCTAACGACCAGTAATTTGATCTAATGTAGTAAATCCCGTGTCCTTCGTTTAGTGCATGTCGTATTACCATAGAGGTATCACCGACAAACTGACATGACACTTAATTCTGACTTATGCCCGAAAATCGTAAACGGCCGATTTAAATGTGCAGTGATCCGATCTGTCAAAACCATAGGATTTTTTGATATAGATCAAAATAATTTGTCCAGATTAGATCAGACACGAACCAATTCAACAACCAATTAACGGGTTCATGGCTTAGCTAAATATTTCCCACGAACACGGAGCCAGATGTCAGTAGTGTGCTTTGGTCAGAAAATTTATTGTTTTTGCTATGGTCATTCATGTCGGTTTGTCGGTGGAGGTTCTAAGACCAGAAGGTTCCGAACAAACGTGCTCCACTTTTTGGCTCAGCACCCCGTATAAATGCCAACCATTGCTAGACCTTACCAAAAAAGATTAAAAATTGTTTATAATCCCTGCTAAACTTAACTGAAATCGTTTTTGAACTTTACATGAACGTTTGTGTGATAAAGTTTCAATCTTATGTATTATGTTTTTTAGGAAGTGAACCTTACAAATAATGGGTTGTTAAGAACCATTACCATTCCTAATTGATGTTTTCTCCATTCGAAAAAGGAATTATATTAAAACCTTTTTATTTATGATTTGAGAACTTTAATGTCAATGGTTAATGTAGTCAGTAAGGCCGATGGATGGTTTTGTATTGTCAATCAACTTTATGTGGTCTTTCAATACTAAGGCGCCCTAAAAAAAATGCCATACCCGAACGATAACCAAAATGATAGAACTATTCCATAAATGGTTGGGATGATACCCTGAACACGTCGTTAAGCAAAATAACCATTCAAATTTTATTAAAGCGACTGCTGGCAAAATATTTAAAATCTTGCCCTTACTGCATTCGTTACATTAAAAACCCTCTTAATTTCAGATTAAGGGTGGTCTGTTGCGTCCTAATCCTGGATCAAATGTGGTGCCTCCACGGTTCTACCAACAATCAATACGAAACTAACGATTTAAAATTAGCTCACTACTTGACTAGCCTATTGGTCCCAAGCAAACGATTAACGTACCCTTAGTCGAAATTCTAGTACTGCGCAATGTTTGTTTTGATTCGCTATGAAAGTTTGACAGATGAATTGAGGGGTTATTGGTTTTTCCTATGTTTCGAGGGGTGAATCGATTAGCTTGGAACCGAAGAGAGTACCAGAGCTGAGCCAAAAATTTGAGCACGTTATTTCGGGACCTTCTAGTCTTAGAGTTACCTCTATGGTTCTACGTTTGGTGTCGTTAGAGGGGATACGATCCGGAATGGATTCAGAATCGTTTAGGTTCAAATCCCAATCTAGCCAAGGTACGTGTTTGGCTTTCAACGTTAGCAGCTCGTGCCGTGCTGGCGTTCCGTCTCCCAGTTGGGTTGGGTTGATTCGGCCGGTGAGGAAATGGCGCTGCTGAAGCCATTGTGTCGCGAGTGATTGGTGATGGAAACTGGACGTAGTCCTTTGTTCTCTGCTGAGGTCCCTCTACTTCGAGCAGCTAGAGTGTATTTCGGGGTTGATGGGGATTTACGCTTCTGTGGGAGGAACGAAAGGCGAGAGTGCTGTTTTTAACACCGGTTGAAGAAGTAGCGGCAGCTCTTATCTATGGGAGATCTTCGAAATCATCGTGATGTTATGGATACCTTTGCAACATCGGGTGAGATCTTTCCTTTATTTTTCTTTTAACTTTCATTCCATTATTATATGAAACATTAAATTCTCGGTACGGGACGGTCAACCAGGGCACCGGATTGAAGCGAAATTGATGGGGAGAGTGGATATGCCAACTCCCTCTCTTTAACATTTCGTGAAAAGAGGGCGGGTTCTTCTTCCTACTTATTGGGACATCGCCCTGTTGGCTTGTTTTTTGACCGGTTGTATATGTAATTCTGTTGTTGGAAAGAGATTCTCATTTATCCCGTGGATGCACGTGGGCGATGTTGCCCACACAGCAAAAAAATAATTTTGATATCACATCAAAGTGGATGCACTACAATCATAGAGGTAACTCTAAGACCAGTGGGTCCCGAAGAAAATCATTATTATTTTTGGCTCACTCAGTACCAGAACAACGGTCCCAAGCAGTCCCAAGCTATTTCACTCACCCCTGCATGTTCTGCATGAATCCACACACCCCTGATGTTATCTGTCAAACTTTCATAGCGAATCAAAACAAACATAGTGTAGTAATAGAATTTCAACTAGAATAGGGTACGTTAATCATTTGCTTGGGACCAATAGGCTACTAAAGTGGTGAGCCAATTTAAAATCGTTAGTTTCGTATTGATTGTTGCTACAATCATGTCGAAAATTTCATGTAATTTTTATGACCACATAAATAAACAAATGCAGTAAAAGCAGCGTAATGTCAGTTCATGCATTGTATTAATGATAATTTTGTCCTTTTTAGCAAGTAATATTACACCATATTTTCGACATGATTGTAGCATAGAGGTAACTCTAAGACTAGTAGGTCCCGAAGAAACGTGCTCAACTTTTTGGCTCACCTCTGGTATTATCTTCGGTCCCAAGCTAATCGATTCACCCCTCGAAACATAGGAAAATCCACTAACCCCTCATTTTATCTGTCAAACCTCCATAGCAATTCAAAACAAACATTATGTAGTACTAGAATTTTGACTAGAATGGGGTACGTTAATCGTTTGCTTGGGACCAATAGGCTAGTCAAGTAGTGAGCCAATTTAAAATCGTTAGTTTCGTATTGATTGTTGATTGTAGTGCATCCACTTTGACGTGATATCAAAATTATTTTTTTGCTGTGCACGGGTTCACCCAACCCATTTTTGGCCCTTCATACAATGGCAGGTTGAGTAGAATTAGAGACTTGATCAAGTCAAAAAGCGAGGATATTCCACAGTCTACCAACAGTTGCTTCGCTACAGTGAGTGGTAGCTCCATATCACATATCATATCAAATCCCAATCTAGCCAAGGGTCTTCCGGGATGAGAATTTTCTCGTTTCCCCGGCTTTTTCCTCAGATATTCTTGCCAGTCATTGGTTTGAATTGCGAACGATCGATGGGCAATCCACATGATTGTATAAGGATGTCCATAGAAGGCCCTGTACTGCTAGGGAATGTCGATAACCTCAAATATTCCATCAGATCTGTACCTATATACAGTTGCCTTAGCGGAATAGTATAGGATTACTAGGAACAGATCAATGCAATTACATCGAGAAATACATTCCATTTCTTGAGTCCGCCGTCAAGCACATACCCATCATTAACGATCCGTTCATTTTGCAGATGCATCTCTGTCATCATCTTTCTGTTTAACTAGTTTGTCTCAAGAGACCCTCATGCGATAAGTGGCCTACCGATTAGTTCTGCTAATGTCAGTAGTAAGGCCTTGCTCGATCTCTATAATTTGATTCGCGGCAGAGGGGTTGGGGTCAACGGTTTCGCATGACGACACTAAGCAACTTGCTGCTCGGTAACAGCCCATGGGTGGGCAGATGAGCAACAACAACCACAGAGTCCTGCCTGCAGTAGAACCATAGAGGTAACTCTAAGACCAGTGGGTCCCGAAGAAAATCATTATTATTTTTGGCTCATTCAGTACCAGAACAACGGTCCCAAGCAGTCCCAAGCTATTTCACTCACCCCTGCATGTTCTGCATGAATCCACACACCCCTGATGTTATCTGTCAAACTTTCATAGCGAATCAAAACAAACATAGTGTAGTAATAGAATTTCAACTAGAATAGGGTACGTTAATCGTTTGCTTGGGACCAATAATCTACTAAAGTGGTGAGCCAATTTAAAATCGTTAGTTTCGTATTGATTGTTGGTAGAACCATAGAGACTAGAAGGTCCCGAACTAGACAAGACTAGAAGGTCCCGAAGAAACGTGCTCAACTTTTTGACTCAGCTCTGGTACTATCTTCGGTCCCAAGCTAATCGATGCACCCCTCGAAACATAGGAAAATCCACGAACCCCTCATTTTATCTGTCAAACTTACATAGCAAATCAAAACAAACATAGTGTAGTATTGGAATTTATACTAGAATGGGGACGTTGATCGATTTGCTTGGGACCAATAGGCTAGTCAAATAGTGAGCCAATTTGAAATCGTTAGTTTCGTATTGATTGCTGGTACAACTCAGTACTCTCCAGATCAGTTATACTTCGGAAATATCCCCCTATATTTTATGGTTTTCATCGGTGGTACATTGCGGAAGACATCATAATCAGTGACACGATAGGCTTGGGTCATGTCTACGAGATCACGTACTTCTGAGTCGATCAGATGACCTGGTTCAAGGATGTTGTTTCATGATGGGATTGAACACTCGTCCATGTGAATTCTGGTGTTTGTTTTTGTAGCGAAGTAAATATTTGCCAAAACCATCAACGAAATTGGAAATGTAAACGCAATCACAAAAGTCATAACTTCAGGGCATTGGCGTAGCTAGATAATTTATCTGGACGAGGCTTTTCATTTATTTATTTTTTTGCTAAACTACGGTTAAATAAAAACTTGCGAAGATGCTATTCAATCAAATTGCGTCAAGGCAGCTTGTTTTTGGGTAAATTTTTCTGTGACCAATAATGTGACATTGAGGCTTACTTTTATATTAATGGTGAAACAATACATTTGATTATGTTTATTTCATAGCAAGGATTGGGACCTCGATTGGGAGAGTCTCAAAAGCTTACTGATTTTGAACAAGCAATGATCGTTTGTTTATGCTTTTTGTAGTGAAATAAAAAAAAGCGTCCGTATTTCATAAATTTAAGTATCTGAAACTTAAGAAAATGCTCAGAGTTAGGTAATTCTATGAATTTTGTTACCAGCTTTTTTTGGTTTTGAATATTTCATCATCAGTTAAATCTCCAACATAGGAAGCAAAATTAAATTCTAGGAGTTTGAATTTGAAACATGGGAAAGTGCACACTGAATAAATTTCAAACATTTAAGCCTTAGAAACTTTTTATTAACAGGAGCTTTTCCATTGTTCTTGATTTATTAAATAAAAAATACACACACAAAGCAAGGACTTTGTATGTGCTTAGGCATTCAAATCATCCTGCAGCTGAATTCGGGGCATAAATTTGGTCGAAAAGAAAGAAATTTATACATTTTAAAAATATGTAGAAATTTCCATCTCTTTGTTATGGTGAATTCCGGCTGCTGGAGTGCTAATTCTTGACAATGTAACTAAATCACCAAGGCACGGGTCTTCCCTATAGAGAATGTACAAACATATCCATTAAATCTAGATTCATCATTCAAAATTCCATCGGATTCAGCTAATTGAATCTTTTGAATATTTCCTGAACAACTTATAGTCTTCCAAAAACATTTATTTTTAAACAGTTGGATCATCCTGAATCAACCTGAAGTCTTGGAAAAATATCCAGAGAACTTTACTAATATCCACGTCTATATGGAGATCTTTTGAATATTTCTTGTTGTGCTGTGCTGAAAGAATATTTTGTAACTTATGCTACGATTCCTGAACATCTACCAAACTCCCTTAAGTTTTTCAAAATTTCCGCATCTTCTGTGAAGTTCCCTGAATTTATTCCAAATTCCATATTTCCATACAAGGCTATCAAGATCTCTGAACATCTTTGTACTTCTGGAAAGACACTTGTAAGAAAGTTCCTTGAAATTTAACGAAGTTCCCAAAACCTCCGAAAAACTCAGAGCTTTTTTGAAGTAAGATCGTTGACAAACTGCACCAGAGTTCCCTAAATGAGGATCCCTGAAGTTCTTAGAAGTTTATTCACCCATTTTTAGATCTTCTACAAAATTCCCTGAACTTATTCAAAATTCCTTACTCTTATATGAAGTTTAACGCAGCTCCTCAAATTGCTACGAAATTCGCAAAACTTCTACAAAATTTGCTGCACTTCTATAACGAAGTTCCAAGAACGTAATTTTATAAATTTGTACGTAATTTTCACAACTATTCCAAGTCCATCAGTCCATCCAGTTTTAACAATGTACCCTAAAATTATATGAGCCTACCTGAAATAAAATAAGATTCCTTTAACTTCTACGAAGCTCCTCAAATTTCTGCTTCTAGCCCAGAACATATGAAAAGTAGTCTACATAAAGGACACCAACATTTCTGGGGGGGCTGGGGGGGGGGGCGCCTAGATAATTCTGGAGGGGGCCTGACCCCCTTGGCACCCCCACTAGCTACGCCAATGCTTCAGGGTTACCAAACTCATAAGATACTGGCACCTTGATTGGTACAATTCGGCCTACTTCGGCACGTTCGGCACAGTTAAATCTAGCGACACAGATTAGGGTGTGCAGAGTTGAATACACCTTGAAAATTTTATGTTGTTGAAATAAACATGCTTTTGAATTTAATTCAAACATTAATATTTTCGTTTAAAGTATGTTTTTAATTTACTTTGAAGTATTCACATAAAATGAACATTTATATTTTTGATTTAAATGAAAAATTAGGATCCTTGAATGCTTAAACAATGAAAATTAATGTGAAGAGATCAAATTTGTTCGAGTAAAATCATTTTATTGTTGTGAACCATGAATTTCGTTGTGATTTGATGATAATAGCCCATGTTTTGACAGTAGATATCATGGTTACAATGATTATGAAAATCATTTATTGGATTTTTTTTCACTGGTGGATTTTTTATGGGTATTGAGGTAAATGCATACCGTGGACAACCGGTAATCTGCCCGTTTTTAATCTGTACACTTTTTAATTTGAACCCAGCTAATCTACACGCCGTGCAAACTGAAAATGGCTTAAACGTCATTTAACTCATGGAATGGACCAAAGTAAAATGGAACATTGTTAAAAGGAACACAAATTTATATGACTTATGATTGGGAAACATCTGATTACAATCTACAAGCGATAAAAATCGTCAGAAGCTATTTACTATTAAAGATATCTCTTATTGCGAGCTCACGGGTCTAATCAAAATTACTTTGTAGTTTTAGTCAGAACTATTTTGGAATTCTCTTTGAAATTGCCTTGGAATTGTCCACAGAATTCTCTTATAAATTTACATTGAATCTTACTGAGGATTCTTGTAATTCTACTCAGAACTACCTTGGAATTCTCCTTACGTTTCACCTGGAGTCTGGAGTTCGTCAGAACTTATTTAAAAGGAATCCACAGATAGCACTTTTCAAAAAAATCAACCTTTGATATTTTGCTCTGAATTCCCTTGAAATTGTTCTTAAAGGTCCTTGAAAATTTTCATCAATTTTATTCCTTTAAGTTAATGAGCTTTGAATCTTTTACAAGGCCCTTAATTTATTTGAAATCTGGATTCTTGAAATTTATTCTATGTCTTGAATATTTATTTTCGTCCCAGATTCTAAAAAGTTCTCTAAATTTGATTTCATTAGGTCCAAGATTTAAAAAAATAGTCTTAGTTAAAATTCTGTACAAGTTATCCATGTTCCAGAACCGTAAAAACAGAATTCAAGTCTAATCATTTATGTTGTTACTGAAAATAAATCCACCCCAGAATATGAGTAACTAGCAAGTAACTAACAAAGGAAATTAAGTTGTATTATGAAATATTTTAAAATTCCTCTCTCTGGCGTACTTCAGTATATTGTTTTGTTTTAAATTGCTTGAATTTAAAAATACTCGGAGAATTACAGGTAAAATCAAATTCCCGGAAGATTACAGGTTTTTCAGGTAGTAGACACCTTGGTGATAGGATTCTCGTTCTCAGCCATAACTTCAACACTGAGAAGATCCTTGCAGAAAGGATGTTTTACACAAAAACACCTTAAACATGGATGAAAATAATCTGAAGTAGTAAATTCTTTAGTTAATAGTAGGGACAGTTCTTTCCAGCAACAAAACTACAGACAGGTATGTTTTCAATGCAAAAAATGTTCCTCTTTTAAGTACACTTGTATATTCACAGCGAGATCTTTTCCTTCTGAAACTATTCGTTTGGTCCTGCAAAGAATGAAATTGGTCGATGATAAATAAAGCACCTTACAAATCTAGCTACAGCTGAGTGAAACCGTAAGAATTATGTACAAATATTGCCCACAAGTTAGTTGTGCTTCCACTGCCTTAAACCATGTGGAATCTTTTAGACTAAACTACCGTCCCAACCTGTAAATTTTCCAACTTCTACTACTGAAACCTTGCCTCGTAGTAATAAGGTTAGTACCGAACGGTGCAACCGAACAATTCAATACCTATCCAACCTACTATTACTGATATGGTATACCTTAGGATCGGGTCGGATTGAGGGCGACTGCAGCGGGGAGTTTGCAAACACTTCCGATAGCTTATCGTCGCTGCTGGCACTCTCCGATTGAGTCAAATTGGTAACCTGTACCGTTGAGTTCACCGTCGTACCCGTGGACCTTGAACAGAGTCGCATTACATCTTTATTGGACATATAGAGAAGGGCCCCGGAAACAAATAGGACCCCAACTACGGTAATGGTTATAATTACGGGCAATCGAATGTCCTCCGGTAGACTCGAGTGCGGTGGAGGAATCGGAAGGTATGCCTGGCGATGTTCAGCCTCATCGACAGCTTGCTGCGCGAGTTGTTCCTTGGAGAGGTCCGGCATCCACCAGGTCCAGATGCCACCGTGGTTGGCCGGGTTTGCTGTAGGATCGGCAGGTTTATTCCGGGGCTTTACTGCTAACCGGCGGTAGGCTTGTACCGTCGAACGGAGCTCCCGACATTTGTGGACAAATTTTTGCGAGAGATCATTCAACTCGCAAGGGTCGTTGATGATGTCAAACAGACAAGGTCGGATGAGCGGATTGCACTTCTTTGCATCCGGTGCACGAGTGCAGTTGACCCGGGCGTGCTTTCGGAGGTATTTGATAGTATCCTTGGATATGGACTCCTCCTCTGCCCATCGGATGATTTCGGTTTGCAGTACCAAATTGATGTTATCATCGTCGCTGGGAGTTTGATCGCTGGCATTCAGCTGTCCGTACCATCCATCGTATTCACCATTGGAGAAAGTTCCATTGACAATTTTGAACCCATTCTCCATGTAGCTGCTGTATCCGTAGATTTCGTCGATCATGTTCAAGACTACCCGGCGGGGATTGCCGGTATCGTATGATAGGGCTTCCCACTGATCCAGGCCGTCGATTTCCGAGTGATCCTTGGAGAAGGGGATATCGATTCCTGCGGCCGATGCCAGCGTCGGCAGCCAATCGGATATGTGAATAAACTGATTCGAGACACGTTGCCGTTCCTGAAGTAGGGGACTCCAGATGGCAGCTATGTTGCGCGTAGCCGCTTCCCATGGAACGTTTTTGATCTGTTGAGTAGCGGAGGTTGGTACATGATTCAGAAATAAGATCTATGATTAACTTACTCCTCTCAGCGGATAGTTTGATCCACTATTCGCATGTAGGCCTACGCTTGGTGCTCCATTATCCGACATGAACAAGATGATCGAGTTATCCAACATGTTTTTGGATCGCAAACTGTTGAAAATTTGTCCAACGCTGTCGTCCAACTTTGACACCATGGCTAAAAAGAATGCAATTAATTTCATACAGTCTATTTAAATTGATAAAACTCAAAAACTCACCAGCGTAGATCCTTCTGTTCTCATCGGAAATATAGTCAAACTTCCTGATGGTTTCCTCCGGTGCCTGTAGTGGTTCATTGTCGTTCGCCGCGTGCGGTGCCAAATGACTCATCATGAGAAACAACGGATCCTTTACATCATGGTTCTCAATGATCGACGAAGCCATTTGTGTGAAAAAATCCGTCGCGTAAGTTCCATTCGAGTTCCGATTCACCTCCAAATTATTACGCAAATCGTAACCCACGTAGTCCTTGGGCGGTCCCATCTTCAACGTGTAGTCCCAGTAATCGACATAGGGTCCAAAATAACCCACGTGGGTATCGAACCCCCTCATAGTGGGCGTGTACTGTTTGGCCGAGAATCCCAGATGCCACTTTCCCACCAAATGCGTCCGATAGCCGGCTTCCTTAAAGTACTCCGGCATGATCTTCTGATCCAGTCCCAGGCCCCACGGTTCGTCGGAAACTGTGACGTAATGCTGCATCCCGATACTGATCGGGTTCTTCCCGGTCATCAAGGATGCCCTCGAGGGGGTACACATCGGTGCCGTGTAGTGTCGATTGAGTATGATGCCATCGTAGGCGAGAGCGTCGATGTTGGGCGTTGGAATTTGATTCGAGCCGTGAAAGCCCACGTCGTTCCAGCCCATGTCGTCGGCCATGATGATGACGATGTGTGGTGGTCGTTGGCCATTGTTGGGTTCACTTTTCGAAGCAGGGATACTGTGCAACAGAAGGACCGCTGTCAGCGAGATGCTGACGGGGAAGAGTACCATGGTACGGTGGTTGAACTTGAGACCCTCTGAAAGAAAGTGCAACATGTCGATGAAATGAAATGATGAAATCACGCTTATTGATAATGAACTTGAACTCAACGGCCAATCGCTTATCTTCTGTACAAGCTGGGACACGGAGGCGGTGCTATCAAAAGACTCTCTGTATTTCCCGGTGTCATTATGAAGTTTTCTTGTATGTTTCTAATGGCAATTCATAATGACACTGTTTGTGCAGTTGTGCTAAGTAAAGAAATTTATGAAGTCTAAAATTCATAAACCAGAAATGCAAACTATACTGTACTGAACAGGAACTATGCGGAATTCCACAGTATCTGTTTTACATATATAACAAATTGAATCATCTTCGATTGTTGTTTCACATGTATAAGCAAATTATTTTTTCCAATATACTAAAACCAACGGTGACGGTGATAAGTATCTTTGTGTCTACAATCGAAACTATTTGCATAGGAATCATCAGTCCACATATTTTAGGCCTATATTATGCACCATCTGGAACTATACATCTTCTCTTAACTGACTCAACTGTTGTGTATTTAGAGCTTTCTAATTACATTTTGGCTTAATCGGCATTTCAAATTTCAATCGACAATTGTTGATGGACAATTCAGAGAGTAAAATCTATCACCTCTGGCCGCGGATGACGTACTGACCTGCACTGCCTGTAAGCTATCGATAGGCACCGTTTGTCAGTGAGATGTTAATTCGTTAAAGAAATATAAAATAAAATGTTTTCGCTTATTTATGAAAGGATATTTATAGGTTAATCTATGACGGTACTAAAAATACATTTATGTGTAAATTGATTTAAAAAAAAACTTTGCATTAATTATTTAGAAAATATAATTCCACAAAAAATAAAAAGCCGTCTAACGGCACTCGAAACAACAACGGATTCAAGGTTTATATTCTTCTAAATCCGCATTTCTCAAGATGATGGTCATGACCCACCAGTTTGACGTTTTGATACGTTTATGTAAAAAAATATTTGAATCTAAAATCTTGATGAAATTTTCATTAGAGGTTTTCAATGTTGTTGTTAGTGATACTTGAACATCTAAAGAGTATATCTTGAGATCATGACTAGCTGGGAATGTTGCTGTCTTTGGAAAAGTTAGCGTTAGCGTTAGCGTTGTTATGATATACTTCGTAGATTGGATACTAGCGACACTCACGAAATTTCATTTAGACTACTTTCAGGAATAATGCCGTGGAGTAAACATTTGTTCCAATCTAAACAAGAGTTACAGAAGCATGACTGTCGCTATTCCCGGCCACGCCCATCTTTACCATAACTAGGGATAGGGAATGTTGATGTAGTACTTACTTAACGAGAGGCCACCGACTTAGCGACACCCTCATAGGTGCTACGGAGTTGGAGGGTTGGGTAGGGTATTCGGTTAGGATTCACCTCAAGTTGGCGTTTCAACCAAAAGTATGTATTGTTTATTTGTTGTTTATTTAATCTCTCGATAGCCGGTTATCGAAAGAACATATTCATTTTGTTTAGTGATTATGAATTTAAAGAGTCATGACGGAGAGCTTGGGATTAAACCCATGATTTTCTGCTCAATAAGCAAAAACGATCCCTCCAGGGTCATCGAGCATCTCATAATCCACAGCGCTTCGCGTCAAAGAACGAATATATGGATGAACTATCTATTATTGAATAACTATTATTTACGACAATTACATGAAAGAAATAAAATATAAACTACAAACAAAACGTGATTACTTAAATCTCAAAATGATATTCTCACAAATTTATTATATTTCACGCAACCAGGAATCTCAAAACCATTAGACGCTATAATGATACTCTGCACATGTTAGACACAAGAAGAGGCCAAAAAGCAAGCGCCTGACACACAAAACCCGCCAAATCCACTTGCAGTCACAATCAATGATTCTACGAATCGCGAGCGCTCACGAATCATAAAACCGCTGACTGCGACACTCTGAAAGCGAAATTGACCGGATCTATGCGTCAAACACCCGCCCTCTAATCTCCTCCCGCATCCTTACAACATCTAACGAATTCAAAACTCCGAAAATCACTCGTATGCTGCTAATGCTAATTCACTGTAACAAAAATAATATGCTTAAATAGAATAAAATATTAAAAAAAATTACTAGAAGATCATTACTTTATTGGTGAGAAGTTTCTAATAAGCCCTTCCAGTTCCTCTGTATACAGAACAAATCTGATACTATAATTAGAATTGCTCAGTCTGCATGAAGCAGCCGATTTCATCAAGGAATTTCTCTTAACAACCAAGAATTAAGCGTTTGAGGCATACTGAAGCATTAAGAAGGTGATAGGAGGTCACTATAGGAAATCAACATCATTGCAAATATAAAGAAATTAAACACAACCCTTTGCTTCAGTACCGTCGACCTCCATGTCCATGGGGAGGGAGTTGCTGCCTTCGGAAAAGTTGTTCAGAAAGTCAATATTAATCAATTAGTAGGTATGTTAGTTCAAAATTCTGCCACTATGCGGTGCTAGTGTAGATGTGAAATTTGAAAGATTACTTCATTAAGCAGCTCCAAACCAAATGACGAATCAGAAAATTTTCATGAAACTTTGCATACTTATACTTGTTTGTTACGGACAATTATTCACATTTTTGCTAATATTCGGCCATTTTGGACCAGGCACAATTTTCAAAAAGACGCTTTTGATTTTTTTTTCTTCAAAAAACCGGAACAGCACTTCTGATCGAAATGAAGTCTGAGACAACGTTGTAGAGATAAACAATGGTCTATGGTAAAGATATACAAAAAAAGATTTTTAGAAATTTCAAGTAAAAATTTAAAAAATGCTAAAAATTTAATTTTTGGCAAAATTGAATGTTTGATTTATGATTTTATTTTACGAAAAAAAAGCTCGTGAAAAATGCAAACATTAAGAATGTTTAAAATTATGGATACTTGAAAATCGACAAAGATCGTAAAATAAGAACATTTGGTAACATTTTTGAAGGTTTTTCTCATGTAATTCATACTCAGAAAATAATGTTTAAAACATTTCAAATAATGTTCTGTAAAAAAAAAAAACAAAAAGCACAAACAAACAGACAAAAAGGATGATTAATAGTAAATTGATACGCCTCTCTCGCGCCGCTAGCATGCCTATAGTGTTGAGAATTGAAAATTTGACAGTTTAATCGTCATTCTCTATCTAACACACATGGATGAATGGATGGTTTGTTTTCCCACTAATCTGTTTCCCTCTTCCTCGCACCCGTTCGATTTAAATGGTGCAGTAGTGTGCGCCGATTAAACGTCGAAAAGCTCTAGCGGTTTTGATCTAATTTCCGTCCTACTAAGCACAACCCGCGCTTTACCTCTCTTTTCTGAACGAGTTTAAACAAAAAATGGAATATTTCTGTCAAAGATGACTTGCAAATTTATTCACCTTTCCATAAGTACCGTTGGATTTGATAAAGAGTCACAAATTGTTGAGATATTGTCTAAAATCTAACACTGCTTCTTGATTCTAAATTCGTTCTACGAGTTTAAATTCCGTCCTAACGTATTGAAACGCCATTAGATTTGCTTCGTCCTAAGGATAAACGTAGAAAAAGGGGATTCGCTAGGAGCGCTTCTTTTGTTTTGAGAACAATGAGTGTAAATATTCATACAATGCGCTCTAACAGGGTTTATGTTGTAGCTAATGAACTAACGCATTGGAACAATCCTATTATTGATTTGTGCACGGTGAAATCATTGATATTATTGATCTTTTCTGATCGATAGAACGGAAATGGGCGATTACGACGAAGTAGCGCTCTACCCTATAGAGAATAACTAGTGCAAGTTTGATCAAAGTAGTCGATCGGGTTCAGAAATAACGTCTAATGGAACTCGAAAGAAGAAGAAATATTTTGCACAAATTGCTGGAAAATCCGGAGTGGTTCGGTCAAGTTGGCTAAAGTGCTGAAGATGCCCACAACAACATTTTGTCGAGTGATCAAAACCTATAAGGAAACCCTGAGTGTGGAAAGAAATCAGTGGACCTACAAAAAAACTGTAACCAGGTATCGTCAGCTGCGCAGCAAGGTGTTGAGGTGCGTTAAAGCCAACCCCCGGTCTTTCGATCTTAGATGTGACCAGAAGGTACAACGCCAACTTTCAAACGGTGCAGAACATCCTTGCCAAGGAAGGATACAAGCCGTACCAAGCCAGTAAACATCCGAACCGACATTATTTTACACAATTTGTTTCAATTAAATTGAAAACACGGGATACGATGATAGATGAACACAAACCTTCGTAATGCGGTGCGTAGAAAAAAGGTAAACAAAACTGTTTCAGCTTACAACATTTTTCACGGCTTGCGTTTTTAACGATGCAAATGGTATTATTTAAGTAAATATCGTCCTTAAAAGTTAATAAACTTGAAAGTGCTTGTAGAAGCACTTGTCGTTATTTTTTTTTAGTGGGTACACGACGTTAGGCATACGGTCGTTAGGCATACGGACGTTAGGCATAATGCACGATAGGCATAATGCACGTTGGGCATAATGGACGTTAGGCATAATCCACCCGATGAATTCCAGGAGGATGATAATGGGGACTGTCTATTGATTGCTGACCTCGGTGACAATAATGAAATAGCCTTAATTTTTGGAGCTCATGATAACTTGCGACGTCTTGGACAGGCAAAGTATTGGGTTACAGATGGTGCCACAGTTCCTTGTTTGTTTTGACAACTCGTCACTGTTCATGGAAGTATCGCTCCCTCACATCAGCAGACGGTTCCACTAGTTTTCATTCTGATGACAAAAAAAAAACAGAATCGTTGTATCGATAATTATGGCAGGAAACCACAGAATTCACCATTTTTCATTTCATGAGCTGTTCTTTGGCATCATATTTTATTCAACCTTTGCTGTTTTTTTGTTATTGAATGAAAAATCACAGAATTCACCATTCTTTATTTCATGAGTTGTTCTTTGAGGAAAACCTTTTCTTCTTTGACGATTGCAATATGTGTGTAAAAATATATTACAACAAATGTGTGATTTTTTTAATTCTAGATGCGATTGATTTCAAGATATAGTTCAAAACTATGCAGAGTTTTCATTGCCAGATTACTTAACCGCTATCGCTACTAATCTTGGATCTAAATAAATATGTAGCTACGTCACTTATGAAATGATAAATAATGGATTCCAAACTGTGCTTATTATATAAACTATGTTTGTTTAACTTGTATCATTTTTATTCAACGCTTAGCCTAATTTAAGCATTGTTCACCATGCTCGAAACAGGTTTATAGGGTTGCACAGCAGCAAGGTATTTTATGCCTAACGTCCATTATGCCTAATGACTTTATGCCTAACGTCCGTATGCCTAACGTATTTATGCCTAATGGGGTACACTCGTTTTTAGTGTGGTTCTGAGAAGTGAAAGCTATTGAAAACAGGTATTGAAATTTCATGCCCTGAGCAAAACAATTCTCGATGAACATTTTAAATGGTCCTATCTGCTTTGAACGATTCTTTGAACCACTGCTATACAAACACGTTTTGCGCTATTTTAACTCATAGTTTGATGAAGGAGGTTCTTATCTAGCGTGCAAAACGTTAAATACAACAGGGAAAAGTTGTACAGCTGTGCTATTAACAAAAGAGAAAGTCGACAAAGAGAATCGATCAATGCAGATAGGATCTTTTAAAATGTTTATCTACAATTGGGGAATATTTTCCCGGAAGAGTGTTAAAATATGTATCCAGATCTTATTCATACAATTGTGACCCATTTTAAAGGTAGTAGCAACCGGTGAAAACTAACGATTTTAAATTTGCTCACTACTTGACTAGCCTATTGGTCCCAAGCAAATCGATTAACGTACCCCATTCTAGTCGAAATTCTAGTACTACACTATGTTTGTATTGATTCGCTATGAAAGTTTGACAGATAAAGTGAGGGGTTAGTGGATTTTCCTATGTTTCGAGGGATGAATCGATTAGCTTGGGGCCGAAGATAGTACAAGAGCTGAGCCAAAAAGCTGAGCACGTTTCTTCGGGACCTACTAGTCTTAGAGTTACCTCTATGGTATTACCATAGAGGTAACTCTAAGACAAGTAGGTCCCGAAGAAACGTGCTCAACTTTTTGGCTCACCTCTGGTACTATCTTCGGTCCCAAGCTTGTCGAATCACCCCTCGAAACATAGGTAAAACCAATAACCCCTCATTTTATCTGTCAAACTTTCATAGCGAATCAAAACAAATATTGCGTAGTACTAGAATTTCAACTAGAATAGGGTACGTTAATCGTTTGCTTGGGACCAATAGGCTACTAAAGTGGTGAGCCAATTTAAAATCGTTAGTTTCGTATTGATTGTTGGTATTACCATAGAGGTAACTCTAAGACCACTGGGTCCCGAAGAAAATCATTATTATTTTTGGCTCACTCAGTACCAGAACAACGGTCCCAAGCAGTCCCAAGCTATTTCACTCACCCCTGCATGTTCTGCATGAATCCACACACCCCTGATGTTATCTGTCAAACTTTCATAGCGAATCAAAACAAACATAGTGTAGTAATAGAATTTCAACTAGAATAGGGTACGTTAATCGTTTGCTTGGGACCAATAGGCTACTAAAGTGGTGAGCCAATTTAAAATCGTTAGTTTCGTATTGATTGTTGGTACTGCTTCCACCTCTCAATCACGTCACACTCGTTCGTGAGAAGGTTACCGTCCAAGTCGTTGCACATATCGGCTTACGGCACGTAGCCTTTGCGCGAACTATTTAACTTCTCGTAGAATTTCCGAGTGTCATTTGCGCGATACAAATTTTCCATCGCGTCGCGATCCCAGTCTTCCTGCTGACGTTTCGTTTTCGAAAAAACGAGGTTTGTCTGTTCCGCGCTTGTCTGTATCTTCCCATTCTTCTCCTCGACTAACAGCTTGCATTCGCCGTCAAACCAGTCGTTTCTTCGGTCCGGGATAGCAGTACCTAGTGCCGCTGCAGCAGTACTACCATAGAGGTAACTCTAAGACCACTGGGTCCCGAAGAAAATCATTATTATTTTTGGCTCACTCAGTACCAGAACAACGGTCCCAAGCAGTCCCAAGCTATTTCACTCACCCCTGCATGTTCTGCATGAATCCACACACCCCTGATGTTATCTGTCAAACTTTCATAGCGAATCAAAACAAACATAGTGTAGTAATAGAATTTCAACTAGAATAGGGTACGTTAATCGTTTGCTTGGGACCAATAGGCTACTAAAGTGGTGAGCCAATTTAAAATCGTTAGTTTCGTATTGATTGTTGGTATTACTCCATAACTATTGAGAAATGATGAAGTATTCGATTTTTTTACAGTTGTCATTCTTGCATTTACCGCAAGGATCCGACTTTAATTGAAAGGTCCCGTAATCTGATCGTTTTTAATCTGAACGCTTTTTAGTTTAAACCCTGCTAAGCTGCACGCCGTTCAAACTAAAAATTGCTCAAACATCATCTAGCGCATGGAATGGAGAAAAGCGAAATGGAACGCAAAATCAAAACAAACCAGTAAATAATCCTTCAGATTCTTATAGTAATCTGCTTGGAAGTCGATTTGGATAAAAATTTACTGCCGCCATGGCACCTAAACGCAAAAGAAAGGGGCAAACTCTTGACCCCCCTTCTGATGAAATTAATTTGAGTAATCAATTTGATTTGCTCACGGATGATGAGAATGATCCATTATCCAAGAAAAATTCTAGTAAACTTTCCCGGCTTAATGCCAAGAAGGAAAAGATTCCCCCTATTGTGATAACCACTACCGATTTCCATGCTCTTCGCATGGAACTTTTGAATTTCGTGAAAGTTAAGTTTTCACTACAAATTGGACGTCGGGGTGAATGCCGTGTATTGGCTGAAACCTTGGACGGATTTAAATGTCTTCTCAAGTATCTTACTGAGAAGAAGCACAAATTTTTTACTTACGACACCAAAACTGAACGTGTGTTCAAGGTTGTCATGAAAGGACTGCCCAGTGGTGAATCCCTGGATCAGATCAAAGATGAACTGGCAAAATTACTTGGAGTTGTGCCACTCCAAGTAATCAAAATGAAAATGAAATCCCGTCCTGGCGATTCGCGCAACGGGATTTCTAATGATTTTTATTTAGTTCACTTCAAGTCTAGTGAACTAAACAACCTTAAGGCCTTAGAAAATGCTAGCCTTATGCTCCATGTCCGAGTGAAGTGGGAACACTTCAGGAAGACTGGAGGAAATTTCCAAAACCTCACCCAGTGCCGTAAGTGCCAGGGATGGGGTCACGGAACTAAAAATTGCTACATGCCAGCTAAATGCATGAATTGTGGTGATTCCTCTCACGCAAAGGACGACTGTCCTGTGAAAGAAGATCCTAAGAAATTTAAATGTTCAAATTGTGGTGAAAACCACAAATCCAATTTTTGGGAATGTAAGACTCGCAAAGCGATCCTACAATCTCGTTCTAACCGTCAGGTAGGAAACGCTCCACGTTTCCGACCAGGTACAAATTCCTCTGCTGTTAACAACGGTCAGCGAGGAACAAATTCTACATTCGTACCCGTAGGTACAAATATCTTCCCTGCTTCAAATGTTTCATCTGTACCTACTCCCCTCGCTGCTAACAATGTTCAGCGAGTTAATGGAGCTACCTATGCTGCTATTGCAGCGGGTAGAAATCAAAATACTAACCAACGTTCTAACGGAAATTTTGACAATTTTGACTTAGGAAGCATTACTGCCCCCAAAATGGAATTTTTACAGAATTCATTAATTGACATGATTTCTGATATGCTTAAATCTAACTCCATGTTTGATGCTATTCAAACTGGAGTAAAATTTGCAAATAATATTGTCATGACTTTAAAATTCAGTAATGGATTTTAAAGCATTAAATATTGTAAATTGGAATGCTCGATCTCTTAAAGATAATGAAGACGAGCTATTTAACTTTTTGCGAGTTCATAACGTGCATATTGCCGTTATAACTGAAACGTTCCTTAAACCTGACCATAAGGTTAAGAAGGACGCAAATTACTTGATTTATAGAAATGATCGTCTTGATGGACCCTGTGGTGGCGTTGCCATCATTATTCATAGACGAATCAAACATAAAATTCTTTCTTCATTTGAAACCAAAGTTTTTGAAACTTTGGGAGTTTCTGTTGAAACAAAATTTGGACAACTTACGTTTATAGCTGCCTATTTGCCATTCCAATGCGTAGGCCAGAAAAAGAATTTTCTCAAGGGTGACCTCCAGAAACTTACCCGTCATAGGTCTAAATTCTTCATTATTGGTGATTTTAATTCAAAACACCGCTCATGGAATAATGCTCAAAGCAATTCCAATGGTAATATTCTGTTTGATGATTGTTCTGCAGGTTATTACACTATTCAATACCCAAACAGCCCAACATGCTTTTCTTCTGCAAGAAATCCCTCCACTATTGATTTGGTCTTAACTGATTCATGTCAACTTTGTAGCCAATTGGTTACCCATGCTGACTTCGGTTCTGATCACCTTCCAGTAACTTTTGAAATATCCCAAGAAATAATTTGTAATCCCAACAGCTCTACTTTCAATTACCATAGAGCTGATTGGGAGCAGTATCGAACATTTATGGAATATAACTTCGATCCAAACATTCCTTTGCAAACCAAAGATGAAATTAATTATGCTCTTGAATCTCTGACTACTTCTATAGTTGAAGCAAGAGCTGTCTCAGTACCAAAATGCGAGGTTAAATTCGATTCAATTATAATAGACGATGATCTTCAGCTCTTGATCCGTCTTAAAAATGTCCGTAGAAGACAATATCAAAGAACACGCGATCCTGCCATGAAAGTTATCTGGCGGGATTTGCAAAAACAAATTAAAAAGCGATTCTCTGTCCTGAGGAACAAAACTTTTGAAAATAATATGTCTAAATTAGACCCGAGTTCCAAACCCTTTTGGAAACTCACAAAAATTTTGAAAAAACCTCAAAAGCCTATTCCAGCGCTTAAAGAAGGTGGTAAAATTTTGATCACAAATTTGGAAAAAGCTCAGAAACTTGCTAAGCAATTCGAGAGTTCCCATAATTTCAGTTTGGGTCTTACTAGTCCTATTGAGAATCAGGTTGCTCGGGATTTTCTGAATATTTTCTCTCGGGAAAATATTTTTGATGATTCCTGGGGGACTGATTTGGACGAAGTAAGGTCTATAACTAAAAAATTTCAAAATATGAAAGCTCCAGGTGATGATGGAATTTTCTATATCCTCATCAAAAAACTCCCAGAGAGTACCTTGTCTTTCTTGGTAAAATTATTTAACAGATGTTTCTATTTGGCATACTTTCCTGATAAATGGAAAAATGCAAAAGTTGTTCCAATTTTGAAGCCGGATAAAAATCCAGCTGAAGCTTCTAGCTACCGTCCAATAAGTTTGCTTTCTTCAATAAGTAAACTTTTTGAAAAGATAATTTTGAATAGAATGATGCTTCACATCAATACAAACTCAATTTTTGCAAATGAGCAGTTTGGATTTCGCCATGGGCATTCAACTACTCATCAACTCTTGAGAGTTACCAATTTAATTCGTTCAAACAAATCTGAAGGCCACTCAACTGGAGTTGCTCTTCTAGACATAGAAAAAGCATTCGACAGTGTTTGGCATGAAGGTTTGATTGCTAAATTGAAAAAGTTTAATTTTCCACTTTATATTATGAAATTAGTTCAAAATTATTTAACTGACAGAACTCTTCAAGTAAATTATCAAAATTCCAAATCTAATCGACTACCTGTTAGGGCAGGAGTTCCTCAGGGTAGCATTCTTGGGCCTATATTGTATAACATTTTCACTTCGGACCTCCCTGATTTGCCTCAGGGTTGCCACAAATCTTTGTTCGCTGATGACACAGGCATTTCCGCTAAAGGAAGAAGTCTTCGTGTTATTTGCAGCAGACTGCAGAAAAGTTTAGATATTTTCTCTTCTTATTTACAAAAATGGAAGATTTCTCCCAACGCTTCCAAAACTCAACTTATAATATTTCCACATAAGCCTAGAGCTTCGTTTTTGAAACCTAGTAGTAGTCACATAGTCACTATGAACGGAGTTCCAATTTCCTGGTCAAACCAAGTGAAATATCTTGGATTAATACTTGACCAAAAATTAACTTTTAAAGATCACATTGAGGGCATTCAAGCCAAATGTAACAAATATATTAAATGTTTGTATCCTCTTATAAACAGGAAATCCAAACTTTGCCTGACGAATAAACTTCTAATATTTAAACAAGTTTTTAGACCGGCCATGCTTTACGCTGTGCCAATATGGTCTAGTTGCTGCACTACCAGGAAAAAAGCACTTCAAAGGATTCAGAACAAAATTCTGAAAATGATTTTGAAGTTGCCTCCCTGGTACAGTACAACCGAAGTACATAGAATTTCGAATGTTGAGACTTTAGCACAAATGTCCAACAAAATAATTAATAATTTCAGGCAAAAATCGTTGCAATCCTCAATTGCAACGATTAATTCCCTTTATACTTAGATAAGATTTAGTTTTAGTTTTTAGTTTAAAGATATCAATTGTTATACTGACATGCAGGTTAAAAAACCTGTTTAAAATACTGAATTGCCAAGACATGAACAATGTAAAAACACTTAGATATATATCATAACAATTAAGGCTGGTACGTTACTGCAGTAACTGGAGCACCTAGGTTAAAATGAAATGTAATTTATTTTGAATTTGGAACAAATAAAGAGTTAAAAAAAAAAAAAAAAAAAAAAAAAAAAACCAGTAAATAAGGTTACCAGATGGTCGTACCGTTACTAGAAATTCAAATTAAAAATGAACCCCGTTAATATGCACGAACTGTCGTCCAGATTAACGGAGATGTCAATACAGTGCTTTCCCGATTTTGTCAGCCTGCAGATTTCACTAAATTTTTGTGTTTTTAAACATAAATTATCAAACTCTACATTATGAATAATTGTTATTCTTACCCTTCGCTGTAATGTGAATGTTAGGGGAAGCAGGGGTAAAATGTGCATACGGGGTAAAATTAACGATTGACGATTTTAAGTGATTTTTCATTCGAATATCAATCAATTCAACGCACACGTCTATCATCCAAAATACCTTTTACATTTTAGTTCATTCACATTACAATAATATTCTCCTACTAGGAATTATTAGTTTTACTGTTTGCTGGAAAAATCATTTTTACTACGGAAAACATGTTTCTTTTGTTTTTTAAATTGTAATAAAAACATTGCTTTATGCTCAGCAACATTTATGTTTATAAAATAAAAAATATTTTATTGAATTGAACATGAAAGTTCAATTTTCAAAAGATTTCGTCATCGCAAATCCTCGAATTCAACGGAGATAAATAACATTGTCAATTGAAAGAGACAATGCTTCAACCTAATCAGCCCTAACAGCCTTTGTTTTGGATTGTCGGAGAGGCAGTTTGGATTCCGGAAAGGGAGATCGACGGTGGATGCAATTCGGACAGTGGTCGAGAGAGCCGAGAAGGCGTCCAAACAGAAGCGGAGAGGAGATTGATATTGCGCCGTGATAATGATCGACGTCAAGAATGCGTTCAACAGCGAAGCTGGAAAGCCATTGCCAAAGCGCTGAATAGAATTAGGGTCCCTGGCTACCTGTGTAGGATTCTGAGGAGTTATTTCCAGAACCTGGTTCTGGTCTACGAGACAGACATGGGACAGGGATCGATTAGAATCACAGCGGGAGTTCCACAAGGCTCCATCCTTGGTCCAACGCACACCTTTGCCTCGAAGCTCGTGTTGAAATACCTGGGAGTGATGATCGATGACCGGCTAAACTTCAACATACACGTCGAATATGCCTGTGAGAATGTTTCGAAGGCCATCAACACAATAGCTAGAATCATGCGGAACAACTCTATTCCCAGCAATATCAAGAGGCGTCTTCTGGCTAGATACTGAGGTATGGAGGTTCAGCCTGGTTTGCAGCACTGGAAACGAAGAAGAACCAAAGGAAACGGAGGTGTACGTTGCGCCTCATGGACATGCGAGTCGTGAGTGCGTACAGAACCATCTCATCGGAATGCGCTATCGCCGGAATGATCCCTACCAGCATGACCCGGTGGAGGACAGCGAGTGCTACAGTCGGAGAGAAGCCGGTAGAGTACGGAAAGTGGTGAAAGCGGAGTCTTTGGCAAAGTGGCAATAGGAGTGGAACACGGTGGATAACGGTAGATGGACACATCGATTATTTCCGATTCTTTCGACCTAGGTGAACATAAAGCATGGAGAAGTCAACCACTACCTGACGCAGTTTCTGTCTGGTCACGGCTGCCTTAGGAAATACCTGCATCGGTTCGGACACGCAGCGTCACCCCTCTGTCCGGAGTGTGGCAACGTAGATGAAACACCGGAGCATGTGGAGAAAGTCGTCGATGAAATGTGTCCAGAGGAAAGTACTTGGAATGGAGAAAGGAGCAGCGATCTTGCGACGCCAGCTAGCACTGAGAGTATAAGAAGTGCCAGCCCCCTCGAAGTAGTCGCTTCAGCGTGGTCCCGGGGGATACAGGCAGAGGAGAGAGTAAGGGATGGGCTTTAGTTGAGCTGCACTAGGCAACTAGTGGATTCCACTCCGTGCCAACGTAAATACAGGTCTGGCTTTTTGACCCCCCTCTGCTTTGAAAGTTGATACATATTTCATTATCGTCAAAGGAAAATTGATTCGATAGTTCTAATTAGTTGATGGTTTAAAAGCGTTTTTACAAATAATAGCCATATGTAGGATAAGATCTGGTAAAACGAACCCCGGTGTTATATGACCAACAGCGTGTTTTCTCTTACTATTAAAAGACTAATTGATATAAACAATTTCCCAGATGACTGTTCTGCAGCTCTTCTAGTGATTGTGGTGAGAAAAATTTGTTTTGCAAAACACATAAATAAGCGCTGATGGTCATATGATCCCATAGCATCCCGTACCCTATGAGAATTTCATTATTCTGTAATAATTTTGATCACAAAAATAATGGAATTTTTTTTCCCGATTTTGTCAGTTTCCCATTTTTGTCAGCCTAAAATTTAAGAAGGGGCTGACAAATTCGGGAAAGCACTGTGTATGCATTACTATCGTTGACATACACATATTTTGTCTGTATGAACCTTGTTGCAAATCATTTATGGATGTTCTTATCAACACCATTAATTTTAGTACCGTAAAACGGGGTAAAGTTGATCATTGAGGTGAACTTGATCGCTACACCGCTCAATTTTTGATTCTCGACAATATTCATGATATTTGTATGAGATGATTTGTCTAGTATGTCACTAAGTAGATTTAAATAGAACTCTTTTTTTCTACTGCTCTAAATGTACAATTTTGAGGAAGTATTAGTAGTAAAATTTCAGAGTTGGTTGGAAATGCTATCATGAAGCTTTAGTGTGATAATTTATTAGCTAGAGAATGATATTTAGAAGAGGGTAGGTGGATAGTTCCGTTAGAGTACGGCAGTATGAAAATTGAATAGAAGTTGAAAATGAGCGAAGGGCCATTAATGCGACAGTTTTTAAAGTTAGACGCACATCTTTTGCCTAACCCGTACGATGTACGCGGAGACTTGAAGTATGTCTCCAAGTCTACAGGCAAAAAATGTGCGTCCTTCTTTTGCTCATAAACTGACTGCGGCTGTGGAATAGTTCTAGTGACGTTTTCATCACTACACGGCGAATGAGAACGACTCAAATTTGAGTTTAGTTCACTCATAATCGCCAAAAGTGCAGGAACTCAGCGATGAGTAAAATTTGTCCCATGGTTTCCTGTGGAAAACCTTAAAAATATGCCGGAAAATGAGGAAATTGACGAAAATTTTATTCAGTCTCGGAGTAGTACCAATAGACTGAGTGAATCCAATCTTTACTTTTCTCAAATTCACGATTTTTTCCCTGGAAAATCCTGGAAAAACCTGGGAAAACATGAGGCAAATTAACTCATCGCTGAGTTCCTGCACTTTTGGCGATTATGAGTGAACTAAACTCAAATTTGAGTCGTTCTCATTCGCCGTGTACCTAAAGCCCCACGTTGCGAGAGCATTTCCAGTCGATGGTGTGTTATAATGCAATTCTTCTTTACCCAATTGTGTTGCTCCTCTCGTCATGACCAACTTGGTCGCTAATCGCTAACTTCGCGTATGAAGTAACATAAAAACACTTTGAATGTAACAACTCAAGGCGGGAGTAACCGTCAACAATGCTGATGATGGTACAGCACGCAACAACCACCCTACTGCCTTCTCTCTGAGATGACCAAGTTGGTCATGACGAGAGGAGTAACACAATAGTTGGGTAAAGAAGAATTGCATTATAACACACCATCGACTGGAAATGCTCTCGCAACGTGGGGCTTTAGGTAGTGATGAAAACGCCGCTAGAACTATTCCACAGCCGCTGTCAGTTTATGAGCAAAAGAGGGACGCACATTTTTGCCTGTAGACTTGGAGACATACTTCAAGTCTCCGCGTACATCGTACGGGTTAGGCAAAAATGTGCGTCTATCTTTAAAAACTGTCGCATTAATGGCCCTTCGCTCATTTTCAACTTCTATTCAATTTTCATACTGCCGTACTCTAACGGAACTATCCACCTACCCTCTTCTTAATATCATTCTCTAGCTAATAAATTATCACACTAAAGCTTCATGTTAGCATTTCCAACCAACTCTGAAAAATCGCTAGCTTCGCGTATGAAGTAACATAAAAACACTTTGAAAGTAAAATTTCGTTTATTTCTGTTGATTATAATAGCACATTGATTTAATATATCAATTGAATAGCCTACCTGGCTCTTGAGGAAGTGATGTGCTATGCATCTTTTAACTGCTTCTTAAATTTATTCTGCTTTAAATCTTGATTTAAAACTTAAAATGAAAGACCTTGGGCTCGAAAAAAAATCGTTGTGCTCAAAAAAGAAAGCTCTTTCAGATTATGTATTTAAAAATAAACTAAACACGCAATTTATAAACTAAATTCATACATTAGAAAAAAAATTGCAAAAACAGACGTGAGACGTATTTATTTGTGTGTCCAATATTTCGTTAAAAAAATCAGGCTTATCCGTAAAAAGTGATCAACTTCCCCCTGTTTTACGGTACCATAATTAGCAGGGAGCCTTTGCAGTTATTACCCTCAAGTGAGTGATGTCAATCATGTCACGAAAATAGATACAAAATGATGACTTTTAAACGGACCATTAATTAGTCATCGATTGTAAAAAGGTGCAAATGAGGTATGTAAACATTGATTTCCGTTTTTAGACACAATGTTCGGCTCTTTGTTGAAATCAGATTCGTCATCAGTCGCTGGTTGGAATGCAACCTCATATAATCTACTGAATACCATTCGATAATCAAGACGGTTTTGCGGGTTTTCTTGCAAATTAACTGGCTTGATCATACCCAAGTATGCACTAAGAAGTAGGAAGGCTAAATTGACATAGTTGTAACTGCTTTTTAGTTGGTACTCAATTAGTGCACTCAAAATTAAAAAGCATTTTAACATGGAAACACTCACGAGCGTATGATCACTGTATAGAGTATACAAATCTCTGTAATTTAGTTTTGAGCAGAAAACATTTAAACTGTCAACACAAGTTTGCTATTATGTCAATTGTCAACAGCCAGATATAGACGCGTGGCTTTACTTTGCTTTTACAGAGCTATCTCGGTTTTGACAACCTCCTTTCTTGTAAATCGTTTTTTACTCTTCTTCAAACCCCTATCAGTTTTTCAGTGGACTTATTGTACCAAAGGTTATGATGGAATCAAGCTTATGTGATAGAAGAAAAAGCATCTGATGTGGAGAGGGGCTGCCAAAATCGAGAAAGCACTGTAGTTCACTCATTCGTTGGGATTGCGAAAAAAAAACCGCGATGGGACCCAAAGGTTGAATGTAGGTATTTACTTTATAAATCAAGGCACTGGTATTTTTGGAAAACACCCGAAGTACAAAGTGTATGTTATCACCGACGATCATAGTGGGAATTTCCATTGTGAACTTTGCAAATATTTCAAAATCATTGACTGTGACGCAAATGGCTCTACAAATTTCGAAGACATATAAGGTTTCAATTTCGCTAGATTGTCCAATATTCAAAGTGTGAATCAGCATTTGAGTTCAACGGCTATTTCGGCTTCATTCACAATTTTCTCACCTCTTCGGTTCCTTTTGCGACAACCTTGAGTGAAACGATATCTGTGTGTCTCGTGCGCCTTCTCCCGTCAATATCTTCCCGAGTGGGGTAGTCCAGCACGTTGGTAGTCAACGCACTTAATCACTGCCCAATTAAGTTCGAAAGCTCTATCACTGCCTCAATCAGCCTGTAATTCCTCCAACGACTCAATTCAATTAAGTTCCGAGCAGTTCTGAACCCAATTATGCGTTTCTTCTTCACCGATTTATCACTCTGTTATGCCATTAGGTAACACGGCGCACTTTAGTAGATATCACTTCACTCGCATTGTTCTACAAATGGAGAAACTTTGTTTAGCGAAGTTGTTTACGTTATGTTAACGTCTTGTTTTTTTCACACGACGCGGAAGATCACCACTTTTGCTCTCATTCTCCACTGCTGCATCAGCGCGGTTCGCGAACAATTTAAATTAATTTATTTTATGGTGGAGCTACTGCGGGCCTCTACCGAGAAATATACTCGATTAATTTAGACGACACTCGGGGACGGACCACGGCAACGCGACCACATTCGACGGCGTCCAGAACTCGAATGGTACGGAAACCGGCCGGTACTAACCAGCTCACTGCCAACCGAAATGGAAGTCCTGTGCTGTTCAGCGACGACCGGCCTTTGTGTTGAGGTGGTTGACGGTGTGTCTTTGCCTTATCAGTCTGACGATCTGTGGGTTCAGATCTCTCTATTTGGACAATCGAGAGATGAGATGTGCCCAGATAGTAGAAGGGTGTCACACTAGTCATCAGAATTTTATAACGCATTTACAGATTACATAATGCGTTAAAAATGTTGGTTTTTCGTTTAAAGGCCATGGAGACGCACGATACGTCTCCTTAAGAACGACCAACAAGGAATGTTTTAACCTTTTGCCAACCACTGTACTCAGTTATTTAAACTCGTCCGTTTGGGATTGCCTGCAATTGCACTAGCACCACTGTAATGAACCAACCGCGACAGGTTGTTTGAATTTCAGGATCACTCGTACCGCTGCTGCTGGCGCCGTTGTCGCGTCACCTTCGTCAACAACGATGGGATACCTAGGTGAGTTGCAAAACCGGGTGTTGATAAAGTTGATTGCACTTTTACTGTGACGAACACTGGTATGTAGATATTGCTATATAAATATCCTCCGAATAGCCCGTAGATTAACGGTTGCACGGAAAGACTAGCAGCACCACTGTCACCGCTTGCTGTTGATGGTCTCGGCTGAAATGAATTAATTTCAGCATTACTCAGTTGTGTAAATAGGGTGCAGCAAAATGAATACATTGTCAATATTTTTAAGTGTCTCGGGTGTGAAACGATTTTGACGCAACGGGATAATTTTTTGATATTTCGGAAGTAGATTATCAACAATAATCGTGCACATATAGGCTTTGTCAACACAGTTTATGGGTGATAATAGATAATGTCGCGCTGTGATCGCGTGCTCGCATTCAGAAGATATTCGTACTGACGACACACATTTTTAGCAAGTGGCGCGAATAGAAATAAGCAACATGATAATGGATAATGGATACTTATATCGAATTTTATTCAGACTACACTGTTCTCTCAGCACGCCGAGGTATTCGCATGCAAAAATCTTTTCAATGACCTTGGTTTAACGACTAGGTTGTTTATCAACTGAAAAGATCTATTACCATCGCGCATCTCGAGCCAGAAAACATAAATTGCAGATAAAAGCAACTGTGATAATGAATATACAAATACTACACACGTCAGAAATAGTCGTTCGTAACGTTTGCTACAACCGATTTGCTACATTTCTAGCGGGAGCTGGTTTTTTTTTTTTCAGAGTTATCATCGCTGACACATTTTTTTTATTGGAAACGTGTTGAAGATTGTTGTTTATTGGTTCCCTCATATTTTTTCCGTTCAGTTCAGTAACAATGAAAATTTTCCACTTTGAATGTAATAAAGTGCTAAATTTAATAATAGATTAATAATAGATTATCATACACTAATGTCTTTTTTTACGCGGTTGGTGCCGCTGAGTCGCAATTTTCACGGTGCGTTGGTAACGATTTCTCGATAACGACTCGACTCGATATCAACTTGATTCGAATCACATTAGGGTAAACGCTCCTATAGTTGCGGTACGTTAGAAGCGTTAGGTTCCTATAGTTGTGTATTACTCTTTTATCTCTATCTCTATCTATATCTATCTCTATCTCTATCTATATCTATCTCTATCTATATCTACCTCTATCTCTACTTTACGCACGTCCAATCACGAGCTGGTTCGCGTTTGACAGAAAAGTGGTTCGTTTTCACCTCCATATTGTCTATTCACTATGAATACGAATGGCATCCAAATCAAAATACCTATATCTTCCATTTAAAAAACACCTGAGTGTACTAGTAGCACAGAGAACAGACGTTCAAGTTCGGTCAGAAACTTGTGTAAAATAAGTGGGAACGTCGCCATTACGTGGTGTTAGCATCTCCTGATTTTCTCTATAAATTTTTCACTTTCGACCAATTTAGCGCTAGTATCGGTAAATTTTCTGTTGGAAATTGCCACTTGGCGCTACTAGCACTTAGTGTCTAGTGTAATTTGTGCAACGCCAGCGCCATCATGTTGTCAAAGAGGGTTTTTAAGTGGGGAAGTCGCCGTTAGTGGTGCTTAAGTCGAATAGGAATCTTTACACAAGTTTTTAGAGAAATTTTGTTCGAGCCTCCATGTCTGTTCTCTGTGCTAGTAGTGAGGAGATCGAAGTGTGCTTTGCTTCTCGATGGACGCGGACATTTTCCGGTTGTCAAATTATTCGTCTATATTTTTCATAGCTTTTTTCGGATTTTTGGCCGAAGGCGCTCTGTCCTTGATAACATTTTTCTAAAGAAATTCGTGGGTGCAGGATATTTTCAGGTCCATTTTCAACGGACTTTCGGTTCATGGAGGTGTAATTTGGGTTTCCGATATTTTCGGTTCCATTGGCAGAATAATATTTTCTCTTCTGTGAGTGGAACAGTTTTTCATCATGGTTATGCTGTTGCGTTGGATAGTCAGATGACGTTCTGTTACCCGTGTTGTGGAGTTTCATTGCCAGCTTGCAATCGACAGGATGCAATTATGGGTATCAGTGATGGCATAACCATTAGGGGAAACGCTCCCATAGTTGCGGTACGTTAGAAGCGTTAGGTTCCTATAGTTGTGCATGGAGACTCAATACACCTATAGGAACCTGACGCTTCTAACGTACCGCAACTATAGGAGCGTTATTTTTCTAGCAAATTGACATTTTTCAGCTCTCATATATCAATATCACGCGTGATATAAAGGGTGATACGGTCAAAATTTGGTCAAGGTAAAACGCGTGTAAATCGGTGAAATCGTTTATTTAAAAAATCAAATTAAATTTCTTTTTCAAGTTCAATTAGTATAAAATTCAGGAAAAATATTCAGTTAGGCTTCCGCTTTTCCAAATCCGAATTGCCGGGCCTTACGCTTGACCCCTGCCATCAGATTTTGTACAGCCACCTTGTCCACCTTCTTCGCCGCAGAAAGCCAGTTTGCCTTGAACTGCTGCTCGCCCTTAGCAGTTTTTTTGGTCTTCTTTAGGTTCCGCTTGACAATAGCCCAGTATTTCTCAATTGGGCGGAGCTCTGGCGTGTTGGGAGGGTTCTTGTCCTTGGGAACCACCTGCACGTTGTTGGCGGCGTACCACTCCATGGCCTTTTTACCGTAATGGCAAGATGCCAAATCCGGCCAAAACAGTACGGAACAACCGTGTTTCTTCAGGAGAGGCAGCAGACGTTTATTCAAACACTCTTTCACGTAAATTTCTTGGTTGACAGTCCCGGAAGCTATGAAAATGCTGCTTTTCAAGCCACAGGTACAGATGGCTTGCCAAACCAGATATTTCTTTGCGAACTTTGACAGTTTCATGTGCTTGAAAACATCTGCTACCTTTCCCCTTCCTTTTGCCGTATAAAACTCCTGTCCCGGAAGCTGCTTGTAGTCGGCTTTGACGTAGGTTTCGTCGTCCATTACCACGCAGTCAAACTTCGTCAGCATCGTCGTGTACAGCCTCCGGGATCGCGCTTTGGCCGTCGTATTTTGTTTATCATCGCGATTTGGAGTCACTACCTTCTTGTAAGTCGATAGTCCGGCTCGTTTTTTGGCTCGATGCACGGTTGTAGACGATACACCCAGCTTATTTGCGGCATCTCGGAGAGAGAGGTTAGGGTTTCGCTTGAAACTACCGGCAACTCTCTTTGTCGTCTCAGCGGCTTCCGGTTTTCGATTTCCCCCCGATCCAGACTTCCTGGCTGTCGACAAACGTTCCCCAAACACTTTAATTACATTTGTAACGGTTGATTTGGCAACTTTTAGCGATTTTGCCAACTTTGCGTGCGAGTAGCTCGGATTTTCGCGATGCGCGAGCAAAATTTTGATACGCTGCTCTTCTTGCTTGGACGGCATTTTGACAACTGAAGAGTGAATTCCAAAATCAAAA
Source organism: Ochlerotatus camptorhynchus (assembly GCF_037179485.1). Taxonomy (NCBI): domain Eukaryota; kingdom Metazoa; phylum Arthropoda; class Insecta; order Diptera; family Culicidae; genus Ochlerotatus; species Ochlerotatus camptorhynchus. Next base: position 830,766 of record NW_027040652.1, read on the forward strand.
TAGGAGCAACATTCTACACACACACACCTTCAAAATGAGGGGTGTTCAGGTTTTTTAAATGCAAAATTGAAAGAAATACGTCAAGTTGATATTGACCAAATTTTGACCGTATCACCCTTTAGGAGCAAAATATCATACTTGATATTGATTTTACAAGCTCCTTTGATATTGTGAGACCACAGACAAACAGACATAACTCTCGCAAGTTGTTCATCGAACAAGCATTTAACGGACAATCTAAAAGTATCGTAGCGTTTGACGTTTACACACTACCGCCATCTGTTATGCGTACTACCCACCACAGTGTACTCAACAGATGGCGGTAATGTTTTAGCGACGATGTTTTACAGTGAGAAATATTCAATATGTTATGTCTGTTTGTCTGTGGCGAGACTATTCACAACGTGTAAAGTTGAAGCTGAGAGTTGAATCGATGCAAAAATAATTCCGTTGCCCCTCGTTTTCTTAGAAAGAGAAGGTATAATAATGCTATATCTCTTTTCTCTTCACCGTTGGTAGACACGAAGCAACTATAGTCGCTATATTCATAGTGTGGCGGATACACGGTAAGAAAAAAGTCCACATCGGCCAGTTAACTTTGACCTACTTTTGACTAGTTTGTCTCCTTTTCTCCTACTAATGTTGTCAAAAACGAAGGAGCAAAACCACCCAACAGGGGTAGTAAAGTGTGGGAACCCAACGTTGAGTATAATCATATTTACCTACTGTTGGGTACAACTAACTTACTTTTGGTTAAAAAGCCAGTGGAAAATTCCATACGAACTGCACACAAGTAAATGAAATTTACTTTGACCCGCTATACCTAATGTTGGGTTCCTGCACTATAGTGCCTAGATGAGGGAAAAGAACCTAATTTTGGGTACTTTTTTCTAACCGTGTAGAATTTCGATCTATAAAAGAGCGACCAACAATTGAAAAGGTACTATCAACTTCTATAAACAAAACGTTGATTATTCTTTCCTCGCCAATCAAACGCAAATTACCGGCATCATCGGATAGGGGAAACTTTCCCCAACCCAAAGATGGTGTTAGTTTGCGTAGGCGAGCCTTGAGTCACGAGAAAAGGGTTTCCGAGGTTTTGTTCGCAATAGCTGATGTGCTCTTTTCTGTTGTTGGTCGTGATTTGCTCGATTGGTTCCGCTATTTGACAGCTCAATTGGTTCCCATGATTCTATCCGCCAGACTATGAATATAGCGACTATAGAAGCAACTGCTGCCAGCCGTTATGGAAATTTCGGTTGTGTTCGAGTGTAAAGCAAAAATCATGAAACTCAATCTCACCACAATTAGGTGATATTTGCAGCTGTTTAGTATAGCTTTGTTACCTTGATTTTCAGAGCTGCGATATTACAGCTTGCAATATCAACTGCAGTTGTTTGCTTGTTGATTTTTTTTTTTCTACGAAAATCAAGCTTGATCTTGTTCTTTGGTGAGATTGGATTTTTTTTATTTTTTCACAACACTGATGGGTATCATATTTAGGAGACATAAGGTGAGACCTTTCCATTATGAGGCTGTCCACGAGACAGTTGCGATCAGCTGAGTTTTTTGTTTACCAAGAGCTTTTGACCGATCACAGTAGAACTGGCAGTTTATTCTCATATGAATGTCTGCTTTGTTTATGTTAACATTCAGCACCATTAACACCAGCTCACTCATACACTCTAGATGTCTAGCTGTCAGTTCCATTGAGAAACGTCTCTTGTATTGTCTTATTGTTATGTTTAACATTATACAGTCAGGAATCCTTATTGCCGGGGTAACGGGGGCGTGAATAAGGAACCGCGAATAAGGATACCCACAGCTTATGGGATTTTCACTAATGGGGGCTGTAGTGGATTATCTCATTTGTTTCAATACATAAAGCTATACTATCTTGGACAAAGTTGCTGTACTGGGTTAGACCAACAAGCCTGTGCCATTGGATTCAGGTTAAATTGGGAACTACGCCGCTAGAGACGCTTCAATTGTATGTTACTTATGACGGGCGCTATAATATATGGATCATATTTCCAACATAGAATTTTTCGTGATCCTGGCCATATAGAAAGTTACTGTCTTGAGCAAAGTTGTTCAGGTGACCAAGTCCTTTCGGATGGTGGCCATATTAGTTCAGAACTCTCTCGCTACGCAGCGCTAGTGTGCATGTGCAATTCCTATATAAACTGTATCTCGAGAGCCTGGCCATAAGGGAGAACAGCCCATAATGCACCCCTGGGGCAAAATGCCCACTTATAGAAAAACAGCGATAGCTTTTCCTCAGATGCATTTTCCGGGTAACGGTTTGTGATTGTTTTAGGTTTAACAAATAATTCTTGATCATAAAATCATGTATTGACCTACTGACTATTTTAAAATAATAAAGAGCTAATTTGGTTATCTTTCCCATGTAGAGTTTATGGGTTTATGTCTAGATAGTTTTGAATAGACATTGTGTGGTAGCAAGATTTAAATAGGTTACTTTGTTAATTACTTCTTTTTGTTTTCCTTTATTTGTTTTCCGTTGATCTTGTTTTCCGTGCTAAGCACCAATGCTACCGACACCAGGGAGGCAGATCCCACACCTGGACCCTACCTATCGACCCATCACAACTTATGAACCGGGGACCAACGGTTTTACTTCCTTTCCGAAGGAAGGCGTGATCAGAGATGTTATGCCTCAGAACATCCCATCGACGCCGACTGGGCCTGCTGGGGTGAGAGGCAATCACGCTTACCACTACACCACCGGCGCCGCTGGAATTATTGTCATAATACATTTTACAAATTGTTGCATTGGTATGGTGTGATTTACATTTAAATTACTGTAAGCAAAGTGAGATGCCTATATCGGTGTGACCATTAGATATATGTTTCATTGGTGTCAATGTGCTTGCTAGGCTATTAGCGTATTGAAAGATGTAACATGATCCGCGCATACGGGTTCGCTGTTCTGGGTGTAGGAAAGGTAAATTAATAATTCTGTTTGGCAAGGCCACAGACAAACAGACGTAACTCTTTGAAAAAGTTTTTCTTGAAAACATAGTATCTCAAAACATATGACCTCAGTAGCGACATCTCTCGGGCTTCTCGCGGAAAACAAGCTTGCTCGCTAACTCGCAAACAATATTGCATAAAAGTTCTAAAGCAGGTATAGAAACGTCAAAGTAAACTGATGCCAGCGCTGCGGCAAGTAGTTCGCGGAACCGATAATATTCAAATCAACCGTTAAATGCGTGAACGAAGATACACAATGAAGAGTTACGTCTGTTTGTCTGTGGCAAGGCTATGGTAGAAGTGAACGCTACTGATGTGAGTGCAATTGCATGATATGCAGTTTTCTGTCTTATCGGCAAATTTAGTAAGTTCAATTCTTACAGTGGCGTAAATGGTTTTAGCTACATGCGACAGTCTGTCAAATCCACAAGGCGCAATTATTATCAATTATATTTTCTTCAATCTGACGTAACATCAAGCAAACAAAACCCACCAGCTGCAAATCTCACCAAGCTGTGGTGAGATTGAGTTTCATGATTTTGGCTTTACACCCGAACGCAACTGAAACTTCCATAACGGCTGGCAGTAGTCGCTTCGTGTCTGCCATCTGTGAAGAGAAAAAAGAGATAGCTTCTTTCGTGCACTGGAATCATTTTTGCGTCGATTCAACTCTCAGATTCAACTTTACACGTTGTGAATAGTCTCGCAATATCAACGGAGCTTGTAAATGATTATGCCATAACTGTTAGTGACAATCGACCAAGTTTGTGGTGGAATTCGGCCATTTAGGCTCACGCCTAATTTTTCGAAATGGCGAATTCTATATTTTTTAATAATTCATAGTCAGTTGTCCCACAGCTGTCTACAGCAGCAGTCGATTTTTTATTTCGTTGTGAACCACACGATAGCTTGTTTTCGAGACTCGCTATTATATAGTTGCTCTTTGTTCGTTGCTAGCAGTTCGGTGCCTTTTGTTGCTACGGTGCAAGATTTTTTTTTTTTTGTTAATTACTTTATTTGTACAGGCTCAATCGAATAAACTTTACAGAGCCGAATGTCTTAAATCTAAAATTAAAGGATTGGAACCGATTACTCGCGGTCTTCTCGAGGTTATTGGATGACAATTGTTTGGATCGGGAGAGGGAAAAGGAGATTTGAAATATGATTCTAAAATTTCACTATTTCTAAAACATATACTTAATCCTATCGACGTTATATCAACTCTGTAATTATACAATTATTACAGAAACAAATCTACAAAAAAAAAAATACACACATACAAAACACAAACTAAACACAAGGTTAATCAAACTTACAATCTATGGTTAATATTCTTCAAGAAAACATATATGAGTTGCATAAACTCCAGATCGCGTCTAGCCAAAATATCCCGAACTGGAACATTAGGTTGTCTACCTCGAGCCCGAAGGGAATCGTACAACTCGGATCTGACTCCACGGTGCTCAGCACATGACCAAATAATGTGATCTGCGTCCTGGTAACCTTGTCCACATTCACAGAGATTACTGTCCCCCAGCTCAACACGGAACAAGTGAGCGTTTAACGAGTAGTGATTGGACATGAGGCGAGACATCATACGAATGAAGTCTCGACCCACATCCAACCCCTTGAACCAAGGACACTTCGACACCTTAGGGATGATTGAATATAACCATCGTCCCAAACTCCCTTCACTCCATTTATTTTGCCAGCTGGCGAGTGACTGTTGACGATAAATGAAGAAAAATTCGTCGTAGGCGATTTGTCGATCGTAAATATCGCCTTCCATAGCGCCCACCTTTGCAAGCGAGTCCGCCTTCTCATTGCCCGGAATCGAGCAATGAGATGGGACCCATGCAAAGGTGATGACAAAAGATCTTAAAGATAAAGCACTTAGAAGCTCTCGTATTTTCATGAGAAAATACGAGGAGTGCTTTACCGGCCTCATGGAGCGAATAGCCTCGACAGAACTGAGACTATCCGTAAAAATAAAATAATGATCTGGTGCAAGTGAGGCGATCGTTTCTAGCGTATAATGTATTGCCGCCAGTTCAGTACGGAACAAGGAGCATGAAGCATTCGAGAGGCGCTATGAAATTCGTTATAAATACCAAAACCAGCGGACGCCTCTATTAGTGATCCATCTGTGAAGAACGATCTTGCGGAATCAACTTGGCCAAACTTTGCAGCGAAAATTGACGGAGCAATCATGGAACGATGATGCTCTGGGATTCCGCGAATCTCTTGCGTCATCGATAAATCAAAATGAACAGAATTGTCGAAGTCGGAGAAGCAAACACGATAGGGATTATGCTGCGAAGGGCTGACATCCTGTGTTATGTACACGTAGTACAATGACATAAAACGAGTTTGAGGGTTTAGCTCAAGAAGCTTCTCAAAGTTTGCAATCACCAGTGGGTTCATAATTTCACAACGGGTGAGGAGCCTGAGGGATAATTCCGAAAACCGATCAGAGAGTGGCAACATGCCCGCTAACACTTCGAGACTCATCGTATGAGTCGAGTGCATGCATCCTAATGCAATACGAAGACAGCGATACTGGATCCGTTCCAGTTTGATGATGTGCGTTTTAGCCACCGACTGGAAGCAAAAACTACCGTACTCTAAAACCGATAAAATCGTTGTCCGGTACAACGTTAGAAGATCTTGCGGATGGGCTCCCCACCACGTTCCGGTAATTGTTCGGAGAAAATTGATCCTTTGTTGGCATTTCCGCTTCAGATACTCAATGTGGGATCTCCAGGTGCATTTTGAATCGAACCAGACCCCAAGATATTTGAAAGACATGGAATGAGTGATCGGCTTACCCAAAAGTGCTGGGCTATGCTTCCTAGAAAAAACGACCAACTCAGTTTTCTCCGTGGAGAATTCGATACCTAGCTGGATAGCCCAAGTAGACAAATTGTCTGAGGTATCCTGTAAGGGTCCTTGCAGGTCGGCCTCTCTGGGTCCTGTCATAGACACTACTCCGTCATCTGCAAGTTGTCTCAACGTGCAGTTGTCCCTTAGACAATTGTCAATTTCTCTGACGTAGAAATTATACAGAAGGGGGCTTAAACATGAGCCCTGGGGGAGACCCATGTAGCTAAATCGTGAAGCTGTAGAGTTTCCATGAGAAAAGCTCATATGTTTCTCTGACAGCAAATTGTACAAAAAGTTATTAATTAATGGAGAAAGGCCACAAGCGTGGAGTTTGTCTGAAAGGACTTCAACCGATACTGAATCAAAAGCCCCCTTAATATCCAAGAAGACAGAAGCCATTTGCTCTTTATTAGCAAAAGCCAACTGAATTTCAGTGGAAAGCAACGCGAGACAGTCGTTCGTTCCCTTGCCCCTACGGAAACCAAATTGAGTATCTGAGAGTAGGTGGTTCAACTCAACCCATTTGTCCAGGCGAAAAAGGATCATTTTCTCCAACAATTTTCGAATACACGATAACATCGCAATGGGACGATACGAGTTGTGATCTGACGCGGGTTTTCCAGGCTTTTTAATGGCTATAACTCTCACCCGCCTCCAATCATCCGGAACAATTTTTAGCTCCAGAAACTGACCAAACAAGTTCAACATGCGCCTCTTAGCGACGTCTGGGAGGTTCTTCAACAAGTTGAACTTGATTCTATCAGCCCCCGGAGCCGAATTGCCACACGAAAGGAGCGCGAGTGAGAGCTCCAGCATTGAAAAAGGCTGGCTGATCTCGTCTACCGAATTCGTCGTTTCGCGAGGAATCATCTGTGCCGGCACAGAATCAGGACATACTTTTCGCGCGAACTGGAGAATCCAACTATCCGAGTACTCCTCGCTCTCGTTGTTTGAAGACCGGTTACGCATCCTTCGCGCCGTGTTCCAAAGCGCATTCATCGACGTTTCGCGCGATAAACCGTCCACGAATTGCCGCCAGTATCCGCGTTTCTTGGCTTTGATGAGGCTCTTGAGTTCGCGTTCAAGAGCCGAGTACGCTTCGAAATGTACGGGTGTTCCACGTTTCCGGAAAAGCTTAAACGCGTCGGACTTTTTACGATAAACCTCAGTGCATTGCTGGTCCCACCAAGGGGAAGGAGGTTTCCTACGGAAAGACGTTCCTGGAACCGGCCGAGTTTGAGCTTGAAGCGCGCTGTCCAAGATCAGATTGGAGAGGAAGTTATATTCCTCCAACGGTGGAAGCCCTTCTACCGACGTTAGGGCATCTTCTATCACATTCTTGAACTTTGTCCAATCGATATTACGGGTAAGATCGTACGCGACGTTAACGGGTTCCGACGGATTGAACCCACTGGCAACTGAAACTTTGATCGGCAAGTGATCACTACCGTGGGGATCTTGGATCACATTCAACGTGCAATCCAACGATAATGAGTTAGAGCAAAGTGTGAGGTCTAATCTGCTTCCATTCGAGGATGGGCCAGCCAAACGTGTTACTTCTCCATTGTTAAGAATTGTCATATTAAAGCTGTCGCAGAGGTCATATATCAAAGTAGAACGGTTGTCATCATACAGTTCCCCCCAGCCTGTACCGTGGGAATTAAAATCTCCCATAATCAACCGTGGAGCAGGAAGTACCGAACAGATATCTGAAAGTTGTTTTCGATTAACAACGGCTCTATGAGGAATATAAACGGAAGCAATACAAAGGCTCTTACCTTTAATAATAGCCTGACATGCGACAACTTCAATACCTGGAAATTGTGGAAGATTCACTCTATAGAAAGAATGGCACTTTTTGATCCCCAAAAGTACCCCTCCTCCACGCGAATCTTCACGATCCAGTCGAATAATGTTAAAATCATAAAAAGGAAGATCTATATCTGAAGAGAGCCAAGTTTCACAAAGAGTAAATGCATCACAATCATTATTGTGAACTAAAAACTTAAAAGAGTCTAATTTAGGAATAAGACTTCGACAATTCCACTGTAGAATAGTGATCAAATCCCCGACCTCGTTTGGAAAATTATCCATCGAAGGAAATGATTGCTGCAATGAGGGGCCACTTCAATGTCAATTGCTTCAAGAGGGTCTTCACAGAAGGAAGCATTGCCAGAACAATGCTTTTGAGAGGATCAGAAATATAGAGGTACTTGAGAATATCGTCCACAATTTTATCAAATGAGAACAACCCGGATGAAGAAGGGGCTTCTGTTCTTAAAAATGGGCCATCAGGGGTTTTTGATGTCCCCGGGAGAGATGGAAAATTCTGGTTATAGTCAGTTCTGCGGAAACCAGGAGGAGTTGAAACTTCCTTTTTTCCATCACTCCTTGATTTGGGCAAGCTGATTTGGGGTTCCTTATCTGCAACTTTCCGCGAACGGATGCGTTTTCGTTTCCGTGCAGAACCTTCCGGAAAACTGAAAGAAACTCCCTCCTCAGCCAAGTCAGAGTCAGACTCGTCATCAGACAAAACAGCAAAGGGATTTTTGTCGTTGGTTGATGGTGTGGCTGTTTTTAGCATGGCTGCAAAAGACTGCCTGGAACGCACCTTAAGAGAGCGTTCTAGTTTCTCCCCGCGTTGTTTGTACGCCGGGCACGACGAGAGACCATGAGGAGTTCCCTTACAGTACACGCATTTTGGTGCAGTGACTGTGCAGGCGCCATCCTCGTGCTTCTCCCCGCATTTGGAACAGCGTGCCTTGCTGCCACAGTGAGAGGCCGTGTGTCCCAACTGTTTGCAGTTTTGGCAGTTCATGACCCGAGGAACAAACAAACGCACAGGTAGCCGAAGTTTTCCCAACTCGATGTAGTGAGGAAGGGCTGAACCAGAAAAGGTCACCCGAAACGAATCTGTGGGGGTAAAGCTCTTTTTACCCTCGCTGAAAGATACTGAGTTTAGCTTCTGGACTTCCAGTATCTCAACCGTGGGAAGCAAGGGGTTCTTGAAACGGCCAACCGCTTGCTTCGCCAAGATCTCGGGGGTCAGACTCGCTTCGGTGACCACACCTTCGATCTCCACATTACGAGCTGGGATGTACACTCTATACTCGAGTGTAAAGAGCTGGGAGGCAGCAATCTCGTTAGCTTGTTTCAGGTTAGAGACGACAACGCGAAGTTTATTGTACCTCACCTTCGAGATTTCGGTCACGGCCGAGAACCGCTTCGTCAGATCATTAGTAATTTGCATTACATTCAAAGGTTTCTTTTTGGGCTGAAAGTAAACAACCCATGGGCCAGTCGAGTCTTCTGGGTAGGCTCGCGATCGGGGGCTTATCTGTCCCTGTCCATTACCAGACTGAGATGACGAAGCAGGGATGGCATCATCTGATTTCTTGGTACGGTGCAAGATGTGTGAAGTAAAAAACACCATCCAGTTTAGCTTCAGCCATTGTGATGCCAAACCAAACATCGGAGAGATAGTAAATTTCGCCAAAGCACTTGACGCGGATCCGGCTGAAATGGAAGCTGTTTATCGCATTGGTGAGGAAAGGGGAGTCTTCATGAAGTTCAAATCAGAGGAAGCGATACTCCATGCTCTGACATTCAATTCGGAGGATTTAATCTTCCATTATGCGAATGGAACGACGGCAAAGGTACGCATGTCGCATGCTGGTGAATTCATTCAATATGTGCGTGTGTATGACTTGCCACCAGAGATACCCAACAACGAACTGGATAAAGTGCTGGGGAAATAGGGGAAAATTAAACGCATCATCCGGGAGAAATTTCCAACTGATCTGTGTTTTGAGGTATATACAGGGATACGCGGTGTATATATGGATGTGAAGAAAGAAATCCCCACGTCATTACATTTCTTCAATCGCAAAGGAAATATTTTTAATGATAGCAACAAAGATAAATGTTTTCTGTGCAAGGCGGACGGACACCGGAAGCTTTCCTGTCCCAAGCGGAAGGCTCGGAAGGAACCGGAGAAGCAACTGAAGGAAAAAGGAAAGCAAAGTGAAAGAAAACGGACACGGGGTTGAATGAAGATAACGAAATGGACGTGACTACCCCGACGACCGACGAGAGTAGCGGAGAGCATGCAACGGGAAACGATGTTCAGAAACATCAGCAGCGATCACGATTCGGGTTCAATGAAAATGAGGAACAAATTCGGGAAAGAAAGAAGTTGCGTGCACGGGAGAAGATCGCTTTGTCGCCGCTTCGATCGCCACCCTGGAAAATGATATGATAAAATTTTTTTTTGTATATATTTTTTTTTGTATTTTGAGTACCATAATTGGTATTCTATGTTACTCGGCTCCGCTAAGTTATTTTTATAACATTTGAGCCTGCCAAATAAACGAAATGAAAAAAAAAATAATAATAATTCAAAGTACGAAAATGGCTCCTCTAATCGAAATGACGTCCGAGAAAAAGTTGTTGGAATTTAAATTGCCTTCTCAGAAAAAAATACTCACTGATAAATAAAATCACAAATTTTTGTTAGAAATTTAAAAACTGTTAAAAACTTCAACAACAAAATAAGTATTTTTTTTTTAAAGATTTAAGCTTATCAGAAATGCGAACGTTCATGAAATGGTCAATGGACACTTTAAAAAAGTCCAAAAAAGTTGAAGATGCTAATTTCAAATAACAGACTAAAGTGGTAATTTTTATACCATAGATGGAAGAAATGAAAGTATAGAGTTGATAGTTCCGTTAGAGTACGGCAGTGTGAAAATTGCACATAGATAGTAAATAGCGAGCTAGGACAACTTTTAAGAAAGGTACAAATCGGTTTTTTCATCTCTCTTTACCAAACTCCCTCTTTGGAGAGGGATGGTGAGGGGTGTCCTCCCCGCCACCACTGGCAGTGGTGAATAATGCTGAACAAGTTTAAAATTGTTCTAGAGCCAAATTGGTTTTGAAGGAAGGTCAAACTACAAACGAACAGCTCAGCCGCTCTGAATCCTATGAAAATTCTGCTTTCCCAATATGGTACATTCTCTCATTATAAACCTGTCATTTCTAGCCTATCTGAACTATTTAATAAATGGAAACCATAACATGGGTTAGGCTCCTCCTAAGCGGGCCCTCCGCATCCTATATCTGTCTTATCTTATGGTTTGAATGTATCAATATATACATTGGAAATGACGTTCAATCAAATAAACCCATACCCCACTCATTTGGCCAGACTTCAGATTCGTCCAGTGGGCAGTGCGCTCTACACTCCAAGTTCACTTTCTTTCAAATTTACTCCAAATTTTATATTTTACCCCTTTGAGTGTTGATTAATCACAATGAAACATTGTGACAGAGCACGGACTTGAGGTTACTAGAGTATTAAATAATCTAGGTCCTATTTAGGATTATATCTGAAAAATCCAAATTTGGCCAACGCCCACCAATTCCTTCACGCTGATGGCTCAATAATATTTTTATGTTATTTTTCACATTTTCTGGGCTGGATTCTCAATATATCAAATCATAACTACCTCATTTATTTACATCTGTCCATAAGGTGAAATGGGACTCTAATTTCTGAGATTTGTGTAATTAAAAATCCGATGTGGAAGTGAATTTATAGCCTACGTGGCGGCCATTTGTGGACTTCACAAGTAATCACCTTAAATCAAATGGATAGTTGAAGTAGGCTTCAAGCATTAAGCTTGCAACATTTTTTTTTTGTAAAATGGGTGGCCATATTGCCTTACTTTCCACTGCATGTTTTATTCAGAAAATATCGTGAAAAATGTCAAAATTAGGTTGGCTCATGTGCCATCCCTAAGAGCCTACGGACAATCAAATATTCAACGGCGTTTTTCTCGGCATGCTGTTTTTCCAGATGGGACTGATATCCTGTTGTCGGCATAAATTAGAACTTTCTTTTGAATCTAACTACCGTAATACCCCGTTCTCATTACAGCCTATATCACGTAATATAGGCTGTCTTGCAATGAACACTCATACATAGGATTTCCAGTAAAAACTAGATGTATGAGTGCTCATTGCAAGACAGCGTATATCACGTGATATACCCTGTAATGTGAACGGGGTATAAAGTGCCATAATTCTGCCAGGTTTCGAGCTAGGGAGGTGCAAAAAAAAATTTACTATGGAAAATTTGGATGAATGCCATTTCACCGAACGCCATTTCCCCGAGAGCCTTTGTGTTACTGAGTTTATGGGGGGTGGCAGTCGCCCCCCCCCCCCCCCCCGCCTTCCTCTGGCTACGCCTATGATTCTGCGACCTAAGGCCTAATTTCACGCAGTTTTGAAAATGTCTGAAATATTTATAAATTGTTTGTAATTAGAGTTTACTTGTACATGAAGGTAGGTATTATCCACGAAAAATATAAACATAGATAAAATTGTATTATACTGCAAAGTTTTGGTGAAATGTGTAGAATTAGACGCTGCGTAGAATTATGGCACTTTGCGGTATTTGTTGGCGATTAGTATGCTTCAGGAAATTTGAGAAGTTCAGGCTCAATTTCCGTTTTTCTCCAATTTGATACATGTTAGTGATTCTATTTTTGATTTTATGGAATAGTTTTTCATTAACGATCGTTTCAAAAAGCTTTGGAATACGAAACATAATGGTAAAACAATTCCACGGTTATAAGCGCTAGGAAAGACTTTTTCCATGTTTTAGGGAAGTTTTCAGATACCAGTGATATATTATAAGTTCCAATGCTAAGTTCTCCAGTAGAAAAATAAAATAATGCTATTTTAAACTCATTTGCGGTAAGAACCAACACATTGAAAAGCACATATTTAAATAGAAAATTATTCCGTTTTTTGGCAACTGAAAAACGAGAAACGTTTTGCCACTACTATGATGTAAATTAGCAAAAATATTTTAAATCCGTTTTGAAATATTAAAAAAAAAATCTGTTTCTAGAATAACAATGTTGCCAATAAAATCAATAAACGTTTCCCTTCAGCACATCTGTTTATCCATTTTTTTTACATTCAATTCATTACCCCTTCAAATCGGATACATAATTCAAACTGCTAAGCTTTCTGTATGTTTTGCAATAAACCAAACACATTTTCTTACCTTCTTTGCCTACTCGAGCCCTGGATTGATTGCAACACGTGATAAGATAGAAAACTTTTACATACAACGACACACGGTGGTGCTTCGAATTTATTGACAATCGAAAACAAACTTTTTTCGCTGCTATGGAAATCTTCCCTTCCGTTTGCCACCTAACGCAGGCCCAGTGTGCCGGTGTCATTGTATTAGTAACGATTTAGCTTTGCTGAATGCTCTGTTTACTTTCAAACTTCAACCATATTTACGACCAAAAACATGCAGCAAAACACCATCAGATTGTCATTCAACAGACGCAGATGCATCGCTTATCCATATCATCCACTTGACGTTTAACCGAATCGATTGTTCCTAGCCGTAATCTCATAAATCATTCGGCAGACTCAATTAGGTAGGTAGGTATCTACCTCGCTCGGCAAAAGCATGCCGAGCACGTGAGTTGGATGTTCTTATTTGTTTCGAACTGGTAATTACCCCCCGGCCTACGTAAGACGCTACGTTGTTTGGCTGAGTAGTAATCGATTGATCAAATTCTGACCAATTGACGAACGATGATGATGACCACTTTTTAAAATTAAACCATAAGAAGGTTGAGACTATGAGCTAGCTGATTTCAACGGGGGGGCTGGGGGTGTACGGATCGAACGAAGACAATTAATTAGTATTGTTTTGTCGGTTATATCGTCAGATGGCGATGGTCAATGGCGCTGTGGCAAATGCGAGGAGTTGCAAAAAAAAAGATCATGAGACTAATTTTGCACTTGACATTTGATAATGAATGTGATTGATTTTCGATAAGATTCGTATCGATATTCAATTAATTAAATAAATCTTCTGACAGAGGATTCAACCCTGCCGGCACTGTTCATAAATCGTAACATGTCGTCTTTTTGACTCGCAAGCCGTCTGCTGTGCCAGTTGAAGGCGCGCCTTGATAAGGGTCGTTGTCTCGTTGAATTGTGCTTCCTGCATGGCAAATGGATAGTTCAAGTTCAGCTGTCGTCATGCAACCGACAACGAGCGATTGGGGACCTGTTTCGGATAAATTTATTCACCGTGCATTTAGTACTTAAAATTTAATTCTAAAAAGGTCGGAAAAGCAGCAGAAGGAACGCTGCTATGGCAATGGAAATTCCGATTAATATCAGTGGGAATTGGTACATGTTTGTCCAGTTATCGCATTCATCTTGCCACCAGGTCCAGGTATTGTTGTGGAGTCCGGGGTCCGCTCGAGGATCACCGGGTTTGTTCCTGGGCTTAGCAGCTGCAACTCGATACCGCTCTACTTCCTCTCTTAATTCTTCCAAAATATCCGCATGCTCCGACGCCACGTTATTCCTTTCGCAGGGATCTTCCAGCAGATTGAACAAACATGCGGATTTCTTCGGATCACAAGACTTTTCATGACCGGTAACTTCGCACTCGACGGTCGCCGCTCGTCGAAGACGAGCCATATGATCCAAATCCAGTGGCATCATCCTTCCAACTATCGATCCCGCTAGCCTCACCACATACTCTTCCTCGCTCAACTCATCCTCATCGCCCAACTCACCAAGCCAGTGATCAAACTTTCCCTCCCAGGAAGTACCGTTTACGTACTTCCATCCGTCCCGACTGTAGCTACTATAGTGGAATAGCTCATCAATGTTATTCATCACCACATTCCTCACGGTAATGTTCGGATTCCTCAGCGCTTCCCACTGATTGCGTCCATCGATTTCACTGCCTATCGGAATGCCCTCGATACCGGCAGCATGCGCCAACGTCGGTAACCAATCACTCACGTGGATCCACTGGTTTGAAACTCGGCCGGCGGTGATGTTCAGCAGTGGACTCCAGATGGCGGCTACCGTTCGGACGGCTCCCTCCCAAGGGCTGTATTTTTGCTGAAACGAAGCAAATAGTTAACAATTTTACCGATTGAATACGGGGAAATTAGCTCTTACCCCTCGCAGCGGACAGTTCGAACCCGAATTGGAGTGGATTCCGACGGTCGGGGCACCGTTGTCGGCGTAGAACAGGACGATCGAGTTGTCCAGCATGTTCCGCTCCGTGAGGGTTTGCATTATTTGGCCAACTCCTTCGTCGACCTTGGAGATCATTGCTGTGGGGGGAGTTGAATGTAGTAAGGTTGAAATTATCGTCAGGGGGTTAACAAAGTCCTTAAGCGCGCAAAGTTGGCCAATCGGTGCTGTGAGCACTCGAGGACTTCATTTACCCCCCGATGATCATAGGTGAAAACAAATCCGGTTAGTTTCCACAAAGTTTCATCTACACACTACTAAAAAGTCATGTAAATTTCGGTTCCCTGGGACCGACACATGTAAGCGGACCTTTTGACATAAGAATCAGTTGAAAGAAACGTGAAAATCAATTCAATCAAACGTTCTCTTCGTCGACTAGCTGATGTTTCGGTTTGAGAACACTTAATTTTACATGAAATGTTTGTTTACGTTCTATGATTTACGTCCAATATGGATTACGTCTCGTGTAAAAGTAGTTATTTCTAAGTGTGTAGACGGAAGATCATGTTACGGTGACATTTGCGTTAGAATGTTTTAGAGATCAGTTTTTGTATTCACTCCCTAATAATTTTTTTAGCCGGCATGATTTTTTTAAATAACTGTTTAGCTCATAGCTTTTTGAGTGTGTTGATTTATTTCACTGATAAAGTCTGCAAGTCTGCGATTAGATAGGGAATTGTCTCACCTGTCCAATAGTATTGTCCAGTTTTTTCGACGCATCATTTAAAATTGCAAAAAGCTCGTGTCATTCTATTCTTTTTGCTATTTTACACAAAATGAAGCGAGCTTTAAAACTGCATTTTAATTTTCGAATATGCATCAAAGTAAATTGAACCTTAATCATAAAACCTACAAAACCTTTATACATAATTTTATGAAATTCTATTCATGGAAAAAGTTAGAGGCAAATAAATGTAAATGATTTCCCACACACTACTAAAAAGTCATGTAAATTTCGGTTCCCTGAGACCGACACATGTGCGGGCCTTTTGACATAAGAATCAGTTGAAAGAAACGTGAAAATTAATTCAACCAAACGTTCTCTTCGTCGACTAGCTGATATTTCGGTTTGAGAACACATAATTTTACATGAAATGTTTGTTTACGTTCTATGATTTACGTCCAATATGGATTACGTCTCGTGTAAAAGTAGTTATTTCTAAGTGTGTATGTCTGACCTTAGTATCCATAGACGAGTGCACGGGTGAACTTTTGTTCATCTACTGAAAAAAAATTGACACAACAGCGGGGCCCTGTTTACTAAAAATGAACTCATTAATAATTCTCGCGTAACATTTGAAAAGGGCCTATCAACTTTAGTGAATAATTTGCTAGGTCCTTTTCACGAGAACCGAAGTACGTCCACGCAAACCAAGAGCACTATCGGGAAGGGGAGAATTTCCCCACCCTATGGAGTTGTTAGTTTGCGTGGGAGTATTCGGTTCGCGTGAAAAAGGCTTTCAAATGTTACGTGAGTATTATTCATGTGTTCATTTTTAGTAAACAGGGCCCCGCTGTTGTGTCACTTTTTGTCGAGTGAGTTAACTCAAATCCATCCGTGCACTCGTCTATTAAGCATTGTAGAAATGAGCGGCAATTGCAAACATAATTAAATTTCCGCGTGCTAAGCCTGGATGTCAAATCACGTTCGCAAAGATTATCAAGTATCAACATGAACAAACGCTCTCATCGCACATCGTTTTGCAACCCGGATAACATTTGTATGGTTATTTTGCTTAACGACGTGTTCAGGAAATAATCAAAACCATTTGAGGAATAGTTTTATCATTAATGTTATCGTTCGGGTATTGTATTTTTTATTAGGGAAGTGGGAATCAATAATGATAATAAATGTAAATTTTTTTTTTCAATTTGCGTCAAATAAGTCTAATGAGGCGAATTCACACATAACGAAATTTCACCAGCTTTACCTTAATTACATCCAGAAATTACTAATAAAAAACAATTATTCTAACTCTTTGCACTTTTTCAGGAATTCCTAGATACGTTTCAAAATTAGCAAAATCTAAACTCATCACTGGCACCCAACCGCAACAACCGAACAATAGATAACGCTCGATCGAGGTTATCCCACCAGGTTTCAAACGGCAATCAAGAACAATAATAATACATTTATTCAACTGGGACAAATTCACCAAATCTATCTATGATCGATGTCCAATGGTGCGAATTCATACATCATGAATTCAAATTGCCTCCCTTAGCTCAGTTGGTAAAGGTGCAGCTACAAAGCAAAATCATGGTGGCTGGGTTCAATTTTCGGTCCAGTCTAGGAATTTTTCGGGTTGGAAATTTTTTCGACTACCTTAGACATAGAGCATCGTTATGATGGCCACACAATATACAAATTCATGCATTGGTGCTGGCATAGAAAGCTCTCACTTAATAACTGTTAAAACACTAAGACAGCTAAAGCTAGTTAAAAGAGCGTCAGAGCCGATAAAAAAAGATACGTATCATTTGTGAACCATTTCCATGTATGTAAGATGTTCTAGGCTCTCCAAATTGCTTTGAAGTTGAGATCAAATGATCTACTAAAACAACCACGACTGAGACTTAGTATCAATTCAAGTCCTAACAGATTCATAGAGTCATGTGCATCATTTAACATTCATTTAACATATAGATTACGTGAGCCAATTTTTGGCCCAAGTGGTTCCCTAATTGGCCCTATTTTAAATTCAAAATGTTTTCATTCTTTTCCAAATTTATTTCGATACAAAGTTAGAACATATATTTTTCCATACATTTACGCAATTAAAACCATAAACATTTATTTCAAATAGGTGTTAGGCCCTAGGCCCAAAAACTGGAACACTAATGCCATCTGACTCACTTACTCTATAAGGTGTTCAACATTTCAGTGCCAACATTTCAAAGGGGCGTAATTGCTTTTGTAAACAATGGCTTTAGCCGTCGATTTCTCGCAAATAAAAGCCCAGCCCTTCAAATTACCAATGCTAGCTGGGACAGAAAACATTCATCTACCTGCTGTTGTCATTCATTTTCATAAGTGAGCTTTCATTCGCGAGAAATCGAAGACGAAATTCATTGTTTACAAATGCAATTACGCCCCTTTGAAATGTTGGCACTGATTTTTCAAATTATCGTGGAGAGTCCATTCAAGACTTTATACATAATAGAGTCAATGTTCTTAGAAGCGAAATTGATATATGGAGTCTGAAGCTGATTTATGCAGATTATTCACATATTCACTTACATAAATATAAGATGTTCTAGGTAATCCAAATCGTCCTGGAGTTTATATCAACTCATCTATTGTATCAATCACAACTGATACAATGTCAATAACAACGATACTTGTCCAAACAGTTTCCTGGAATCAATACACATCAGTTACAAACAATTTCTATGTGTATTAGATGTTCTAGGACCTCCAAACCATACTGGAGCTCAGCTCAAATGATCTACTAGATAATCATCGACTGAGCCAATGTCCTCAGAAACGTTACATATCCCAACAATTTCATGGAGTTCAAGCGCATATTTTCCGAACGATTTTCGTATATTTAAGATGTTCTTGGTTCAGCAAACCTCCCTGGAGAACATGCCATAGGTGTCTTCAAGTCTTCGTATAATTTTGGTTCCACTTTCATGGATAAAACATGTTTTAAGATCCCCAAATTATCCATAGATTCAAATCATTTGAACTAGTAGATTTTCCTCATACGTCCTAGCCTACACAGTTCGAAAAAGTAGTGTAAATTTATGTTACTATGATGCACATAAATGGAACGTCATATATCATACAAGTTTACTTTATAGATCGTGTAAATTTATGAGACATTTAATGAAATACGCCAAATATGATATGCAACCGTCCATCATTGAAAGCAACATTTCTTACAAGTTGCCAGTTTACGTGAAAAAGAATTGTACATGCATTAATATTTACATCACCAGTAGAATTCAGAAATATTTTCTGTGTATAAATTTGTCGTAGTCTTTGTAGCAGTTGTGGTTGATTGAGTAAATCGTTTGATTTGACCTCCAAGACGGTTTGGAGACCGAAAAACTTCTTGCATACATGTAAATGTTGTGCACTCCATGAATCTGGTTGTCCGGTTGGTTCATAGCTAAAACAAATGTTTTAGTTAGTATTGAGGTAGTATATCATCTGATCTGAAGTACAGGAAGATTTGAGGAACCTAGAACCTACATGGAATAAAATGTAATTGATACACATATATAGACTCCATGTCTATGAGTCTGCTTGAAAGAGTTTTACTACTATATAAATTTGTTTCAGTCGTGGTTGACCTAGTAGATCGTTTGGTCTGAAATTCAAGACAATTTGTAGAATCTAAACATTTAATAAGCATAAAAGTGTTATATGGATTTTACGGATAAACGTAATGAATCATATTGGGGCATCATTTATTTTGAACTCTCAGACGATTTTGCATCGCTAGAACATTCTGAGGTGTCCCTTAGCTCAGTCGGTAAAGGCGCAGCTACAAAGCAAGACCATGCTGGAGGTGGCTGGGTTCAATTCCCGGTGCGGTCTAGGAATTTTTCGGGTAGGAAAATTTCTCGACTTCCCTGGGCATAGAAGTATGATTGGACTTGGTACAGGCATCGAAAGCTCTCAATTATTAACTGTGGAAGTGCATCTAGAACACTAAGTTGAGAGCACGCAATAAGCTAATATGCGATATGCAATAAGCTTGGAATGCGAAGAAGAAGAAGAACATTCAAAATATATGAAACTCAATCGTAGATGGTGCGTATATCCTGTATGAATCTGATTGACCATATATCATTGCTGAGAACATCTTGCAAGCCCTGGTTGATCCAGTAGTTTAAATAATCTGAACTCAAAGACAATTTGGAAACCGAGTTGAAGACCCTAGAATATATTATGGCTAAGTACATTTATGCTAAATTATGATTTTAGGCTTAATGAACATGGCAATGCATGTCTAGTTGCTAAGGGTATCGTTCCCG
The DNA here is from genome assembly GCF_037179485.1 of Ochlerotatus camptorhynchus. Taxonomy (NCBI): domain Eukaryota; kingdom Metazoa; phylum Arthropoda; class Insecta; order Diptera; family Culicidae; genus Ochlerotatus; species Ochlerotatus camptorhynchus. The sequence continues at coordinate 850,731 of NW_027040652.1, forward strand.
TTCAGGATCAAGTGCATGTTCTCACACATGAAATCTTCATATGGCTATAAACTTCTTCTTTTATATTTGCACTGTATTCGAAAATACAATGTTGCCGAAGATAGTATGGTACTAACTATCACCTGTGATTTTATACAGTCATTCATAGAGAGATGGCCATTAAGCCATACAGCGATGGTGGGTTCATCAAATATTAACGATCAATTGATATAGTTTTTTGCTTGACTGGTTGCGTATGTATGAAGTTTGATCGATGTAAGGAAAACTTCTTTTTCTGAAATAACTGCTGTTTCTTGAACTACATTTTTAATTTCTATACTGGGGGTACACTTTATGAAAACCGAAGATGGAACAGGAAACAAAATTATGAAAGATTTTGAGCATTAATAACTCAGCTGCCCCTGGACCAATTTCAATAATTTTATCACTAATTGAATAAAAATATTTCTACGCAATGCTTTCGTTTGATGATTTTCAACAAGAAACTATTGAAAAAGTGGATATGCCAAACATTGTCGAATGTACAAATAAAAAGTGATAATTGTATGACTGTTTTCATGAAATAAACGTTCTTCCCAAACCCAGTCGTCATAATCGAGTACCACTTGGTTGCACATCATTCTGCTTTAACCTGAAAAGATATAAAATAGCGCTGCTGTCTAGCCACGCTTCTACCTAACAAGCAACAATGACTGATCTACGAAGTGTGCTGAGTGTGTTCCTGGAAAATAAGATTCATGATGCTGTCACCTACACTGAACACACCAAGCGTAAGCGGCCATGGAAGTGTCATCTACGCTTTGAAGCGACAGAGACGCACTCTGTACGGTTTCGGAGGTTAAATCATCACGAACTTTGGCAACAAATTGGTTCTTTTCAGGGCCACCAAGCTTATAACAATAAAGAGTAGGAATATAATTTATCTCCCAAGTAACATTGCCGGTTTTATCGCGGTTTTATAGCATTCTACAAGTCTAAATCATGGTCTACAGAACCCTCATAAAACCAAAATTGTTACTTGGGCTGCCTGTTTGTCCATATTCAGAACAACACGCCCCAACGACCACACAAAATGCGCTTGCAACCAAACTTGAAAGGAGAGGTGCAAGTGATTTTGATCGATTCTCTTCGTCAACTTTCTCTTTGAAAAAAGTGCTACAAATTTGGTACGCCTACAAATCAAAAACAGAAAGGGTTAAGATAATAGATAATCGATCAATTAATAGAACTAAATGCTCTTCACATTTGTTCTGTCCACTAGCGGTATTACGTCAAGCTTCCGTGCATGCCCCTAGGCACAGACCCTTATACTTTTTTGAAATTTTGCTCATTTTTAGAAACATCAAAGAACTTTTATATGCCACATATTTCACTGAAATCCTGTTCACTACAAAAAATAAGTTTCGAATTTAGTGTTTTATTCAATAACAAAATTATAGAAATATATATATCAACAGTGTTACGAAAGAATTTCCTCTAAAACGAATTAACATTTTTCAGAGTCGCTGAACATAGTATCTTTTTAAAAGTATCCAAGTGCAAGTAGCTTCTGGCTTAAAATAAAATGTTTTATGCTTCTTAGAATTGATCAAACTGAATTTCACAAGTTTGCATTACGCAGCATAATCATGGTCATAATTGTGAAATAATAATAAATGATTTTTTTTTTCCTTTATTTACAAGGCTTTCAGCCATTGGCTGCTTAGCCTTGGGGATATAAATGAATCATGAAACTTACTAAAGTATTATAAGTGCAAGTAAGTGATCGCATAATCATTTGAAAAATAATATTGTTTTGTTCTCATACGCTCTTAATATCACGCGTGATATTGGAATAAAATATCATGCTTGATATTAATTTTACAAGCTCCTTTGATACTTCGAGGCTACTCATCACACGTTGAAATTGCAGCTGACACAAAACTAAGTGCGTTGCACATCGTTTTTTATACGGAGATAGAGAAGTTTGCTATATATCTTTACTTTAGTCGTGATGGAAGTTTCGGCAAAGCAAAATTTTGAATGTCAAACTCACCACAGTGCACTGCAGTGGTTGATAATCGCAGCTGATGAGTTCTGATAGCTTGATATTTGGAGCAACGATATCATAAGTTGTAATATCCTCCGCTGATTTTTGCTTGTTGATACGTCAAGCTGAACATTGCATTAGGTCCTAAGTAACATTGACACATTCTCTTCGTCGACTTTCTCTTTGTATGCCTATGGCCATGTAAAGACATTCCCAGGTTTCTTCAGCACACAGATCGATAAGTGAAGCTTTTATCTAGTATCTAATATGACAAACACAACAAGAAACGGTTATGCGCTCAAATTGTTAACGAAAAAGAAAGTCGACGAAGAGAATCGATCAATATTACTTAGGACCTAATGCAATGTTCAGCTTGACTTGTCCTCGAAAATCAAGCGTGATTATGGGATAGACTGAGATCTGATTTTAGATATTTTCCCTACACTGATAAAAAGTAGAATATTTGCACAAGACTTGGGGGTAATTGGGTCTGTACTGTATCGTTTGTTGGTGATAGGGAAAATCGAATTCTGTTATTTATAAGCAAGATTTAGGACATTTTAATTGAATTACCAAGGGTTCCTCCTGTGCAAAACTATTAAATTAAGATTTACACCCTTATATTTTTCCGAGATGGGCACCACCGAGCAGCTCCCCAAGTAACACAAATTCATAGACGTATATTGAGTAAACTGCTATACAACCAAAACCAGTCATACAAAGGTTATATAAACTGTCATAGGACATGTGTGTTGCTTGGGTCAGCATTTTATGTTGTTGGATCACAGTGAAAAACTTGCTGAAATTCAACAAAATGTATGTTTGTTAGCTGATATCTCGGCAAAATTCCCGTTTATTAGCTGAATCTCGGTAAGTTTTTAACTGAGATCCAGCAAAACAAAATGTCGAAATGCTCTTTGGTACCCATCTCGTCAAAAAAGTCTAAGTGTGTCAGAAAAATGACAATATTGCTTGAAATTAATTCAACTACAACTTTGATGAAGTACGATTTTCTCTATTTTCAAAAAGAAGGCAATTCGTTTTTAAAGCTTAATTAAAATAAAATGCACAACATTTTTGACTTACTGAACTCCCATCCTGGACAATTTACTCCTGGACAATTTACTCCTGGACGTGGTCTCTTCAGACAGGTTTCGGAAATTCCCGTTAGAAGAGTTTCCGTGAACCCTCGAGGAGAAGGTGGGAAGGCCACGCCAACCGAAACTTTACATGGCACGATGTTTAACCGCATCGTTCCATAAGTTCAGGGGAACCTCCCTAGAGCTGGAACAGCGCATAGCTTCCCACCGAAGATGTCAACTTTTCAGCATGCCAGAGTCACCATACGCTACCACGCACACACTTAGAAAAATCATGTAAATTTAGGTGCTCTGAGACTGACATATACGAGCGTCATTTTTCGTCATAACAGATGCGAAATTCAATTCAATCAAACGTACTTTTCGTCGAGTAACGAGCTTTTCAGTCTCGGAGCACTTAATTTTACATGAAATATTTGTTTACGTCTGATCTTTTATGTCAAAGATGGATTCCGTCATGTCTAAAATTAGTTATTTCTAAGTGTGCAGTTACCATTACCATCAACACCACTGTCGCCATTGCTGTCACCTCCACCGTATCCACCATCATCACTACGTAGTCACCACCATCGGTAGCCCAGTATTTCCAGTAGTTCCCGGCCGGCCGGTTTTAGTACTTGTTTACTATAGTACATTTGAAAACGAGACCACACACAATAGAAAACGAGACCTAGAAAGTTTTGTATTGTTTGGAATTTTGCAGTTTTCTTGCTAATTACCGCATATATTTAAAGTTAAAAGCATGGAATCATAAGATAAGAATGAATAATAAACACTCCAATGTATAGATAGTAAAATTTGGCAAAACTGACCAAATTATAAATTAATCCATCCAGTGACATTTTTTCGTCATACACAAGCTTGCAGCAATTCTGTGACGGTCGGTAAATGCAAGCGATAACGTGTCTTCTTCTGTGATTTTACATGCTGTCGTTCAAAAGTCACTGAGCCAATAGAACGTAAGAATTCCATAAGAACCACTTATGAATTTTAGCCACGAGAAATCGGTAGGAATTTTATTGATTTGCCTTATGGAAAATAATGTTGACAAAAAAAAATAATAAAATGGAGCAGACTGGAACCGAACCATGGACGTTGAAGTTACGGGTCCCGTGTGTTGGAAAATTGAAATGGTTAAAGATCTATAAGAGCTACCTCATGTTAGATGAAAATCAATCATAAGTCACGCTTATGAAATTCATATGTATCGTTCATAAGTCGAGCCTCATGAAATTCTAACGTTTATTTGCCTCAGTGTACCTGTACACCTGCAGCTGCGGTGTACAGGTACACATCGGAAGATTGTTATGAACACATGTCAACATTTATCAGCACTGGTTAAAACCCTCACACATTACATATCGTTCCCACCCACACTGAGTGTAAATTGTAGGATAATAAACGATCAAAATAGTAATCTACTAGCTTTTTCTAATTCCAATCAAAATCCGAGCACGGATTAGCTTAGTAAATCACCCAGCCGGTCTTGAGACTAGATATAGTCCTCCAGATCTAGCTATCCATCAAAAAAGGTCGTTGGATGATCCACCCTCACTGGTAGTCCACTGCTTAGCCAATTGTTCTGGTAGCCCCCTAGGTACCTCACCCTACCAATAATAGTATATCCTGTTCAGCCAAATTCCAGAAATTCCAAATCGATAGCCCAAGGCAAAAAGTTGCAAGTCAAATCCATTAGAAAACCATGTCTTTATGATCGCAGTGGGTCAGCAATTTCGGAGTTTCCATACAGTTAAACACATACATATTCTACTGCCACTTACCGGCCAGCACGCGCCGCTTCTTGTCCCTGATGTAGTCAAACTTGTCCACTTCCTCCGCGGGAGCTTGCATGGGATCATCTTCGTTGCCCGTGTGCGGCGCCAAATGTGTCAGCACCAAGAGCAGCGGCTTCTTCTGATCGTGCTCTCGAATCAGCCGCACTGCTTCGCCGTTGAACAAATCCGTCGCATAGCTTCCATTAACTGAGTAATCAACTTCCATATTTCGACGCATATCCAATCCACGGGTCGAGGTCTAGAAAAATGGATTATGGTTTCAGTAGAGCTTTGATAGAAAACAAAAACTTGCAAGTTTATCTTAATCGATCGGTTGTTGACATTCGCCGAAACCGAAGGGGTATGAATAAACACCACCATGTATGGATAAACAAATAAAGTAAAATCGCCTCGCTATAGTCTTACATTAAGGCGCACAATTGCATCGAATCAAAACCTTGGTAATTGCCTTCAATCAACAAAAAATTATCGCTTCACTGCCGGTGGCAGAGACGGCCTTTCTAATGGGTAGGTCTGCTATTACATTTTCCGCCCGTTTCGCTCTTCTTCTATTGAATGAACGTTACATCTTCGCACAAACACGGCTCGCGATCAAACTTACATTATGCAACTGTAAGCTGTGATCCCAGTAGTCGATGTAAGGTCCGAGAAAACCAAAGTGACCATCAAATCCACGATGGGTCGGCGTGTAGTCCTTCCTGGCAAATCCGAGGTTCCACTTTCCGATCAACTGGGTTGCATACCCCGCTTCCCGAAAGTACTCCGGCATAAGTTTGTGCTCTAAACCAAGCCCCCACGGTTGATCCGGCTCAATCGTGGAATTTTGCATACCGATGTTCAAGGGGTGCTTTCCTGTCATTAGAGCCGCTCGGGACGGCATTCCAAGCGGTGTAGAGTAATGTCTGTTCAGAATGACCCCTTGATACGCCAGGACATCGATGTTCGGCGTGAAGACCTGCTTTGAACTGTGAAAACTCACATCATTCCAACCCTGAAGGAAAATTCACACTGTTAGTTCATCAACCTTAATAAAAACGAGTGCTTCACCGTACAAGATCATCAGCAATGATAACGACCACATTCGGAGATAGATTGGCACCTTCCAGCTTCCCAACGGTCAGTACGATCAACAGCAAAACTGATGTGGACTGCATCTTGTTAAAGCACTACTAATCCAGAAAATACATTGAGTTGGTATACTCAACGGTTACTTCTCTGCATTTGAGATTTCTCGAAAAAAAAAGGGTTCACGGTTTCATGCGTTCAGTCACTTGCACTGTTACCTTCAAGCATTTACATTGATGTGACACTCTTTTTACGCTATAGAAGCGCTGATTTTGATTTCTAGTGCTAGGCTTTTTCACGCTGTCTTCTACAAAAGCTTGGAGCTAGCCACAAAATTGAAGCGCACCGATCGGAACCGCGATCAAGACTGATGGTGGGTGATTTCTCCTAGTTTGAGTTTTGATTGCGAGGTGGATCAAATGCTTCGTCGCGTCTAGATTGGTTGGCTGGTAGGTACTCACTTTTCCTTCGTTCAAGGTGAATTTGAACGTGCAATGGGGAAATGGCACAGAGAAACACGTGATGTGCAGCACAGGCTTTGCAATTTACAGCTTAGAATGTTTTAACAACTATGGAAGTGGCTAAACAACATTCAGTTGTTGGAGTTTGTAGACACTGGTGGCATGCTGAAATAGACAGATTCCTCTGTTTTCAGTTCACCACTAAAGATTTTTTAATATTTATCTTAGCTATGCACAACAATTGTGATCAATTTAACATATGAAACTTTGTCACAAAGCAAACATGTCCCCCACCCCTTTTTCAGTAATTTTCATAAAATTTAAAATTTAACATACCTGAAAAGCTGTAATGCTCGAAAATTGCAGAAAATGTTCTCACAGATTTACTCCAGGGATAGAAATATGTTCAAGTCGAATAGAAGTATTGAAGATGTCAGAGTTTGCAAAATTTCAAAAGTTCCGTCATTCTACTTTCACTTGATAAGCATGCTGAACTGACTGTTCTATAATTGTAAAGGGAGTGCATTTGAAAAATTAATCAAGAATCTAAGCCCTGAGAACCATTACAATTTCTCAGGGCTTAGAATCTTGTACTAACAGGAAGAATTTTAAGGAGAATATAAATGAGGATTGGGAAATTTTCAAGTGTAATCTGATGAGAACCTCTAGGGAATTCAAGAATTAATTCTTAAGGAATTCCGAAGAGATCTTCAATACATTTCTGAATAAAATTTGGAGAATACTGCAAAAATTAATATGAATGACAATTCCATGATAGTTTTGACCACAATTCCATGAACATTCTGATAAGAACTCCGCAGGAAATCCGAAATAATTTCCAACAGAACTGTTTTACGAACTCCATGACAATCTTGGGACCTCCCTTAGCTCAGTCTTAAGTCAATGGCCCCTTGAATATCGAGTAATACCTTTGACAGACATGATTTTACAATCATGTCTGTCAAAGGTATTACTCGATATTTCTAGATAGAGCTGGAATTAGGGCCTAACAGCTTTTGTAAGCAATGACTTCTCTTGATGATTTCCTCATCGGGTACGGAAAGACTTCCCCTATCCGATGGTTAGGTTGGTCTGCGTGAACGTGCCTTGAATTCCTAGAAATCATCGATAGAAGTCATTGTTTACAAAAGCTGTTACGCCTTATTTCCAGCTCTATCTAGATTTGTATTGTTGTACTAATCGACGTATTAGATTAAAGGAGTACAACGATTATACAATCATACGACTTACATATACCAGGCTAGCTCATTAGAGAGTAAACATCAACCGAAGTAGGCCGAAGTGGCGTCATCAGAATCGTTGAAGTAAATAGTGCAGAAGGGAATATTATTTTCACAGCTCTCGGGTTTTCGACGTGCTTGACGGGATTTGAATTCATCCGGGTTTTTGGAACGTGGTAACAATTCCGGAACTCAAGCAGCATTAAAAATTGCCTTTGATGTTGTAGAGGATCTTGAAAACTCCGGAGTGATTTGAGATTTGGGTGTGATTGCTTTGTAAACAAACCCATCAATCGCCGATTTCTCGCGAATAAAAGCTGAGCCTGCAAAAATGACAAAATTTAGAGGAATGATTCCTCTATCATTTGGTTTAGTTTATTCACGAGATTGAGATTTTATTCGCGAGAAATCAACGATTGACGTGTTTGTTTGCAAAAGCAATTACGCCAAAATCTCGAAGCAGCGGAGTCGGTCCCTTCGGGGTGTTCCCTAATAAAAATGTGTATGCTTATTTTGCTTAACGACGTGTTTGGGGTATCATCCAAACCATATGTGGAAAAGCTCGACAATTTGGACTACCGTTCATTTATGGTATTTTTATTAGGGTTTTCTTACGGCATCTAATGAGATCCTATGAGATGGGAACAGGGGTGGAAAGTCGTTTCTTCGACAGGAATTTGTTGAGGCTCAGAAAATCACCATGGATGCCGTATTCGTGGGCAAGAGGCACCAATATTTTAGCTTTTTAAATCGGCGATATCATTGTTGTTGCATTTTATATTGTATTTATTGTGGTTATCAAGAGTTTTACACGGATGTATAATTTTCGTTAGAAAATGTTGATAAGTGATGTAGGTTAGAGCACTACTTCGTCGTAATCGTCCATTTCCGTTCTATTGAGCGAACAGAAAACATCAGTATAATCAATAATTTCACCATTCATAAATCAGTAATACCACAGACAAACAGACATAATTCTTTGAATATTGTTCAATATGAAACATCGTCGCTAAAAAACTACCGCCATCTGTTGAGTATACTGTGATGGGTAGTACACTGAACAGATGGCGGTAGTGTGTAAACGTCAAACGCAAGGGTTATTAACTATGCGCGCCACAGGTGGCGGTACTACCAACTAAAAACATTTAAATTGGCCGTTAGATGCGTATTCGATGAACAAATTGCCAGAGTTATGTCTGTTTGTCTGTGGTAATACATTTGTATCGATGCGTTAGTTCACAAGCTACAACACAAAGCTTTAGAGCGTATTGTGTGAATATTTACACTCATTGTTCTCAAAACAAAAGAAGCACTCCTAGCTAACTCGCTTTTTCTACCTTCATCCGTATGACGAAGAAAATTCAATGAATGGCGTTTCAATGCGTTTCGACGGGATTGAAAGTCGTAGGACGCATTTTGAATCAAGAAGCAGTGTTAGATTTTTAACAATCACCTCTATTCTGTATTTCGTTTAAAACGAAATTCTCATACAAAAAAAAAAAAATTTTTTGTATAGGAATTTTGTTTCGAACGAAATACAGAATAGGAGTGAATATCTCAACAATATGGCTCTTTATCAAATTCAACGGTACTTATGGAAAGGGGAATAAATTTAGAAGTCATCTATGACAGAAACATTTCATTTATTGTTGAAACCCGTTCAAGAAAGAGAGGTAAAGCGTGGATTGTGCTTAGTAGGACGGAAATTAGATCAAAACCCCTACCTATATTGAAGGCAGCGTTGCCAGGTCATTTTCAGAAAAATCTGATCCATCAGGTAAAATATAAAATCTGGAAAAATCTGGAATGCCCCAAAAAATCCTCTTTTTTACATGATGCTATTGAAATCAAAGTGATGTGCCAATCTTCCGTGAAAATAGGTCAGTATGATCATCTGGAACTTATTTAAAGTACTAGAATGGTTATAAATTACATGTTCAAATAAATTATATAAAGCAAATAACTTGTTAGCATTGCTAAAATCATCAGAAAGTTGAAAAGTATAGACACGGTGTGCCCAAAAAGTTCAAATATTCATTTCACAGCATTTCAAAAATTGAGTTAAATGTGGGTGAAAACAGCAGAAAATGTGGTTAGAATTGTTTTTTAAACTTTAACTTTTTTAAAAGAATGAGAAGCAAAGAATCAAGGAAATTTGAAGGGATGGATTTTTGGAACTAATAGTCGATGTAGTCCTTACTATTTGATGCAGTACCCGAATTTAAAGATTTTATTAGTTCTAAGTGATTCTAATATTACTCTGAGGTTGATCAGATGAACACACAACATCCAGCAGACCAGAAGGCAATTTTATTTTGAAGCAAAATTCACCGGGCTGAATCAAAGCCTAACATCGTGGAACTCACACACAGTTTACATAAACTACGGGTAACTCGACTTTTCGCCTTTTTTTAGTTCAATTCGAATCACCCTAGAATTCCATCATATTTCTTTTCTATGTTCCCCTAAAATAATCTTGAAAATATCTAAACTTTTCCAGTAACATTCTAAGAGTTCTTAGCATAACCTCTTGAAATCTCTTATAAATCACTCTCCAATTCCACAACTCCATCAAATTGGTAATAATTCCCAAGAATTGGCTCAATTTTGTGTCCATGTTTCTCTATAAATTTCTAAAAATATTCTTAATATTCTTTCCTTGGTACACTCTTCAGAATGACCGTCACACTCTTTTCAGGCTTATCCGATAATTCCCTTCAAACTGCTTTGTTGGTAAGGGCAGAATTGTTTTGAAATCCTTTTCAGTATTACCTAAGTACTCAAGTACTTTGCCAAAATGGTTTTGAAAATCTTCCAGAAATTGCGTTTAAAATTTTATTAAAATTAATCTCCATAGAAATATTGGACAGAAATCCATTGAAATTATTCGCACGATTCGTATCAGCATACTCCTTAAGTTTCATCATAAGAATTTTCTATGATTTCTCTTCCGGATTGTATTTCCTTTCTTGACAAAATCTACATGCAATTGTCATCAGAGTTGACAAGACAATTGACATCGTCTTCAACCAGAGGTTGCACAGGCTGAATATTTAACACTAGACAACGGACAACACACCACACTTAACGGCGCCGGTGGTGTAGTGGTAAGCGTGATTACCTCTCACCCCAGCAGGCCTGGGTTCAATCCCAGTTGGCGCCGCCGGGATGTTTTGAGGTATAACATCTCTGATCACGCCTTCCTTCGGATGGGAAGTAAAGCCGTTGGTCCCCGGTTCATGAGTTGATGGGTCGATAGGTAGGGTCCAGGTGTGGGAGCTGCCTTCCTGGCACGTCGGTAGCATTGGTGCTCAGCACGGAAAACAAGATCGACGAAAAACAAATCAAAGAAAAAAAAAAAATAGGGTAGGTTTTCCAATAATAGTGGTGTACCTATAGTTGCGACATAAGAGTTGTGCCGGAATAATGAGGGAAAACTCGATAAGGTTATTTTTCATTGATAGCTCTCCTAAAATAAAGAAGATTTGTATTTATTCAAACTTAAAAGTAACCCAAAAATAACGGAAAACACTTGATTTTTCTTAAGATTTTGACTCCTTTGCACCTATAGTTGCGGTAGTGTTCATATAAAAGTGGAACCCATAAGAAACCAATGCGTTCCACTATTATAGGAACCAAAGTTAGCAACTTTTTTTTAATTGTTTTCCGTCGATCTTGTTTTCCGTACTGAGTACCAATGCTACCGACGCCAGGAAGGCAGCTTCCACATCTAGACCCTACCTATCGACCCATCAACTCATGGATCGGGGACCAACGGCTTTACTTCCCATCCGAAGGAAGGCGTGATCAGAGATTTTATGCCTCAGAAAATCCAGGTGGTGCCGACTGGGATCGAACCCAGGCCTTTTGGAGTGAGAGGTAATCACGCTTACCACTACACCACCGATGCCGCTGTTTTCGGAAAACGTATACAATTTAATTACGATGTAGCAAAATAGAGATTGAAAGCTATAGTGTGACGTGTACAAATTGTATGTAGGGGAAATGGATGTAATGTCGGCCTAAATCCCCCTAATTTGGGCCCATACATCAATTCAGCAATCGACTAAATTTTCAATTGCGACCAAAAATATCCATTAGTACCGTCCCAATGACGTGTTCATCTAGATAAAATTGATCATAAGAGCCATACATCGTTTATTAATTTTTTAATAAATAAATTGTCTTAGTTCCTCCACTACTGGCTCACCCACCCTAATATGACAATAATACGACGACTGCATACTTTGCAGCTCAGATCGTACCTCGCGAGTCCTTGATCCCGAGTGGTGCAAAATGCGCAGTAATAATCGAACTTGTTTGAACTTGACATTTGGCTGAGCGGGAGTGAATGACCAAGCAAAATTGAGAATGAAATGGAAGAAAAGTAAATCATATCTGGTTATTATGTGGCATAAATCGGCTGGAGGTGCCCGGATTGATGGTCATGCATGTCACTGTGACGGTGATAATCGAGAAGAATGATTCTGCTCCGTCTTTCTTATGCAGAATGTATATATTTGGAATATGTTGGACGAGTTCCAGGTCGTTTTCTGCTATTTCTCAAACAAATGCAATTTGAATTCATAATGTATAAATCCGTACCGTTGGACATCGATCATGGTTGGATTTGGTGAATTTGTTCCAGTAGAAGATGATGATGATGGTCCCACTTCATACCCCTTCAAAGGTTTGGGCTGGAAGATTTATCTTTAAGATAATTAAGTATAACATCTTGACCAGATAAGCAAAAAAAAAACGAACTGGTTACAGTTGCAGATATAATTTCCCTCAACAATTTTCAGTTGCTTCACAGCGATATAAATGTGAAAAAGCTTAGAGAATGTTTTCAGTGCCGTCCAGCGCTCTTGTGAGAGCATCGCGACTAATAGCGAATTCGTTTATTATTCAGTTCCAACCTGGATCGGGTATCAAGATTGGGTCTGCTTGTTTTCTGACAAACGTCAGTTTGCTCGTTTGTTTTTAAAACCTAGCTCAGGTTGAGGTTCGCACTGACAAAAAGTTCGGTTTCGCACTGGGTTGGAACTGGTTCCAACCCCGATAATAAACGAATTCGCTATAAGTTGCGTCGTACGGCTGACCAGGGCCCTCCAATATTCATGGACGTTTTTTTGAAGAATAAACATTATGTTTTTAATAAAAAAATACTGAATTCGTTGAATCTTTTTTACAAGCTACATGACTGAAAAAATTCTCATTTTTTATTGAACACTCGTTACTAATTCAAAGCATCTCCCAAATAAACTTCAAAGTTCAATCTTTTAAACTTTGTCGAACCTCTTAACGGAATCCCTTTATGAAGAGCTTTGAGTGTGTTGGTTTATTTCCTTTAAATTCCGTTATAATTGCTTATCTTTTGACAGATACGCGTATTTCGTCTACTAAATGCAGACTTCATCAGTGTCAAGTCCTCAACACCAAAACAAGCAATTGTTTAAAAAACAGCAACAATCGCATATTTTCGCTCCAAGTTACCTTTTCACTTCGCTAATACCAAATTCAACGCGGTTTAATTAAAATGACTATCCCGATATCCCGATTCTGGTATCAACAAACTATTACTGCATGCAAACCAAAAATGTTTGACATTGAATGTTAGTTTAAGTTGACCATGCAGTTGACGATGTTATGATTTTTTATTTTTTTTATTTTGTCTTATGTCTACGCTTTCGGCTATACTACCAAGCATTTTATTTATAACATTGTAGAACGAGGCACACACTTGCCTTTGAGGTGAAATAAGCACTTCGTATTCGCTTTTAGCCTATCCATATTTCGAAGCGTGGAGAGAGCAGTGGAGAAAGCACAGGTATGATAATTGCAACGGTTGGTGGTTCGAGTCCAGTCGGTAATATTTTTCTATTTTTTTCGACATGATTCATTTCACTCACTTATACACTCCATATTTTTCATTCTCCATTTTCATCCGTCAGCCAAATTAAGGACCTAGGTGTGATTCTTGATACGCAACTCTCTTTCAAGCAGCACATCTCGTATTCCGTCGACAAAGCTTCCAGAATTCTAGGGTTTATCTTCAGGATTGCCAAAGACTTCACGGATATCTATTGCCTTAGATCGTTGTACTGCTCTTTGTCTCGCTCCATATTAGAATACTACTCGGTTGTCTGGACTCCTCACTACAACAACGGTGTCGAAAGAGTTGAGTCTGTTTAGTGACGGTTCCTGAGATATGCGCTACGTAAACTGCCGTGGACGGATCCTTTCCGATTGCCTAGCTACGAAAGTCGTTTGCAACTGATCCATTTCGAGCCCCTGTCGGTCCGAAGAGATACAGCAAGGCCATTGCTAATTGCAGATATTTTGCAAGTACGCACCGATTGCCCTGTTCTCCTTGAGCAAATTGTCATCAATGTTCAACTCAGAGCCCTATGGAATAATTCAATGCTGCGCCTGCCCATACAGAGAACTAATTATAGCATGTTCAGCGTAATCGGTGGTTTACAGATACTCTTCAATAGGATCTCCACACTATTTGACTTTTACCTGACTCGCCAGCTGCTTCGCCGGAGGTTTAGTCCTTTTTTTTCTAGATCAGTTTAGTTTGTCTAGCAATGTTCCTTTTTTACGAGATGACTATTGACTTATTGATGTTTTGTTTTAGTACTTTTCATATTTAGTTTAGGTTACATCATTGGGTCCAATAATGACTGTTTATGTTTAGTCATAAATATAAATAAATACATAAATAAGTGTAAGAAAATTTTACATCCTTCGGTTGGGTGTATTTAAATACTCCAACAGCTGGCTTCTAACAACAAGTTCTAAAATTTTCTATAATGTATGCAATATGTTGATGGGACGAAACTCTTCGGCTTTAATCGTTCCTGCAACTTTTTGAATAGGAACCACTAAGGATTCCTTCCAAACTTGTGACACATGTGTGTGCAATGATTAATTAATAAGGTCCAGCAAGATGTGGCCAACGACATGAAAGCAATCTTGAACAAGTCTAGCATTAACATTAAGAACGATTTTATAAATTAATTATCATAGTTCTTGACTTCCCGTTTGTGAGTACCGTCTAACGGGGTAACATTGATAGTTTTTGAAAGAATGTTCTAAATATTTTTTACAGCTATGAATGTTTTTCAAATTTTATTTTTTTTAAAACAAGTACTGAGGTTCCTAGAGTTACTTCGTTAGCATTATGTTTAACGGAAATTAAACCATTAGCACTATTTTTAATGTTGTGACCGAACATCAGTATTTTGATATGGGGTTACTTTGATAATGGTCGATGAATGTGAAGAAAAATGTGTGAAACTCAGTCAATTTAGTTATTGAAATATGAATTTTTGAATGAGTATATAATTAGAAAACATCATAAGCAATTAGAATGCAACATTGAATTGGTGATAACTAGAGTCGGTGTATAATGAGTCACGCCAAGAGAAAAACAGTTGAACTCGCATCACGGTTTTCGAAAGATTTCCTTTCTTTTAACTTGGCAACAGAGGACTTCTACATCAACTTCAAATGACTTTTAGCGAGAAAAAATAATAGCGGCTGTAGTAAATCATTATATCAGTGATTTTATCAAATTATCTTAACAAAAAATAGTAAAAATTATCATTACTGATCATTACCAAACGTATCCCATGACAAATGAATGCTCACTGCGTGTTTACTATCATTTCTTCGATTATATTTTATATTTTATTGCAATACCTTTCATAGCATTGTAATGTTTGTTTGCTTTGCACGATAGGTAGCTGGTTTGACAGTTCGATAGGTAGACTTGGCTACACTCTTGGCGTGACTCATTATACACCGACTCTAGTGATAACTATATCGGAAATACATTTCATAAGTGATGGTTTGAGTGTTTTTTCAACCAGGTGAAAAATACGAAATTTTTTATTTAATATGTTTGTAAAATATGTAACACATACTACATACAAACTACATACTGTATCAACAGAAATACCCTAAGCTACAATATGAAACCAAACTTTCTAATTCAGAAAAAGCGCAGAGAGTGAATTTAATCATTATATTATACTATCAAAGATACCCCGTTTTACGGTATTTAAGACTAGCCTTTGGCAGATCGGAGTGTGTGATTGGGATTAGTAATTGGATCTCAATCACCGAGTAGCAATCATTGATATGTGCAGTCAGTCTAAGCAACGCTAAGTACTCCCTAAGTCAACCATGAAGCGTGTTGGTCATGAATATTAAAAAAAAAAGATCAATAGAAATCATAATAAGTACTCAGTGCAACATTGCCATTTCCTGTTGTTGGTTTTGAAAACACGATTTGAATGACATAAATCAAAAAGATTTGAATTACCTATTAACGTTTTCAAAGAAGGATGTATTCCCTAGAACAGCGGTTCTCAAGCTTTTTTTCGATTGACACCCACTGTTGGGAATTTTATAATCTCGCGACCCTCCATTAGTATATGCAGATGTTCTAAAGCCAAAAAAAGCACAGAAAGATAAAATATCTAGAAACGACAAAATTGTTATTTATCACAAATCAATAAAAAAAATAGAAGGGTCTGTGCCTAGGGGCACGAACGGAAGCTTGACGTAGGACCGCTAGTGGACGGAATAAATGTGAAGAACATTTAGTTCTTTTAATTGATCTCTGATAATTATCTATTATCTCAACTCTTTCCGTTTTTTAATTGTAGGCGTACCAAATTTGTAGTATTTTTTTTTTCAATGAGAAAGTTGATTAAGGGAATCAATCAAAATCACTTGCACCCCTGCTTCCAAGTTTGGTTACAAGATTACAACTCTGGAGAGCATTTTGTGTGGTCGTTGTTGGCTTGTGGTTCTGAATATGGACTAACAAGCACAGATAAATTCTATTCCAACTCTTTACTGATGTAAGCTTGATGGCCCTGAAAAAGGCCGTTTTATTGAAGAAGACACCCATGGCCACTTACACTTGGCGTGTTTAGTGTAGGTGACAGCATCACGGACCTCAATTTCCCGAAACATCTTCAGCACACCTCGTAGATCAGACCGGAGATACGTTTGACACCACCACGGCGAGCCAGCCGACCGATGGCAGTTATCTCGAAGAACTTTGCGATGACGCTTGGCTCCTCCATTACCAGACCTTTTTCTCCTTTGCCACGACCAGTCAATTGTTGCTTGTAAGGTGTGAAGGAGTGGACTACCCACCACCTTTCTACTGCTGCTATTGCTGTTCACCACGCCATCCGAAGCGAAAATGAGCTAATGCCATACAGCAGCGCTCTTTTATATCTTTTCAGGTTAAAGCAGAATGATGTGCAACCAAGTGGTATAAAATCTACAAAGACTCCTCCCATTATAAGTAGTTTGCAATCAAGTAGCGTCACTGGATCTTTCCCTTTTGCGTACACGGCGAATGAGAACGACCGAAATTTGAGTTTAGTTCACTCATAATCGCCAAAAGTGCAGGAACTCAGCGATGAGTAAATTTGTCTCATGGTTTCCTGTGGAAAACCTAAAAAATCTGCCAGAAAATGAGGAAATTGACGAAATTTTTATTCAGTCTCGGAGTAGTACCAATAGACTGAGTGAATCCAATCTTTACTTTTCTCAAATTTGGGAATTTTTCCCTGGAAAATCCTGGAAAAACATGAGGCAAATTTACTCATCGCTGAGTTTTTGCACTTTATTTCTTATTTCTGAGATAACTAAACTCAAATTTGGGTCGATCTCATTCGCCGTGATATCACCTTGAAAGATATCGGCGCCGGTGGTTAGCGTGATTACCTCTCACCCCAGCAGGCCTGGGTCCAATCTCAGTCGGCGCCACCGGCATGTTCTAAGGCATATCATCTCTTCCTTCGGGAAGTAAAGCCGTTGGTCCCCGGGTTGAGTTGATGGGTCGAGTGGTAGGGTCCAGGTGTGGGAGCTGCCTCCCTGGCGTTGGTAGCATTGGAGCTCAGACCGGAAAACAAATCTCGCGTCACTTTTCAATAGGTCCTATCTACATTGATCGATTCTCTTCATCGACACTCTCTTTCGTAAATAACTCGGCTTCACAAATGTTTCCTGCCGTCTTCGTCGAATTAGATGCTAGACTGTTGCTTATTCCATCGAAAATATCTGGCCGTGGCGATTCAAAGTTGATCAAGGTTGATCAAAATAATTTGTACCCCTGCTTCCAGTTTGATTACATGAGCATTTGTTGTGATCGTTGGTTCTGAATATGGACAAACAGGCAGATGAATTCTATTCCTACTCTTTACTGTAATAAGCTTGGTGGCCCTGAAAAGAGCCGTTTTGTTGCCAAAGTTAGTGATGATTTAACCTCCGAAACCAAACAGAGTGCGTCTCTGTCACTTCAAAACGTAGATGACATCTACGCTTGGCGTGTTTAGTGTAGGTGACAGCATCACGGATCTCATTTTTCAGGAACACCTTCAGCACACCTCGTAAATCAGACCGGAGATATGTCAGACACGGATGGTAGTTATCTCGAAGAATTTGCGTTTGGTTCTGAATATGGCGATGAGTGTGCAAATTATTACGCAATTCCATCCTCCCTATTCGCACGCGCCCGAGGATCGGAGGCAAATGCCACTTCGACTTGTTTCGTCTACTTACTACTCTCTGACGACTGTGCTGGGGAAGCAGCATATGCATGTAGGTAATTGGTGGATTTGTTAGTTAATTCAACGCTTTTGGACAATGCTTGACATTTACCCATTTTTCAATAGTTTCTTGTTGAAAATTAACATTCGATGCGTAGCCATATTTCTGATCGATTGGTGATAAAATTATTGAAATTGAACCAGGGGCAGCTGAGTTATTAACGTTCAAAATCTTTCTTAATTTGTTACATGTTCCGTTTTCGGTTTTCACAAAGTGTACCCCCATATAGAAATCAAAGACGTAGTCCTACGTCAAAAATGGCCTCAAATGTTCAAAAAATATCTGAAAACACTGAATGAGTTACCTAAGCGCATGGGTAGTGTTGGAGAGTAGCCTAGCCCAAATTGAAGAAACGCGACCGAAGAATATTTTACCCCACTGTACCATGTCAATCTATCCAGCAGGCCACTTTTCACAAAAGTTGATAAAATTTTGTTTTTTCGTGGTGTACCAACAGCGTACCGTAGCGTACCTTCAAGGATTTTGAATGTACCTCGCAAATTCCTTGTTTTAGAGTGTCCTGCTGAATAGACGGGTGATTTTTCGAAAATCTTCATTAAACCTTCCAAAACCTTCACCATTGTAGTGCTCCAATAGCGTACCTTCCGAATCTGAGGTTCATTTTTAACGTACCTCAAAATTTACCATACTCACTTATATAAAACTCTTTAGAATAAATTATATGTAAAATCTGACTTCGGATTTAGATTTCTTGGGCGATTTTAGGCCGATTTAACCCAAAAAATATATTACTTAAGTGTATTCTACGCAACTTAATGACCAAAAACGTGATTTTAAAACAAGTATATCGAAATACCCTTGAATACCTACATCCAGCTAATTATTCTGTTTACCCCTGAAAGTATATAACCATCAAACATGGAAGATAGCATTTTTAAATATCTTTAAACAAACATTATCAATCTGTATGGGTACAGGTTGAACGTTGAGGCAACTCTAGTTTATATGGATGGGATGGATGATTTTCTAAGGAAAATTTAATTTTTATGATTATTTTAGAAAATACGTAGTTTTGTGAAAATTTCGTAGAATGCTGCAAATTAAATCTTCTCAAAATTTTCTCACAAGTTCTAGGAACAATTTGCATGGGTGCAGGTTAAACGTTCCTCAACGCAATTCAAGTTTTTACTGGTGGGATGGATGATTTTCTAAGGAAAATTTAATTTTTATGATTATTTTAGAAAATACATAGTTTGGTGAAAATTTCATGGACTGTTGTGAAAGCATCTACCCACCTCGAGATCGTCAAGTCGACGATGACAGGAGCACATACCGTGGTAGAGGTAACAATAGCTGCAATTTCCAAACCTACGACTGGATGCCTTCCTTCAGATAACTTGAGTGCGGAAAAAATCGATAGAACAGTTTCAAATACATCGTCGGTACATGAGCGAGTTGGGGATCATCTCTTTTTGCCAGTGATGGCGGGGGGGGGACACCCCTCACCATCCCTCTCCAACGGGGGAGTTTGGTAAAGAGAGATGATCAAACCGATTTGTACCTTCCCTAAAATTTGTTCTTGCAGTGTGAAAATTGAATAGAAGTTGAAGATGAGCGAAGGGCCACTAATGCGACAGTACTAGTCGTACACACACTCCTTTACCTAACTCATACATCCATCCTAACTGCACAGTTCGAAAAAGTAGTGTAAATTTCTGTCACTATGATGCACATAAATGGAGCGTCACATATCATACAAATTCACATTGCAGATCGTGTAAATTTATGAGCCATTTAATGAAATATTCTAAATATTGTATGCAACCATCCATCTTTGTAAGCAATATTTCTTGCAAGTTGCTAGTTTACGTGAAAAGGAAGTTTGCATGCTTCAATTTTAGCATGCATGGATATTTACATCACCATTAAAATTCATAATTTTTAGGTGTGTGACAACTCTCATAATATTAATGAAACGTTAAAATGGCCCTAAATACACCAATCTGACTGTATAATGCCAACATTTCTATGAAATTTAATACTTCAGCATAATTTTGAAATCACATAAATTCTGCAAGCAATTTAAAAAAAAAACCTATAACCAAGTTGTCTAAATGTCTGCGACCCACCTCAGGGCAGCCTGCGACCAGAGTTGCAACCTATCACACTCACAATCGTCAAACAGCTGATGGTAGTAACGCTTTGTAAATTCCTATCAATGTGCTCGTCGAAACTCTCTCCATAACCATCCATCAAGTTGACGAAAGAAGTAAAAAGCAAATGGTGAATGTCGTCTTCGGTTGTGATCCATCACCGATCTGGTCATTCCCGACAATCACGACACTCATCTGTGCTCATTTTGAAGCAGTTGCTGCTTTGCTTGCTTATGTGAGTGTGTTGGTGAGTGAGCCCAACAGCTTCCGTTTAATGTTGCCTGCTTTGTTTGTAACTCACACAGTCGCGCCTGCCAAGACAAACTTGGAATGCGTAGGCATTGTTTTGATTTTCTTCTGTCGTTTCGCTTTTTCTCATCATAGTACTGCAGAAATCTTCACTATTTTCGTTGTGCTTTTCATCATCAGCAGCGAGTGTAACGTTTTGCTTGTTGAGCAGCGACCATTACTGGTGATTGTTGTTTGCCATGGCTCTACCTCTCACTGCGTGACAAAACGTTCTGTCAGCGATAGTCGGTTGATGGGTAGACGAGTGTCACGTGAGTGTCATGATATTTTGCATCACTGCCTGCGACCCACTCAGATTGAGAAACACTGCTCTAGAAAATCAAAATATATCGTCGAAAGCAAGATCTTCAGAAAAGGGAAGACTAACTCAAACGCTTCCGGGAATAAGTGTTCCGGGTAATGTACTACTAGGAAATTGATTTCCGGTGAATGGTTTTCCAGGTAATGTCCTAGAATCGTGTGATCGTTGATCCAGTGATTATCAATCGTTCACTAAAATTCAAACCCATCACCCAATGCCTTATAACCGCCAAGCCAGGTTGGTTTGGCGAGCAACGAGACTTCAAGCTAAAAAATCATAGCTTGCTTCCATACAGATTGGTTGTGCTTTCAATAACCTTAATTCAATAAACATTACGAGATCCAACATCCGATTCAAGCAAGCATTTCCTCTTAGAAACCGGACCCAAGTGAGATAACGAATTACAAGCATTTAGTAATCAATGTCACTGCCGTCACGAATCCCATAATAAACACCCATAAATTAATCCAACTAAATGTTAACATGCACTCCCGCCACAACTACAGCATATCTACTCGCCCCCCAAGCGAGGGATAAATCACAAACTCCCCATCCAAATTATCACCCGTTTGTGGGCAAGCAATTGTAGCAAGACGCTCAAACAAATGCTAATTCTTTCTCACAAGCGCCACCAGTCAGCCAGGCAGTCCCAGGTCCCACCGTGTGATAAGATAATAATTCAAACTGTAGGCTGTACTTGTATCTGGAGAGGTTAGCCGATCGCCCAACCTTGTCCACCGCCCAAGCGCCGAGAGAACTAGTTCACGATCATCACGTTTTTCCGCGGTGAGGTTTTGTATGCTTCCAGACCGGCAACTGATTGGAAACAAGTGTCTGCCCCTTGCATTCTAGGGGTGAATTAGTGCGCTTTGTAAATTACCTTTTGTTCCTATTGATATAGGCGTCTATGTCTAGGAGACTCCAAGCGTTGATTACGCTTGTCAGAGCTTGTAAATCTCAAATACCTGAACGAGATGTCTGTGTCACTAATTTGTAGCAGATGACGCGCTCCAGGAGTATGAAGATTCTTTTATGCGGGTTATATGACTATACGGTGTTTGCGAGAACTGATACGCAGAGTGTGTAATATGCAAATTGAGTCGGGAATAGTCTGAACCCTAATGATAAAGCGTAAAGGTAATAAAGCAGGTAAGCAGTCGGAAGTGTTATTATCCGAATTGCCTGCATTTATTATTCTTTTGCTAATTGGGTTTCGTGCGGATGCTTGTTTGTAAAATTTTATTTGATTGGTTTGACAACTTACCTACTATACTTACATTACTCATTTGCAAACTGTGATCCCAATAATCAATGTACGGTCCAATGTAGCCGTAATGGCTGTCGAATCCACGTTTTGTAGGAGTGTATGCCTTTTCGAAGAATCCAAGATGCCATTTTCCAACCAAACGTGTCCGATAGCCTGCCTCCCGGAAGTACTCCGGCATCAGTTTCTGGTCCAACCCCAATCCCCACGGTTGGTTCGATTCGATGACGTGCTGCTGCATTCCAAGATTGATCGGATGTCTCCCGGTCATCAGCGATGCCCTTGAAGGAGTACACAGCGGAGGTGTATAGTGTCGATTCAGAATGACACCATTATAAGCCAGAGCATCGATATTTGGGGTAGGAATTTGGGATGATCCATGGAAGCTGACGTCATTCCAACCCTGAGCGAAGAAGATAAAATGCACCATCAGCTGATTGTTCCAGAAATTTTGCACACTTCCCCCATACCAGATCATCTGTCACTATCACAACGATATTCGGTCTCGTTGACCTGCTCGGCTCTTTTGCGAAAGTACCGATCACAAACAATAGTACCACTCCAAACCGCACTTTTATCATTTTTTATTTACTCACAATACACATTAATCAACAGTCTTTCTTTAATGAATTGCACTCCCCACGTGTAGCTACGGGCGTCGCGTTGCACTTGTTTGATCCCGGTGGGACTTGAGTGTCGATTAAAGCCACGATCGCGACTGATTCGACTTCTACGTTTGCCAAACACCTTTATAAGTTAGAGAACCCAGTAAGAACAATGCGCATAGGTACAGTACTCCGGTTTGTCAGACCATCATCAGACATCGACGATGATGATTTGAAGCAGCGATCTAAACCAAGTGCACGGTGGGACGAAGGCGGACGTATTTGATTGTTTAAATAATTATTGTTTTATAAAATGTTTTCAGATTCTCCGATAGATTTTAGCCTCAAATGTAAAATGTCAGAATAATCCGACGAGAATCGAATTATGTGCATTGAAGATAAGAATTTGTTGAAAAACTGAATATCTATTACCGAGGTATGACATATTGCGCATCCAATCAACTGTTTGAGTTCAACACATAATTTTAATTGAATTATTGTAACAATGAACACTATAAATTTATTCAATAAAATTACCTTTTGTTTGTCTGAGAGAGTTTGATGTGACCATCTCCTTCTTTCCAAACAATTTCAAGCCATTGTGTCCCAGTCTTATTATCCTCCTGTTTTTGTGCTATTTGCCCCTGCCCAGCTAGGATTTGGTCAACCGTTCGAGAGTAGTATCTGAGGGAAGCAGATACCAGTTTCCTACCTAGCTCCTTCCAATCGAAATTGTTACCCATTAACCTCGAGCCCGCCACGAGTAATTGGTACCCGATACTAACCTAGAACTACTGCTGTTTCAAATGTAAATTAAAACATTACTGATTTTTGGCTCCGCATAGTTTCACACGACTGAGCCTAGTAAATAAACGAACAATTTAAAAAAAAAAATAGTTTAAATCCATTATTGTTTACTAAACTTATTTTTTTTTAGAGTTTCTTGCGCTGTCACGAATTTCTTTAGCATTCCCGAGTGTTTCCCGTCTAAAATTACTTTTTCGGTTGTGTGATTCTTTGAAAACTTTGAAGTTTGTGAATAGTTCTGGTGACGAAATTTGCCTGCGGTGTTTTTGCACACCATCGATCACTAAAAGGAGTTCAGGAGTGAATCTTGGAGACCAGAAATGTGGAGGGTCTGTATCAGATTATTGTCGTTTTAACTGCGTGAAAACGAGAAAAAGGTGCGATAATCAGGGCATACTAAAGGCATTACAGATAGTATTCCACGAAGTACTTAGTGCTTCACTAAGTCTCGAAAAGTTTTCCGTAAATCATTTATAAAACACGACGATGTATGCCGGACAATTGGGTTCTTTAAGGGTATTGAGGTAAATGCATATTCGTAATCTGCATTAAAAATGGAACCCAAACCCAAAATTTCATCGATTTTGCAAAAAATCACCTCATTAGTGCCCCTCGGTGTCACTTTGTATGGGAGCGAGCTGTCAGTTTGTCAGTTTAGTGTCAAACAGTGAAGTTGTTATTTTGCTTTAAATCTTGATTTAAAAATCGAGATGAAAGTTTGTGGGTTCGAAAAAAATATCGCTGTGCTCAGAAAACGAAGCTCTTTCAGATGATATGTAAAAACCGATATATTTTTCAAAATCAAAGAACCCAATTTGCTATGATAGATCGAGAAAATAATGTCGTTGATGTGTGTTATGTATCATTTGTTCAAGTGAGAGTGTTTTTGAAGAAAATAGAAACCAGGGACACAGCAATGCTCTGCAGTATTTTGAGACGTTCTAGTGCCAGTATCTTGCAACCGACAAATTTTTTGATGGGAATAGAATTTGTATATGCAGAACATTTTTGGTAAAATGTCGGCATATTGGAAGATCGTTTCATTGCACCTACTGTGCTTTATATTTTACATATCGTCAAATAAGTGATTTTTTAAACTAGATATTTAAGAAGTGTGATAAAAGTGCAAATTTCTGTCTAATAGTCTTTGCGTCTGCGGTTTTCTTGCCCTGAAAACTTTTGCGATTGTTGTTTTTGTTTTGTTCTGTTTCTGTTTCTCTTTGTTTTCGCAGTAGTAGTTTCTAGTAAAAGAAATGATCTCCATCACATTACTAAACATAACCACAAGCAATGGCGAGGAACTGCATCCCAAACCCCATGATAAACAAGGAGCGGATGCACCCAACGAAACTTTTAAGTGCAAAAGAATCATTATCAACATAGGAGAAAATTCGGTAAGATCCTTCCATTGCATTATTTTATGATTCTTCAATATTGTACAAATATTTACACATTACAAACAACTACACATAGTAACTTGGAGCGTTTGGTACGGTATGTCCACGCATCCTTCCACCCCTGTAGATTCAAGAAATGTTTCCATTCATTTCCAAGAATCATCTTTGCGGCAAATACAACGCAGTAGGCCTGGCCGTATTGATGTTTATATCATAACTCAGATATGCTGTAAACATCAATTAGATTAGACCTCATCTTACCTAATCATTTTTCAGGATGTTTCCTAGTACTAGCTGCGTTCGTATTAGAATAGATTAGATTAGATTAGATTATTGTTCACTAAATTTATTTTATTGCTAAAACATTTGGGTCCTTTGTTATTCTTACTCTTCATCAAAGAGCTTTCTCTCGTACTACCTAAAGTCCTCTAAATAGAAGTATGGGCGCCTGTCAAAAGTTGTTCCAATCAACCGTCAAAATGCACTGCTTTGCTCGATTGGAACAACCTTTTTTTTCAGTTTTGTGGTCACAGTCGTCCATAGCAGCACTCTAGTAAAAAGCTTTAGTACTACCATTTGGCTGCCGTATGTGACGTGCTGATGACGTCAAAATATACATGATCATTAAAGGTATCGAGAACTGCTATGCTCTACAACTGCTACTGAATAGTTTTGACGTAGGTTTAACTTTAGTTTAAATGATCTTTATTTTAGTTTAACTTGGACGATTACCATATAAATGTTTACTAAGTGATTTAATTGCTTTCTTCATCTTTAGGTATGGGCAAAATTCAAAATTTGTTTTACAGAATTAGTCCTAGACTTAGTACACGGTCGACCACCTTGGTGGGATTGTGGAATTTGAAGAGAAACTACTTAATACTACTATTGACAGCTTAAAACTAACCTACTCTACTATATACACTTAACCTACTATGTACAAATTGCTTATTAAAGCATGTTCAGAAAGATTGCATTTTTGAATAAATTTAGTTGTCATATCATCAATTTTGGAATCTACTTTGGGAATTTCTGCCTCTTGATGGAGGTCTGCTATTCTTGTGTCGAATGGACGATCTAGGATCATCCTCAACACTCTATTCTGTGCAACCTGGATTTTGTTCCTGTGGGTCTGAGCGCACGATTCCCACACCGGGGCGGCATAGAAGATCGCGGGGGCTATGATCTGTTTGTAAACAGCCAGTTTGTTTTGCCTTGAGAGGCGGGATCTGCGGCAAATGAGCGGATACAAACACCTAACCAAGGCGGAGCACTTAACTAGGGTTTTCTCTATGTGCGAGCGGAACAGGAGCTTCTCATCGAACAACATCCCGAGATAAGTAACATCAGTGGACCACTCGACCCTTGTACCATCCATTATTACGGTACAGGAGGGAGACGGTTTAAGTTTTAATGATTGTCTGTGAAGGAACATGATCGCTTGGGTTTTCGAGGCGTTGATTTTGATTTTCCACGTGGTGGCATAATCAGTAAAGGTGTCAAGGCATCGTTGGAGCTTGTTCGTAATTTCACGAGGCATCCTACCCTTGACGGCTATCGCGGTGTCATCTGCAAACAGAAAGAACACGCAACCGTCTCCTAGAGGAGGGATGTCCGACGTGTAGATGCTGTAAAGCAGTGGTCCCAGCAGACTCCCTTGCGGAACACCTGCTGGGATCGGAAATTGTCCCGAAAGGGAACTATTCAACGACACCCTGAACGACCTTTGCTGGAGATAGTTACGGGTGATTTTCACAAGGTATGGTGGAAAGTTGGAGTTACAAAGCTTGTATATAAGTCCGTCGTGCCAGACATTGTCAAACGCCTTTTCGACGTCTAACAAGGCCATGGCTGTGGACTTGGATACAGCTTTGTTACTTCTGATGTTATTCATCACCCGCACTAGCTGATGATTGGTGGAATGCCCCTTGCGGAACCCGAACTGTTCCGGAAGAAGAATGTCATGTTCCTCCACAAACTTGTTTAGTCGGCTGAGGATCAATTTTTCGAACAGCTTGCTCAGCGCTGAGAGCAGGCTAATCGGTCTGTAGCTTGACGGTAGTGAAGGGTCTTTCCCAGGTTTGCGGATCGGGATGATTTTTGCCACCTTCCAGATGCTTGGAAAGTAGTGCAGCTCCAAGCATCTGTTGAGGATGGCAGCCAGCAGCGAGTGCACCCTCGCGCTGAGATTTTTCAACTCTAGGTTGAATATTCCGTCAAACCCGGGAGCCTTCATGTTCGTACTGTGTTTCAGCGCTGAGCAAATTTGTTCCTCTGTAATCCGTTCTTCTGGAGGGACGGCACAAGGGGAGGCATCTAACGTCTGGACGCACTGCACAACCTGGTTCTCGAGTGGACTTGGGATTGTAGAGCCAAGCAAATGCGACTGGGCAATGTGCTCCCCAATTGCATTGGCCTTCTCTTCGTTGGTGATAAGCCGTTCGTCATTGACTCTAAGTGGTGGAATGGGCTTGGGGTGAGACTTCAGCACCTTGGCAACCTTCCAGAATGGTCTGGAACGGTCGTCCAGGTTCTGAACGAGCCGCCCGAAACTCTCGTTCCGGATTGAGACCATTCTGGAAGCGATCTGCCGATTCAGATCGACCATTTCGTATTTACGCTGCAGATCCCCAGTCCGCTGAAACTGGCGTCTACGAACATTTCTGAGCCGAATCAAGAGTTTGGTGTGGGAATCAATTGCTTGAAACTTACCCCTCACAGGAACTCGTCGAACGCACTCTTCGTCAGCCACGGATATGGCTTGATGGAGACCCTCCAGGGCCCGGTCGATGTCCTCCACTGTGTCGAGCGGTGGGTTGTCGTCGATGTGGCGGTCGACCACGCGTCGAAACTGGACCCAGTTGACTCGATGGTAGTCCTTCCGCTGGCACGGTGCAGGGGCCACGTTGTAGCCCAGCTCGGTCAGCACCGGTTGGTGGTCCGAACTCAGGTCGTTGACGGCAACCGGCTTGGCTAATCTGGTGTTTGCCAAGAACAGGTCCAGCGTCGATGGGTTGCCCGTCGGTGATGTGAAGGTTGGTTCGTCCGGAAACCAGACGGAATAGAGACCATGCTGGGAATGGTCGAATAGCAGGCGGCCGTTCTGGTTCTGCTGGTAGTTCCGCCAGGCCTCGTGCCGGGCGTTCAGGTCCCCTCCGATTACAAAGCGGGCATTGGTGTGGGTTATGATGGCAAGGTCGTTCTTGAACTGCTGTGCTGTACCATTGCTAACGGTACATTGCCGGGGGCAGTAGACAACGATGAACCGGACGTTTCCGGTCGATGTTTCCACCTCAACGCCGACGGCCTCGATGATGGAAGTGCGGTAGTGGGGTAGGGTGCAGTACTTGATGCCTTTCTTGATGATGACCGCGACACCGCCCCCCCTGGAGCTGGTGCGATCAAGCCGGACAATGCTGTGGTCGGGCAGCCAGAAGCTGTCACCGGTCTTGAGGTGGGTCTCGGTGAGAAGGCCCACGTCGATGTCGTGCTTGCGGAGGAAGTCTGCAAGCTCAATGTTTTTCGCCCCTACGGAGCGAGCGTTCCAGTTGGCGATCTTTATGGGTTCACGGTCCATAATTAGCGACGAAGGAGATGATAGCTTGGAGCTGTTGTGTTCTTGTTGCGCAGGTGCGCTTGATGATGATGGCCTGGGCCAACAGTGTGACGATCTCATCCGTTGACAGCGGAGAATCGTCTGTAGCTTCACCGGTTGTACCGGCCAATCCCGGAGCAGGGGGATCCGTCGATGGCCCGGAGGCTTGACCGGGTACTGCAGCGGCAGCCAACTGGGCAGCAGCCAACTGTTGGTTGAGCGGGAGCGGCGGCAACACTGGAATTGGCCGTGATTGGACCGGTGATAACGGAGGAAAGTTCTGCGCGTTGTTTTCTGGAACCTTCTTGCGACCGGGCTGGCTGTTGGACGAGGCTTTCTTCCGGATCTCGGCGTATTCGGCCCGCTTCGGACAGGCCTTACTCGTGGCCTTGTGGGCGGCACCGCAGTTGGCGCATGTGGGAGTGGCTTCCTCGATGCTGTCGCAGTTGTCGATCTTGTGGTTTTTGCCGCATTTGATGCAGCGGCTGGCCATGCGGCAATTCCTGGTGCCGTGCCCGAACAATAGGCAGTTCGAGCACTGAGTGACGCCACGGTGGGTGGGTTTATACCGCTCCCACTTCACTACGATGTGGAACAGTGTGCGTGTCGTCTGGAAATCCTTCACGGTTGTGGAGTTCTTCTCCAGATGGACCAGGTAGAGCTGGTCACGATACTTGATGGCCTTGCTGCGGGTCATCTTGTGGACTTCGACCGGCTTGAGGCCGTTCGCCTTAATCTCGTCCATTAAGGTGGTGGTGTCCATGTCGTGGAGCCCGCGCAGCACCACTTTCAGCGGCTTGGTGGCCTCGATGTCGTGGGAGAAGTACTCCAGCTTCATTCTGTCCAAGAGGGCCTGAACTGCGTTGAAGTGTTTTTCGGCCGGGACCATCAGTTTGTAGCCTTCCGTGCACCGTTGAATGGTGCAGCGAAGGCCCTGCTTAATGTAGAAATCCAGCTGCTCCCATAGCCCGGGAGGGAAGCCCTTCACATAGAAGGGTGGCAACTTAACTTTTTTCGGCACCGTCTCAGGGTCCGACTGCGGCTGCGCTCCGTTCTGCAGGGCGGAGAACGGATTGTTGCTCAGCAGCTTTTTTGCTGCTGATACGGTGGCGCTGCTGTCTTCAGGTCTGGGTCGTTTAGTTCCGGGAGGCCCCGGCTGCGGGTCCGCAACGCCTGTCGGGATGGGCAATGGGGTTTTCTTCTGCTTCTTCTGGGCTGGCTCGGTGGTCGCGCCGTCTCCTGGGAGAGTCTGTTTTCCCGGTAAACCGGCACTCGCGTTACCGCGCGATTTCTTACCCATGGCTGGGTCAGCGAGAGCGTCACTACACAACGCGGAGCTAATTCGACTTGCGAACGAACGAACGAAACTAGAGAGAATTCAAATCGACTGAACTGCTCAACAGTCTGGCAGCGAATGATGTTTTGACGTAGGACTACGTCTTTAATTTATATACTGGGGGTCACATTAAAAAAAAATCAAAAATCAGACTTGTAACGAAAAATCCCAAACACGGACGCATCGATAGAGCGCAAATCAAACAAACGACTCATTCTCCTTTCTCACATGAGCGAGCTCAATGCTCGGTTAACCGCTCCTAATTTCACCAATGAAAGGAAGGGAGGAGAAAATCAGCGGTTATAAAAAGGCTTGCCAAATCGTTTTCTTCGTCATTTGCTTTCGAGCAACGGACCGATAAGCGTCGGACACGACGTATGAATGGAACAGAACGCATCGCACCAAAACGAAGACGACGAATACGACGAAAACACCCACATCGACCGGAGGAAAGGCTTCCCGAAATAGGCAGCATGATTAGGCCGCCGTCATTCGGTCGGCATTGACTATTGCCCTGGTGTGGTCACTATTTGAAAAACAACCGGCCATTTTCAGGGCCACCAACTAAATGATCAACATATTTGTTCCGTCCACTAGCGGTCCTACGTCAAGCTTCCGTTCGTGCCTCTAGGCACAGACCCTTCTACTTTTTTCTGATTGCTGCACCCGGAAGATACTGAGGTTGCGCATCCACAAATGTAACATTATATCGTTTCATCGCAAGCCCAACCCGATTACGTACGATTATTCGATTAATTGTCAGTCCCTTGAGCGTGATCTTCATGTTCGTGATCTGGGCGTCATCCTGGTTTCAGCGCTGAGCTTCCGATTGCACTACAGCGATATTATCTATAGAGCCAACCCAAAGCAGATAATCACAGGTGACTGTGTTGATGAGTTATTTGCCGTCAATGTTCAAGAAAAGTTCACTATTTTTCCATAACCGGTGCCAAAACAAAAACAATTACGGGCGAATTTGAACAGCTTATGAGCTGTTTCTTACGGCCGGAAGGTATATGCTGGTTACAAATGCCTTGCCGAATTAATTTTCTCAACAAGTGATCAGTCTTTAATGTGAATTTTGCGAATAAACACGAGGAGGGTGATTATAGCAAAACTTGCCGTATACTATCGTCATTGTTCGTTTTAGTAAACAAACTATCACTTCTTCCTTCTGTGGCAGCTTTGATTATCCGCCTTGGAACCCACCGACAGCTAGGATTTATGTTCAAAATATCCTGCGAATTTATCGATCCTCTCTGCCTATAGTCTCTGCACTGCGATCGGTTTTGGAATCCAACTCTGCCAAAAAGTCATGTAAATTTCCGTGCCCTGAGACCGACACATGCAAGAGGCTCAAATGACATAAGAATCAGTTGAAAGAAACGAGAAAATAAATCCAATCAATCGTACTTTTCGTCGAGTTGCGTATGTTTTGGTTTGGGAACACTTAATTTTACAAGACATGTTTGTTTACGTTCCATAATTTACGTCAACGATGGATTACGTCTCGTGTAAAAATAGTTATTTTTAAGTGTGTGCCCATTCCAGTCAACTTGGACTGGTAGGATCGAAGCAACGGTCTTGGAACTCTCAAAAAGACTGACGGACATTTTACTGAAAACTCAAAAGAAACTCTGGAACTGATGATGCAAACCCATTATCCAGGGTCCCTTCCTACTGATGATCAACTACAAAATCATGATTGCATGCAAAATGCCACATCTTCAGACCGTGGTGAACGTGATAGAGCTACCGAAACAAATATCTCACTATGTGGGCTAGAAATGTCAAATGAAGAGGCTGAAAACTTTGCCATTAGAATATTTACAAACTCAAGAATTGAATGGGCGATAGATTCTTTTAGTTCTTTCAAATCCCCTGGCCCAGATGGAATTTTTCCAGCACATATTCAAAATTGTAAATCTATAATAATTCCTGTTTTAGTTAAATTGTTCAAGTCTAGTTTCTTATTGAGATACATCCCAAAAAAATGGAGACAAGTCCGAGTGGTATTCATACCAAAGGCGAACAAAAGAGATAAATCTTCACCAAAATCATTTAAGCGAACCCCACACGGTTAGAAATATTGTCAATACTTACAAGTATTGACAATAATATTGATGATGTGAATACAGAAATATTGTCAATACCGATGTATTGACGTCAATATAAAATGTATTGACAATACGATTATTGTCAATAAAAGCAATCGTGTACGGTCCACATTAGAACAATAAGCCTGTCATCAATATTTTTGAAATTAATGGAAAAACTCACAGATGAATATGTCAAATCAGAAATACTTCTTAATAAACCATTATGTAAGACACAATTTGCTTACCAGTCAGGCAAGTCAACAATAACAGCTCTTCATACTCTTATTAATAAAATAGAAAAATCCTTTGCGGCGAAGGACATTCTACTAGCAACGTTTCTTGATATTGAAGGTGCATTTGACAATGCATCTTTCACGTCGATGATAAGCGCCATGAGAAATCGTGGTTTTAATAAAAACATAATCAACTGGGTTGTAGAAATGCTATCCAAAAGAGAAATATCAGCTAATCTAGGAGATTCAGTAGTGAAAGTAACAGCTGTAAAAGGCTGTCCTCAAGGAGGTGTTCTTTCTCCCCTTCTGTGGTCCCTAGTTGTTGATGACCTTCTTATAAAACTAAAGCACCAAGGATTCGAAATAATTGGGTTTGCGGATGACATTGTCATTATAGTCCGTGGAAAATTCGATAAAGTTGTTTCCGAAAGAATGCAAAAAGCATTAAAATTCACACTATCGTGGTGCAAAGATGAGGGATTGAATATCAATTCTACAAAAACAACTATTGTACCTTTTACTAAAAGACGTAAAATCTCTATCAATGATCTTAAACTAGGAGACGTAAAGCTGTCACTATCTTTAGAAGTAAAGTTTTTAGGAGTAACTTTGGATAGTAAACTCTGCTGGAACAAACATATTGATCAGCAAATAGGAAAAGCAACAAATGCTTTTTGGACCTGCAAAAGAACGTTTGGAAAAGAATGGGGTCTGAAGCCAAATATGATACACTGGATATACTCGGCTATAATTAAACCCAGGATTACCTACGCCTCACTTATATGGTGGCCGAAAACTAAGCAACAAACGGCACAAGTCAAACTAAACAAGCTACAAAGGCTTGCTACTATTTCCATAACTGGAGCAATGCGTAGTACTCCCTCTACAGCCTTGGATGCTTTACTCAATATCCTTCCTCTTCATCAATTTATTCAACTGGATGCAGAGAAAAGTGCTCTAAGGCTCAAACGGTCCATGAATTTCTTCGATGGAGATCTTATTGAACATTTGAGCATTCTAAAAGAGTTTAAGATAAGTCCATTAATATTGATGAACGAAGATTGCATGCTAAAGCGACATAATTTCCAAGTTCCTGGTGTGACTCGTGTTGACTGGGATGCAGGAAGACTGAATATTAGTCCTGGATCATTAATCTTTTATACAGATGGCTCGAAACAAGATAATATGGTCGGGGCTGGTATTACCGGCTCTGGGGTTAACTTTTCGGTGTCCATGGGAAATTGGCCGACAGTATTTCAAGCTGAAATATATGCCATCTTAGAATGTGCAGCGATTTGCATAAAAAGAAACTATAAAAATGCGAATATATGCATTTGTTCAGATATTCAAGCGGCGCTGAATGCTTTGAAATCAAAAACTTACTCGTCAAAACTGGTGTGGGAATGTACTAAACTATTACAGCAACTGTCCTGTCGAAATACGGTTAACCTTTATTGGGTTCCTGGTCATTGTGGAATCGAAGGAAACGAAAAAGCTGATCAATTGGCAAAAATAGGGTCATCCACGAAATTCATCGGCCCTGAACCATTCTTTGGACTTTCTTTTTGTGCTTTAAAAATGGAGCTAAAAAACTGGGAAAAAACAAAGGTACAGTACAACTGGACCAGTACTTTAAATTCTCGGCAATCTAAACGTTTTATAAAGCCGAACGCTTTTCATACACAAAAGTTACTTAATCTTTCAAAAAAAGATTTGAGTACATACACTGGTTTGATAACAGGACACTGTCCTTGTAAATATCACCTGAAAATCATTGGTAAACTTCATGAAGATAAATGTCGCTTTTGTAACTTAAAGAGTGAAAGCTCTGAACATTTGCTGTGTGACTGTGTTGCACTACTTCATAAACGATGCAGATATCTTGATAAGGGTCTGATGAGACCTTGGGAAATCTGGGCTGCTGCTCCCAATCAGGTAATAAATTTCATAAGGAATGTATTACCTGCTTGGGATGATTGCTTACAACAGTAGTAGTAGTTACTCAAACAATAGTGGCTTACCGCTACGTTATGGCATAAATAAAAAGAGGATACACCACAATAGATCAAAGTAATGGTCGCGGTGGTATTATGTCCCCAACATAGGAAAAAAAAGGATCGAAGCAAATTTAGAGAAAATGAAGGTATGGTGAGGTATTCCTTCCTGTGGCGAGATCCTTTGAACCTACCACAATATAGAGATCGCTGCTTGAGAATGAGCATGATTGGCCGTCCAAGGATGCTACTCTGTTATTGCCAGATCAGCTGTATAGTAATCACACAGAGAACTAATAAACGATGCTCGGGACTAGCATTAATCCTCAATGTGTAAATAATGGTGGTCTAAAATTAGGTAATACCAGCGTCGGCCACGACCGAATGCTGGTCAAGAAAGGAATGGGTAGGAATATGTTGACGTAATACCCGCTTTAATGAAAGCTGAGAACACCTCTGCACTTCCACGATCACTGGGATGTTCGATAAAAGGGTTGGGATTGCAGCAGGATTTTGGTAAACGATATGCTGAATTGATGTCCTAACGATTCCATAGGAGCTTGGGTTTGAAGCCACGGTCTTCTGCTCAGTAAGCAAAGTCGGCCGCCACTAGGCCACCGAGCTCCTTATATCACAACACAATTACAATCAAGTTTTCGTTCAATTTGTTGTTCCTATGTTTCGATCCAGGCGACGGCCTCACCGACTGCTATTGAGAAGAATTTGATATGGATCTCCAATCAACACGTCTTCACTAAAACCCAAATATAACTTCTTGTACGTACCCACGTAGTCCTACGTCAAACGTCTTAAATTTCTATACTGGGGTTACATTAAAAAAAAAAAAATCAAAATTCAGTCATGCAACGAAAAACCCCAAACACGGACTTAGGGCCAATACATTAATTATGTCAAATCGAGGAGAAATTTACCCCCTCCCTATCGTGATGTTTTTCCTACACCTAATGCATTGCTTGTCACAAAATCTTAGACCCCCTCCCCCCTCCCCTCACCAATGAAAGGAAGGGAGGAGAAAAGGAACGGTAATAAAAAAGCTTGCAAATTGTTTTCTTCGTCATTTTCTTTCGAGCAACGGACGGATAAGCGTCTGACACGACCTATGAGTGGAACGGCACGTATCGCACCAATAAAATTAGGTGTATATAGTAGTTGTAGGTTAGTTGTAGTTATAAATAGTAGTTATAAGTTGTCTCTTTTTTCCAATTCAAATCAAACCACACGGGAACAAATCTAAAATCCGAAATGAGATAAATGACTCATGATTTCATGAACATAGCGTATTTTCATGTTATGAAAATACACCATGAATAATATTCATGACATCATGAGCTATGTTTGCGTAACGCACTCATGATTCGGGAAATCATGAATCATCCGAGTTAAAATCATGAACTAAATTCATGAGTTTAACTTTTAGTTTTTAAACCAAAACATGTAAAAAAATAAAATAAATCATCAAACTGGATTCGAACCAAGAACCTTACGATCACTAAACCCATACTTTGACCACTAGACTATCAATACATAAGGAAGGCAAAAGGCGTATAACAGATACCTATGTAGTGCAGTGAACACGGTTTTTCAGGTAACGCTTGAAGCGGTAATGATTCCGTTGCATTATAAAATCATGAATTTCTATAACGAAATCATGAATCATTGTTATGATTTCAAGGGTTGGCAAGTTTTTTGATTTCATGATTTTTTGTTCATGATAATGGAATCGGATTTTTTCCCGTGCAATCCCATCAAGGTGGTCATACTTTAAAACAAGCCTGATAGGACTAGGAACTGTAAATAATAATTAAAATTTCAGATGTACTAAAGTTGAAAAGACGCATCTGTGTCACTTGAAAATGGCACTTGAAACCACACAAACACAATAAATAAAGATCATTTAAAGTCAAAGTCTCGCACCAATACAAACACGACGACGAATGCACCCATATCGACCGGATTAAAGATTTCCCGCAATAGACAGCATGACTGGGTAGCCGTCATCCGGTCGGCATCGACTTGCACTGGTGTGAAAGAGCCAAGTAGCTCTAGTTGTCCTTTCACAACAATCCAATTCAATGCTGGCCGGAGCACGTCTTGGTCTGGTATGAATGCTGCCATATACTTGCAACCAGGAATGCTCCAGCGCGTAGTAAATACGTTGCATTACTTCTGATCGGCCACAGATGCGTCATGAGATCCATCGCTGTGGGCCATCATTGTTAAGTGCATTACGCATTACAGCGTTACCATCATCGACGTCGTGAAGTGATGTCATCTATGCACCAGGTCCAAGCGAGTGGATTTTCTTTTTCAGGGCCAACAATCAACAAACAAACGGCCCCTTTTAAGGCCACCAATTCAAATACAAGAGTTAAGATAATAGCCCTAGACACAGACCCTTCTACTTGTTTTTAATCGAATTTCATTACACTCAGTAGTGTAAGGGGCTTGCGAGCTAACCCACGAAATTCTACTCAGTAAGCGAAAACGTTCGCTCTAAGGCTACCGTGCCCCTTACATTACAACAAGCTACGACCGACGATCGTTCATTATCGGTTACAATAAGCTATTACAATGAAATGAAATTCCTGAAAGTAGTTAACTATGTCTTCCGGATCGGATCAGCCATACGACAGTGTTGTCTAAAAATTCATATTATTTTTCCGAATCGTTCTACCGATTTATATTATCAACGATTTTCTTTGCTGTTTTAACAAGGCAAGGGTTTTAACCCATGATCTTCTACTCAATAAGCAAAAACGGTTGCTCTATAGCCACCGTGCCCCTTACACTAACACAATCTTCGACCGACTTAACAAAAAGCTATTGAAATGAAACGACGTCCCCGATAGCAGCCAACAATGTCCTCCAAACTTGATCACGCATACACCCTTTCCGAAATTCATGGTTCAAACAATTCAACTTTTGGTTATTAACTGCGCTTTATGCTCTCGGAACCCAACGATGGCGGTTTATTCTGGTGTGGAAGAGCTTGGGATTAAACCCATGATATTCTGCTCACTAAGCAAAAACCCTGCGAATTTCTAAAAACCACAACACTTTACGACAAAATATGTTTAAGTTTTCGCTTGGTATGGAATAAACAACAGAGATGCTTGATAGTTCATATAGTTTCAGCGGTTGATTGTTAATTTTAAATATACGATTATTGCTCGCAATCTACGACACTGGCGAGAAACCATCAGCCGAGCACTTTTGCAAGTGGAAAACTTGCTGGTTCACAGCAACGTCGACCACCGAATCACCACCAAAACTCGCGACAGACTTTTCTGGGCTAATTCTCCAACCAGACCGGGTTCAAATTCGCCCACGGTGACAAGGTTCTCGATAGAACTACACGACAAAAGTGTGGCATCCGAACTCGGAGAACCGGGTTTCCGGGAGGAAATCCACTATAGCACAATTTCATGAATACTTAAAACTCAATTACAGCACAAACAAAATTTGTTTTGATGATGTTTAATGCAACAAATTTGCACAGCAAAAATAAGCACGTCAGATTTCAAGTGCGGCTTACTACGATCTCCCAACGGAACTTTTTGCTGCTTGAACCCCGGAACTCCTTGTGCGGCCTTCATGAACTCGTCC
Source organism: Ochlerotatus camptorhynchus (assembly GCF_037179485.1). NCBI lineage: Eukaryota > Metazoa > Arthropoda > Insecta > Diptera > Culicidae > Ochlerotatus > Ochlerotatus camptorhynchus. The sequence goes on from NW_027040652.1 coordinate 888,748, forward strand.
GCTTCATGTCGGTTAGGTTCAACGAAGTCTACATCCTCTTCGACTTCAACTCTATATACTGTGACAACATTTAAGCGTAGACTGACTGATTTGCATTAATGGATCGAGTGAAATTAGTTATTGTGAAAGGTGAGTAATATTCCATTGCTCCTAAATTGTAACGATTATGCTACCTGTATATTTTTTTCTTTCGTTTCACCACCAATCTAGTTGATTGAATTATAAGTTTTTATGCTTTGTCTACAGTTGATGTTTGATGCCATGTTTACTTTATGTTATGTTCACGGATGTGCTTGTTTTGTAATGTTTGTATTGTATTGTAAAAAGATATGAGGTTTTTAGGCCAGTTTAATTGGATTTTCCCCATCACATTTAGACGACAAAAAGTCAGATGAATAAATTAATAAATAAATAAATAAACAATGAAATTAATGCAGACATCTATAACTAAAATGCTACTAATTTTGGAAAAATGGGATTAGTACTGTCTTAAAAGAGGATTTCAAAATATTTCTAAATATTTGGACCACGTTTTTCTCAACATTATGCTACCCAACAAACAATTTTAGCTGCAGAGCCAAAATTTGCCTTATGCAGCTATTTTTTGCCTGTATAAGCTAAGCTGCAGCTAAAATTATTTGTTGGGTACTGTGTCAATATTGATTATTTTCAATTTTTTCTTCTGTTATTTTAAGGATCCACCATCATTTGACTAGATCGACAGTGCTAAATATGTTTATTAATATTACAAACATCCTAGAAATGGGTGACATTGATGTTTTCAATTTAAAATGACGCTTGCAAAACAAACTCTTTGTTACACATCATGGAACCACCCTAAAATAATACAAAATATCGATACAGGAGCAAAATTTTTGGAAAATTAAGTTTCGATTAGCAACATTTTTCATTACGACCGATTTTTGTATGAACTCGCCTCACTGTGCGTCGCAACATCGATTGATTGGTTGGTGTACCGGTGACCAGTCAGTGTCGCGACGGCGGAGAAGGAGACAAAAACTGCATCAAATGCACTTTGAATCGGCCGTATGGCAAGCAAATGATGGCATGTGGTATTGCGTTATCACTTTGGATACGTTCATTCGCAAAAGTGAGTCGGCATCGGGTCAGGCTGAACCGTTAGTCACAGAGTAGCGAAGATGTTGGGGATTTTCCTAAGTAATTTCTGGTCTTGGATTGAACTGGTTTAGATGGATCTTCCGTTGAGATTCCAACGGCCAGTCGGTTCAAGAGCGAATTAATAAAAATCATGTTCAGAAGCGTTTTTTGCCAACCATTGAGAAGCCACAGAAAGATGCACCTGGGGACGTTGATCGTTATGGAGATAAATATTTCTCTTAAGTGAAGAAAGCTAAAGAGTGAGTTTTTTATTATTTCTATTAGGCTCCCGCAAAACCCTCTACATGCGCTTGTATTGTATGTTGTATCTCATGGGATATTTCGAGTCAAATCACAACCACCTCGACAAAAGTTGCCCATCTGCTGCCGTTGTCAAACAAAAGGGAAAATATTGTAACATGAAATCAAACTTTTTTTGATTTTGCGTCAATATGTTCATCAATATTGGCATCCATATGATTGTTAATATTATTGAGTATTGATAATATGTTTGCCCGTGTTGCTAGAGGGTGAGCCACCTTCGATCGTATGGGCATGCATTATGGTGTATGGACGAATTCACTTTTAATTAAATAGGGTACATGCCTTTAATCTGGGCCTAATAAGTAGCCAACAATTATAATTTTAATTATATATCTACAAATAGTTTATCTGCAAACGAAATTTCACTGTCAACATAAGTACTAATATAAGTTTATTATTTCCGTAACAATTGAGCACGATAAACAGATACTAAACTAAAGAAGTATTCAAGATTTCAGAGAAATACTAGAAATATCGGACAAGCATTGTTATAAAAATGTTTCAAACAAATTCCTGGTTGTTTCGACTCCCGGTATATTTTTACTTCTGCCGATTTTTCCGTTGAGTGGCCACCCGGAATTTGGCATACTTTCCTGATAAATGGGAAAAAAAAAATACTAAGTTACTCCAATTTCAAAGCCGGATAAAATACCAGCTAAAGCTTCTAGCTACAGTCCAATAAGTTTGTCTTCTTCATGAAGTAAACTTTTTGAAAAGATAATTTTAAATAGAATGATGCTTTACATCAATTTAAACTTAATTTATGCACATGAGTAGTAGAGTGCCAAGGAAAACTGAAATCTTGAATTTTACAAACGGACCATACATAACATATTTATTGCCATGAGAAAAGACGCTATGCACAATTAAGGGTTAGTCGGACATGATTTAGGGGTGCCAATAATTTTTGTTTTTGTTTTGCTGCGTCGTTTTCGTTCTAGTGAAAATGTTATAAATTTACAATTTCATTTTTAAAAAGTGTTAATTTGAAAGTACAGAAGTGTTGAAAAGTGCATTAAGTGAAAATTTTCAAAATCTTATCAGTTGCATGTGGTGCCGACTGTTCTAACCTACGCGTAGTTACGCTCAGCTAAGCTTATTTACCTTTTCGTTTCTCTGTCCTCGATAGGAAATATCCATATAATTCAAGACAATTATTTCAAAACTTACTAAGGCTGTGTTCCATTTGGTGAATTTTCACTTAAATTTAACAGATGGAAAATTTTCAAATAAACCTGCTATTGTACCAGACTTATCTCTGACTGACCAGGAATCAATTTTGACAAAGAAAATCGGAAGATCAACAGCAGAGGGATTTTCGAACATTATAATTTATTTTCGAAGTGTCAATTTTAAGTGAAAATTCAACAATTGGAACACAGCCTAAATACGTGTCAATCAAGTACTGCACTACTGCTTGATTGAAAGTTTCAGTACATTATCAATGGTGTATATTTGCATCGATAATGTATTGGAGCGGGACTTATCATGTGTGAAAGTGGCTTCGGAATGCTTGCGTTATTGAAATGGGCTATTGTAGCTGCGGTAGAGCTAACCTTCTAACTCCCGGGTTCAAGCTTCTTACATTCAAGAAATGATGGCAGGCAGACTTTATCCATAATGCCACTGCCAGACAGTGGGAGTTAGGCCAAGGATGAATCTTCATTCTAATCTACGATTCCACATTCTATTAATAACCTTTCACATATGAGAACCTCCTATCGATCAGAACGAATTGTGCATATGTTTAGGATCAACAAACATTTTAGGCGCAAAGGAGCAACAGGATCGAGCTGATAACGTTTCTTAATTCCAAAATCTGAAGACTGTTTTGAAAGGTAATGGACAGAACAACGGGCAGATAAACTACTTACAGCTTCTATTTATTAAATGCTTGAGATAACGATTGCCAGCAACGCCGGCTGGGCGTATCCTATGGCTTACCCTCCCTACTAACAAAAATCCCCCCCCCCTTCCCATGACACTTATGAGGGGTCATAGAGTTCTCTGCATCTCTCTTAAGTAAGTGTCGGACTAACATTCCTCCCCTTTCCCCACCAGATGCAAGGACGTGGCCAGTACAGCTCTGGTCTGTTGGAGGGAGACACATCCTTTATCTAAGTGGTAGTATTTAATCATAAATTACTATCTAACAGCAACGGATGAAGGTGGGTCTCCTTCTTACCAACAGTTTGGAGCTTGTACCACCTACGACATTGCGCAACCTTTAAACACCCTTAGATATATATCATAGCAAATAAGGTTGGTAGTAGCTGGAGCACCTAGGTTAAAACATGAATGTAAATTGATCTGAATTTGGAACAATAAAAAGTAAAAAAAAAATACAGAGGATCTAAGAAATCCTCACTTGCATTTGATGGTCATGCCATTTGCCATGTTTTGGGTGCATTAATACCGACCTGGAAGGGAGAAGCAGACTCGAAAAATATGAACGTCAAAAGGAGCCAGACTCAAGCTGTCACGAACCATCATTGAGAGCCAAGCAGTTTGATGATGCTTTTCTTACAGTTGAACAAGACAACACAACGCGGTATATATAATAAAATAATGTATGACAAACTGTCGTTTCCAGCTATCTTATTCAATGGGATATCGTTTTTTAAATCATTCAATTAATATACCCAAATCAATGTTGAAAGATACCATTAACCAAGTTTTTTGTCAAAATATTTAGTGGCATAAAAAATACAGAACAGAAAAGTACATTTTCTCACTGCACACTGGACAATCGCAAACAATCTTTACACGCTCAAAGCAAAACAGGCTATTTGCCACCTTCGCCTATTTTGATTTGATTTCAATGGCAAAAATTTCCATGACAAGTAGAACAAACTATAAAATCTATTCCATGTGTGCAATCTGCTTCTCCCTCCCAAACACCGACTACTAAATCCGCGAAAACTAATACCCAGTGGAGGGCAAAAAATACCTACTGCAAAAAAAGCCCGACCCAACAACGGTTAAATGAAATTTAGCATTCTTCCCAAATCTGCAAATTGTTTGAATAGTCACGTATGCTCATAGTTACCACTTGAATGCCACCGTACAGGGAGAAAGAAAGTAGTATGTAATATGCGGTTATGTTGTAAGCTGCGTCACCCTTCTTGGTAGTTGGTTGATGCCACCCTGTTCCAAGATTTTGCAGCCGGTGGCAATTATTTTCACTTCTACCACAATGGATGTGTAGAGTTGAACAATTGGGTGCAGCAACCAGTTTAGCTCGAGAATGGTTCTGAAATTTTCCCGATTTCAAAACGCTTAGAACCCCATCGTACCACAACCCGGGCAGTGGGCGGGAAAAAAGGATCACATTTGAATGAATGCACATGAATACCTACTGAATGGGGGAAGCGAAGAGAATAGGTGAACATGTAGGAATACAATATTTTTCACCGTTCACTTCACGTTGCTGCGACGACAAGCGGCTGACGATGAAAACTAGGGATATTCGGGGTAAGATGGACGGTTCAAGAACAACAATTGAAATGGCCTTAACTCCATTTTGTAAACAAACCTTGTAAGGCTATTTTCTCGCGAACCGAAACCTTCATTCACAAACCTAAACCACAATCGGGTAGAGAAGTATCTCTATCTGTTCATTATGTTGGTTTACCTTTGCGGACTTCGGTTCTCGAGAAAATGGCCTTACAAGGTTTGTTTACAAAATGGAGTTAAGGCCATTTCAATTGTTGGTCTTGAGTTGATTGTTTGATGGTTTAACTATTGAATAATAGGTTTTATGTCACATCCACTCTTAATTTATGAAATTTATGCATTCCAGAATACCCTACTTGTGAGGGAGCTGTCAAATTTCAAAAATATATATAATCAAAACGAATTCCTTGAGGTTCTTTTCGAAGTTTCTTGAACTCTATGAACTCTTTTAAAATTCTTCTCAGAAGTCCTCTGGAATTATTTTTAGAACTTTTCTTGACTTTTATTCAGCACACCTTGGAACTGAAATTCCCTTAGAGTTTCAGAAGAATTTCCTCAGTATTATCCAGAAATTATTCCCGGAATAAGCTAGAATTTATCGGTACTCCTTTGCCATTTTATTTAAAATCCCTTAGGAATTTCACTCAAAATTTAATTTTCTCGGTATTCTTTTCAGAATTATATTTGAACTATCTACAGGATTCATTAGAAATAACCCGCTAAATTTTCTTGGAATACTTCCCAGAAATCTTTTGAAACTGTCCTCAGAATTCAATATCCTTGAGGTTCTTCTCGGATTTTGCAGAACTCTCCCAATAGCTCTTTTGAAATTCTTCTCAGAAGTACTGGAATTATATTTAGAACTCCTCATTATTATTTTTTCTGAACACCTTATAATTGAAATTCCTTCAGAAATTCATGCACTAGAAATTATCCGCAGAATTTTCGTTGAATTCTCCCCAAATATTTTCTGTCCTAGGAATTCAATATCCTTAAGGTTCTTTTCGGAATATTGTAGAACTTTTTTTTTCTCAGAACTCCATGGAACTGAAATTTCCCTAAAGTTTCAGAAGAATTTCCTCTGTATTTTCAAGAAATTCTTCCCCATGTGAGCTTGAACTTATCCTCGGAATTTCCTTGAAATTTTCCCCAACATCCCTTTGGAATTTCATTCAAAATTTGATTCTCTCGGTATTCTTTTCGAAATTGTCTTAGAACTATCTGCAGGATTCATTAGAAATTATTCGCAGAATTTTCATGGAATCATCCCCAGAATTTTTTTTTAGAGTTGTCCTCAGAATTCAATACCCTTGAGGTTCTTCTCGGAAGTCAAGTTTAAGTTTTCCGTCAATTCACCAAAACGTTGTAGTTTTTCTACCAGAAATGTTCAATAAAGCTTGCCCCTTCATTGATCAGAACTGTGCAATTTTTACATCAGGAATTTTCAATTCAGCTTGCCCCTCCATGCAGCAATTGTTGCAAATCTTACACCAGAAATGTTCAATACAAACTTGCCTCCATAAATGTTCAACTCACCAGAACGATACAAATTTTCCACCGTTAATGTTCAATACAAATTGCTTCTGCAATCTTCTGATTAGTGCAGATTTCCTTTTTCCATTTTCCACCAGACATTTTCAATATAGCTTGCTTCTCCTATCATCAGAATGTTGCAGGTTTTCCACCAAATAAAGCTTGCCCCTATTTTCATATTTTGAGAATGTTCAGTAAATCAGCTTCCCTCCAATCATGATAATGGTGCAAATTTTACACCAGAAATTATTATTAAAGTTTGTATCTCTATTCAGCAGAAGGATGCAAATTTAAGACCAAAATTTTTCCGAAAAGCTCGCCCATCCGTTCACCACAATGGTGCAGATTTTCCACCAGAAATTTCAAATATAGCTAAATTTTTAATAAAGCTTGTGCCTTCATTTACCAGTGCAAGTTTTCCACCATAAATCTTCTGTTCATTTCATTTATCATGGCGATGCAAATTTCGCACCAGAAATTTTCAATAAAACATGCTCCTCCATTCACCAGAACGGTGCACCAAAAATGGTCAGTGAAGTTTGTTTCACCATGCACCTTTGTGGTGCAATTTTCAGACTTTGCCTCTTCATGCACCAGAATGGTGCAAATTTTCCACCATAAATTTTCAATGAAGCTTGCATTAATCAGAAGGATGCAAATTATTCACCAGTAAAATGAATAAACCTTGCTTGTACATTCACCACAGTGTTACGAGTTTTGTTTCTCTCATACAAACGTGTTCAACGCTTCATTTCTATAACGCCTAGCTAGACTATCAGCAAGAAATGATAATGAAAAAGAAGCACGCTTAGAAGGAAACGCTGGCTGTGGATCTTCTCGTCGTTGCTTTGCTCATCGCTTTCAATGTAAGTAACGTCGATTTTCTAGTTAAACGAGACCTCATTATAGCTTTCAATCCCCTTTCACGAACACTCTATCACCGCTCTTTCAATTTGTTTAAAATGCGTTATGTCCCGTTTTCGTTAATTTTTTTTTAGATAAATATGTGGATGGAAGATAAATTAAACATACCTATTACGTGTAATCTTCAAGTGTTTTCACGTGAGAAATGCTTTAAATGTGTAATTTTATTTTCCCTCATATACGTCATGAAACCTCTGTTGATGTGTTTCATGAAAGATAAAACTATTAAAGTCGAGCGCTCTTTCGCTCATCCGATTCACCGAAAGGAAGACCAATGGAGCGACGGGAGAAAGAGAGGCAAGCGATTGAACATTTGTTTGTGCACGCCGAATGAGGTTCTAGAATGCTGCGAAGCTGTTCGACTTTAACAGAAAAAGAAAGCCAGCAGTCTCTTCGTCGCATCGATTTGGTCGATTGAAGCTGATATTGTAACGCCCTGTTGTGAACTTTCCACCAGAAATTTTCAGTTAAATTTGCACCTCCAAATTTTTAGCGTGATTCAATTTTTCCACCAGAGTTATTCATTTTGATAAGTCCCTCAATACACCACCTTGATGATATATTTACACCAGAAATATTCAATAAAATGCTTTTTCTTCGATTTGCCACCACGAAGGTGAATTTTATCAATCTTAAATTTACCCTCTTCTTTTAGCCCTCCATGAACCACCTTGAAAAAAAAAAAAATTACACCATAAATTTTTTGTATGCACCGCTGTGGTGCAATTTTTTGACCAAAAAATTTCATTGAAGTTTGTCCCTTCATGCACCTTTGTGAAGCAATTTTAGGGCACCATCTCAAAGGAATTGACGCAGTAAAAGGATTTCAGTGCCCTTATATTATGAAATGAAGTTATTTTACCTTCAAATCAAGTTATCACGGAATCAATTTTATATCATAATTTTTGTAAATGTGGAAATAAAAATCTTATTTATAAAAGGAGGGCCCCACCTTGCCCCACCCTGTGCACGCCAGTGTTCCTGGTTCACTTCAAGACTATTTCTCGATAACTTTTTCGAAGGGACGTATAAGCTTTTGTAAGCAATGCATTTGATCGTCGATTTAGCGTAACTAGTAGCTCGCACACGCATACTAACATCACTATCAAGTAGGGGTAAATTTCCCCTATCTGATGGTAGTGTTAGTATGCGTGGGCGAGCTACCAGTTACGCTTAATCGACGATCGAATGCATTGTTTACAAAAGCTGATACGTCCCTTTGAAAAAGTAATCGAGATTTGTTGAAATAAGTAGGGGAACCGTGGATTCATTATGCAGCCATTCCATAGCAAAACTATATAGTGGTTCTCAGAATTTCGTAAAAAATTGTAGTTTTGTTCCCTATCACTAAATTTTAGACCCTTATATTTTTATTGTACAAAACTGTTTGAATCTGTTTTTACAACGCACCAAACTTCTCAGTTGAATGTGACTATTGTCGACATCCTCTTCTTCTTTGATAGTCTTTCCATTTAAACTGGGTGTAAATCGACAACTCGAAATCAGTCGCATTTTGTAGTGCGTATGTTTCGTTAAAAGAAACACCTGGCAAAATACGTTTGGTCCCCTGCGCTTTGGTCAGAGAGCGTATAGGGCGTCGTTGTGCCAATTTGGTCGTGGCACATTACGAGTATGAGAGAGTGATTGCAGTTTGCTCAAAAGTGCCTGAGTAAAATTCAAGTATTTTCGATGATTACCCGTAGTTGTTACAGTGAAGATATACACCCATATTCTCGTTTATGTCTGGACGTGTTTGCCATACAGAAACATTTTTATTTGATTTTGTGTGGTGGATGGGTTTCGGGCGTGGACAGGCATATGGGTGATAATATTAAATTTACGTTAGGATAACGTTGAAATATTGAGAAATGTATCGCTTCAGTTTAAGAAGCACTTCACTTCGCAACCGATGAACCATTCTGACGGCCCACAAGGCCGTGCAGGCGCCGTGTGTTGGCAGGGTCCAATATTGAACAGTTTGACGTTTATAAAGTACCATCAGTTAAAACTGTATTTTTGAACTTTATCTCTATACATTCTTAGATGTTTCTTAGTAGATTATCATGTTGGTGTAAGCTGATTCAAAGAGTAAATGGTATTAACATTGAGCTGTCCATAGTTGGGCGTTGTTGAACCTCTGGTACTTGCACAACATTTCATGTGAATACCAAAGTAACCATATAATCACAAAATAGCTTTAGGTGTGGGTTCAGAGTGGTACAATGTCACTGAGATATGGTTAGTCGGGTATTCAGATGAAACTATTACTTTAAAAAACTAATCCTGGTTGTATCTCTTTTTCGTTTTTTCGTTTGCATGTAACCTGTTTGATATTACTAACCGCACCGTGCCTTCATTCCGGGTGGTGAGCGAACCTGAAGAAGAAGAAGAAGACCATAAACCCCTTGTTTTGTTAGTGGACCTGGTCTGCGATTCAAGGTTGGACTCTGTGATGATAAGTATCACATAACAGGTAAAGTAGGCAGCATCATCTTTATCGAAATGTAAGTATTATTGACAATAATAGGTACCTGGATCCCGTTGTGAAGTTATGAACCCACTGGTAATCGAAAACTTTGAAAAGCTTCTTGAGCTGAACCCTCAAACTCGTTTTATGTCATTGTACTACGTGTACATAACTCAGGATGTCAGCCCTTCACAGCATAATCCTCATCGTGTATGCTTCTCCGACTTCGGCAATTCAGTTAGTTTTGATTTATCTATGACGCGGGAGATTCGTGGGATCCCAGAACATCATCGTTCCATGATTGTTCCGTCAATTTACGCTGCAAAGTTTGGCCAAGTTGATTCCGCAAGGTCGTTCTTCACAGATGGATCACTAATAGAGTCGTCCGCTGGTTTTGGTATTTTTAACGAATTTCATAGCGCCTCTCGAATGCTTCAAGCTCCTTGTTCCGTATATGTTGCTGAGCTGGCGGCAATACATTATACGCTAGAAACGATCGCCTCACTTGCACCAGATCATTATTTTATTTATACGGATAGTCTCAGTTCTGTCGAGGCTATTCGCTCTATGAGGCCGGTAAAGCACTCCTCGTATTTTCTCATGAAAATACGAGAGCTTTTAAGTGCTTTATCTTTAAGATCTTTTGTCATCACCTTTGCATGGGTCCCATCTCATTGCTCGATTCCGGGCAATGAGATGGCTGACTCACTTGCAAAGGTGGGCGCTATGGAAGGCGATATTTACGATCGACAAATCGCCTACGATGAATTTTTCTTCATTTATCGTCAACAGTACCTCGTCAGCTGGCAGAATAAGTGGAGTGAAGGGAGTTTGGGACGATGGCTATATTCGATCATCCCTAAGGTGTCGAAGAGTTCTTGGTTCAAGGGGTTGGATGTGGGTCGAGACTTCATTCGTATGATGTCTCGCCTCATGTCCAATCACTATTCGTTAAACGCTCACTTGTTCCGTGTTGGGCTGAAGTACAGCAATCTCTGTGAATGTGGACAAGGTTACCAGGACGCAGATCACATTATTTGGTCTTGTGCTGAGCATCGCGGAGTCAGATCTGAACTGTACGATTCCCTTCGGGCTCGAGGTAGACAACCTAATGTTCCAGTTCGGGATATTTTGGCTAGACGCGATCTGGAGTTTATGAAACTCATATATGTTTACTTTAAGAATATTAACATTAGATTGTAAGTTTTATTAACCTTGTGTTTAGTTTGTATTTTGTACGTAGTTTGTATGTGGGTTTTTTTTTATGTTTGTTTTCAAGATGAATAGAAATTAGTTCATGTTTTAGGATTAATTAAATATTTGTATCGTAAACCACATTTCAAACCTCCCTCTCCCTTTTCCCATCCAAAAAAAATTGTAAATCCCCACTAACCTCGAGACAACCGCGAGTATCCGGTCCAGCTCCTTTAACTTTAAATATAAGAAATCAATAATGTATAACAAAAATGATAACTCGGCTCTGTAAAGTTTATTCGATTGAGCCTGTACAAATAAAGTAATTATAAAAAAAGGTACCTGGATCAACGTTGTTTAAACATGCGCATTCAATCGTGACGGCTAATATATGTATCAATTTAAGTCAAATATATATATATATATATATTCTATAAAATTACTCACTATAAATTTCATGCATTGTTTCTTCTCATTGTAGACAGCGAATAACGAATAGCGAGCAAGGGCGCTATAACCTAGGCGAATACAGCATTCCCTCCGTATGGGTTACGTCCGCACACCACTCTCTGTTGTCCTTCGACTGAGGTCGGCTGGATCGATTGAGGGATGGCAGTGGGTGGGCGGTGCGTGTTCCATCCCAGGAGATCGGACAACCAAGGAGTGTACATTAACTTTCTTAGCTCTGTCACTCCCAACGATTTATATAACCTATTTTCAAATCCTGCATACGGAGCGGTTGGTACGGTATGTCCCCGCTCTTTGATTACCTGTGGATTAAATGTTAACCACTGTCTATACTTATTAAGTAGACATGGTAAACATTCACTTCCACAAAAATTAACTAAACGCTACACAGTAGGCCTGGCCGCTTTATTGTTTGTTTCACATCCTTGATGTGCAGCAGGCATTAATAATGACAAGAAAAATGATAGATGTATCATTTTCCAGGATTCTTTCAAGTACTGGCTGTGTATGTGTAGACTAGACTAGACTAGACACCTGGCAAAATACGTTTGGTCAATCGTTAAAATTGAATCAGAGTGAAGCTGAAAGACTAAGGAATCGTTTGTTTTGGTTATCGAAGTAGTTTAAAGCCGAAGCCGTCATTAACCCAAATTGAATTTTGTTTTTACGTTTGCAAATAGAAGCGTTTTCATAAATAGTAAACTGGACAATGCCAATAATCCATACGAAACAAATTGTAATTCCCAAGTTCCCGTTAAAGCCCGGGGCAAACTTTTTATTTTCAGGCCCGATTAAATTGAGTTTATTTTACATAATTTTGGCACGGGGGTGTTTTTTTCTCTCTCAATATTTATCATATATCATAGGGTAGAGAAATACTTCGGCCTAATCGCCCATTTTGGGCCTATCGAGCAGAAAACTTCAAATAAATCCATGATTTCAGAGTTAAAAAGTCAATTATGCGTTTCGTACGATAGTTTAGTTAAAAAGCTACCGAACGAAGTTAATGAGAACGCGTGATATGAATGTTTGCACCCATTATTCTCAAAAACAAAAGAAGCGCCCCGACCGAATCAATTTTTATCTTCATCCGATAGGCCAAAGTGAATTCAAATGCGTCTAAATGGCGTTTCAATGCGTTAGGCCGAATTTAAAATCCGTGGACCGAGTATGAGGTCAAGAAGCAGTGTTAGATTTTTAACAATATCTCAACAATTTGATTCTTTTTATCAAATCTTGCGGTTTCCGTACGTACCGCATACATTTAGAAGTCTTCTGCAGTGAGAACATTCCATTTTGTGAAAAAATCCACTCGAAAAATAGCAGCAAAGGACGGGTTGTGCTTTAGTAGGCTCGAAATGAGATCCAAGCCCTATCTGAATTAAAAGGTCTTTTATTTATTTTTTTTTTTTCTTTGGTTTGTTTTCCGTCGATCTTGTTTTCCGTGCTGAGCACCAATGCTACCGACACCAAGGAGGCAACTCCCACACTTGGACCCTACCTATCGACCCATCAACTCATGAACCGGGGACCAACGGCTTTGCTTCCCTTCCGAAGGAAGGCGTGATCAGAGATGTTATGCCTCAGAACATCCCGGCGGCGCCGACTGGGATTGAACCCAGGCCTGCTGGGGTGAGACGTAAAGGTCTTTTTATGTTTCATTTCCTTTGAATAATTTAACAGAAGAAAATAATTAACAAGTTTGGCAGGAATACAGCTCATTTGACTAATAACTATAGAAAGTTTATAAATTGTAATCATAGAAAATTAATAAAGATTAATAAAGATTTTTAGACGAGTTTTTGAAATCTGATACACTCATATTTGTTAAACATTAAAATATGTTCCCATTTGGAAAACCGCTGACAAGTTACTAGGTGTCAGCTTTCGCACGATCATTTGTTCGAAGTTTAACTCCTGCACACTTGATTCAGATCACCGAAGTCGGTAGGATTTTACCGGGTTTTTGAACAGCAGAACAAGTCGGTAAAATTTTCAAATGACCGTTGCACATGAGATATCAAGAAAATGAATAAATTTTATTTTTCATGAATAAATGGGGCAAACTGAACAAATTCTGTACAAGCTCGGATTAAATTTATTAAAAATTGGATTTTTCACTGATTTTTAAACTTTTACCGAAAAGTTCTGTAGTTCAAAATTTACCGAACGACGGAGGCCTGGATTAGTGTTTGTGCTAACCATCTCGCACCTAAAAAAAACGACCATTTTTTTATTTAACTATTAACTAATTGGTAAGATTTATAATTGGCGTAAACTACATATGATTTTAACTTACAGAATATTGATATTATTAGCTTAATGCTGTATTTATTGACGGTATAACAATAACAATCTTTAAGGCGTCCGTCTTACCCTGATTTCCCCTACAGGTGTGCAATGTGTAAAATGCATTGTACCGTCGACTGACGACGGCGCGAGGCGCTCAATGGGAAATCGGCTGAGGTATAGTTACAGAGCGCCGACAAATGGAACAGCCACTTGAGGAAAAATCATTTGATTGGATTTTTCCTCATCATTCTCATGCGCACTCGAGTGCATATTGAATTTTTCCACCTTTTATCAGTGTTTTTTTTTCGTTCAGAATAAAGGGTTATTTAGTACATGTTATCATTCGGAAGTCGATAATACGGAATGGAATAATTTGTACATACATGTATGGCAATTCATAAAAATAACAGCTCTTCACGTTCATGCATGCAAAGTAGAACTGAAGTGCGTAAGGTTTAACCAAGAACTCATCGCTGAGTTCCTGCAATTTTTGCGATTATGAGTAAATTGAACTCAAATTTGGGCGGATCTCATTGGCCGTGCAGTAGAACATAGAAATTAAGTAAAAAAAAATCCATAATGGTACGTGTTCGAGTACCAATCGATGCTTTAGAACAATTTATTCGTTTGCGTTTGGTAATGGGACCAAGCGGTCGAAGATAAGAGTCTTACGTGTCAATGGAATTGATAGAGCAAACTATCGAGGAACGCATGTTATTGCTACAAAAGAATACACACTTATGCTTTCCCCATTCCATCCTCCAAATGCAAGGTCGAATGAGGGGATGGAAAGAAAAACGAGAACTGTCTCCCCAGCTAGCGGTAGACAGAGTTGGTGGGGGTGTGGTAAATGTATCGTTTTTCATTTCTACCACTTCTGAGATATCGTCGGTTTCATGCAATGCTGTCACAACTTAAAATTTAACATTTTTTTTCCATTGATAGGTTAAAAGCAAGATTGCAAATGCTCATTACATTTAAAACATTATTTTTTTCGGAACTATGGAACTATGAGATTTGATATTTTTTAAACATAAGATGCATGAAGAGTATCTTTGAGTTTGTTTGTTTGTATGACACTTTTTGTTTCTGAGAGTCACAATCAGGGGCTGTCCATAAACTACGCAGACACTTTAGGTGGGGAGGGGGGGGGGGGGGTGACGAGTTTCTATGGTCCACACAAATGTATTATGGACGTATGAACGATTATCTACGCAGTCTACTTATTTTATGAACAGCCCCCTAGCGATTTTATGATCGCTAAGTGCTTACGCATCGCGAGCGCTCAGCGATCATAAAATCGATAATTGTGATTCTCTGAAATCTAAATTGGCAGGTTTTATGTGTCCTACACAAATTTTACCTCATCATTTCACATCTTGTAAATAAAAACTATCATTATATCATAGTTTCATAATTCAGAAAAATAGCATTTTAGCTATAATTAGGGTTAACATTTCAAAAACTTGAAAAGGAGGACAATTCATTTGAGCTTTGGAGACTAAGGAGGACAATGATTCATTTTCTTAACATTAAATGAGGACAATGACAATTTGCGCTATCACAAAATTCATGAATTGGAAAGGTTTAATTGAGATTGTTCAAAACTTTAAGTCGTTACCAATTCAATTTATCTTCTCGTTATACTTCTGAAAAATGCAGCAAACTAGCCTTCATAATTCATTTTTGATACTTGGAAATGATCTAGCTGATTTGCATGAAAACTACAGATTTACAGCTTTAAAACCATCCCAACTTTTATCGTGTACAAAAATCAGAATATATGTCATACCAACATGGAACATCTAAGCAACATGTTAATTTTACCATTGATTCAGCATAGGACTCTTAAGGCCACTGCTATAGTGGGAGCGAAGAGGCACGCTTAGCGTTCTATACAAAAAAATCCTATTATTGATATTATACTTTACATTCGATTTCGCCTCATCGGTCTCAATGTGTCAGCGGCCTAAACAAAATACCTAAAATCCCATAGAACCAGAACGTCAAAATGGAACGCATGTTAGATTCAATCTGTGTGGCTGTGTTCCATTTGGTGAATTTTAACTTTAATTTGACAGACTGTTATTGTACCAGACTTATTTCTGGCAGATTTCTGATGTGTCGAATATATGTTAAAATTTAACAAATGAACCGCAGCCTAAATGTAGGGGGGTTGACAGCTGTAGTATACTCCTAGTCCCACCATCGAATGGCATTTGCTATATAAGATGAGGTTGCGACATAATTTAATAAATAAGCTCTGCAAACAACGCTCTTTGAAAACAATTTTATGAATATGTTACTGGAAAAAATGCAAGGTTTAAAAAGGAGGACATGTTCGGGCAAAAGAGGGATGTAGAAAAATTATTGAAAAAGGAGGACATGCCTTCCTTCAGGATACCATATGGTAACCCTAGCTGTAAAGGTGCCGCCACACGGAGGCTATTTCTAGTATATAGCGAGCTATGTGATAGAAAACTATATCATAGCCCATAGGAACATCTAAACTATGACGTGATAGCTCATAGTTATGACTTGCAAGTTATAGTTTAGAGCTATGACATAGAGCCAAATTCATTGTCGTGTGTACACTCTAGCGATAGTTTCTATATCATAGCTGCAAGCTATAAACTATTCCATCAAGCCGGAATAGTTCATAGTTTATTGGTCATAGTTTTTTGACAACAGTCTGTGCGCGGTGCATTTGTTTTTGTTTTAGAAACCACTCATAGACATCTTATCAAAATGAATTTGGAGTTGTGTTCGGAATATGGACTCTGGAGACTATGGGATGGTCCACCGGACGATCCGGAACATCCGTAAAAGTGGTCAATTAATGAAATTGATCCTAGAGCTCCACGGTTTGGGACCTCCCTTAGCTCAGTCGGTAAAGGCACAGCTACAAAGCAAGACCATGCTGGAGGTGGCTGGGTTCGATTCCCGGTCCGGTCTAGGAATGTTTCGGATTGGAAAATTTCTCGACTTCCCTGGGCATAGAGTATGATTGTACTTGCCACACAATTAATACTAATGCAAAAATGGTACAGGCATCGAAAGCTCTCAATTAATACCTGTGGAAGTGCAACTAGAACACTAATTTGAGAGCACGCAATAAGCTAATATTCCATACGCAATAAGCGTGAAATGCGAGTAAGAAGAAGAAGTAATAGACGTTTTATGGCAACAACTTCGGAGTTTTGATTCGTAAAAGTGGTCAATTCATGAAACTGATCCTCGAGTTACGCGATTTTTTTAAACTACCCATAAATTAATATGAATAATAACTCAATAAGACGGTATTTTTAAATGGCCTAGATTACATTTTGATATGATGAATAAAACTATAAACATTAAATATAGTCCCAAACTCCAAGGAAATATCTCTAAGAATTCAAAAAAATCCAAGAATTCCAAGGAATAATATTCAAAAATTCAATTAGCACCTAGACGTTATTAAACACTTAAATACCACCTAGAAATCATCCGTGATGATAAATTGAAAAATGATGTCTATGACCAGTTCTAAAAACCCATAGAGTTTTCTTGAACGATCCACAATTTTTATCCGGATAATCATAATAATATCCGGATATTCCGCAGCACCATCCAATGGATCCTGGGGTCCATTTGACAGTCACAAATCCGAGTTCATTATCAAGAGACGTTTATTATCTTCCAGGGAAGCGTCTATATGGTCCAGAGGAGCATTCATGGTCTCCAGGGTTTATTTTCCGATCATAACTCCGAATTAATAATTATAAGGCGTCTATGAGAGTTTTCGAATAATACGGAGTTGTTGGATCAGTTTCATGAATGGACCACTTTTACGGATGTTTCGGATATTTCGGAAGCCCATCTGCACGAGTTCCAAAGCCGTATTTAGGAAGACAAACATGTTTGCGCTCAAACCGTCAGTTTTAGGTACATAGAGTCTTAGGTAATGTTGCTTCATATTTTTGGCCGATCGTGAAATTAGGTTGGTCGACAAAATTGGTGAATTGAATGTACAAACTTTTTTATTATTTGAGGTAGACCAATGCAATGTTTTGAAAAGTTGTATCAATCAATTCTAAACATTTTTGTTTCAGACACCAAATTTATATCTCTTATGGTTCATGAGTTATGAATTTTTAAACAAGCAGGTTAGAGTGGCCCCTTAAAAACACACTGAGTTGAATAACTTTTCATACGTTCATTTCTCGTAAAAACATTGGTTTGGACACATTTAGAACTTATGATGACGCATATTGATGACGCCACCATGTTGATATCTTTTTTCAATTAAAAAGTTAATTGATATATTCTTCAATTTTTTTTTGAATTGTCAATATCTCTAAAAGGAGCAAACCGGTTTCCAAACTTTGGATATCATTTGAAAGATCGTGTTTTTCTTCATTTTTAGTGATACAATGGTGAGAGCGTTGTTTGTTTAAAGTATTTCATTTTATTAAAAAAAAAAAGTCAAATTATTTACCAAAAACTAGTCATAACTTTTCAAATAAAGGAGATATCAACTTAGTCGCTTCAACAAAAATATGCGTCATAAAAAGTTCTGAAAGTATTTAAAACAAAGTTTCTACGAGAAATGAACTTATAAAATGATATTTAAAGAAAGCCGATTTTCTAGGGGCCACCCTAACCTGCTTGTTAAAAATAATCATAAATAATGAACCATAAGAGATAAAAATTTGATATCTGAAGCAAAATTGATTAAAATTGATTATTATACAACTTTTTATAACACTGCAGTGGTCTATCTCAAACATTGAAAAAGTTTGTATTTTCAATTCACGAATTTTATGGACCACCCTAATTTCACTAACATAAAAAGATTGACAAAAAAATACGAAGAAACTTTCCAAAAATACTCCATATACCTAAAAGTGATGGTTTGGGCGCAAATATGTTTGTCTTCCTAAATACGGCTTGGTGACCTTTCCCAAGTATCATTGCAAGCTTTGTAGAGATTTTATAGCATTCTACAAGCCTTCATTATGGTCTGCACAACTCTCATAAAACGAAAATTGTTACTTGGGTTGTGAACTGGTCCCAAGGGTCCATTTTCCGGTCACAACTCCCATTTTATTCTGATGAGACATCTATGAGTGATTTCGAACGATCAGAAGAGCTCTAGGATCAGTTTCATGAGTTTACCTCTTTAAGGGATGATTTTGATCCTCTGGAAGGCCATTTCGTGGACCCAAGAGTCAATTTTCCGATCACAACTTCGAATTCATATTAATAAGATGTCAATTCATGGTTTAAAAAAACGTTGAGTTCTAGGATAAGTTTCATGAATTGACCATTTTAACGGATGTTCCGGATCTTGCGCATATTGGTATCCTGCTTGGTAGTAACCGGTGAAACTTTCTCCAGGACATAATCAAAATCCTGCTGTGTCATTCTCACAAAATTACGGCAGTATTCTCGATGTTCATCGCTCAACTCCTTCAGTAGATGAGTCTAGATTCCGAAGCCTTCACGCCGAGCAATCCAAGGTTTTGTCCAGATTGTACGACTTCTCCGCTAAAACTGCTGCAATTCTTTTCTGTTTTCTGTTATCGGAAGTACCTATTTTTGCTTCTCTGCAAATATTTTTATATGAAGTGCACAGGTTCATTGAGCGAACCAAAAAGCATAAAAAATCAATCGTGTGTACACTCGAAAATTCTATTTTACAGCACTACGTCATAGTTTTCTACTACATAGCTACTATTAGGTCATAGTTGATAGTTTTTGAAAATTGTTCCCCAAATCTCATAGAACTATGATATAGAAAACTAAATCGGCTATGTCATAGAGAACTATAACATAAATATCATGCGCCGTGTGGCGGCACCTTAATGAGCATTTCCGGAGTGATTTGAGATTTGGGCGTCATTGTTGTTGTAAGAAAATACGTAAATCGCCGATTTCTCGTCAATAAAAACTTATTAAAAAAATGATAGAAGATTAATTCCTCCACCTGAGTGTGTCATTAATTTTGGAGATTGAGATTTTATTCGCAAGAAATCGGCGATTGGCGTGTTTGTTTACACAAGCAATTACGCCCAAATCTCGAATCACTCCGGATTTGCAAGCTTGGTTTTAAAAGCATACCAAAACCAAATAATATCACTTGTTACACCTTATTTCCAAAGGCCGTATATTTCTCTAACTATGGATTTAAAAAACATTGCAATCCGGGCATAAAATCTATATAAAACGTAAATAAACAAGCGGTCATTTTCGACGAGTTGTTTTGAGTTGTGACAGTGTTGCATGAAACCGACGATATGTGCTGACTCCGGTAGGAACTGTGGTTGGAGGTCTATATTAAGGCGCTTCATGAACCGGTAAGACAAAGCTTGTCTAGACGAATCGTCGTGTGCTGAAAGTGTGTCTATCTCAGCCCAGTGGCAGGCGCGTAGGCAACAATTTATACGTGACAACGGTCTCAGCACAGCAAAATAAACGATTTTAGCCCGGGACATGCTGCCTACTGTCAAACGCTGCTGTTAGTATAGGCCTTGTCACTGGCCTGGTCTATCCGTAATGGTAGGTGATATGATGCTAAATTCTAGATAGAGCTGGAATTAGGGCCTAACAGCTTTTGTAAACAATGACTTCTCTTGATGATTTCTACAAATTCAAGGCTCGCTCACGCAAACCAACATCTACCTCGGGTAGGGCAAGACTTCCCCTATCCGATGGTTAGGTTGGTCTGCGTGGGCGTGCCTTGAATTCCTAGAAATCATCGGTAGAAGTCATTGTTTACAAAAGCTGTTACGCCCTAATTCCAGCTCTATCTAGAATTCATAATTTATTAATTTAACAAAAAGTAAAATGCATTCAACAGGACAAAATGCTTAGCCTAGTCGGAAAAGGCAAGCTACAAAGTCGAACCTGTTCCCGCCTTTTACCCGCTCAATTGTAGACAGCGTTTGATGTGTTTACTTAACACAAAACAGTAAGCTTTAAAAGGATCAGTATTCAATGTTCTCGACTCCTTGTTCAGGATTATGCACCAAGCGCATCGCCTTCCCATTTAGCTGCGCTCTTAATGAATTCAATTAAATCCCAAACATCTTCATTTTCACCACCGCTGGAGCACGATTAAACTTCCGATTGAGAATCGATAATGTCTTCTTCAGGACGGCACCACCAACAATTGGTGCTATGCATCCCAGTTGGTCCCATTTTCCCATCGTTTGCCGATATCAACGCACATTGTGTAGTCTGAAAACAAATTACTGGTAATTCAATTTCCAATCGCACGCCGTCGTCGTCGTCGTCGCCGTCGTTCTGATGATTGCTTTAATTATCACTCCGAAGTGGGAAAGCGACGGAAGACTGCCATGCAGTCTACCAGTTTTGCACGCAATTGTCGCACAATGCTACAACTAGGTTGGATTAAGCAATTATCATCCGGAATCTAAATTAATCGTCACTTCCTAGACGGTACCAAAAATCACCCAATCCACCCTAGCGAAACGCATTTGGTGCTGAACCGAGTGTCCATTGGAGCGACACCAACTATCTCCGGTCGCTTCGAATCAAGTGCAGATTACAGGCTCATTCAAATCGAATTAACTCCCATTTGTGCAATGCTATAACGCATAGTGTTGTCCGTGTTGGCGTTGCCGTATTCTTTTCCTTACTGACTATGAGCCCCGGAGTCTGATAGAACTGACACCGCTTGTCGTCACCGTCATTCGACAGCAAGCAGTTCGTTAGACCATGGAAGAATGCATTTGAGTGTGAATTTCCTCTATTCTGCTTGCAGTGAGTAAGTACTACTTACAACGCAGTGGATTTGGTATCATTTTAAAAAGGTGACAACAAAAGATGTTTGGCTGTTTTTGAATGTTCATATGCCCCAATCGAGTATATAGCTAAATTACTATTGAAAAGCGGTGGTAAATCTGGCATGAGGATTGAAGATTACTGCAATCCACAAAGGGATGAAATCTGCACCCAACAGGTTGCCAGGGAAGCACATTCCATTACTAACGAGATGACACGATTTCTACTTTCATGGTACTTATGATTCAACACTTGCCTTGTAAATGTAATCATACACTATGGAGCATCGTCTTGAAAGGTAATCGCTACACACATAAAGAACTTTTATTATACCAATCATGGGCACGTGCAGTGCACGTCTCTGCACTAGAAAATTCCCGTGAAGCCAGGAGGTCACGTTGGACCGTTTTTCCTTTTCCTATCTCCTGCCGTTGCTTTGCTGTTGGTTACCGAAGAAGAGAGTAGGTGTTATAATCGTTGTGGTAGTACTAGTAATAATAGAATTTTGAATCATTTCGTTATCCGTTTGCGGAGTTTTTGAGGTTTGTATTGAAATCTGACATTTGTAAACATTTGATCGGATTATTAGCGTTGTGAGTTAGTGATACGGTTGAAAGTTTATTTTTAATTAGACATTTTAAATGTCGATATTCGCATATCAGTCTTATATATCTGCATACGTTCCATGCAATAAATGTAATGGCAGTTCTTGTTTTTGAAAAAAAAATGAATAAAATTTGTACTGATAGTTGATGCTCTACAATGTTGGTGCATTTTGTCCATTTTAGAAAAGTTTGCATTTTTGATAATTGCAAGCTTAAACATAATGTCTGAATCTTGAAAATTCAAATTTTTGCTATTGAAGTTTTTAACAGCTTTTTTTCATTTTTTGACGAAAATGTTGTGATTTTTTTCAGTGTATATTTAAAAAAAAAGGAAATCCAGTTTTCTACAACTTTGTCTCAGTCTTTATTTCGATTAGCGGAGCAGTTTCCTAGCAATTATTTATTGAAAAATATCGAATGCTCCTTTTTTAAATAGGGGTGGGAAAAATGGCCGAATTTCATCACAAACTTGGTTCATTGCTCCTATTGAACAAATACGAAGTCTCATGGAATTCTGAGAGGAAAACATAAAATCGATTCATCAGTTGGCATGGAACTGCTTATGAGGAATTTCCAGCCGATGATTTTTCATAGCAGATTTCTCCTTAAAATTGTAAACAACATACATGTAATTTGTTGCTTCCTAGGCCACGTTTTTCGTTCAAAATAATTTATTTATAAATAAAAATGTCTAGGGGTGGTTCTTGTTTTATTGAAAGGATTTTTCGTAGGCAATATCATGGCATTTTTTTTTGGGTCACTGTCTAGGCATATTTTAATAAACATAAACAATTTTAACGCTCTAGATCAAGACAAAATCGATACCCTAGGGTTGTTGTTGTTGTTGTTGTTCATTATTAGTGACATTTTACATCCTGCGGATGCATTAATGTCAGTTAAATTGGTTTTTGTGTAAACAGTGTGTGGGTGTGTTCAGACTGATATGAGGTTGAGTGTTAGTGTTTACGGTACAATTCAAAATTCACTTAGCTTTCTTATCGTTTGCTCGTTTCCATTCGTTCTGGTTCATCGTCTGCATGCTCATCTTATGTTTTACACTTCTTCTCCATAAATTTCTTCTTTACTTCTTCTCTTTATATTCACCATCTTCATTCTTCGCGATCTTCCATATATCTTCTCCACATTATTTTTCGATTTCTCCGTTCCTTCCTAGCGCTTCATCTTTATTTTCATTCTTCTGCATCTTCATACTCATTCACATCTTCTGTCGTACTTTCGTTTTCTCCTTCATCTTCATTCTTTTTCACTCCATCTTCTTCGATTTCCTCTAAGTCATCTTCTGTATTTCCATCTTCTTCATAAACTCACTTGCTTCCAACATTCATCGGTAACTTTCTTCCACTGCATCTTCTTCCATTTCCTGTCCGGCATCTGCTTCCATTCAGACTTCGTTTCTTTTTCTGCGTCGCTTGCTTTTTCTTCATCCATTATTTCAGCGGTCCTCCTTTTTCCTCCGTTTTCTTCCTACATCCTGCACTTTCCTTTCCTTTCTATCATCGCTCTTCAAAGCTTCCGATAAAAGTTGGTTTTATGCAGAAACTTCAGCAACCGCTTCTCAAAGTCCTCGTCGTTGCGTAACGCCGTAAAAAGGCTTGTGGAATCGATTCCGTATATCGTCCTGGCCGCTTCAAATTTCCTGCAGTGCAGAATATTGTAACGGACGTCAACAACGGTCCCCACAGCATTCGCACCGCTGCACAGTGGCTTATTTCGAGCAAAAAAACAGACGCAATTGAATCTTATGTAAAAATTTCCGGGGAATCTCATGGTGTCAACTCCTTTCCGAAAAAATGGTAGGAAACGTCCGATTTCTCCCTTTTTCCCCTATAAATAAGAAATATTTGAAAATATCGATCTATAACAATCTGCAACCTCGATAAAGACATTCAAAAACCATTTTACCTTACGTAAAAAAGTCTAAGGAATCGAATGCCAGTAACCTCTTTGATGTCAAAAATCTTAAAGTGGCCCAATTCACCCGTTTTCCCCTATAAGTTGAAATTTTTGAAAATATTGATCTATAACAATCCGCAACTTCAATAAAGATATTCAAAAACCATGCTACCTTACGTAAAAAAGTCCAAGAAATTGAATGCTGGTAACCCCTTCAACGTCAAAGATCGAGAAGTGGCAGAAATTGCCCGTTTTCCCCTATAAGTTGATTTTTTTTTTTAATTTCGATCAATAACAATCCAAAACTTCTATAAAGACATAAACCAAGCTGCTATACGTAAAAAAGTCCAAGAAATCGAATGCCGTTATCCCCTTTCATGTTAAAAATCGAAAAGTGGCCTAATTCACCCGTTTTCCCCTAAATATTGAAGTTTTTCAAAATATCGATCAATAACAATCCAAAACTTCGATAAAGGCAGTCAAAACCCATGCTACCTTACGTAAAAAAAGTCCAAGGAATCGCTGGCGGAGCTGTTTTCTTCAGCAGAAATTCATGCGTAACTCTAGTATAACCAATGCGCAGACGAGTTAGCACGCGTGGATATGCAGAGCTGTATTGATCAATCCACTTCATCGTTTCCCTTTTGACCTCCTTCAGCTTGACATCTGTCAATTGTGCCCAACGTGCTACCCATAGCTGACGAAAGACGTGATTCATGTTCTTGATGGAATCAATCCTTGGTACGGCGACGTTGATTGATGGACTGTTTCGTGCTTCACTGGCTAGACGGTCTGCTTCTTCGTTACCGTGAATTCCGGCATGACCAGGGATCCAACAACAGTGGATCGGCCGTCCACGTAATAAACGCTCGATTTCCTGGATCCACGGATGCTGCAATCTTCCACTCTCTATAGTCGAAAGACAGCTGGCCGAATCAGACAGAATGATAACACATTTGGTTGATGCTTTCGCAGCGATGACAGCCGACTTGATTGTATAGGCCTCCGCCGATAAAAACGCTACATTGTGACGGAATCGCTGGAATCGGACTGGTTACGTACGCCCCTGAGGCGAACCGGACCATTCGGTTGTAGATGGGTGCGAGAGTCTGCACCACCGATACACAACAAAGAATCGCGTTGCCCTCGCGATCATCTTCAAGATCCGCAGCCTAGAGTCGCACGTGGTTTTGACTATCTTCACATAACATATGTGGAACTCGATCATCAGAAATCGACCCCATTTCAGTGATTTCAAGTGGTATAGAAGGACATCGATCTGTCAAATTGATTATACCAGCAGTAAAATGAGAAAGGGGATCAAGGGGCTTGTCAATTATTTTGAATGATTCTACCGTGGTTTATAATTCTATGTGTTTCTAGCACTCCTGAACTCATGTCTTAACATTTCCTTAACCATTTTGTGCTATATTTAAAATTATATAGCTAACTTTAACAATTTCATCACCTTGATTCACACAGCAAAACTGTGGTAAACTTAGAAGAAACATGTATGTAACATTTCCTTCTTGGGACACTTTCTATTTTTTGGAACTAATTGCATCAAACTTTGATTTCATTACGAATTGCCGTCCAAAGTGACGAACCAGCCAGTGTCTGAAAGTCGCTCTAATAATAAGAAAAAATTGCCGTCAATTGAGAATTTCCCCAAAAATCCTAACACAAAGAACTACTACAATTACTTTTTAACAAAAAACATGGTAAGGTTGATCCTTGTTGATTGAAAAAGGCAAAAGAGTAGCTACACACAATCATAACAAAGTTTTTTTCGAGCACTATAGCTAAGGTCCTAGAGTGGGACTCCTAACTATCTGTACAAAGTTAAACACTATTTACTAACGAAAATTATCTTTAGTATGCATCAACTCGATATTTCGTGATGTAATAATAAGTTGACTAGCTAAAAGCACAGTTAATAATATTTCAACATACCTCGGATAAAATAATAGTTTTACACCTATTCAACGTAATCCTCAAAATCTTTTGAATTGTTTGCATTAAATTATATTTAATTAACATAATTTCCGTCTGAATCCAATGCAAACCAATAAGACAAAGAAATAATGTATCTTTAAATAGCCAATATTACTGAATAACATCGCTCTTGATTAGCTTCTGACAGACTTGAAAATACTAACTATAAAATCCTTTGAAAAGCCCCCTGTCGAGCTAGTAGAAAAAAGAATGCCCACACGTCAAACTCCGTCAAGCATTTAAACAGCGGACGAACACCATCTCATTACGCATTACCATGACTATTGACAATTCGCCTCTTCGGTCACTCTGTAACTCTTCACTCCTATGGTAAAATCCCATAAGCAAACATCAGTCTGTGCGTGAAACTTGGTGAACATTTCCTTACCCTTTCACTCCTATGAAAATCCCATATGATTCTGTCAATCTCTGCGTGAATAAACGGCGGCTTTCTGGAGAAATTAAGAGATAAGACAAAGTCCGTTAGATTTCATGCACAGATTGTCAGATGCTTATGGGATTTTACCAGGAGTAAAGAGTTGCAGAGTGGCCGGCAACGTCGAATGCTAACTTTCGTTAGGGCCAATGCTGCAAACGTAAACAATTACTTTTTGTGTAAATTTCTCGAAAATGAAAACTCCTTCAAGAAAACCAACACAATGATTGTGTAGAGAAAGAGTCCTCCGATCCGATAAAAATAGTGACTTACATGGATTGACTTTGACCTACGAGTAATTTACGCAAGAAGCCATTATTTATGTTTTCGACATTGGTCTTTATGAATGCTCAGTGTCAATATCACGAAAATTTTATTTTGACGGATCGATGTCCAACTATGCCAGTTATACCACTGAGACAAAACAAAAAAGGGGTCAGATTTGAGTCAGTTTTTTCCATGAAGTTCCAAATATATTATCTGCTATCTTGCAATGATGTTTGAAGGACAGCGACCGGTCAAGGTTGACGCCAACAACTTTCAGTTGATTCGTCCTCGGTACAGCTGTACCAACCGGTGGAAACTAACGATTTTAAATTGGCTCACTACTTGATTAGCCTATTGGTCCCAAGCAAATCGATTACCGTACCCCATTCTAGTCGAAATTCTAGTACTACGCAATGTTTGTTTTGATTCGCTATGAAAGTTTGACAGATAAAATGAGGGGTTCGTGGATTTTTCCTATGTTTCGAGGGGTGCATCGATTAGCTTGGGACCGAAGAGAGTACCAGAGCTGAGCCAAGAAGTTGAGCATGTTTCTTCGAGACCTTCTGGTTCTAGAGTTACCTCTATGGCTGTACTGTCGATAAATATATCGTTGCTGGGTTCTCGACGGGCGTTGGGACTGCCGTAGAAAATTCTTGATTTTGTCGTGGAAATTGTGAAGCCAACGCTTTTCGCCCATTTGTCGACAGCTTTCACTGCAGCCTGTAGATCCCTATACAGAGGACGCTCCTTACTCCTCCGTACCACCAGCAAAATGTCGTCCGCGTAGAGAAGCACGGTAACAGTATGCGGCACCACTCTGAAAATCGGCTGCATCGCTATAAGGAATAACGTGACAGACAACACTGGCCCTTGGGGGACTCCGTTCTCCAATGGCATTTCACCCGATAAATGTTCTTCCACGTTCACCCGGAAAGATCTGTCGGTGAGGAGGCTGTTCAGTACGTTGAGCATGCGCCCACCCATCTGCCACTTACGCAGAGTGCGCAAGATACCGTATCGCCAAGTGGTGTCGTAAGCTTTCGACAGATCAAGCGATGCAATCAAGCAGTGTTCGTCCCGATTTGGAAATGACCTATCCAACTCCGCCAAGTATGTATCGACGCCTCTCCAAGCTCTAAAGGCGTGCTGCCTCTTGTCCAGTCGTCCATTCGACTCCAACTCAGTCGTCAATTTGCTATTCACGATACGTTCGAACACCTTTGCGATGCAGTTGGTCAAAGTGATAGGTTGGAAAGCAGCAGGTCCAGATTCAGAACAGTTTGGCTTCGGAATCGGTCGGCACTATTATTCCGATTCGCCAGCTGATAGGGTAAACGCCACCACGCCAGACTCTGTTTAGAAGCTGCAACAGTGCGATTTTGACGGATACAGGCAGACGTCGGATCATCGGATACCCTACCGAGTCAGGACCTGTAGAGACACTACGTCCTTTGTCAAGTGCCCACAGAAGCTCATTCAGGGTGAAGTCCACGTTATATATGTCGTCGGTGTCCAGAAGCAAACCCACGCGATCCCGTTACGCTCTTTCCTTCGCTGTTTGAAACAGTTGAGGAAAGCTTGAGGTCGCCGATCTCTCACAGAGTGCTCGGCCAGGTCTTCTGCTATTTCTTCTACTTTCTCCGTGTAGCCATCGGGTCGCTTGATAACCACCTTGCTGTATTGTCGTTTGCCTCTCAGGGTGTTCATCGTCCGCCACATGTCTGCCGTTGTGCTGCTAGGTGATATTTTTTCGGACAAAGTCCTCCCACGAATGTTCCTTAGCTTCCTTCACTACCTTCTTAGCCGCTGCCTTCGCTTCCTGGAACTGCTTCAAAACATCCGCTGTGTCCGATCCTGCTGTTCTGCTGCGCTTCACTGCTCTCAGACCAGTTGTCCCACAGCTGTCTACAGCAGCAGTCGAATTTTTATTTCGGTGTGAACCACGCGATAGCATGTTTTTGATACTCGCTATTATATAGTTGCTCTTTGTTCGTTGCTATCAGTTTGTGCCTTTTGTTGCTACGGTGCAAGATGTGTGAAGTAAAAAACACCATCAAGTTTAGCTTCAGCCATTATGATGCTAAACCAAACATCGGAGAGATTATAAATTTCGCCAAAGCACTCGACGCGGATCCGGCTGAAATGGAAGCTGTTTATCGCATTGGTGAGGAAAGGGGAGTCTTCATAAAGTTCAAATCAGAGGAAGCGATGCTCCATGCTCTGACATACAATTCGGAGGATTTAATCTTCCATTATGCGAATGGAACGACGGCAAAGGTACGCATGTCGCATGCTGGTGAATTTATCCAGTATGTGCGTGTGTATGACTTGCCACCAGAGGTAATTAATTAATTTAGCTTTATTTAGGAGCCACCAGAGGTACCGGACAACGAGCTGGATAAAGTGCTGGGGAAATATGGAAAAATTAAACGCATCATCCAGGAGAAATTTCCATCTGATCTGTGCTTTGAGGTTTATACAGGGATACGCGGTATATATATATGGATGTGAAGAAGGAAATCCCCACGTCATTGTATTTCTTCAACCGCAAAGGAAATATATTTTATGATGGCAACAAAGATAAATGTTTTCTGTGCAAGCTTTTTCTGTGGAAGCTTTTCTGTCCCAAGCGGAAGGCTCGGAAGGAACCGGAGAAGCAACTAAAGGAAAAAGGAAAGCAAAGTGAAAGAAAACAAAACAGCAGCAGTACGTATGCTGGTGTAGTGGTGGAAGGTGCGTCGTTTGACATTAGCAACCAGGAAACGGACACGGGGTTGGAGATGTTGAATGAAGATAACGAAATGGACGAGACGACCCCGACGACCGACGAGAGTAGCGGAGAGCATGCAACGGGAAACGATGTTCAGATGCAGCAGCAGCGATCACGTTTCGGGTTCAACGAAAATGAGGAACAAATTCGGGAAAGAAAGAAGTTGCGTGCACGGGAGAAGATCGCTTTGTCGCCGCTTCGATCGCCACCCAGGAAAATCCTTTAATAATATGCATTTGTATATCTTTTGTTTGTATTTTGAGTACCAAAATTGGTATTCCATGTTACTCGGCTCCGCTAAGTTATTCTTTTAACATTTGAGCCTGCCAAATAAACAAAATGAAAAAAAAACTGCTCTCATAAGTTTTCGACGCCGCTTAATCACCGTTTTCACTTCCGTGCACCACCACGGTACCGATTTGGAACCAATTCGTGCTGCTGATAATATCCGATTGACGAACTCATCAACCCCAATCTCGTCATCCGGTTTGATGCTGCTCTGCTGGATGTCAGTCGTTCGAACGATGTCCAATCTGCTTGGTCATAGAGGCATCTTCTCCACTTCGTGGCAACCTGTGAGCATTCAGGTGAAGAGACGGTGATTGGAAAGTGGTCGCTGCTGTAGAATACCCTAGGGAGGTTTCTAAATACATATAACCGAAAAATTCGATCTTCATGAATATAATCAATTTTAAAACAGTAGCACAAACTTGAACGCCTTAGTCTTGCGCATTTTAGTTATAGACATTAAATAATGCCATTTATTTTAGGTGTACAGTGTTCACTCGGCTGTCGACAAAAGCAGGCCACTCTCGATGTGTGCTACACGATCGTCTGTTTACTCGGCAGCAACCATTGTGTGGTCCTCCTCATTGTTCTTCATCAGTAGTTCTTTCGGTCGATGCGTCGTCGACTTTGAAATGCAACCGTTTCGTGATGAGTGTGTGAGTGCTGACCACGTTTTGCGTCCATTGCTGCAATGGACGCGCTCTGACCCTCGTTGGCGTACAACAATTTGCCACACAATGAAACTACTGGAAGCGGCTCCAGTTCTGATTGAGGAGGCTTTTTGGATAGCGGAAGATAAAGTGTTTATTGCGTTGTACCTTTTGACTATAGTTTTAAGATGTATTGTATAGTGACCAAGAATCCTCGGCTCTGTAAAGTTAATTCGGTTGAGCCTTATCAAATAAATTAATGAAAAAAAAAAAAAAAAAATGTAGGTGTATGATGTCTTCGGGAAAGTATTTATATATTTTAATGGACAATTTGTTGAGGTCAGTGACATTAAGATGATCCCTATGGTTAGGGAGTTAATTTTTTTTTTTTAGTTATATGAGATCTAGTACAATATTCTACAAAGTTGTAGAACAGTTCGTTTGAAGCAACTTTTCTCAAGATACCAATTTTCTAGGTCTAATGGTTTTCGTTTTATACTTATTTTAAAAAAGGTTACTTAAGGTGACGCTTAAAAAATCAGTTTGTTTTTAACATTTACATTCATTGATTTCTCGCAGATAGGAGTGTACCCCATTAGGCATAAATACGTTAGGCACACGGACGTTAGGCAAACGGACGTTAGGCATAATGGACGTTAGGCATAAAGTCATTAGGCATAATGGACGTTGAGCATAATATACGATAGGCATAATGTACGTTAGGCATAAAATACCTTGCTGCTGTGCAACTCTAGAAACCTGTTTCGACCATGGTAAACAATGAAATCCATTATTTATCATATCATAATCTGGTAAAGTAATCTGGCATAGTTTTTTACTACATCTTGAAAATCAATCGCATCTAGAAATAATAAAGCTTTGAGAACTTTGAGATTTGGGTGTAATTGCTTTTGTAAACAAACATGTCAATCGCTGATTACTCGTGAATAAAAGAAAAATCACGTGAAAAAAAACTATACCAAATGATAGAGGAACCATTCATCTACCTGTTTGTGTTGTTAGTTTTTTAGATTGAGCTTCAATTCGCGAGAAATCTTAAAATCAAGTGTTTGTTTACAAAAGCAATTACGCCCTTATCTCGAAGTTCTCAGGAAATGTAATAGAAGAAAAGTTTTTCCTCAAAGAACAGCTCATGAAATAAAGAATGGTGAATTCTGTGATTTTTCATTCAATAACAAAAAACAGCTAAGGTTGAATAAAAGATGATGCCAAAGAACAGCTCATGAAATGAAGAATGGTGAATTCTGTGGCTTTTCATTAACAAAAAACATACCAGCTGCTTCCAGGATTTACTCCCATACTTTGTTGAATGAATACTAGCAGAAACGTCTGCTGATGTGAGGGAGCGATACTTCCATGAACAGTGACGAGTTGCTGAAACAAACAAGGAACTGTGGCAAACGTAAGATCTGCATCCAAATACTTTGCCTGTCCAAGACGTCGCAAGTTTTAAGGCTCTTTCATTATTGTCACCGATGTCAGCAATCAATAGACGGTCCCCATTATCATCCTTCTAGAATTCATCGGGTAGATCATGCCTAACGTCGATTATGCCTAACGTCCTTTATGCCTACCGTACGTTATGCCTTGCGTCCGTATGCCTAATGTCCGTATGCCTAATGTCCGTATGCCTAACGACCGTATGCCTAACGTCGTGTACCCATTGATTTCTCGCAGATAGCTTGTTCTAGAAATCATCAGAAAAAGAGATATCCGCATAAACGCGAACTATAACTTGACCTTATCAACAATGGTTAAAAATAGATTATAATCCCTGCTAAATTTTAACTGGAATGGTTAAAGAACTTTACATGAACGATTGTGTGTTAAAGTTCGAACCTTATGAATTTTGGTTTTTTTAGAAATGGACCATACAAGTAATGGGTTGTTAAGAGCCTTTATGGTTTTAGAACTTTAATGGTTATGGTTATGGTAGTTAGTAAGGTCAATGCATGGTTTTGTAATATTGGTCAACTTTGTGTGGAATATATTGCGAAAATGTAAAATTTATATTAATGATTACCAATTTACGGATGAACGGCAATACACGCATTTTCAGGCATTCTTCGATGTAAACTTGGGATGTCATCGTGGAGGATGTGACGAGTGGTTCCGTTTTCAGACCACAACTGCACATCGCTTGCCAAATCATGGCCTTCTTCGCGAACTTGTCGGCAAACACGAACTTGAATCTTGCCGGCACATCCCCTTGTCCAGTCGCGATGTAAAACTTTTGACCGGGAAGCTGCTTAAAATCGAGTTTGACGTATGTTTGGTCATCGATCAAAGTGTAGCCCTTGTGCTTCGCCAAAACACGGTCGTACAAGAGCCTTGCGCGCTTTTTGGTCATGGAATTCTGCTTCATGTGCCGGTTCGGATGTTGACTGGCTTTGTACGACTTGTAAGTTGGCGTTGTACCTTCTGGCCACATCTTGGATCGAAAGACCGGAGTTAGCTTTGACGCTCCTCAACACCTTACTGCGCATCTGACGATCCCTGGTTCCAGTTTGTTCTTAGGTCCGCTGATTCCTTTCCACACTCAGGGTTTCCTTGTAGGTTTTGATCACTCGACAAACTGTTGTTTTCGGCATCTTCAACACTTTAGCCAGCTTGGAACCGGACCACTCCGCATTTTTCAGGTGTTTGTGCACAATATTTTTTTTTCTTTCGAGTTCCATGAGACGTTATTTCTGAACGCGATCGACTACTTTGATGAAACTTGCACCAGTTGTTCTCTACAATAGTGTAAACAAACCACTGTCAACGATTTTCGATTCCCAACACTAGAGGCGTGCTAGCGGTGCGCGAGGGGCGTACCAATCTACTTTTATTCAGCCTTTACAATAAGATGTTCCCGCAACTGTTTTTTTGCAAGCCTGCTGCTAGGGTTCAGCAATTATTTATAATTCACCTTTATATTAATTCTTGTTAGCTTTTATGGTAACAGCGTTCGGCAGCTTAGTTAATAAGAATTGAAATGTTTGGCTGCTCTCCAACACTCGTTCCATGTTGATCTCAGAAACTGTTTCCAATATCCGCAAACAATATTCTAAGTTCTCGTCTGACCAGGGCTGTCATCTGATCACTCAAGGTGTGCAATGTACTGATTTTATGAAATACAAAAAGTGAGAATCAAGCAAACACAAAGTATGCTTGTCTTTCACCCTGCGCAAGTGTAAAGCAGCGGAGAAGAGAAGACAGGCACACACCCAGAAATAACGAATGCGCAATGTGTAGCCATCGCCCCGACAGCTCCGACGCAAAGAGCGCCACGCAGTGTAAGGTTGCAAATGGGAAACCTAGCAAAAAGACAAAATTCTTCTTCGTTATGCTCTTTTTCATCGCCTATGCATGCAGTCGAGGCAAGCAAAGTCTGCAAAGAATTCAAAGAAGACATTAGCGCTTGTTGTATTAGATTCGCTCCCTGCGCCGCACGGAGTGTACCACTCATTGTGTGGATCGCTTTCTCACAGATTAATTGGAAAAGAGTGTGCGGAGTAAATGGGAGAACCATACACTCTTTGTCGAGTGTTGCTTTGCTAACGCTCTGGGGTAGGTCCAGAAGAAACGTGCTCAACTTTTTGGCTCAGCTCTGGTACTCTCTTAGGTCCCAAGCTAATCGATTCACCCTTCGAAACATAGGAAAATCCGCTAACCCCTCATTCTATCTG
Source organism: Ochlerotatus camptorhynchus (assembly GCF_037179485.1). NCBI lineage: Eukaryota > Metazoa > Arthropoda > Insecta > Diptera > Culicidae > Ochlerotatus > Ochlerotatus camptorhynchus. Next base: position 922,930 of record NW_027040652.1, read on the forward strand.
TCAAACTTTCACAGCTTGAGCTTGAGCTTGAGCTTGAGCTTGAGCTTGATTGACCGCCCACGGTTGCTACTCTGTTATTGCCAGATCAGCTATAATTACACAGAGAACCAATAGACGATGCTTGGGACTAGCAATCATCCTCAATGTGTAAAAACTGGTGATCTTAAATTAGGCAATACCAGCGCCGGCCGCGCCCGAACACAGGTCAAGAAAGGAGTGGGAAGGATTGTGTTGACATGACACTCGCTTTGATGGAAGCCGAGAACACCTCTGCACTTCCACGAGGAATCACTGGGATGTTGGATAAGAGGGTTGGGTTTGCAGCAGGGTTCGTTTTGGTAAACGATAAGCTGAATTGATGTCCTAACGATCATATAACGCGAAGGAGCTTGGGACTAAACCCACGGTCTTCTACTCAGTAAGCAAAAACGTTTGCCACTAGGCAGACGAGCACCTTTTTAATCACCGAGTTGCTGTTATTACCATGTAGTCATATTAACAAATAAAACGATTGACGAATCTTGAATGTGGATGGGCCTGAGATTAGACTCATGATGTTCTGCTTAGTAAGCAAAAACGGTTGCTCTAAGGCCACCGAGCCCCTCATATCACATAATATCGTTGCTCAAATTTGTGTATCCATTCAAACCCGGAACCAACGACAACAACGAGTTTCGCAAAATACACGATACACAAGCAATTTTACCATAAATCTCTTTGATATGTAAGGACCTGGGACCACGTTTTTCTGCTCAGTAAGCAGGCCACTGTAACCGACGATCTTTCAAATCCGACAACTAAAAACTACGAAAAAGTACTTAGGCCTTCATTAAGTTCCACTTTCACGCGACGTTCAATGTTTCAAGTTGCTCTTTCCGTATTGTTCAGGCTATAAATAGGCCCTTTTCAAAAGTTACGCGAGAAATACGCACAATCGTCGCCTACCTCGCAAAACTGGTTCCAAACGACAAAGGCATAAGCAACGATGGATTGTTGAACTTTGCTGGCTCCGGTGGTATAGTGCACAGCAAAAAAAAAATGTAATATCGATCAACATAATTCAAGCTGATGTATGAAATAATGATGTAATTGTAATTTTGTAATTTATCAGCACACACCCTGGTTGACCACTGTAAACCAATCTGCCGTTAAGCGAGTGTGTACCTACTGAAACCTGGCCGTAGGCCTATGCTAGACCGTATAGCATAACGACCTTCTTCCACTAGCAGGCCTGTTTCTGTTTGAACAGACAGTCTCACTAGTTTCTGATACATTTATAGGGGATAGTAGGAGATTAAAAGAATGGAGAAGAGTTATAGAGGTTTTTTTGTTGTTGTTTTGCTGAAAAGAGAGAAACAGAACTATACGAAATCACACCTGCTGCAAAAAAAGAAGATAAGTCTATTATTTTGGTTAGTGATCGTTTGGATTTGGGTCACCCCACGTTGTGTTTAGGCTTTATCTGCCAAACTTTCACAGCGAATCAAAACAAACATTGTGTAGTACTAGAATTTTGACTAGAATGGGGTACGTTAATCGAATAGCTTGGGACAATTAGGCTAGTCAAGTAGTAAGCCAATTTAAAATCGGTAGTTTCCACCGGTTGGTTGTAGAATTTAAGCAATCACAAATTGCACATTCGGCGATGAGCAGGTGAAAAAACTTGCAATGATATATGATTAGAGTATAAATAAGATTCCCAAATGAAGACGTCACCAGACAAGATGAGCAACAACATCTTCATAATACTCAGCTGACTCGACGAGATCTTCCGAAGCACCACGTGTTGAATGGCAAACCTCACTAAAACAAACCTTCCGAACCTTAACTTCGGCTCGCGTCGCTCCTCGTTTGCTGAATACTGCCACGTGCTTGCGCACGCAGCAATTCAGACCATCCTCCTCTGGCCAACAGCGATATATTGGCGCCATTGATGAAAGCAACCAGTACGCAGCCACCATCAAATACCGGCATATGAACATTGTAACCCCACCCATCACCCGCCGGTTTCCCAGCCCCACCATGATCTGCTAAACTGCCGGTGACGGACGTGCAAACGTGGGAAAAGCTCCCGATCCAGAATAGGTTTTCCCTCATTCTACTCAGTTCCCATTCACCGCTACCGCTCTGCGCGCTGATGGCACCCTACTGCCATTCATTCACAGCAACTCAGCTGTAGGACTGCTAGTAGACCAACAACGGCTTCTGAACGGCGCTTCGTGGAAAGCGTTCTTCAGTTGCTGTTGTGATTTGCTCGCGGTCGAACGCGGATGCCGGGAACAGCTCCTTTGGACGGATTCCAAAGCACATTTTGCTAACTGCCATTCCATTGTGGTGGTGGTGTGGGACTTCAGAGAAATCTGGTTTCTTTTAATCTTTCAATTTTTTGCCACTTAACAGTGCGGAAGTACCCTTCTGTTGGTTTGTTCTTGAAGGCGCTTGATACCGGAAGAATATGATGATGACAATGTGCGGTGGCGCGTCGAGGAAAGTTAGGAAAATTGCCCGCGTCTCTAGGGCCCCGCAAGGCACTCGGGAAGGATGTGAAATTTAATTTTGAAAAAATTAACCGAAGGGCCGTTGTTAACAATTGAGTGGCAAACGTTGCAAACTGTTTTCAAGCAAGGAAGCTTAATCTGCTTGTGCTAGTGAGCGTGTATGTACAAGGATGTGAATGGGAATTATTATGGTGATTTTTTTTTCTTCTTCTGAATAATAATAGTCAAGTCTAGTAACAAACTAGAGTGTGAAGGTGGTGAATAAAAAAATTTGCTGGTAACAGTATTAATTTGTGTTTTTACCGGCAACGATGTAAGAAAAGGAAACTGCAGAGCAGCGTACGCCGATGGATGAATCCTTTCTGTGCAAGTTTCCACTTTTTAGCCAGTTCAGCAATGTACGGAAGGCAGAAGCAGCAGTTTAAATTAAAGGTATTTAAGATAATTGGAAATGTGGTGAAAAAGTTTTCTAGGTTATGGAAATTTTTTATGCAAATTTGTGTGGCTTCCTGCGCTGATATTTTACGAATTTTTCAATACTTAATGAATGGTAGCTCCTGTACGAGCAAACTTTGAAACTCCGCTAAAAAAATACTTGTTTACAGGTCAAACAAAATCATAGTGAGATAAAGTTTTGCACAAAAGAGAGGCACCAAGGCAATGAAAAAGGCTTTGATCATGATCTAGTGATTTTTTTCCGTACAATAAAATGATAAAACTATCAGTGCCAGTGAACATAATGCAATAGTTTAAAAAAATCATGTTGCTCAAGCTGTTTTAATCTGAGAACATTTTGCTACATTCATGCGGTGAAACGATTTATAAAGTACACAGCTAAAAAAAAGTAGTGTAAATTTCCGTTACTATGATGCACATAAATGGAGCGTCATAAATCATACAAATTTACATTATAAATCGTGTAAATTTATGAGACATGTCATGCAATATACCATATATTGTATGCAACTTTCCACATTTGTTTGCAACATTTCTTGCAAGCTGCTAGTTTACGTGAAAAGGAAGTTTACATACATGAATGTTTGCATGCATGGATGTTTACATCACCAGTAAAATTCAGATTTTTTTAGTGTGTAGTTATATTATTTACAGCAAATAGTGAAGGATAGTTTACGATACGTTAACTCACAAAACAAGTGGTTATGCTTACTAAATTTCGTTGCTGATAAGGATTTTGTAGAGTTTCACTTCAACGCTTCTGTGCACTACGGGGCACCATGGTACCCAGTACCTTATGAGCAGTTCCATGCTAAATATCGGAAAAAATACCAGACACCGGACACGAGTCTCTCCAAGCTCCATGAACATTTTCAGAATTTTTTGCTATGGGCAATAGAGTGATGCAAAATTTGAAATTTTCGCTCCACAATACTTAAACGATTCCAAATCGGATCCTGACTAGCCTCTCAAAATTTGAACCCATTTGGTGAGAAACAGAGATGGCTACAACTTTGCTCAAGACCACTTTTTGATTAAATGCAAGGATCAAAAGTTATCAATGGTTCAATGCGCTGATGTCTTATGATCATGCTCAATCAACTGCTCAGCAGGCAACACTGGTGTTTCTGGGGCATTGAATAGGACACAAAAATCATGGCTACTATGTCACACTGCAAAATACAGTGTTGCCTACAGAGCAGCTGCTTGATCATGTCATAAGTTTACCAATCTCTTAAATAATTAATAACTTTTTCCTGTCTCGTTTTACAGAGAAAAGATCTTAAGCAAAGTTGTAGCTGAGAAAATTTTCTATAAGAAAGGTTATCGAACAGTTTCGCAGCTCAATATGGAAAAAGACTAGAAGGCAATGAACAAAAAGTTGAGATTTCCCATAGTAATTTACATGTAAATTTCAAATGGCTTGTGCGAAGTCTGTTTCTAACCAAATGAGTTGTAACTTTGGGAGGCTAATCAGAACCCGATTTGAAACCATTTAAGCATTGTGGAGCGAAAAAGTCAAATTTTGCATCAGTCTAATGGGCAATCATTAAAATTTGTGATAGTATTCGGTGGTGATGGCATAGGGTGGTCCCTATGGACATTGAGAAATTTTCTGCTACATGAGCAAACGTCTCAGTTCGACCCTCTCCGATTTGGATGAAACTTCCAGCATGTGTTCGGTATGGGAGATCATATTTTTTTTCCACTAGTCGAGAGACCTTTTCGACTCAAGGCTATTTTTTAAAAAGGGCGTATGTGTATGTCGTCTGAGAAGAAGTTGTAGAGAATCAATTAAGCTTTATCAAGCATAGAAAAAATTGTAAATTTATTTGAAAAAATAAATAATAAAATTTTATATGCAAATTGCTACAACGTACGATATTTTTTTTTTAAATACTTAAGACATAAAAATATAAAAGTTGTTTTAAGATGGAAAAACATTAACAGGTTTGATACAAGAAATTTGAAATAAAATCCGAGGTACACACGAACTGTAAATTCAAATTGTGCCAAATCCACGCAAACTTTAAATTAAAAACGTGTCAAATCCGTGCTAGAGCTAATCTGACAAGCAAATCAGTGCCAAATTTACTACATAACTAATATCATAAGCAAATTCCCAGCACGCCATAGAAAGTTTGATAACCTATTCACGCCAAATCTGCGTTGTATTACATTAAAAAAGCTACTGAAAGCAAAACCTTTTTCATTTTAAAGATTTATACCCCGTTCACATTACAGCGTATATCACGTGATATACGTTATCTTGCAATGAGCACTCATACATCTAGTTTTCACTGGAAATCCTATGAATGAGTGCTCATTGCAAGACAGCCTATATTACGTGATATAGGCTGTAATGTGAACGGGGTATTATATGAATTAGTACATTATATTTAAATAATATGATTGTTAAGGCTATTTGGTGGTGAAGCAACATCCTAAATGTAGCTGTTTTCAAGATATTTTGAAAATAAATTTGTTGAAATTTGTCATAAGTTAGTCGTGATTAACCCTTTCATAATGTGCATCAGGTTTCCTACAGTTAACCATTTGACACCGTGAAGATTGAACAAACTGTTTTGGTTTTGTTCAATCCATATTTTTTGGAAATGTTTAGTTTAACTTTTTTTTTATCTAGTTCATTTGGAGGGCTCAATCGCGTTAGCTTAACGGAGCCGATAATTCATTGTTCTTTGTTTGTAACAAAAACCACTTAATTCTATGACTAGTAGGAGTTGGGCCGAATACTCAGGGGAGGAGTTTGAGGGTTTCGTTGTCTCATCAAAGCGTTGTCGCCAGTATGAACGGTGCGGTTATAGATTCGTCTGGAGTTCAACCGGCTATGGTGACCAGTGGGCGACTATGAGACTCATGGAGACGGAAGGACAAGATAAACAAAAACTAGCAAAGAGAAACAAAAGATAAAGGAATTAAATTCTTATAGGGTAGAGAACTACTTCGGCCTAATCGCCCATTTTGGGCCTATCGAGCAGAAAACTTCAAATAAATCCATGATATGAAAGTTAACAAGTCAATTATGCGTTTGGTACTATCACTTTTTATCATCATCCGATAGGCCGAAGTGAATTCATTGGCGTTTCAATGGCGTTTCAATGCGTTAGGCCGAGTTTAGAATCCGTAGGCCGAGTTTGGCGTCAAGAAGCAGTGTTAGACTTTTGACAATATTGTCGTGAACTCAGATCGAGGTTGCAAGCCTCGATCTTTTGTCACTGGAACGACGCCAGCCAAACCATCCCGCGTTGATCAGCTACGTCCATCCGCTTTAAAATTAGACACAAGAATGCGAGACGAGCGACTAGCCAGCCTCAACCAGCTCGATGAACCAGTCATCCATCCTTTTGCACTCTTCTATCCCAGAGGATCATAATAATCATTTATTCTATCTCCCTCGTCTGATGTCTGATGTCGTCTCGAAGCCGATCTTCGTTTTCCATGACACGACACACGAATCCAGGGCTTGAAGAGGGAACGCATTCTGCCTGTGACTGCATGAACTTGTACATTATCCGCATTCATCATTCGCAGTGATCGGCATTCACTGAACCTGATGAAAAAACAGTCGCACTGAATGGGATCTAAAAACAGTCAGATTTCCTTTCTACGCTGCATTGTGCTTTGTGCAGTTGCTTTGCAGATGCCGATTTTTAAATTCATTCCTTCTGCTCTGGTCAAGTTGATTGCCAACTGCGGGAGCTGTAAATTCAGACGGATTACCTATCGGCTACCGCACGGAAGTATTTCGCACACACATTATTTTCCTTTCCAGTGTGAGATAGCAGCGCTTTGAATATATACGTATGATACGATTCATCTCGATGATATCTTTTTTTATATATCGGCAGTCATATTAGCGCGGGTTAAGCGTTGGAAAACAGCGATCCGCGACGTGGATTTCGCGTAAATGAAGGACTCCCGCACGATTAGGCAAACAATTAAACTTGTCAAATACCACACAATATGAGTATTTTTGGAACCGGTGTGACATGTAGATGCAGGAAATGGAAGTTTGACGCCTTTTTGGAATCCAAGATAGCGACCTATGTTTGCTATAAAACTGTGAAAACTCGTCAAATATTATGCAATATGGGTATTTCCGGAACCGGTGCGGAATGTAGATGCCAGAAATGTATGTTCGACGCCATTTTGGAATCCAAGATGGCGACTTCCGATATTCTAGAATACTATGAATACTGGATAAATACTATACAATATGGATATTTCCGGAACCGGTGCGGAAGGTAGATACCAGAAATGGGTGTTTGACGCCATTTTGGAATCCAAGATGGCGACTTCAGGTATGCTAGAATACTATAAATACTCGTCAAAAACTTTACAATATGGATATTTCCGGAACCGGTGTGGAATGTAGATGCCAGAAATGGATGTTCGATGCCATTTTGAAATCCAAGATGGTGACCTCCGATATGCTAGAACACTATGAATACTCGTCAAATACCATACAATATAGATATTTTCGGAACCGGTGCAGAATGTAGATGCCAGAAATGGATCTTCGACGCCATTTTGGAATACACGATAACGACTTTCGATGTACTAGAACACTATGAATCTGCAAATACCATACAATATGGATATTTCCGGAAACAGCGTAACTTGTAGAAGTGGGAAATGGATGTTTGATACATTTTAGAACTCAAGAAATCTATGAAAATATTAATATTTACGGAGCTAACGTGACTAAACTCGTCAAATGTCATACGATGATGATATATAAGCACTCGGCATGACATTCATAAGTCAAAAAATATACAAACATCTACTCTTCTTCTTCTTCGCATTTCAAGCTTATTGCTTATCGCATATTAGCTTATTGCGTGCTCTCAACTTAGTATTCTAGATGCACTTCCACAGTTATTAATTGAGTGCTTCCGATGCCTGTACCATTTTTGCAGTAGTATAATTGTGTGGCAAGTCCAATCATACTCTATGCCCAGGGAAGTCGAGAAATTTTCCAACCCGAAAAATTCCTAAACAATCAGATATGAAAAGGCACTATAGATTCATTCAAATACTCTCATTCTGATAAACAAAACCCGAGCAAAGTCCAGCATCAAAATGACAGCAAATCAAAATCAAGTTTTGATATCTACATCAAACTGAAATCATAATTTTATTTCAGTTCACGCAATTGATGAATTTTGTTTTCATTTTGCTGTACATTTGCTCATCAAAAATATGTTGTTGCGGGTTTGTTTTCATAACCTTAGCATAACATCAAATTGAATATTTGTTTTGTTATCAACAGGAAAAATTGATATCAAATAGAGTTTTCAATTTTCTCTCACTGACAGCAGAAATAGTTTTCAATGTGATGTCACAGGAAGATTTTTTTGCTCTCAATTATGAAATTTTAACCGTTAAAACGACCAAAACGACAGCAATCATTATCAGCGAAATCACAACATCAAATTTAGATTTCAATTTGATCTCAGACTTTGCTCGGGAAATCATACTGATTCTTGAATGTTGTTATTCAAAAACCAAACATTGTTCTTTCAAACCAACATATTATTTTTTAGCATCAAACACACCAACCACTTTGCTCGATGAATGCCGTTCATTGACTGTTTTTTCGGACATTCCCAACCCAAAACGAAAAAAGGAACCCGAACGAAATCAAAATGGGAATGAAACCAGAGCGAAAGGGAGCGACTGTACGGGAGAGGATTTTGAAGAAGAGAAAGTGGGAACAGTGCTGAGATTTGTCATTGTCATTGACAGACTTTTGCGCGATATTGACAAAATTGTTTGTCACATAGTCAATGATAGACTTGATCCTCATAAAAATCTTTGTCAAAATCTCATTCATTTTTTCGTCAATGACAAAGATTCACCTGGTAACAGAAAGGGTAATTTCTTGCATTCTGAGTCACATTATTGTTATCCAAGCTATTCAGGACGTAGATGCTTGTTCACTTTAATGGCTCCATGAGAATGTTTTCCTCAAGACATTTAATTTCATTTTAAATTTAGCTAATAAACAGCACATGTTCGTCACTGACAAAAATGCTACTGACAATTGACATGGTTTGCCTTGACGATGACTGTTAGCTCAAACGAGTGACCAAAGCAGAATTTTGAGTATCACCGTGTATTGTCGAAATTGTGCAGCACTGAGTGGGAATGCTTTTTGGTATCTATTCGCTTTACTGTGCATCGGTATGTATGAATGCAAAGCGTAATGTGGGGGTATTGAATGGTATACAAAGTACCGCACATAAGGGAGTGGTGAAATTGAATTCATACTGCTGCTGCCGTTCGCTAGAAAAAAGGAACGATCAGATGCCCTGTACGAATCACATTTGTGTATTCGGAGCTTTCCGAAGGTCATACTCAACTGCTCTCGGCGCGTATGAATCGTCTAGCTATGTCATGTGTGTCGACTCCCAGTGTTGCCAAATGCACTTTGTCGGCTTCACACGAAATTAAAGTAAATTAATTTTTATTTTATATCAACCATATCACATACACTACAAATATCTCAACGATTAGTTGCTCTTTATCAAATCTTACGGTACATACAGAAAAGGTAAATAAATTTGGAAGCCATAAGTAATAATAACATTTTGTGTAGTGCTAAACTGCGCTAGATTAAGAAAGACTAAGTGCGGGTTGTGCTTAATAGGCCGGAAATGGGGTAGTAAACCCTATTAGACATTTGCAGAAACACATAAATCGACTGCATGTAGCAGAGATCGCGGGTTTCCAACACATCTCTGATAGGAATATAGGGTTGTCTTCCTTGGGCCTCGAGGGTATTCAAAAGTCACTCTCTGGTGGCGTCATTATCCGTACATTGCCAAATTGTGTGATCGATGTCATCGTAACCGTTGCCCATGAGTTGCTTGTTTTATGCATTGGCGTAGCTAGAAAATTTATCTGGAGGGGGCCTAGGGGGGGAGGGGCTGTTGATTTTTGACGTAAGACTACGTCTGTAATTTCTATATGGGGATACACTTTGTGAAAAGCGAAAATGGAACATGTAACAAAATTATGAAAGATTTTGAACGTTAATAACTCAACTGCCCTTGGACCAATTTCAATAATTTTAACACCAATCGATCAGCAATATTTCTACGCATCTGTTAAATTTAAGACTTGATAATTTTTTTTTTTTTAAATTTTACTGTTGAAAATTGCACGAATGTGCAACTGTTGCTATGATAGTTAAACAGGGTGTCTACTACCTGGAAAAACCTGGAAAACCGGGAATTTACAGGGAATTTTATTTTTCTGGAAAAACCTGGAATATTCAGGGAATTTAGGTTCCACTCAGGGAATTTTCCAATTATCATTTCATTCGTAATTCAAAAGAAGTTTTTCGTTCAGTTTCTCGAAACGTTTCTTAAGGACACTGGATTTGACAAGCATCTGACATCTAAGACAACGTGTGCGAACAAGACAAGTTCATTCAGAGAGCCTTGTCACGCTCGCTCTTCGCTGATTTGTATGTGGAGGATCAAAATCGTCGTAAAAAGGAAACAGCCGAAAAAGAGAGACTGGCAAAAGGAAGCATACGAAGCATGTATTGTACAAGAATAAGCATGCCAGACAGCAGGTCTGAGAGCCTACATAGAATTTTTTTTTTTTTTAGCTTCAGAGAGGGTCGGAGATCTACTGAGAAATTTGTTGAGCTTCAGGGTAACTCGTAGATCTTGAGAACAGAACTACAAACAAATTAAAAGTAATTGACAGAAATTCATAAAAACAACATCACAAGAGAGGTCGTAGATCTTCAGATAAATGTTCAAAGAAATTTTCAAAACTTCAAGCAAGCAAAAATAATTTCAAATCAATTTGTAAAACTATAAGCGAAATTTTGCAAATCTTCAGGGAAATTTTCATAACTTCAGACAAGTCCAAGAATCTACAGTGAAATATAAAGTATTTCACAGAAGTTTGGAGATCCTCGTAACATTATTCAACATCAGAAAAGTTCGTAGATCTTCAGAACAAAGTTACAGAACTTTGAAAAAAATTACAGGATTTCTGAAAAAAATCACAAGAATCTAAGAAATGTTAATGGCTCTTCAGTAAAAATTGCAGAACTTCAGGGAAGTTTAGCGGTTAAAAAAAAAATACTTACACGATTTCAAGAAATTTTTTAGATCTTGAGAGAGACATTTAAACCTTCAAAGAAGCTCAAATATTTTCAGATAAATGTTGACAACTTGAGGTAATCTTCATCGAAATTTTCAAATCTTCAGGGTAACCCGAGAGGAATTTACAAAACATCAGAGAAGTTTGCAGATCTACTGAGAAATTTATTGAGCCTCAAGTTTTTATTTGTAGATCTTGGGAATAGAGCTACGGAGCTTAAGACAACTTTACAGAACTTTAAAGATATTTACAGGAATTTGACAGAAAGTTTCACAGTTTCACACAAATGTGAGATCTTCAGAAAAATTCGTTAAATGTCAGAAAAGCACCTCAATTCCAAAAACAAATCGCAGGGAAGTACAATATTTTGCAGAACTCCATGGAAGTCGGAAATAGATACACACCAAAAAATTCTGAATTTTATTGGCGATGTAAACATCCATGCATGCAAACATTCATGCATGTAAACTTCCTTTTCACGTAAACTAGCAACTTGCAAGAAATGTTGCAAACAAAAGTGGACAGTTGCATACAATATATGGGATATTACATGACATGTCTTATAAATTTACACGATCTATAATCTTAACTTGTATGATATATGACGCTCCATTTATGTGCATCATAGTAACGGAAATTTACACTACTTTTTTTTTAGCTGTGTGGGTCTAAAGAACTTCAGAGAATTCCGTAGACCTTAAAAGAAGTCCGTAGACCTTAAGAGAAGTCTGTAGAACGTCAGAAAGTTCGTACGTTTTTAGAAAAAAATTGAAAAACTTCAGCAAAACTCACAGATCTTCGGGAAAGTTCGCCGATCTTTAGATCAAGAATCCACAAAGAAATTTAAAGAACTTTAGAAAAGTTCGGAGATCTACTGTGAAATTTATGGAACTTCAGGGCAGTTCGTAGATCTTTAGAGCAGAAATACAGTACTTCAGAAAACTTTACAGAATTTGATATAAATTTTAGGATCTTCAGAAAAGTTCAGAGGATAGATCGTAAATCTACTGAAAAATTAGCAGATGTTTAAATAAATTTTCAGAATTTTACTGTGGTTCTTGGATTTTGAAAGACATTTACAGAACTTCAGGTAAGCTCGCTGATCCTTCGAGATATTTGCACAGCTTCAGAAAAATTAGAAAAACTTCAGAATACTTCCTAAAACTTCCGGAAAGCTTAAAAATTTCTTTTAATTCTTTAGAAAATTGTATAGATGTTCAGAGATATTTGCAGATATTCATTGAATCATGAAAATCTGCAGAGAAAATTACAGAACTGTCAAGAAGTTTATAGGTTATTAGAAATTTTGTAAACATCAGAGATAATTGTTGATCTTCAAGGATCTTAAATCTTCAGGGATTCAGGAACTTTGTAGATTTTTAGGAAAATTTGCAGAACTTCTGAAGAACACACAGAACTTCAAAGAAATCTGTAGAACTACCGAGAAATTAGCAGATTGTAAGGAAAGATTGTTGATCTTTAAAGAAATTTTACCGGAGAACAGAAACAAAACTTCAGGGACGTCAGAAGGTTTGAAGACCTTGCAGAATTGAGTTGTTAACAGAAATTTTCAGAACTCAAGGAATCTTGTATATCTAGTGAGAACTTTTCCCACTAGCTTGTCTAAAGTTGGTATCGACATCCTGGCGAAGTTTTGAAATCCATCATCTTCATATCGCAACGCTTGATAGACAAGATGAGCCAGATCCCTGCCGGTGTTCCTCCTGAGCAACCATTTCCTACTCCACAAAGTTCACCTTCTCTTCCTCATTTCATTTAAAATAATAGAAGCAAATACGTCTGCCGAAACTAGAGCAATTTTCCGGTAATTCATGATGGAAGTATTTACTTTTGATTCCTGATACAGTTTTGTTTTGAAATCTAAATTGGCAGTTCTTTCGACATGTGCAAGCAGTGTGAACACCAGCAAACAGGGGGGTTCGACAAAGTGTGTCAAAAGTAAATTCGAACTGATTTTTCATTATGGCGGCGGTCAAAATCAGACCATTTGCCGGCACCGGTGGTGTAGTGGTAAGCGTGACTGCTTTCTCACCCCAATGGGTCTGGGTTCAATCCCAGTCGAGGTCGGTGGGATTTTTCTGAGGCATAACAATCTCTGGTCACGTCTTCCTTCGGAAGGGAAGTAAAGCCGTTGGTCCCGGCCCATGTGAGTTTGAATGGGTGCGATATCCTACGCAGGAGTGGAAGCTGCCTTCCTGCACATTCGATTGCCGTCAATGGATGGCAAACGATGTCCGTCGGTGATTGGCACTAGATTACGGAACAGAGACCGACGTTAAATAAAGGAAAAAGTAAAAAAAATCAGACCAAGAAATCAGATAGTCTAAACGGACCTTAAGAGATTTTAGACATGTGAAACCATGATTTATTCTGTCTTGATCTTCCAAACAGAGTTGAACCCAAACATATTATCAAAATGATATGTTGTTTTTGAAAGCATATTGTTATCAAATTTTGATATATCGTTTTATCGAAATAGTATAGATAGGATTCTTACTTGTATTTATATTCTTGAATTAAAAAAATACTACACAAATACCAAAAAAGAATGTAATATTGATTGACGTAATGCATGCTACTGTATGAATAACTAATGTGATTGCAAAAACCAAATACAATATTACACCCATGGATACAATTTCTTTTCGCAAATTATGTGTAGAATAAATGCACCAATAGTGGAGGTACTTTAGTGCAATGTGTTCCTATGGTGGCTTATAGAGTCTCCCTAAGCCGCTATAGAAGTACATTACGTTAGTACAATGTACTTCTATAGAGCATTTCCAGCTCAAATCGTTAAAAAAATGTCAATTTTGTCTCGACCCCTTCTGATTTGAATGAAACATTGCTCACGTGTTCGCTGCTACTAATGGTTGCATTTTTCATTTAAATATGATTTTTTCCTCCAGAGTAACTTTTGAAACGGGCGTATAAAAAAATTGATTATTTTTTGCAAAAAATCATAACTTGAAAACAATTGATCTGATGAAAATGGCATATGATAAAAAGTTTTAGGTAATTAAATTATCTTTGCGGAAAAAATACACTGAAAGAAAAACTTCGTAAATTCGTATTTAAAAAACGTAAAACGATGATTATCTCAAAACACCCCCCCCCCTTTCGATCCTTATAATTTTTTTTTCAAGAAAATTGATGGAATACCCTTAAATTTCGCGAAAAGTGTATGCTGGTAACTTTCTTAAAAAGAAATCTATAATTTTTTAAATTTTTGTTGATTTTTACAAGTTGATGAAAATGCATATTTTTTTAGTAAAATAATAATTTATTTGGATTCTACGCATAATTTTCGATAACTTTGCATATAGAAACTGCTGCTACTGTACCTTTCGACCACCTACCCCGCCCGTGTCCCCTCGAGATCGTCAAGTCGACGATGACAGGAGCACATACCGTGGTAGGGGTAAACAATAGCTGCAATTTCCAAACCTACGACTGGATGCCTTCCTTCGAGTAACAACTGGAGTGCGGTAAAAATCAGTAGAACTGTTTCAAACACATCGTTGGTACTTGAGCGGTTGGCGATCATCTCTTTTTGCCAGTGGTGGCGGGGGGGGGGGGGGGGACACCCCTCACCATCCCTTTCCAAAGGGGGAGTTTGGTAATGAGAGATGATAAAACCGATTTGTACCTTCCTTAAAAGTTGTCCTAGCTCGCTATCTACTCTCTATATGCAATTTTCACACTGCCGTAATCTAAACGGAACTTTAAATTCTATACTTTCATCTCCTCCTCATCTATCGTATAAAAATTACCACTTCAGTCAGTTATTCGAAATTAGAATCTTCAACTATGTAAATCGTTGACTTCACGCAGAAGTAATACTAAACATATAGTCAAAGAACAACCTAATGCCTACGAGATTGTGCCGAAGGTGACGAAGGTATGCCGAAAGTGTGCCGATGAATGTGCCCAAGCTGTGCCGAATCTAATTTCGACACAATGTGCTGAGTGACTTACCCCTTGGAAACACCCCATAGCTTCAAGTAAAAAAGGATTTGAAAATTTAAATGAGGACCACCCTAATTAAATTTTTCTGCTAGAATAATAATATTATTTCAAGCAACTTTGTATGTCTATGAATTTGTTTTTCGTCGATCTTGTTTTCCGTGCTGAGCACCAATGCTACCGACGCCAGGGAGGCAGCTCCCACACCTGGACCCTACCTATCGACCCATCAACTCATGAACCGGAGACCAACGGCTTTACTTCCCTTCGGAAGGAAGGGGTGATCAGAGATGTTATGCCTCAGCAATCACGCTTACCACTACACCACCGGCGCCGCTAGTGTGTGTCTAGCTCTCTATCAAATAAAAAACCATCTTCGAATGAGATCTTCCATTTCTTCCGTGAAAATATGTTTTCCCTCGAAAATTAAATTTACGATCAAAGGCCCGGAGGTTTAAGTTCTACACAAATTTGAATGTGTCTGACCGTAAATGCACACCCTAAAGCTACGCCAATGCCAATTTCTCAAACCCCTGGAAAGCACTTGTCATGTTGCTTAATTGAGGTAAAAATTGCCTCAAAGAAAATCCGATAAAAGCATTACCCTCCTCCCTCGTTCGTCCCAAGTCAACGACGCGTCGCGTGAATCCACTCGGGATAAAACAATAAAAATCATAATACTGTTATCGCATCAATTTTCCACTTCCTCATTTAGTCTCCGGCTTTCCCTCCATCTAAACATGCTACCATATCTCCGGATCTCAATATCGAATGATGTAATTTAATTTAGCACCGGGTAGCAGCATGACAAAATCTGCTCCCGCCTTGCCACGATAGGTTTTATGGTTGCGGTGATTTTTTCCATCTTTTATTCAGATGAAAACTCCTCGGTTTTTCCACGCGTCTTGTTTCGTTCCTGACGCTCATAGCACATTGCTGCTTTATCTACTTTTACTGTCTTGTTGTCATTGCTGCTATTCATATCCTTCGCGAACCAGTAAATTGCTCGACAGATTTTGTAAGTGAAACCGAAAAGCATCTCTCGAACGACGACGATGACGACGACAAGGACGGGTTACCACCAACAGGAAAATAATTTCCTCACCGAAAAAAAGGCATCGTGTAAATTGAATCCGTTGGTGCTGATGTTTAAAAACGGAAAAAAAGAGGGTAGATATCAAGCGATATCGGTGGGGGTGTGCACGATCAAATCTTTGAAACAGACTCCATACAGTTTGATTTCAAATTGGGAAAGAGTGCGGGTGCGGGATCCGTGATATCAGATTGAAATTTTATAACAATTTGATTTAGGTGGCTTCCAGCAGCCGATCCTTAAAAAAAACTCCCCGAAGCGGCTGCCACTTTTTTGTGTCATTTGAAGGGTTCCCCTTTTTTCGGGGTTGTGGAAATTCACTTGAATGTTCCGATGTTCTGCGATAGAACAATCGATTTTATGCCTTTGTTAATTTTATCACGCTCGCTTCACGATTGCGATAGGGTAACCGAACTTTTGATGGCTGTCAGGGGTGATTTCTGCTTTTGTTTGGCATTTTTCAAGTGAATCAAATGAAAAAAAAAACATATAGGTATATATATATTCAGCCATTCCATAGCAAAACGATATAATGGTTCTCAGAATTTTGTAAACATTTTTAGTTTTGTTCCTTATCGCAAAATATTAGACCCGTATTATTGTTTTATTTTATCATTGCGATGACCATTTCCATGTTAAGGTGGTCCAAAAAATCAATTTTTGTCAAAAATTACTGTTTCAAAATTCACATCTTTTTAACCACTGGACCGATTTCATAGATTGAAATATCAAATGAACCACTTTGAAAACAAATTCAATTTTTAACAACTTTGTCTGAGGCGTGATTTAAATTTGATGAGCCGTGATTTCGTGCTATGATTTATTGAAATATATCGAATATGCCATTTTGAAAAACTAGATGCGAGTCAAAAATGGCCGAAATCCATCCCAAAATTGGTCTATTGCCCCTAGCGAACAATTATCTAAAGTTTCACGAAAATCGGAGAGAGCAAAGTTGGATCATTTCGTCAGTTGGCGTATATTTGATCAATTGCATCACACTTTTCTTGGATAGTAAAAAATAACCATATATAAGTTTGATATGGTCTTCTGAATTACATTAAAGTTACAGTTAAAGCTATGTTAAAGTTCACAATATACGGTACCGATCTGTCACCCTACAGGTGTGATAAGATCAGCGAGCTTTACAAAACTCGCGTTCTGAAAAACTGCCTCTGTATTAGAAACATCACCAAACTGAAGGGGGGAAACATCGAGATAGCATTTTAAAATGTTCGAGTCAAATGTTCCTTAAGACGTTTTCTATTTTGGGGTTCCCAGAGAAGAACCAGGCGATGGCTGAAAGTATCTTTAATAAAGAAAGGTAAAAGAAAGATATTTTCTATTTCTAGCATGCGTAGCAAGGGGTGGAAAATTCGCTCTAGGTTGATTTTTTTTTAACTAATAAAAATTGTTTAAGGTGTCTCATCGTGAGGCGAGGTTATCGATTGTTTCGCAATACGTTGTTAGTAGAGAACAAATACATCTTTGTATCTCCATGGCCGTCACAGGAAGGACATTTTAGATATAGGTAGTGGGATATAACCCACGATAGATGATAGAACCCATCTGCTCAGTTAGCAAAAATGGCCGTCATTAGGCCACAGAGCCCCTTACATCTTAACAAACTCCTGCGACCGACGTCATCGACAAAGGGCGGTTAATTGTTTTATGAAAGCTGTTTTGCGTTCAGGAGATTCAAATTTTGTCCAATAATGTATATTTCGTATCGGTTTCCAGGTTGATTTAATTAGCGTCCCATAAAGTCACATGCGGATCTGTGACGTCATGACAACTTAAGGTGCATTATGGATATGTGCACCCATCCAAATGACAATATTGCCGAACGCTCGGTCATCAGTTTGGTAATCGAAACAATTTCCGAACGTGCTAAAACCGACAAAATGTAAAATTTTAAAGGAAGATCGGTATTTTTTTTATAAAAACTACAAGAGACAGCCCTGTGGGGTAGGACTACGTGATCTTATATAATAAATGTTATTTGTTAACTGCAGCAGGAGCTTGTATTTTGTGTAGAAATACGAATTTGAGCGAGGTTCTCTCTGTTTATACTTTTTAATATGACTATGATTGCCCTGAAAAGAACCTTTTGATATGATTTTTAGTTGGGACATGTTCAGAGATTTAACTCTTTTGGAAAATCTTGGTGGCCCTGAAAAGGGCCGATGGCAGTACAGACTTAAAGCCTTTGGAAGATGATGATGACGTTTAGGCAGCTGGATCAGCAAATCGGACTGGACAATCCCATATTCTTCGGTTCAATGATTGGGCACTCGCAAGGGTCTCGGTCCGTCTGCTGCTAGACAGGGGTTAAACTGGTGTCTGCGACAGGTTGGAAGGCCGCAGAATATCAGTGTCCACCCAGCTAAAGGTCCTCCCCTTTTGAGTTTTTCTCGTTAAACTCCTTCTCTCAACAAGTGGGTAAATCTTAGCCTTTAGCAGAAAGACGCTTAACACTTTTTTCGTCGAATTTATGATCCTGTCCATAGTAAAATTACATGTTTTATCGAGGTTTTAAAGCATTCTACAAGTCTAAATCATGGTTTACAGAACCCTCATGAAACCAAAATTGTTACTTATGTGTTAAACTTACAGGCATTGAGAAGAACTATGACGTGAAACGTTTCACGTCATAGTTCTTCTCAATGCCTGTTCAGATAAATTAATAAACTTTTATTTATTTTCTCTACTGCGCTAAATCAAACGTGTAGAAATAAGAAGAGAAGTCGGTCAATCGAATAGCTGGATTTTTTTTACGATTAATCGTTAATCGAATAATTGGCCTTTTAGGCATCCCTAGAAAATAGTGTTATTCGACAGTGAGCATGCATATACGCAATGATCGATTTTCTTCATCGATTTTCTCTTTGCAACTACAGCTACAGATAAGCGAAACAATTTTCTAGAGTTTGTTCAATGCATAGTTGTAAAAGGTTATATTGGCTATCAAAACCAACAGCAAACTCACTGATAAACGTTAAATCTACCGAGTTATTAACAAAAGAGAAAATCGACGATGAGAATCTATCATTACTCCCAGATGACAGTGTTGGGGAAGCAACAATGCTACATCGACATGTTTCGTCTTGAAACGATTATCTGATGACTGTGTTGGGGAAGCATCATATGCATTTACGTAATTGGTGTATTTGTTAGTTATTTCGACGCTTTTGGACAATGATTGACATTTATCAGTTTTTCAATGGTTTTGGTAAAATACGCTATCGATGCGTGGAAATATTTCTGATCGATTGGGGGTAAAATTATTGAAATTGGTTAAGGGACAGCGGAGTTATTAACAATCAAAAATTTTCATAATTTCGATATATGTTTCATTTTCGTTTTTCACAAAGTGTACCCCCATATGGAAATCACAGACGTAGTCCTACGTCAAAAACACTTTGATGGAGCCCGCTAGTAGTGAAATATTGCAATGTGAATGAGAAAAGAAAAACTCAGCATTTGATTTGTTAGGATTACTTTTCATTGAATACATGCTATGCAACATGTACGAGATTTTCAAGCATTATTCAAGTCTATATTATGATTTATTTCTTACCCTAATAAAACCAGAATTGATACTTGGAATTAGGGATCCCAGATACTTTTGCAAAATTTCTGTACGAATCTAATGTTTGTATTCACATTCAATGCCAGTTACTGGCTTGTTACGAGACATTTGGCCTAAAATCAGCAATCCACTTCAATCCTTTGAATTAAAGGTTTCAAGTGAATTTTGTAATTAGGAACTTTCAACGTGAAATATCTCAACGGGTTTTGGGAACTCTTTGATCATCGCTAAACCTATCTTGAACTTTCACGGAGTGCCTTAAACTTCCATATGAATCCCTTAATTATTATGAGGTTACCTGACCATATTTTATGTTTTTGATGATTTGTTTGGTTTCCTTGAATTTTGATTTGGTTCTCTAGACATATTTAAAGTTCTGAATTTCCTTAAATGTCCTGTAAATTTATTGGATATTTAAAGTAATTTCCAAAACATTTTCAGGATTTCCTAATTATTATTTTTAAACTTCTTTGAAGAACCCCAAATTAAGCTATGGTTGATTTGAACTGCTCTAAAATTACTATAAGCTTCCCTGAGGATCTTTTCAACGTGTTTGAAGAGCCTATCTGAGGTTCCTAAACTTTTCTTCGCCAAACTTAGCTGAGATATTCCTTGAGTTTTTTCTGATATTACCTAAATTGCAATAAAGTTCATTGAGCTTCTTGAAAATTCGCTGAATTTATTTGAAATCCATTGGCCTTATTTAAAATTCAGGAAGTTTCTCTAAAAATTACCAGACATCCCTAGAGTTTACTAAACTCTTCTGCAATGCACCCAAACATATTTTGGACGTTTCCTGAGTCTTTGTGCGATTCTTCAATGAAGAGTCTTGTGCATTTACAAATGTAACTGAATTTTTCTGAAGGCCAAAGACCTTCTTTGAAATTCAGAAAATCACCTTGGTTGTATCAAACTCCTGCACCGTAAATATAGTGAACACGTAATTAACGCTACACGCAACGGAAGGATTACAATTATAAGGGATTCATCATCGCAGGATGTTAGTGGAGATCGCATGAACGGAGGACGCGATATATCCACTGGTCGGTCGCCCAATGCCAGAAAATAGAGAAGAAAACATGTGGAGTGTATTAGTGAGTGAAATGAATCAAGTCGATAAAAATAAAAAAAAATAAATATTATCAGACCTATGCTTTCTCCGCTGTTCTCTCCATGCTTCGGAATATGGATTGGCTAAAAGCGAATAAGAAGCGCTCATTTCTTCTCATACTCGACTTCGTATGCTTTTTCTGCTGAAGTGAATAAATAAATATGTAAATAGATAGGAAATGTAACTAACATTCAATGTCATATATTTTTGGTCTGCGTGACTGACAAACTGACAGCTCGCTCCCATACAAAGTGACACCGAGGGGCGCTAATAAGGTGATTTTTGCAAATGTAATCGTACTTAAAGGGTGATACGGTCAAAATTTGGTCAATATCAACTTGACGTATTTCTTTCAATTTTGCATTTAAAAAACCTGAACACCCGTCATTTTGAAGGTGTGTGTGTGTAGAATGTTGCTCCTATTTTGATTTTGGAATTCACTCTTCAGTTGTCAAAATGCCGTCCAAGCAAGAAGAGCAGCGTATCAAAATTTTGCTCGCGCATCGCGAAAATCCGAGCTACTCGCACGCAAAGTTGGCAAAATCGCTAAAAGTTGCCAAATCAACCGTTACAAATGTAATTAAAGTGTTTGGGGAACGTTTGTCGACAGCCAGGAAGTCTGGATCGGGGGGAAATCGAAAACCGGAAGCCGCTGAGACGACAAAGAGAGTTGCCGGTAGTTTCAAGCGAAACCCTAACCTCTCTCTCCGAGATGCCGCAAATAAGCTGGGTGTATCGTCTACAACCGTGCATCGAGCCAAAAAACGAGCCGGACTATCGACTTACAAGAAGGTAGTGACTCCAAATCGCGATGATAAACAAAATACGACGGCCAAAGCGCGATCCCGGAGGCTGTACACGACGATGCTGACGAAGTTTGACTGCGTGGTAATGGACGACGAAACCTACGTCAAAGCCGACTACAAGCAGCTTCCGGGACAGGAGTTTTATACGGCAAAAGGAAGGGGAAAGGTAGCAGATGTTTTCAAGCACATGAAACTGTCAAAGTTCGCAAAGAAATATCTGGTTTGGCAAGCCATCTGTACCTGTGGCTTGAAAAGCAGCATTTTCATAGCTTCCGGGACTGTCAACCAAGAAATTTACGTGAAAGAGTGTTTGAATAAACGTCTGCTGCCTTTCCTGAAGAAACACGGTTGTTCCGTACTGTTTTGGCCGGATTTGGCATCTTGCCATTACGGTAAAAAGGCCATGGAGTGGTACGCCGCCAACAACGTGCAGGTGGTTCTCAAGGACAAGAACCCTCCCAACACGCCAGAGCTCCGCCCAATTGAGAAATACTGGGCTATTGTCAAGCGGAACCTAAAGAAGACCAAAAAAACTGCTAAGGGCGAGCAGCAGTTCAAGGCAAACTGGCTTTCTGCGGCGAAGAAGGTGGACAAGGTGGCTGCACAAAATCTGATGGCAGGGGTCAAGCGTAAGGCCCGGCAATTCGGATTTGGAAAAGCGGAAGCCTAACTGAATATTTTTCCTGAATTTTATACTAATTGAACTTGAAAAAGAAATTTAATTTGATTTTTTAAATAAACGATTTCACCGATTTACACGCGTTTTCCCTTGACCAAATTTTGACCGTATCACCCTTTATTTAAAATAGTTCCAGTGTACCAAAATTGATTACGTACCCCGACACTGATAACTTCGTTGCTCGACGAAAAGTACGTTTGATTGAGCTATATTTCACGTCTGTTATGACTCAAATTAATGTCAAAATTGAGGCTTGTATATATTGCTCTCAGAGCACCTAAATTTATATTTATATCGACTCAACGCTGAGACGAATGATGGAACTAATCGTGGGACGAACGGAGGGGTACGACTCTACCTACGATGCAGGTAATATTGTGTTTTGCTGTGGCTAGCTGCGCGTACGCTGAGTAGATAGAAAGAAGATTTATCACGATTTTGAAGATTTCCTGCAAAAAGATGATGCGCGATGCAAGTAGATGCGAGAAATGAAAGAAGATTTTTCAAAGATTTATTGGCTAGTGTGAGATTTTTTGAGCATCTAGAATTGAGATTTAGATGTGTCGCCCCCCTCGGGACGAACTAGAACTAGATACAATGAGATGCAGCTCTCGCAGGACTTCTTCTGTCTTAATGAACTCGCTGACAATCTAGAAATCGTCTCCTGGGCCTGGTTTTGACCTGATCAGTAACCGATTATAGATAAAAAAAAACTCCACGAAAAAAAAAACGTCACGTTCGATCTCTACTCCTTCTCAAACCGTGGGCACATGATCAACCTCAAACATGGATTCGCGGAAACAAAGTAACTGACAAAAAACGATAAAAATTACGATCTCACCAAGTCTGTAACAAGCCGCTGTCCCAATCCCAATTGTAGATGATCCACTTCATGACAGGAACCAACATATACCATTCTGGTTCATCTGTCTGAAATTCCCCGAGTAATGTTCTCCTTTTATAGGTTCAGCGATCCGCCACACCTCCATCATAATATCGGGAAGTCACGAGTTCGTTTGAGGCTCCACCTTGGTTTCAAAGCCACTTGTAAAAATACACGCTGCCCGGGGCTCAGAAGCAGCCATTTCAGTACAGCTCTTATGAACACGAATCGCATTTAATGGATTCTCCTCTTCCGATTATTTTAAAACACTTTTGCGTATATGATTTTACCAACTACCGATCACAGAATATGGTGGTAACACGCGACATAATTGGAAACTTTTACTTAAATTCAACGGCCCTAAGGGAAAATTCTACCGGAAGCAAAAACGTGACAGCCAAATCGAAAATCAACCACTCTCGAGCCCCATTTTAAATGCATATTACGAATATGCATTTACCTCAATACCCTTAAAGAACCCAATTTATTCCCAAAACCTTAAAACAATCAGTGAGATGTTTTTGATTGTAAATGCTTGGTTTATTCAAGGTTCTTAGACAAGGGTTGAATATTGAAGTTTTGTGAAAACTTCTAGGAACTAAAAAAAGGTTCGAAGCGCTGAACAAGCGTTAAACCATCACTGCGCAATAGCTGTGGTAGGCAATAGGTAAGATTAAATGGCTTATGGTTTGCCGAAGAATTATTGCTTAGTCCTTTTTCCATGTTAATAGGCGGGTTGCATGGGTGTTGGTCTCGGGCCGTATATTCGTCTGGGAACGTAAAACGAACGCCATTAGGAAATCGCATCACCCACTTCCTTGGGGCAAGTGCTAGGGAGCACTCCGCACTACCAAAACTGATGGCGACGTCACCAGTCCGTCAAGAACGGTGAATTTACACCGCCTTACGAGATCTCTCATACTCATCCCGACGAGCTTTCCCAGCCACGCACCGTTATCCGCTTATGTGAAATATTTCCGCCGTTACACCTCCGTTCGAACGTCACGTTCGACCCGAACGCTACGGCAGGTTAACAGTGTCACGCCGGATTCAAACCGCGTCACTGTGATCATCACAACGTAACCGCCAAGAGATCCACGTAGAAGAACAGTCAGGTCAGTGTAGATTAGGGTGCTTCATTCTGAAAAAAGTGATGAATTTCTGATGGGCCACCCTCCAGTTCGATTCATAGCCCCAAAATATGAACCTGTGCAAAAATTGGTAAAGATTGATGAAGGTTTAGAGGTCGCGCCAATGATTTGAAATTTGTATGGGAATTACTATGGAAGAATTTAAAAAATCGCTTATATCGCTATAACTTTGCTTCTACTTGTCCAAACGTCGAAAAAATTTAGTATGTTATTGCTATGGCAATAAACAAAAAGCCTACAGTTGCTACGCTCAGTTTTGCAGCGTATCAAGAATTATAAAAATGTGAAAAAATGGCAAAATAGGGTAAATTGACAGATGAATATGTACAAGGCAACAACGCCAATTTCATCGCAACAACAACAGGCTTGTTGATCATTGTCATGACAACCACATATTTTTTTTTTCAACGTTTGGACAACTACAACCAAAGTTAGAGCAATGTAAACGAAAATCAATAATTTCCCATACTAATTCACCAAAATCTCCATACAAAATCCAAATCATTGGCGCGACCTCTAAACCTTCATCAATCTTTACCATTTTTTGCACAGGTTCATATTTTGGGGCTATGAATCGAACTGGAGGGTGGCCTATCAAAAATTCATCACTTTTTTCAAAATGAAACACCCTAGTGTAGATTCACCGTTTGAAAAAAAAATCATGTAAATTTCTGTGAGATATAGCGCACATAAAATTATCGCTGAATTTGGCGTATATTTACACGATATTTCGTGTAAATTTAAGCGCAATATCGCATAAACTAGGAATATTGTATGCCATCTTGTAGACGATTTCGCTGTTTATGCCAAGTATAGCTCAAAATTAAACGAAGGGAGATTTTATGCTACAGTTAAAATTCAGAATTTTGTCTGTGTACTTCTTCTTCTTCTTCTTCTTCTTCGCATTTCAAGCTTATTGCATATCGCATATTAGCTTATTGCGTGCTCTCAACTTAGTGTTCTAGATGCACTTCCACAGTTATTAATTGAGAGCTTTCGATGCCTGTACCATTTTTGCATTAGAATAATTGTGTGGCAAGTCCAATCATACTTCTATGCCCAGGGAAGTCGAGAAATTTTCCAACCCGAAAAATTCCTAGACCGGACCGGGAATCAAACCCAGCCACCTCCAGCATGGTCTTGCTTTGTAGCTGCGCCTTTACCGACTGAGCTAAGGGAGGTCTGTGTAGGACAGCACGAATAGACCGAAAAAGTCGAAAGATTGTTCTGACGATAAATATGAGCTCTACAGACTAAACCCAAGACCCGGGATGAACATTGAGCTGTTTTTAATTGGACTTATGTTTGGTCGATTAAATTATTAATTAGATAATATATTATGATTTCTGGTTGCAATCTTTAAAAATTGATATAAGTTTTGTTTTTCGCGTTAGTAATTTTTAAGTTTGTCGAAACGAGTTTGTTTTTTACTTGACTTTTAGGTTCTTGATGCGTTGCTAAACTTTTGGATTGAATCTAAATAATGACTCGCCTGTGGATACGGGTATCAGGCTGGGCATCCCTGAACTCAGAACACGCAGACGGCCTCCTTCAACGGAGGGGCGCTTAAGTCGTTTTGTGGAATTAGAATTTGAGGATTCGTTGGTTTGACTGATTCAGGACTAAGTGATGAAACACTTTTTGGTACACTCAAATAGTGCGCATTACAAAGAGAGGATGTGCCAATTTCAGAGCTTCAGAGAGGATCAGATACGGTCTGAAAGCTCCTGAAACGTTCTGAAAACTTTAGGGACCATCGGAAAATTCCATTAAACACTGCCGCATCATAAAACCAGAGCGTTATTTTAATGAATCCATAAAAAATCATTTCAATCGTTCCCAAGAAGTAATTTGTTCTTCCTAAGGTCCCTTTTTTCTTTTTTTTTTCTTTTTTTTTTACAGGGGGGAATTTGCACCCAGACACCTGAGAAGTTAACTCAGAGTGTGGGGATGGGAGAAGTAGCACTCCCGACCCACTAAACCTTATCATGTGCTCTAGGCTCTTGCCATCCCCGGAACCGGCCGAAAGCATTACGTCATGGGAGGGGGCCGGTTGCGCTATGGCGCATCACTAAGTGTTGTGTCAGACGTGACACTCGCTACTGCACAGTGAGCAACTGTGCAGGGCCTTCCTCTTGTTGATCGCTGTTAGTTGTTCGCCTGAGTTCTAGAGCAGACGTGATAGCCAGCCAACTGTCCAGGGCCAAACAGGACAGATGTGACCGCTTACCAGCTGCGTGTGCTAAGCACTCTAAGAACCCGGTGTCCCCCTGCCTTTGCACAACGAGGGTTTGTGCAGGGCTTATCAACCTCCTAAATTCTGAATTTTACTGGTGATGCAAACATCCATGCATGCAAACATTAATACATTTAAATTTGCTTTTCACGTAAACTAGCAGCTAGCAAGAAATGTTGCAAACAAAAGTGGACAGTTGCATACAATATATGGAATATTGCATGACATGTCTCATAAATTTACACGATCTATAATCTAAACTTGTATGATATATGACGCTCCATTTATGTGCATCATAGTAACGGAAATTTACACTACTTTTTTTAGCTGTGTAGGACGAGCTGGATGGGGTTCCAGCGTCCTTACTCTGCGGTAGTTCGTTTAGCCGCAATATCTCTCCCTTGGGTTCGATAATTAACGTTTCCAGGGCACACCACGAGGTGGCGAACAACTTCATGCCCCTCCTGAGGCCCCTTGAGAAAATTCAACTGCACTAGTGTCTGTTGGGAAATATGTCCTTGAAACAATTGGAATGGAGTCTGCAAATAACTTTAATAGAAACTTATTTGAATTCAGACTTAGAAAGATTAAACCATGCAAAATTAGGCCAGTTCCAAGTAGTAGTACAACCCAGCATATTGGTAAAGATCAGCTGTACAACAAATATATGTTTTCTTTATTGAAACTATGTTTCGATGTTGGTGGATGGCTTTCAATGTCTGTATAAATCTGTATCAATGTCTGTATAAAGTCTGTACTCTGTATGACGTATGTATACATGATCAAATGCCTGTATAAATACAAAAATTGCTATATATCTGGCATCCCTGATTCCCGGACCGTCACTCACCGCAGCGATCAAGTGTGCTGTGCGCACTCATACAGACGTCAAAAGTAACACACGGTGGGGTTGAATTCGTGTTTTATGCAACCGTTAATTAACGACCCAGCAAGATGTGCTTACAACAAAATTGCAACCAAACTAAACCAGAAAGAAAGTTGGTGTCAAAGAGAGAGCTGTAGAACGCTTTGAGAGGCATGGTTTGGTTAGACAAAACAATACAGTTTATAACGTATCTTTTGAAATAACAAAGGCAAACACAACCAAGTTTAGACATGTTTATCTCTATAATGTAACTAAATTCTGCTTACTTGAAGTAGAAAGGACACTATTAAATATAAATTTTTCTTAACTGTCAGTAATCTAGGAAATTTTATCATATGCGTAGAACAACTTTTTTCATCAAATATGATCTTCTATCACTCCTTAAAATATTTGCACTAAGGAACCGAACACCCTGCATACGAGCGTCAAAATCAAGTAGATGGACATTCCGTCAACTCTTGCTGTCTCGATATCGAACAACAAAGGTAAATTCATACACCATCCGTTACGAAAGTAACAACTCACTTAACCAAAATGTACACATGCCTTGAAGCAACAAGGTTTGTCCTGTATGATATATCTTCCTCCAGACATACGTGACAAAGGTCAACCTAATCGAACGGACAATTTAGCGCCAAATGGGACGAAGAGTTCGCACGAGTCGAAAGGCAATAAATATTGTTATCTATTCGATCCTCTACTCGCCAGAGGATAGGATGAACGTCCATCCGAATGACAGCCATCCCCGTCGGTGACCCTGCCGTCGTCTAGGTCAGTTAAACGAATCCTTTTCGTTGCCACAACCCTCAACAAAAGTGCGGAAGGGATCTCCCATTCATATCGTACATATGCCCACAAGCAACAGATAAAATCTTGAGAAAGGAACGAGCCAAGAAGACATTCTTGGAACCTTCATTCTCGAGAGTATGTTAATTTTCTCCTCTTCGGGGTTAGACTCCCAAGTTCTACGCCCGGCGTCGGTTGGTGGGGGTGATGGACGTGCTGTAGACAAGGAAATCCATCACATGTGAGAGCCAAACTGGCGCCTCTTGCACTAACAATCGACCTACCTACAGAGCATGTGATTTAATGGAAAAGTGATAACGAGGCTCTTATTTAGAACTCGTTCAAAGTGCTGAGAGGGCGAAGATTTATGATCGGTTCGTCAGAGACTGCTTGGAGGGCGACCTTCTCAAAATCTTAGGCTATCTTGAAGATATCAGTACCCGCTCGGCGCTGTATCTTTCGTACAAGCTATGACCTACTAGGAAACGAGTAGTAGAACAGTAGTCGTCCCTTTCACAAAGGCGCAAAGAAATTCATCCTCGAGTCATTTACTCTCTATGGTAGGTTAGGATGAGGGAATATTGAAGCTTTTCTTGCCCGCAATGGCACTCGTTTCATTGAACTCTGAGGAAGCACAAGGGAAATGCCACGGACGGATGGACAAATCGCTGGAAGCGATTTGAGCTGATAATAACCTTCGTGATGGAAGAAATACCGGAGAGAGGAGGATCTATCATCAACCACAGCACCACCGTTCTCTATTTATTACCATCTTGTGCTGTGGTGTCGGACGAGAGACATTAAGGAAGCAAAAGTTTTACCCAACTTGTGACGTGATAAATTTGGTATTAGTCGAGATTTCCTATCGCTAATCTCTGTCGAAGTATCAAACACTTTCCATTCGGGCAGCAAATGGTTAGGATACCCCCCAGGGGAGGAAATTGGAGTTTAGACGGTGTTGAAAGATTTTGACAAACAGATAAATGAATGAATAAATAATGGGAAAATCCACAAGGACCCCATCAATTTTTGCTTGCTCAATTTTTTTTTTCCGGTATCATTTTTCATTTCACGGATTGTCAGTCGCCACAAGACAGGGATGTTTGCCTTTCGTCACCTCATTTAACGGGGTTTCTCCCGGTTTTGCCCGGTTTCGGTTGGTCGTTTCGAGGACATGCAAAACGTGTTTACCGATTGCTTTCGGCGGTTTGTCGTCAAATTTGTTTTTGTTGGTTGTGAGCAAATTCTGGTTCTGCTATACTTGGTCTGAGAACAGTATAAACACCTTGATGTTTCAGTCTTTGTTTGCTTCAACCTAAGTGAGTTTTGTGTTTCTGAAAATTTGGGGTACGTTTAATGTGTATGATACGTTTGCTTTGTTCAACTGTGACCATATTCAGCCTGGATTGATTCACGATCAAATTTCAGTTCGTCGATCTATCAAAACATGACAACATTAAACAATAAGTTGAGTCCGTAACTTATTTAATAAAAATGTAAATTTTCAAGACATAGGGGAAATGGCTCTAATGCTGGCCTATGGATCTAAGATTGGGCCCATCGCTAAAAATCTGCTCTCTATCATCTATTTAATCTAGATGAACGCGTCATTGGGACGGTACTAATGGATATTTTTGGTCGATTGCTGAGTTTATGTATGGGCCCAAATTAGGGACATTTAGGCCGACATTATATCCATTTCTCCTATATGATATTACAATATTCAACAATTGATTTTTTTTATCAAGATTCCTCTTACACATTCTTTAAAATGCAATTTAGAACATTTATATGGATCTTTTATTTTCATCAATATTTAAATCCCGTGCAAATAAAACGTTTGAGACTCAGACCTGTCGTTAAAAAAACATTTCAAACTTAAAAATTAAATCAAACTAAATGCAATGATCTATGAATTATGAAAAAAGGAACACGGACTAAAATTCCAGGTACCGTTCTATACTTAAATTGGTACATTCAGGGTCCTCTGAATTTCAATATTGGGCTTTTGAATCTTTGAAGAACCACCAGAACTACCTCCTTTTCCAAATATTTTCTATGTGTGCAGATATTTCAATGAAGTCTTGAACAATGTCCTGAATGTTTTTATGAGTTCGTGATGTTCAAGAGAGCATTCTGACAACATGCACATCATTTAATGGTTTCAATAAGATATTTAATGCTTCTCCAAAGTATTCTGGAGGTAAGATCTACAAGATCTATAGGCTAAATGGAGTCTCAATGGTCTCTATGAGCCTTTTGATAACATGCACATCATCGAACGAGATATGTAATACTCTCTAAACTATTGTGGAGTCATGATCTTGATTTTCTACACGACCAATACAGTCTTGAACAATGTTCTGAAAACCTTTGTGAATATGTGAAGTTCAAGAGAGTTTTCTGACAATATGCACATTAGACTGATTGAAATTTTCGCTCTACAGTGTTCAAACGGTTTCAAATCGGATCCTGATTAGCCTCCGAAAGTTTAAACTCATTTGATAAGAAACTGACTTGGCACAAACCATTTGAAGTTACTATGGGAAAACAAAACTTTTTGTTCATTGTTTTCTACTCTTTTTACATATTGTACTGTTAACAAATTCCATTGCTATTCTTATGGAAATTTTCATCAGCTACAACTTTGCAGAAAATTATTTTTCAGCCATACGTCAAATTAAATAGTTATTAATTGTTTAAGAGATTGATAATCTTATGGCAAGATTAAGCAACTAAATTGTGGGCAACACTGTATTCTGCAGTGTGACATAGTAGCCATAATTTTGGCCTCCATTCTACGCGCCATAAACACCAATGTGGTCTGCTGAACAGTTGATTGAGCATAATCATAAGACATCAGTGCCTTGAATCATTAATAATTTTTGTTCCTTATATTTGATCGAAAAGTGGTGTTCAACAAAGTTTTCAACAAGCTCAGCTATCATTTTCTAAAGTAGAGTGAACTGGTGAATTTTAAGATCGATATGAACCGAAATTATGGTTTCTCCATAGTAATTCCCATATAAACTTCAAATGGTTTGTGCCAAGTCAGTTTCTAACAAAATGAGTTAAAATTTTGGGAGGCTAATCAGGGTCCAATTTGGTACCGTTTGAGCACTGTGGAGCGAAAATTTTAAATTTTGCATCAGTCTAATGCACATCATCGAATGGTTGCAATAAGATAACTTGATTTAGAAAAATTGGATCGAAGTAGGCCGTTCTAGAAGAAAAATGACGTTTTTGGGCTTTCGCTCCGCGTTGGTTTTGTTATTGATAGAATTAAGTGCTGGTGTTTCCGTTTCTTATAGTTAAATTCTAGAAAAAGTCTGAAAAATTATGCTAAACTTCAGAGATCTCCATCAGGGTCCACGTAATGTACAGGAAAAATTGAGTTGTCCCCCTAACAAAAACGCTGGATCCCCAGTGAAGTTTCAGGTACAAATAAAAGCAATCTCCATTGAACCTCCAACCAGCGTGGCCAGATTGTTTTCATGATTTAAAAATCGGTATTTATCGGTATTCACTATTTTAATTAGTTTTAATTTTTTTTCAAACTTTTGGACTAAACTCGAAAGATGTACTTTCCATGTTAGTTGGAAGACATTTCTGGGAAATATTTGAATTAGTCTCTTAATGGTACCGACAAAACTTCCAAAGGAAGAATAAAGAAGATGTCGTGGAGGAAGTTTGAAGGAAATTTTAAAAGATTTCGAAAAAAATCCGATGGGGATCTTCTAAGACAAATATTGAAAAACTTCTGGCATTT
Organism: Ochlerotatus camptorhynchus; assembly: GCF_037179485.1. Taxonomy (NCBI): domain Eukaryota; kingdom Metazoa; phylum Arthropoda; class Insecta; order Diptera; family Culicidae; genus Ochlerotatus; species Ochlerotatus camptorhynchus. The sequence continues at coordinate 955,011 of NW_027040652.1, forward strand.
TTTTGTAGAAACTTTCGGAAAAAATCCCGAAGCCAACCAAGTTTGGAAATCGCAATCCAATCTAGGAGGTGCCATTTCCAGGGGAAGTCAGGAGAAGCTCGGAAAAACCTTCCAATAAGTCGGAAAAAAATACTACAGAGAGTGACTTATGGAGAAACTTCCAGAGGAATACGAAAGAAACTTCTGGGAGAACTCGATAGATACATGCGGTAGAACTTTAATTGAACTTCCTGGAGAAGACGGAAGAAACTTCCAGGAGACACTGGGAGAAACTTCCTAAGGTAGATTGGAAGAAACTTCTGGAAAAAGTCGGACGCCAGAAGGCGTACGCTACAGTTGAAAGATACTTCAAGGAGAAGATGGGAAAATATCTGGAAGAAATAGATTTCTGGGGGATGTTAGCACGTTTCAGCAATTTTCCTGAGATTAATAAAACATCCCTGAAAATCCCACAATTTTCCTGAGGTTTTCGGAACATTCCTGAATTCGGAATATCCCATAATTCCCCGGAACTCCTTGAAAGTTCTTGAAATTTTCCTAAAGTTTATGGGTCTGTTTGAAGTTCTCTGATCATCTTCGAAGTACTCGGAACTTCCCTGATTATTATGGAACTACCGGAAAATCACTTATCTTCTTTAAAAGTCCCTGGATCTTCATTAGCGCTTTCAATCATTTTTTTTTAAATTAATGAATATCAGCATTAAAGTTCTCTGATCTTCCCGATTTCTTAATTTTTTAAAGTTCTCGAAACTGCCGATAAAAACACTGAGCTTCCCTTAAAATGTTCTCACAATTTTCTAATGTTCATGTTTCTAACATTTTCACGAACCTCTTGGAACTCGACTGAAGTTTTCAGAAATTCCCTGAGTTTCTCGGAACTCATTTAAAGGTTCAGAAATCTCCTTGAATTTATATGTCCTGATGTTCTCAGAGCTTCCCTAAAGTTATCTCAATTCTCCTGAAACAAATGGAGCTATCCTGAAAACCATTAAATTTCATTGAAGTTCTTTGGGCTTGTGAAGTTTCCAAAATATTTCAGTTTCCATTGAAGTTCTCTGGGCTTCCCTGAGATTCCCAAGTTCTCGAATTTGAACAGAAGTTAACGAAACTGTCCAAACTATTCTAAAGTTTTAGAACTTCTGAAAAGTTCCTAAAATTTTCCTGAAACTAATGGAACCGCAATAATACTCTGGAAGCATTTCTGAAGTTCCGGGGTAATTGAAAAAACTGACGGGAGGAGATGGAAGAACCTTTCGAGCGAAGCCAGAAGAAACTTCCAAGGGAAGTCGAAATAGCTTTCCGGAAGGAATCGGAAAATAACTAACAGGGCAGGGTAAGGTGGACGGAAATTCCTAGGGAAAGTTGGAGGAAACTTCAAAGGGACGATTAAAGAAATTTCAGGAAGTTCAAAAATTAACGTTTTTATGGGCCTATTTTTCCACTGAATAACAGTATTTCCCGATTTACAGAAATTATTGGGATGAACCATAAGCTGTTTCTCGGCTCCTTGGTTACCAAAAAACGCGAGAAAATGGAAGCCTCTTAGTCGAAAGTGTATCAAGCATAAGACATTTTTGAAGATGACATTTGTTTAGAGCAGCCTCAAAAATTTTAATTTTCAAGAAGATAAAAGTCTATCATAAAAGTTTCCTCTGACAATTCAGTGCGGGCAGGCAGTTATCATTTTGATTATTAATAAAAAATCGTTATAAATCGGTACTAAAACTCAAAACTCGGTATTCTGAGAAACCTTATCTGTATATCGGTATCAAGTTTGAAAATCGGTATAAATACCGATAAATCGGTATATCTGGCAACGCTGCCTCCAACATCCAATCGTTCAATGCAGCCACATCAAGAAGAAGCAACCGAAGGAGGACTCCATTTGTAACAATTCATAGCAGTTTTTCAGAGCCCAGAAAAGTTGATGATCAGTCAAGTAGACCAGTTTTGGTGAGATCATTCCATTTTTTACTATACATTAGAAATTTGGTTAACATTGGAGGCATTTGGTGAGATCTTTCCATTACGCTATATTATATAAACCATTCATTTCATCACCTGTTATTGTTACATTTACTCTTACATAACTCGGACAGTATGTCAGTATCCTTCCACCCATGTAGATTCACAAAATGCATCGCTGTTTAAATATACTTTTTTAAACTACAGTTATTTCACAATTTCAGTTTTGCGGCAAATACAACGCAGTAGGCCTGGCTGTTTTGATGTTTGTGTCATATCAAAGATATCAATGTTGACAAGAAATTTGTTTAGGCGTTATCTAACCTAATCACTTTCCAGGATGCTTTCTCGTACTGGCTACGTTTGTACTAGATTAGATTAGATTAGAAAGTCATTTCAGCTACAGCTTTACTGAAGAGCTAAACTAACAGAAGACACAAATCTGCTAAAACATAAGCCAAAAGCACTAGGACTTTTGCTTTGCTAAATTTTCATCACGCACTTGTGTACAACAAAAAAGTGTATTTAATATTTAAACTAGTCCTAAAAAACATCTTAAGGTGACAACTAAATTTTTCAGGCCCACCCCTAAGTCAATTCAGAAAAAAATGCCTCTAAATGACAACGGTATGAGATAGAAAAAATGTTTTCTCAGCAAAGTAGCTTGAAATCATCTCAGCTCAGGGTAATAAACTCTGCACACTGTGCCGAACCATAGCTTGGCACGCTATTCGGCACACGTTGACAAGTAGGATACAAACAATATTATGTAAAACGGCATCACTGTCGAGTATTGACGTGTTGCCAATCGTTGCTAAGGTTGACTTCTTTGTTTACTCTATTGGGCTTCACATTGGGTTCGACTAGAGAGGGTCTAGTATAAGAGACGAGCGGACTGACTGGTTTTGAGCCAAACGAACTGTCAAAGCCAAAGCCAATCGAGCAGCGCTTATTTTGGTTGCATTGGCAGTGATGCTAGAAACTGCCTAGGTATAGGTTGCCAAGGCAGTTTGTTTTCAATCCGCGCTTCTCTTTTCCTAGTTCGTGGTTAGAGGATCGTGCCTTGCTACTATTCGAAGAATTCAAAAGAAAAATTCTGTGAGTATTGTGTGCACCACGAATATCTTACCTCTTCAAAACCAACAAAACTAAGTTTATCTCATCCGATTCGTAGCGAAAATCCCCGCGGCTCGTGGTTTCAGCCAGAAAAGCTTCTGTTCGAGCCTCACAACGACAAAGTTGTTCCACACCATGGTCGGTCGAGAGGATCGATACGGCAGTCAAGACGGCCAACTGATTAAGAAGGGTATACTACCCAAGTAACATTGCAGGTTTTATCGCGGTTTTATAGTATTCTACAAGTCTAAATCATGGTCTACAGAACCCTCATACAACCAAAATTGTTACTTGGGTACCATAACTCTAAGACCAGAATGTTCCGACTTTCTGGCTCAGCTCTGGTACTCTCTTCGGTCCCAAGCTAATCGATGCACCCCTCGAAGTATAGGAAAATCAACGAACCCCTCATTTTATCTGTCAAACTTTCATAGCGAATCAAAATAAACATAGTGTAGTACTAGAATTTCAACTAGATAGCATTATTATACCGAGGGGGGCGACACATCCAGATTATCTCCTATTTTCCATAAATAACACTCATCTTTACTTTATCTATGCACCGTGCACTATCTGTTTTTATCTGTGACATCTATTTCCATCGACTCTCGCATCTTTCATCTTTTTTCACATCGCTCGCATCTTCTCATGAACGAACCAATCATCGAACGAAAAAAAAAAACGAATGTTGTTTATTTACCTTTTTCAACATCAGTTTTTCTCCGAGTTGTTTTACTTTGCTCAAGTGATAACGTTGTTACGTTAATTATAAGTTAAAGGCGAGGTTAAACGTGTTAATTTATAATAAATTAGTATTGCAGCATCGTTATATGTAGTGGAGAAAATTTGCTTGTGTAAACGCGAGATGGTTTGGAGATCATTGGAGACGGTTAAAGGAATCAGTATGTATATATACGCTGGAAATTACGTCCAATGAACAAAACAAAATACAATGGTTAATGTGACATTTTTTCAAGGAAATGGAAGAGTTCCTGAACATATGGACGTCTGGATAAATGTCCTGGTCGTGATGCTCGACGTATGTGTGGAAGACAGCTGAATCAGATCGCTCGATAAACGGTTATATACTTGCGTAAGAGCTAAGAGTGTTGTCTACGAGAAATTATTATAAATTATGATTTTCCTTATTTAGTTGGATGCTCATATCAGTCCATTATCTCCAACGTGATGGAAGCAGAAGAATAAAACCTGGGAACGGCTGCATTGCATAGTCGATCAACAACACTACGCAGTAAATTTTGACACAGCCCTCAGAATCGCCGAGCGGATCAGATATGAGTGATTCCGAAACCTATCCCAATATATCATCAGTGGGAAACAAAATAAATGGTGACTCTGAAGAAAACATACGACAAATGAATTATGATGATACACCGGCCAAAGAGCGGTGAATCTATGGTAAGTGGTGCAACACTGTAACTGAAAGAGCAGCAAACCAAGGCAAATCAGAATAAAGCTAACAAGTGAGTTCCTTGTGCTATGATCTAATAACATTCCAAAATCATTTTAGGCAATTTTCCATTATTGAACTAACTCCCATGAAGCTGCTTCGTTGTTGCTCAATAATCAAGTCCTTTTGCTGAATAACAAGTCATTCACCCATATTCTCCTTTTCGTTCGAACCGTATTTTCCATACAAAAAAATAATATAAACCCTAGACATGAGATATTCAGTAGGAGATAATGAAGCAACCGGAGGAGATGACTACGATATCGGTGGAGGTCTTGCTGGAGGAACCACAGGAAATTTTTCAATCTGAACTCAACCATTGAGTGAATGCAATCAGTCATCACAGAAGCAACAAGATTATATTTCCAGGAAAGGGCTGCTTCGAAAATCAACTTGACGTCAACATTTCATTAGGGCGAATCTGCTTTTGTAAGCAATGACTTCATCCCACGATTCATTGTGAAAAAAGCTCACTCTTGCTAACTAAACATACCAACAGGTAGATTATACATCCCCCTACTAGAAGACGTTGTAAGTTTGCATATGTGAGCTTTTATTCGTGAGAAATCGAAGGCATTATCCCAAGTAACAATCTAAATGCTTGGAAGATTTATTCTTATTTTATCATTGTTTTATCATAGCATCCCTTCCAGCCTGTGGTTGTGTTACGGTTTTGTGTGCTTGTCATAAAATCAGGCCGTCAAGTCGTCTATAAAACTGTTTTATGACTACTAAATTAAAACTCAGACTTCATAGTTTTAACGGTAGCTGTAAGGTGGTTCTGCATCACTACTTATAACTGAAGAATAAAACCAAAACAAAACATACAATTATGTTTTATGGTACACTTTTTATGACCGATATAAAACTTGAAGCAGTCTTAGGCCTTCATTAAAGCTTCATTACAACTATCATCTTTATCAGAGGCCTAAGATTCACAGATAAGAAATATATTGCTACAACAAAAAATACTCTGAAATTTTTTGTCATTATAAAAAACAAATCTATTCAGATATATGAAATGAAAACCCCTTCAGTGCTTCTGAACACGATGAAGATGAGACGATCGACAATATGAAACTCCTGGAGGAACTACAGTTATACGATCCCTACATAAGGCACAGTGCGGTGAAGGAGCTCTTAAAAATATTGAACAAGCGGCTTTCCGATACACTTCCGAAAGATCCACGAACCCTTCTTAAAGCAACGCCGACAGTTTCACTAAATCCGTTTGGAGATGGCCAGTATTGACATCACGGCTTTAAACCTTGTATTGAAAAAGCTTTTAGTGGATCCAATAAGCATTTCTTACATCTTGATTACAAGCGAAAATAGGAGGATCGCTTGGAATGTTGACTTTTTGACAGGTGGGCATGGTTTTTGTTATGTTTTGATTCGCTGTACCGAATAAAACCAGCAAGCTAGTTATATAGCTTAAATATAACTTAACGCTCTCAATTTGGACTACGAAATGCTAAGATACAACCATTAGGTTTATGTTATGCTATAGAATTCCAATCTAGGAGAATATGTTATATTGAGGTATTTTTAAGGAGTAGCAAGTTATAACGAAAAAAAATGTCGCCGTATGAACAAATTTCACACAGTATGAATAATTACGCTTTAATTGATAGGCAATAAAACACTTTCATACATCTATGTATAATTAAATAATATGTGACTGGTTATTGCTCAACAGTAGTAACAGTTTTGTCCTAAATAGATAATCTTTGAATGACTCTTTAATGCATGGTGCTAATGCAGACAAATTAAAAATATCCCTATATTTTAGTATTCGTATGGCGCACTAAATTTATGCTCCTATTTGGTATAATAATCACCATAAATATTGCACGGCATGCTGTGAAGCATATACAGATTGGTTTAAAATTATAATAAAGTCGTCTTATTTTCAATGTACAATAATATCAGCCATTATTACCAACTGACAAGGATCATGATTTCACATCAAACATCGAAAGAATAAAACCACAATAAAATATTTCTCAATTATAACTATCATCCAAAAACCCCAACTTAAAACCTTCAAAGTTGTCAAAATGTTTTGCGTATCATGTTTTATCAACTTCTTCAGGAGCGATTTATGCGGTTGTAATATAGTTTTATGGTAGTCATTAGAAGGCTGTTAAAACTTTCTGACCTGGAGGAGGTTTTATGTTTTCATTTTTAACAATCACGTCTAGAGTGTGATAAAACTGACATAAATCCTATGCTCCTAAAGTAGTTCGCATATCAAGTTTTAATGACTGCATTAAAACTGGGCCAATTGGCCATGACATGGCTGTATTGCGGTTCTCAGGAGATTGTTAAAGCAATGTGGTCGTCAGTGAAGGTTTTATAATTTGGTTATATCAACTGCTATAAAACTTAAATAAAATAAAAATTGTTGCTTGGGTAGTAATCGTTTACAAAAGCAGTTGTGCCCTTTTGAAATGTTGATAACGAACTGACTGTTTTCGTTAATTGGTTATTAATATCTACTACTGGTAGTTAAGTGAAATATAAAAAAAAATGTAGGTGATTTGCATTTTAGACTTAGCGGTTTGAGTCCATGGATTAAATCCCAACCATATTACTAATGACGCATTATTATTTGTTACTAAAATCTTTAAAAAAATATGTTTTAAACTTTATTTGAGACATCACAATTTTTGGAAGAAGTTCTAAAACCTTTGCGAACGCCATGAAAGAAGCTTGTGATTGAAAAACCCACTTCACGGGAAAAGTGGGGCAATTTGGCTAAGATACGAAAATCACTTTTAAAAAAATATTGGAAAATTCGAGTGCTGATGGGAACAATGTAAATTTAGAGAATCTTATTTCGAACATGTTTCAAATGTGTGCAATATGATATGTAGCTGCTCACATTATCACAGATTTTACTACACTGGATTGTAAAAGAAAAGGGAGGTTATTGCTTAACTACGTAGACAGTATATGTGAGATTTAAGAAACCTTGAACCGCTCTCCCCTAAACTGTCTATGTAGCATATGGACGAAGCTTCTCAATTTCCTCTAAATCTGAACGTGTCCACAGTCTAGTTCTTGAAGAAATTCTGAAAGAGAAATAGCTTGTAAGTTTACCAGTTTAACATTGACAATATTATTTTAAATTATCTTTCGATTACTAATCATCTAAGCTATATTCGTTCGACTAAAGAAAAAGATGTCTTCCTCGATGGAAGTACCCACACGCGTAACCCGAATAGGTATCGATATGGTTCTTCATGTTGATTGACATAGCTGTTATTTGATTTATTTGATATCTTTGCTCTAGAGGCTTGACCTACGTCCGAGTGTTTAACCCATACGTCCTTGATAAATGATAAACATGTCTGATGAAACTATGACTACTGGTATACATGTATATTATAGTATAAATATATAGACGCCCTAAGCCAGGAGTCTTCTCAACTTGCTTTTTGAAGACTTTCCTCCGGATATTCTGAAAGAACCGTATCAGCTTCAGCTGCAGCTGATTGATTTTGTGTGCATTCAGATTAAGTGGTGGTTTTTACGTTTTCTCCGTGGACGAATCCCATTGAAGAAAAAAAAGAAGTTATTAACACATTAATGTCTGCACTTATAGAGATGGATTATTACTGTTCGATATGATGACTAAACTTAGCAGCAAGCAGCTGCCCATGATAAAAGTCTTCCGCGTTGGGCCTTTGCACCACTGTAGGTGTTCAGTCTCGCTACGAACAATTTTACCGATTCTTCTCTGGAATAAACGCTTAACATGTAATATGGTTTGAGCTTAATTTATTTACCTGTAAATGGGGAATAACATCCTCGTGGTTTATCCGATGTTGCAGCTGATCGTTTTCATTTAAGTACAAAATATATACGGGCAGCCAATTTAAAATCATGGTTCGTTCATTTGAATTGTTTCATGTCTGCTAGATTCACTAGAAACGATAAATTACTTCATAATAATATCACTACATTAACACATCACTTCAAGCGTCAAACTCCTTACAGAATTTTAAACAACGAACGTTTTTCGCTACGTACTTACACTAAAATGTATTTTCCTAGAGAAATACCTATCCTCGTACCTATCGCTGTTCTGCCATCTACCTTGAAATCAATTGCAATCTCATGCATCTTTTACAGCATCGAAAAAGTGGATGCAGCAAATCCAACGAAAAACAGAAAAAAAAATCTGACAAAAATACACTGATCTAAAAAAAGAGAGTAATCTTGTCTGCCATCTACTTGCCGCACCCCTCGTATTATACCTTCTCTTTCTAAAGGCCGGCGCACAATAGATACGTTTTCGGGTTTTTTGGCAGATAATGCATGGGCTAACTGTCAAAAAACCCGAAAACGTATCTATTGTGCGCCGGCCTTAAGAAAACGAGATGCAACGGAATCATGTTGCGTCGAATCAACTTTCAGCTTAAACTTTACACGTTTTGAATAGTCTCGCAATTTTAAAGGAGCTTGTAAATCAATATCAAGCATTTTCTTTTGCTACAATATCACGCGTGATATAAGGAGCGTATGAGAGCGGAAAATATAAATTTGCTAATGATTATGCCGTCACTGATGAGGAGCTACAAAAAGAGTATGTACATGCAGGCTTGCTGAAACTCCTCAAACTCACTGGAGGTTTTAAAACACTCTTGTCCTGCGAGTTTAGCTAGCCCTCACCTCGAGTGAGTGGCGGCAGGAATATGGAAGAAGTAAAAACAAATCTCCTCGAGAGAGAGGTACAGTGAAATTCAGCAAGAGGATGATTTGACGGATGACTTTTTAGTTCGACGCATGAAGCTCAGAGTTCACCCAGAGTGAGAGTAAGAGCGTGTGATAGAAAACATGAACATGAATGGCAGCAAACCTCACTCTCATTTTATCCCCCTTCGCTCACAAGCTCTGAAGCTCAGTGGAATGATTTGGCAGTAGGCATTCTACTCCTCAGAAAAATGATACCCAGTAAGAATGCCGTCGGACGAACTAGCTGCTGTCGGGCTGGAGAGTTACTCTTCTCTGCTTTTCGCGAGTGGAATTACTTGAACTGAGCGAAGAAGAGAGTAGAATGCAAAGTAAAATGAAAAAATGAGAAAATGAGCTGTCGTGCTCCTGTCCTGAAATGTTACAAAATAGGGGAAACATGTCAGAAGGGTATAACTCGAAACGTAAACAATGACTTTGCATGTCGATTTCTCTTGAATGACCACACACCCACGAAATCTGACTACACTAGCTCATAGAACAAACATTTCTCTGTCAGATGATTTAGTTAGTTTGAGTGGGTGTGTTGTCATTCGTAAGAAACCGATGATCCAAGTCATTGTTTAAGTTTTGAGTTAGACCCTTCTGTCATGTTTTCCGCTTTCAATATTCGACTAAAACGATTACAAAAAAATCATTGTCGGTTCCGATTTTTTTTTAAGTCCCGGAAGAACAATTTTCTCAATTTGATACACCAGAATGTAAGTTAACGACATCATTTTAAAGTATAAGTTAACGTATTATTGACTAAGTTCGATTTGCAGACCAAGAACCAATGCAGAGAAATGAATGGAACCAAGCATGACCGAAAGTACGTAAATCGATTTGCAAATTTTAATGACTTCACAAAATTCTATCGTATTTCCGTGAATAATTTTATTATGTTATTTATTCTCATCCTTTTATCGTTATTCAATTATTTTTATCCCTAAATAAATATAGGTTATACTGACGAAATAATTAAAAAAAAAACTTGAACAGCTCGGTAAGTATCATTGTTTTTTTTTTTAAATTGATCTTTAGGGTGAGTCAACATTAAAATCCCATACTTCTCAATGCTTTTTGATGTGTATTAAGGTCTCTATGCCAAGTGGAAGCTAAACGAATGCGGTTAGGATGTGGATTTGTGGGAGAATATCATATTTTGTATGGGAATTGACATAAAAGTACACTGGAGTCGCTTTTTACGCGGTTTTTTTTTACACTGTTTTTTTTACGCGGTTTTTTTTTTACGCGGATTTCGGAATTTACACGGTTTTTTTTTACGCGGATTTCGGAATTTACGCCGTTTTTTTTACGTGGATTCCGGAATTTACGCGGTTTTTTTTTTACGCGGGACGTATCACCCGCGTAAAAAGCGACTCCAGTGTATGCATTTAACTTCCAAACATTCAAAACTTACTAAATATTGGCCAAGGATACTTAAGGCTTAGTGCTTGGTACATATATTCAATCTCTTTATACCTGTAGGTATAAAGCAGGGCCCTCCCTTAGCTCAGTCGATAAAGGCTGCGACTACAAAGCAAGACCATGCTGGAGGCGGCTTGGTTTCGAATCCCGGTCTGGTCTAGGAATTTTTCGGATAGGATTTTTTTTATAATAGTCACTTTAACACTCTTGGGCCCGGGGGTTAAATTCGAACTCGTGACTTTGGCGTGAGAGGAATGGATGTTAACCACTACGCCGGGGTCACCCTTCCGGATTTGTATTGTATTTTAAAATTAACTCTTTCTCATTCTAGTGATGTTTACACATTTTTTTAAATATCCATGGATGTTGTTGAAAAAAGTCATGTTTGAATAGTATGTTTTTTTACACGTATACTCAGCGTACCGCGATTGCTGGAAGATTAATGTATTTTTGATTTTACTACAGGTAGATGAATTCTTTTATTTCGATTCTTCCAAACAAACTTTCAAATTCTCCCTCAAATTCAAATCGTAGCCAAATTCGTATAAATTTGGCGCAATTGTTGAGGACCTTAATATTTATATGAAATATAAGGGAGCTGTGATCCACCATGCATATTTGACACAACGTAATGATAATATTTGCAACGATCTTCTTCTAAAACTCATCCCAAAGCAACTCTCATATCAAACTAAAACCAACCAAAAATCCGGAGAATTACTCTCACAATAGTAATTTTAAAAGCGGTAAGTGAATCAACTTATTGCAAAGCTCAACTAAATAGAATAAATCAATTACTCTGGGATGAGTTTTTAGGGTTAGAGCAACAACCGATCGTTTTTTGTATAATGATGAATAAACTGAAAAAAATTAACGTAATTAATAAATTGAATAGAAGTTGAAAATGAGCGAAGGGCCATTAATGCGACAGTTTTTAAAGTCAGACGCACATCGCGTACATCGTACGGGTTAGGCAAAAGATGTGCGTCTGACTTTAAAAACTGTCGCATTAATGGCCCTTCGCTCATTTTCAACTTCTATTCAATTTTCATACTGCCGTACTCTAACGGAACTATCCACCTACCCTCTTCTAAAGATCATTATCTAGCTAATAAATTATCACACTAAAGCTTCATGTTAGCATTTCCAACCAACCCTTCACCGGGCTGTCTTTATGCCAAGCTCTGTGGATCGCATTCGTCGGTTGACTTACATTCTAATGTGTTTGCTTCGGCTGGATCAGTTATCGATGAAAATTGACTGCTTTATCTTATTTTTGCTCTAACCGGAAGCCACTATCTTGCATTTCAAAATGGCGTGAAATATCAATTTCTAGTCCCTATACACGCTAACCAGCCTAAACACATTAATGTGTAAAATTTCACACATTTCGTGAAAAAAGGGATCTACTCATAAAATGTGTAAACTGTGTTTACACATTTATGTGTAAACCCATCAAACGTCAAAAGAAGTGTATTTTTTACACATTTTTCAAGAACGCAAAATGTGTAAAAAGTAATCATTCAAAGAAATTAAATATTATAAGGACGCATGATTTTTTTTATTAATATCGGAGATTTCTTATTTGTGTCAATGATAAAATAAAGATTGATCGGATTTAATAATATTTTATAAAAAAAAAATCACAGCCAGACACCGGACAATGAAAATCTTAATAAAGATTATTTTTCTAGGGCCTAGCTATGAAAATAATATAAATCACTTACCCTCTAGCTTGTCCACCGTTGCTGTGTTACAGTTTGGACCATAGTTTCTCCATTTTTCTGTTAAAATTGCTGAAAGTTTTTCGCCAAGGCAAATGGCGTCCATCAACGAAGCATAAGTTGTTTTTGACCCATTAATGAGTATAAAAATACACATTTTTTGACTAGTACTACATTCTTAAAATGTGTATTTTTTTACTCATTAATGTGTTTACGCTGGTTACCGTGTACGTCACCTCCATTCCAAAAATAGGGTAAAGAGGGGTAAGATAAGTCAGTGATAGTTTCATGTCTATTTTTCTTTGTTCTTGCACAATCATATTTATTCATGGTGTCTTAAATGGAATCGATTTGCTATGAATAATTTTTAATGTTTTGTAATCAACCGTTTTTGACGTAGGACTACGTCTTTGATTTCTATATGGGGTACACTTTGTGAAAACCGAAAATGGAACATGTAACAAATTAAGAAAGATTTTGAACGTTAATAACTCAGCCGCCCCTGGTCCAATTTCAATAATTTTATCACCAATCGATCAGAAATATGGTTACGCACAATGCTTTTGAATGTTGATTTTCAACAAGAAACTATTGAAAAACTGGCAAATGTCCAAACATGTCCAAAAATGTCCAACATTGTCCAAAGCGTCGAATTAACTAACAAATCCACCAATTACCTACATGCATATGCTGCTTCCCCAGCACAGTCGTCAGAGAGTAGTAAGTAGACGAAACAAGTCGAAGTGGCATTCCCTCCGATCCTCAGGCGTGTGCGAATAGGGAGGATGGAATAGCGTAATATTTTGCACACTCATCGCCATACTCAGAACCACACGCTCCCAACGACCACACCACTTTGTGGTGGTGTTCGGTCGTCGAAATTAGTAGCAGCAGTAGCAGCAGTAGCAGTACTTTCGGCGTGTGGCGTTGAAAATTGTTCTCCAGTAACAACGAAAGGCTGCCTGCAAGCAGCGAGCTGCAGAGCCCACATAAGCAACCATCAAAGGAGGAAGAAGCTGCACCGCTATGCTATGGGTCGGAATCAGTAGCTCTTCGTGAGTCGCTGCGGGTCGGTTATCTATGCCAAGCGTGTCACCTTCGCTCCAAACGACATTCAGCTCGACAGCCTCATCTGTGTTGAACACCCAACTCAGAATTACTCAACCATCACTACAAAGCGGTCCTTTTCAGCGCTACCAAAAATGTGTTAAAGAGTATTATTTGGACATTGGTCAAGGTCATCAGTTCCCGCAAACAGCTAGCTATAAAGGCTCAACCTGTCTATAGAAGATGTGGAATTGTAGGACTGAATATATTGGTGCAATTAGTTTTTCCTCGGCTTTCATTCCGCACGATTCGTTTCTTTCGTTTAATCCAATCACCAACAATAGTGAAACAAAGATTGTTTCAATCGGCGCTTACATATGAAATTTAATGTGGATTATACATTTTTTTTTATGTTACCAAAATTTATGAATGGTTTGCCACTAAATGTTGAGATAATTTATTGATTATTGAATTATCACACTGTATACCATGAAAAAGCAGCCTGTTTGTGAGTTTTTGCCTGTTTTCAAGTAAGGAGCTATCATAAAAACAAATCGCCAGCTGGTATTTCCCGCCGTCTTTACAAATAAATAAAATCAAACATGCAGAACTAGCTAGGGTTCGTTTTACAACATATTTCACAAAATTGCTTTCGAGTGTTAAGACATCGTTTCCCGCAAAGTTTACATTTTTCCCTCTACCAACACATACATCAGGGCTAGATAGATCTCCACAGGATCTATAGAATCCGCGCAATTTAAAAAAAAACCAAAATGCACAGCATTACGAAAAGAGGTCAGGTTTCGACCAATAGCAGACAGATTTTAATTCTAAACAAGCCAAACGATTGAAACGGCGCCGGTGGTGTAAGCGTGATTACCTCTCACCCCAGCAGGCCTGGGTTCAATCCCAGTCGGCGCCGCCGGGATGTTCTGAGGCATAACATTTCTGATCACGCCTTCCTTCGGATGGGAAGTAAAGCCGTTGGTCCCCGGTTCATGAGTTGATGGGTCGATAGGTAGGGTCCAGGTGTGGGAGCTGCCTTCTGGCACGTCGGTAGCATTGGTGCTCAGCACGGAAAACAAGATCGACGAAAAAAAAAAACAAACCAAAGGAAAAAAAAAGCCAAACGATTGGAAATGTATCTACCAATCTGCTAAAATGAACCCTTCGTTAATTTTCAATCTCACTATCACTATTGAAAAATACCAAATGTCCAACTGTTGCAATGGTGATCAAAGTTATCACCGAATGTCTGAAAACAGCGCATTCCCTAACACAGACTTAAGAATCGAATTCGATGCGGTCCCACTGAATGGTACTCTTTCAATCACCATAAGTGGTTGTGTCGAGTTCAGCAGCAGCAGCAGGAGTGCTTTCAACAACAACAACGAAAGGCTGCCTGCAAGCAGCAAGCTGCAGAGCTCATATGAGTAACCATAGAGCAGGAAGGAGAAGTCCCACCACTAGGCTAGGATCGGAATCAGTAGCTCGTCGTGCTCAGCTCAGCATTACTCAACCATCACTACAAAACGGTCCTTTTCAGGACCACCATAAATTTGTTAAGAGTATTGTTTGGACATTTGTCAAGGTCATCAGTTCCCGCAAGCAGCTAGCTATCAAGGCTCAACCTGGTCTCTATAGAAGGTGTGGAATTGTAGGCCCGAATGTATTGGTGAGATTAATCATCGTCCGACCATTTTCCAGAACACGCTGGTAGGAAGTGTTAAAAATCCATATAAAATTTGAGATAAGTGGGAATAATTCGCTTTGGGTGTATATTCAGTCCCCAGAAAGCCAATAAAATCAAATTTGTGAGAAAATTAGCTCTCACGAGTTCAATCTCTCGAAGTCCCTCCTTTTTTACATATTCTGCACAAACGATACTTTTCGCCTGGCCCCATTCATATAATTCGGAAGGAAATCCTGTGAGGGGTGAATTTAATACACTTAAATACCAAAATGCACAAACTTAAAAATTCATAAATAACAAAAAATTCAAAATACACCTTTTAAAGTCGATTAGATGAATCGAAAATACTCAAATTGACAGTCCCTTGGATTCTCTTCATCACCTTTCTCTTTGAAATAAATACTACAAATTTGATACGCCTACAAACAAAAAACGGAAAGAGTTACGATAATTGATCAATTAAAAGAACTAAATGTTCACATTTGTTCCGTCCACTAGCGGTCCTACGTCAAGCTTCTGTTCTTGCCCCTAGGCACAGACCCTTCTCCTTTTTTTCTTTAAAAATATGCATAGTAAAATGTCAGCTTTCCTTAGGCAATACACGCCATCAGCAATACGTGACAGGGTGAACCATACGCTTATTTAAAATAAAAAAAAACATGTATTTAAATATACATACATTATTTATCCATCGCATCATATACAAAGATTGACATATTGCATAGAAATATTACAATAAATAAAAAAAAACATGTTGTTTCACCTTTACTGCGGCAAAACTAATCATTTTGAAAGGAGCAGAATAGGCCATCTATCAACCTAAGCTTTGTTTTGGATTTGAGGTGCATTGCGACTAGAAACACTAGAATAAGAGACCAGCGGAGACACTGTTATGATTCCAATCGAACTGTCAAAAGCGGTTAAAATCTGAAATGTTTACAAATGGTTTGTTTCAATTAGGGAGGAGTATTGAAATCGTTTAACAATCACTCATGTACTCGATCGTCGGTGCATTGGCGAAGTCACTCGCAAGCAGTTACAAATGCAAGTGATGCCAGGATTACTTTGATGTTTATCTTGTTGCCAAATTCATGTTTTTTTTTTCTCCGCTGGTCTCTTATTCCAGTTGAGGCGAACCAGCCTAAGGCTGAAAGCCTCCTAAATAAAACTAAATTAATTAATTAATCTCTTATTCCAGTGTTTCTAATTGCGACGTTTTTGGCATTGCGAGACAGACGGTACACTATCGGCTGATAAATTAATTTCAGTTCTATAAAACTGCCAAGAAAGTAGCCTAATCATGATCCTTGGTCGTGATATACATTCTATAAATTGTTATCTTAAAAATGTATTGAAAAAAGGTGAATAGAAGCTGTTTTTTTAGTTTGCTGAGCATGGTAAATGCTGACTTCGTCAAATCATTTATCTATTATCGTGTGGGTGGGGTAAATAAAGTCTAAGAATGCTTAATGTTGGCCACCCGATGTCCGCAGAAACGCGAAGGCCGATGTCGCTGACGATAATGGGTAAAAGTATTGATGTTGCCGACATTAAATTTTATCCTGCATTTTCATCATTGTTGACATACACTCAATGTTTTGACAAGGTTTAACATTTTAATTTTAATTTTTGGTGACTGACCCTTCTTGCCCCATCTTGCTCCGCGCTTATTCAAAGGCCACATAAAAAAATTAAATCTTGTTCAAAAAAGTATTATGTATCACATTTTTTTCTTGTAGGAGGGTTGCATGATACTTCATTCTGTCAGAGTATAAAGGGTGATACGGTCAAAATTTGGTCAAGGAAAAACGCGTGTAAATCGGTGAAATCGTTTATTTAAAAAATCAAATTAAATTTCTTTTTCAAGTTCAATTAGTATAAAATTCAGGAAAAATATTCAGTTAGGCTTCCGCTTTTCCAAATCCGAATTGCCGGGCCTTACGCTTGACCCCTGCCATCAGATTTTGTACAGCCACCTTGTCCACCTTCTTCGCCGCAGAAAGCCAGTTTGCCTTGAACTGCTGCTCGCCCTTAGCAGTTTTTTTGGTCTTCTTTAGGTTCCGCTTGACAATAGCCCAGTATTTCTCAATTGGGCGGAGCTCTGGCGTGTTGGGAGGGTTCTTGTCCTTGGGAACCACCTGCACGTTGTTGGCGGCGTACCACTCCATGGCCTTTTTACCGTAATGGCAAGATGCCAAATCCGGCCAAAACAGTACGGAACAACCGTGTTTCTTCAGGAAAGGCAGCAGACGTTTATTCAAACACTCTTTCACGTAAATTTCTTGGTTGACAGTCCCGGAAGCTATGAAAATGCTGCTTTTCAAGCCACAGGTACAGATGGCTTACCAAACCAGATATTTCTTTGCGAACTTTGACAGTTTCATGTGCTTGAAAACATCTGCTACCTTTCCCCTTCCTTTTGCCGTATAAAACTCCTGTCCCGGAAGCTGCTTGTAGTCGGCTTTGACGTAGGTTTCGTCGTCCATTACCACGCAGTCAAACTTCGTCAGCATCGTCGTGTACAGCCTCCGGGATCGCGCTTTGGCCGTCGTATTTTGTTTATCATCGCGATTTGGAGTCACTACCTTCTTGTAAGTCGATAGTCCGGCTCGTTTTTTGGCTCGATGCACGGTTGTAGACGATACACCCAGCTTATTTGCGGCATCTCGGAGAGAGAGGTTAGGGTTTCACTTGAAACTACCGGCAACTCTCTTTGTCGTCTCAGCGGCTTCCGGTTTTCGATTTCCCCCCGATCCAGACTTCCTGGCTGTCGACAAACGTTCCCCAAACACTTTAATTACATTTGTAACGGTTGATTTGGCAACTTTTAGCGATTTTGCCAACTTTGAGTGCGAGTAGCTCGGATTTTCGCGATACGCGAGCAAAATTTTGATACGCTGCTCTTCTTGCTTGGACGGTATTTTGACAACTGAAGAGTGAATTCCAAAATCAAAATAGGAGCAACATTCTACACACACACACCTTCAAAATGAGGGGTGTTCAGGTTTTTTAAATGCGAAATTGAAAGAAATACGTCAAGTTGATATTGACCAAATTTTGACCGTATCACCCTTTACCATTAATAGCCCCCAAATAACATCACAGAGAAAGATATCACATGATCCTTTGGTGACCTATCTTACCTCCCTCTCCCCCCCCCCCTACCCTACCCATATTGTGAGGTAAACCATGGCCCACTTAGTAATGAAACAACATGATTTGGGTCTATTTCGAATATGAATTATCGGATTTGAAATCGGTTTTCACTCAAGTGCATACTATTCCTGGTTACTCGAAATTCTCGAACTTTTCCCTTAATATTACTGACTCCAAAACAAGAGCGTTTTATAAACTCAAAAAACACTGTTATTGCTATTGTCGATGTCAACAAATACACGTCAAAAGCTTCGCAATACGTCTACTACGAGCGCTGTAATAAGCAAAAAAAAAGTCCATTACTAAGTTTGCCATGCTATATTTACCGGTTTTCCACAGTTTATCTCTAAGCAAAAGCTGCCTCTAGGATTTCAAAAAGGCGTTAGTCATCAATTTATGGTACCTACACGTCACCCCGATTCCAAAATTATCCATATTGTGAGGTAGTTGACGGTTTTGTAAAGTTTGTCTCTAATCAGATCCACCACCTCGGATTTTAAAACAGCATCTGATATTGATTTCCGGACCCTACGCGTTAACTCGACTTCAAAAATATCAATATTGTGGGTTATCTGACAGTATTTCCAAGTTTCTCTATATCCAGAAGCCGCCATCTTGGATTTCAAAACGGCGTTAGATATCTATTTCTGGTCTCTGCACGTCATTCTGATTCCAAAAATACCCATATTGTGGGGTATTTGACAATATTTCCCAATTTCAGTGTAACTATAGTCCGCCATCTTATTATGCTTACTTTTATTATTATTTTGCTAACCCTTATTATTACGGTAGTTATTTTATTTATTATGCTTCTTCATATTACACATGGATGTCGATTTTGGAAACCCAGCTGTTTCATCTATGTGTCAAATCGAATTTTTTTCCACTTGTGCTAAAATTACGTAATATAATTTAAAGAACTTCCTAGCGTGTAGATTCATCACATTTAGCATAATTTAAATAAAAATGTGATTTTTGAACAATTTCAGAAAATTTAAATTTTAATTTATTTAAATTATTTTATTTGTTACGTCTATTCTTTATTTTTGTTATTCCTTCTTTTATTATTAACGTATAGTTATTCTTATTCTCATTATTGTTATATTTTTTGTTATATTCATTATGCTAATTCTTATAACAATTGGGTTAAATACCCTAGTGTACGTCATAGTAAGCGCAAAACACTTTTGCTCTTAACCACTTAACAAATAGTAGAATGTTTCAATCAACTTCTAAATGGATTTACCAATCGCATCGGTTGATTACCAAATGAGTAACAAATTGTTGTGATAATGATAAAATCCTTACACCACTATTTGACGCCCATTCCGTCATACGGTTTCAATTCCGGCAGAACACATTGAAATGCCATTGAAATCCATTCGGCATACGAGTGCAGGCTGAAAAAATGGTGTCGCTCGGCGCACTTGATTTGTTTTTGAGAAGAATGAATGTAAACATTCATTTGATGCGTTCTCATAATTATAAATTGTTTTGTAGCTTTTGAAGTAAACTGTCATACCAAGGGCTCGATTGATTCGGCGAATTTATTTATTTATTTGATGTTTCCGCTGGATATGACGGAAATGGGTGTTTATGCCGTAGATGTTCCCTACCCTATCCAAATTTGATAAAAATCTACACCCCGATGCGAGCACGATGCCAGGAACAAAATTTTGCCCCGCATCGGCTTCACGTCGGAGTGTCATTCTGATAGGAATACGCTCAAAAGCGAAAATCGACACCCCGATGAGAGCCCGATGCGCCATGCAAAATTTTGTTCCACATCGGAGTCACATCAGTGCTACAAACCGAGCGAGAGCACGCTCTCGAGGTCTACAATTCCGATGTTTTGGTTGCAAATTAGCACGATACAAGGGGTCAAATCGGACTGTTTTATCGGACTTACGTCAGGCCGATAGTCCGATGCATCGGTTTCTCATCGGAGTCGCATCGGACCGACAATTCTTACTGGGTACGCTCGGCTCATTTCAAACTCGCGAGTGAATCTCCATCAAGCCTGTGTACATGCACTACAAGTGCACCGACAGAACGGAACATGATCGTGGGAGCTATTTTGAAGCGCATTGAAAAAAAAATAACAATTCGCTTTTTACTTAAAATGCAATACTTGTCATTTATTGCCTTCATAAATTTCCCTTTGATTTTGAATAATTACGCTACCCATAGATTACATGTCAATGGAATTAATTTCCTCAGAAAAGATGTTAAGCAGAAACACCTTTAATTCACTACGATGCTGCTTTTGTCTAATTACTCATTATATGAGTACATATATTAAATAAGGGGCGACCCCGGCGTAGTGGTTAACATCCATACCTCTCACGCCAAAGTCACTAGTTCAAATCTCATCCCCGGACAAGTCACGAATGACCCAAGAGTGTTAAAGTGACCATAATAAAAAAAAAAAAAAAAAAAATTACTCATTCAACTTTATGGCGATCAGTTTAGTAACATTCGATTAACCCCTCCATCTCCTGATATAAATGTCCAATTGTATTGTCAAGCTTGATTCATTATACGTTTTATAAAAATGGACAGAGGTTCTTCTATGATCTTCGGTTTCTAAGAAATAGGTAGAAATCTTGATCAGAATATCCAAAAAGTTTAACTTCTCCAAACATACATATTTTGACTGAAGTTGGTGTTTAAATTTTGTTTTCTTTTTTGCCTACGTTTTTTCAGAATGACACACTAAAACGAAATTAATCACCAGTTTTCCATCAACGAAAGCAAATCGAATCATCCACCATCACCAGAGCAACCAGAAAAAAATGCGTAGCCCGAAAGCAGCAGGTGAAACGTAGATGAAAGATTGCAGCTGATGACATATATTTAATTTGTCCACTACAATTAAGCGGAAGTTTAATTTCCTCCAAATGGGTTGCAAGCTATTAAAAGCCTGCCCTTGCACCATTGTCGTGTGCTTCGGTCTGCAGCTTGCAGCTGCTATGTAGACCTACCACTAATGACTTACCAATGCCAGAAAGCACCATGGAATGCAGAATACAGCTAGAAAATAAGTGTAACATTAATTAATCACGCCATAACCACCCACCAACTGGATACGTATAACAAATGCTTCATAGTGTGCCATGCATTTCGTGGGAGTTAATTGACGGTGATTACACGGCGCTAACGACATACAGTCCGTCAACTACCGGATGTAGAAGGTGTCATTAACGCCGAGACGGATGCAACAATTATGACTGTCATTAATAACACTGATTCTAGGACCCCCCATCAGTCTCTTTAAAATGGAGACAATCTGAACTCAGACAGACATCCTTGGGGAACAAAAATCTCTTACACATGAGTCACAAGCCCGAACTCGGTCGGAAGGCTAAAGCAGCAGTGCCCATTCCTTTGTGGTTAGTCCCGTAACAGATTTTGGACTCGATCCACCAACACAGCACTGTCCCTCCACCCAGGCAGTCATGATGTGAAATGTATTCAATTAATTTCTTGTCTCTCAGATTTCAATACAATGGAAACCGAGGGGAAGGGACCGAGGGAACCAGGCACACACCGACAATGCTGAAAGCATGGCATATTGTTATTTTTATCGCTCCACCATTAGACTTGACCGGGCATCATCGTCATCGTCGAAAGGACTCTGTGCTGTGCTGAAACAGACACGACCATATCAGCAGCGCATCGCCCATAACAGTGTTTCAATAGGAATATAGTAGCATTCAACCCCCCCCCCCCCCCTCCTTGGCTTGGCTTACGCTGCGTTGTTCCATGCGGGGAGTGTGTGCGGTTCCATTTTTTTTTTTGCTATGTGCAACTGATGGAATGATTCTGATGGCTCTTGGCTTTCCGTTCAATGCCTGACCATGTTTCAACTGCAATCATACAAATGTGCAATCTTGGGATTGTTGAATCGAAAAAGGGGAAAGGGTAAAGTGCATTCATTATGGGAATGATGATTTTTTTTTCTGGTTGGATGGACTTTTTGGACAGGCAATTATCTGGTTCGGAGTTTGTGGTTTTGGCTATTGCTGAAGGATGCAGTGCCTTGACATATACTTGGACTTGAGTCAATGATCTTTGTTTAGCTCTTAATCACTCTTCTTATAAATTGTTGTGGGAAATGCACTTTGCTTTCCCGCTACTAGGTCAATTTTATGCTCTGCACACAAGGCCGATAAATTGCAACACTACAGAAACACAGAATCAAACTCGCGGATGGAGCTTGTCACACCACAAAAACATCGAAATGATAATAAAAAGTTTGGATCCCCCTTCTTATTATTGTTCTTCTTATTACAGGTATACCTCGATATAACGAAACTGTCACTTTTGACTTCCATCGGCGATTTCTAGCAAATAATCATTAAAACAAGCAAAGTAATTTCACCATCAGAGGTAATCCTTCATCTATTGGTCATGCCAATTTGAATAATTGAATTATTATTTTTGAGATATCGACGATGGAAGTCAAAAGTGACAGTTACGTTATGTCTCTGTTCCACCGACGGTCATCGATTGCCATCCATTGGCACCAATCGAATGGTCAGGGAGGCGGCTTCCATACCTCGGTAGATATCGCATCCATGGGCCGGGACCAACTACTTCCCTTCCGAAGGAAGACGTTCCAAGCTACATACATGTTCGATACAAGTTTATATCATCTTTGTATGACTAGTTTTGGCTGTTAAGTAGTTTGCTCAACAATATTTATGAATTTGTGTTACCAGAGATGATTTGTTGTGTCGCACAAGAGTTTTGGCATTAGATGAATCTTGTCACGTAAAATAACCATGTCGGAATAGAGTAGCTTATCAAGGTTTCTTCTTTTTCTTCTTCGCATTTCAAGCTCATTGAGTATCGCATATTAGCTTATTTCGTGCTCTCAACTTAGTGTTCTACTAGGTACATTTCCACAGTTATTAATTAAGAGCTTTCGATGCCTGTACCATTTTTGCATTAGCATAAGTGTGTGGCAAATACAATCATACTTTATATGCCCAGGGAATTCGAGAAATTTTCCCACCCAAAAATTCCGAGACCAGACCGGGAATCGAACCCAGTCACCTCCAACATGGTCTTGCTTTGTAGCTGCACCTTTACCGACTGAGCTAAGGGAAGCCCCTATCGAGTTTACGAATGTTTTGACGTAGGACTACGTCTGTAATATGGGGGTACACTTTATGAAAACTGAAAATGGAACATGTAACAAAATTATGAAAGATTATAATGAGTTAATAACTCAGCTGCCCCTGGACCAATTCCAATAATTTTATCATCAATCGATCAGTGTCACTTGCGAAAAGCAATTTCCCCAACACAGATGTCAAAGTTGAATTCCATCCGGCTTCACCAAACGGTGTTTGTTCAATCACCGCGTGGTGAGTGGTGATATTCTCCAGTACACAAAGAAAGGCTCCCTGCAAGCAGCGAGCTGCAGTTCCCATGAGCATCCATAGAACGAGGAAGAATCCGCACCGCTATTGATCGGAATCAGTAGCTCTTCGTGAGTCGCTGTGGGCCATCTATGCCAAGCGCGTCATACTAAAAAGTATAAACAGAGAGAACTCCGCTCAAATTCCTATTCATACACAAAACACAAGCTCCTTCTGCAGTTAACAAATAACATTTATTATAAAATAAAAAAAATCGATGGGTAACAAACCGAAGTGATTGGATTATATGAATGACTCTCTTTCCTGTAAGTACTTTTTTATGATTTATGGTGAGTTGATTACAAACAAACTATACAAATGCCTCAGTGTCTATTAGAGGGAACTAAATTGTCCTTACATGTATTTATACGTTTCTACGATACAATTATGGACTCTCATGAAACGTGGCTGCGTTGGTGGTGTAGTGGTAAGCGTGACTGCTTTCACACCTCAATGGGTCTGGGTTCAATCCCAGCCGAGGTCGGTGGGATTTTTCTGAGGCATAAAAATTTCGGGTCACGTCTTCCTTCGGAAGGGTTGGTCCCGGCCCATGTGTGTTGAATGGGTGCAATATCCTACGCAGGCGTGGAAACTGCCTTCCTGCACATTCGATTACCGTCAATGGATGGCAATACAGAGACCGACGTTAAATAAAGGAATGAAGAAGAAGAAACTTACCATGACAGCACTGATCCTAGTCCGCTTATTTTTAAAAACTGCAAGCACGATATCCATGCCTTAAGAATACAATAATTTGTTTTATTAAATTTGGGAAGAATTGACCACACACAGTTCATTTAATCCTTGATTCTGGCTGGACTGGCAAGAAAAGTAACATGAAATATAACTCTCTAAAATAATTTAAAATAATTTAAATTTTAAACGGTAATTCGTCGATAACCATTCGTCCTTAAGAGCTGGATGGTAGTCAGCAAATCCCGATTGGAAATTAATCATTTTGTCAAGCTTCTGCATTCATGTTGCATCAGATGTCACTGCTGTTGCCTGCGGTGACATCTATCGAAAACTACACACAATCTGTTTTTCGTTAATTGTTCACAGAGGACACTGCAGTGCAAAACATGTCTGGTACCTCTATATATGCATTAAGATTAATATTCGAAGTCCCTCCTTTTTTACACATTCTGCACATAAATAACTCACCCCTCACAGAATTTCCCACCAATTTTTATGAAAGGGGTGAGGCAGAAAGTATCTTTTGCGCAGAATATGTAAAAAAGGAGGGACTTCGAATGTTAATCTAAATGCATATATATATATAGAGGTACCAGACATGTTTTGTACTGTTAGGTACTCTATTTTGTAATCTGTGAAAGGGAAATCACAAATCGAGTGCCATCAAAAAAAGGGCGTGTTGAGAGCGTTGAGAGATTGCGGTCGTGAGAGCAAATTTTCTCTCTCAAATTTGATTTTTTTGGCTTTCTGGGGACTGGTAGTAAAGCAGGTAAAACTATTTGGGGAAAATTAATTTTTATTTAATTGTAGCTTGTTTAACAATATTTTCCGGGAAAAAACTGAACGACAGAGTCCCTGACTAATTAATTTAGGTTGTCGTTCGCTTATTTTACCTAAATATGCACCGAAAGTGACATATTCCTGCTTCTCTCAATTTCCATATGGTGATTTTTATCACTTCCAACCAGCGGAACAGCGCCATCTCTGTAGAAAATGACCGGACGATATGATTAATTTTCCGGTTTTTTCCCGGAATTTCGGTTTTTTTTCTCGGCTATGCGATATACAGCCACCGAATGAAGCACTATGTTAAATGGGTAATTACGAAGACAGCACATTTTTTTCTGGACCTTGACTTTGTTTATATACAGGATTTCTTATGAATGTTCTTAGGAATTTCCTTTAGAATCATATTCCTTCACTGAAATTCTCTAAAATTTTAGAGTCTCTCTGGCCCCTTGAAAATTCTCTGCAAAACAACCCAAAAACCTCACGGAATTTATCCTAGGATTCTCTTCGAATTGGTAATGATTCATCCAAGAATTCACTGCAGCTTCCTTCAATAGTTCTGCATATTTAAAGGTCACTTAAATTCTTTTAAAACTCTCATCCATTTCACCTCAGAACTTTCTTGAAGTTCTGCTCAGATTTATCTTGAAGTTCTACACCCTGAAAATTCAAAACCCTTGGAATAGTTCAGTTTCCCTTGGAAAGTTCTTAAGAATTCACTGGAAATTATCTTTCTAATTTCCTCAAAGGTCAATACGCTCGAAATTTCTATGGAATTTTCATTAACACTCTTCTCAGAACTTATTGATTATATGCATTAGACATATACCTGTTATCCTCTTTACAATCGACACCTAAACATTCTACTTTGAACTCACAAAATTGACTTGGCATTCTTGTTAAAAGTTCTTCCAAAAACTCCTTTGAAAACTGAAATACCTGGTTGTAATCTCTAAAATCTATTCTACCGTATGCGTGATAATGTTTGCACCATCGTACAAATAAGGTTCCCGTTTCACCTGTGCATACAATGCCTTGGTTTTCTTTGCATGCACGTAATCTATAGCTCATACCGTAGTAGCAACAATCAATACGAAACTAACGATTTTAAATTGGCTTACTACTTGACTAGCCTATTGGTACCAAGCAAACGATTAACGTACCCCATTCTAGTCGAAATTCTACCACTACACAATGTTTGTTTTGATTCGCTATGAAAGTTTGGCAGATAAAATGAGGGGTTTGTGGATTTTCCTTTGTTTCGAGGGGTGAATCGAAGAGAGTACCAGAGCTGAGCCAAAAAGTTCTTCGAGACCTTCTGGTCTTAGAGTTACCTCTATGGTAGTAGGCTGTGTATAAAAGAAAATGATTTACTTAGTTTGACAGTTGCACCATGACGAAGTGGCAGCGTATTCGTGATTTGTCCCAAAAAGACATTTCAATCGCCGTGGAAATGTCCCGGTGGACCGTCAAAAGAGTTTTAGACCGAGAAAAGAAAGGACAACTATCCGCGAAGGTGGCCACAGGTCGTCCGAGGTCAGCTCGGGTTCCGAGGGTTATCGCTGCTATCAAAAGGAAGATTCGGGTGAATCCAGTGCGTTCAATAAGGAAAATGGCAAAGGAACACGGAAGATCGTAAAGGAAGATTGCGAGGTGAAGTCGAGGGCACGGAAAAAAACTCACTGATTACCAACCGCATCCGGGAGCAACGAATCGAAGGATGCAAGAAAATCTTGAACTTCCTTAGACGGAAAAATCCGGTAATCCTGTTCACCGACGAGAGCATGTTTACCGTCGATCCCGTATCAAATTCCAGAACCAACCGGTATATAAGTTCTCTTCCGGTAAAAGACGTGGCCGACGAGCACAAGAACGTGTATCTGACCAAGCATCCTGTAGCGTTATGGTGTTTGGATTGGTGGCCTCCGATGGCAAAAAATAGACCCGGTCTTCATTCCAGAAGGCGACAAGGTCAACACGGAGGTCTACATCGGGATTTTAAGTAAGTATGTTCTTTCGTGGGCCAGAGAACAGTACGATCCGAAGCCAAATGTTGTAACAAGATGGGGCTCCGTGCCACACCTCGAACCGCACTCAGAAGTGGTTGCAGGAACATCTTCCGTTCTGGGCGAGTTCTGCACTGCATAAATCAAGAGCAAATTTTCTTTACGTTGAAATTAACAAAGGTAAACAAAGTCGAGCTATCAGTGTCAATCGATGCTTCTGCTATTAAACTAAATAGGGGAAATGGATGTAATGTCGGCCTAAATGCCCTTTATTTGGATCCATACATAAATTCAGCAATCGACCAAATTTTCAATAGCGTCCAAAAATATCCATTAGTACCGTCCCAATGACGCGTTCATCTAGATAAAAGAGATAAATAGCAGATTTTTAGCGATGAGCACAATCTTAGATCCATAGGCCAACAATAGAGCCATTTCCCCTACTGACCGAATATAGGATGATATCTCATTTTTTTTTTAAATTCTTGATCGCAGTAGGCCTCGCTTGAAAGTTGTCGTGTTTTTCTTTTGCTGTGTAATTTAGTGATATATCGTGTTTTGCCTGTGTGTGCCTTGAGTGGCTCGGTTGAACTTGAATCTATTGTATCCAAATTCGGATACAACACTTTCGGCGTGTAGTTTTGTTGAGAGATCGGTCCTGTTGGTGAATTGGCCCGGGCACGTGTTGATAATGTGTTCGTCGCGAGTTTTGGTAGTGATTCGGTGGCCGACGTTGCCGTGAATCAGCGGGTTTTCCACTTGCAGAAGTGCTCGGCTGCTGGTCTCTCGCTGGATACGCCCAAGACTGGGCGGTTGGCGGTTGGTGGCCGCGAACTGTTCCTAGGGAAAGCACTACACGCGAGCCTCCTCCCAGATGACCATGGCAATGCAAGAAAGTTTGTGTTCGTTAAAGGAAGTATTACGACAAAGGTGCATCACGAAATGAGATGCAAAGCTTAGAGAAAATCAAAATTACGGAACCCATGGATTGGAGGATCAAATTAACATGGTGAGACTAGTCCAAATACATTTTACAATTTAAAAAAACATAAACTAAATAAGGTGCCAGGTTTGCAAAGAATATTTTCGAACCTAGAAGCGTGTATGTAAGACCAATATCCATTTGATAACGGTGATGCATACATGCGGGGCTTATTGTAAGTGAAAGTAACCTCGGAATGGGCGTGACTCTTCAGACATTCTAAAATGGGTTGCTGGATCTGCAATAGAGTTATCACCTTCTTACTCCCGAACTAAAGCTGTCTACAACGACCATACATGTGACATTGTAGAGAGAGAGAGAGAGAGAGAGAGAGAGAGAGAGAGAGTTCCTCCATAATAATACTGCCGGCCACTGGGGGTTAGAGGGAATACACACACACATATCCCATTTTTAAATTTATTTACCAGTCAAATTGCTTTTTGACGTAATCACCCGATTTCTATGGAGATGCCGTTTGTCTTAAGTGGGTTCGTCGTTTCGCTTTCTCATTATTAAAGTGAATAAATCGAACTGTTTGTTGCTAAGGTGATTTCGGTGGTCCTAAAATAACGAGGAGACGTGATTGATAACTCTCCCAAATATCCTGGTAATAGACTTTGACTAAAGTAACATTATGGGCCACCAAACGACGTATATTAACTTTTGACTCAAAAAACAGTATTTTTAGCATGAAGCATGTTTTTTTATGATTAAAACCCTGCATAATATGTTAAACATTGCTATCACTATGAGATAAGCAGATTATAACTTTTCGATCATAAAAACAAAACTTTATTTTTCTCGGATCGGTGCGAATGTTACTTTCGACAAAATGAAAATTTGCCCTTCAAATATAAGAATTATGATTTATTTGAGGCACTGATCATTTCATATTTACGTACAATAATTTTTGTTCCTAAAAAAGACTTGTACGGATTGCTTCATGTGGGCTATGGTGGACCATTTTAGAAACTTTCAAGTTGCTAAGAAGTTCCGCTGGGAACTTGTTTGGAACTTTGTTGTGGCCATGTGTTCAGCCTTCAGAAGTGTCTTAGGGATGCTGTTGGGAACTGTTTTCGAACTTCAAGTTGCGAGGAGTAAGCTTCGGAACTTTTTGGAGCCTGAAGTTCCTCGTGTGCTTTCTATAGCTCCCAGCCAGAAAGTTGTGTTGGAATTTTATATGCACTTGGAACTTGAAAATGGATTTTATCGTTGAATGCGGAACTTTTGGTTGCTTGGGGAGAAAGTCGGAACTTTATTTGAACTTTATGGAACTTTATGGAACTTCTGTCGGAACTTTATGGAACTTGTAAGTTCTGTCAGAACTTTATTCGAACTTTATGGAACTTGAAGGTTCTGTCGGAACTTTATTTGAGCTTTATGGAACTTGGAAGTGATTTTTATCGTTGAACGCGGATCTTTTGGTTACTTGGGGTATATATTAGTATATTTCAAATTCCCGGCTTTTTCCTTGATGTCTCGAATTCCTGGTTCACTTGTATTTGTCTTTCAGACCTTTGTCTGATCAATCTTTTGCCTTTCCGACCTTTTGACTTTTGAACAAAGCCGAATAATCTGGAGGATTTGCTATCGTGGTTTGATATCAAACGACCATCAGTGGTGATAAATTCCTCACTGCCAACTCCGTAAAATTCAAAACGTTCAATTTGTCTCACGACCAAATGATCGACCTTATACCAAACGTAAGTACAGTGATACTCTTTGCCCTGGGAAGTGGACGAAAATTTCCCACCAGTTCGGTAAAACCACGTTGGAGAAAAAATACATTTTTTTGCCCTCTATCAGCAGAATTAGCTCAGTCATACAAAATTTCATGGAACAAGCCAATTATGCATACAAGCTATGTTTCAATCTGTATGCCATAGTACCGTAGGTAAAATCACAGTGGCTTCGAATTTGATTAATTTCTCATCAAACAAAACTTTCCTATAAACCATACGTAAACACAATCAGAGATGACAACATTCGCTTCTATCTATATAACCATCTTTACTCCAGCCCACATCCTCCGTTTAATGCTTGTAACGCTAGTCTTACCAACTGAATCTACACGGAGTGGTACATTGCTTCCAATTCGTTGAGTCGTTTGAAAACTAATTTAGCGCTTCGCGAAACACGCTTCTCTTCGCTCGATCGAACTGCTGCTGTTACATTTCAACGCTCAATTAGCAACTAGTTTCCAGCGGAAAACATCTAAAAGCTTTAGAACATCATTTGATCAATTCGTTTTCTTGCTGTGAACGTTAGTAGAAGGAATGTGAAATGCTCGATAACTTTATTTATGGAATATCGGCTCAGATCCGTATCGAAAGCTATCATAATCTAATAACAGGAAGCTGAAATCTTTCCCCGGTCCACTGGGAGAGTGAATCGTCCATTTCTGCGCAGGGATTGCGGATAATCAATCGTTTCTGGAAATTTGCTCGGATACATTGGAAAACATGGCAGCTCTAGTGAAAAGCATCAGGCGAACTGTAAATTTATCTTGTTATCCATCATTTCCTCTGCTTTTTACACTCCGAGTCTATCCGGCTT
Organism: Ochlerotatus camptorhynchus; assembly: GCF_037179485.1. Taxonomy (NCBI): domain Eukaryota; kingdom Metazoa; phylum Arthropoda; class Insecta; order Diptera; family Culicidae; genus Ochlerotatus; species Ochlerotatus camptorhynchus. Next base: position 985,812 of record NW_027040652.1, read on the forward strand.
CTTCTTGTATGGAATCAATTTGCTTGCCGGATGCAAAATGTCACCAAGGAGAAGGATCCAGAGGAGGAAATGGGACAAATTGAACATGTTACATTGTGCGTTTTCTGTTCTGGTGTTGAGCGTTTCGAGGGCCATTGCAAGAGATGTGAATTTTGGGTATGAGTTAGGTCGTAAGATTTGAAACGAGACCAAGACTCTGAACAGATTGAAAGTGATGTTTATCTTTGACAGATATTTACTAACTTGCAGTTTCGAATCCTGACATCTGAGATCGATTGAGTACCAGTGAGTGAGGATCATTATTATTCAATTAGATGTCTTCGTTTGCACCGCTTCGACACTTTTCCATTAATTGTTTTTATCGTTCAATTAGCAAAGTTTGCACGAATCACAACAGGCAGCCTGGCAAGAACTTTTAATAGGATACATATTTGAAGGGCATTTCAATTAATTTAAAATCTGTGTCCCTTTCTACCAACACCCGAAAGATAGCCGCCCTCCATACAAATTGGACCACTTCCAGCCAGGCTCTTAAATTAAAAGTTACGACAATTTTTTTTCCCAGTCTAGAGATTTACCCTGTGTTTTCGTCCCAGCACTGACTTGGCCTCTAAATGCCGAACGATGTAAAAGAAGAAGACAAAAGATTCATTACCAAATGTTGTGTGTGCAGCCTCCGTCTAGAAATTGTTGCCATGGGAACGCTCCTCCCGGACACATTCTGCAAACGACAGTTTGGCTTCCAGTTTCTAACTGTAAATTAGAAAGTTCCCAGCTCAAATAGCCAAACAGGTGACAGTAGAACAGGAAATATACTGTGCAAGTGTTTGTTGCTCTGGCTCCATAACTTCACAGAGCACACGTTCCAATGATGTTGGCTGATGTAACTACAGAGGGGTACCATTGATTGCGGAAGGAGTTTTAGCCGGGTGTCTTTGTTTTTCTGGATTCCTTGATTGCTGGTTTTTGGCAATAAATATACAATTTGTGGCTTGTATTCTTACTACCAAAGATAAGGCAGCTAGGAATTTGGAAAAGGAATACCGACTAAAACTTCATCCGCAAATAACGGTACCTCTCTGTAGAGAAATACTGGGCCAAAGAAGTGAAAATCGAAGAAAATGTGAGAATTTTACTTCTGTTGATGGGGACTTAGAGGGTGGGAGATGATAAGTGATCAGATAGCAGAAGTCAAGACATATCACTTTACTGTTTGAGGGGATTGATCTGACGGATTCTCATGAGGTGAGTAATGTTGACGTTGATGATTGAGGTTATTTGTTGAAAAGGATGGCTCCCATTTGGTAAAATAAATGATTTCAGATGGAGTGTGCTTTGAACAATTGGGAAAAAGTGCGGCTTCATAACATCACAAGTCAGTCATTGCTTATTGTCCATTAGCGCTCATGTTCTGGATGAGGATGCATCATGTACAGTACATTGTTTGAAAAACAAATCCGATGACCTAACAACAATATCTAAAACCCTGAGCCAAATGAATGTTGATTTCGAATGTTGAAACTTTCAATCAGTGGTTTTCATCTTTTAACCACCAATGTTCTTCTCAGCAAGTTACCGTAAAAATGTACTGTCTTTTTTGGAAAAAAAAAATCTACAATATTTCAATGTATTTTCTGCGTTTGTGATATTGGTCGTAATACCAAATGTCGATAGTTTAAGCCCACAGTAAGTGAACAATGCTAGAGACGAACCAGCCTAAGTCTGAAAATGTCTTAAATAAAGAAACAAAAAAGCGAACAATGCATAAATGACGTAGCATTTGAGTGGAAAAGGGGGGGGGGGGGGATGTCAGAAGATGTGACCCACCATGTATTAGGTATAACCCAGCTAGGTGGCATCCCTATCTTGTTTGCCTTGCCTTGAAAAGAGCTAACATCGCTGCGGACCCGCGAATTGCGGGCCCCACTGACAGCTCATAATTTGTAAACAAATAGAAGATTCAAGCCAGAATTTCAAAAAAGGCGTGACTGATATTTTGGATATTCTTAATATTTTTGCTTACATTTTGTGAAAAATAAACTTAGGACTCATAAAATATTATTTTCTGATTTTCTACCACGAAGTCAACCATTTATATGACATAAAAGGGAAAATAATTTCATTTGATAAAAATAAGACAATTCAGTCAATCCATTTTTGCAGTTCACACTGGAATTGTGACGTTTCAGATGTTGGTTTCAATAACATGGCGGCATGCCACCCAGCTGGTATAACCAAATACTCTACGAAGGGGAAGGGCGGTCTAAGATTGGTTGAAATGGGCTACGTCATTTATGGATGATCCCTAACGCACTCCATTAAGGTGATTCTTTGAAGAGTCCAAACATGGCCGTCGTGATAGCTGAAATGCCCTATCGCTTCAATTTTTCTAGCCCACAAGTCTCGGACACCGTTGCGACGATGCTCATGAAATGGCTACTTCCTATTTAATGCACTGCAGCGAAGGTGAAGTACCAGTTTCATTGTCGTGTGTTTAGTGATAGCTAATATTTGTGCATTAGGTATTTCGATGTGATAATGAGATTAATCAGGAACAGGGTTTCCACAGCGATTCACCTTAAAGCAGTTCATACCTCTTCAGTGCATCTCCAGTGAAAACTTTTGAGAGGGTTTTTGTGTCTCAAAATGTGAGAGTAAAGAGACATAAACAAAAATCTCTCGATTGGGATAGCTTTTAGGGGTGATACATTTATTATATTACGTTCTAAGGGAGTAGAGAATGATAATATTATGTAAAAATCAATGCATTGGGTTCCTAAATTTCTCGAACATTTTTTCTACAATTTCGCACGACATAACAAATGCAAGGCTCCCTAACTCCAGTGCAGTGAATATTTCATCATCTCACTTCAATGTAGAGAATAACATGCTTGGAAATAACTTTGAGTGTATCAACGAAAATTATTATGTTTATGCAATTAATCGTTGGTCTTGGTATTCTGTTTATGTACAGTGTATATCAAAATTGGGCGTACAGATGCCCTTAAATTTTAGAAAAAACAGTTTCAAAAGCACAATTTAAAGAGATGTGTTTCTGAATTTCTGGCTGCTGAATCATCATAAATTTATCAATTATTGGGTTATTTGCTTGCGTTTATTAAAAGTAAGAGCTATTTGAGAAAAAATGCCTTTTCCTAGAAATCCACTAAGTAAAAAGTTGAAAATCGTGCACTAGGGTGTAGGCTCAATTTTCCGATATGTAATGCCGGTAACTGACGACAGACGCTTCTTAGTAATCCAGTTGAAGAACTCTGCATCATTATTTTTTTTTTCAAGTGTTGATTGTTTCAATAAACTAAAGGGTGGTCGTCTTACCCGTCGTCCCCTATTAGTTCGTTATTGGTAAAACATTTTTGAGGTATTATTTTTGGTATTTTACGTCCTATGTCAGGCTCGTCAATACCATATTTAGGTGGCCAGTTATGTTATTTTAATATCTGGATTTGTTATTAATAAGATATTTTCTCCTTCTTCGCATTTCATATGCATATTAGCTCATTGCGTGCTCTCAACTTAGTGTTCTAGATGCACTTCCACAGTTATTAAATGAGAGCTTTCGATGCCTGTACCATTTTTACATTAGTATAATTGTGTAGCAATAAAAAGTATACCCTATGCCCAGGGGCCGGGCAAAGCAGGTGCATAAGAACGCTTATCAATGGTTGTCGGGCTCTGCCAGCTTCTGTCAATTTGCGACCTCTGTGCACCTGAACTCCGATTCTTACCTCCTCGCGGTGCCCGGTGGGGTTGCTGGCGGTGATATTTGCCGTCAGTAATGCGAACAAGAACGGGCGATCATCGTCGTCACTAATGCACTATTGTTTATAAGTCACTAGTGTTAGTGATGATGATGACAGAGCAGAGCAAATAGATAGGTTTTAGCAAACTCTAAGTAGCCCGTGATTATCGCTACCTGGGGATGCTAACCGGCTTGGTGCTGGTAACGATTTAGCCGTCCTGAATGAACTATAACCACCTCTTCTAGGTAGTTTGTTTAAAAGGACGTTAATAGATGGAAGCCTATGCCCAGGGAAGTCGACAAATTTTCCAAGAGCTTTGAGTTGGTTGGTTTATTTCCTTTCCTTTCCTTGATCTCTATTAAGCAATGGATCAAAGAAACGAATACTCGAGACTCTTTAGTCTGCAAGTAGTAGACGAAATACGCGTATCTGTCAAAAGATAAGCAATTATAACGGAATTTAAAGGAAATAAACCAATCCACTCAAAGCTCTTCATAAAGGGATTCGGTTAAGAGGTTAGACAAATTTAAAGGATTAAACTTTCCAACCCAAAACATTCCTAGACCGGGCCGGGAATCGAGCCCAGCCACCTCCAGCATGGTCTTGCTTTGTAGCTGCGCCTTTATCGACTGAGCTAAAGGAGGCCCCACTCTCCTACTCGGGTGCTTAAACCTTTCTTATATTTTCCAGTTCAATAAGACGGCATGCATTAAAAACGTAACGTGACATTCTTGATGAATAACACCCCTCCCCCTTTCGATACATCTTACCCATACCTTATGCATTGCTTGACGCAGATTTATAAATCCCGATTCCCCCACACCTGATTCACCCCTAAAGTGCCTTTAAATTTACAGTGTATGTAATTGGTTGATTGTTGGAAGCATCAAAGCTAGAAAGGTTAAGTGATGCTCTATTTTCTTCTGACGGTTGAGGCATGAGCAGTAACTTTTGTCCTAGCCATTTATGGCTTATGGTTATGTAATTAAATAAATAACAAATAACAAATAAATAGCGCCATTACTCGCTTTCTGAAAAGAGAAGAGGGAAAGGAAAAGAAGAAGGACAAAGGGAAAAGGATTATGTAAACTCTATGAAAATAAATAATATTTTTGATTTGAAATACAGTGGTGACCCGATTTTGTCAGCCCCCGATTTTGTCTCCCCCGATTTTGTCTACCCCCGATTTTGTCTTCGTAAGACCTCGTCACCACTTCTTGTATGGGATACCTGCCCATAACTTGTATTGCCGCCATCCCTGCTCTATCGGCCACCCAGTTATCGTTATCGGGAGGGACTCGATACGGCTCCGCAATCATTGCAACGTCGCACTTTGTTTCCGTTGTCGACTGCCACAACAGTTGCTGTGCTGTGTCACAATGATTGAGATTTATTTGGGTTATCTCCATTACTATTGGCCCGCTATCGCCTTTTTGTAAGCTGGGCACCTGAAACTTCCCGTCAAATGACCGTTTCCGTCCGCCTTTCTGCATAGCATGCACCTCGGTTGCTTCATACAGTCTTTAGCAATGTACCCCTTCTCTCCGCATTTCCTGCACAGATCCGATCTATCAGGGCCTTTACAGTTTCTCGCCTGGTGACCAAAGTTCAAGTGCATGAACATCTCTTCATTTGCTTGGTAACCCGAGGGATAGCTTTCAGGGGGCATACTGACCACCCAACCTTGACTTGTCCTGTCTTCAGCAACTCGTTAGCTGCGTCCGTCGCAAGTCGTATCGACGCCGTTTGTGTACCACCGTACGCCTTCCTCAACCGGATTGTCATAGGCACATCTCCCAGATTGCATTGCACCTTCAGCGAACATCGTACCTCGTCTTCCGTTGTGATCTCATCCAGATCCTTGCACTCGACCACTGACTCCTGCGATAAGGCTTTTACGTTCGCGTCCTCGCCAAGAGATTTTTCGACGAGTTCCTTGAAGGCTGAACTCTTCACCGACGACTCCTTCTTCAGCTCGAAGAGCATCTCGCCTTTCTGGGTGCGCCTGGTTTTCACCACGTTCTCGCCTAGTTGCTTCAACTCCGGATCCTCTCTCACTTTCCGGAGGAGTGCTGCGTATGTCGTTTTGTCTTTCGCCTCGATACCAGAGCGTCGCCCTTACTTCTCTCCGTACGATGCCTGGGGTTTTCCTTCTTCTTGACTTCCTTCTTCCTCTCTTCCGTCTTCTTCTTCTTCTCTTCCTCTTCCTTTTTTTTCCTTCTCCTCCTTCTTCTTCTGTTCCTTCTTCCTTTGTTCCTCTTCCTTCAGTTTTTTCCTCTTCTCCTTCTGGTTTTCGACTTTACGCCAATCACTGTCTACTCCATCTTCTTGCTCCTTGTCCCCGTATCCGTCGTCCTTGTGTTTTTTGGGGTCCTCTTCGTCTCATGGCGTTTCCCTATCTCTTTTCTCCGGACGTGGGTTCGTTGGTCCCTTCAGCGTCTCCTGCGCTTCAGCCAGCATTGCATTTTCCTTGGCCTCAAGCAGAGTCTTTCGGCCGCTTCAGCTCTTCTTCTCCATTCTTGCAGTTCCCGATCTGCCACAGTTATGCCGGATTTGATGACCGTCGCTAGTAGCTTGACCTCCTTGTGTATGTTGTTCTTATCCTTCACGAACACATAGAGTTCATCGATCTTCCTCCTAACCTCCGTCATTTTGGTTCTGCCAAGCTGCAATTCTTGCTTTTTGCCACTGCTGGATTTCGGTGTGAATATTGGGCATGGCACCGCACCTAGCTGCTCTCTTTGGGGTCCATGCTGTTCCACTTGAGGTATGCTACTACTGGAACTCGCTGTGGTCACCTGGTTTGACGCTGGTGATCTCTGCAGCTTTCCGCTTTTTGCGAACACGTTCGCTCCTCCGTTTTCACTGTCTGGCGTCTTGCCATCGTCCTTCATTTTTTTTTTTTTTGTTTTTTTCATTTTCGTCTTTTATGTTTTTTTTTTCTCCGATTTTCTCCATTCTGATGGGTCCCCCCTCCGGGCCGCTATCTCCACTCTTTGTATGTAGTCTCCTATCGTGATCCCATGGTTGTCTATGCAAGCAGGGAAGCCATGCTAGGGTTGACACGGTCCTTCATGGGGGCCGTGTTCAGAGCCAGATCGGCGTAAGTCAGTAATGTTATATCTGTGCCTACTACTCACCAATTACCAATTGGTGACGAGTTTTGAACGTATCCGGAGGCCTGCCAAGGTTTTACCGGGACAGGGGCAGCCGCACTATTAGCCCACTCGTCATTTCAAGAAGGTGTCACTCTTCTTGGGAGCAGAACAGCACGACTGTGTGTTTGTGTGTTTGTGTGTGTGTGTTTTTTTTTTTTTTTTTTTTTTTTTTTTTTTTTTTGGCAAGGAGGAAACCTTCAAAAAGGCCATCGTGCCACCGCTTGACGACTGGGCGCACAGTCGCGGTGACACGGTGTGTGGGATTCTTACCGCACTAAAACCTCCTTTGACGCCTTGCCCTTTTCCCCCGGAACCACTTGTCGTATTACTTCGGAGGGGGCCGTGCATTACGCACCTCACTTTACCTCAGCTAATTGGCGCTTCCAGTTCGCTGATCGTCTCTCCAATTTGTGAGCCATTTATCTCCCAGCGTCACGTTCTACTCGGTTATCCCTGGTGGTGGATACAGCCTACTCTGACGGAGAGTTCTCCCGGCTTCGGCTTTCAGTTCGCACTTGTGTGAGCACATTACTACTTTCTAGTTGGTCTTCCCGCCATTTTCGCTGCAGCGCTGACATGATCTGCGTTACTGCTCTGCTGACGGCGTTAAAGGTGCCCTCCTCTCGACACATTTCTTCGACGACATTCTCCGTGCTAAGGGCGAGCATATCCTCTCGCACATCATCAAATCTAGGACATTCGAAAACCACGTGCTCTGGTGATTCTTCCACATTCCCACACTCCGGACAGAAGGGTGACGTTGTGTGTCCGAACCGATGCAGGTACTTCCTGAAGCAGCCATGACCAGACAGGAACTGCGTCAAGTGGAAGTTGGCTTCTCCATGCTTCCTGTTCACCCAGGTCGAAAGAGTCGGTATTAGCCTGTGTGTCCATCTACCGTTCTCTGCTGCATCCCACTCCTGCTGCCACTTAGCCATCGACTCCGTTCTCACCATTTTTCGTACTCCTCTGGTTTCTCTCGTCATATAGCACTCGTAGTCCTCCGCCAAGGTGATGCCGATTGGGATCATACCGGCGATAACGCATACTGCCTCCATCGAAATGGTTCTGTACGCACTCACGACTCGCATGGCCATGAGCCGGAACGTACTGCTCAATTTCCTTTGGTTCTGCTTCGTTTTCAGCGCTTCAATCCAGGCTGGACCTCCGTACCTTAGTATTGATGAGGAAACACTAGCCAGAAGACGTCTCTTGCTGCTGCTTGGACCAGAATTGTTCGGCATGATTCTGGCTATTGCGTTGATGACCTTCGTCGCCTTCTCGCAAGCATATTCGATGTGGCTATTAAAGTTTAGCCGGTCGTCGATCATCACTCCCAGATACTTAAGCATGCGCTTCGAAGCAATGGTGTGCTCTCCAACGGTAATTTCTGCCCGCTGCACTGCTTTGCAGTTACTGACCAACATCACTTCTGTTTTGTGGTGGGCTATCTGCAGCTTCGCTCCTTGCATCCAGTTACCAATCGTATCTATCGCCTCAGCCGCCAACATTTCCACTTCTTCCAGCGTCTCACCGGTTACCGTCAAGACGACATCGTCCGCAAAGCCAACGATCTCAACTCCTTTGGGCAGCTTGAGCGTCAGCACGCCATTGTACATTCCGTTCCACAGCGTGGGACCTAGAATGGAGCCTTGGGGAACCCCCGCCGTGATTCTAAGCGATTTCTGCCCCGTGTCTGTCACGTAGACAAGGACCCGGTTCTGGAAATAACTACTTAGAATCCTGCAGAGGTAGCCTGGAACCCTCATTCTATGGAGCGCCTTGGCGATGGCCTCCCAGCTGGCGCTATTGAATGCATTCTTGACATCGATCGTAATCACAGCGCAGTATCGATTTCCTCTCCGCTTCTGTTTGGAAGCTTTCTCGGCTCTGTCAATCACTGTCCGAATTGCATCCACCGTCGATCTCCCTTTCCGGAATCCAAACTGTCTCTCCGACAATCCGTGTTCACTCTCCGTGCATTTCGTCAGTCTGTTGAGGATGATCCTCTCTAAGAGCTTTCCTACAGTATCCAGCAAGCATATTGGCCTATACGATGCAGGATCCCCCGGCGGTTTTCCGGGCTTCGGCAACAGCACAAGCTTTTGTACCTTCCACCTATCAGGGAACTGACCATCGTCCAGACATTTCTGCAGCACCATCCTGAACATGTCCGGGAACGTCTGGATCGCCGCCTTCAACGCCACGTTGGGAATTCCATCCGGGCCGGGAGCTTTATTCGCTTTCAACCCTTTCGCTGCTGCTATGAGTTCCTCGTTGGAGACTTGTTCAACGTTGTCTTCATCTACCTCGCCATATGGTGTAGGTGGCCAGTTCGTTGGGTCATGCTGTGGGAAAAGTCCCTCCACGATGACTTTCAGCTTGTTGTGACACATTTCAACCGGCATTGTTGGGCCTCTGATCTTCGCCATCGCAACTCGGTATGCGTTGCCCCAGGGGTTGGCATCGGCATCGCGGCACAACTCCTTGAAACTATTTGACTTGCTCAGCTTTATCTTTCGTTTCAGTGCAGCCCTGGCCTCTCTTGTGTGTGTGTGTGTGTGTGTGTGTGTGTGTGTGTGTGTGTGTGTGTGTGTGTGTGTGTGTGTGTGTGTGTGTGTGTGTGTGTGTGTGTGTGTGTGTGTGTGTGTGTGTGTGTGTGTGTGTGTGTGTGTGTGTGTGTATGTGTGTGTGTGTGTGTGTGTGTGTGTGTGTGTGTGTGTGAGAGAATTTTAACATGGGACATATGCAAGTCTTTATTATGCACTATGTATTATTATTGTTCTTCTTACAGAAAATGCTTCACCACACATGCATTGAGTGGCCATTTAATTCTTACCTAAGTCCATTTAGCCACCCCTCCACCCCTCCACACCATTAATGGAAGAATGTCTTTTCTTATATGACACTTATGAAAAGATTGGAATTCCAGCTCCCCCGCCCCCCTAAATGGGCTCGTATATATTGAATGATTCCTAAAGCATAAATCTTGCATTATCAAACAGCATTTAAAGATATTATGTTAAAATATTAAGCGAAAAAAAATGTCCCGATTTTGTCAGTGTCCCGTTTTTGTCAGCCCTAAATTCATCAGGGGCTGACAAAAACGGGGCATTACTGTATACAATTTAGAAATGCATAACGGCGGTGGTCACTACCCGAGTCTTGTCACTATTATCAAGTCATATAAGGAAAAAATAACTAAAATGTGATCCTTTGATTACTGGAAAATCCTGATTCCCCAGTTTGAAGTTGTCACGACTAGGATTCGATGGTAGCGCACCACAAAAAGGTGATCTCCCAACGTTACTGGTTTGAAATGATACAAATTTACAAAATGGAACGAACTCACCAAGTTTAGCCAATTGAACCTGAAGGCTGTCTGACATGTGTTGATGTAGAAGTCCAAATTGTAGACGAAGCTTGACGAAGATCAACATGAACTAGTCTGGTTTATGGTAGTTGCGCGAAATGTCTTCCGTCGATTTGAGATAAACAAATGTTCGGATGTATGTAATCGATTTTTGATGTGCATTGGCAAGCCTTTTCGTGGCCAATAGTCAGTTTGGACAAATTTTGACAATTTAGGACAGTACATTTTAAACATCTAGGTTATATATGAAGCGAAACGTTTAGCGACGTGAATAACTGCAGTCTAAAATTAAATGATCTAAGATAGCCATGAGCATTCTAATAAACACATCGTGCTCTTCTTTGGAGCGCGCAATCTAATAGCGAATTCGTTTATTATCGGGGTTGGAACCAGTTCCAACCCAGTGCGAAACCGAACTTTTTGTCAGTGCGAACCTCAACCTGAGCTAGGTTTTAAAAACAAACGAGCAAACTGACGTTTGTCAGAAAACAAGCAGACCCAAACTTGATACCCGATCCAGGTTGGAACTGAATAATAAACGAATTCGCTATAAGTAAAAATCTTATTATTATGAACGAGGAAAATTATCCCAGATGGAAAGATTACGAATAGGGGAAATGGCTCTAATGTTGGTCTAAAAATCTGCAATTTATCAATTTTACCTAGATGGACGCGTCATTGGGATGGTACTAATGGATATTATGGTCGTTATTGAAAATTTAGTCGATTGCTGAACTTATGTATGGACCCAAATTAGGGGGATTTAGGCCTATAACAATTGGCATTTTCCCCTATATAACAAAATTTGAAAGCGTCTAGGACTTAAAATCTCGATCGTGAAAAATTAGAGAGTTTTGGACCATATTTTTTATTGCTGGGACTTAAACATCCTAGACAAACAAATTAAGAAAATTGTGCAACCTGCAATGATTTTCTTTATTTTGAACATTTTACCCCATTATTTTTGAACCCAATCCTTGAACATTTTAAATGCTCTTGAAACATAGAAAACATTGTATAATCATGAACATAATGTTTTTTTCTTAAACAAGAACCAGGACATTTGCTTCTGTAGTACCAGATTGTTATTACGGAAAAAATACTATACAATTCAATGGACTTAAAAAGGAACTCAAGATTCTGTGTCATGATTTTTTTTTTTGGTTTTTGGACAAATACTAAAGCTACCAGGTGTCAATGATTTTTCCAATTTCTGGTATATGAAAAAATGTCGAGTGCTTGAAATTTTTTCTAGACTATTTTTTGAGATTTAGGCTAGGAAATAAATCAAGATATCGAAGTAAAATAGTCAGAATATTGAGTCTGAAACTTTTTTCAAAACCTTTGACAGTTTGTAACCGATCTATGACAATTTCAAGATAAAAAAAAAATCAAATATGAGTGATTCCGTCAACATTAATTGAACAGTTAACATTTCCGTGTGTTCGCAAATCTTCTTGTCAGTCAGATTTACACACTGATTTTTATAGAATCTTTCTAACACAAATGTGTTACCAATCAAGCTGAGATTTGATGTGAGTTTTTGAAGTAAAATTTTTTACTCTCATCGTAAAAAAAAGTGACTTTAGTGACTTTTTGATGAAATAAGTGACTTTTTAGTGACTGACTTGAAATTAGTGACCAAGTTACTAAAAAGTGACTTGCTACCAGCCCAGCCAGTAATTTCAAAATTCAAACTACATGTTCGATTTTTTTCAACAAATCCTAACTCGAAAATGTTACTTTCAATCGAAATGATGGCCGAAACAAATTTGTAGGAAAAAACAATTTATTTTCAGGAAAAAAATACACGGTAAAAAATTTGCTGCATTTTTGGAAAACAAAATTAGAACTTTTAATAGTAAGAAACGACTCTCTTCAATATTTTATCAATATTTTTCATTAAACAACTTATGAAAAATGCTGTGAAATTTTAAAGTTTGACATTATTAACTAAAAAATCATAGAACAAATGGACAAATCTTAGAAATTTGGCACAGAAAAACATTTCTTAGACTTACAAAATCGATTCCTGTTAAAAAAAATTACCAAAAATGTAGAAACAAAATGTTTAAACAGTTGACTAAATGTTGTTGTCCTACAGATTGAGTCATTTTAAAATATCCAACTTGAAAACTTAACAGAAGATCATTTTTTGTTATTTAAAATTATAACACTTTTTGGGATTTTTTACCCCAAGTTACTTACTATTGTTTACCGTGTATATTTTCCCTGAAAAGGGATTAAAACTTTATCTTTACCATCATTTCGATTGAATCGAGTTAAGATTTGTTGAAAAATATCGACTACGCGAGATTCAAAATGGTCGAATTTTAACTTAAATGTTAATGACTGACCAAAACAAACAATTATGCAAAATTTCATGCAAATCAGAGAAGTTCAAGTCTGAAATTCATGAAATTGCTATTTGACCTGGAAATGCTCTGTATAACTTGTATCAAAATAATACTAGTTCAACCGGAAGCCTGGGGCCTCGATTAGCTCAGTCGGTAAAGGCGCAGCTACAAAGCAAGACCATGCTGGAGGTGGCTGGTTTCGATTCCCGGTTTAGGCATTTTTTGGGTTGGAAAATTTCTCGACTTCCCTGGGCATAGAGTATGATTGTACTTGCACACAACTATACTTATGCAAAAATGGTACAGGCATCGAAAGCTCTCAATTAATAACTATGGAAGGGCATCTAGAGCACTAAGTTAAGAGCACGCAATAAGCTAATATGCGATAAGCAATAAACTTGAAATGCGAAGAAGAAGAAATCAACCGGAAGCCTTGAAAAATATCCAGATGACTTTTTTTTTTACCTTCGATCAGCTGGATTTTTTTGAATACTTCCTAATCAACCTGCCGACCTTGCCGTATTGATAATGATGTCATTTGAATTTTTGAATAGTGGAAGAACTCAGAATAATACTGGATCAACCTGAAGCATTGAACAATACCAGAGAATTTTATTGGAATCATCGAACAGCTGAAAATATCATGAATACCTCATGGTCAACCTGCCGTCTTGGGAAAATATCGGAGGACGACAATTGAATTTAACAGCATAACAGTTTAAGTCTTGAAAAATATTCAGAAGACATGATATTTACATATTGATATCTTATTGAAAATCCCACGAATAAGCATCAGCGAAGTTCTCTAAAATTCTAGGAAGTTTCCTGAACATCTTCGAAGATTCCTGTTCTTCCACAAAGTTTCATTGACGTAACGTCAGTCGAACCCACACAAATTTTCCTGAACATCTTTTCAATCCATTAAGTTGCCCAATGTTCCCTGAAATTTGATGAAGTTATCTGCAGAGTTGTGACCTATCACAATCACCATCATCAAACAGCTGATGGTAGTAACGCTTTGTACATTCCTATCAATGTGCTCGTCGAAGCTCTCTCCATGACCATCCATCAAGTTGACGAAAGAAGTAAAAAGCAACTGGTGAATCTCGTCTTCTGTTGTGATCCATCACCGATCTGGTCATTCCTGACAATCACGAGACTTATCTGTGCTCGTTTTGAAGCAGTTGCTGCTTTGCTTGCTTATGTGAGTGTGTTGGTGAGTGAGCCCAACAGCTTCCGTTTAATGTTGCCTACTTTGTTTGTAACTCACACACTCGCGCCTGCCGAGACGAACTTGGAATGCGTAGGCATTGTTTTCATTTTCTTCTGTCGTTTCGCTTTATCTTATGATCGTACTGCAGAAGTCTTTACTGTTTTCGTTGTGCTTTTCATTATCAGCAGCGAGTGTAACGTTTTGCTTGTGAGCACCGACCATTACTGGTGATTGTTGTTTGCCATGGCTCTAACCACAGGAGTGGAACTTCAAATCAGAAAGTGGCTCCACTGGTCATTTGCGCACACTAGCGCACCTAGCGGTAGAAGGCATCTTCGGCCTGCAGTTAAGATAGGCAGCATGCTATGATAGTGTGAGTGCACATAGAAAGCCTATGTGGAACGCTACCACATCACATCGCTCGTTGAGCAGAAAAACGAGCACTTTTTGATTCACCGATTTGTTTGCACTTCCCCTTCTGTTCTGTGCTCTAACTCTCACTGCTTGACAAAACTATCTGTCAGCGATAGTCGGTTGATGCGAAGACGAGTGTCACGTGAGTGTCATGATATTTTGCTTCACTGGTTATCTGTGGAAAGTATCGTCAATTCATAAGAAGTTCCGTGAACTTCTAAGATTTTTCCATAGCTTATACAAACTTCTTCTGATTGTCAACCAAGTTTGCTCAACTTCTACGAATATCGTTTTTATTCCTTGATTTGTTTTCCGTCGATCTTGTTTTCCGTGCTGAGGACCAATACTACCAACGCCAGGGAGGCAGGTCCCAAACCTGGACCCTACCTATCGACCCATCAAATCATGAACTCAAAAATATGGTGTAATATTACTTGTCAAAAAGGAAACTGAACTGACAAAACGCTGATTTTACTGAAGTGGGTGGATCCTCCGAGAAAATCAACGTTTTATTATTGAATGACATTAATTAACTGATTATTTTGAAATTTCAATGTTTGTTTTTATCAAAGAACATATAATGAGCTACAACTTCACAGCAAAAAATAAATTTCGATACCACATCAAATAATACCCCAAACATGGGGTATTATTACTTGCCAAAAGTGACAAAATTATCATTAATACAGTGCATGAACTGACATTACGTTGCTTTGACTGCATTGTTAATTTTTGTGGCCATAAAAATTACATGAGATTTTCGACATGATTGAAGTGCATCCTCGTGGATGTAATATTAAAATTAATTTTTGCTGTGTTCTTCTCAGATGTAATTTTGATCAAATAAGTCGTTTTCAAGTTATGATTTTTTGAAAAAAATAAATCCATTTTAAGATACGTCGTTTTTCAAAATTACCAACATATGAGCAAAGTTTCACTCAAATCGGAAACAATCATCACCAACCAGATTACTGTTTCACGTGGAAATGCTCTATTTTGAGTGATATTATGCATTGATATCATGTCAAAAGTAATAATAATTGTTTTGGAGTTCTCACCACTAATGTGTGTTTTTTTTCCTCTGTTCGGGACCTAACACCACTGCGACCAGTAATTTCATCTATTGTAGTGTATCCCGTGACCTTAGTTTAGTGCATGTCGTATTACTCCATCACTATTGAGAAATAATGAAGTATTCGATTTTTTTACAGTTGTCATTCTTGCATTTATCGCAAGACAAGGATGCAAATACTCATTTCAACTTAAACAATGTTTTTTTTTTTAATTATGAAATAATTAGATGCCATGATCATATTTTGAATTGGTAAGATACAAGAAGAGATTGCAAAAAATGTGTTTGACATATTGAACCTGTTTATTTCACTTCATGAGAGTCACAATCAGCGATTTTTCACACATTCACAGTGACTCATAGAAATCAAAATTTACAGGTTTTTTGTTTCAAACGCATACTTTGTAACCTCTTCTTGTAAGTTACAAGTAAAACATGTCATCATGCCATCTTTTGGTTTTATTATTCCGAAAAACATTATTTTAGCTGAAATGAGTATTTGCAACCTTGTCGCAAGGATCCGACTTTAATTGAAAGGTCCCGCTATTTATACCCTTCGAAGTGTTGAAACACCCTTCAAAGGCGCGCCCCTTTGTCAGTCAAAATTGAATTCCTTAGCAACAAAATTAAGGAATGACACCGATAATGACCATGCATCAGAACCTTTAGTCTTATTCACCTCAAACTAGGGATCAACGAATAGAAGATTAGGAATCACATAGATGAAGACTAACTAACTAATTTTTTTCTTGTTTTAAGATCATCCTCGGTAGACAAAGCCGAGTCTTGTCACTATCAACAAGGCATAAAAGTTACAAGGACTAAGATGTGTTCTTTGTATTACTGAAAAATCCTGTTCCCCTGTTTAAGTAGTTAGGACTAGGAATCGGTGGTAGATCTTACATCCCGTAGCGCACCACCAAAAGGTAATCTACCCACGTTACGAGGCCACTAATGTGTTAATAACAACTTGATGTTTCACACGTTCATTGATTATATGATTGGATCTCGCAAGATGCCACCATTATGTCATTATTCCCTAACACTTTACGTGTGTTCATTTCACTGAAAATCCAGATGCTAATGTTTAGGCAACTAATTAATTCAAAGTTCTCAACTGATTTACTTTCGTTGCCTGTATATGTACAACATGTTATAAGCTTAAAAAATAGGCATATACATTTGAAAAACTCCGAATAGACATACAGAAATATAAGCTTATGCTTCTAGCACAGACAAACAGACGTAACTCTTTATTGTGTATCTTCGTTCACACATATAACGGTTGATTTGAATATTATCAGTTCCGCGAACTACTCGCCGCAGCGCTGGCATCGGATCACTTTGACCTTTCTATACATTCTATAGAACTTTTATGCAATATTGTTTGCGAGTTAGCGAGCAAGCTTGTTTTCCGCGAGAAGCCTGAAAGATGTCGCTACTGAGGTCCTATGTTTTGAGATACTATGTTTTAAAAAAAAAACTTTTTCAAAGAGTTACGTCTGTCTGTGCTTCTAGTGTGGGCTTGTCGCTATAAAACACAGATTTTTATCAGCCGTAATTTTAAAGTGTAAGTGAGTAAACGTCACCCCGATTCTGATTTTGCAGGTTTACATTTTGAGATCCTACTAAGATATGGAGAGGGAATACAATTCATACATTGTCTATCAAATGGGGAGTGGGGGATACAAAGTTGAGAGCTTCCATCATTATCCAACCAGGAAAAAAACAACGTCCGGATGGATCAGAAGGCATTTGATTCTAAAGCCGATTGCCAACCTCCTTGAGATTGTCACCGATTGTGACAAACTACTCCGCTATTCACATCATTTTCATAATGCCACCGTGCTTTTTACATGCCAAGCGAATGCAAATTACACCAAAAAGCGGTAAGAGAACTCCCATACAATGCATTCCACTGAGATCCAGAATTCCACACAGGGAAAGTCAACGACGACGATGACGGAGCAGACTAGACAAAACCTCACTCACTACACCATGCCACCTTTCCATTCGAGCGCCTTCGCATGTTTTCCATAATGAGCTCCCCACGGGTTCCGGTACGACATTCTTTTGTGTCTGGCTGGATGCTCGTGAAAGAAAGGCAGAAAAACGGCCACCTTTGGTACTGCAGTCGCAGCTGATAGTGTGCAGTGCCCATCATCGGTCTCTGCTGTGCGGGAAAACAATGAGTGACATTGGCTGCTATAGATAGGTACTCATACCCACGCTGTTAAATGAAAACGCGGTTGTCCTCTCTGGAAGAGGTTTTTAAAAGAATTGTTAAAATTTAAGAAAACTAGAGTAATATTTTCGTTGCATCACACGGAGATTTCAATGACCTGAAGCGGCGATCTTTAAAATAATACAAGATTTTAATCTAGAAGACTGTACAACGAATTGTTTCACCGTCCTCGGAACAGAAAGAAATCACCCGTGACAGTTCCATCAAGGGCATTAAAAATCAATTAAATCGATTGGGTCGGAAAATGCTATTATTTGCAATTATTCAGCTGTAATTTATTTGCATGTGCACCAGATTCCTCGGTTGCCATTGCTTGTCGTCGCTGTTGTTCCTGCAAAAGGGATTGCACTTTTTCATCCTTTTCCTATTTTAAAATTGCGTGAAACCACACCACTGACTGGCTGCCGTTGTTGTCACAGTAGTATATATGGAGTAGGTGTTTCAATTCTACCAAGGCTGGTGGTACGACGGATGCAGGAAAGGATGTGACATTTCCTGCAGTGGCATGGGTTTTTCTTCATTAGAATTCATGCTGCGTTGCGAGTTATTGGGGTGGTAGCATGTCACCTCCTTTGAGGGAGAAGAATTTCAGTAGCATGTAGAGGTACTTCTGCTATTGACGACAATAAGTAAGAGTGTTCCGGATGGTAGTTGGGGCACAACGCTAGTGGGATTTGTGTCAATTATAACGATGGCATGCCAGCGAGTGGATCAATTAACCTGTAATTAAGTTGTCGTTGGTGGATTACTTTTAAAAGCGATTTGGGAATTATTTTGTTTTACCTTGCCCAAAATTTAATATACCACCCACAAATGGAAGCATAGAAAATTCCTAACGAAACCACACAAACCATCCGGTAACATCAACATGAAAGGCGAAACTTTTCCCAACCACCTTCAACTGTACGTTTGAGTGAAAATCAAATTCAGACCAACGGGAAAAAGTACACTTAAAACAAAAAGGTAAACAGCAAATCCTTCGCACTTTCAGAGACAAACACATTTAAATTCACGCAAATGTTCTCCCATCTCATCATCGTCATCGACGTCGGTCTGGGGTAGCCTTTGTGTTCGGCTACTGGAAACGCTTTTATGGTGTAAAATGTATAAATCGTTTTCCATGCAGCACCGAAGCAGCAGCAGCCACGCGCGCACTCATATGCAAATAGATTATGCCGAGTACGGGGAACAGCACGTTTAGCGACCGTCAACAACCATCCGACTGAAATCTAAAATAAAAAAAAAAATCTCCGCATATTCCCACATAGCTACCATCCCCGTGAAAATAAAATTCATATCTTCATTACGAATGAGGACATTATTCGTTTCTCACTGCTAGGGACAAACGAATTCTGGTATATGATATGCGCATTCATTGCTGGAAGTACCGAGCACTTCACAGGGGACATTCCCAGGCAATAAAAGTGTTAATGAAGAAAGAATTATACACTCTCACTGGGAATTATGATGGTCGAGAGGATTTATGACAGGAGATGAGCTATCGCTAGCTTTAATGCGGGAATGTTGGTGACTCAAAACCATTTTTTTTTATATTAAAGGCCTGAAGAAGTGGATCGAGTGTCTTAAAACGTGGTGGTTTAAAACGCTTATAGTTTGGCCATTTAGAGATCACCATTTGTTTCAGATTTGAACTTTCAAAAAACTAAATAGCTCATCTTCATTATCTTTAAGAGATGGAGCATCCCAGTTCAAAATAAGTAATGATTTAAAATCCATTACTAAATTTCAAAGTCATGACGATATTGTTCGCAATTTTAACTTCAGTTAGAATAGCATCAAACATACAGTTAGTGTTTAGTATATCAGTAATCATGTCGATTGCTGGTTTCTGTAATTCCATTTACTTGCTGCACATTGTTGGCAGCAGGTATAGATGAAGAATTTCAAGCACGGGAGCTATTTGTACCTACGGGTACGAATGTAGAATTTGTTCCTCGCTAACCGTTGTTAACAGCAGACGAATTTGTACCTGGCCGGAAACGTGGAGCGTTTCCTACCTGTCGCTTAGAACGAGATTGTAGGATTGCTTTGCGAGTCTTACATTCCCAAAAATTGGATTTGTGGTTTTCACCACAATTTGAACATTAAAATTTCTTTGGATCTTCCTTCACAGGACAGCCGTCATTTGCGTGAGAGGAATCACCAAAATTCATACATTTAGCTGGCATGTAGCCATTTTTGTACCGTGACCCCATCCCTGGCACTTACGGCATTGGGTGAGGTTTTGGAAATTTCCTCCAGTCTTCCTGAAGTGTTACCACTTCACTCGGACATGGAGCATAAGGCTAGCTTTTTCTAAGGCCTTAAGATTTTTCAGTTCACTAGGCTTGAAGTGTACTAAGTAACAATCATTAGAAATCCAGTTTTGATTACTTGGACAGGCTCAACTCCAAGTAAATTTTATCAATTCATCTTTGATCTGATCCAGGGATTCACCACTGGGCAGACCTTTCAAGACAACCAGTGTTGGTGTCGTAAGTAAAAAATGTGTATTGCTTCTCGGTAAGATACTTGAGAAGACATTTTAATCCAAGGTTTCAGCCAATACATAACATTTACCCCGACGTCCAATTTGCAGTGAAAACTTAAATTTCGAGAAGTTCAAAAGTTCCGTGCGAAGTGGTTATCACAATAGAGGGAATCTTTGCCTTCTTGGCATGAAGCCGGGAAAGTTTACTAGAATTTTTCCTGGATGATGGATCATTCTCATCATCCGTGAGCAAATCAAATTTATTACTCAAATTAATTTTATTAGAAGGTGATCAAGAGATTGCCCCTTTTCTTTTGTGCTTAGGCGCCATGGCGGTGTAAATTTTTTTTATCTAAATTGACTTCCAAGCAGATTACTATAAGAATCTGAAGGATCGAAGAGAGATTTTCCAAACCGATATCCATGAAGGATTACCCAGGGTAGGGTCCAAACAAGGATCGAAGAGGAATAAGAGTCAAACAAGGTAGAAAATTTACAGGTATATTGAGCACTGAAAAGTGCTGTTTAACTTTGTTGTAGCTTCACTGGACATTCCGGGAATAGATCTTCCAGAGCCGTCAAAAATCACCCCCGATACTATCGAAACGGAACACGATTTGACAGAAGATGAGAGACGAGAATTGGCGAATGTGGTCAAACTATTTCCGTGCACGTCGGATGGTCGTTTGGGCCGCACGATGTTAATAGAGCATGAGATCACAATCAGAGAGGAAGCAAGACCTCGGAGACAACCGGTATATCGATGTTTGCCTGCAATCCAAGCCGAAATGGATCGTGAGATAGAGCGATATAAAGAATTGGACGCTATCGAGGAATGCTCTAGCGAATGGGCAAACCCTCTAGTTCCGGTTCGCAAAGCGAACGGGAAACTGAGAGTGTGTTTAGATTCCCGTAGAATAAACGCTCTCACGAAGAAAGATTCGTATCCTATGCGGGATATGAGGGGAATCTTTCATCGTCTGGAAAGCGCGAGGTTTTTCTCGGTGATTGATCTTAAGGACGCATATTTCCAGTTTCCTTTGAAAACAGAATCACGGGATTACACCGCATTCAGGACAGCCAAAGGCCTCTACCGTTTCAAAGTTTGCCCATTTGGTCTGACAAATGCACCCTTTACGATGTGCAGACTAATGGACAAAGCTATAGGGTTTGATTTGGAACCTCACGTGTTTGTTTATTTGGATGACATCGTGGTGGCGACAAAAACCTTGTCAGAACATTTTAAGTTGTTAAAAACGGTGGCAGAACGTCTAAAAAGGGCTAACCTTACAATTTCTCTGGACAAATCTAAATTTTGCCAAAGACAGGTCAACTACCTAGGATACGTGTTGACTGAAAAGGGAGTGGCAATCGACAACTCGAGAATTGAACCGATCCTGAATTACACAAGGCCAAAGACTATAAAAGATATTCGACGACTCTTGGGACTAGCCGGATTTTACCAGAAATTCATTCAGAACTACAGCAAGATCGTCGCTCCAATCTCGGATCTTTTGAGGAAGGGGCAAAAGAAGTTTATTTGGACCGAGGCAGCAGAAGAGGCGTTTCAAAACTTGAAATCGGCATTGGTGTCAGCACCTATACTGGTGAATCCCGATTTCACTCAACCTTTTATTATTGAATCAGATGCATCTGATAATGCACTTGGAGCTGCACTGATTCAGAAGGTAGAAGGAGAGTCAAAAATTGTCGCATATTTCAGTAAAAAGCTGTCTAGTACACAGCGCAGATACGCCAGTGTTGAAAAAGAATGCCTTGGAGTTATACTCGCAATAGAGCACTTCCGTCATTTTGTGGAGGATACGAGATTTAAAGTGATCACGGACGCGAGAAGCCTACTCTGGCTATTTAAGATGGGAATCGAATCTGGGAATTCTAAGCTAATAAGATGGGCCTTAAAAATCCAATCGTACGATGTGGAATTAGAGTATCGGAAAGGGAAACAGAATATCACAGCAGATTGTTTGTCGCGTTCACTGGATATGATATCTGCCCTAGCAATAGACCCGGAGCACGAAGACCTAAGGAACCAAATCAATCGAGACCCACAGAATTACGCAGATTTTCGAGTGATAGACAACCAAATCTACAAATTGGTGAAACAGCAAGGGAAAGTGGAAGACACCAGATTTTCATGGAAACGATACGCACCAAAAACGGAACGAGAGGAAATTATCAAGAGCATTCACGGGAAAGCGCACTTGGGTTTTGAAAAGACACTGTCGTCGATTAGGGAAAAATATTTCTGGCCACGAATGAGTAAACAAGTCAAATTGTACTGCCGAGACTGCATGGTGGGCCAAACAAGCAAGGCAACGAATATCAATACAACAGCACCGTTGGTAGCACAGAAGAAGATTGCTGACTACCCTTGGCAATTCATTACCATGGACTACGTTGGACCGCTTCCTGTGTCAGGGAAGAGCAGGAATACGTGTCTGCTCGTAATCACGGACGTTTTTAGCAAATTTGTGCTCATCCAACCATTTAGACAGGCAACAGCGGAGTCTTTAGTACCGTTCGTAGAGAACATGGTGTTCCAATTATTTGGCGTCCCTGAAGTTGTTCTTACGGACAATGGGACTCAATTCGTGGGGAAATCCTTTCAGGAACTGCTGAAGCGCTACAATGTTACTCATTGGCGCACTCCCAATTACCATCCTCAAATAAACGACGCAGAAAGAGTTAACCGTGTCCTTACAACAGCCATTCGGGCGACTATTAAGAACAACCACAAGGAGTGGGCGAACAATATTCAAACCATTGCCAACGCCATAAGAAATTCAGTCCACGAGGCTACCCGATACACACCTTATTTTGTCATGTTCGGCCGGAACATGGTCTCAGATGGCACAGAGTATCGGCATCTGAGAGACACGGCGGATGGAGTCCAGATACTACGCGACCCGGATAGAGAGAAACTGTTTTCGGAAATTAGAGAAAACATTAAAAAAGCCTTTGAAAAGCATTCCAGATATTACAATCTGAGAGCCAATACGGATTGTCCAAAGTTTACCGTGGGAGAAAAAGTTTTGAAGAAAAACACAGAACTCTCGGACAAGGGGAAAGGTTATTGCGCGAAATTGGCCCCTAAGTACGTCCCTGCGGTTGTCAAGAGAGTAGTAGGAGATCACTGTTATGATTTAGAGGACGAAGTGGGCAAAAGGCTCGGGGTATTTAATTGTCGATACCTAAAAAAGCTCAGGTTGCCCGCCTCCTAATTTATTTGTCTTTAAGCTATGCAGCCTCTTCAAGGTAACGATGTATCCTATGGATACTCGAAAAAAACATTTATGGCATCAAATCTCACTTCTTGGAAACGAGTTGAGTAGATGCAGTTGGTTCAGCTATGATACCTTTTTTAAAGGCAACTAAGCATCTAGAATGCACCAAAATCAAGTAATTTGCAGAAACTTTATCAATTCCTCGTTTATCGAGATGAGTCCTCGTCAAGCTATGAATTCTCAATGAGTGGACAAAGCAGCCTCGAGCTAGCACAAAAACATAACCAGCCGTTCAGAAAGTGCTCCTCAAGCAAAGAGTTGAGCCGTCCCACAAAAAATGAATATCTACTGGTGACGAACTTTATGAATGGGCTCGGATATAATGCAGTAATGAATGAAACAACAGTATCTCAGCTGACCATTAACGACAGCTTAGAGCATTCTGACGACGCAACAAAGAGAAGAATTTGAATATTAGTTGTTAGTTATCCTACATTAATTCTATATTAGCACTTACTTCTAGGGTTAGTTGTAGTTTCTAGTTGACACCAGTATTGTACATATCCATTTTTGTAATATAAATCATTTTGTTTGGTGTCGGTTGATTTGCTTCAGTCGTCCTTTTTGCTTGTTGTACATAGTAGATGTAGGTTTTCGTTTTAAGTTGCGCTTCCATCGTCAGTATTGAGTCCTTTTTCGTGTCGCTGTCTGTGTGTCAATCATCCGGGCAACAGTTCACATTTTTTTCACGGTAACAAGCCTGCGCAATCCCATTCATGGTTCTTGTTCCTCAGAATTGGTAGATAGAGCAGTTTCATTCAGTTTGTCCATTTAACATCAGATTCAGATAATTTATTGGCCAATTTCGTGTAATAGCATCCAAATCCATAGCATTGGTAGTGAACAGTAATCCGAAGTAGTCCTTTTGTTGTTGCAATAGTATCCCACGTCGCAGCTCCTGTGAAGTAAACACAAAGTACATTAAATCTTGCAATTAGAATCAGCAGTAGAATACTCTCCCCGTAATCCAATTGCGATGAAAAACCAGCAGATCAGCAACATCGTAGTTTTGAAGTAATTTCCGACATGAAATTCAGTTTTTTTTTTCCCGAAACAATAAAATTACGGACAGCTACAGCAGCACATTTTTTTCACTTCGTTTTGATTGAGGTTCAGTTTTGCTCTGACAGTTCGATTGCGTGATGGCAAGAGGTGCGTTTAGTGCTTGGGTGTGAAGTCAAGTGTGAAGCGTAGGCGTTACGCGTTATCGGTTGGAGTCTTTGTTAAATTTCCGTTGATCAGATAATAAATCTGATGTGGAAATTCAATTAAGAGTTTGGGGAATTTGCGTTTTGTAAGAAATGGACAATTTGCCTGGAGGGAAGCTCCGGGGTGGGCCAGTTTTTGCTTAACAGTTTTTGCGGTGAATTCAGTCGAGATTTCGGTGCTCAACGTAATGATTGGGGTAGGGATCAACGCTGAATGAGCTTGTGTTAAGGATAATTTTTGATTTGGGGATGTTTTCACTGAGTTTGGAACGAACTCGGAGGAAAGCATATTATGATGTTGTGGGGATAAAGGGAAGCACTAAACAATCCGAATTAAGCCAGCAATCAGAACTGTTTTCCGTTGTAAAGTTATTTAGACCAGATTCCAATTATCCAAATTCATAGATGGAAGTTTAGCATAATTAAATTGCATAAGTAAATTGACGTTTCGCTGGAGACCTGAGTTGAGAAACGCTGATGGTCAGTACGTGCCACGGTCTGTGATGGATTGTGAGGACTAAATAGTGGATGAGTCGATCTTCGGATTGACGATGACCACATATGACCACGAACTGTTAATACTTCAATAGTTAAGCTAGCTTTCAATTTAAAACATTTATCTAAGAAATCCGGTACGAAAATTTAGTTGAATCAATTCAACTAAATTTTCGTAATCCAGTAGGGAGTGATGTAACGGTCACTCCATGTTGTAAATATTAAATCAGTCAGTCACTCCGTGTTGTAAATATTAAATCAGTCAGTCACTCCATGTTGCAAATATTAAAACAGCCAGTCACTCATTGTTGTAAATATCAAATTAGCTATAATTAAAGTAGGATGAAATGGATCTAATCTATACGCCAAAAACTACGCCAGTAGCGAAACGACACTGGTCGATTTACTATAAAAATAGAATATCTCGTGAGTAAAGCCACACGACCTTGTGCAATTTCTCCCAAGGCCGAGTCCAGTGAAATCTTCGGGAAAGTTGGGAAAAGAGAGAGTTGTGGCTACACCCGACATTGAACGAAGGACCAGCGATCGGAATGATCTCTCGCATTGCCGATCTAGTTCGAAGAAATTCGCGGGAAAATCGAACTTCCGTTAAGTTCGGCCGAGGTCACCTTCCCTAATCTGAGGGTCACGGTTTCGCCTCACTTTCGTCCGAACCGCAGATAACAGTGGAAGTGTGTCCTTTTTTGTTCGCGTTATTTGATAGATTTGTATAGTGAGTTAAAGCAACGTGGTTTTACTTTATTCTTGAATTCTAATTTCTCCTCGTTGATTGTTTAGTTATAGCTATCAATCTAAAAGTAGTGTGCGTCATAGGCTAGACTTTGTGTGTGCAAAAAACAAGCTAGACCAGGTAATGTGCTGCTCGGTAAAGAAAATCTGTGCAATGTGCTTAATGGTATTTTCAACAGCCGACGGCTACATCCTCTTCCAACGCCATCATCTGCATCCCCGGGGCGAAAGATTCCGGCAACCGTCACCTTGGCCGGTGGAAAGCGATCCGCATCCACATCGCTTGTCGGGGCTTGGTGGTTGTCAAGCGCCACCTGTGGTAGAATTACCATCCGTCCAACCACGTGGAAATCGTTGGCCGTTTAATCACCAACGGTCGAACGCTAAGTAGCATCGTCGCCGCCCGTAACAGCAGCGCAGCAATCAACAGCAGCATCATCAACTGGTGAGTCCGTTCCAATTGTTTCTTTGTTGAGTGTGGCGTCCGGCGAGGGCGCCACGGAGGACCTTTTTTGCCGACCATAAGGTCGAAGAGCATGAATTGCTAAGATTTGGATAAGTCCAATATTTGTGAGGTTGGGTGTCGGCAGGACAACGTGCACACGTTTCGTAATATATGGATGCCCACCCAACCCTTTAATGTGAGACACCCGGGTGCCAAGCTTTGCCGTTCCCCGCTTGCTGCATCGTCGTCGTCGAGATTAACCGAGAAGAAAAACACAAGAGCACAGCACAATATGATAGGTAGATAGAAGAACCGCACGCACACAAGTATAGGTAGAGGAATAGAAGAAAGAGGAGTAGGAAAATACAAGCAATCCAAAGTTCTGAAAAGCATGAGTTTACAATAAACCTCAACTTACCGTTTTCCGTTATAAAATAAATGTTTGATTTGAATTGAATGTAATGTTGTTGATCAGTCCTATTAAAACTTTTGAATGAAAGGAAGAAAGTGTCTTCACGTTGTTTCGGGTCCGGGTAATTATGTTGTCTTTCGCGTGGTCGGAATTTGACTTGTATGTGGCGTACCTCTTTTGTTGAAGCTGCACCTCTGGCGGAAATAAGTGGAACTACCGATGAGGAAAGCTTGACGTGTAACGTCGCTTAGGTTTGTGTGATCTCTTACCGTGAGCTTCGGGGAAATATTTCGGGGTGTGAGAGATTATGCTGTTTTAGCAATAAGGTTTTCTACCCGATCAATTTCGGTGGTAGTGAAGCTGGCTCGATCTCTTCTTTTTAGGAAGATTACACTTGGACTCGCCCTTGAGGCAGTCTCATCCGGGCAAACTCAACATGGTATGCGGTCTCCTTTACCGGAGTGGCGCTTAAGCCGCATACTTATTCGAGATCGACCAGTGACGGCTACAAATTTCTTACAAACGTCAATTATTAAAAACTAAAATAATAGTGAACTATTCCCTGAATCACATAAACTCATACTATAATATCGACAGTTAAGTGTAACGCTACGGTAAACATTAAATTATAACATAACATTGAGTTGAAAGCTTACAGTTAAAATCTTTTAAAGCTTACCTTAAAACTAGAGTAAAAATCTCTTTGTGAAACTTTACATCGTGGAAATTGAACTGGGCGCCGTATACTGTAATAGAAATTTGAAACCAGAAAAGATAGATGATTAATATAATAAATTACAGCAAAAACACATATAGAGGACAGGAAAATAGGAACAAAAGGCCGTTTATCTAACAATTAAAAATACTAAACGTAAGTACTGGCTATTATGTATAATGTTTTAAATTTCATAATTAGCTACACTATTGTAGGATTATTAATACACGCTAGTTATTAAAAACCGGAAAGTGGGCGCAGTAGGCTCTGCCCGAAAACGGTCAGTTTTAATTCGCTGTCACAAGTTCCGTGTTTTACGCGTGGTTTTTGGCTTGTACCAAGGCAAAAAGTAATTCGTATTCATTATTATCATGTGTATAGATTCATCATGATTAATTTATCAGTGTTTTAATATTGTAAATTATTGTGAAAATTCCCGGGCAAGAATTTTGTTTGAAGAGTTGTGTTCTGCGTTCTTCCCCTGGACAATAACCGGGAAAGATGATTTTGCAGGTTAGACTAATGTCGTTTTCGTTTTTACTACACT
Source organism: Ochlerotatus camptorhynchus (assembly GCF_037179485.1). Classification (NCBI taxonomy): domain Eukaryota; kingdom Metazoa; phylum Arthropoda; class Insecta; order Diptera; family Culicidae; genus Ochlerotatus; species Ochlerotatus camptorhynchus. Next base: position 1,013,773 of record NW_027040652.1, read on the forward strand.
ACACCGGTGTAGTGTAAGCAGCAATAAGCGCGAGTCATTGACAGTTTATCATCATTTGTTTGTAAACAAAGGTGCAGCCGATAGCTACACCCTAAAAATTTTCGGTGTTCGGCGGTGTAGCACCGGTGTAGCTACACCGCAAAAACGAAAACGACATAAGATGCTTCCGTGTCGAGGACACAATACATAAGCGGTGAGATCTAACTGATTACAACTAGATGATGGAAGTGTACACGCAGTACTAATTTACATTTTATATCGGTACTACGTGTGTGCGTGGTTTGTTGTAAGTGAAAGTAACCTCGGAATGGACGTGAGTGACCAGGCATTCTGAAATGGGTTACTGAATCTCAACAGAGCTATCACCTTTCAACTTCCGGGCTAAAAATGTTTGCAATGGGATCAGTAGGGTTCCGGCCTATTAAGCACAACTCGCACTTAGTCTTTCATAATCTAGCGCAGTTTAGCACCAAACGGAACGTTATAATTACTGATGGCATTCAAATGTATTTACCTTTCCGTACGTACCGTAAGATTGGATAAAGAGAAACCAATCTTTGAGATATTGTCAAAGGTCTAACACTACTTCTTGACGTCAAACTCGGCCTACGGATTCTAAACTCGGCCTAACGCATTGAAACGCCATTAAAACGCCAATAATTCACTTCGGCCTATCGGATGAAGATAGAAATTGATTCGGTCGGAGCGCTTCATTTGTTTTTGGAAATAATGGATGCAAACCCCCAAATCCCCCTTTTTCATTGGCTTCGTTCGGTAGTTTATTAACTAAAGTATCGTACAAATTACCACATTATTGACTTGTTAACTCTGAAATCATGGATTTAATTGAATTTTTCTGCTCGATAGCCCCACAATGGGCGATTATGCCGAAGTAGTTCTCTACCCTATAAGATAATAATAGATTATATTTCAAACATGTTTCTTCCATAAAAGCACTGCCGGACATTGGAAGTTGGAATGTATATGCATACATACATACATACATAGGGTAAATGGCTCGAATGTTGGCCTATGGATCAAAGATTGGGCCCATCGCTAAAAGTCTGCTATTTATCAATTTTATCTAGATGAACGCGTCATTGGGACGGTACTAATGGATATTTTTGATCGCTATGAAAATTTAGTCGATTGCTGCCTTTATGTATGGGCCCAAATTAGGAACATGTAGGCCGAAATTACCTACATTTCCCCTATGCTAGTTATTAAAAACCGGAATCTTATCTCAATTCCCGTTGGCCGAGCGCCAACACTTTGTTTCAAGATCGTTCACGGTGGAGCCGTTGAACGCTCCATGAAGGGGTCACTTATCTACTAGTATCGTTCAGATTCATCACACACATTTGCAAGTCAGACGTAGGGTAGAGAATTCCGACGTGAACGAATTAAGCATATGTTTGGTACATAGCGTATAGCTCAAAAGCTACAAAACAAAATCTGTAAGAATGCATATTACGAATATTTACATCCATTATTCTCAAAAACAAAAGAAACACTCTTAGTCGTCATCTGTATGCCGAAACGCTTTCAGTGACGTTTCCTTGTGTTTAGACGTAATTTATAATCGTATGACGGAACTTGAATCAAGAAGCAGTGTTAGATTTTAAACAATATCTCAAATCTAACGGTACGTATGGAAAGGTAAATAAATTTAGAAGTCATCTTTTGTAGAAACATATAATTTCAATAGATGAAAAAATATATGGATTAACGTACCATCCGGTATTCGGTACGTTACCTTTTACGTTTAAATAATAAATATTAAGTAGAGAAAATAATCGAAACAGGGTGGCTCGTGGAAGTTCCCGATTGTTTCTGATGTCGTAAGTGTGTGAGGGAGTGTTACATGATAAAAGAGACTATGTTCCCTGATAGTTGTGTTATCAAACCTACGATGAAAAAATGAACGCAACTAAATGAAAAACAATATTTTTTCCGAAACATTTTATTGACATCATTTAAAAATTTATAACTAGCTTGAAAAGATACCAGCCACTGTAAGTTCTATTAAATTTGTTGCATGACTGACTTTCTAACCTGTAATTCAGAAAGTAAATTCATGACAACTTATTGTATCAGGTCGGTATAGAAGAACTCCGTTCTGATTCTGTAGTTTTGAATGAATGAACGGTTCAGTCATAGGCTTGTACAGTCAAATATGCTACCTCCAGGTACAATCGAATAGTATAACTCCATCAATTTAGGTACTTACAACTACTTCAGCTATGCTGCTAATTCGGTAACCAAGAGCTCTTTCCGTATGAAGAGCTTTTGTCGAAACTACAATTGCTCCACATTTCAATGGTAATCCTCATGCTTATGATTACTTTCATTGTCAACTCATTTTCCAGCTCATCGACAGAAATCACTTTCCGATTTCTGATTCCCATCGGCACGGCACAGCATGAAAAACCTATATCGTTGAACAAGGGAATTGGACATCGCGCGATACACACGCAGCACTTGTATATCGCAATCGGCCATCATAATGATCATCCCCCGCCACTGATATTGCAGCAGCAGCAGCAGCAATAACAATAATTGTTTATCGGCTTACCGTTTTGCGGTGTCGATGAATTATCAACAAGGCAGACGTACCTTCCTTCCGACCGACAGCCCAACGCACATCCTGTATCACGCGGCCTGTTCAGGTGGGTGCAGTGGTTTAATCTCTTCTGCTCGAGGCAGCATATCGCAGTGGATGCGTGAATTACGTCAGAGGGTAAAAACTGAATGTGCAGGGACAAAGGGACAAAAAATCACTTTTGATTGTCATGTGACACAATAGCGTTACCTGGTGGGGCGGGAGTTGCTTGTAGGGGGAAATGGTCTAATACGCGCCACCACGATATTTCCCTTCACAGACACTTTCATCAACTCGACATTGCACCAAAAGGTAGTATTTTGGGGCTAAATGCTATTTTAATCTAGAGAATTACTATTTCTGCTCTCTGAAAAAATATAAAAATAAAAGTCTGTAGTAGTGCCTTTTGATGCAAGATTTGTTCAACGGTTTGTAACGCAAAAATAAGAGGATTCATAACATTTGATATATGAATCAACTTGCGGCATTACCTACCTTCGTGATCAGTGTGAAAACGGAATGTTGATCGATTAAAAATTAGCGTTTTTAATGAACAAAATTCTGAGTTGAGGGTGGGGCATATGCCCATGTGGTTTGGTAACTCCTAAACAGCCATTGACGTTTTAATGGATCATTTTAGATGGCTGAGTTTTCAACCCACCACAGCTTTCATTTGGCGTTACTGTATACGGACGAACCAATGTAAAATACTGTGGTAGCCACAGTACGGTGCTGTCAAAACCTCAGCATCTTCAATGATCCATTGCTCTTATGAGTTACGAAAAACAGGAGATACAGATAGTGTTCTAAATGCAACGTAAATTTATACTTCCCGCAATAATAACTTACGGATGCGCATAAATGTATGCAACCTATATAACATCTAGCAACAATCATAACACTAACGATGCGGCGCACCTCCGAAAAAAACGCTATTTTGAGAAGATTTTTATGTAAAAAATATTTTTTTCGGTGATGAATGCATATTTTCGCATGATGTTTTCGGTAACATCAAGAAGATTATGCAGACTAATAAATGCGCTGAAATGGAATTAGTTTTGATTAATATGTAATGAAAATGGGGCATTCCCTTAAGGGGGCGTATAACCCCACGTACCCCTAACTGTCCGGAGGGGAAAGGAGTGAGATGCTGGGGAATTGGCCCATTGCCAGGCAGCCGTGTCTGTGGGGGACCGTTTGATGTAAGAACATGTGAATTCGTGGGTCAGAGAGTAGGAGAGATTATTTTGGGAATGGACCCCGTCGTGTTCTGAGGTGGATAAGCCGCTCGAAGGATTAGCGGTTTTCTGGGTTGGCCTCGGTCGGGGGATGAATACTTGATACTGATTGATTGCTTTTTGTCGGGTGGGCTAGTTCGTTACCGGCCGGATCTCACCGGTGCCATGTGAATTAATGAGGATTATGTGACACCATGCGGTGTTTTAATTAAAGGAAACAAAAGTAGGATGCATTATATGACATTATTCAAGAGATTTTGTAATTTTGAATACGGGTTTTCAACTCTAAGAATTGAAGAAAATTGTAATTGCCCTAAAGGTTGAAAGATCTAGTCATGAAGGGCCTCGATGTAAACCAAACGTATAATTGATGAAAACAGTGAAACTTGAAGTCCTGTTATAGTGAGTCAACATTTTACCACAGACAAACAGACATAACTCTCGCAGGTTGTTCATCGAACAAGCATTTAACGGTCAATTTAAAAGTATCGTAGTTGGTAGTACCGCCACCTGTGGCGCGCATAGTCATTTCCCTTGAGTTTGACGTTTACACACTACCCCCATCTGTTCAGCGTACTACCCACCACAGTGTACTCAACAGATGGCGGTAATGTTTTAGCGACGATGTTTTACAGTGAGAAATATTCAATGTGTTATGTCTGTTTGTCTGTGATTTTACTCTTACTCTGATTTTATGGAGCCTCTGTGGAAACGACAACCACCTTACAGTTCAATGCAAATAAATCCTTCCACTGTGTACGAATTACCAGCTCCACTCTGTGCCTTCCGCAGTGCATGCACATGTTACGGAATTCTTTTACTCGCTCCAACTAATCCTGTGAATGCACTGGAAAAGAAGATAAACTATTTCCGAATCCTCCCTTGCGTTTGCTCTTTGCATACCTATACCTATCTACCTAACTACTGTACCGAAACGGAGCAGCAGAGATTTTCACCTCGAAAATCCCTACAGCCCCTTTTCCCGCCATCTCGGCGATGCTAAAAAGGTGTTGTGAGCAAATCTATCAAGCGACACGATTCACTGTCGATGTTCTGCATTCCAAAAGTCTGGTTACGAAAGAGCATCCTCGTAGGACTGGGTAAGGCAATGGGAAACCTGTAGCTCCACCCTACGCTGTTCGGTATTTGTCATCTCCTATTCCGCCACGAGGGATTTCGGTTGATCAGCAAGCGAGCAAATTCCCTTTTACACTAAGGATTTGAGATTCCCCGATAGGTAAGTCACGAGATAAATCAGAGCTGGGAACATTTCCACGGTGACTCTTTTTCCTCCGCTGTTGGAAATTGTGTTAAACAGTGTAGAGGGGGGGTGACATTGAGGTCACATGTAGATATAACAGACTCACACGTGAGAGATTCACTGATCCGTCATGTCGCGCGGTTTTGAATCCACTTCTTACCACCGGAAAGGAGTGCCGATGTGTTATCAGATTTAACACAGGCACAGGCAGAAGATATGAGATCAAAAATTAATAACAAAGTTAAATTTTGATTAAAACATTTATTATCAGCAAAATTCACAAACTAATTACAACCCGCAAAATCATCTCATAACCACTCTAAGTACATTGAGCAGTTTGATTTCGGGCATGTTCACTCTTCAGATGGTTCATTTGTCGCCTAATTTCCCTTTTCATAGCTTTATACAGCTCAAGTAGAGCGGGATCCCGCGTTCTTTGGTATTGCCTTCTCCGGACGTTTTTCATCCGAATAAAATACAGCAGGTCGTCACTTATTTGAACCGAGTCTCGATGAGCATCGGCTTGCGTGGGGACGTTGGAACTGCCGTTATTTTCCATAATGATCCTGGTATGTTGATCTGGGATGATCTGATCCTGTGTGTGATGATGGATTTCAAAAACAGGGTTCTTATACTGCAGGGTGAGTTGAATTCGTCAGTACCTAATACAAATAGCGCTTCAGATTTTTGTATGTCTATTAGGTAGATTTAGTATTTTTTTATCCATCGGTAGGTAGCTTTTACTGATAGAGTAAGGTGGGGCAAAAGTTCGACCATAGTTGATTCATTTAAATAATTCATCGTGCACAAATCAATAATGCGTTTGTTCCGTTGCGTTACTTTATTAGCTACAACCAGGGCTGTGGAGGCGGAAGAAAATCGATTAACTTCGACTCCTCTGATTTGAAATTTACCGTCTCCAACTCCGAAAATTCCATTGAATTTTCAAACACTTTTAAACCAAAGAATTTCTTGGGAAATAATTTGGAAATGAAGAAGAAAATTTTTTTCCTGATGAAAACATTTTGCGTATACGTATACGTGACGTAGTGAGCGTACGATAAACGTCAGCAATCTCTATGACCGTCTATAACAGGGACAGCTCGTTCGGGTGGTGGATTTGAAAACGGGCGAATTTCTAATGCGTGTTGCAAAATGCATCTCACGTTTAATTTGATTAAAGATGTAAAACAGTGTAACCAAATAAATTTTAAAATTTTCGCTTGATTACAAAAGTCTGTAAATATCTGTGAAAAGCTGAAAAGTCTGTAAATGTCTGTAACGAATAAAAAAATGTCTGTGAAAAAAACTAAAAGTCTGTAAAGCAGGCATCTCTGATCAAAAGCAACAGCGAACGCACCGAGAAACGTTAAATCTAGCGAGTTATTATCAACGCATTGACGCCCTTATGCATGCTCACTGTCCATATCATTACCCTTCTACCACTCCGATCGAGCTGTGTTGCAGAGAGAGTTTGTCGTGGTAGTCGTAGCAAGCGTTTTGTCTGTATCGTTGGTTGCATTATGTGTTTGGAGTCTCTGATCCAACGTTATAAGGAATATGATAAGAAGATATTTTAATAAAATTGATTCAAGGCTAATTTTAAATAGAAACAGACTCAAAGAGATCCATGCTGCTGGTGATACAAGTATTTGGTCGATGGAAATGCAGAGTCAACCATTCCAGTGATATATTTAACGTATTCTGGTATATAATGGGAATATACTTGAACAATAATACCAAGTAGGTATGTAGGTATGAAACACTTCAACGCCTTTAATTCGATATAACTGACAACAACCTTTAAAAAATAGTATTATTTTCGAACGATAAAAGCCATAGATTTTTATCAAAATAGTGATTTTAAAATAAACTGAATACAACTCCAAACGATGTTGAATAACTTTGAAGTAAACTGATCTCAATCTGTTTGTGCAAACGTCCACTACCTGTGTTTCTACCCTACCAGCTGTGTGTTGTATTGTATCCCTATACACTATCAATAAATAGAGCAGTATCTCGAATACCTCCGCCATGGCAGGACGGTCAAGCAAACTATGTCTTTTATTCATACATCCGTAAACACAACGTAGGAAAAGTTCTGTCCGTGCGCGATCACAATCTTTAACATAATCGTCAATTCTAACAAAATCGAGTGCAAACTTCTGGATAGAAAATGGACACTTTATTATTCGAAATTCACCAAAGTCTCGAGCAAGAAACTACGCCTCTGGTAAAAAAGACGGTCTTTCTTATAAACTTGATAAAATTATTATTGGAAAGTTGGGAGAAATGCTATCCTAATATCAACATGAAGTTTTTAGTGCGACAATTTATTAGCTAGAGAAAGTATCGAAGAGGATAGATTGATAGTACCGTTAGAGTACGGCAGTCTGAAAATTTAACAGAAGTTGAAATTGAGCGAAGGACCATTGATACGACAATACTAATCAAATGCACACACTCCTTTGCCTAGCTCACTTGATAGGTGAGGGGACTTGAGGTATTTCCGCAAATTCACAGGTAAAAGAATGCGCGTTTGACTTACTCACGCACTGTCTGTGGCGGGGAATAGTTCTAGCGATGTCCATCACTACCTTAAGCCTAACGTTGTCGAAAGTGACATCATGGAATACCTCAAGTCCCCTAACCCATAAAGTTTTGTTCAATATTCACTCTGTCGTACTCTAACGGTAGTATCAATCTATCATCTTCAGTACTTTCTCTAGTTAATTAATCATCGCACTAAAAGCACCATGTTGATATTGGTGTAGCATTTTCTTTCAACTCCCAACTTCATGTATGAAGTAACAAACCCTTTAATAGAATTTGTATTGGATTTTGTCACAACTTATAACGAAATTAATCACTACTTTCACATCACGAAATTTGCGCCATCTTACAATTAAATGTTCATATTTTTTTAAAGAAATTGACTGCATCAAGATAAACATTAAAACCTTTGAACGAAATTGATCGCAATTTTTCTCTAATTCCAATTAAACTGTAGGGTCTAGTTTTTCAGCAGTCATGATTATCAAAAAAATTAATCATGTCCTTTTTCAAAGAAACTGGCCATAACTGTTTATGGGATTGATCAAACCAATATCCAACTGTGCTCACAGCCTGCATTGCAATGCCCACTACGTAATTGGTCAGAATTGTAAACTTTTAATGAAATTGATCCCAATGCTTATCGAAATCGAAAACAATCACAACTTTCAACAAACTGGAACGGGAATCTGGCGCAAGTTGAAAGGAAATTTTCACAACTTTTGACCATTTCTTACAAAAATAGACATAACGGACATAAGTTTAGAAGAAAAGGATTCAAATAAGCACATTTTATATTTTGTGAAATCCAAGCCGAACTTTTAATTGAAGTAGCCCAGCAGTTATCAAAAACAACCAAGTTTATGCAATTTTTATTTAATGCACGGATATTAAAAGTGAATAGTAGTAAACAATTTATAAGATTTTAAGTTTTATTTTTCAAATCGCCTCTTGAATGAAAAAAAAAATAATAATGCAGCAATCAAAAGATTTAGATATTTCAGGAAAACCATTAAACAAATCTAAATACTTTTTTTTTTTAATATTCTATCAGGGTGTCATTATGCTAAATATTATTCCCTAAGTTTTCCAGGTTTTTTTACAGGACTTCAACTGAAAATTTTCAGGTTATCAATGAAACCTTTAATCAAAATAGGCTAAAACCATGCTATTCGAATATTTCTTTTAGTTTTTAATATTGAAAGCTTTTCATGGTCCAGAATCCTGGAAATTTTTCCAAGCCCGGAATATTGGTCTGAGGACTCACACTTTATAAACCATGAATGTCAAGCAATAAAAACTCCCCTAATCTTGAAGACTTGAGTTTTCCAAATTCAAAATTAAGCAAAAATTTCTAAGCAATATCTCAAGCTAAAAAAACAAAACATTTCGATGACTCAGATTTTTTATTTATTTTTAACCATAACTTTTCTTCTGTGATCTCGAAAAAAATCTATGTTTAAATCATATTGATACTCTCGGAGTTCTGTACAGGATTTCTTATATTCATCTCAAAGTTTCCTCAGAATTCGTCTTTCTCTGGTATTCCCTTAAAATTTTCTCCATAATACTATAGAAATTATCTCCAGAAGGCTCTTTGGTTCACTCTACAGTTCCCTCAACATTATTTAATAAGTTCGATTTATTACCTAGGAGTTCCCGAAGAATTCTCCTGAAATCAGAATACATCATATAATCAATAAAAGCTGTCAAGCAAGCTATCAGCACTCCCGATCGCAACTCTAGATTCATCAAGGTCATGTAGGAATGATTAATTAATTCAACGTCATATCTTCACCTCTACAATTTCTAAGTAAATGATACTATGATTTAAACTAGATCAATGAATTCGTTTTCGTGAGCAATATTGTAAAGCAATGCAATGAAATCTAATAACGGAGCTAGAAAACGTTTAGTAGACGTAAATCAGTCGAATTAAAGTTTCAATGAATGTGCAAATTACACTTATTCAGTTTGTTATTAGATCAAACTTCTGGCGTTGAATTGGGAAGCCAGTCAACGTTTATACAACTTTTAATAAGTAAATTAATCAAATCAGAGCAAACAGTGGAATGAAGTGCGTCTATCGATCTCAATGAGCTTTTTCAGCATGTAATTCGACAATTCGTTTTATTCAGCATTGTACACTGTAATACAGCATTTATTCTATATAGGGTAAATGAATGTAATGTCGGCCTAAATACCCCTAATTTGGGCCCATGCATAAATTCAGCAATCGACTAAATTTTCAATAGCGACCAAAAATATTCATTGGTACCGTCACAATGACGCGTTCATCACGATAAAATTGATTTATAGCAGATTTTTAGCGATGAGCCCGATATTAGATCCATAGGTCAACATTAGAGCCATTTCTCCTATATGCTTATTTGTGACTCTGCATTGTTTGTTGCGAAGCTAGTAGTTAGAGCAACATGTAAAAAGGGCCTATGTGCTAAATGAAAACAATTACTTTAAACGACGATTTATCGGAATATATACTCACATCAGCATCTGAGAAAAATTTTGCTCCATCAGATGTTATACCTAGTTAGTTTGTGTGAGCGTGTTGTAATTCGTGAACAATTGCCATTTAAATGCATTATTTACGTTTGGCTTGTATGCCTTTTTCACATGTTGCTCGAGAATATTCTGGTGAATTCAAATCTGTATACACGACCATTGAGAATAACTCAGACATAGAGTCACTTCTACTCAGTTGTTCAGCGCTGAGTTCCTGCAGTTTTTAGAAATTTCTCCATACCTTAAAGTATAACCGATTCTTTCTCTCTGAGCTATTCTCAGTGGTCGTGTAAACCAATTACCCAAATTTAGGTAAAAGATTCTTAGCGTGTTGACAGTTTGCTTCCTGTTAGTTGCCAATCTGGTATGTTAAGATGGATGGCAGATATAATCTGCCTTTTTCTTTATTTGTTTTGTTCACCTTTAAGCTAATAATATGTTCAGACTGTAACTGATATCACGTAATATAGGCTATCTTGATATCATATTATATTACGTGATATCAATGTGATAACTACTATAATGTCATGACGTCAGGGTATGCATGTAAGAATGCATGCATACTGTTTGCCACACCTTTTATCTTACTAACCTTATGAATTGATTACAGGCTTAAATAATAATGCCACGAATGGTTCTAGTTACCTTTCTCACCGGGAGATGGTTGCGTTTTTTCAGAAGCATATGAGAATTCGGGAAGTGGACCATATTGTTAATTTAAAATATTTGCTAAATATCTACTAACATTCCCATGGAATGATCTTCGAAATTCTTTCTAAATTCCAGTCAGAATTATCTAGCTGCAGTCCCGATAATTCCATGAAATACTCTTCAGAATTCCCTAGGAACTTTACTTTGATTTCTCTTAAAATTATTGCTGTAATAGAATTGAAAATCTTTTAAGTGTTCCTTTGAAATGTACCATGAAACTCCCCAGAATTACATTGGAATACTTCTTAGAATTACTATAAAATCATCCTCAATTTCCCTTGGATTCTCCACCATCTCTTGGAATTCTACTCACAAGTATCTTGTAGTTCTCCTTACAAATCTCTTAGACAGAACTCTCTTGGAAATCTCTTTGTAATTTTCTTGGAACCCTCAGCGGCGCCGGTCGAGCCCCAGCAGGCCTGGGTTCAATCGCAGTCGGTGCCGCCGGGATGTTCTGAGGCATAACATCTCTGATCACGCCTTCCTTCGAAAGGGAAGTAAAGCCGTTGGTCCCCGGTTCATGAGTTGATGGATCGAAATGTAGGGTTCAGGTGTGGGAGCTGCTCCCATTGCGTCGGTAGTATTGGTGCTCAGCAAGGAAAAAAAGATCGACGGAAAACAAATCAACGAAAAATAAAATCTTGGAATCCTCCTAAGAATGTTGGAAATTTAATTTGAATCCTACTCAGGTTTCCCTTGGGATTATACTCAGAACTACCTTAGAATTCTCTTTACGTTACACCTTCGTTTTCATGTGGAGTTCAACAGAGCTAACTTGCAACGAATTCTCAGATTTCACTTCAAGTTTCCTTAACCATTCTTCTCTGAATTCCCTTCAAATCATTATGAGTTCCTTGAAAAGTATCATCAAATTTGTTCATCAAAGTCCATAATCTGTTATACTTTGCGCAAGGCTCTTTTTTTTATTCAAATCTAGGTTCTTGGAAAACATTCAATGTCCGACGTCTTCAATATTTATTTTCGATCCAGATTCTTGATAACTTCTCCAGGTATGATTTTATTAGGTCCAGAGTCTCAAAAATGTGTCTATGTTTAAAATCTGTAAAAATTATTCATGGTTGAGAACTCGAAAAAAAGAATTCAAGTTTCAGGATTCAAGTTGTTACTGACGATAAATCCTCTCCAGAATTATTATGTTCAAAGAGTAAAAGTGAATAACAAGGAAGATAAACTTGATTGCATTTTAAAATGTTTTGAAATTCTTGGCAAATTTTAATATATTCTATTCTGATTCTAATTCTGGGAATTCCAGGTTTTTTTTCAGGATAAACACAAAAGTCCCTTAGGAATACTGGTTTTCCAAGTAATTTAAGGTTTTCTAAGGTAGTAAATACTAGTTGCGCCGGTGGTTTAATGGAAAGCGAGATTGCCTCTCACCACAAAGGGCCAGGGTTCAATCCCAGTCGGTGCCAACGGGATTTTCTGAGCCATAAAATCTCTGATCACACGTGGTCCGCCGTGCCGCGCAGCTTACTCATGATATTGGAACATGAGCGTTGGACGGCTGCCACATCGATTTTCCGGATGCAACTTTTGATCCCGTTGGTGAGTTGCTTGGTGTCCTTGGCTTTCCAATTATCTTTGTGTACCATAGTGCTCAATAAACCGAAAAAAAAAACCTCTATAGGACGGCACTGCGACAGATTTGTCAGATTCCGGTCTTTTGGCACATATTGTATATTTTGGCTTTCCGCCGTACTTCCGGGTAATCCATCGGTATTTTTCTGAACGATTTTACATTTCTAAACAACGTTGTCTCAGATGTCATTTCGATCAGAAGTGAAGTTTTCATTCTAGAATTTATTGAAAAATGACAGACGCCATTAAAAAAAAAACACCAGATCAAAAATTTCCGATTTTTTGCAAAAATGTGCATGATTGCCCATACCACACAATTATGCAAAGATTTAAGAAAATCGGAGAAGGTCGAGTTATTTTTTTTTTATTGTTCAACCCTATTTGGCCTGGAACTGCTCAGCAATAATATCATTCTAGTCCAATCCTTTATCCGTAAGACGAAGAAAGGTGTTTTAATGCGTTAAGACGAAATTGAAGCTCGCCAGACGAATTTTGAATCAAGAAGCAGTGATGAGTTATTAAAACTCCGGAAGCTGTCGGAGTTTTAGAAAGGAAAATCTGAAAATTTTCAGTGAAAAACTCACAAGCAGGGCTCTACAATTTCGAGGCTCTAAAATGAACTCGAATTTTGTTTCTTTCATGAAACTTGTTTAACGCATCATTCCTATAACACCTAGCTAGACCATCGGCACGAAACGAAAATGAAAAGAATCACGATTAGAATGAAAGGCTGGCTGTTGATTTTCTCGTTGTTGTTTAGTTCACCCCTTTCATTGAAAGTAACTTCGATTTTCGAGCTTATGGCTTTCAATTCCTTTCACGGTGAGCATTATTTAAAAAAAACTAAATTATAAACATTAAAGATACAGTTTAAAGATATATTTCAGTTTTTAATGTATAAATTAAAAACTCAAAATTACTGAAAAAAATTAATGATTTTACATTTCTAAACAACTTTGTCTCAGATGTCCTTTCGATCAGAAGTGAAGTTTTCGTGCAAAGAGGAAGAGAAGACAACTAGCTTCTTACTCTTTTATCTCTATCTCTACACGAGCTGGTTCGTGTTTGACAGAAAAGTGGTTAGTTTTAACCCCCGTATTGTTTCCTAGTAGGGTTAACTACCCCATTTCTGGCCTATTAAGCATAACCCTTTTAGCAATCTTAATCTAGTTCAGTTTAGCACCAAACGGAAAGTTATTATTACTGATGGCTTCCAAATTTATTTACCTTTACGTACGAACCGTAATATTTGAAAACGAGAAACCAATCGTTGAGATATTGTCATAAGTCCAACACTGCTTCTTGACACCAAACTCGGCCTACGGATTTTAAACTCGGCTTAACGCATTGAAACGCAATTGAAACGCCATTGAATTTACTTCGGTCTATCGGATGAAGATAAAAATTGATTCGTTTGGAGCGTTTCTTTTGTTTTTGGGAATAATGGGTGCAAACCTTCATACCACGCGTTCGCATTGACTTCGTTCGGTAGCTTATTAACTAAAGTATCATACCAAACGCATAATTGACTTGTTAACTCTGAAATCATGGATTTATTTGAAGTTTTCTGCTCGATAGGCCCAAAATGGGCGATTAGGCCGAAGTAGTTCTCTACCCTAGTTTTCGTGCTACAATTTATTGAAAAATTTCAGACACCATTTTGAAAAAATACAAAATCCAAATGGCCGAATTTTTGTAAAAATGTGAATGATTGCCCAAAACACAATTATGCTAAGATACATGAAATTCGGATTAGGTCAAGTTTATTTGTTTTATCTTATTTGGCTGGAACTGTTCAGCAGTGATATCATTCTAGTCCACTTGTATCCTTCATCCGTAGGACGAACAAAATCCAATGGCGTTTTAATGCGTTTGGTCGAAATTGAAGCTCGTAAGACGAATTTAAAATCAAAAAGCAGTGATGAGTTATTGAATTTCGGGAAGCTGCCGGAGTTTTAGAATAGAAAATTTGAAAATTTTCAGTGAAATTAGACCTTTCGAACAACTTTAAAATTAGCAACGTCTCCAGTGTCTTTCACGATGCGTCCGGAGTCGAAAAGCATGCGTAGCAAGGGTTGACCAATAAATAAGCAGAACTGATGAAGTGTAGTGCGACGAATCATCACGCAAGGTACGTCCTATTAAAACATTATACCTACCTGGAAAAGCCGTCTGAAATTATCGAAGTTTTTCAGTTTTAGGTGGTAAACATGAAATCATCGCATTACCAACTTTGTTGGCCCGCTGTAGGTGTTCAGGGTACTTGCCAACTTTCGAATCCCATTGGGTATCGTCGAATATTGGCAAGTAAACTGAATTGAACTGAATCTCTATTGATAGCTGTGGTTGTGCATGTGCAAGATGTTGTATATGAGTTCCAGTAGGAGCATCCGTAGTAATCCGAGATGCAGATTCCTCCTTAGACAGCAGCTTAGCAGCTTTTTGATCAGATTTTGGCGCTAAGATGGCATGACGCTTTGCATGGTAGCACCACCATAAGAGCCGCTGATTGAAAGGTGATGGGGCGTGCGATTGAAGGTACCTATGTACCCAGGGCAAACTTTTCCAAAGTGTCGTCGAAAAAAATACGATGCAATTTCTGGCTTGTCGAGATTTACCGCTCGTTATGTGTCGGGATATGATTTAATTTAACCTCGTGAATACCGTTGCCTCCCACCTAACGACGGTAATAAAAACTGGATGGCGTGGATTTTCGTGGTTTGCTCACATGTGGGTGGAATCTTCACGATGATAACTCTTTGGAGGCTACGAACGTGTTTGTGGTGAGATTAAGGTGGGTTGTCTTCGCTTTCGGGACAATCATGATTCGCAGCTGTTGCAAATAATTCGTCAAACGTTTTACTACTGAAGTTACTCGAAATGGGGTGACTTTGTTGAATCAAAAGCTGATACACCTTCCGAAACGGTGGTGGTAAACAAGGCTGCAACTGTCCTACTTTGCAATTTCATTCATAATCCAGTTATCACAGATCAAAAAAGTTGATAGAATATGGATCGACCAGAAAAAAATCGATTTCACTTGAGAGCAAGTGCACTTGCCTTTCCCTTCTCTTCTGCCACCACGTGACGGCCAAGAACAAGTTGTTTACCAATGACATGATGGAGTCCTAGCCCTATAGCTAGTAGCTGCCAGAGATCGTTCAGATTGTGCAGATGGGTGCAAAACGCGACGTAACACGCACGTGGACTTGGAACTCTTTCCTCGCTTGCTTGCCTCCTTTCCCTCCCTATACATCGTATCGTACGTTCTTGCTGACGGTACGCTATATCCAGTTTCAACAAATTGAGTGTCTTTATGCTCTCGAAGGTCAACAGCTTCCTTCATCTTCCTACAATTGAAGCCCCCTCCGCCAAGAGTGATGGAAACTCGAAGCATGCGACAAAAATCGATTACACAATGACTTTAATCCTTGTGTGTGCTGATTAAGTACACTGATCAGAAGTTACTTATGCCTCCGGCAACGGTGGTGACGAGACACTAGAGCACATTGATCCAGTTAAAGACTTTATATCTCAATAGACTTCCTCCAGGATTACAACGAGCGCTCGGCACTGAAGCGTTTAACGATAAGAGCTGGTAATTGTTATTAGCTACCGTCTTGCTAACGCCTTGCACCCTGTTGAACACATACCTACCTACGTTCGCTTAGCCTTAGCTGGAAGGAGGCAAGAATTTCACACTCTCCTGCAGAGCATCTTGGAAGGTTTCACGTGAAGCGAACCGATGGATAGCAGCTAGCTATCCTTCCTGTTGAATCAACTCCTCCTCGCTCACCTCCCGCAGACATAAAAGGCGCACGTGTGCAGACATCCGGAGAAAATGCGATTTTAAACGAGCATTTTATCGGAGCAATGATAATGAATACAAATCTGATCTTCGTTAGCGGGTGAGAGATCGGAATTCCGTTGGCATGGATGCTGACTTTGGTGCCTCGGTGAAGGTGAAGGTTCAATTCGCGTGAAAATTCATTTAATAAGTTAAAATTACACATGCTTCCTCGGTGCTTTACATGCATGACGAGACATTTGTTAACTTTCATTCGAGAAGAGAGGAAGGAGGCAACAGAGTGATACCTTTTACATTCCCAAGAGTTTGCGCTAAGTTTTGGGTGAAAATGTCAATCGGGGGAAAATTTACAGTGGCACACTTGATGCCGATTTGTAAGGTGGTAACAAATGTGCTACTCAGAGAAAACGACAATCGATTCAAGGTGTTATCAAACAAATTTCAAACTGTTTGAAGCGTTGGTTGTTGAAAAGGGGAACGAAGGAAATTTGGAAAATGACAGTTGTGAACAGGGATGCCAGATGGTTTTAGCAAATGTATTTAATACGATTGAAATAATATCTTCAAATATCTTCGTCGTCATTTTTTTTAAATTGTTTCTTTGGGTGGGAGGGGCGAACCCCCCAATTCCTCTTTCTCTAATATTCAGGATTTTGAAAATTTCACAATATTCGTAATCTTGATTGCGGGGATCTCTACATACTTTATTGCCTTAAGATTACAGTAAATTATATTCGAAAACTTTTCTAATTGTTTCATCGTATTAATATTGTTGAACCAAAGATTTTTTGAGCAAATCAATGGAATTGACCATATGGGTGATTAAGCCAAATTTTGGACAGAAAAAATATGGAATTGCAATTATTTTAGAAAATGTCAACAGATCACGAAGCGATTTCAGACTAACATGAATTTGCAAGAACGTGGAACTAAAAATAAAAATTCTGAGGCTTTTTTTCAGTTCGATTATTTGGAAGGCTCAATCGCGTTAGCTTTACGGAGCCGATATTTCATTGTTCTTTGTTTGTAACAAAATTCACTTAATTCTATGTCTAGTAGAAGTTGGGCCGAACGGCTTACTCGAGGTTAGAAGGGTACATAGTCGAAGGATTGGATCAGGGGAGGAGCTTAGGGGTGGATTTTCGTTGTCTCATCAGAGCGTTGTCGCCAGTATGAATGGTAGTTCGGCTATTCTGAGGCTTAATTTAATAACATTTCAAACCACTAAAAGTAAGAACAAATTTCCAGAAGATCCAGGACCTTGAATGAAAAGAAATCCAAGCTAGTAGAAATTTTGATTTTTGGCATTATAAACATTATTTCGATGAGAATTTCTACAGAACTTTCAATCGCACATAAAGGCAATTCATGGGATATATCTCAAGGAAGTCTGAAGAGCATTTAAATGTAGTCATGAGAAGAGCTTCAAGAAAAAAATTAGGAATGTTTCCAAGGTAGCTCTGAGAACCTCATGATTCGGGCTGTAACCTAATGTTAATTCTCAGAAAATTGCGATGAGAGCATAAGATTCCAAGGTAGTTCTGAGGAGGATCTCAAAAGAATCCTGATGAAAATTATTGGAGCATTCCAAAAGAATTCTGAAGAGAACTGTAAGGCCGCTCACAATGCTGAGTTTCAAACTACTCGACAGTTCTAAAATTTGAAACTGTCAAAAATGAAAATACAACACGATCAGCGCAACGCACAGTTTTTAAAAGTGTTTGATGTTCATCCCTACATATGTGTGCGTGTGCAAATTTTGTTTGCTTCGGTGATCTTAGCACGATTCTGATTCAAGAATGTTTCCCGGAACAAAATGATTACAACAACGTAATCCTGTGTCAGGTAACAAGTTTGAACCACTAGAAAAGGTTCAGGACGGTTCTGCTGTCAAAACAAAACACTGCCACTGAACCAGGATGTCTTGGAAAAAATATCCAGAGATGTGTTTGGAGACCTATGAGCACCTGAAGGTATTTGCAATGGGGCTGTGTCATTTCGCCGAAGGACGTTTCGGCGAAAGACGTTTCGTCGAAAACCGAATTTTAATCATTAATCAATGTATAATTAAAATGAATTTGAAACGCATTTAAATAACAGATATTCCCATGTAAAGCAACCCCTTAGAGATTTATTTATTTATTTATTTTTTTAACTTACTTTCATCTAGCTTGACGCTTTAATGAAATGTAGCACGATGAGGAAAAGCCCATTTGAGCAGGATGACTTTACTTGAAAGGGCATAAAAACTTCACATATCAGTTCTAGTCACATTACAAGCTAATTACATTGAACAGTTCTTCTTCTTCTTCTTTTTCGCATTTCAAGCTTATTGCTTATGGCATATTAGCTTATTGCGTGCTCGCAACTTAGTGTTCTAGATGCACTTCCACAGTTATTAATTGAGAGCTTTCGATACCTGCTACACGCAAACCAAAAATCTATTGCAATGAATGTTAGTTCCAGTTCCTATCATCCTCTGTTCATGAACATCGCAACGAATGTTAGGAATTGACCATGCAGGCGATGTAATGGTTTTTTGTCTTTTTTTATTTCGTGTTCCATCTACGCTTTCGACTATACCAGTAAGCTTGTAGAACGACGCACATTGTAGAACATTGTAGAACGACGCACACACTTGTCTCGAATCTCTCCAGCAGAAAAAGCATACGAAGTCGAGCATGCGAGAAAATGAGCGCTTCATGTTTGCTTTTAGGCTAACCATATTCAGAAGCATGGAGAGAGCAGTGAAGAAAGCACAGGTCTGATAGTCGCAACGTCCGTAGTTCGAGTCCAGTCGGCAACCTTTTTTTCTATTTTTTTTCGACATAATTAATTTCACTCACTAATACACTCCACATTTTTCGGTCTCCAATTTTCTTACATCGGACCGCAGCTAGGTATATCGCATCCTCGGTTCATGCGGTCTCCACTTACATCCTCTGATGATGAATCCCACATAATTGTAAGCGAATCTTACATCCACCGGTTGGGTGTACCATTTTTGCATTAGTATAAGTGTGCTCATATGCCCAGGGAGTCGAGAAATGTTCCAACCCGAAAAATTCCTAGACCGGACCGGGAATCGAACCCAGTCACCTCCAGCATGGTCTTGCTTTGTAGCTGCGCCTTTACCGACTGAGCTAAGGGAGGCCCCACATTGAACAGTTACACAAATTAAATAAGTTCATTTTTTCCCTTTATTTAGGAGATTTTTCAATAAGTTCATGCTAACAAAGTACATTATCAAAGGTCAGAAGATAAACACTTAAAACTATGTCAATGGGTAATTAAACCTATGTCCAATAGAACGAAGAGCCATGCTGCGGTGGGCGATTCTGTATGCAAGCTCGTCTGGTATTCAGTTCCTGATCGTCAGTCTCATGTGTCATCCGTCCAGTAATCTACGTTGGAATGCTGCAGTTGAGTTGAAGTCGAAGAACTGGTAAACCTAATTAAATATTGCCGTCATAAATCGACTCGGATCATGTTGACTATACCCTGAATAACGTGTTTCAAATGACAAGCAACCTCGCTGTCGTAAAAGTCTTTCGGGTGCGTAGACGTTCAGTTGGGCCAGTATTTCTGCTGCATCTGTATCACCCAACATAATTTTCGCGACAAACACAGCCTGTGCAACAATTCTGCGTTCCAATGAATCAAGTCCAAGTATCCTGCATCGATGTTCATACGGCGGTAAATTCACAGGATCTTGCCATGGAAGACTACGAAGAGCATATCTCACAAATTTCTTTTGAATTGATTCAAATCTACTTATCCACGTGGTCTGATATGGACACCACACGATTGCATTGGATTCTAAAATCGAACGAACTAGTGCTCAATAAAGTGACCGGAGACAGTGAGGATCACGAAATTCATTAGCAACTTTGAAGATGTATCCTAGTTGTCTGTTGATCTTTGTGATGATACTATCATAGTGAAGCCGATATGTGGGTTCAGAATCTAGCAGAACTCCCAAATCACGTATATGGGTTCAGTTTCCGATGGGTTCAGTTTCCGATGAAACGTTATTACATTACATTTAGGAATACTAATCGTTAATAAGTTTTTTGAGCACCACTCTTCGAATTTGATAGTCAGTTGTTGTAGCAGGTCGCAATCATGGATGCAATTTACGATTACGTATAATTTAACATCGTCTGCTAGGAAAGTAATAAGAATTAGAATATGTACTGGATAAGAAATATGAATAAGAAATACCAATAGATGGAAATGGTGGTTGAAATGAAAAAAATCGGAAATCAGTACAACTTGAAAGAACTGCTCATGTTTAAGAGAAGGAAGCATTCCTATAAATCAAAAAAATCTATTATTTGAACATTTCTGAACTCAGTACAACTCAAATAAATGCTCATGTTTAAAAGAAGGAAGCATTACAGTTAAATAGCTTGCCAGGTTGAAAAAAACGAACATTCTTATTCTTTTTTCGTGATTGATTTCAAAATTTACTGAGTTTTGAGAAAAGTTCAAAACCGTAGAAAATGGCTTGCTCTTCGACGAAAAATTACCCTTAGCGAAACGTCCTACGGCGAAATGTTCCACTCTCGAGAGAATCTATGAGAGACGGTATTTCAATTGTTGGACAGTTGAAGATCTTCAGAATAGTACTAGATCAACCTGAAGTATTGAAAAAATGTCTTGGAGACCTGTGAGTACCTGTAAGGTTCTGAAATATTTTCTGAGACACCTGGTATCACGATATAATATCTGAGAGACGTTATTTGAATTGTTGGACAGTTGAATATTTTCAGAATAAAGCTTAATTATCCTGAAGTATTGAGAAAATATCATGAGAAGTTTTTGAAAACCTATGAGCAGCCGAAGGCCTTTGGAATAATTTCTGAGACACCTGGTATCATGAGAGAATCTCTGAGAGACATTATTTGAATGTTAGGCAGTTAAAGATCTTCCGAATAATAGTTGATCATCCAGAAATATTGAAAAGATATCCAAATGATTTTTTGGAGGGCTGATCTGATCAGGTCTGGTCACCTGAAAATCTTTGGTATAATTTCTAAGTTTCTCAGAATATCTGAGAGACACACTTTGAATTGATGGATATCTTCAGAGTAGTACCTATTTAACCTGAAAGCTGACTTTCCCTGACTTTCCAGTCGGTTTTTAGATAAATTCCAGTCCACAAAACTTCGTTATTTTAACCTAATAAGCTACAACGTGATGTGCTTGATGTACCGTAGTGCAAATTAAGGTTAGTTTAAAATGAGCAGCAGGGTAAGCTTTCGAAAATTTCAAGAATAGCATACTCATGGCACATACAACAGAACTTATAACTAATACATTTTTTACAGAACATATGACCGACTACCTACGAAGGATGTGAATAGGCCTAGGAGTATAAATACATATTATAATATAATAATGAATAACTACTGCTCACAACTAGGCTCACTATTCATTACTAAGTAATAATAGAAATATTTAATCAATGTCACCAAGCTCTCAATTTGTGTTCATAATATCACAACCAGATAAAAATCAACCCGTAGACGATCCTTTCTCTTAACATATAAATTGTTGTAAAATAACAGAGCAGTGATTATTCTTGCTTTAGCAGCCGAACCTGAGGATGTACTGCTCATGCATTAGTCAGTTTCGTACTGGAACTCCATATGACAACCGCAGACATGGCAAAATAATTTAAGTTTAATTATCATTAACATTTTATTCTCTAAGTGAGTTCACATTACAACGAGAAATTACAAGTTGAATATGTGTTTATTTGCAGATTACTTTTAAAAATGTTTATCATTTGAACAGAACAATTTTCTCCTGCAAACTCTCGGCTTCTTTTTCAGCATCTAAAACTCTCGGAATCGAGAGCTTCTCTCGGAAGCGGAAGCGGAACGGAAACGGCAAGTTTGACAATTGTCACAAATTACATCAAGATGCCTGCCGCAGTCGATTTGATTCTAAAGGCCGGCGCACAATTGATACGTTTTCAGGTTTTTTGACAGTTAGCCCATGCATTATCTGTCAAAAAACCCGAAAACGTATGCATTGTGCGCCGGCCTTAACTAGTTTTCAATCCGACAAGTAGGCTTACTCAGATCACGCTTTTCCGCTACCACTGCCGTTCCGCTGTCATTGCGCTTGGGCCTTGACTCTTCCCTCATGTTTTCAAAAAGATATTCTGCATTTACCGAAAAACCTCTCTCTGCATTGGCGTTGCCATGCGATAAGCAGCAAATCATTTTCTCAACCAACAATAGTTCTGAATACGCCGAACAATAACCTGTGCCAAAAAACGTCTTTTTGCGATCATATTGATCAAATGTGCATTTACCTGTGCAATATTGTTCAGATGATCAATATTAATGAACCTTTCCATAATGCCTCTAACCATTTGAGACATCGCGTTGCACAAAAAAGGCACCGTCTGAAATTCGCATAGAAATGGCTCAACTTCGACAGCAACTCATTTGAAGAAAGCTAGCTTAATACCACGTTCAGACTACAGAGTTATAACATGTTATAACGGTTGTCAAATAATTGCAACACAGGGTGGTAATAGCACGATAGTGCTATAACATGTTATAAATCTGTAGTCTGAACGTACTATTAGCCATCAGCAGCGAGTCATTCACACAGTTTTTAACATCTTGGTAGGAAGCTGACGTTGGTTCGATTTTGTCTATCTGGCCGCCTTGAATAAATTTTCGTATTTGCGGAGTAATTTTGATTGCCCTCTGAACAGCAGCACTTTTTTCCAACCATCGGTGACCGCAAAACTTTAACGGGAATATGGTAGATCCAGAATACATCGTGTTAAACGCTCATCTTGCTGGTACATTTTCGAAGATAAAGACTGGACTCGGAAAAAATGCGACACTTTGTTTTGGGTGTAACTTTTTATCGCGGGGGAAAAAATTAATGAAATTTTGGGTAATACTAATACTAGTAGTTTAGAATGTTGTGTATATGTGTGCAAAATTTTATCGCGATCTGTCAAGTAGTTTTCAAGATGCATTCGAAACAAGAAGAGCTACACCAGCAAATTTTGGGTGCGGTGATCGATAATTCTGATCAGTCGCACAGATGGATCGGCAAAAGGCTTGGATTCCACCATTCCACCGTGTCCCGCGTTGTGAAGATGTTCCAGGAGACGAAGACCATCGACCGGCACGCTGACATACATCAAGGCGGACACCAAACAAATCCCCGGCCTCGAGTTTTTTGTCGGTACGTCCCGCATGGAGGTTCCGGAAAATTTCCGGAAGAGAAAGATGGACAAATTCGCGAAGAAGTACCTGTTGTGGCAGGCGATCTCCGAGTACGGACGGTACAGCAAGCCGTTCGTTACAACCGGCACGATAAACGGGCAGATTTATCGAGAGGAATGCTTGCAGAAGCGCTTGCTGCCCTTCCTCCGCTCTCACCGTGGTCCCACGCTTTTCTGGCCGGATCTCGCTTCGTGCCATTACGCCAAGCCTGTAATGGATTGGTACGAAGCGAAGGGCGTTAATGTGGTCCCGAAGGAGGCGAACATCCCAACTGATACTGCGAACACTATCCTTGAATGCATTATGCAAAATATATAGCCCACAGCTTCCCAGATCTATCAGCTTCTCACGACCTTTTTGTACCTCTAGGCGCAATCCACATTGGACATGGACACTTAAGAGCAACTTGTTCGAAAAGATACCGGCAAGGGCGTCCATAAACGCAACGAGTAGATCTGATGCCCGGATCTTTCCAAAAACTTTGACGTCATGCACTGATAAAATTTCAAAGATTGTTTTTTTTTTGTGTTCAACACATGATTTTTTGCAATGTGATCAACATAATTTTTTTCCCTGACCTACACTAAAATTCCCTGACATTCCCTGACTTTCCAGATCATAAATAAAATTCCCTGACATTCCCTGACTTTCCAGGTTTTTCCAGGTAGTCGACACCCTGAATAATTTCTGATCAATCTGGTATCATAATAGGATATCTGAGAGACGCGATTTGAATTATTGGACAGGAGAAGATCTTCAGAATAATTGATAAAACAAAAGTATTGAAAAAATACCCAGAGAAGTTTGTGTTGATCTCTAATCACCTGAAGATGTTGGGAAAATTAGGAGTCACCTGGTTTCTTGAGAGATGTCTATGATGTAAACCAAAGTTATTTGCTCACTCAATTTGTCGCTCCGTACAATAACAGAATCTCGTTTCGTTTCGTCACCTCGTTTTATACACCTGCCATCGGTCAGATTAGAAGCTCCACAAGCACATCCATAGAAATTTGAAACAGAGTTCCATTCGTGTTTCAAACCCGCTCATAAATAAAACAGAATTTTCGAGCAGTTGCATATATGGTGCAAACTAGTACTCGAATAATGAATCTGCAAACTCCGCATTTTGAGGGTTGGGTTTCTGTTCTAGTTTCAAATTGAACAGTACATATAAAATACAACAGCATTGGGAATGTCCTAAGGAACTTCTGATAATAATTCCAAGAAAATATTGGAGATTTCTAATTCATCTAATCCAAGAATTTCAAGGATGTTCTTAAATAGATTCTTCATAGGTTCTCAGGAGGAAGCTGTGAGAAGAATTCCAGAATAATTCTGAAGAGAACTCGATGGAAATGTTGAAGATGACTCTAGACGAATTCTTAGGAGTATTCCATAGGAATGCTAAGAAGAACTCCGCAGTAAATAAAACGGAAAGCTTCAATGGAATTCGGTCGAGTATTTAAGAGGATTCGTTACACTGTCCATTTTAGCAGTGCCCTTCGCAATTTCACAAGTAAAAATATTCTTCTTCTTTCTTGGCTTTCCAACCGGAAAAATTCGTGGACCAGACCGGGAGTCGAACCCAGCCGCCTCCATCATGGTCTTGATGAATAGCTGCGCCTTTACTGACCGAGTCAAGGGATGCCACTAGTCAAAATATTGTGTTTTTGTAAATGCACGTAGCTCAAACTACTACTTGTTGTTTGCTGTGAAAGAGCAAGCAATGTCTGAAAATTACAAATTTATACTGCCGGTCATCGCAAGTCTGTCCCATTTGCACTTTTGTCAAAACTGATGTTGTCAATAATAGTTAATCATAGAACAGCAAAACGGGTTGGCTCATTACTAACGGGTGTACAATAAAAAATGAGAATGATTTCAGTGCCGTCTAGCGCTCTTGTGAGAGCATCGCTACTAAGTTACGTCGTACGGCTGCCCAGGGCCATTGACGTTTGTTTGAAGAATAAACATTATGTTTTTAATAAAAAAATACTGAATTCGTTGAATTTTTTTTTACTAGCTAGGGGAAATGACGGCTTTGGCATGACAGACTATTTTCGGTAACCCAAATTAAAATGCTAATTTCGCTGGACTTTCTTACGAAAACATTTCTTTGAATGCATTCAAACGTTTTTTTAGGCCTTCAACTTTAATTTGATTACATTTTTTTACTGAGAAAATTAAATCTAGCAGGGTTTTCTTGAAATGAAACACACAAATGAAAAACACGTTTCAAAACAGTTTTTGATAATTCTTTCGACTGAAATTGTTAGAGCAGCTGGCAGCAAAAGATTGTAAACAAACCAATACTGCATATGTGTGCGTTCCTTAGAGAAAAAGACTATAGAAAGATGATCGCTGCTTAGGGCCTGTTCATAAACTACGTAGACAGTTTTTTTTTTATTCTTGACCCCCCCCCCTCCCCCTGCGTAGACAATTGTCCATACAAAATTTTTAAAATTTGTATTGGCCGTGGATAATTGTCAACACCCCCCCCCCCCCCCTAAACTGTCAACGTAGTTTATGGACAGCCCCTTAGGTTGCCGAGAATACGTAAATTCCCCTATATGACTGAAAAAATTCTCATTTTTTATTGAACACCCGTTAAGAAGCTATGGTGCGATGTAAACTTAAAACGCGTTTTTCTTGGTTTGCTGATTTGTGCTATGGGAGGACTTGTCATGAGCGAGCCGCAGTATAAACCTCATAGATCTTGAAATTGCGAAGTGTGATAATGGGTCATGCACAAATTCTGTAAGAGTTTTTAGTGATTTATTAAAAACCCCCGCTCCCCCCAAAATCGAAGTAAGATTTCAAAATTTTCAGAAAATCTTTGAATATTTAAGTTTGTTAGATTTGTATTTATATTTATTTATTCATTCCTTCGTATTCGATGTAATCGTTCAGACTGCGACTTAATCTAAATTTCTAATTTTATAACTAAACACATTTTACTAATGTTAAAGTCAAGCTAAGCTAAGATCATAAACAGTGTTAAAATCACGTATACTCAGAGGGTTGTTGTGTCCATAGCTTGGTCTATGATAAGGTACGTGAAGCGCATCATGAGTACGAAGTGAACGAGATGGAGCGTTGAAGTTGATAAGCTGACGCAGAGATGCCCATATAGGTGCGATTTTTTAGATGAGATCTGAGCCACATAATGATCCAGATCGGGAAGCCCATGTGCAGAAGTTTAACAACAATATGAGT
The DNA here is from genome assembly GCF_037179485.1 of Ochlerotatus camptorhynchus. Classification (NCBI taxonomy): domain Eukaryota; kingdom Metazoa; phylum Arthropoda; class Insecta; order Diptera; family Culicidae; genus Ochlerotatus; species Ochlerotatus camptorhynchus. The sequence continues at coordinate 1,040,549 of NW_027040652.1, forward strand.
GTGTGGAACTGTGTCAAAGGCTTTAGAAAAATCTACATAAATTGAGTCAACCTGACGACGAGCCTCTACTTCGTGGAACAGTGTGTTGGTGTAACACAGCAAATTAGCCATTGTTGATCGCCGTTCGACAAAACCATGCTGGATCTCACATATTATCGGTTTAGTTGCATTGTACAACAATTGGTGAACAAGTTTCTCAAAAACCTTACTTAGGCAGCAAAGTTTCGAAATGCTTCGATAGTTTTCCACGCGATTTAGGTTACCAGTTTTGTAAATTGGCACCATTTTAGCAGTTATCTACATTTCACCTTTCGATAGAGATTGCTTGAATGTCAAGGTAACGGGAGTCATTAGTTGTAGTGCACAACTTTTGATGATGAAAGGAGGCAATCCATCTACACCAGCTCGCTTCGAAGGATCCAGGTCATTCAATAATTTCAATACCTCCTCTGGAGAAAGAAATACGGCAGGCAGGTTCACGTCGTACGATGGCACTCGCTGGAATCTTCCGGGATGAGGAATCAGTGAAGAGTTGCTGAACACACTTTTGAAAAAGTCAGCAAATAGAGATGCAGTTTCACTGAGTGTAGCTGTGGTTGTTCCGTCATACTCGACATTCCAGGGAATGCGTTTGTTTGTTTTGTTTTTTTTTTGTAATTACTTTATTTGTACAGGCTCAATCGAATAAACTTTACAGAGCCGAGTTATCCTTTGCGTTATACATTATTACTGTCTTATATTTAAAGTTAAAGGAACTGGACCGAGGTTAGTGGAGATTTACAATTTTTTGGATGGGAAAAGGGAAGAAGGAGGTTTTAAATGTGGTTTACGATATAACTATTTAATTAATCCTAAAGCATGAAATTATTTCTATTCATCTTGAAAACATTGTTTGTTTTGTTGTCTATCACGAATTTCCAAAACGATGCAGGGTTCTGCTTGAGGTTTGACTGAAGATTGTTGACATATTCTTCGTAGGTCGATGCAAGGAGTTCATTGTAGCTGCTTTCGATATGGCAGAGGTTGTTTTTATTCTCGTCAGATCTCAGACTAAAAAAACAATTGCGAGCCTTTCGAAGCCTGTTGCGTAGTTGACGTAGTTCACTTGTCCACCAGGGTTTTCTGCTGAACGCATTAGAGGTGCAATGATGACGAGGAACAACCACGTCAAAGATTCTATGCAACGTATCGTAGAAAACTGACGCAGTTTCATCTATCGAGGGTACACGCTTAGAAATAACTACTTTTACACGAGACGTAATCCATATTGCACGTAAATCATAGAACGTAAACAAACATTTCATGTAAAATTAAGTGTTCTCAAATCGAAACATCAGCTAGTCGATAAAGAGAACGTTTGATTCAATTGATTTTCACGTTTCTTTCAACTGATTCTTATGTCAAAAGGCCCGCTAACATGTGTCGGTCTCAGGGAACCGAAATTTACATGACTTTTTAGTAGTGTGTAGATTTAATAGTGAGAACCAATCAATAGACGAAAGTTTATTGTTCAATAGGTTAACGTCACATCTTCTGAAGTCTAGATAGGTGACATCCATTTGGGCGCTGACGTTTGATGGTAAATGACAGTTGATATCTTCATCGAAGCGCCAGCAGAGATCGGGATCACTTGTCACTTGATCATCACTTGATCACTTACACACTTAGATTTTTTTGCCGAGATGAGCACCATCTCTATCTCTCTAAGGAAACAACTTAACGCAATGCCTTTGAGAATTTCAATGAAACTTCAAGGAGGATTCCATGAGAGTTCTAGAAACATTTCAAAGAATTCACAAAGAGTAAAAATCTAAAATAATGCTTAGCAATATTTCATTTCAGTTTTGGGAGACTGCTTAAAAATCGCTGGGAAAAAATCCAATAGAATTTTGAGAAAATTTCGATTGAGAAATCAAACAGTTTGTAGATAGTTCCTAGAGTATAATGAAGAAAATTAAAAAGCAATACCAGAAAAAGTACCAATATGGATTTTGAAGAAATACTATGATAGTACTAAGGAAATTCCTTATAAAAAATCCTGTGCAAGGTTTCAAAATAATTCCTATATAAACAAATTTTCACGATCCAAGACATCCAGTTCCAGATTTACGAAGGGTTTTAAAATCACACGACATTGAAAAATATGTAAATTTCCATACTAAGAAGAGGTTTAACAACTCAGTTCATCAAGACTGTGGGACTCAGATATATGAAATGCCAGATTCTAGATTTTTGTAAACCTGACTACGCTTTTGCTTAAAATTAACATTTTCTAGAAACGGTTTTAAATTGGAAGTCAAATTTTTGTCTTTTTAGGAAAACTAATATTCAAGTATCTTCGTATGCCTTCAAAAGTATTCACAAATCATGAAATGCTTTCAAAATATCTTCGAAAACAAAATGTATTGACAGTTATTCCAATGTCTTCAAAATGAAGACATATCTTCAAATCTGGCAACCCTGGCTATAAAAGAAGCTTGGGAAAAGATTAAAGCTTCAAGATAACTAATTTCCAAGTTATCTTGAAGCTTTAATCTATTCCCTTTGGCATCTGTTCGTGTCACGAAACATTGCAAATTTTGCATACTTTTCATGGACATCTGTAAAGAATCTTACATTTGGGTGTACAGACACCAATAAAGAAAATAGAATCAACGATAAATTTCTTCGATTCACAATTCTATTTAGCAACACTTTGCCAAATCAATAAATTTATGATAAATTATAATCTTTTGACAACTCAAACATTCCATTTTCGCAGTCATTCCTTGGGTCGTATAAAGAACAGTGTATTCATTGCGACAGTTACCTCTGGATGCAGAACAAAAATTTATCCGAGTCGAACGTAAATCATCGCTTGAATGCAGACCGGAATTCCATTCGAAGCAAAAACTTCACAGAACCGCACAGAATCAGAAAGTAGGTATTATGGAGTCGTTCTAGCAGAAAGTGACATTTACGAGTCACTGCCAAGTCGACTCAGCAAACATCCGATTTCACGTTAACTAACCATATCCTCGGAAAGGCTCATGCCTTACGGGCGGGTGACTGAATATACTCGCATCACCCCCGAACCGGAGTGCAAACAAGCATTTCGAAATTCGAACTCTTCCAAGAGAAACATAATAAACAAGAGAAGACGCACAGTTAATGGGATGTGTTCTGAGGTTTAACAGCCGGCGTCCCATTCTCATAACATTCCCTCGCCGATTCTGTTTGAATCCGTCTGTTTTCACAGCGAAGGAACGATTATCGACTGAGACAAAAGGTAATCGGTTTTACTGACTGGCGACGACTGTAGCTAGTACTCCAAAGCATCCGACGACTCGTGCATCGCAAACAACAAATGAAATGATCAAAAACCTCGCTCTGGCCGTCCAAAATCGTCACCAGAGTCAACTGGTAGGCTTCGCCACCCAGTAGCCACAAAACGGAAAGAAAACAACTTGCTTCTGTTCCGCCTCCTACAGATTCGAGTTCGCATTTGTCCGTACAGAACACAGTACTTTTTGGTGGCGGCCGGCCAGAAAAACCACCCCCACGCCCGGCAAAGCGCAGACAACCGGAAAGCAAAGTGTTTTTCAGCACTTTCCGTCGACGTTGACGGTGTGAGAGCACGCTTTCGCACTCATACTTTTGTGTGGTGATGGCGATACGCAGACAAACGGATAACGAGGATAATACCCTCGCTTCTGGGAATGGCTGATGGCACAGCAGCACCCTGCTGGTGTAGAAGGACACAGAATTACACCTCGAAATTTAGAGGGATTAAGTGAATTGTTAGGGCAAGGTTTTTGGGAGGTGAAAAGGGAAAGGATGGATTTCAGATTGAAGTTTGTTCAGTGAGTTGGAGGTTTAACTGATTTTAAAATTGTAATTTGAATTAATCATGTCATTGTGCTCTGCACAATGATTTGAGTTGATCCAGAACCGAGTAGTTGTTAACTTCTAATCTTATGAAACCTGAACACTATTTTTGTATCGCACTCTGGAGACTACCGGTAAAACAACCCTAATAATGACCTAGGGGACGACCCAGGTGTAGTGGTTAACATTTATACCTCTCACATCAAAGTTACGAGTTGAAACCTCATCAACTCACGAATGACCCAAGTATGTTAAAGTGACTATAGTGACGATAGTGAAACCAAACCGACCATATCGCATTAGCACTTTTGCATTCTCTTGCAAGCGAGGCATCGTCAGCAGTTAACACAACCAGCTGAGTCAGAAGTTCTAGTGACAGTTCATTTGGCTCAAAACCAGCTCCTCTCTTTTCCTAGACCCTTTTGTCTTGAACCGGCCGGATTCGAAGCAGACACCATTTTTGCGAGATTGGTTTCCGGAATTCTTACAATGTATTCTGCCATAAAGTTGCCAGCTCGTGGTTCATTTTTCTCTTCCATACACCTCTTCATACACTCCACCAAAGATGGTCCTAGGCACGCGTCATTCAAAAACTCCCAGTGATTGCATTGTCCACGTCTCGTGCCAGTATAGAATTACAGGTCTTAACAGCGTCTTGAACATGGTACACTTAGTACGGGGGCGAAGTTTACCATACCTCAAGGTCTTGTACTTATCTATAGCAAGAACTACCGCCGACAATAATCCACCTCCGAATTTCTTTGCTGCAGTTGTTATCCAACGTAACTAATAATCCAAGTACACAAATTCATCCACCACCCCGAAATCATTTCCGTCGATTATCACACTTCAAGCTGAACATTGCATTAGGTCCTGAGTAGCATTGACAGATTCTCTTCTTCGACTTTCTCTGTGCATCCCAACGGTCATGTTAAGACATTCCCAGGTATTTTAAGCACACACACACACCGATGAAAGAAGATTCTATCTAGCATCTCATACGACGAACACAACAAGAAACGGTTATGTGATGCTAAAGTTGTTAAAGAAAGAGAAAGTCGACGAAGAGAATCGATCAATGTTACTTAGAACCTAATGCAATGTTCAGCTTGACTTCTGCACTTCGCATTTGGTTCCTCCAGGCAACGTGAACAGATATTTTATAATCGACGTATTTCCAAACTTTCCTGCTTCACCTTTCAGTCTCATGTACTGCTCTGCAATCGTCTGGAACGTTCTTCCGGCAGTATTCACGTCGTCAGCGAAGCAGATGAACTGGTTGGAAGATCAAACCCCGCATGGTAAAGCCCGCACATGTCCTTCAAGCGCAATGCTGAACAGGAGGCAGGAAAGATCATCACCTTGTCGAAGTCCTTTGCGAGTTTCAATCGAGTTCGATAACACATCCGATATCTTTACACAGCACTGCACACCATCAGCCTTGATTTTTTTTTTTATTAATTTACTTGATAAGGTTCAAACGAATTAACTTTACAGAGCCGAGGATTCTGGTCACTATACTTCTTCTTCTTCGCATTTCAAGCTTATTGCATATCGCATATTAGCTTATTGCGTGCTCTCAACTTAGTGTTCTAGATGCACTTCCACAGTTATTAATTGAGAGCTTTCGATGCCTGTACCATTTTTGCATTGGTATAATTGTGTGGCCAGTCCAATCATACTTCTATGCCCAGGGAAGTAGAGAAATTTTCCAACCCGAAAAATTCCTAGACCGGACCGGGAATTGAACCCAGCCACCTTCAGCATGGTCTTGCTTTGTAGCTGCGCCTTTACCGACTGAGCTAAGGTAGGTCACTTTACAATACATCTTAAAACTATAGTCAAAAGGTACGAACACAATAAACACTTTATCTTCCGCTATCCAAAAAGCGTCATCCATCAGAACTGAAGCCGCTTCCAGTGGTTTCATTGTATGGCAGTTACGCCAACAGGGGTCAGAGCGTTTCCATAACAGCAATGGACGCAAAACGTGGTCAGCAATCACACACTCATCGCGAAACGGTTGCTTTCCAAAGTCGACGACGCATCGACCGAAAGAACTGCTGATGAAGAACAATGAGAAGGACCACACAATGATTGCTGCCGAGAAAACAGGCGATCGCGTTCAGTCCGCATCGTGCTCTCTTGCCGTGCGGATCTATTTGCTTTTTGCTTAAGGAAGTGTTACTACTACCTAAAGCTACAACAAATTTAAACAGCACTTTTCACAAATTAAAAAGCGATTATCTGCCCTGAGGAACAAAACTTTTGAAAATAATGTTTCTAAATTAGACCCGAGTTCCAAACCCTTTTGGAAACTCACAAAAATTTTGAAAAAACCTCAAAAGCCTATTCCAGCGCTTAAAGAAGGTGGTAAAATTTTGATCACAAATTTGGAAAAAGCTCAGAAACTTGCTAAGCAATTCGAGAGTTCCCATAATTTCAGTTTGGGTCTTACTAGTCCTATTGAGAATCAGGTTGCTCGGGATTTTCTGAATATTTTCTCTCGGGAAAATATTTTTGATGATTCCTGGGGGACTGATTTGGACGAAGTAAGGTCTATAACTAAAAAGTTTCAAAATATGAAAGTTCTAAGTGATGATGAAATTTTCTATATCCTCATCAAAAAACTCCCAGAGAGTACCTTGTCTTTCTTGGTAAAATTATTTAACAGATGTTTCCAATTGGCATACTTTCCTGATAAATGGAAAAATGCAAAAGTTGTTCCAAATTTGAAGCCGGATAAAAATCCAGCTGAAGCTTCTAGCTACCGTCCAATAAGTTTGCTTTCTTCAATAAGTAAACTTTTTGAAAAGATAATTTTAAATAGAATGATGCTTCACATCAATACGAACTCAATTTTTGCAGATGAGCAGTTTGGATTTCGCCATGGGCATTCAACTACTTATCAACTCTTAAGAGTTACCAATTTAATTCGTTCAAACAAATCTGAAGGCCACTCAACTGGAGTTGCTCTTCTAGACATAGAAAAAGCATTCGACAGTGTTTGGCTTGAAGGTTTGATTGCTAAATTGAAAAAGTTTTAAATTAGTTCAGAATTATTTAACTGACAGAACTCTGCAGGTAAATTACCAAAATTCCAAATCCAATCGACTACCTGTTAGAGCAGGAGTTCCTCAGGGTAGCATTCTTGGGCCTATATTGTATATCATTTTCACTTCGGACCACCCTGATTTGCCTCAAGGTTGCCACAAATCTTTGTTCGCTGATGACACAGGCATTTCCGCTAAAGGAAGAAGTCTTCGTGTTATTTGCAGCAGGCTGCAGAAAAGTTTAGATATTTTCTCTTCTGATTTAGAAAAATGGAAGATTTCTACCAACGCTTCCAAAACTCAACTTATAATATTTCCATATAAGCCTAGAGCTTCGTTTTTGAAACCTAGTAATAGTCACATAGTCACTATGAACGGAGTTCCAATTTCCTGGTCAAACCAAGTGAAATATCTTGGATTAATACTTGACCAAAAATTAACTTTTAAAGATCACATTGAGGGCATTCAAGCTAAATGTAACAAATATATTAAATGTTTGTATCCTCTTATAAACAGGAAATCCAAACTTTGCCTGACGAATAAACTTCTAATATTTAAACAAGTTTTTGACCGGCCATGCTTTACGCTGTGCCAATATGGTCTTGTTGTTGCACTACCAGGAAAAAAGAACTTCAAAGGATTCAGAACAAAGTTCTGAAAATGATTTTGAAGTTGCCTCCCTGGTACAGTACTACCGAAGTATATATGTAGAATTTCGAATGTTGAGACTTTAGAACAAATGTCCAACAAAATAATTAATAATTTCAGGCAAAAATCGTTGCAATCGTCAATTGCAACGATTAATTCTCTTCATACTTAGATAAGATTTAGTTTTAGTTTTTAGTTTTAAGATATCAATTTTTATACTGACATGCAGGTTTAAAAAACCTGTTTAAAATACTGAATTGCCAAGACAGGAACAATGTAAAAATACTTAGATATATATCATAACAATTATGGCTGGTAAGTTACTGTAGTAACTGGAGCACCTAGGTTAAAATGAAATGTAATTTATTTTGAATTTGAAACAAATAAAGGGTTTAAAAAAAAAGGCGATCGCGTGGCACACATCGAAAGTGGCCTGCTTTTGTCGACAGCCGAATGAACACTGAATCAGCCTTGATCAGTTTGGTCAGTTTTCTGAGAAATCCTATCTCGTTCTCAATCTTTCATAGCTCTTCACGGTTAATAGTATGTCTAGTAATCGGCCTTGAAATCGATCACAGGGAGACTTGATATTCGCGACATTTTCGGAGGATATGTAGAAATTTGATAACTTCCCACAAACCTGCTGCGATAGACGATGAAAGATAATCTAAGACAGCACTTTGTAGACTACGTTGAGAATATTGATCGCTCGGTAGTTAAAATATTGAGAAAATTTTAATTTTCCTTGATTGGGTCTTAGATTACCGATTGGATTGATCAATCATCGCGTTTGAAGAAAATAACAACCAAGTGCCCAATATACAAAAGGGTTGACACGTTAGAATGTGATAATTATACAGTCATACCTTGATATAAAGCAACCTCGATATAACGTAACTCGATATAACGTAACTCGATATAACGTAACTCGATATAACGTAACTCGATATAACGTAACTTCCACCTCGATATAACGTAACTTTTTTTTAAGTCTAAAAATTGAAAAATATCTACCCACAATCAATTATTAACGTTACAAATCCATTTTAAATTATTTTATACATAGTATTATTAAATTTTTCATGTAACGCTGGATTGAATAAACATTTTTATTTTGATTTATTATAGAGACTTTCAGCCTCTAACTGGTTTGTCTCTTTGAAGGATTGGGGCTCCTGAGGGGGTCCTGGAGAGAGAAAATAAATAAATTACATAGTGTTTGTTACAGAGTTTAAGTATCTCAGAGTTCTGTGTCGATTGTTTTAACAGTAAGGAAGGTGAACGAAGCTGTGGTTAATTTCCGAGAGAGAGTCAATGTCCGTAGCCTGCGGGGTTGTAATCGTTGTTCTTCCGTTTGACATGTCATTTAGAGAGCTGGTGTTGTCCAAGTGCCGTCGTTCGTCCGTTGTCGTGTCATTGTTCGTTGCGGGGTTCTACGTATATTGATAATAGCCTGTGTCTTTAAGGAAGTTGAGAAGTGATCTTTCCCTGTCTGGGTCATTGGATAATGCGTCTCTGCTGATGCTGAGACCGATACCGCATTGGTCTCGGAGGTTTTAAAGTACAGGGCAATTTATTATGAGATGCTCAACTGGCATTTTGGTTGAGCACCCCATACATTGTTTGTGGAATCCATCACGAGATCCGAGATCGTGTGAGAATCTGGTGTAGCCGCATTGTAATCTGGACAGTACTCTCTGGTCCTTCCAGTTTTTGGTGTCGGACCAGCATTTCGTATCTCCTTTTATTTTGCGTAAGAAAGGGTCTCGGGCAGTGCTGAGATTTGTCATTGTCATTGACAGACTTTCGCGCGATATTGACAAAATTGTTCGTCACATAGTCACTGACAGACTTGATCATCAAAAAAACCTTCGTCAAAATCTCATTCATTTTTTCGTCAATGACAAAGATTCATCAGGAAACAAAAAGTGTAATTTAGTACATTTTATGTCACATTATTGTTATCCAAGTAGCTCAGGACGTAGATACTTGTTCACTAAAATTGATCCATGTAATTGTTTTGCTCAAGTCATTTAATTTCGTTACAAACTTAGCTAATAAACAAATCTGCACATGTTCGTCACTTACACCATTGTCATTGACAATTGACATGGTTTGCCTTGACTATGACTGTTATCTCAAATGAGTGACCAAAGCAGAATTGTCAATATCACCGTGTACTGTCGAGATTTTGCAGCACTGGTCTCGGGTATTAGCCCATTCCTTGTCCCATGCCGAATCGTTTTGATTCAGATTTTTAAATCCACTGCAGAGACTTCCGGTTCCACTGGGGTTTTCGATTTGCCGATCGCTGCCAGCTTGTCCGCAGCCTCGTGTCCACTGATATTGCAGTGGCTGTGAACCCAGACATATACGGTGTTACTGTTCGAAGCCATTCTGATTGCTTGCACGAACGGGTGTCGGTTCTTCGGACTCTCAAGGGCCTTCAGCACACTGGCCGAATCGGTAATGATGGCTTTTCAGGAAAAACTGGATTCCGTAACGGCTGAGAAGATGGCAGCTGCCTCAGCCGAGAAGATCGATGTAGGCTTAGGAAGGCCTCTGCTGGTATCTAGGTTGGGGCTGAATACGCCATAGCCGAATTCTTGAATAAACATAATTTTTATCCTAGAGAGAGAAGCCAGCTCAATGACGGATGGTTTGTTTTCTTTGTCTTCTTTTTTTTTCTCCCCTACCCAATCGTGTTGTTGGTTTACGAAGGCAAGCCTGGGCCCGCACGAAAAAAGTTGTTTTCAAAAGGATGATAGCCCCATTTCTAATGTTCGGCCTAGTTTGCAGTGACAGTTCATGACTGGATCTCGATGACGTTTGCGTGATCGATAGCAAAGCTGTCTCCTCTCTCTCAGATTTTTATTATTTCAGGCATGGGAGGCATGTCACGAAAAGTTTATAAATGGAGAAATAAACCAATACATACTGGGAAATATTTCATTCGACGGAGAAAACATCCAGCAATTTTGTCTGTGATCTCTATTGTGAAAACCCAAAATGGAACATGTAACAAAATTATGAAAGATTTTGAACAGTTATAACTCTGTCCATATCGGATGGATTTTAATTCTAAACAAGCCAATCGATTGGAAAGGCATCTACAAATCTGTTAAAATGAACACTTTATCAATTGTCAATAGGTCACTATTGAAAATTGCACGAATGTGCAACTGTTGCTATCATAATTTAAATTATCACCGATTGCCTGCGAAAAGTGCTTTTCCTAACACAGATTTAAAAATTGATTTCGGTCGTCATCAGCAGCAGCAGTGCTCTCGGTGCTTGGCGTTCTCCAGTACATAATGAAAGCCTGCCGGCATGCAGCTAGCTGCATGCTCTCGATTCAGCCTTCGATTCTACGAAGAAAGAGGACGAAGCCGCGACGCTACTGATCGGATTCAGTTGCGCGTCGTGCGCCACAGTGTGCCATATATTCCAAGTGCATTTCCCTCGTTCCAAACAACATACAGCTCGCCAGCTTTATCTGTATTGAACACCCTAATAGTCACTCAGCATTACTCAATCATCACGACAAAACGGTCCTTTTCTGGACCACCATAAATTTGTTAAAAATCTCCTTCTGCAGTTAACAAATAACATTTTTCATATAAGACCACATAGTCCTACGTCACCATTGCGTACAACCCCATAGGGCTGTCCCTTGTAGTTTTTTTATGTTTGTATAGTACAAATAGTGAAAATAGAACAATTGAACAATTAAGAAATTTAACAAATAAAATATGAATATGTCGCGTACTAATCAGAATCGCGAACGGATGGGATGAATCTATATTCTCTCGCACGGACATCACAAACTAACACTAACAGTGTGTGGCACGTTTCATTAGGTTCCTAGATTCGCCTCAATGCATTACCAATGCATGAATTTGTATATTGTGTGGCAAGCACAATAATACTCTATGCCCAGGGAAGTCGAGAAAATTTTCAACCCGAAAGATTCGAACCCACCGCCTCTGGCTTGGTAATACCGTGCCTTTACTGACTAGACTATGAGACACCGCTAGAAAACTCATCGGTAATATTAAATAAATTCAGCGGTTGTACTAAAAAGTTGATTTACTTTTTTTCCTTCATTTATTTTCCGTCGATCTTGTTTTCCGTACTGAATACCAGTGCTACCGACGCCAGGGAGCCAGCTCCCACACCTGGACCCTACCCTATTGACCCATCAACTCATGTACCGGGGACCAACGACTTTACTTCCCTTCCGAAGGAAGGCGTCGTGATCAGAGATTTTATGCCTCAGAAATACCCCACAGGCACCGACTGGGATTGAAGCCCAGGCCTTTTGGGATGAGAGGCAATCACGTTTACCACTAAACCACCGGTGCCGCAGTTCATTCACTGTTAATATCGATTCCATGTTCAGTCCGCATCGTGCTCTCTTGCCGTGCGGATCTATTTGCTTTTTGCTTAAGGAAGTGTTACTACTACCTAAAGCTACAACAAATTTAAACAGCACTTTTCAGTGCTCAACCTGTAAAAATTTTCTACCTTGTTCAACTCCTCTTATTCCTCTTCGATCCTTGTTTGGACCCTACCCGAGGTAATCCTTCTTGGATATCGATTTGGAAAATTCCTCTTCGATCCTTCAGATTCTTATAGTAATCTGCTTGGAAGTCGATTTGGATAAAAAATTTACTGCCGCCATGGCGCCTAAACGCAAAAGAAAGGGGCAAACTCTCGACCCCCCTTCTGATGAAATTAATTTGAGTAATCAATTTGATTTGCTCACGGATGATGAGAATGATCCATCATCCAAGAAAAATTCTAGTAAACTTTCCCGGCTTAATGCCAAGAAGGAAAAGATTCCCCCTATTGTGATAACCACTACCGATTTCCATGCTCTTCGCATGGAACTTTTGAATTTCGTGAAAGTTAAGTTTTCACTAAAAATTGGACGTCGGGGTGAATGCCGTGTATTGGCTGAAACCTTGGACGGATTTAAATGTCTTCTCAAGTATCTTACTGAGAAGAAGCACAAATTTTTTACTTACGACACCAAAACTGAACGTGTGTTCAAGGTTGTCATGAAAGGACTGCCCAGTGGTGAATCCCTGGATCAGATCAAAGATGAACTGGCAAAATTACTTGGAGTTGTGCCACTCCAAGTAATCAAAATGAAAATGAAATCCCGTCCTGGCGATTCGCGCAACGGGATTTCTAATGATTTTTATTTAGTTCACTTCAAGTCTAGTGAACTAAACAACCTTAAGGCCTTAGAAAAAGCTAGCCTTATGCTCCATGTCCGAGTGAAGTGGGAACACTTCAGGAAGACTGGAGGAAATTTCCAAAACCTCACCCAGTGCCGTAAGTGCCAGGGATGGGGTCACGGAACTAAAAATTGCTACATGCCAGCTAAATGCATGAATTGTGGTGATTCCTCTCACGCAAAGGACGACTGTCCTGTGAAGGAAGATCCTAAGAAATTTAAATGTTCAAATTGTGGTGAAAACCACAAATCCAATTTTTGGGAATGTAAGACTCGCAAAGCGATCCTACAATCTCGTTCTAACCGTCAGGTAGGAAACACTCCACGTTTCCGACCAGGTACAAATTCCTCTGCTGTTAACAACGGTCAGCGAGGAACAAATTCTACATTCGTACCCGTAGGTACAAATATCTCCCCTGCTTCAAATGTTTCATCTGTACCTACTCCCCTCGCTGCTAACAATGTTCAGCGAGTTAATGGAGCTACCTATGCTGCTATTGCAGCGGGTAGAAATCAAAATACTAACCAACGTTCTAACGGAAATTTTGACAATTTTGACTTAGGAAGCATTACTGCTCCTAAAATGGAATTTTTACAGAATTCATTAATTGACATGATTTCTGATATGCTTAAATCTAACTCCATGTTTGATGCTATTCAAACTGGAGTAAAATTTGCTAATAATATTGTCATGACTTTAAAATTCAGTAATGGATTTTAAAGTATTAAACATTTTAAATTGGAATGCTCGATCTCTTAAAGATAATGAAGACGAGCTATTTAATTTTTTGAGAGTTCATAACGTGCATATTGCCGTTATAACTGAAACGTTCCTTAAACCTGGCCATAAGGTTAAGAAGGACGCAAATTACTTGATTTATAAAAATTATCGTCTTGATGGACCCTGTGGTGGCGTTGCCATCATTATTCATAGACGAATCAAGCATAAAATTCTTTCTTCATTTGAAACCAAAGTTTTTGAAACTTTGGGAGTTTCTGTTGATACAAAATTTGGACAACTTACGTTTATAGCTGCCTATTTGCCATTCCAATGCGTAGGGCAGCAAAAGAATTTTCTCAAGGGTGACCTCCAGAAACTTACCCGTCATAGGTCTAAATTCTTCATTATTGGTGATTTTAATGCAAAACACCGCTCATGGAATAATGCTCAAAGCAATTCCAATGGTAATATTCTGTTTGATGATTGTTCTGCAGGTTATTACACTATTCAATATCCAAACAGCCCAACATGCTTTTCTTCTGCAAGAAATCCCTCAACTATTGATTTGGTCTTAACTGATTCATGTCATCTTTGTAGCCAATTGGTTACCGGTTACCCATGCTGACTTCGGTTCTGATCACCTTCCAGTAACTTTTGAAATATCCCAAGAAATAATTTCTAATCCCAACAGCTTTACTTTCAATTACCATAGGGCTGATTGGGAGCAATATCGAACATTTATGGAATATAACTTCGATCCAAACATTCCTTTGCAAACCAAAGATGAAATTAATTATGCTCTTGAATCTCTGACTACTTCTATAGTTGAAGCAAGAGCTGCCTCAGTTCCAAAATGCGAGGTTAAATTCGATTCAATTATAATAGACGACGATCTTCAGCTCTTGATCCGTCTTAAAAATGTCCGTAGGAGACAATATCAAAGAACACGCGATCCTGCCATGAAAGTTATCTGGCGGGATTTGCAAAAACAAATTAAAAAGCGATTATCTGTCCTGAGGAACAAAACTTTTGAAAATAATGTTTCTAAATTAGACCCGAGTTCCAAACCCTTTTGGAAACTCACAAAAATTTTGAAAAAACCTCAAAAGCCTATTCCAGCGCTTAAAGAAGGTGGTAAAATTTTGATCACAAATTTGGAAAAAGCTCAGAAACTTGCTAAGCAATTCGAGAGTTCCCATAATTTCAGTTTGGGTCTTACTAGTCCTATTGAGAATCAGGTTGCTCGGGATTATCTGAATATTTTCTCTCGGGAAAATATTTTTGATGATTCCTGGGGGACTGATTTGGACGAAGTAAGGTCTATAACTAAAAAGTTTCAAAATATGAAAGCTCCAGGTGATGATGGAATTTTCTATATCCTCATCAAAAAACTCCCAGAGAGTACCTTGTCTTTCTTGGTAAAATTATTTAACAGATGTTTCCAATTGGCATACTTTTCTGATAAATGGAAAAATGCAAAAGTTGTTCCAATTTTGAAGCCGGATAAAAATCCAGCTGAAGCTTCTAGCTACCGTCCAATAAGTTTGCTTTCTTCAATAAGTAAACTTTTTGAAAAGATAATTTTAAATAGAATGATGCTTCACATCAATACGAACTCAATTTTTGCAGATGAGCAGTTTGGTTTTCGCCATGGGCATTCAACTACGCATCAACTCTTAAGAGTTACCAATTTAATTCGTTCAAACAAATCTGAAGGCCACTCAACTGGAGTTGCTCTTCTAGACATAGAAAAAGCATTCGACAGTTTTTGGCATGAAGGTTTGATTGCTAAATTGAAAAAGTTTAATTTTCCACTTTATATTATGAAATTAGTTCAAAATTATTTAACTGACAGAACTCTGCAGGTAAATTATCAAAATTCCAAATCTAATCGACTACCTGTTAGAGCAGGAGTTCCTCAGGGTAGCATTCTTGGGCCTATATTGTATATCATTTTCACTTCGGACCACCCTGATTTGCCTCAAGGTTGCCACAAATCTTTGTTCGCTGATGACACAGGCATTTCCGCTAAAGGAAGAAGTCTTCGTGTTATTTGCAGCAGGCTGCAGAAAAGTTTAGATATTTTCTCTTCTGATTTAGAAAAATGGAAGATTTCTACCAACGCTTCCAAAACTCAACTTATAATATTTCCATATAAGCCTAGAGCTTCGTTTTTGAAACCTAGTAATAGTCACATAGTCACTATGAACGGAGTTCCAATTTCCTGGTCAAACCAAGTGAAATATCTTGGATTAATACTTGACCAAAAATTAACTTTTAAAGATCACATTGAGGGCATTCAAGCTAAATGTAACAAATATATTAAATGTTTGTATCCTCTTATAAACAGGAAATCCAAACTTTGCCTGACGAATAAACTTCTAATATTTAAACAAGTTTTTGACCGGCCATGCTTTACGCTGTGCCAATATGGTCTTGTTGTTGCACTACCAGGAAAAAAGAACTTCAAAGGATTCAGAACAAAGTTCTGAAAATGATTTTGAAGTTGCCTCCCTGGTACAGTACTACCGAAGTATATATGTAGAATTTCGAATGTTGAGACTTTAGAACAAATGTCCAACAAAATAATTAATAATTTCAGGCAAAAATCGTTGCAATCGTCAATTGCAACGATTAATTCTCTTCATACTTAGATAAGATTTAGTTTTAGTTTTTAGTTTTAAGATATCAATTTTTATACTGACATGCAGGTTTAAAAAACCTGTTTAAAATACTGAATTGCCAAGACAGGAACAATGTAAAAATACTTAGATATATATCATAACAATTATGGCTGGTAAGTTACTGTAGTAACTGGAGCACCTAGGTTAAAATGAAATGTAATTTATTTTGAATTTGAAACAAATAAAGGGTTTAAAAAAAAGGCGATCGCGTGGCACACATCAAGAGTGGCCTGCTTTTGTCGACAGCCGAGTGAACACTGAATCAGCCTTGATCAGTTTGGTCAGTTTTCCGAGAAATCCGATCTCGTTCTCAATCTTTCATAGCTCTTCACGGTTAATAGTATGTCTAGTAATCGGCCTTGAAATCGATCACAGGGAGACTTGATATTCGCGACACTTTCGGAGGATATGTAAAAATTTGATAACTTCCCACAAACCTGCTGCGATAGACGATGAAAGATAATCTAAGACAGCACTTTGTAGACTACGTTGAGAATATTGATCGCTCGGTAGTTAAAATATTGAGAAAATTTTAATTTTCCTTGATTGGGTCTTAGATTACCGATTGGATTGATCAATCATCGCGTTTGAAGAAAATAACAACCAAGTGCCCAATATACAAAAGGGTTGACACGTTAGAATGTGATAATCATACAGTCATACCTTGATATAAAGCAACCTCGATATAACGTAACTTCCACCTCGATATAACGTAACTTTTTTTTTAAGTCAAAAAATTGAAAAATATCTACCCACAATCAATTATTAACGTTACAAATCCATTTTAAATTATTTTATACATAGTATTATTAAATTTTTCATGTAACGCTGGGTTGAATAAACATTTTTATTTTGATTTATTATAGAGACTTTCAGCCTGTAACTGGTTTGTCTCTTTGAAGGATTGGGGCTCCTGAGGGGGTCCTGGAGAGAGAAAATAAATAAATTACATAGTGTTTGTTACAGAGTTTAAGTATCTCAGAGTTCTGTGTCGATTGTTTTAACAGTAAGGAAGGTGAACGAAGCTGTGGTTAATTTCCGAGAGAGAGTCAATGTCCGTAGCCTGCGGGGTTGTAATCGTTGTTCTTCCGTTTGACATGTCATTTAGAGAGCTGGTGTTGTCCAAGTGCCGTCGTTCGTCCGTTGTCGTGTCATTGTTCGTTGCGGGGTTCTACGTATATTGATAATAGCCTGTGTCTTTAAGGAAGTTGAGAAGTGATCTTTCCCTGTCTGGGTCATTGGATAATGCGTCTCT
The DNA here is from genome assembly GCF_037179485.1 of Ochlerotatus camptorhynchus. Lineage (NCBI taxonomy): Eukaryota > Metazoa > Arthropoda > Insecta > Diptera > Culicidae > Ochlerotatus > Ochlerotatus camptorhynchus. The sequence goes on from NW_027040652.1 coordinate 1,058,022, forward strand.
GCTGATGCTGAGACCGATACCGCATTGGTCTCGGAGGTTTTTAAGTACAGGGCAATTTATTATGAGATGCTCAACTGGCATTTTGGTTGAGCACCCCATACATTGTTTGTGGAATCCATCACGGGATCCGAGATCGTGTGAGAATCTGGTGTAGCCGCATTGTAATCTGGACAGTACTCTCTGGTCCTTCCAGTTTTTGGTGTCGGACCAGCATTTCGTATCTCCTTTTATTTTGCGTAAGAAAGGGTCTCGGGTATTAGCCCATTCCTTGTCCCATGCCGAATCGTTTTGATTCAGATTTTTAAATCCACTGCAGAGACTTCCGGTTCCACTGGGGTTTTCGATCTGCCGATCGCTGCCAGCTTGTCCGCAGCCTCGTGTCCACTGATATTGCAGTGGCTGTGAACCCAGACATATACGGTGTTACTGTTCGAAGCCATTCTGATTGCTTGCACCAACGGGTGTCGGTTCTTCGGACTCTCAAGGGCCTTCAGCACACTGGCCGAATCGGTAATGATGGCTTTTCAGAAAAAACTGGACTCCGTTACGGCTGAGAAGATGGCAGCTGCCTCAGCCGAGAAGATCGATGTAGGCTTAGGAAGGCCTATGCTGGTATCTAGGTTGGGGCTGAATACGCCATAGCCGAATTCTTGAATAAACATCATTTTTATCCTAGAGAGAGAAGCCAGCTCAATGACGGATCGTTTGTTTTCTTTGTCTTCTTTTTTTTTTCTCCCCTACCCAATCGTGTTGTTGGTTTGCGAAGGCAAGCCTGGGCCCGCACGAAAAAAGTTGTTTTCAAAAGGATGATAGCCCCATTTCTAATGTTCGGCCTAGTTTGCAGTGACAGTTCATGACTGGATCTCGATGACGTTTGCGTGATCGATAGCAAAGCTGTCTCCTCTCTCTCAGATTTTTATTATTTCAGGCATGGGAGGCATGTCACGAAAAGTTTATAAATTGAGAAATAAACCAATACATACTGGGAAATATTTCATTCGACGGAGAAAACATCCAGCAATTTTGTCTGTGATCTCTATTGTGAAAATCCAAAATGGAACATGTAACAAAATTATGAAAGATTTTGAACAGTTATAACTCTGTCCATATCGGATGGATTTTAATTCTAAACAAGCCAATCGATTGGAAAGGCATCTACAAATCTGTTAAAATGAACACTTTATCAATTGTCAATAGGTCACTATTGAAAATTGCACGAATGTGCAACTGTTGCTATCATAATTTAAATTATCACCGATTGCCTGCGAAAAGTGCTTTTCCTAACACAGATTTAAAAATTGATTTCGGTCGTCATCAGCAGCAGCAGCAGTGCTTTCGGTGCTTGGCGTTCTCCAGTACATAATGAAAGCCTGCCGGCATGCAGCTAGCTGCATGCTCTCGATTCAGCCTTCGATTCTACGAAGAAAGAGGACGAAGCCGCGACGCTACTGATCGGATTCAGTAGCGCGTCGTGCGCCACAATGGGCCATATATTCCAAGTGCATTGCCCTCGTTCCAAACAACATACAGCTCGCCAGCTTTATCTGTATTGAACACTCTAATAGTAGCTCAGCATTACTCAACCATTACGACAAAACGTTCCTTTTCAGGACCACCATAAATTTGTTTAATAGTTTTTTTTTCTGGACATTTCTCAAGGTCATTAATTGGATATCAGTTCCCATAAGTTTCGATCTAACATTCCATGAATTTTTAAGACAACCCACAATTACAAAAACCAAAGTTGGTCGCGGCATGAAAGTGATTTGATTTTGATGCAGGGATGATGGATTTTAATTCGTAAACGCCAATCGATTGGAATTTTTTTTACAAATAAGAATAAGACTATCAATTTGCAAAAGGTCACCATTGAAAATTGCACGAATGTGCAACTGTTGCGATGGTGATCAAAATTATCACCGAAGAAAGAGGAAGACGCCACACCGCTACTGATCGGATTCAGTTGCGCGTCGTGAGCCGCTGTGGGCCATCTATACCAAGTGCGTCAACCTCGTTCCAAACAACATACAGCTCGTCAGCTTCATCAGTGTTGAACACCCTAATAGTAGCTCAGCATTACTCAATCATCACGACAAAACGGTCCTTTTCTGGACCACCATAAATTTGTTAAAAATCTCCTTCTGCAGTTAACAAATAACATTTTTCATATAAGACCACATAGTCCTACGTCACCATTGCGTACAACCCCATAGGGCTGTCCCTTGTAGTTTTTTGATGTTTGTATAGTACAAATAGTGAAAATAGAACAATTGAACAATTAAGAAATTTAACAAATAAAATATGAATATGTCGCGTACTAATCAGAATCGCGAACGGATGGGATGAATCTATATTCTCTCGCACGGACATCACAAACTAACACTAACAGTGTGTGGCACGTTTCATTAGGTTCCTAGATTCGCCTCAATGCATTACCAATGCATGAATTTGTATATTGTGTGGCAAGCACAATAATACTCTATGCCCAGGGAAGTCGAGAAAATTTTCAACCCGAAAGATTCGAACCCACCGCCTCTGGCTTGGTAATACCGTGCCTTTACTGACTAGACTATGAGACACCGCTAGAAAACTCATCGGTAATATTAAATAAATTCAGCGGTTGTACTAAAAAGTTGATTTACTTTTTTTCCTTCATTTATTTTCCGTCGATCTTGTTTTCCGTACTGAATACCAGTGCTACCGACGCCAGGGAGCCAGCTCCCACACCTGGACCCTACCCTATTGACCCATCAACTCATGTACCGGGGACCAACGACTTTACTTCCCTTCCGAAGGAAGGCGTCGTGATCAGAGATTTTATGCCTCAGAAATACCCCACAGGCACCGACTGGGATTGAAGCCCAGGCCTTTTGGGATGAGAGGCAATCACGTTTACCACTAAACCACCGGTGCCGCAGTTCATTCACTGTTAATATCGATTCCATGTTCACACAAACGGCACCATTTGAAATATTTAAAGTGTTTTAAGGATATAGATTTTAAACAACGAAAAGAACTAAGCACAAAAAAGACCAATCGCGGTCCTACATCAAGCTTCCGTTCGTGCCCCTAGGCACAAACTCTAGTACTTTTTTTTCATTTTCATATCTTTCATGTAAGCTTTGGGAACTTATCTAATAAAATTAGGGAAAATTAAATAAGAAAGGTTTTGTAAGCCTGTTAGATGACTAGAAAAAAAAATTGGGTCATCTTTGGGTTACAATGAACAATTTTCGATTTAAAAAATAATTTTTTTTTTGCTTCGATATAACGTAACTCGATATAACGTAACGTTGCTTTATATCGAGGTACGACTGTAATATTTTATTTTATTCAAAATTCACTCACATTATAACGTGTCAACCCTTTTGTATATTGGACACTTGGTTGTTATTTTCTTCAAACGCGATGGTTGATCAATCTAATTGGTAATCTAAGACCCAATCAAGGAAAAATAAAATTTTCTCAATATTTTAACATTGGAAAAATGTAAGGAACTTAAATACTCCGGGATAAAAGTAAAAATATCGCCAGAATATCATCATTTTAATTAACAATTTTAGGTTAAGCGATCAAACTATTCCCCCAGCATTCCACACATTGAAGCTGATCAGTTTCAATATATGTAAAAACTGTGCTCTCAAAAGTTTATCATTCCCATTTAAAGTGCCTTTTCGCTGACATCGTAGCGCCAAAACAAGCGCGAATAAACTGTAAACAACACACCGAACCGTCCAACGCAAAAAAAATAATACACCCTACTCAAGCTATGCTAACCGAAGTCAACTTTATTTATTTCGTTCCATGCAGTTGGGCAGTAGTATTTTGTCAACTTGAACTTTTCCTTGCAGCCCGCTCGGCAATGCCTCTGGAACAACCAAGGCTGCTAGATATAACACGTGTAAGTGAATCAGAGGGAAAGAGAACCCGAAAGCACAAAGTGAAACTTTTCCTGGCTTCCTCCTGGCTTTGCTCTACTAACGTGAAGAGCAAAAAAAGCAAGTACAAAACAAAAAACACAAACAGAGTCCGGAAGAAAGCATCATCCATCGTGTGCTGTGCAGTGACAATAAAAGTTGAATTAAATATTTACACATCACATTTAGGTGCACTTTAATTACACTTGTTGGCACGGCTTTCAGTCGCGTTGTTTGTGTTTGTCTTTTTTTCCACTTTGTCACTTCTGGAGCGCTTCGTTCGCGACTTGATGGAAAAGAGAAGGCGTTTTTGGATTGAATTTTTTGAATTTTAATTCAATTTACTAATAATTTTCATAAAATAATGTAACAATGCCTGTGAAGCTACATTCTTACAAACAACTTATTCGCATCAAATTTGGACTCTAAACTTCTTTAAAATTTATCTGACTTCTCTAATGTTAACGGAACTGCTCTGAGGTTCTCTGTCCTTTTTCTGAAATTCTCAAAACTTCTCTAAAGTTTTTGCAGTTCTCATGAAGCTTGTTGTAATGCGCTGAATTTAATTGAACCGTCCTAATAATGTTTAACCTTCAGTGAACTTCTTAACTTATGCGAACACTTCAATTATCTTTTTAACGTCTCTGAAGTTATCTGAAAATCTGGGAACTGCTTTAAGTTTCCTACAAATTTTCTGAAACTAGTGAAACTGAACTCCCCTCGAAATTCCTCCAATTTTTGTAGGTAACTTCACTTCTTTCAAAAGCTCCTGCATTTTGCTAATGCTCATAAAAATTAGCGGATCTCCCCTTACGCTCCATAGATTTCTATAAGGTTCTTGAAATGTTTCTGAAGACCACTGTGAAGTTCTCGAAGTTTTTCTAAATTTCTGGAACCTTTGTGATTCCACAATTTTCATGAAATTCGAACGAAATTATTAATATAGTTCTATGATTTTCTCTGAAGTTCTCAAGCATTTTCTGAAGTTCATGAAACTTCCATTAAATTATCGACACTAATTTAAAACTTCTTTACTAGTCTAGACTTTCCTGGTGTTACTAAAACTGCATAAACGATTACTGAATATCTTTAAAGTTCTCCAGACTGCCCTGAATTTATCAGTATATTTTAAGAAACCGCAACTTAACTGAAATTAATTGATTTAAAAAAAATTTCCTTAAGTATTCTAACCATTATAAACGCTCTCTTATTTTCTTATTTTATCTATGCTTACCAGAACTTCTCTAAATTTGTTTAGTAATCCAGCAAATATTCTGATATATATTCAAAATTCTCTGACGTTTTCGAATTAATCATAGAATTCTTGGAATACCCCATAATTCCACGGAATTCCTTGTAAGTTGCTGCAAATTTGCTTAAGTAATGGGATTATTCTGAAGCTATCTGATCGTTCTCGAAGTACTCGGAGCTTCGCTGAATATCATGAAACTATCTAAATTTATTAGAAGTTCTTTGGAATTTCTTGAAAATATCGCTGCTTGCTAAAAGTTCTCGCATTTTTATTTTTATTAATGGAACTTCGTTGATATTCTCTAATCAACTTAACTAAATTTACGCATTTTTTAAAGTTCTTGAAATCTCCTTAAAATACTCTCACGTTTTCCGGATGTTCATATAATTTTTATCACGTCCCAGAAATTCTCTCGGAGGTTTGCTGAAGTATCCGGAGGATTCTACAATTTCCATGAAATTATTTGAACTGCCCTTTGATTCTCTGATCTGTCTTGATGTTCTCGAAGCTTCCTTAAAGCTCTCAATTCTATTGAAGATAAATTTCTCAGAAATTCTCTGGACGTCTGTGAAGTTCCTGAAATATTTTTGAAGTTTTCAAAAATTCTCTGATGGTCTCTGTACTTCCCTAAAATTCTCGGAACATCTTGAGGGTTCTAAATTTTTCTAAATTTACGATTATAGATCTTTTAACTGCCCCAAAAGTCTGGACTAAAGTTACGGGAACTGCTCTTAACATCTAAAATTCCCCAAAGATCTCTAGATCTAGCTTTTCTGAGGAGCTTAGAACTTGTTTAACATTTGCAAAATATCCACCTATGATGTCCTCTGAAATTCTGGAGACTTTATAAAAGTGTTTCGGCTGTTAAAAGGTTCTTAAAGCTTACAGTAAGTTCCCCATATTTTCAGTGTGTTAACTTCCCTTATGTTCCCGCAGTTTGTTTATGGAGCTTCATCGAAATTCTCAACCTTTTCTTTTATTCCTCAGAACTTCTTCAAAGTTCCTACACCGCGACAAGCAGGGTTTTTGTTGTGAAGTTAACGGGAAAGCAATGAAGATCTCTAATCTTTCATAAAGTTAATTACGAACTTGAAATAAATCATTTATTTGTTTTCCCTAATTCAAGCACTATGAAAATTTCCAATATCTTGAACTTGTACTTGGAATACGAAACTTCAAGACATTGCATATTTTTAGATCTTTGACTTACTCAAATTAAGTGCGTTTTTTAAAAACTATTTTAAAGTAAGAAATTAAGCAAGTGCATAACTACAACATTCAATGGATTTGATTGTAAAGCTGTTTATTTAAAACTGATTGCCATGTCTTAAAAACGTTTGAGTTAATTACTGTTGTTTTTAATCTTCCAGAATAGCATATTTTGGACGCATTTAAAAATAGCTTTCTTATCCATTAAAGTTCTGGAAAAACTTAGGAAATTTTATTTAGAAAAATTAATAGACACCCTGTACATATATAGAGAAAAACGATTAAACGTCACAAAGCAAAGAATGATCAATCTTGAAATAAATTCACGCTAAAAAAGTTGAAAATAGTGACTGATTACAAGAAAAGTGACTTTAGTGACTTGGCCTTAAAAAAAGAGACTTTTTAGTGACTGGCTTGAAAAAAAGTGACCATGTCACTAAAAAGTGGCTCGCTACAGGCCCTGGAATAGGGTGGATAAGTCTGGTGGAGCTTGTTTTATTCAGCCGATTTTGTTCAACATTATTTCATTTTGATTACGGTTAAGTGCTTACTTGATGATGGTTCAAATATTGCAAGGTTACTTCCACTCGCTTCGCTATAAAATTTTGTTTGTGGAATTATGAAACCAATAGATGATATAACGATATTTTGTTCTTGTGAGTTATAAGAAGAGATTGTATAGTATATATTTAACACATTAAACCTGCCAATTCCTCTTTCAGACAGTCACAATCAGTGATTTTATGATTCGTGAGCGTTCACTCAGAGTGAACGCTCCCGAATCATAAATTCACAGATTGTGACTCTCTGAAAGCGAAAATGACTGGTGTCGTGTGACGTTTGTTTAACACATACTTTAGAGTTTGTAATTTATAAATATAAAATATCTAAGATTTTAGGATTCCAAAAAACGATTTTAATAGCGAAGTGAGTGTAAGAATTATCGATGAAAATTAAGTTAACGTCTAAATATTTTCTCCGGTAAAAGACCTACACCGCTAGGACCCCTATGATCATAGGAACATCCATCCTAGTACCTCCAATCTATCCCGTCTTCATGACAGAAAAAACGGATAAAAGCAAATCATACCGTGATTTTTTTTGCATAAATCGGTAAGCGGGGTGCGGAGGAAACGCGCAACAAATGATTATTATTTCTGTTTCCTCCATCTCCGTCTCAAACGTCAATATTGATGAGAGAATGTACAGGACAGACAGAGGAAAAAAATCGCCTCCAGATTTTGTCGCCTTCAATTATACCACTATGATAGCAGCTTTCGTCCATCCAACCGGATCGGTCGGGTGTGGGTTCTATCGAGTGACGCGGTTTGTCAATAAATCAAGGATTTATTGCTTCCCGCGGCAGTATGGTGGGTGGGATGGAAATCTGTGGGAAACCGGGAAATAGACAATGGCTGGTAGCGAAGAGATGATGTGGGTTTTAGTGTTTTTATTGCGCGCGACGGGTCATAACTTATTTACACGGATCATAATTCATAACGAGCTACACAGCTGTACCTTGAGTGAAAGGAGTTTGGACGAGGTGTACTGATGGAAAGTGGGTTCAAAGGTTAGTTTTTATCGGTTTTTTTGCGAAAATAATTGTTTGTGTCAAAAATAGAGAAATAATAGGTTATTAGACAAATTAAAACATGCAGAATATCTGTCTAAATCAGCTTGGTTTTACTAATGCTATAAAACTTGATCCAGAGACATTGTTCACAAAATGTTTCCATTGGTAGCAAAATAAATGTATGAAATTTAAACTCATGAACAACATGTGAAAAGAACATACACCCTTTTTGCAAACAAACCTTCTTATGCCCTTTTCTCGCCACCCATATGACACCAACGCAAACTATCAACATCACCGGGTAGGAGAAACTTTCCCCTTCCCGATGATGTTGTTGGTTTGCGTGGGCGACACTCGGTTGGCGAGAAAAGAGCCTACAAAGGATGGTTTACAAAAAGCTTGTATGCCCTTTTCACATGTGACTCTTGAACTGTTCGAAATTTGGGTCAGAACCCTAAAGTGAACCAAAGGAGAGGTTTAGATTTTAGGACAATCGGCCTATTGCTCCCTTGTTTGCATGGTTTGTCCGACGTAGTGGCATTCTCAGCATAACATTGTTACGAAGCATTCGGGGTTGGGTGATAATGTTTACTTGTCCACGACACCTGCTTAAAGTATGGTAGAGCGCTACTTCGTCGTGATCGCCCATTTCCGTTCTATCAATCAGAAAAGATCAATAATATCAATGATTTCACCGTGCTGAAATCAATGATAGGTTTGTTCCGATACGTTAGTTCATTAGCGTTAGCGTTAGTGTTGTTATGATATACTTCGTAGATTGGATACTAGTGACACTCACGTCTCTTCTGAAATTCTCAGTTAGACTACTTTCAGGAATAATGCTGGGGAGTAAACATTGGTTCCAATCTAAACAAGTTCGATGTAACAGAAGCATGACTGTCGCTATTCCCGGCCACGCCCATCTTTACCATAACTAGGGATAGGGAAGGAAATGTTGATGTAGTACTTACTTAACGAGAGGCCACCGACTTAGTGACACCCTCATAAGTGCTACGGAGTTGGAGGGTTGGGTAGGGTATTCAGTTAGGATTCACCTCAAGTTGGCGATGCAACCAAAATTATGTATTGTTTATTTGTTGTTTATTTAATCTCTCGATAGCCGGCTATCGAAAGAACATATTCATTTTGTTTAGTGATCATGAATTTTAAGAGTCATGGCGGAGAGCTTGGGATTAAACCCATGATTTTCTGTTACTTAGCAAAAACGATCCCTCCAGGGTCATCGAACATCTTAGAACCATAACGCTTCGCGACAATACAGGGCTACGTTTTCGCTTGATATGCAAATAGTTTCCAAGGTTAATGTTCAATATCAAATATACAAATGATGGTGGCGATTTATTGTGCTGTGGAAGAGCTTGGGGTTAAATCCATGATTTTCTGCTCAGTAAGCAATATCGATCCCTTCAGGGTCATCGAGCATCTCATAATCCACAGCGCTTCGCGTCAAAGTACGAATATATGGATGAACTATCTATTATTGAATAACTATTATTTACGATGATTACATGAAAGAAATAAAATATAAACTACAAACAAAACGTGACTACTAAAATCTCAAAAAGATATTCTTACAAATGTATTCCACGCAACCAGGAATCTCAAAACCATTAGACGCTATAATGATACTCTGCACATTTTAGACACAAGAAGAGGCCAAAAAGCAAGCGTCCGACACACAAAACCCGCCAAATCCACTTGCAGTCACAATCAACGATTCTACGAATCGCGAGCGCTCACGAATCATAAAACCGCCGACTGCGGCACTCTGAAATCGAAATTGACAGGCTCTATGCGTCAAACACCCGCCCTTCAATCTCCTCCCGCATCCAACAACACAAATCTCCATTACAACATCTAACGAATTCAAAACTCCGAAAATCTGCCTATCTTTCTATTGGGCCTGTGGACATGCGTTAGCTCGACAAATTACAGCATGAACGTGGCTCTTTGAAAAGATGTTCAAGACAAAATTGTAGAAAACTGATAGATGGTATCGAAACAAGTAAACAAATAAACTGGAACGAACTCACCAAATGAACGATGGTTTGCACGTGAAGCCTATACTTGAAAGACTGGTGCACCTCTTAATTTTAGCTAAACATTTCATAACATTCCTTCGGATCTTCAAAGAAGCTCTTGCACCTGCTTCCAATCAGAATCATCGATTATGATAAACGAAAACACTTTGGAATGCATTTCCAACCGATCACTTTCACTTTCTTGCACTAAAATTAGAAAATGCCAAGATAAAATAAAACCGTAAATTTGACACTCGGAAATTTTTCGCGTCCGTAAAGAAGCAGAGCACACTTCGATTCATTCGGTTCCGATACGTTAGTTCATTAGCCACAACATAAACCCTGTTAGAGCACATTGTATGAATATTTACGCACATTGTTCTCAAAACAAAAGAAGCGCTCCTAGCGAATCCCCTTTTTCTACGTTTATCCGTAGGACGAAGAAAATCTAATGGCGTTTCAATGCATTAGGACGGAATTGAAACTCGTAGAACGAATTTAGAATCAAGAAGCAGTATCAGATTTTGAACAATATCTCAACAATTTGTGACTCTTTATCAAATCCAACGGTACGTATGGAAATGTGAATAAATTTAGAAGTCATATTTGACATAAATATTCAATTTTTTTTGTTTAAACTCGTTCGGAAAAGAGAGGTAAAGCGCGGGTTGTGCTTAGTAGGACGGAAATTAGATCAAAAACCCTATTTCTTCTGGTGCGAAGAGGCTTCAAGTCAAGCAGCTGACAGCGACTTTCACGGGTCTTTCCATAGTAATATTCTTAAAGCGTATCGCAGAAAGCGGCGTATAACGGACTCGACTCTCTCAGTACGATTGTTGTAGTTCAGATTCCAAACCACAGAACAATATTCTAGAATGGAAAGTACCACGGAGCAGTGACTTGAGGCAATGGATGTTGGAGAAATTCTTAGCGGTTCTGAAGGTAAAGCCCAATGTCCTTGACGAATTGTCTATGATGTACGACAAGTGTTGCTTGTACGTAAGTTGAGACTCCAGGATGACACCTCGATCTTTTACATGGCTCACACGTTCAATAATGGTGTCCCGGAGAGTATATTGGAAAATAACTGGTTCTTTCTTTCGAGCAAATGTAAACACTTCGCAGGATTCACCGTAATTCGGTTCAAATGTCACCAACTGGCAAATGCTTCAAGTTGACGTTGGAAGAATTGCCAATCATCGATTGAGCAGATTCGTTAGTAGATTTTAAAATCGTCTGCATACGAAATTCACCTCATTGACGTAAAGTAAGAAGATCAACGGTCCCAGATTCCTTGAGGTATTCCTGGCGTAGCAGCGAAAATGTCAGATTGGCTGTCATCATAGGTTAGCACCCATTGACGATCGGCGATCTCAAGAGATTTCCGCTAACTCTGAGTCCTCCCAACTTGGCGATCGCGATAGCGTGATTTACCCATCTTATCGAAGGCAGTAGACAAGTCAGTGTTGATGACGTCTTTTTGTCATCTTTCAACCATACTTTGCGTGATGTACGATGTCAGATGTCGCGGTAGTAGATCGATCGGAGGTAATGACTTACTCGATGTTTAGCTTCGAAATTACACACAACGATGTTATTCCACGATAATTATCTACGTCCCGTTTACTACATTTTGTATATACAGGGAACATATGCCCAAATTTCCAGTTTGATGGAAAAATGCCACACGAGATGGACAATCGGAACAGATGTTGTAAGCAGTCAAGTAAGCAGAAAGCTGTAAGTTAAGCATATCGCAGAATTACTGAAGGAAGTTTTAGTGCGGCAGTCGTTATCACTTCGGTGTTGACATAATTCCACCCAGAGCTTGACCGGAAATTGGAACGTTGCCGTCACGTATTCGTTGGTTAAACTCTCATCAGAGAAGACACTTGCAAACTTGTTGGCGAACAAGCGGCAGACCTCCTGTGGAGTGGAAGCTACTTCGTCGATCAATATCATGGATTATGTTAAACCGGACTCTCTGCACTGCTCCTTCACATACTTCCAGAAAGACTTCGGGTGCGAATTGATTTTCCTTTGAATCCCTCGCAGATTATGCAAGCGCCGGATGACTCGCTTAAACTGATAATTGAGCTTAACGTAGTGACGTTTCAGCGACATCGTGCGATATTTAGTGAATTTCCTCAACGCAGCTCTCTTGATCCATTTCAGCTGGTGAACGTTCTTAGGGACATGTCTGTCAATGACATAAGCCAAGACATGTGAAAAAGTTTGAGCAGTGATTTCGACGTTATCAGAATCGATCAGATTAGATTGACAGTAAAACAGGCAATGCAATCATGATCAGATTTCCGGAAATTGTAAGTCAACCAACGTATTGGAGATGTCTTCGAAATCTCGATTGTGATTGTCTTCAACAGTAATAACCAAAGGAGTATGATGGGGAAATTCTTTTACGAGTGGAGAAGGAGCTGATGAGCCATCGTTGACATAAATCCAATGAAACATGTGAAGTGTCAGCTTTAAATTAATTACTTAGTTGAGCAGATTTGGAGCATCCCTCAGCCAAAGTTTTATTATTAGGCCCTGAAAAAGTGCCTCAGTATCAGAAGCATCACCAAACTGAAGGCAGACGCATCGAGATAGCATTTTAAAATGTTCGAGTCAAATGTTCCTTAAGATGTGTTCTATTTTGGGGTTCCCAGAGGAGAACCAGCAGATGGCTGAAAGTCTCTTAAATAAGGAAAGGTAAAAGAAAGATATTTCCTATTTCTAGCGTGCATAGCAAGGGGTGGAAAATTCGCTCTAGGTTGATTTCTTTTTCACTAATAAAAGATGTTTAAGGTGTCTTATCGTGAGGTGAGGTTATCTATTGTTTCGCAATACGTTGTTAGTAGAGACCAAATACATCTCTGTACCTTTATGGCCGTCACAGGAAGGACATTTTAGATCTAGGTAGTGGGAAAGGCAAATTTAACATCAACATTACATCTTAACAAACACCTGCAACCGACGTAATCGACGATCCTTCAAAGCCTGGTAAATTGTTTTATGAAAGCTTTTCTGTGTTCATGAGATTCAAATTTTGTCCAATAATGTATATTTCGTATCGGTTTCCAGTTTGATTTAATTTCTGTGAAGTCTATGCCAAATAAAGGTGCATTAGGGATTTGTGCACCCATCCAAATGACAATATTGCCGAACGCTCGGTCATCAGTTTGGTAATCGAGACAATTACCGAACGTGCTAAAACTGAGAAAGTGTCAAATTTTACCGGAAGATCGCTAATTTTTTATTTAAAAAAAATTTTGATGGAGCTCGCTAGTAGTGAAATATTGCAATGTGAATAAGAAAAGAAAAATTCAGCATTTGATTTGTTAGGATTACTTTTCATTGACTACATGCTATGAAATATGTACATGAAACAGCCCAAGCAACATTGCAAGTTTTATCGAGATTTTCAAGCATTATTCAAGTCGATATTATGATATATTTCTAACCTTAATAAAACCAGAATTGATACTTGGGATCAGGGATCCCAGATACTTTTGCAAAGTTTCTGTATGAATCTAATGTCTGTATTCACATCCAATGACAGTTACTGTAATTTTCTGGGTTGTTACGAGACATTTGGCCTAACATCAGCAATCCACTTCAATCCTTTGAATTAAAGGTTTAAAGTGAACTTTGTAATTAGGAACTTTCAACGTGAAATATCTCAACGGGTTTTGGGAACTATTTGAACATCGCTAAACCTATCTAGAAATTTTACGAAGTGTCTTAAACTTCCATATGAATCCCTAAATTATTATGAGATTACCTGACCATATTTTATGCTTTTGAAGATTTGTTCGGGTTCCTTGAATTTTTTTTTGGTTCTCTAGACATATATAAAGTTCTGAATTTCCTTGATTTCCAAAACATTTTCAGGATCTCCTAATTTTTTTTAAACTTCTTTGAAGAACCGCAAATAAAACTATGGTTGATTTGAACTGCTCTAAAATTACTATAAGCTTTCCTAAGGATCTTTTCAACGTGTTTGAAGAGCCTATGTGAGGTTCCTAAACTTTTCTCAAGTTCTGCCAAACTTCGCTGAGATATTCCTTAAGTTTTTCTGATATTACCTAAACTATAATAAACTTCCATAAGCTTCTTTAAAATTCGCTGAATTTATTTGAAGTCCATTGGCCCTATTTAAAATTCAGGACATCCCTAGAGTTTACTAAACTCCCCTGTAATGCACCAAAACATCCTTTAGGCGTTTTCTGAGTCTTTGTGAGATTTTCTTAACTTCAATAAAGAGTCTTGTGCATTTAAAAAAGCTCACTGATTTCCTCTGAAGAAAGAAACGTCAAATAATTCTATACACAATCCCCTCCCTTCTTAAAGCGTAACGTTATTAATGGATTTGACCCTGACTGCGACAGTGATATGTGTTATAATCAGGGGGTAAGTCACTCTGCCACATTGTGCTAACACCCACAGAAACACACATCGACACACTTCAAGCACCCTTCCGCCACATGACAAGCAATTTTTTAATCAATTCTGGCACCACTGCAAATAATGTTTACATTCGATTGTTATTATGTTTTGAAAAGAAAAAAGCGGTCGTACCGCCCTGCTTTGAAATAAAAACATTCTTGATCTGGATTGAAAATCTCCAATCCAAAGAAAAGAAATACTAAACCGGTTTGGATCCACGAAAGCAGCGGACCAAGACAAACGCAACGGAAAAGTTTCTGATTGTAAATCCTAGGTTATCATCAGCGGCATCCCAATCAAGGCCCCTACAATTAGTTGCAAATGCACCCTTTGCTTGATCTTTTTCTCGGGTCACACGTACTCATTCGTCTTCCTCCTGCAGCAAGAGGGCCAATGCCCGTGTCAAGAACTAATTTTCAGACAAGTTACTCTGAATGGTAGCCGCTGCTGATTAATATTCGATCTCTACAGTTGCGAAACGGTTATGGAACTCTACTACTGCTTCTGACGGAGCAAGTCAGTAGTATAGCTGGCGGTCCTTTTCATGTCTTACTCTGATATCCGGAGCTCCTGGCGGCGGTCATTTTAGCTCCAATAATCCTCCCGTCGGTTGTGCTTTTTCTTTAAACAAACAACAGCTAAGGAATCGCAGAGGGCCTGTCATTTTTAGCGTTATGTTATGGTTGAGGATATAGGGGAAAAGTTGGCTTCGGCAATACCTTAACCTTTTATCGTCAGGGGGGTAAATAACGTCCTTGAGAGCTCAATTTTGGCATGTGGATACATTGTGTTTCAGAGCAACTATTGGCCAAATTTGAGTGCTGTAGGACCTTGTTTACCCCCCTGACGATAATAGGTTAAGGTATTGCCAAAGCCGACATTTCCCCTAGTTGCCAGTAAATTATTTTTTTCGGTTGAAGTTTTGACAACTCCGTCAATACGATGAAGCACCCAGAAACACACATGAAACACAATACGCACAAACACAAGGTGGCAGAGTGACTTACCCCCTGGTTATAATTTTGTTTCAATTGTTGTAATGATTTTTTGCACACAGGGGCTCTGAAATAAGATTATATCAACATTTGTTATTAATAACAGAAGTTGATATAATAATGTTATAATTTAGCTATTCCATTCTGGTCGGGTGGATATTGAACCCACAGAGATGGGCACAACTAACCGAAAACTTAGCTTCGATATCCGATAATCCACTAATTTAAAACGCTAGCTTCGATAACCCCTAACGATCTATTAATTATAAAATTATCGGAAGCTAACGATAACCACTAAGCGATATCTATTTTCGCTGCAGCTGTAGATCCACCTCTATTTGGATGATATAATTTATTGTTAACGTACTAAAATTCTTCAATCATTTCGATGGTAAATCTGTCTCGTCAAATCTTTCGGTGGAAATAGCGTCAAGACATTTGTTGATCATTACATTTGCTTTTGAACTAGACAGCACAGAATCTCGACTTTGTTTACAATGTTTTTTTTTGTTTTTACAGTAAAGTAATTGTTCAAAGAAACGACTTGTAAACACCATTGAACTGCATATAGATTTACACTATTTTAAAATCTTATGACATGAATCTTTTTTTTTCCGAAAATGTTTTCAAGGTTTTAAAGCGTTCATCAAGATCAAATCATGGACTAAAAGACTATGATAAACCCAAAATTGTTACATGAGTATACTGCCGTTATACGCATAAGAGTCCCACGGTGCATAAGGGCAGTATAGTCCCCGTAATATACACACTTAATCTAGCTCGGTAAAATCTCCAACAGCCGATTACCTCGGCATTTGCCTTTGCTGATATCTCTGCAAAATATCTGTTTGTTAGCTGATATCTCAGCAAAATGTTATTTGTTAGCTGAGTCTCGGCAATTGTTTTACTGAATCTCAGCAAAATAAATTGCAGAATCACTCGGCTGTTGGATTCTCGGCGAAAAAAAATAAGTGTGTATGTCTTATATTATGTTCATATGTAAATCATTGGGATATAAAATTCACTGCATTTTTAAAAGCGATATCTTTGTTGGACTTGCAATGAAATTCAAAGGATTTAATTAATTTAAATAAAACCAGACAACATTTGCAATGGTGGTTTTGTGCTACTGAACTCCATTCGACAACAATTCTAGAAGGGCATTCAAAAAGCTCCTATCTGCTTTGATCGATTCTCTTCATCGACTATCTTTTTCGTCAATAACTCAGCTGCAAAAACATTCCCAGTTGTGTTTGATGTTTTGGACGCTCGATAAGAAATGTCAAAGTATGTGGTAAAAATAACACGAAATAAGTTTGCACAGCCATAGTTCTTTCTATCAAAAGAGAAAGTCGGTGAAGAGAGTCAATCAAAGCAGATAGAACTTTTTGAAGTTTTTATCTAGAATTCAGGTTCTGTCAGTTTGCTCTTAGCTGCCAACTGAAACACCTGTTTTTCGGTGCGAACCGACGATAGTCTTTTTATACAATAGCAACTATTATTTCGGTGGTTGTCTATTGACTGCAGCTCGTTCACTTGTGTTAGTTGCCGTTGGAAGCAAACAACTGTAGATGTTTGTTGAAATAAAGCTGACGATCGAATTGAAAAATTTTAACCGAAACCCACCACGGCTGAAATTAGCCATTTCGAGAAAGTGCTGGACACAGATCCCGTTTAAATCATCGCTACATACCGGATTGCGGAGCTGAAATCTATGTTCATAATTTTACATCGGATTAACCGCTTGTTACCTAACCGTGAGAAATTAATTTTCTATTATGCTGATATAAGGGCAGTCGAAGTACACATGTCACCTGAGGGAGCAACGTTCAATACGTGCAAGTGTACGATCTTCCACCAAGAGGTTTCTGACTGCAATCTAGCGTGGGTGCTGGGTAAATATGGTTATGTGAACCGTGTCGTACGGGAGAAATCCCCAACTCGCTGCTTTTCATCAATCAGAAGGGGAATATATACTATCAAGGGAACAAAAATGTGTGTTTCCTATGTAAAATGGATGGACATCGATTGAATTCCTGCTCCAGAAAGGCTTGGAAGTAGGCAGTACAACAATGAGAAGAAGAAAACAAACAACGGAACAAAGAACTGAGCAGTAGCAGTACGTACCCTGGTGTAGGGACCAGGCATACCAAAAGTACCGCCTCATGACAGTATTCCAACGGCTGTCGCTTTCTTTTCCCTACGACAGCCTTGAGATTGAGCTATAAGCGACAGCCCACAGTGAGGCTGTTATATGACATGCAACGTTGCCGTCTTGTGCAGTACACGACAGCTCGTTCTTAGTCACGTATTTTGTTCGTTCGGCTATGACAGCCTCGGATGGTCATTCTTAACGTTCCTCGTACATACAACAAGCAGTCCGTCGAACTGCCGATTCGTTGCTGCTGTCTTTGAAATTTTGTTTGTATGTCGTAAGACTGCTACTACACTACCACTACTACACGCCGGAGCTCGTTCGGTTGCTATCACGTTCGTGCTGCCCATTGCAAAATTTTCATCCGATATTTTTTTAAAAACGCGCGGTCTCCGGCGAAAAATATAAGCCTACCCGACACCAACCTGACTTCTACCAAACCCCAACCAACCCCAACTCGATGTTGGCCCGACATTGACCCGACATAAACACAAAATTGACCCGACATCGACCCGGCATTTGCCCGACGTCGACCATAAATTGACCTTACATTGATCCGACATCGGGCTGACATATCTGTTCGGGATCATTATTCTGGGTTTCTTCCATACTCCACTGCCGTATATCAATTGTATATAATGTCTCGTGACAGCCTTTTCGTGACAGCCACTTGGGTAAGCTGAGTGAAGTCGTCGGTTTGTGAAGGCTGTTATGACGACAGAAACATTGAGAACCTGGTCATAAAGAAATGTATAAATACAGCCCATTCGGTTCACTACGTTCCAAGCACGATGATTTTAGCAATGCGGGTATAGATGCGACTGTTCTAATACAGCTTTCATTCGTTCGTGCGTGTGCTGTTGCCAATACACTTCGAATTCAGAGCTGAACGTACGGTAGCAAGCGGCAGTAAAGCACACAAAGCAACAGTCAATTCAGGTATAAACCAACTGTCGCGAGGAGGCTGTACTATTTGGAAGCCTGGTAGGGACTGGAGGTACATCGTCAATAGACTACAACAATATAGACTCAACAGGATCAGTTGAGGTGCTGGAAGAGGTGGTGCAAATGGACGTGACGTCCCCGGAGGCCAAGAAAATAAGTGAAAAGAAAGCAACCGATGCTCATAAACAGCAGCCGCCTGTTTTCAAGCATCCGAATGACGAATGGCAACAGCAAACAGCTAATATAGTTACTAGAACACTTGAAATGTAACAACAAATAACAATCAACGGAATAAAAACATGGTTTTAATACTTGACTTTGAAAGATAGAAGTCTATTATTTATTCCTTAAAATAAAAATTGTATGAGAAATCAGTTTCGATTGAAACAGGGAATAAGGATGTCAATTACTTTAAAAGTTTACAAATGTTAAGGCGTTACAGAAAAAATTGCAGCTAAATCTATTGCCTGAATGTCAGATTTTCCGCAACGTATCAAATTCGTATGAATTGTGCGCAGATCTTTAGTAGGTACTAGCCAATAGAAGCAGAATTCTACTGTGGTAAAAGTACTTTGGTGTTTGGTCGATTATTATCGCTTCTTGAATATCAATTTATCGCAGCTAACTACTTCGATAACGGATTTGAATATAAGCGAAAACGATAATCGTCAACAAAGGATCAACAGGATCAAAGGACTTTCTTTCCTTCCGAAGGAAGTCACGAGATTTTTAA
The DNA here is from genome assembly GCF_037179485.1 of Ochlerotatus camptorhynchus. Lineage (NCBI taxonomy): Eukaryota > Metazoa > Arthropoda > Insecta > Diptera > Culicidae > Ochlerotatus > Ochlerotatus camptorhynchus. The sequence goes on from NW_027040652.1 coordinate 1,077,292, forward strand.
AATCAAAAAATCCAAACGATTTCGGTGGATATTGAACCCAGACTCACTGGAGTACGTGTGATTTTAATGTGACTTCTTTACATGTTATGCTACAAATTCCGAAAGTTTCCGAAAGGACGATGGAATAGTTCACTGGTAATTTGAAGGAGAATTTAAAAGATTACTGGTAATAAATTTCATTTTGAAATAGACAATTCCAGACCATTAGTGTTACCAACAGTTTAGCTGGAATCTAAAGAATTATATATTTCTATGTTTGTATCATTTAGAAAAAGTTGAACTTTTACGATGAATTTAAGTTATTTTAACAAAAAATATTAAATTTGCGAATAAATTATTTATTTTGCATTACCGTCATGATGGCTGATTTGCACTATCTGTACAAAACAACGTGCAATGACTGCTTTAAATATTAAAAAAAATGCATAAATGCAGTTTTTTTTCAGGTCAATTCAAATGACTGGTTTGTTTAACAAAATTGCGATAAGCTTAAGCCAAATCCAAAACCTGTTCTCAACAGAAACGCAACTAAAAACCATCTTCTTTCTCCCTTCTTAACAGACCACTATTGGATGAAGATAAATTCGCCTCATCAGCATCGTCTCTATCTCGGCGGTGTGCAAAGTGGTGACCCACCGACCCTGAGAGCATCCTCAACTACTACATCTGCAGCGTCCTGGCCGTCTCGTAACCGTAACACAAAAACCACCAGAAACCACTAACCAGAAAGAAACGAAGGAATCACCATACACCACTATCCGAAAGCGTCCGTTCTGGAACCGCTGCTAGTCAAGTGATTCTCGTCGTGACATTCCGTGTAGTTCCGCGCAGTAAAAACGACGACCTAGGCGAAACCAAGTATGGCACCATCGACGACAGCAGCTTCACCGTTGCTACGATGGTGGCCCTGTGGCGGCAGCATCGGCAGCACCACGACGACGGGCTTAATGAAAGCAAATTTATTCATTGCCATCAACCGAATCATCTTCAGTTCCTTCAGCAGTGCCGTGTTCGGGATCGGAACGTCGTTCTTCTGGGCTGCTCACACTGGCTCGCCGGGACCCGTCGTCGACGCTGCCATCCGGCTGACGCAACGTAACAATCACGGAAACATTTCCGAATTATTGGATAATTTATTGCGGGGCTACGATAATAGCATACGACCGGACTTTGGCGGTAAGTGCGGCGGGATGGCAGGGGAGGAAAATACTTTTTCTGGTTTGCTTTTTTGCAAGTCAATCGAAAATGATTACCGAAAGATTACGGCGGGTAGTAAAGGGGCGATAACGTTTGTGCTTTAAGGGCGGTCTGTGCGAATGTAATTACCCGTATCAATCGCTCGGTTTGTCATGAAAACAAACCGTCAGCTTCAGCTAGGGTTCTGTGAAAACTAGAAATCTAGAACATGGGTACCTATATCAACTGCAGGTGGTAAGAGGATAGCCAACTAACAAAACACCTGTCCGTATCAACTCCGAGTTTCTTTGATAAAAAGTAAAATTACATTCCAAGTAAATTTTCTCTGCATTCATTCTCATCTTTCTTTTCTTTCCAAATCAGGGCCACCCGCTGTCATTGAAGTCGACATCATGGTACGAAGCATGGGACCGATTTCGGAAGTGGACATGGTAAGTAACAGAACCTCAGTATTACTTTCTTTGTTGTTTAACAAGTACTTGAAAGTATTCAATATGCTATTCGGAGTAAACGGTGGAACCATCACCACCACCACCACCACCACCAGAACAGGATCATAATTCACACAAAATAACCTTCGACCGGTTCACGCAAACCATCATTATTGTGTTGCAAAGCAAAAGGCGGAAAAACTTTTCCCGCCAAACTTTTTTCTCTTTCAGCAAGTTTTTCACATTTCATCTCGGCTGAAGCACCCCATATTTATTACTCAGCTCTTGACTCCTACTCAATATGAGCTACTGACGATTGATTCAACCTGCTGTCTATCAGGCGCTCTTTGCCCTGCTGTTGGGTATGAAAACGAGAAGGAGGGACGAAAACCACATTAAAGAATCGAGATTCCATCACTTCCCAGCTTCCATCAAAGCCAGCATCTACTCCACTCGGAAGCGGCAAACCACAATAGACCGCATGCAGCACCCAGTTTTCCAGTTTGTTGTAGTTACTACACCGAAACGATTGCGGTTTTACTGTTGTTGCTGTTGTTTTTTTTTATCAAAACGAAACAACACGATTCGGAGGAAATGTCAGAACGGAAAGGTGAAGGAAAACTTTATTATTATATTTCACTGATCCACCATGGAGCACAGGCTTTATTTGATCTCACTCCAATTTGGCAGACAGCAGTGTTGTTCGCATCAACGACTTGACGATAGTTTGAAGTTCTAGAGAAATTAGTATGGCTCAACAATAAGTTTCTGTCTACTTATTTCTGAAGGTGACCCCAGACAACCAGAATTTGACATAACAACCACCGCTGAAAGACAAGTTAATACGAAGAACGAGTAACTTCTGACGAGCAAACTGGCATGGATCGGAATGTAAAAGTAATTTTGGTAATTTTGACTTGTAAAACTTTTGTCTACGCCTGTTGCCGCGATAGTGCTGTCTCAAATATGATCTTACAAAATATACATCAAAAGTTTTCGGAAACGTGCAAATCAGCTATTTCAAAATTGTTATGTTTTTAACTCGTATACCAAATAACAGTGTTCTCGTGGTCCAGCTCACTTAAAAAACATGACAAATTAATAAATTGTTCAATTTAAGCAATGTGATCACTTGTTGAGTCATTTTATATATTTGTTTGATTACAAAATTAAACAACAATCATGTACTTTAACTATTTGTTTGTATACTCCGTTTCATAGTAATAGAACCACTGAAAAAATGTAAATATGTATTTGATAGTGTATCTGTTTACTTCATTCATTAGCACATGATGACCATGTGAGAGAGCTAACGTACACCTCAATACATTTGTATTTATAACCATGGTTTGTGAATATAAAAAAAGATAAATGTGTGAAATTTGTTGTTTCACAACTATGTATAAAACCATTCGCTTTAGTTGCAGTCCAGTTTTCTTTCATCAATAATCGTGTTGTGACGCGATTGTGTAAGCTCTAAAATGCCGCGTGAAACGTATTTGTCGAATCAAGAAAAAGGAAAGATTTTGGCTTATCGTGAAAGTGATACTAGTATTCGTGAAAATGCGCGCCGTTCAAGATTACATAACGTTATCAGCATTTTTTAAAGAAATTCTGAAGGATATGGTGGACATAACAAAAGAGAACCTAAGAAAAAGCTATCTGAAAGGACGCAACGCAGAATAATTCAAGCTGCAAGCAACTCACTAGAGCTTGAAGTAGGATTGGAGTAGGGTATGTAAAGGGTGATACGGTCAAAATTTGGTCAATATCAACTTGACGTATTTCTTTCAATTTTGCATTTAAAAAACCTGAACACCCCTCATTTTGAAGGTGTGTGTGTGTAGAATGTTGCTCCTATTTTGATTTTGGAATTCACTCTTCAGTTGTCAAAATGCCGTCCAAGCAAGAAGAGCAGCGTATCAAAATTTTGCTCGCGCATCGCGAAAATCCGAGCTACTCGCACGCAAAGTTGGCAAAATCGCTAAAAGTTGCCAAATCAACCGTTACAAATGTAATTAAAGTGTTTGGGGAACGTTTGTCGACAGCCAGGAAGTCTGGATCGGGGGGAAATCGAAAACCGGAAGCCGCTGAGACGACAAAGAGAGTTGCCGGTAGTTTCAAGCGAAACCCTAACCTCTCTCTCCGAGATGCCGCAAATAAGCTGGGTGTATCGTCTACAACCGTGCATCGAGCCAAAAAACGAGCCGGACTATCGACTTACAAGAAGGTAGTGACTCCAAATCGCGATGATAAACAAAATACGACGGCCAAAGCGCGATCCCGGAGGCTGTACACGACGATGCTGACGAAGTTTGACTGCGTGGTAATGGACGACGAAACCTACGTCAAAGCCGACTACAAGCAGCTTCCGGGACAGGAGTTTTATACGGCAAAAGGAAGGGGAAAGGTAGCAGATGTTTTCAAGAACATGAAACTGTCAAAGTTCGCAAAGAAATATCTGGTTTGGCAAGCCATCTGTACCTGTGGCTTGAAAAGCAGCATTTTCATAGCTTCCGGGACTGTCAACCAAGAAATTTACGTGAAAGAGTGTTTGAATAAACGTCTGCTGCCTTTCCTGAAGAAACACGGTTGTTCCGTACTGTTTTGGCCGGATTTGGCATCTTGCCATTACGGTAAAAAGGCCATCGAGTGGTACGCCGCCAACAACGTGCAGGTGGTTCCCAAGGACAAGAACCCTCCCAACACGCCAGAGCTCCGCCCAATTGAGAAATACTGGGCTATTGTCAAGCGAAACCTAAAGAAGACCAAAAAAACTGCTAAGGGCGAGCAGCAGTTCAAGGCAAACTGGCTTTCTGCGGCGAAGAAGGTGGACAAGGTGGCTGTACAAAATCTGATGGCAGGGGTCAAGCGTAAGGCCCGGCAATTCGGATTTGGAAAAGCGGAAGCCTAACTGAATATTTTTCCTGAATTTTATACTAATTGAACTTGAAAAAGAAATTTAATTTGATTTTTTAAAAAAACACGCGTTTTCCCTTGACCAAATTTTGACCGTATCACCCTTTAGCTGTGTTAATTCACAATCAAATATTTTTTTAATTTAGTTTATTCCTTCAGGTGATCTTCTCTGATGGGAAGGAATTTAATTTGGATGGGCCAGATGGTATTTCTTCTTACTGGAGGGATTTACGAAAAGAACACCGTTATTTTTTCACACGCAACTTAGATGGTGATAGTTTGATGGTTTGGGGAGCATTTTGTCAGAGTGGAATGGTGAACATTGCTTTCCTTGAACACGAATGAACAGTCAGAAGTACCAGCGTTGCCAGATATACCGATATATCGGTATTTATACCGAATTCTGAACTAGATACCGATATACAGATAAGGTTCCTCAGAATACAGATTTTTGAGGTGTTATACCGATTTATTCCGATTTTTTTTTTAAATAATCAAATGATTATTGCCTGCCCGCGATAATAATTTCGGAGAAAATTATTGTGTATGACTTGTATCTTTTTGAATGTCTCAAATTTTTTGAGTCTTTAAAATTAAAAAAAAAAATCATCTTCAAAAATGTTGTACATACTCTTTCGATTAATGTTTCAATTTCCTCACCGGAGCTTCAGGGATGCTTCTAGATTTTGATTGCAGATCCACTGCGGAAACTTCATAAAAGTCCAGACTTTTGTGTAAGTTTTGATAAATTAAAGAATGTTAAAATTCTAAAACCCAGTCCAGCGAACACCAGTGAACTTAAGGAAACATAATAAATATTTTGGATACTTCACAAGTCCAAAGAACTTCTGGAAAATTTAATGGTTTTCAGAACAGTTCCAATAGTTTCACGAGAATTAAGAGAACTTTAGGAAGCTCCGAGAACATCGAGACAATCAGATCAGATCAATAAATTTCAAGAAAATCGTAAATTTTAAAGGAGTTTTGAGAAACTCAAGCAATTTTCGAAAACTTCAGCAATGTTCCGAGGGGCTCATGCAAATTTAAGAAATGTAAGGGAACTTACACGAACATTAGCACATTGTGAGAACATTTTATGGGAAGTTCCGTGCTTATTAATGGAAGTGTCGATCACTTTTAAAAAATAGAAAAATCGGGAAGATCAGAGAACTTCAATGCTGATGTTACAATAAATTCAAGACAATTGTGAGAGCGCTTAAGAAATTTCGTAATCTTCAAGAAAGTCTAGAGATATTCCGGTAGTCTTATTATAATCAGGGAAGTTCCAAGTATTTCAAAGAGGATCAGAGTACTCCAAAACATTCCGAGGAAATATGGAATATTCCTAAGTATGTACATTTCAGGAATGTTCCAAAAACTTCAGGGGCATTGCGGGGTCTTCAGGGATGTTTTATGACCATTTGGAAAATTTTCTGGATCATTAGAACCTCTCCCAAGAGCTCTTTCTTCCAGAATTATGCCTTTGTTTCTTTCGACTGTTTCGTAAGCGCTCTGGCTTCCGCCTTTCTCCAGAATGTTTTTCCAATCTACCTTAGGAAGTTTCTGCCAGCGTCTCCAGGAAGTTTCTTCCGTCTTCTTCTGGAAGTTCAACTGAACTTCTCCCAAAAATTTCATTCGTCTAGTTCTGGAATTTTGTCCAGTTGGTTTTTTAACTTCTTAAGGAAGGTTTTTCCGAGTTTCTCCTGGCTTCCCCTGGAAATGGCTACTTCTGGAATTTATTTCCGATTTCCAAAACTTTTCTGTCTTCCTTTGAATGTGAAATCCGATTTTTTTCTGAATGTTTCTTTAAATTTTCGCCAGAAGTTTCTCAATTTATGTATTGGAAGTTCCGCAGATGTTTTTCCGACTTATCTCAGAACTTTCCTCAAATTTCCTCCAGGAGAGCTTCGTTCTTCTTTTTCTGGATGTTATTTTCAGCTTCCTCCAGAAGCTACTTCAAGCATTCCCCGGAGTTTTCTTCCGGAATTTTCCAATCATAGTCCAAAAGTTAAAATTTTCGCTTTCAAAAACGGCAAAAATATAAAATTAATTAAAATAGAAAATACCGATTAATACCGATTTTTTTAAACTTGTGATACCGATAAGCTTTAACACATTCTGGCAACGCTGAGGAGTACACCCAGCTTCTTCAAAACTATTTGCTACCATTCTTACAACAAAACCATCAAGTTGCCAGGACATTCCTACAAGATAACGCTTCAGTTCACAAAAGCCGAGCGACCGTGACGTGGTTCAATAACCATGGCATTCAGATTATGGAATGGCCAGCTTGTTCTTCAGATCAGAATCCAATCAAAAATATATGGGGATTGATTGTACGAAAAGTATACGCAGACAACAAGCAGTACGAAAATGTTCAAGAGCTCAAACAGGTAGTCCTATCAGCGTGGAACGGAATGCAAGAAATTACGTGCCGCATCTTGGTTGAAAACATGCCGAATAGGTTGTTGAGAACAAGGGAGGACCTACGCACTATTAAAATGCTATAATTCATGTTAAATCGATGTTTATTTTACAGAGAAAAATAAACTTTTATCTGGCTATCTAGTTATGAAACACAGATTAATTTTTGTTTCATTTATTACGCACCTTACCAGAACAATTTGAGGTATGAACATACTCCAATAAATACAGGTAGTAATTACCTATCTTCTTATGCACTTCACTTTGAACAAACTCTTCTACATCTCAGGAATCTCATAAAAAAGACTGGCTCTATAGTTATGAAACAGAGTGTTTTAATTCTGCGTGATTTACATAGTTGAAACTGCTAATTTCATATAACAGACTTACGTGGTATTTTTTATACGATAGATAAGGAGATGAACGCATAGAGTTGATAGTTCCGTTAAAGTACGGTAGTGTCAACATTGTACATAGAGAGTAGAAAGCGAGCAAGGACAACTTTGAGGAAGGTTTTGTTCGAATGATCAAACCAATTTGTACACTCCTCAAAGTTGTCCTTGCTCACTTTCTACTCTCTATGTACAATTTTCACACTGCCGTACTTTAACGGAACTATAAACTCTATGCTTTCATCTCCTCATCTATCGTATAAACTTTAGGCTGTTATTTGAAATTAGCATCTTCAACTAAACAATTACACACAATTTTTACAGAACATATGACTGACTACCAACGAAGGATGTGAATAGGCCTACGGCTATAAATACACATTATAAGATAATAATGAATAACTACTGCTCACAACTAGACTCACTATTCATTACTAAGTAATAATAGGAATATTTAATCAATGTCACCAAGCTCTCAATTTGTGTTCATAATTTCACAGCCAAATAAAAATCAACCCGTAGACGATCCTTTCTCTTAACATATAAATTGTTGTAAAATAACAGAGCAGTGATTATTCTTGCTTTAGCAGCCGAACCTGAGGATGCACTGCTCATGCATTAGTTAGTTTCGTACTCTCTGGAACTCCATATGACAACCGCAGATATGGCAGAATAATTTATGTTTAATTATCATTTACATTTTATTCTATCAGTGAGTTCACATTACAAAGAGAATTTACAAGTTGAATACCTACGTGATTATTTTTGGATTAATTTTAAAAATGTTTATCATTTGAGCAGAATAATTTTCTCCTGCAAACTCTCGGATTCTTTTTGAGCATCTTGAGCTCTCGGAATCGAGAGCTTCTTTCATACGACGATCCTTGTCTACATGGAAAGCGAATGCGATTTTTCGAACTCGCTGAATAAGTTCATTCAAAATTTGTAAGTTTTCCAACCCGCCTGCATGAGTAACACAATCATAGATTTGACGTCGCGCTACGACTGAAACGTAATGTGGGCGGAAGCGGAACGGAAACGGCAAGTTTGACAATTGTCACAAATGACATCAAGATGCCTAACCGCACTCGATTTGATTCTAACTAGTTTTCAATCCAACAAGTAGGCTTACTCAGATAGGGCTTTTCCGCTACCACTGCCGTTCCGCTGTCATTGCGCTTGGGCCTTGATTCTTCCCTCATGTTTTCAAATAGATATTCTGCATTTACCGAAAAACCTTTCTCTGCATTGGCGTTGCCATGCAAAAAGCAGCAAATCGTTTTCACAACCGAAAATAGTTCTGAATACGCCGACCAATAACCTGTGCCAAAAAACGTCCAGTCGTTCCTTTTTGCGATCATATTGATCAAATGTGTATTTGCCTGTGCAATATTGTGTGTTGTGAATGGCTGTTCAGTCTCGACAAAATCAAAATACTGCTATTTAATTTTTGTCCAACGTTTCGGTCCGTTTGGGACCTTCTTCAGGGACTCTAAAATTGTTTATTAACATTTTAGTTGTTTGAAAATGTGTTTTAATAATTTTTACAAAATTTGTTATTTTTACCAATTTTTACAGTTTTCTCGTCTAGTGTGGTTCTGTGGAACCTGAAGATGTCCCGAGGTCAGAGTTTCTGTTTTTGTTTTTAAAATGTGTTTATATGGTTAGCATTTGGTATCCACTCACGCTGAATTTTATCGTGTACTTACTCCCGCTCAAACACAAACGGTACGAATTCATTTATCCGTCGAAAACCCTTTCCAATTTCTACGCTCTGGAATTCAGTACACGGCACTAGAATGATCACCATTGCTTTTCTACCCAGTCCGTTGTGTTTGTGTGATCATTCCTCAGCTGATCAATACGTGTATGTGTGTGTTATAAACTTGCTTGTACCCACACTAGACGAGAAAACTGTAAAAATTGGTAAAAATAACATATTTTGTAAAAATTATTAAAACACATTTTCAAACAACTAAAATGTTAATAAACAATTTTAGAGTCCCTGAAGAAGGTCCCAAACGGACCGAAACGTTGGACAAAAATTAAATAGCAGTATTTTGATTTTGTCGAGACTGAACAGCCATTCACAACACACATCAATTCCCAGTCGAACCGTTCCATACATGTGCAATATTGTTCAGATGATTAAAATTAATGAACCTTTCCATAATGCCTCTAATAGTACGTTCAGACTACAGAGTTATAACATGTTATTGCGCTATCTTGATGTTGGTTTCTGTGTTGCAATTATTTGATAACCGTTATAACATGTTATAACTCTCCAGTCTGTACAGCGTTTAATAGTACGTTCAGACTACAGAGTTATAACATGTTATAGCGCTATCTTGATGGTGGTTTCTTTGTTGCAATTATTTAGCAACCGTTATAACATGTTATAACTCTCCAGTCAGGACAGTGTTTAACTATTTGAGACATCGCGTTACACAAAAAAGGCACCATAGGGTTGTCCGTCTGAAATTCGCATAAAAATGGCTCAACAAATTTGAAGAAAGCTAGCTTTATACCACGTTCAGACTACAGAGTTATAAAATCAGTTGCAACACAGTAACCACCATCAAGATAGTGCAATAATCAGTGGCGTTTCCTTAGCCTTAATCGACCTGTGCACCAACTCTCAAAACATTAACATTGGACGTAAATCATAGAACGTAAACAAACATTTCATGTAAAATTAAGTGTTCTCAAACCAAAACATCAGCTAGTCGACGAAGAGAACGTCGTTTCATTCAACTGATTCTTATGTCAAAACGCCCGCTTCCATGTGTCGGTCTCAAGGAACCGAAATTTACATAACTTTTTGGTAGTGTGTAGATATCGAGTAAACTAGAAGATTAAGTTTATTTTTCAACCGATTCGAGTATGAATATGGCATTAAATCTGGTTGGTGCACAGGTAAAAAGTTTGGTTACGGGACGCCACTGGCTATAACATGTTATAAATCTATAGTCTGAACGTACTATTAGAAATCAGCAGCGAGTCATTCAAACAGTTTTTAACACTTGGTAGGAAGCTGACGTTGGTTCGATTTTGTCTTTCTGGACGCCTTGAATAAATTTTCGTATTTGCGGCGTAATTTTGATTGACCTCTGAACAGCAGCACTATCCAACCATCGGTGACCGCAAAACTTTAACGGGAATATAGTAGATCCAAAATACATCGTGATAAACGCTCATCTTGCTAGTACATCTTTGAAGATATTGTAGATACCACGCAAATATTTGACAACATCCCAACTGATCCGCGTAGTGAGAAAACTCTGAACTTATGTCCATCAACCAAAAGTTCTTGATTTACTAAACAACTTTACCCCAGACAGAAACCTTCTATATGGCCAGGATCCCAAGATATAGCATATTCAGAAAATTCACTTGCACCTAGCGCCGCGTAGTGAGAAAAATAGTAAGTAAGCCAGTTTTGGGCCCAAGAGGTTCCGTAATTTGCCCTATATTAATTTTCAATATTTTTTCATTCTTTACCAAATTTATGTCCATGCAAGAACATAGATTTTGGCATATACCGTGCCGATTCAAATTTCGGACACTTAAACTCGAATTTCGGACACATTTAAAAGTTGATTATCTCGGTCGAATATGATCCACATGTCTTGTAAATTTTAATTTTTTTTGACTAGTGCCCTCCACGATCATCTAACATTATTACTTTGTTTCTAACTGGATGTAATATTTAATTAAAAATGAAAGTGTCCGAAATTTGAATCGTCCGAAATTTGAATCGGAACGGTATCTACGCAAATAATCGTGTAGTTCTATCGAGAGTCATTCAGAGACGATAGTTTATGTTTAACTGCAGAAGGATATAAATCGTCCTCTAATCTATGAGAGCTCTTCGAAATCGCCGTGAAGTCATGGATTCCTTTGCAACATATCGAATGAGATCTTTCCTTTATTGTTCTCTTAAAATTCATTCCATTATTATATGACACATTATATGCTGGGTATGGGACGGTCCAACCAGGGCACCCGATTGAAGCGATTTTGATGGGGAGAGAGGAATTGCCAACTTCCTGTCGTTAACACGTGAATTGAAGGCGGGCTCTTCTTCCCCACTCATTGGGACAACCCCTGGTGCGATGGCTTGTACATTACCGGGTTATAGGATTTTATTGTTGGAAGGAGATTCTCTTTGATCCCGGGGACTAAGCGTAAGTGTCTCCGCTTACAGGTCCGCCCTCCGTTTTTGGCCCTGTATACAATGGTAAATTGAATACAATCAGGTGTTGATCAAGTCGACAGTCCACTATCTAATGGTTGTGCCTGCAACAATGAGTGGTTTCCTTTACATACATACATATCTACGCAAATAAAACCATGAACATTTATTCCAAATTTTAGTACGGACCTAGGGGTCAAAACTGGTGTACTAGTGTATGATGCATGATAGTGGTCTACCACCCATTGTAGCACGGAAACTAAGTCCGATAGCAGTGGGCTCTCTTCTCTGTTTGTCTTGATCAAGCTTAATAACCTCTGATTGTACGCATCTACGGGACAGTAAAGTATCTCCTTCCAACAACAAGATCGCACAATTGTTCAAAACGACGAGCCCCCAAACAGGAAGATGTCCCAATGAATGGGGAGAAGAGTACACCCTTTACCCTCAAAATGTTATCACCAGGGAGTTGGCATTCCCACTCTCCCCGTCCAAATCGCTTCAATCGGGTGCCCTGATGGTTCCTCCCAATCCCAGCATTGTTTTATATATTACTCATTTTAGCTAAAGCAACCTCTTCTTGTATCTTACCAATTCAAAAAATGATCATATCATCTAATTATTTCATAATTAAAAAAAAAAGTAGGAGGGTCTGTGCCTAGGGACACGAACGGAAGCTTGATGTAGGACCGCTAGTGGACGGAACAAATGTGAACATTTAGTTCTTTTAATTGATCAATCATCAATTATCTTAACTGTTTCCGTTTTTTATTTGTAAGCGTATCAAATTTGTAGTATTTATTTCAAAGAGAAAGTTGATGAAGAGAATCCAAGGGACTGTCAACTTGAGTATTTTCGATTCATCTACCCGACTTTAAAAGGTGTATTTTGATTTTTTTGTTATTTATGAATTTTTAAGTTTTGTGCATTTTGGGATTAAAGTGTATTCAATTCACCCCTCACAGGATTTCCTTCCGAATTATATGAATGGGGCGGGGCGGAAAGTATCGTTTGTGCAGAATATGTAAAAAAGGAGGGACTTCGAGAGATTGAACTCGTGAGAGCTAATTTTCTCACAAATTTGATTTTATTGGCTTTCTGGTGACTGAATATACACCCAAAGCCAATTATTCCCACTTCTCTCAAATTCTAAATGGATTTTTAACACTTGCTGCCAGCGTGTTCTGGAAAATGGTCGGACGATGATTAATCTCACCAATACATTCAGGCCTACAATTCTACACCTTCTATAGACAGGTTGAGCCTTGATAGCTAGCTGCTTGCGGGAACTGATGACCTTGACCAAAGTCCAAATAATACTCTTTAACAAATTTTTGGTGGCCCTGAAAAGGACCGTTTTGCAGTGATGGTTGAGTAATTCTGAGCTGGGTGTTCAACACGGATGAGGCTGTCGAGCTGTATGTCGTTTGGAGCCAGGGTGACACGCTTGGCATAGATGACCGACCCGCAGCGACTCACGAAGAGCTACTGATTCCGATCCATAGCATAGCGGTGCAGCTTCTTCCTCCTTTGGTGGTTGCTTATGTGGGCTCTGCAGCTCGCTGCTTGCAGGCAGCCCTTCGTTGTTACTGGAGAACAACTTTCAACACCACACGCCGAAAGCACTGCTACTGCTGCTACTAATTTCGACGGCCGAACACCACCACACAGTCAGTGGTGTGGTCGTTGGGAGCGTGTGGTTCTGAGTATGGCGATGAGTGCGCAAAATATTACGCAATTCCATCCTCCCTATTCGCACGCGCCCGAGGATCGGAGGTGTATGCCACTTCGACTTGTTTCGTCTACTTACTACTCTCTGACGACTGTGCTGGGGAAGCAGCATATGCATGTAGGTAATTGGTGGATTTGTTGGTTAATTCAACGCTTTTGGACAATGCTGGACATTTACCAGTTTTTAAATAGTTTCTTGTATGATTCTGTAAAGGTGAATAGTTTCTTGTAGAAAATCAACATTCGGAAGCATTGTTATCGATGCGTAGCCATATTTCTGATCGATTGGTGATGAAATTATTAAAATTTGACCAGGGGCAGCTGAGTTATTAACATTCAAAATCTTTCTTAATTTGTTACATGTTCCATTTTCGGTTTTCACACCCATACCCCCATATAGAAATCAAAGACATAGTCCTCCGTCAAAAAACTTTGTTTTAGCTTAAATGAGTATTTGCAGAGCTCACCTCGATGAACCCATACGGTACATAGATAATATGGCTAGTCAGGGGGTTAATATGCTAAAATTCTATGAAAATTGAAAAATTCATGCAAATATAAGAATCTTGAATATTTCACAGGGTTCAATATCTTGATTTCTTTTCCATAAATGGGATCGTGGAAATTTAACAACGTGGAGTCCAACAATCTCTTACTATCCAAAATTCGACCTAAAGACCCATTCAGCTCAATTGCGTTTTGTCGTAATTTTCATGATGCTAATAAACTCAACAAAATTTCTTATATTCTAGGACATGGAAAACTTTAGAGATTTGGGACAACAAAATGTTAATTAAATTCTGTAACACAGAAAACGTAGAAATTGTAATTCATAACCTTTTTATCTAGATTCTTGAACTTTGAAAAACAAAAATTCAATGTTTAGAAAATGTATTTTGTTCTTGAGTAAGGAGGAAAACTTTCCCCACCAACCCCACTCAACATGCTTGGCATACACAGTTCTACACACCAACTGCTCATTTGTTAATAACTTTTCACTCAGTTGTTGAAATTTAGTTTTCTTTAAAGTAATTGATAGATTAGGATCATAGTTTACTGTAGACATGCAAAGAGTAGGTAAATCTTATCATTTGAATCAACACCAATGAATTTAAGGCTTTAAGCCAGAGATGTGCAGCGAGCATTTCTCACTTCATTTTTGCAACGCAAAATCAAATACAGTTTATTACTATAATTAAAATCTCTTTTTTTTTGCATACCTATTAAAAGCTTAAACTCTATCGGTTTCAAACAGAACTATGTTTCGTCAACTCTGTGCAAAGTTATTAGCAAATGAGCAGTTTGTGAGCGAAACTGTGTATGCCAAGCATGCCACCCAACTCCTCTGGCATCATCCATGAATAAAATTTGAATGGAGTGAATTGCACGGAAAAGCTCCTTTGAAGCATGCTATTGATCGTGTTTCATCCATGTAACATATAAATATGTGCATACCAAAACTATTCATATTTATTATGTGCTTCAGATCAGCGTAAAAATCACTCTTGTCTATCCAGGAAAAATTTAGGAGGAGCTAATAATGATCTAACCCCTTATGAAAAATAATTTTCATAAAAATTGACATCAGCAACTTCAAGAGAATCTGTGATGAATTTCAAGGCACAACTCGAAAGGAATGGTTAGCGAAATCCTAAGGTAACACCGGAAGAATTCCAGTGAAACGAAGGAGTGCTTGAAGAAAAAAAAAACAGATAAAGGAAATCTTAACCACAGCAAATCCTGTCCATGATAAGACATTCTTCGTCACATCCCAAAGTAATAACCTTATTCATATATGCATAGAGAGGGTGAGAGCATAATACGAAAGTGAAATGAACCATGCTCAAAGTCAAAGATGAGTGGTGCTGTTAAACGTTTTCAAACATTTTTTATCCATCTCCTCCGCACGTTTAACCACGAGAAAACAGCTCCTATTATTGTGCTTAAGACAATTTTATCTTCCTCTCACTCGATAGCACATTCATAGAAGCGTGAGTACGGGATAGCAAGAAGGTGGATCATCGTATTTGCAAAGCACATAGCCCGAAAGATGCTTACTTGCTTGCTTAGCAAGATTCCTCCCGGTGTGCAGGCCAGGAATATCTTCCGTCGTCGTCGTCACAGTATTTTGCAACAAAAGACGCATGTAGTTGGAAAAATGTGGTGTGAATGCGAAAAATGTCTTCCTCCAGCCAAGCAAGCAGCAGACGGCAGCCTTTGTTGAAGAGAGGTGAAAAACCAAAAAAAAAAAAACAATTGCGTCAGACAAGGATGGGGTCTGTGTATTCGTCGTCAGCGCGTTCAAACGACAGGAAACAATGACGGGCGCCGTTCGAGTGAAACTGTGGGCGAAAACCTGCGGGGAGCTTGGTGTGAACTGTTCAAAGTTAAAGGAGACATGTAATAAAAGACAGGTGGCTTGCACCCTTCTCCCTTGTCAAACGGGTTCGAAGTCTGAGCCTGTTGTTGAAGCGACCGAACCCAAGTCAAGTGTCGGCCGATCGGTCGGCGATGACGGTCGGGAACAATAGCAGGATGAAAGGGATTCGATTGAAGGTGGATTTAGGATCACAATGCTGAGTAGGCTGGAAGGTGGGGCGAATGGAGTAAAAGAAAACTTTCGTAACGTAAGAAAATCAATCCCTGTTTGATTGATATGGTGGGGAGAATACATTCTGCGACGAAACATCAGCAATCAAAAACTTCTCGTTGTTTACATGAACATCAAACAAACTTTATTTTCGTGTCACGAAGTTGGAAAACGAGAAGGACAAATAACATCCGGGATGATGAGAGGTGCGTGGGTAGACGAGTATTGCAAATCAGTGGCATAGTACGCTTGATAAACTCTTTGATAACACAATAACTTAATTTCTAATCTACTGACCCAATTCCTTTTACTTAACAGAGCCACATAGGGGAAATGGCTCTAGTGTTGGACTATTGATCAAAAGATCGGGCTCATGGATACAAATCTTCTGTTATTTAAATTTTTTTTAACCATGCGTCATCTAGACACTACAAATGAATATTTTCGGTTGCTCCATTGTCGTAAAATGCTTTCTAAAGTAATTTGTGTATGGGTACAATATTAAGGACACTTAGGCCGACATTTGCGACATACCCTGCGCTTTAATGAGAGAGCGTATAGGGTGTCGTTGTGTCAAATAGGTCGTGACACATTGCGAGTATGCGAAAGTGATTGCAGTTTTATTCAAAGGTGCCTGAGCAAATTTCAAGTACTTTCGATGATTACCCGTAGTTGCAATGGGTACACGACGTTAGGCATACGGACGTTAGGCATACGGACGTTAGGCATACGGACGATAGGCATAATGGACGATAGGCATAATTGACGTTAGGCATAATGGGCGTTAGGCATAGTGGACGTTATTTATAATCTACCCGATGAATTCCAGACGGACGATAATGGGGACCGTCTATTGATTGCTGACATCGGTGACAATAATGAAAGAGCCTTAAAACTTGTGACGTCTTGGACAGGCAAAGTAATGGGTTGCAGATGGTACGTTTGCCACTGTTCCTTGTTTGTTTTGGCCATTCGTCACTGTTCATGGAAGTATCGCTCCCTCACATTAGCAGACGGTTCCGCTAATTTTCATTCAAAACAGAATCATCGTATCGAAAAGTATGGGAGTGAATCCTGGAAGCAGCAGGTATGTTTTTTTTTTTTGTTATTGAATGAAAACCCACATAATTCACCATTCTTCATTTCATGAGCTGTTCTTTGGCATCATCTTTTATTCAATCTCAGCTGTTGTATTGTTATTGAATGAAAAATCACAGAATTCACCATTCTTTATTTCATGAGCTGTTCTTTGAGGAAAACCTTTTCTTCTTTGACAATTGCAATATGTCTTTAAGAATATTTTACAACAAATGAGTGATTTTTTTATTTCTAGATGCGATTGAATTCAAGATATAGTTCAAAACTATGCTGAGTTTTTATTGCCAGATTAACCACTATCGCTACTAGTCTTGGATCTTAGTAAATATCTAGGTACGTCACTTACGATATGATAAATAATGGATTCCAAACTGTGGTTATTAAATAAACTATGTTTGTATAACTTGTATCATCTTTTATTCAACGCTTAGCCTAATTTAAGCATTGTTTACCATGCTCGAAACAGGTTTTTAGAGTTGAACAGCAGCAAGGTATTATATGCCTAACGTCCATTATGCCTAACATATATTATGCCTAAAGACTTTATGCCTAACGTCCATTATGCCTAACGTCCGTATGCCTAACGTTCATATGCCTAACGTATTTATGCCTAATGGGGTACACTCAGTTGCAATACCCAAGTAGCAATTCTAATTTTGTGAGGATTATTTAAAATTGTAAAATGTTCTGAAACCTTCATAAAGCTTACAATGCTGGTTGGGTAGTGAAGTTAACGATAGGATAAAGTCAAAACATTGAGAAATGAGGGGGATAGAAGGAAAGGGGTGTAAATGACTTTGATCGATTCTATTCATCGACTTTCTCTTTCGTTAATAATTCAACTGCAAACACATTCTGGATGCTAGATAAGAACCTCCTTTATCAAACTATGTGGCAGAAATAGCGCAAAATCTGTTTATAAAGCTGTGGCTATCAAAAGAGAAAGTCGATGAAGAGAATCGATCAAAGCCACTTACACCCCTTTTCTTCTAACCCCCTCAAATATAACGCATCACTTCCCAACCGATGAACCATTCTGATGACCTATGAGTACTCAAGTAACCATATAGCCGCAAAATAGCTTTGTAAATACAGTCAGGAATCCTTATTGCCGGGGTAACGGGGGCGTGAATAACGAACCGCGATTAAGGATACCCACATCTTATGGGATTTTCACTAATTAGGGCTGTGGTAGATTATCTCATTTGTTTCAAAATATAAAACTATACTGTTTAGACCAACAAGCTTGTGTCATCCGATTCAGGTTCAATTGGGAACAACGTCGCTAGAGGTGCTTCACTTTCATATTACTTATGACGTGCGCCTATTATATGGAATTTGGGTTCAACATACACACATAGCTTTTTCAACCGACTTGGCTGTGCAAATCTCGGCAAAAATAAGTTTCACTGAGATCTCTGCAAAAGTGACATTTTGATTGCTGAGTCTCGGATAATGCTAAGCTGAATCTCAGCAAACAAATGAAATGTTTGCTGAGATCTCAGTAAAACTTTCTTTGCCGAGATTTGCACAGCCGAGCTTGGTAGAAAAAAAACTAAGTGTATAGAATATCTCTTGATCCTGGCCATGTAGAAAGTTGATGTCTTCAGCAAAATTGTGCAAGTGACCAAGTCCCTTCGGATGGTGGCCATATTAGTTTAGAACTCTCACACTACGCGACGCTATTGTGCACATAAACTTCCTGTCTAAGCTGATTCTCGGGACCCTGGTCATATAGAAGGTTACTGTCTTCAGCAAAATTGTTCAGATCAGCACGATCATGCGGGTGGTGTTAATATTAGGTCAGAACTCTATCACTACGTGGCGCTAGTGTGCATGCGAACTTCCTTAATATGCTATGTTTCGAAAGCCTGCCCATATAGGATGTTTCTGTGCAATGTGAATATTTCCGGCGCAGAGAGCCGTTTAGAAGCTGGATATCGATGCAAGACGTCATTTTGGAATCCAATATGGCGGCCATCTGTTTTAGAAATACTGTCAAATACCCTACAATACTAAAAAAATGTCAAATACCTCCAATATGTGAATTTCTGGAACGGAGACTACGTGTAGAGGTTGAAAATCAATGTTGGACGCTATTTTTAAATCCAATATGACAACCATCGGTTTTAGAAAACTGTCATTTACCCAACAATATAAATACCTGTCGAAACGAGGACGACGTGTAAAGGTCAAAATTCGAGCCATTTTAGAATTTTTGACAAGCAATTTTTCCCATACAATTTCCCATACTGAATTTTAAATTCTCCCGCAAATCCAGATCATAACCAAATTCGTTGAAATTTTGCAGTTTTTGGAGACCTCAATACACATCTAAAGACCAGTGGAAAGTTGGGAGTTGTGATCCACTATGCAAACATGACCCACCCTAGTTTTCATGGATCCACTCTTAATTATGGGTAGCTACAAAGCATTGGATGAGTGCATACAGTTTACATAAATTCACACAAAATTGTGCGTGGCTTCCATATACGTGTGCAGGCTTCTTAATGAGGGATGGCAAGCCAACCAATAAAGGGGCGTTTCATATTCTAGGCGGTATTGGTGAATTCAGTTATGGGGATCGTAGATTTTGAGCAAGATAGTATATGGAAAAAGTGGATGCTGAACCCATATTGTAGGGAATTTGACAGAATTTCTAAAACTGAATGTCCAACATCGATTTTCAACCTTTACAAGTCGTCCCCGTTTTCGAAATACCCATATTGTGGCGTATTTGAAAGTTTTGTCAAAAAACCGAAGGATTTAAAAATGGCTGCAGACATCGAATTTTGCCATCTACAGTCATCCTCGTTCCGGAAATGCTCACACACTAAGATTATTTTACCGAACTCTTTGAAATTTTACCGAAATCTTAACAGCTGAAAGTTCGGTAAACAGTTCGGTGATTTTTCAATAGATTTCCTGTAATTTTTCAACGAATATCTGTAAAAAATCACAGAAAATCTGTGAAAAATCACCGAGCTGTTTAACGAACGTTCAGCTGTTGAGATTTCGGTAAAATTTCACAGATTTCGGTAAAATAATCTTAGTGTGCATATTGTTGGATATTTGACAGTTTTTATAAAACCGACGGCCGCCATCTTGGATTTCAAAATGGCGGCGGACATCGAATTTTGACATCTACACGTCGTTCCCGTTCGGAAATACCCATATTATAAGGTATTTGGCACGGCAGTATTTCTAAAACAGATAGCCGCCATCTTGGCTTCTAAAAAAATCAAGGAGTGGATAGCGGGTAGCTGTTTAGACGGAAAGCAACAAGGAATCGAATTCGCAGACACGGAAGAACTCACTGAACAGAATATTATTGATAACCATAGGGTTTTTGATCTAATTTCCATCCTACTAAGGACAACCCCTCTTTCTTGTACGGGTTTTAACAACAAATGATATGTTTCTATCAAAGATGACTTCTAAATTTATTCCCCTTTCATTAGGTACCGTCGAATTTGATAAAGCGCCACACATTATTAAGATATTGTTCAGAATCTAACACTGCTTCTTGATTTCAAATTCGTCCTACGAGTTTCCATTCCGTCCAAACGCATTGAAACGCCATTGGATTTTCTTCGTCTTACGGATGAAGGTAGAAAAAGCGTGTTTGCTAGGAGCGCTTCTTTTGTTTTGAGACCAATGAGTGTAATATACGCTCAAATAGGCTTTGTGTTGTAGCTTGTGACCTAACGCATCGGTACAAACGTATTACTGATTTGTGCACGGTGAAATCATTGAGTATACTGATGTTTTCTGCTCGATGGAACGGAAATGGACGATTACGACGAAGTAGCGCTCTACCCTATAACTAAATGAAACACAAATGCATATGCATGAGCACTCATTCTCTACCAATTCTCCTTTCTCTTATCCTTCACCTATGCATCTACGCTTCTATGTTAAGGATCAACTTAACCCTCATTTAATATTCGGCTACTTTCAATCGACTCTGATGAGGCATTATCTAAGAGCCATCTCATTTTTATCTATCTGATTGCTGCATGGAAGGTGTATAATTGATCACCAAAATAACACTGGCGACCAGGCACAATAACAATAACAATAAAATAACTTAGAACGGCGCCGGTGGTGTAGTGGTAAGCGTGATTACCTCTCACCCCAGCAGGCCTGGGTTCAATCCCAGTCGGCGCCGCCGGGATGTTCTGAGGCATAACATCTCTGATCACGCCTTCCTTCGGATGGGAAGTAAAGCCGTTGGTCCCCGGTTCATGAGTTGATGGGTCGATAGGTAGGGTTCAGGTGTGGGAGCTGCCTTCCTGGCACGTCGGTAGCATTGGTGCTCAGCACGGAAAACAAGATCGACGGAAAAAAACAAACCAAAGGAAAAAAAAAAAAAAATAACTTAGGCCAACATTAGGGACATTAAACCAATATATTTTTTTATACAAAATACTTCTTCAATTGTATTCTCGTTTTCCTTCGAACGGTAGTTTTTTTGTATGGAAAATACGGTACGAACGTAAACGAGAGTATGGATGATTATAATTTCGGACATTTGGTCGATCGTGAATCAACATCTCCAATGCATGCAATTAATGCTTTATCTAACAAACAGAATATATTTGCAAACTAAGCTTCCTACAGTATTTGAAATTTCAATCTAAAATACTCAAGTCCTGACCATAGTAAATAAAATGGACTAGACTAATCCTGCCATTTAACTTTCATTTCAGACCTACTCCATGGACTGCTACTTCCGTCAGTCGTGGGTCGACCGACGGCTTGCATTCACCGGGGAGTATGAAACCCTAGCTCTGAGCATTTCCATGCTTGGGCGGATCTGGAAACCGGACACGTACTTCTACAACGGCAAACAAAGCTACCTGCATACCATAACCACACCGAACAAGTTTGTGCGCATTAACCAGGACGGTCGGGTGCTTTACTCTAGTCGGTAAGTATTTCACACAAAATGCTGCTGGCTGGCCTGATGCCTCTGGCCCAGGTCCAGGTGCTGAGGCAATGGAGAAAAACGATTGGTTATTAATTAGAACGTACAGTAGAAACCAAAAGGAATTAGTTACTCTGTCGGATTTCCAATCTACTGGAATTCAATTTTTCAAACGTCCACCTCAAATGCATATCACTCCCTTCTAAACCCAATCGAAGAAGTTGGAACCCAACCAGAAAAAAACCTATCAACTCAAAACTCATCACTTTTTGTACTTTCATTAGGAAGCAATTCCCAAAATTGATCATTTCCCTTTCGAATCGGACTCGAAGCAGCCGTCAGTCCGTTTATGTGACAAAGAAAACATTTCCCAAATTGAATTGCTCTCGTTTTCCTCGGTAGAATCCGCAACGAACGAGCTTGTTTTGGGAAACTACGGCTCCAAAAGTGTACCTGCACTCGTTCCGTCTGCGCCATTCTCGTCATAGTACGGCCATCATTTGACAGACAGGCCGAAGGAAGAAAGCTAGCTGAGTCCAACACGGCCAATGAGATCAACCCAAATTTGAGATTAGTTTACCTATAAATCGCAAAAAGTGCAGGAAGTCAGCGATAAATAAATTTGTCTCATGTTTTCCAGGAAAAAAAATCCCGAATATGAGTAAAGCAAAAATTGGATTCTCCTAGCCTGAGTAAATTTTTCGTTCCTCATTTTCCGGCAGATTTTTGAGTTTTTCCATAGGAAAACTTGAGGCAAGTTTACCAAACGCTGAGTTCCTGCACTTTTTGCGATTATGAGTAAACTGAACTCAAATTTGGGTTGATCTCATTGGACGTGTATGAAGCCGTAGGAGGAAAATAAACATAGTCGTTAGCAATTGAGGACTACACAGAGAGCAACTCACACGTGACCGCAGCCGCACGTGGGATTGTCACTTTTTCATCTGCTGCCACCACATCGGTCAGTTGTGGAGCAAGCAAGTGTCCTGCTGTTTCCGTTGGGTTTCGCTCAAACACCAGTCGAGTGTGTAGTGCAATTAGATTGAAGAAATGTTACGGAATTTGTCTGGAATGGATGGCTGGGGATGGAAAATTAGATCATGTTCAGTGTTTTCACAAAAGAAAGGGTGATCGAAAGTGCGGAAAAAATGGGCCCATTCATTCAGTTTTGAAATTATATTTAACGTTTCGAAACACAGATCCAAATACATATACCAAAATATAGTGAACAATCAAAGATCAATCCTGCTCCCTGCTCCAATTTAAGATAAAGATCACATTTTCACTACGTGCACTATTTATTATGAACTATTTCATGTTCATAATAAATAGTGCATTTCTCGCGTAACAAATTCGTTCGATTTTTGATACCATTCATATAGCTACCAGTCGTATAAGAATGTGCCGAATTATCGATAAAAATCATTAAAAATAACTAGATTTTCAAAACGGCCAATCAACTCAATTGTTCGAATGATTTTTTCTTCCATTAGGTTCTATTGATAAGCCTAGTGACGTAGAAGGGCCGATGATTGAAAATTTTCAAATCAAAGCTAGCCATTTGTAACCGTTCTGTTACAAAGGTTCAATACAATATTTTAAATATGCACCATGTGATCGAGCATTCAAATAAATTTGTGTAACACTTGCGGTGAAACCCACTGGGCAGACGATACGGCCATGCTTAACGGCCGACTGCTGAATAAGGCACGCATGGCCGCGGCATAATGGTGACACGGAGTCACGGGTGATGAGCTGAAGGGTTCTGCGATGCTTAGAGAACGGCCATCGTTCACTTTATCTCAGGCGAGCGTGTAGACCAGAAGTGTCTGTGGGATACATTTTAACAGAATACAGTGCGAGTAGTGAATCAAGGTGAAGTGGAAATCACCAATTCAGCTGATTCAGGATCTTTCTTTTCAATCAATCAAATGGTTTTCTGGTTGGCGAGTCAAAGACCGCCATTGCACGCTAAGGTCTAGGTGACATTTAGTTACCTTGACCTAACCGTAAAGGACATCGTTCTCAGGCTGAAGGCCCTAAGCGCCAAGGAGAATTTCCCTTCCCGGTTCGACAGAGGGCGGCCTTGCCATCGTCGACCGGCTTCGTCAGAAGGAAGCGCCTGTGCATCGGAACCATCTCCACAAACCGCTATACCAGCCCGGTAAAACCAACCCGCCATCGCACTACGGCCGACGTTCGGTCAGCCTCGCTTCGTCCGCCATTGTCGGAATTGTACCGCAATTTCACCGAGCGGTGGTACCGCCATCTTGCCGACAAGATCGGCCTTTAAGGATCTTTCCGGAACCACAGCGAGTGCTTGCTGGTCTGCAGTCGTCGTAGTCTCCATCGTCATCAAGGGTATGTGCTAAGGAAATCGAACACAACACCACACAATCCACACTATCGGTAATTGGAGAAATACAGTGTTTAAATTGATCCGCGTTGTGTTTCAGTTTAACTGAAAGCTTGAGTGCCTTTTAATCCGCGTAGCCCCTCCAGTTTGCCCAGTAGTGCGCCGACTCTGAGACAGAGTTCAAGGAGTCTCGTGGTGCTGAGTTGTTGTCGGGCAGAACATTAGTTTCACATTACTGCTTGATGCCGGACCGTTACGAAAAGGCTTAGTTTGTTTACATTTGAACATAGGCCCTTTTCAAATATTACGCGAGGTTTCAGTTCATTTTATGAAGAAAACGCTCCATCATTGGCATTCTACAGATTGAAGACTATCGAGTGATACATCAGTAAGCCGAATGCCACTAAAGCGAACGTTATTAGGCCAAATCAGTCGTAATGCCGGATGAGCAATGGTAAACTTTGAGCTGGTTAGTCACTGATTTTTTGGAGGAGCATCCATGATTGCAATTTCGGAATGTACACACAATTTAGATCCCTCTTATTAAAGTTAGAGTACGGGTAAACTTGTCTGATATCAGCTATCATAGAGGGTGTCCACGATGAAATTGCCACACTATGAAATTGCTCTAACTTTTTAACCGTTAGGTAGAATTTAATGAAAATTTGGGTGGATTTAGTTTATAGTGCATTATTTACATCCTGCAAGTTTTAAAGTCCTGTGATCAAAACTCGCGGAAATGGAGTCGAAAGAACAGCTCGTGCGTGATAAAATCTTGCGCATTCATCACGAGAACAAGGATCTCTCGCATCGTTCCATCGCTAAAACGTTGGGAATCGCGAATTCCACGGTGTTGCGAGTGATTAAGCGGTTCGAGGAACGGTTGACCACCGATCGGAAGCCCAGAAGTGAAGGAAAAAGTATTCCGTACAACACCAAAAATCACAACCGCGTAGTTGGGGCCTTCAACCGAAATCCGAACGCCTCCGTTAGGGATGTGGCTAAGAAGCTGCACCTAAGCCGAAGTTTTGTCCAGAAGGACAAAACTAAGGCTGTGCTTCGAACGTTCAAGGTACAAAAGGCCCCTAATCGCGACGAGAAGCAGAACAAGTCCGCCAAAACCCGTGCCAGGAAGTTGTACCTCAACATGCTGACGAAAGTTGAATGCTGCATCATGGACTACGAAACATATGTGAAGGCCGACTTCAAACAGATCCCCGGCAACCTGTTTTTCACGGCCAAGGATAAGTTCAGCGTTCCGGAGCATGTCCGCACTCAGAAGATGTCCAAATTTGCGAAGAAATTCCTGGTTTGGCAAGCCATCTGCACGTGCGGGAAGCGGAGTGCACCTTTCGTGACCCAGGACACGATGAACGGACAGGTGTACATAAAAGAGTGCCTCCAGAAGCGGCTGCTTCCTCTCCTGAAGACCCACAACGTCCCAACAATCTTCTGGCCGGATTTGGCCTCATGCCACTACTCCAAGGACGTGCTGAAGTGGTATGCGGACAATAAAGTCAATTTCGTGCCGAAAATGTTCAACCCTCCCAACACTCCGGAGCTCCGCCCCATCGAGAAGTACTGGGCGATTATGAAGCAGCACCTTCTTAAACGACCTAAGGTAGTGAAGACAGTCGAGGAACTGAAGAAAGTATGGGTTTACATGCAAAAAACGGTTGATTCACAGGTTGTGCAGAATCTTATGGCCGGGGTTAAGGCCAAGGTGCGGGCATTTGCGTATGGACTGTAAATAAAATACGAGTAAAATGGTAAAATGAAGTTTAATAGTTATTTCTCAATCCCTGAAAATTTGATGGCAATCGGATGAAAACTCGAATTTTGCGAATCAATTTTGTATGTGGCAATTTCATCGTGGACACCCTTTAATCACCATAAAATCCGAAAATTCTAAATTGTTCGGATATTGGAGATTAACGGTGGATCAAAACACTACGGTGTTTTATGAAAGACGTTTCGGAGTTTAGACTTGGCCTACTTCAGGCGATTTAAAATTGTACCGGCCCTTATTACCAATGTCACTTCACGGTGAAGTGACAACTTATCACTCACAGTGAAGTGATTCCCATTTGATTTACACGGCAAACACTTCACCGTGAGTGGTCACTTCTCTCGGTTTTCATCGTAAAATTGACACTCGTAATAAGGGCCACAGTTTTTCGATCAATGCAAACATCTTTACGATCTTAAACTAAAACTAACCCTGTTGAAGATCGCAACCCCTGGATCGAAGCGTTGACGTTGGTAAAACTGCTACACTTTTTCTTAAAGACTGAAAGCCGAAACAAAATGACTAATTCTTCAAGATCTTTAACCATCCCCAAATGTTTAGACTTTCCTTAAGTTGTCGGTGCTTCCCTCAAGTAATTTAAACTGCCCTAAAGATCTCCGTACTTCAATAATATTCGCTTAACATCCCTGAATTTCAGAACTTTTTAAAAGTTCCCACAATTTCCCATACCACGCCATGCATTTTATTGATCTATCTTGAAGCTCTCACAATTTTCCTGAAGATTTCGACACTTCCTTGAACCTCATAGAACTTCCTGTAAAATCTTTAACCGTCCCCAAATTTCAAAAAAGTTATTGGAACTTCTCTTATGTTCACACATTTTCCAGCTATTTATGGATTTTCTATGAAGACCCGCAAATTTCTAGGAAAAGTTTCAACGTTCATGAAAGTGTCGGAACTTCTTGAAAGTTCCTGCAATTAATTAAATTCTCCTGAAGTTCTCTGATCTTCCACGAAATACTAGTAACATCCTTGGAAATAAGAAAACTGCATTAGTTTGCTTTCAGCTGTGAATAGCAGCAGTTGATTCTCGATGTCGACAGTGCTATCGACAGTTGTTTTCTCGATCAGTGTATTGTTTGTTGCTCGGGTTGTCTCTAACCGCAACTTGGTCATGTGTGGTTGCTTTTGTTACAAAAATTAAAGATGAGTGGGTGGCGGTGTTTAAGGGGGTAGTCCACTCTGGCGGCATGAAAAATAGGTCATTTTAACGATTTTTTTTTTTGAGGTTAAATAACGATCAATTTAAAAAAAGGAATGCATGGTTTTGTCAATTGAATTGTCCTCTTTAATTGAGATTTTTTTTGGCGCCATTGGATGTCTCCTGTAGCCGCTGCACCAGGTTCCCCAGGAGACCTCCCGTCTGAGTCGTCGCGGGGCGGGACATCTGGCGGTCACACCACTGGAGCTGGAACAACGAATTTTTTTGTGGTTATTCTCTGATAGATGACCCAGTCTTGTACGTAGCCGTTTCTGATTTGGTTGAAAAATAAAAATTTGGCGACGTTTTGAAAAAAACAGTCCGTTTTTGTACCCTAAAATTGGAGATAAAAGCTTGCACCAAAAATCCATTTTTGATTCTTCTGAAAATCGGCTACGTACAAGACTAGAAAAAAAGGTACTTAGCTCGAAAATTCAATCGTCATTTAAATCGAATCAGCCGTTTCTAAAATACAGGGCCCGCCAATTTTGAAAACATCGTTTAGAGATAATCGCGG
Source organism: Ochlerotatus camptorhynchus (assembly GCF_037179485.1). Classification (NCBI taxonomy): domain Eukaryota; kingdom Metazoa; phylum Arthropoda; class Insecta; order Diptera; family Culicidae; genus Ochlerotatus; species Ochlerotatus camptorhynchus. The sequence goes on from NW_027040652.1 coordinate 1,105,083, forward strand.
CAGCAGTTGGAACTACTAAGACACGCCGTTTCGCCGGTAACGGGCGGGTACTCCGAGCGCTCACCTGAGCGCGCTTGGAGCGTCTGACCACGAGTCCACTAATCGGCCTATAACTTTGGAACGATGTCACTTGCGGACTTGCGGTCAAGTCTATGTCAAAGTAGACATTCCAAAGTATTTTTTGAGCCAAAAAAAAAAGATTTTTTGAAATTTCCAGAGTGGACTACCCCCTTAAGCGAACAATGCCATCAAAGTCAGCTTTGGAACTGGTGCTGGAAGACCGTCGTTAGGTGAAATTATTAATTTCGCTAAAGCGCTGCACGCGGATCCTGTCCAGATAGAAGCTATATACAGAATCGGAAAGGGGAATGTATTCTATGAAGGGAATAAGAACGTGTGCTTTGTTTGCACGATGGAGGGGCACCGAATGAATTCCTGCCCGAAGCGGAAGGCCCAGAAGCAGCCCGTGAAACAACAACTGGACGAAGAACGGAAGCAGGATGAAGAAAAGTGCGATCAGGACGAAGATCAAAGTGACAGCAGTTTGGAAGCTAGTTCGTACGCTAGTTGAGGTGCTAGACGAGACGAATCGTGCGCTGAATCCGAAAATATAGTCAAAAAAATCTCAGTAGGATAGTTTTCTAAATACAGCTAAAAACCGATATTTCCCTTTAAAAAAGTTGGTGTTCTAGAATACAAATATTTCCGGCTGTAATAAAGCTATATGAATAATTTTAACGTCAAATTAAAGGTGAGAAATTTTGCTTTTTAATTAACTGGACATAATTTTTTAGTTCGATTAGTGGCATTGTTGTAAATTAATAGTTTGTTTATTTTTTTTTAGCATATTTCCACGAAAAATCGGCGTGCAGCTAAGTTTTTAAGCATGGTAAATTTTTTTTTGTTGTATTGTTTGTCCCAACAATACCACAAATCTAACTAAAAAATGACGTTCAGTTGATCAAAAGCAATCTTTTTTACCTTTAACTTGGCGTTAAAATAATTGATATAGTCTCATTACAGTCGGAGATATTTAAATTTAATGAACAATTTTTTTTTTTTTTGAGAGAAATTCCTTTTTCTTTTGCTGTATCTAGAAAGCTACCCTACTGAGATTTTTTCTGAATACATTTTTTGGATTCAGCACACGATTTGACATGCGAAATCACCACCAGCGTACAAAGTTCAAATATGCTGTAAACTAGTGTTACCGTAAAGACCTGACTTACTTGATGGCAAAAGAATTGTTTGATCAACAACAGCATATCATAAAAGCAAAAAAAAACAGAAGAAAGGACAAAGTTACGGGCGTGGGAGAAAGCAAGCAGCCGTATCCCAGAAAGAAATTACTTTCTTTTTTTATTATTATTGAAATGAAGAAAAACATTATTGATCGGTTCCGTAAAGCTAACGCGGTTATACCATAGAGGTAACTCTAAGACTAGTAGGTCCCGAAGAAACGTGCTCAACTTTTTGGCTCTGCTCTGGTACTCTCTTCGGTCCCAAGCTAATCGATGCACCCCTCGAAACATAGGAAAATCCACGAACCGCTCATTTTATCTATCAAACTTTCATAGCGAATCAAAACAAACATAGTGTAGTACTAGAATGTTGACTAAAATGGGGTACGTAATCGATTTGCTTGGGACCAATAGGCTAGTCAAGTAGTTAACCAATTTAAACTCGTTAGTTTCGTATTGATTGTTGGTTAAACCTTACAAATAAATGAAAGGATATAAAAAGGCAAACTGCATAATATTCATTAATCTTTTTTGTAATTATCTGGACTACCCTGAAAGTCTCAGAACATTACTAAAGCTTTCGAAAAGTCCCAGAGTATCTTGTATATTGGAGCTTCTGTAAAATTCCTTCAATTTTCTTGAAGTTATTTGAACTGCACTGAGGTTAACTGATCTTCCCTGATGATCTTGAAGCTATCCCAAAGTCCTTACAAGTGTCCTGAAGTTCTTTGTACTGTCCTGAAATTAATTGAGCTGCCCTAAAAATCTTTAAAATTCTCTGAAAAAGTTGAGTCATTATATGTGTAATGTTCCTAAAAAAATGTCTAAAGTTATCTGAAATATTCCAGTGCCCAGTGTTCGGAAATCTCAAACCTCATTCATTTAGTCTCCCTGCGAGAATAAACTCGCGTGCGAATGTGGCAAGCAATGCTTGCGATTCTCATGCATATTCACGCACTCACAATCACAACGCCGAAAAATAATTCCAGCTTCAAACTCATAAAAACCATCAAACGTCAATTGATAACATGCTCATGCATGTTGTATTAGTTTTCCAACCCCTGCTGCACAAACAAGAGTAATAACAAATAATAGCACCGGCATACAAAGAAAATAAATTTTGAACCTGAAAACTCAGCGGTGATTTATAGGTCATAGGCGCATAAACTCATGCATGAGATTCGATTTTTGAGTATTTCCGAACTCTGCCAGTGATATGATGATAGTGATATATGATGATAGTGGCTTACCACCCATTCTAGCACGGAAACTAAGTCCGACAGCAGTGGGCTCTCTTCTCTGTTTGTCTTGATCAAGCTTAATAACCTCTGAATGTCATCACTTCCTCAACTTTGATGCTAGACGCCTTACAATGGTTGTCGGTGAAGCAAAGAATTGTATATTGGACTATGGTGTTCATTTTTAAAGTAGTTAACGGTTTGCTGCCTCGATATTTGTGTGATCGAATTGAAAGAGGAAGTGACTATCATAGATATAATACTAGAAACGCGGATGAAATAAGAACACCACATTTCTTGACTTGTGCTTCACAGAATTCATTATTTTTTAAAGGAATAAATGTTTTCAATTCGATGCCTAGACACATTAAACGTTCAACAACATTAGCAGAATTTAAGAGACATTGCATTTCACACGTTAAAACTGTCTTTTGAACGGTTATCCAGTGATTTTTTTTTATGAATTGACAAATTATGTATCTTGACGAAGTTATTTTTAACGGATTACTTTGTATGGATAGCTGTTATAACGACTTTTTAATAATTATTGTAGCACTGCAAAAACTATTTTGTTCGCCACGATGGTGATGATGGATTTTTGATATTTGATTTAATAGTAGTAGTAAAAAAAAATAGTAGTCTACAAAGGTTTGAGCCTCGCGCGCGTATTACGGATATAGAGGACTGAATTTAACATTCGATAAAAAAAAATGCAATTTTGAAGCTTATTTGGAAGATACCTTGAGTTAGTAGTAAGTTTTCTGGCAAATGTTGGGGGTTCGTGAGCATTCCTGACATTGCTGAAAATTATGATAGCATCAGATTGCGGGGTTACTAGTGTAATAGGATGCTTTGTTGATTGTTCATTAACTCTTGATTGCTTGTAATACTTATGAATATTTTAGGTAGACAAAAAGGCGAACTAAGAGGTGGACGCCTGAGCTTTTCAACATTTATATCGCTATGAAGCAACTGTAAACTCTAGAATTTATATCTGTAACTGAAACCAGTTCGATTTTGTTTGCCAACCTGGTTAAAATGTCATATTTAATTATCTTAAAGATAAATCGTCCAGCTCAAACCTTTGTAGGGGTAAGAGGTGGGACCATCATCATCATCAACATGTCGCTGTATGACGGGCCAAAATCGGATTGGGTAGATCGATAGGCAAAGTCCTTTCAGCAACACGATCGTACAATTGGTCAAAACGACGAACCCTCAAACAGGAAGATGCCCCAATGAGTGGGGAGAAGAGCCCGTCCTTTATCCACGAAATGTTCCGTCCAAATCGCTTCAATCGGGTGCCCTGTTGGACCGTCTCTTTCCTTTTATATATGTATTTCAATGTATATACGAGTTTTTTTTTCGAACACTGCCAGTGCCCCTAAAATACTCGAAACTTCTTAAAGTTTCTCAAACTTATGCTAACGTTCATGGTGCTATCTGGTATGTATTGAAATTTACATTCACAGATCTTTTAACATGTCCAAAAGTCAGAACGTTTCTGAAGTTATTGTGACTGCCCTTAAGATCTCCGAGCCTCCCTGAAGATCTCTAGACCTAGTTTCCCTGAGGCTCTTGGATCTTCTCTAAAGTTTTCACATTTTTTCCCAGCTCTCTGGATTCCTCTGAAGTTTTCTTGACTCCCTTGAGACTCTCTGTATATCCCTGAAGTTCCTAGATCTTCAAAAAGTTCCGGAAGTTTCCCTGAAGTAGATGGAAGGAACCACCTTGAAGTTCTCTAAGTTTCCCTGAAGTGACCAAAATGTTAAGATCCTTACTATTTCACAATCTGTTCAAAATACATCTCCTGCTCCTTTCATTCCTTTGAACTTCTTTAAAGTTCCTACGACTTTTGTGGAACTTAAAGGAAGCTCTCGCTACTCTTCCATTGATGGTCCTGGAGTTGCCCCGAAATTGATAAAATTGATCTAAAGATCTCCAAAATTCCCGACGTTTTCTGCATTTCCTAAAAAATTTTGAAATAATTTTTTTAAATGAAATTTTGTGAAATAACCAAAATTTTACTTTTTTTTTTGTTCATTCATTTATTTGATAAGGCTCAACCGAATTAACTTTACAGGGCCGAGGATTCTTCACCATAAAAATCATCTTAAAGTTTTAGTCAAAACACTTTATCTTCCACTATCCAATAAGCCTCCTCCATCAGAACTGGAGCCGCTTCTAGTGGTTTTATTATATGGCAGTATCGCCAACGGGGGGTAAAGCGCTTCCATTGCAGCAATGAACGCAAAATGTGGTAAGCACTCACACACTCATCACTAAACGGTTGCTTTCCAAAGTCGACGACGCATCGACCGAAAGAACTGCTGATGAAGAACAATGAGGAGGGCCACACAATGGTTGCTGCCGAAGTGCCGAGTAAACAGACGATCGCGTAACACACATCGAGAGTGGCCTGCTTCTGTCGACAGCCGAGTGAACACTCCAAAATTTTACTTGATGTAACTATTTTTAATTTTAGGAACTTTTTGAAGGTTCTCGCTATTTTTTCTTTGGATGGAACTGCCCTTGAGTACTCGATATTTAGTTGAAATTCCCGGAACTTGCCTGAAGTTCCCTTAGTTTTCCTGATAATAATGAAAATTCCCTGAGTTCTCAGAACTGCTCGTAATGACTTAAGTTCCCTAAAGACCTTTAATCTGAAGTTTTGGTAAAATCAGTACGGTTCTTGAAATTTTCCTGAATGGAACTGCCATGAAGCTCTTTGATCTCCACTGAAGTTCTCTAACTTTTCCTGTAATCTTTGAACCCGGCCTGAAGTTTTAGGAACTTTCTTTATATTTTTAGATTTTTTTTAAATTCTCAGAACTTCTTGAAGGTTCTCGCAATCTTTCTGATGTTAATGGAACTAACATAATTTTTCAAAAGCTGCCCATAAGTGCTTGGTACTGGTATTAAAGTTCACGAAAAAAGAATCCCGGCGATAATGCGTCTCCGAATTTTACTTCAACAGTTTTAAAAGAACAAAAAAAATTGTTCTTGTCCAAATGTCCAAAGTTTTTAACATTCCAAAAAGTTGCATTTTTCATAAGCATTTGTATAAAACAAAATCAAAAAACTTGAATATGAACATTTTGAGTTACTTAAATTTTTATCACTTTGTGAATTTTTAGTACAAATTGTTAACACAAATTTGCCGTGTATATGTTTCTGTTGTTGACTTTATTTTTCCCAACAACTTTGGGGCTGTTCATTAACTACGTAGACAGTTTAGGGGGGAGGGGGTTGGCAAGTATCGACGGCCTAAACAAATTTAAAAAAATTGTGTATGAACAATTTTCTACGCAGGAGGCAAAATCCAAAAAAACTGACTACGTAGTTAATGAACAGCCCTTTTTGCTCAGACGTATTCCAATTAGAAATTATGTCGTGCTTTTTTTGCTTCGGTTTGCATCGCTCCACATTTTGACGGTTTCCTTGTTGCGCTGCATTATTCTCTTCAAAAACCGAATGAATTGTAAGATCGTGATTTGAGTCAAATCAATGTTTCCTAGTACGGGATGTCAAAAACTATTTATGACATCCGAGGTTTTGGAATTTCATCAAAATCCTAGCATTCAGAAAAAAAATCTAGTTTGCGAAAGGAAAAATTAAGGACTGCCGAAAAATACTAATACCCTGAAGAAGTCTGCACATTGTAGACGAAATACGCGTATCTGTCAAGGATAAGCAAATAAGGTAGTGAAAATAAAATGGAAACTACTAATCCTTCTCTCTTTCTTTACTAATCTAATCCACTAATACGCCCACATCCATCAGGATTAATGTAAAAGATACAAAAATTAAAATGTGTATAACAGTTGCAGACAAGCTTGCAAATGCTCATTAGAGCTAAAATTGTATTTTTCGGATTTATGAAGCAATGAGACATTTCAATGATAATTCTTATTTACAAGATGCAAGACAAGAAGGTAAAATGTGTGTATGACACATAAAACCTGCCAATTTAGCTTTCAAAGGGTCACAAAAGCAATTAGCTGTAACGATGAGCGAGCAATCAGCGATCATAAAATCGCTAGTTGTGACCTTCTGAAAGCAAAATTGACAAATTTTATATGTCATACACAAACTTTACCCCCTCTTCTTGCTTCTTACAAATAAAAATTTTCACTATAGTATCCCATAGTTTCATAATTACGAAAACTTGCATTTTAGCTGTAATGAGCAATTGCAAGCCTGGTTTCAGATCTCGAACTCATCAAATAATAATAATCAAAATTCTAGATATTTATTCAAATTTCTAGGACTTCAAAAATTCTAATTGCAAGATCCTAGAGCTCCGAACAAAAGTTGAGATCTCAGACTAGGACCAATTTTAAGGACTGATCAAAACATTTCACGCCACCTCAAAAAGCATCACGATCTTTATCTATGAAAAATATCTAAAATCCTAGACCTAGTTTTAAATTTTCAAAATAAATTTTGACTTAAAACGGTATACAACATATGTTAAGGAGGCAATCCAATTCCAGGTTACATGCCGTTTTTTACCGGTTGTTCTTTATTCACAGTTTGACCGGTTTTTCCGGTTCAGTGGTCAACCAGCTTTTAGACAACATGTCCAAAAATGTAATTTGAACTGTTCCGTGGTTGAGATTGAAGCAGCACACGAAAGGAAATAAAATGAACAACTGTCGTTGTGTACCTATGCGACTTACTCGTTGTTTTTAAGCGTTACCGGAGGTTTTATAATGCTACTGTTGGAACAAATTGAGCCATCCAACTCAAAAAAATTAAAGTTTATTCCAGTATATAACATCAAATACATTTCTAAATGCAACAACAGTCAAAAGCTAAATACGACAGGGCATCGTTTGCTGGCTGTTGCCGCGGGTATTGTAGGTTTCCCGGGTATTGTAGGTTCAAGCTTCAGTTGGCTGCGGTGGCTCTTCTTTTTCTTCTATCCCTGAATAGATAGTGCGAATAAGGGCGTCTATGTTATGTTTTGCTGTACCTGTTGTTGACATTAGTACATCCTTTTCCTTAAAGTTGTTGTCCTTTTTAAAGTACTAATCTTCACATCGTAAAGGGTGCCATTACGGAGCATTAGATTTGATCAAAATATTTGCAGTTCTATTTGTACAACGCTCACAGCTGGATGAGGGGTAGAGGATGACACACACACGGTTGAATAAAAATTTAGCAGCTTCTGTAGACAGGCTCGGTAATGTTTTTTTTTTTTAATGCGGCATTTTTTTTTCAAATGTATGAACATTGTTGGAGGGACAACAGGATACTTTGCTCTTTTTGAAAATAATTGGGAGGCCTAAAATCCATGCCCCTCCTATCTTGACGCCTATGGCTGCAACCAACAGTTTTTCTTCCAACGCAAGCCCGATTACCCACGCAGCCTAGCAGCGAACAATAGCAGTGGTGGTTGCAACATTAATGGTAATGCGATATTGCGTGAAAATGTAAGTTATGGGGATTCATCTGCGAATTGTGCTGAAGGGACAATCCAGTCGCTGCCATTATGATGTCATCATATTTACTGAAACGTGACTAAATGAGCAAATCTCTTCTGCACAGCAATTTGGCAACTCCTACACCATCTTTCGAAACGACCGCAGCCATGTGAAGAGCGAAAAATTTCGTGGTGGTGGTGGGGTGCTGATTGCTGTATTATTCGATCTGAATTGTTGTCTTGTTCCTACTTTTGTCAATGATTCGCATGAACAAACTGAAATTACATTCCTTACTCATCCACAATTAAAAAAAATCAAAGTAAACTTGATTGAAAATACCAACTCTACTAATCCAAGTATTTAAAAAAATATATAGGGGAAATGGATGTAATGTCGGCTTAAATGTCCCTAATTTGGGTCCATACATAAATTCAGCAATCGACTAAATTTTCAATAGCGATCAAAAATATCCATTAGTACCGTCTAAATAACGCGTTCATCTAGATAAAATTGATAAATAGCTGATTTTTAGCGATGGGCCCAATCTTAGATCCATAGGCCAACATTAGAGCCATTTCCCCTACTATTACTACCAAAAATTTAAGAATAAGTATAGCAGTTTTGAAGCATGTAATATAGTAAAGTCATTTTGGTACACGAAATACAAATAAAAACTGGAATTTTCTACGTTTTAGCCATACACACTTAGAAATACCTAATCTTACACGTGACGGAATCCATTTTTGACCTAAAAGATGAGACGTAAACAAAAATGTCATGTAAAATTAAGTGCTCCGAGACTGAAAAACTCGAAAGTATGTTTGATTGAGCTGAATTTCGCGTCTAATATGACTTAATTTTATGTCAAAATTGACGCTTGTGTATGTCAGTCTCAGAGCACCTAAATTTACAGCAATTTTTCTAAGTGTGTACGTTCTGAATCGATTTGTTGATTTAACAAGCTTTTTTTATTACTTTATTTGTACAGGCTCATTCGAATAAACTTTACAGAGCCAAGTTATCATTTGCGTTATATATTATTAATGTTTTAAATCTAAATTACAGGAATTGAACCAAATTCTCGCGGTCTTCTCGAGGTTGGTGGATGACAATCGTATGTATGAGAAGAGAAAGAATGTTATTTTAAATATGATTTATGATTTAAAAAAATCACTATTTCTAAAACATATACTTAATACTATCAACGTTATATCAGCTCTGTAATTATACAATTATTACAGAAACAAATATACAAAAAATACAAAAAACACACACACACACACACACACACACACACACACACACACACCACACACACACACACACACACACACACACACACACACACACACACACACACACACACACACACACACACACACACACACACACACAAAATACAAACTAAACACTAGGTTAATCAAACTACAATATTAAGTTAGCACTCTTCAAGAAACAAGCTTTATTTGATGAATGTCCTTAGAAATTACCAAATCTTGAAATCCTAGATCATTTGAATTGGTCAGTCTAAAATCTAGCAAATACTAAGTGGGGTGAAAAGTAACCTTCTTGACCGCCAGAATGTGCTGCTACTGCAAAAAAGCTTATGGTGCCTTGTAGTCCGTTCATATTTAGGCAGACATGCCAAATTTCAGTTCGATACTGCCTTTAGTTTTGTTTTGACAGCTGATTGTTGTTGACGTGTTTGGCATCATTTTGAGCATGGATAAAAACGATTTTCGTTCTCTCATAAAACATTATTTTTTGAGAGGCAAAACGGCGAAGGAAACAAAAGAAAAGCTGGATAAATATTATGGGGCTAATGCTCCGTCAGATTACACCGTCAAATATTGGTTTCGAGAGTTTTGTAGTGGCCGCAAGTCCGCAGCGGCAGGACAATGTCAAAAAAATACATGGAATGGTGTTGACTGACCGGAAAGTGAAGGTGCGCGATCTAGCAGATATCGCAAAGATTAGTACTGAACGCACACGCCATATTTTGGGTGAGATTCTGCTTATGAAAAAGTTATCCTGCCGCTGGGTGCCGCGCTAGCTCACTCCTGACCAAAAACACAAACGCGAGAGCACTTCGAAAGAGTGTTTGGACTTGCTGAAGCGGATTCGGGCGGACTTTTGGCGTCTTTTGGTAACTGTTGATGAAACCTGGAACCACTATTATAACCCAGAAGCAAACCCCACACGCATCAATATATTGACGCGAAGGGGAATTATTGACAATAATATTGATGATGTGAATGCAGAAATATTGTCAATCTCGATGTATTGACATAAATATAGAATGTATTGACAATACGATTATTGTCAATAAAAGCAATCGTGTAGGGTCCACTAGAGAGCAGAATGAGTGCCCGGCAATGGACTGAAGCCGGCACGAGTGCTCCGAAGCGGCCGAGGGAGGCTCGATGGGTCGGAAAGGTTATGACGTCGGTTTTCTGGGATTGTCATGACACATGACATACTCTTCGTGGACTACCTCGAAAAAGAAAAAACCATCAACAGCGAGTACTACTGTGCATTATTGGAGTGACTGATGGCCGAAATCGCTGCAAAACGGCCTCGTAATACAATGCGCCGGCGCACAAGAGCATCGCAACCACGGATCAAATGAATGACTTACGGCTCCAATTGCTTCCACATCCACCGTATTCACCCGATTTGGCTCCCTCAGACTATTATCTCTTCCCAAACCTCAAAAGATGCCTCATCAATAAAAAAAATCAGCTCACGTGAGGAAATCATCGACGCCACGGAGGATTATTTTGCAGACCTTCCGGAAAATTACTTTTCGGACGAGATCATGAAGTTGGAAAATCGCTGGAATAAGTGTATCGAAATAAAAGGGGACTGTATTGAAAATAAAAAAAAAATCATTCCCAAGGAGGTTATTTTCCACTCCACCTAGTTTAAGAAAAACTTTGCAGGAAACCACACAACTCTCGAAGCAGCTACTCCATGGGTTGTTTTTTCAGTTGGCTTACTCACTCGCTATAAAAAAAAATGTTGTAATAAGTACCAATTGAATTATTAGATGTTATAATGATATTTTGTACTTTTAAGTTAAAAGAAGAGGTTGTGAAGTACGTGTTTGACACATAAAACCTGTCAATTTCGCTTTCATAAAGTCATAATCAGCGATTATATAATTCATGAACGCTCACGAATCGTCAAATCGCTGATTGTGACTCTCAGAATGCAAAATTTACAGGTATTTCAAACACATAATTCACAACCTCGTCTTGTAACTTACAAGTACAACATATCTTTATAACATCTAATGATTTCATAATTATATAAATAACATTTTTTTATGGCCAAGTAAGTGGAAGCAACCCTGCCCCAATATATTCATAGTTCGATATCTATTATTCTTCAATAAACTAGACTGTAACCGATTTGGAAAGATTGAACAGAACCAGAAAACCACGGCTCTGTCACCGTTTTCTCAACTGCTCTCATCAACTTCCCATTCTGAAGCAATTTTCCAATATCCTGACAAAATATGTCAACGTATCCAAAATAACCTAGTTTACTATCGCACAGACACACAGATTGATCGCTGTATATAGAGTTCTGCAAGGACAGCTGCTTGCCTGAGCCCGACATAGCGGAATATTGCCTTCAACTCTTTCTATCCTTATGGTTATGGTTCCTACTGGTGGAAAATCCTGCTTCGAAAAACATACCGAACGAAGCATCAGTAAGTAGATTACATTCATTCAGCTGCAATGTTGTCTACTCGACGACAAGCAAACAAGGCCGTTCGCTCGGTGGCACACAATCTTACAATCTACTTCTCCACCACCAATTGTGTTATCTCCGCAACGTGGATTATCGCAGCATCTTGATATTTTTTTTTTGCGCCCGATGCGTTTTTATTTTCAGAAATTCTTGTTATTTTTGATTAGCATGGCGGTGATCTATTCTCAGTGGCAGCGCACAAATCAATCGGGTTATTTGAACAGTAATAAAAAAATACGAACGTCATATCAATTAAAACGACACCACAATTTTGGTGCGGCAAAAAATGCTATCGTATGTATTATACTCATCAATAATGGAGCAAAAGCACTTTGATTTTCAACTTTTCATCTTTTTTTTTTGCTTTTAGCTTTAGTGTACATTAGGGTGTTTCATTTTGAAAAAAGTGATGAATTTTTGATAGGCCACCCTCCAGTTCGATTCATAGCCCCAAAATATGAACCTGTGCAAAAAATGGTAAAGATTGATGAAGGTTTAGAGGTCGCGCCAATGATTTGGATTTTGTATGGAGATTTTGGTGAATTAGTATGGGAAATTATTGATTTTCGTTTACATTGCTCTAACTTTGGTTGTAGTTGTCCAAACGTTGAAAAAAAAAATATGTGGTTGTCATGACAATGATCAACAAGCCTGTTGTTGTTGCGATGAAATTGGCGTTGTTGCCTTGTACATATTCATCTGTCAATTTACCCTATTTTGCCATTTTTTCACATTTTTATAATTTTGTTTGATACGCTGCAAAACTGAGCGTAGCAACTGTAGGCTTTTTGTTTATTGCCATAGCAATAACATACTAAATTTTTTCGACATTTGGACAAGTAGAAGCAAAGTTATAGCGATATAAGCGATTTTTTAAATTCTTCCATAGTAATTCCCATACAAATTTCAAATCATTGGCGCGACCTCTAAACCTTCATCAATCTTTACCAATTTTTGCACAGGTTCATATTTTGGGGCTATGAATCGAACTGGAGGGTGGCCCATCAGAAATTCATCACTTTTTTCAGAATGAAGCACCCTAGTGTACATTCATACCGCAAGCATTTTAGCAGCATTGAATGTCATCAGAGATGTTTTTTTCTAAATTTAATGCATTCAAAAAGAATGGATTCGATGATTCACCAGCATTGCAATTGCCACCTTTTCTAGCTTTTATCATACCTCAAAACCATGCATAAACCGCGCAGAAACTGCCGGAACCAACCACAGTAAACACTTCCTGAAATTTCGCCACTCATAACCGCGCATCAAATTGAGTGCCACAACAGGCAACCACCGCCACCGTAGTCAACCACCGAGTCACACACCGGCACCGGTCGGAGTGATTAGACTACATGGAGCCGAGAGTGTAAACTCTTAATCCACCATTCAACCACAACCACGCCAGAACGAAACAGTTACAATATGACGCTGCTACCTTTTGAGCCAAAGCCACTACCGCCACCAAGCGCAATAATAATTGCGGTTAGGAGCTATCAAATCCTGTATCAGGTATGGTTTAGCCTGTGAGTATGGCGATGATGATGGTGTGCATATGTGCAGTTAGTGTGTCCCGCTGGGATCTGTTCCAGTTGGTCCAAACCGAACGGAGGATGTGGCAGATGCACTTTTGTGATTGCTTCGCGCACCTTTTTGCCATGTGTACGAGCGGGTCGAAACATACGTACCGACACAAATAATTATCGAAATGGAACCGTTAAATACGCGTACGCAAATGTGACTTTAATTGCTATCACTTGTTTCCGTCCGATTGGATGTCGGGTAGTTGGTTTGTGTAAGCTGTCTGTCGGTTCTATGGAGTAGGCGTAGGGTTGCCAACGAACAAGTGGGGATTTTTTTGTTATTATGGGACAGGTGTGGGTCGAAGGGTCGCAGAATTTTATGATTTTTTTTTTCAACTACCAAGTGGTTAATTTTTTCGGAAAATTTCAGTTGAAGTTTTCGGATTTTCCCGTACTTTGAAAATTTATAACTCATGGCATTGTAGAAAGAATGTTGTGTAGTGAAATGATAAGGAAATTCTCTTAGCAATCCAAAAAAATATATAATACTGTCACGGTAGAGGAAAATTGCAAGGAAATTCAATACTTCTGATTTTTCACTGGTGAAAATATCAGAGTTGTTTTTGAGTTATAACCAAAAAACAATGGCCTGGAAAATTTACTTCAACTACTTTGATTTATCCGAAATTCACACACAACTTTGAAAATTCATAACTTGGTATTTTTTTAAACCAAGTATCGTAGAAAACTTGTTTTCGTTAAAAAATAAGACAATTACATATATCAGCAATCCATAAAAAATGAAAACTGAAAAATGTGGGCCATGGTGGAGGAAAATTTCTCAGAGAGTCTGAAATAAATTTTCCAGTCCATTTTCTTCGATAATTGTGTGTTCACCAGCTCTGATCATAACCAACTGTTTTAGAGCTATGTTAAGACTCACGCACATTGTATCCGTTAGTGATCCGCTACAGAAAAACTGCCAGTTAGACAGTTGAATCAGCTGTCATTTTACCACAACGTGGATCTTAAACTGATCATTTGGCATCACTGGACTTTTACGTAACGCAGCAAACATTCCCAAAATCATGAATCATCCGAGTTGAAACCATGATCTAAATTCATGGGTGTAACTTTTAACCAAAAAATGTAAAAGGACTAAAATAAAGCATCAGACTGGATTCGAACCAAGAACCTTGAGATCATTAAACCCATACTTTGAACACTAGACTATCAGTACTTGTATAAGATGGAAGACAAAAGGCGTATGACAGATACCTATGGAGTGCGGTTTATGAACATGGTTTGCCAAGTACGTGTAACGCTTGTAGCAGTCTTGATTCCACTGCATTATGAAACCATGAATTTCCATGACGAAATCATAAATCATTGTTACGATTTCATGGGATGGCAAGCTTTTTTGATTTCATGATTTTTTATTCATGAAAATGGTTAGATTGTTACATTTCTCCAGTTCGAACGAAATCTCGAACCTTTCTCTTGATAGAGCCCATCAGCGCCCGCACAGTGGAAACGGACACGGAATCAGCGCATTTATTTCATTTTGCCCGCATTTGCTGGATGTCCTTTACTACCCCGCCACTTCGTCGAAGTGGCTGCTTTGAAATTACCCAGTATAGTTCATTAATTAGAGCATTAATTAGCTTAGGGACAAAATCGATCTTGCTGGCAGCATACCACTCCAGAACCACCTTGGTAGTGGCCAAAAGATGACTTAGCCCTTGTAAACTTGGGATGTCATCGTTGTGGATGTGACGAATGGTTCCGTTTTCTGGCCACAACTGCAAATCGCTTGCCAAATCATGGCCATCTTCACGAACTTGTCGGCAAACAGGAACTTGAATCTTCCCGGCACATCCCCACGTCCAGTCGCGAGTTTGACGTATTTTTCGTCATCGATCAAAGTGCAGCCCTTGTGTTTCGTCAAAACACGGTCGTACAACGGCCTTGCACGCTTATTGGCCACGGAATTCTGCTACATGTGCCAGTTCAGATGTTAACTGGCTTTGTACGACTTTTATCCTTCCCTGACAAGGATGTTCCACACCGTTTGAAAGTTGGCGTTGTACCTTCTGGTCACATCTGGGATCGAAAGACCGGGGTTGGCTTTAACGCACCTCAACACCTTGCTGCGCAGCTGACGATCCCTGGTTCTAGTTTGTTTTTTTTTTTTTGTCCTTCCACACTCAGGGTTTCTTTGTAGGTTTTGAGCACTCGACAAACTGTTGTTTCCGGCTAAAATGTCTATTGAAATGGGAGAGATGAAGATTTCGGGTTTAGCGTAAAACACGTCTTGTTCCGTTGGTAGTCACAATACTTCTGATTCTATATTTCCCCTGTTCCTCTTGCATAGCTGAATATCTCTTTTTCTCTCTCAACTGTCCATTGCTCTTTCGGAGCGAGTTCTCAATATTTATCTCACTACTACAACTCCTCCATCCTTATGATTGAAAATAGTATTATTTTTCAAAATTTGATTATTCTATTTCATTACTAAACTTTTCAATTTAATTCTTACTATCGACAGCACAAATTTCATGCTTGAAAATTCATAGAACAATATTTACAATCGTGCAATTTAAAACCTTCTAATTCATTTGATTCTACTAATAGTAGACAAAATCACTCCTCCTTCTCTTCTTGTTTCTACTTCGTTTTGAACGTCTAGTCGAAACCACAGGGAGTGGATCTGAAACTTCTTCATGCTGTACTTCATCTTGATTTTGATTTTCATTTGAGAACATGAAAGAATCGGCCGGAAAGCCATAAAATTCGAAATCTAAATTAGACTGATCGGATTCGTTATCTTCTTCTTCTCTTCTTCTCTTACTACTGTTACTATCTCTTACTGACACTGGTGACGAAATGGATTCTACCGATGGTAACGATGACAAAAGTGGTGCTTCTTGGCTAATTACAGATGACGAAAGTGGTGCTGCTTCTGGATTCGGCGATAAAATGAGTGCTGGATCGTGTCTTGAGTTTGCCATGCTGTCAAGTGGGAAAATCAAAGTTCCTTTTCGTTGAGGGTGTGGCGACAATTTAAGCTGACGCTTATGCGCCAACACTATCCTTCCCCCAAGAGAAATCTGGAAAGTAGCATCAGAGACTTGTCTTAAAAATGTGGCTGGCAACCATCTTCTGATGTCTGTAGGATTAATATTTTTGTAGAAAATCAGTTCTCCATTTTTAAGTTTGGTAAATGCATCAGGCTTATTATAACCTTTAGCGTTGACAAAATTGTGGTCATCATGCGAGTTAGTCAAGTTGTTTTTAAAGCTACTTTTAGGATTCATTAAGTCCAATAAGGTTTTAGGTTTATAGGAGAGCAATCTTTCTGAAGGAAAATGGCCTTTGTTGTCTAAACAAATGTTGCGGTAATTCGATAAAAAATATGAAATTTGTTCTTCTACGTCCAATCTCCTCATATCCGGATCAAGCAAGAACTTCTTTAGTACGTCTTTGACCAGTCTTACAGTCCTTTCGGCTTGTCCGTTGCTCTCCGGGTGATACGGCGGACTTTTCATTGCCAAAATTCCCTGACGTTTCAAAAATGTCACAAAATGGTCCGAGTTGAATGGTGGTCCTCCATCTGTAACCACCACATCTGGTAGACCGTACCTTGCGAATATCCCTAAAAGAATCTTTAAAACCTTTTTGCTGTCCGTTCCGTATCGCATGTACTCCAACTCGATCCACTTGGTAAAGCTGTCTACGACGACTAAGAAAACCTTCTGATCGAAGTGGAAAAAGTCAGCGTGAATCCTGCTGAAGGGTTTGGTCGTAGGTATCCACTGGGAGTATGGTGCCTTCTTGTTCGTCGATGTTATTTGGTTGCATATCCCACAGGTCTTCACGAAATCCTCGATGTCCTTGTTCAGTCCGAACCAATAGACCGTTCTTCGAGCTAGTTGTTTGATTTTGCTCATCCCCGAGTGGTTCATATGAAGCATCTTGAGAACCCTTTTCTTCATACTCTCGGGAATAACAACACGATCCTGAAATAAAACGCAGCCATCGACCTCCTCAAGTTCCTGGTAGTGGGAATACACGTCTACGAATCGCCTTTCCAACCGTTGTGGCCAACCTGCCTTCAAATATTTCAAAACTGTCTGCAGGAACTCATCGCTAAGCGTTTTTCTGGCCACTTCCTTGTAGTCGATTGGAATTTCTTCGGAAAAGTTGAGATTTTTCACGTATTCACGAGTCAGTTCTCTAGGAACTTCTTGGGCTAAAGGGAAACGAGAACAAAAATCGGCGTTGCCCATTCTTGAAGAAGGCCGATAGACTATCTCGTAATCGTAAATAGAAAGTTCCATAACGTATCTTTGCAAACGCGTAACCGAAATGGAATTTTTGCCCTCCTTGCCAAATATGCCGATTAGAGGCTTGTGATCGGTATAAATCGTAAAATGCATCCCGTAGAGAAATTTGTGAAATTTCTTTACGGTGCTTACAACTGCCAATGCCTCAAGATGCAAAATAGGGTAGTTTTTTTGGGCACTATTCAAAGAAAATGAGGTGAAACTTATTGGTTTCTCCTCGCCTTCAACCTTATGAGCAATTACACCTCCCAATCCATAGTTACATGCATCAGTTACTACCACAATCGGCTTATATGGATCAAAATATTCCAAAAGGTTTGGTTTTAAAAGAAATCCTTTACAATCATCAAATGCTTTTGCACAGTTGTCAGTCCAACTATACGTTACGTTTTTTCTTAAAAGATTGTAAAGGCAGCTGATACGGGTGGACAAATTAGGAATGAACTTAGAGTAGTAAGTTACAAGTCCTAGAAAAGCCTTCAGTTCCGAAACGTTCCGTGGAGCTTTCGCTTCTCGGATTGTTTGAACTTTATCGGGGCAGGGAAGCAATCCCTTGTCTGTCAAAACGTGCCCCAGGTAAGGCAATTGCGATACAAAAAACTTGCATTTCTTTAAGTTGACTTTTATGTTGGCTTTGGCCAGTCTTTCCAAAACCAGATAAAGCTTCCTTTTGCAATCGTGATAGTCCCTACCCGCAATCAGCACATCGTCTAAGTAACACGTTACGCCTTCCAAACCGTGTAATACTTGGTCCATGACCTTTTGGAATATCGCTGCACTAGACGAAGCCCCTTGAGGTAGTCTGTTGTAGGTATAGAGGCCCTTAATGGTATTGATTACCATAAACCTCTTCGAGCGGTCAGTCAAAAGCAGCTGGGTATAAGCACCCTCTAGATCCAAAGCACAAAAAACTTTCGATCCGGCAAGTGTGGCAAAGAGATCCTGTGCTAAAGGCAAAGGATACGTGTTTGGAAGTAAAACTTTATTGATGGAGACTTTGCAGTCTATCACCAAACGAATACTTTGGTCCTTTTTGATAATGGCAATGACCGGCGATGCCCATTCGCTAGCTTCAACCGGCGTGATTACTCCTTCTTTCTCCAAATTTCCCAAATAATCAACAACTTGCTGTCTTAAACGAAGAGGAACTTCATAGGCCTTTTTAAAGATAGGTGTATCATCCTTCAAGATCAAATCTCCCTTAAAACCTATTATTGGACTTGAAAAATCTTTTGTAAAAATTGTCGGAAACTTACTCTTTACTTCGTCAACAACAGTCTCTTCGTCAGCTAAGTCAATGTTCCCAACAGTCAAAGGAGGATTGGTGAAGGTGTTTCGCCATCCAGAGTAGAATTCGTCCAACCAGGATCGGCCCACCAGCGGGATGAAGTCGTTGTCGCAACGCAAAACCACCATACTAAGCTGTTTCCTATTTCCAGCGAGCTGTACCTCAACGCAGATCTTTCCTACAACCTTCAGTTTGTTACCGTCAATGACAACAAGTTTCTTGTTGCACCGTTGCATTTCGCAGTTCGCAAAGTTTCTCAGGTATAGCTCTTCTGGAATGACGCTCTCCGCTGATCCACAGTCGATTTCCATGGTTAAACGCTTTCGATTTATTAACATTTCTACGTAGCAGGGCTCATTGATCTTGTTGACGAAAGACGAAATCAAAAGACAAGGCGTTTCCTCGTCCGAGTCAGAGTCCAAATCCTTCTTGAGTCTTTTGAAAAGTCCTAAGTCTTTGGAAGTAGATGGCTTTGGAGAATCTATGAACTTGACACTAGCTTGACCTTTACGTGGGCTTTTTGAGTTCAAACGGTAGCAATACTTTCTGGTGTGACCAGTTTTCTTGCAAAAGGAACAAATGTAGAGGGGTTTGGATGAATTTCCTCCTCTTTTGCTTTGAAATCTGTTATTGCTTCTGCTTCTAGAAGAAAATGATCGATTACGATCGAAACTACGACTCCGACTTCGGAATCTGCTCCTAGATCGCGAAAAGTCTGACCGATGACCTAATCTTGCTACAACACTGACACGCCTATCATCATCATGCTTAAGTTGCTTAGTTCTATTGGTTGAAATCTCTGAATTGAGAATCAACCTTTCTGCTTTAGTGGCAGACAAATCCTCTTCGTCACACAATCTCTTTTGCAATTGACTATCATTCACTCCTATCACCAGCATATCGCGAATAGCCCTGTCCTTAAAATCTCCAAAGTCACATCTTTCAGCCAAATTCTTGACTGCAATCACAAAATCTTCCATAGACTCATTCCTTCCTTGCCTTTTTGTCCAAAATTTATAACTATGCACTACTTCAGAATCATTCTTGTCGTAGCGTTTTTTCAATTCATCCGTCATTTGTTTGTACGTTAATTCGTTAAAATCCTTCCCTGGGAAAAGCCTTTTTAGCTCTAGGAAAATTTCTTTTCCGCAGACTGCCAGGAATGACGTTTTGTAACGCGATTCTGGATATTCATTGTGCTTGAAAATCCATTCTAGCTGTTCTTGATACTGGCTGAATGGCATAGAGTAAGGCACATAGGGATCGGCTATCGATGTCATAGTCATCCTTCCCAAAAAAAATGTACAAAATTTAACACAAAAAAAAAACAAAATTAAAATGGCACCAAAACAAATTTCAACTTCAATAAAATCAAAAATTTCCTCGCATGAAATCAATCACTAAAAGTAAACAAAATACCACGTACCTGATTTATGATGCACCAAACGATCCGAAAAAAAAAGCACTCCGTCGACAAAATCCTCGCCAAAACAACAGCAGCAGCAGCTAAACTCGCACCGGAATGTCCTTCTCCGACGATAAAAACAGGCAGCAATCCCGCCGGCGACAGCAGCAGCTCCACAACAGCAACACAATTCTTCCGATAGTGATCCTCACTGACTCACACTCGAACTCCAAATCAGCTGATCGACAGTGTTCACCACGATGATCGGTTCGATGACTTCCGTCAGCTCAAACGCTCTTCGATGCACTTTTGATGCACTTTCTTCGTCGTTTTCGCTGGCTTCGATTGCTACACCGCGGGCACCGACTCGACTGGCTCCGTCGCACGGGTTGTCGGTAGTGGTGAGGTCGAGATGGTAGAACGCGCGTGTCCCACGCACACTCTTGCGGAAACTGTCAAGAACTTCCCTTTTCGCGTTCTCGGTCGCTGATTTCCTTCGGTCACTGGGTTTCGCACACTGAGAAAGTTGTTATGTTGTTGAGGTCCGTGTAAACGGTGTAAAATGTTGGAGAACCAAAAATGTGTGCGTAGAAGAATGATCGTCGACAAAATTCAACCTCGTTATTTTACACGTTTTCAAAATGGCGTTTTCTCTAAAGGCTTTCACAATTCGGAAAATTTCTTTACAGCTTGTAATTGGCACAAAAGAACAATGCGAGGTATTGTTCTGACACAAAAGAGGTTTTTCACAAAAGATTTTCGCAGAACAATGGCCAACCAAGCGCGAAAATTGGCGGAAAGCCAAATCACAAAGAGGAAAATGGTAGTACTTACGCCGAGCTCCTTGGCGAAATTTGTGGATTTTCCCCAACTCCACGAAAATGCACGCTAATCACACGCGAAAACTAAAGAAAATTGCAATTTTTCACTTTGCTTGAAAAAAAATTCTATCCTCGTACGCCACTAAAATGTCTATTGAAATGGGAGAGATGAAGATTTCGGGTTTAGCGTAAAACACGTCTTGTTCCGTTGGTAGTCACAATACTTCTGATTCTATATTTCCCCTGTTCCTCTTGCATAGCTGAATATCTCTTTTTCTCTCTCAACTGTCCATTGCTCTTTCGGAGCGAGTTCTCAATATTTATCTCACTACTACACCGGCATCTTCAGCACTTCAGCCAGCTTGGAAGCGGACCACTCCGGATTTTCCAGATGTTTGTACACAATATTTTTCTTCTTTCGAGTTCCATTTGACGTTATTTCTGAACGCAATCGACTACTTTGATCAAACTTGCACTAGAAGTGTAAACAAACCACTGTCAAAGATTTTCGATTCCCAACATTATAGGCGTGCTAGAGGCGCGCGAGGGACGTACCAATTTACTTTTAGTCAGTCTTTAGCGCATCATTTAACAAGCTGGAGCTGGCCTGACCAAAATCAAACTGACAATTCTCGATTACTTTTTCGAAGGGACGTATCAGCTTTTGTAAACAATGCATTTGATCGTCGATTTGACGTAACTGGTAGCTCGCCCACGCATACTAACACCACTATCAGGTAATAGAAAAATGTCCCTATCTGTGGGTAGTG
Organism: Ochlerotatus camptorhynchus; assembly: GCF_037179485.1. NCBI lineage: Eukaryota > Metazoa > Arthropoda > Insecta > Diptera > Culicidae > Ochlerotatus > Ochlerotatus camptorhynchus. The sequence goes on from NW_027040652.1 coordinate 1,126,903, forward strand.
TTAGAATGCGTGAGCGAGCTACCAGTTACGTCAAATCGACGATCAAATGCATTGTTTACAAAAGCTGATACGTCCCTTCGAAAAAGTAATCGAGAATTGACTAGAGATGGTTCAAATGTCACTGGTAGCGAAAGAGAAACGGTGATGTCAATAGCAGGATGAGCAGAAGGGGAAACAGCCCTATTGTTGCGGTACGTTAGAAACCTATTGTTGTGTATGGAGACCTGTGTGAGATCCTGGAAGCAGAAGACGTCGTAGCCGGCGCCGGTGGTGTAGTGGTAAGCGTAACTGCTTTCTAACACCCCGATGGGTCTGGGTTCAATCCCAGCCGAGGTCGGTGGGATTTTTCTTAGGCATAAAAATCTCTGGTCACGTCTTCCTTCGGAAGGGAAGTTATGCCGTTGGTCCCGGCCCATGTGTGTTGAATGGGTGCGATATCCTACGCAGGTGTGGAAGCTGCCTTCCTGCACTTTCGATAGGCGTCAATGGATGGCAATCGATGTCCGTCGGTGATTGGCACTAGAATGCGGAACAGAGACCGACGTTAAATAAAGGAAAGAAGAAAAAGAAGAAGAAGAAGACGTATAATGCGCTACGTGCATCCGATAATCTTGATCTGCAAGAATCGATTGTGAGGCCACCATTCCCTGATATCTTCCAGTGCATTTCGGAATGATTATAGTCTCCAAACAGGAGAGCAATGTCGTGAGGCTTCATGTACGAAAGATTTAATCAATTTAGATAAGATTTAATATCAGGTGGCAGATAATGCACTTCAACGCTGATATCACAGTGTTGCAATTTGATATTGATCCAAAACTGTTCAATAGAGCACTGCTCATCAGAGCTGGATCAATACAGCTACACACTTAGAAAAATTGATGTTAATTTAGGTGCTCTGAGACTGACATATACGAGCATCAATTTTGACATAAAATTGAGTCATAACAAACGCAAAATTCAGCTCAATCAAACGTACTTTCGAACTTTTCAGTCTCGGAGCACTTAATTTTACATGACATGTTTGTTTACGTCTCATCCTTTATGTCGAAGGTGGATTGCGTCACGTGTAAGATTCAGTATTTCTAAGTGTGTACACATTTTTGAAGAGACGGCGAGTTTTTCAACTATTGAGAGACCTGCGATCTGTTCTGAATACAGTATAGGATACGTCACATAATTGAGTCGACAAAAATATCGTCCAGCCAAGTATCAGTTAGCACGATAACATCATATTCCGAGTCGGTTGTAGCTAGGAAGAACATGTCGATCTTATTCTGAAGTCCTCGTACATTCTAGTAGTAACGACGCAAGGGTTGCCATAAACTAAATCTTGTTTGTCCAGTAGATGATGTGCTGAAATCCATACGTTTATCACGAGGAGAATCACCGAGAAAGAATGCGTACTTGCATGAAGAACCAGATCGGGATCCCATATCTGATCACAGCGCCAGAACGACTTTCAGGGCAGGAAACCGCAGATGATCGACAAGAAACTGTGTCAGAGAGAACGAGGGCTCCCATGGTACCTTGTTACGTGCGTTCTGGTCGTGGTACTCGAGCAAGCTTCCATAAGTCAATTTTTTTTCCATTATTACTTGAAAGGCCTGAACTCAAAACGTAAACTTGAAAATATACATACTTGCCTGAATAAGGAGGTTGGGAGCCTCCTTCACCGATCTCAACCACAGGGCCAGAACGAGTATGGTGGCAGGAATCAGCAGACGCGACTGGGTTGAGTGGCTCAAAAGCTCCCATGATGCAAAAAACAGTTCGTTCTGGTATTGTAGATTTAGCTAAGTTGACAATAGACGACGTCCCTTTTCAAGCTGACAATATTTATCATTACCGGTTCAGTGTTCACTCGGATGTCGACAGAAGCAGACCACTCTCAATGTGTATCACGCGATCGTCTGTTTACTCGGCAGTAACCATTGTGTGGTCCTCCTCATTGTTCTTCATCAGCAGTTCTTTCAGTCGATGCGTCGTCGACTTTTCAAACCAAACGTTTCGTGATGAATGTGTGAGTGCTGACCACGTTTTGCGTCCATTGCTACAATGGAAACGCTCTGACCCTCGTTGGCGAATCAGCCATACAAGTAAACCACTGAAGCGGCTCCCGTTCTGGTAGAGGAGGCTTATTGATAACGGAAGTTAAAATGTTTATTGTGTTGTACCTTTTGACTATAGTTTTAAGATGTATTGTATAGTGAACAAGAATCCTCGGCTCTGTAAAGTTAATTTGGTTGAGCCTTATCAAATAAATTAATAATAATTAAATGATAGCGGTTGATGAATGTGATGAATGGGGTCAGAAGCAAGAAGTACAATGCTGGAACTCGAAAATTTATCAGGCGGCGAGATGTTATTCAAGCACACATACTTGCCTGTAGAATGATGTTGGAAGCCCCCATTGCCATCTCCGATCATAGGACCAGAACAACAATAATGACAGGAACCAGGAAGCGGGACTAGGTCGGGAGGATTGAGGGCTTCAAGAAAGCGACAGGCGGGCGGGGGTAGCGGGGTTTACATTGTCAGGCCAAGAGTCAGCATCTAACACAGCTTCTCGATGAATGTTATTAATACCGATATTGAATGTTACGAATCGAAAACTCTAGAGATCCGCATTATTCCGCACCAATTTCACAACCTTGAATAATTTATCTTCGCCCAGTTATTTTTTTTTTAGATCTTTATTACATTCATTTTTAGACATTATGTACAGTAATTTATACTTATCATTTAAATGGTGTTCAGGAAGATACCAACCACTGTAATTTCTATTAAATTTGTTGCCAGAAACTGAACGCTCACCATGTCAGTTTATGACAACAAATTGTATCGGTGCGGTGGAGGAGAGCTTCAGCTTGCTTGGATAACTGCATGCTTAACTAGTTTATCGTTCGACTCCGATTTAAAGAATGATGATGTTCACAGTTCAACTACAGGCTTTTATACATTTACTTCTCACAGGTATAAAAAACGTAATATTGTACCTCAATCAAATAATTAGGTATAAGTATAAGAATCCATGCAGTGAAGCTACCGGTATATTCCTACAGTTAAGCCGGGTAGCGTTCAAAATCCAGCGGTTGCTTGCAGATTTCGTTTCCGCCCTTGTGTGTGACAGACCCACCACCCAGTGGCGTTTCCTTGACCTCAATCTACCTGTGTACCAACTCTCAAAACATAAACAATTAAATCTGGTTTTAAAAGTTGGTGCACAGGTAAAAAGTGAGGTTACGGGACGCTACTGCTAGCACTACTCACTTTCTAGAATTTCTGCAAATACTCATTTCGCTATCGATATTGTAATCCGGGATAACCGGAATGGAAATTGATCAAAATGCCTTGCGTTTTCAACTGTTCCATAGATATCAAGAGAAATCTTGATAGCATTTCATCTAAGAACTCTAATAATTGTATACTTAATTGCATAAATTTTAATTTTATATCACTGGTAATACCAGTAGGCAATATCATCATTCCAACAATAGATTTAAGGGGTGCAACGACTGTTGTTATTAGCTTTAAAGTGGTTTTTGACGAAACTAAGTGTCACTAAACCCCGTAACGTGGGTAGATCATCTTTTCGTGGTACGTTACGGGATGTAAGATCTACCACCGATTCCTAGTCCTGACTACTTCAAACTAGGGGAACAGGATTTTTCAGTATTCCAAGGAACACATCTTAGTCCTTGTTACTTTTTATGCCTTGTTGATGTAACAAGACTTGATGTTGTCCACCGTGGATGATCTTGAAGCAAAGGAAAAAATGGGTTGGTTAGTCTTCATCTATGTGATTCCTAATCTTCTATTCGTTGCTCCCTAGATTGAAGTGGTTAATACTAGGGTTTAGGTGCATGGTCATTTTCGGTGTTATACCTTAATTTTGTTGCAAAGGAATCCAATTTTGACTGACAAAGGGGGGCGCCTTTGAAGGGTGTTTCAACACTCCGAAGGTTATAGATAGCGGGACCTTTTAATTAGAGTTGGATCCTTGCGATAAATGCAAGAGTGGCAACTGTAAAAAAAAAATCGAATACTTCATCATTTCTCAATAGTGATGGAGTGACATGCACTAAACTAAGGACACGGTGAAAAAAAATTCCAATAATTTAAATTATTACGAAACTGAAAATGATTCCAATATCAAGAAATATAAGGATTTTCGTCAAATTACCGAAGAATTTAAAAGAAATTGACTACATTTAGGCGAAACTGTGCATTTTGATAAATCTATGATCGCATTTTTGCTAAAAAATACTCTTCACAAAACAATTCTAACATCTGATTTGAATTCAGGGAACCCAAATTTATAAAGTATATTTGCCATGATTGCACTGCACTCTTAGTTTTTATTTCTAACGAACGGTTTTTTAGATTTGTTGATTTATTCCACGATACGCAAGCAAGATGGAAACCCTAACCAAACTAGTCAGCAAGGGAGTCATTTGTAAATTTTCCTGTTGTTTAGTAAAGCGGAACCACCGGAGAGCCATTGTCAATCTGGTACACAGGTCACCAGCAGCAGGTCTGATGGATTTTAGATGATACGAACAGACCTGAACTGTGCACGTCGTCACATATGTGTGTGTGTGTGTTTATGTGTGTTCCAAATTCAGTTAAAACTCAACTCAGGCAATTGAATTTAATTTCATAGCAGAGAGAGGCAGCGGCGATGCAGTGCAGGATAAACTTTGACACAGATGAAATTAAAAAGTACCTACCCTTACGGGCCAGGTACGAAAATACGGTCAAGGGAAGAAAAAAACAGGTGAATAACAAACTTTTCAATCAGCAATTCAATTTTTACTCCCATTCACTGTCACTGACAGAGATGGGCTACGATGTACGATAAAGCAAATTCAGAAAATCAACTGTAAACTGCTGCTACCCGGCTAAGCTTGGTTTGGCTTATCTTCAACTCGTCCCAATTTGTAAAATCTAGACACATAATTGATGGCTTTGCTCAACTCAATAGGAAAATCTGCTATTCGATTTCCTCTCCCAGTCAATGGTTGGAGGATGATGAACCATGCAAGCGAGAGGACACAGCTTTCATACATTATTCACTTATGCGCCAAAAAGACACACAGCAAATTGCCAATTATCCCTACATTATTACAACGATGAAATCGTTAAGTTCGCGTGGCAAAGGGCGGACGGGCTGCCGACGCTGCGCCGAGGGGGTGTGATTCATTTATCTCCCATCTCGTGCCTGTCAGGAAATTTGATAGAGCTTTTTTCGATACACGAGCTTTTCTCCTATGCCAACGGAACCGAAATCTTCATTAGTGCTGATTATATGGCTTGGTAGCGAAACTGTTAATGATGACGTTTTTCGCTTTTTCTATGGTTTAATTTTCGCAGACTCACCATCAAAGCGGGATGCCCCATGAACCTCGAGGACTTTCCGATGGATATCCAGAGATGCCCACTCAAATTTGGGTCATGTAAGTATTTTCGTTGGTAGCATATATCTGATGTCATGTAGAGCAAAACATATTATGACAAACCGTATGACAAATTGATAAACTTTCCTGGCCACACAAATAATGCACTCAAAAATATTCACTCACTCGAAAGTAGTCTCCATTTTCCAGTCGAGAAAGATGATCTGAAATGAAATACTGATTACACGCTTTGATAAACCGATAGATACAGACAAAAACGATCATGTTTCCCGCCACATCAGCTTGCTGAATTTCCAGCAAAATAAGAGCAAGAAAGTAGAAGAGATAAAACTTCCACGCTGTCGAGAGACAGACGGAAGCCAATATATTTTATTGCGGATGTGCAACATCATTCGTCGCACGCTCACCTTGTTGCTGCTGCTTCATCTGTTTGCCACGAGAGTATGGAAACATGAAAAGAGCATCTAAAACTTTTGTAACCGATTTTTTGCCCTTACTTTTGTCGTCGTCTGTTTGCTGTTGCGGGAGCCACCAAAATGGGATGGTTTCAGGTTAAGAGCAATACTCATAACTCTTCCCACGGGGATTTCGAGGAACACCCGACCTTCGTTCCGCCTGTCTGTTGTGTCTACAACGTGGATCGGGTCGTCGTGTCGGAAAGGGAAATAAAAGTGCAGCCAGCCACCAACCAGTCCCATAGCTGCCCTAACACGGATGAACCTAATACCGAAGGATACACTGCCAGCAAGTGTGACAAAGTGAGGTCAAGTTAAGTTTTGCGGTGGGTGAATGGTTCCATCGCTCCATGGAAGGAAAACTGGCTGCTGAAAACAATGGATTTTCCGTAGAAAACACTTGGATTTTTATTGTCGATCTTGTTGTAGGAACTTCATCAGGCTTTCTGAGTTTTGTCCGATGAGAATTAATAACAACAATTTTTTTTTACTTGTTTTTTATTTTATAACCATTCTCTAATACAATGTTAAGCTAAGCGAAGCGAGAGCGGAAAGATACCAACCACTGTAATTTCTATTAAATTTGCTGCCAGAAACTGAACGCTCACCACGTCAGTTTATGACAACAAATTGTATCGGTGCGGTGGAGGAGAACTTCAGCTTGCTTGGATAACTGCATGCTTAACCAGTTTATCGCTCGACTCCGATTCAAAGAATGATGATGTACACAGTTCAACTACAGGCTTTTATACTATTAACATTTACTTCTCACAGGTATAAACAACGTAATATTGTACCTCAATCAAATAATTAGGTACAACTGAATCCATGCAGTGACGTTACAGGTTTATTCCTACAGTAAGAACGGGTAGCGTTTAAAATGATCCACTGAAAATAATGAGCGGTTGGGATCATGGTTGAAAATATTCAGCCTTGCCTTGACCTGATATAAACAATATAAACAATCAAATGTTGGGCCTCAAAAGTTTTAAATGTGATAGAATGCAGGCAGAAAAATATCAATGCCTGAGCAGCGCACAATGAGTTGCAGAAACTAAAGCTTCTGACGAGAAAAGTTTCCAGAACTTCCGAAGGATAGTAGTAAATTATCCTTTAAATATTACACTAAACACTATTAATACACTATTAAGTGTATATCAAATGCCTATAAGAAAATCCAAGCTTATGGAATCAACTCAGAGGAGCTCCAGAAGTGACTAGATACATTCCTAATGTTCTAGATCTGGAAATGCTATATAGACTACTAGCATCTCGGTGTTTATTTTAACTGACTATGATCAGTAATTTTAACTGAAATATCAGTTCGGAACCAACTCAAATCCGACAAATTGGTATTGTTTTTGACGTAGGACTACGTCTTTAATTTCTATACTGGGGGTCACCTTAAAAAAAATCTAAATTCAGGCATGGAACGAAAAATCCCAAACACGGACGCAACGATAGAGCGCAAATCGAACAAACGACACTTTGCCCATGCTCACATAAGCGAGCTCAATGCTCTCACCAGTGATGCCACATTTTTTCGATTTTCAATCTGTATTTTCATCGTAAAAAATCTTTTTAATCTGTATCTGACTGACAAAAATCTGTAAACAAATCTGTAAAATTTCTTTATTATGGTCTTAGTGCAGCTTTACGTAAATCTCCATTGAGTTAATTCATAGTTCAGAAGAACTTTATTCTAAGTTTAGAATCTTGAAAAATTACTAATGGGTGCTTTCTAAGGAATTTTATTTGAAAAATCCCCAAATCCTACACAATTTTTGTTAAGTGATGCGTATCTTTTTTATAGATTGAAAATATAAAACATTAAGTTCCAGTTGTGAGAGGCGAATCTGTTTCCGGCTGAAGATTTTCTTAGTGAAGTAACTATCAAAATTTCTAGAATTTTATTTTTTGTATGTCTGTAATTACAAAAACCTTTATCTGGACATTTGTTTTTTTTTTTTCAACTCCGTTATTTTTCAATAAGTTTTAACACAAAACTTGTACTGAAAGTTTTATCGAATTTTATGCAATATTCCAAGGGTGTTCAACTCTCGCACCTTAATTCGTGCCGAGTTATTAGTTGCGTCAAAAGCTGTGCCAAGCGCTCTGCCGAACGTACCTATCAAGGACAATTAAAGTATGCTTATCAAGGTGTTTGGCAACCCTGAAACTTATGACTTTTGTAATTTTGTTTACATTCTCAATTTCTCTGATGGATCATGGTAGACATTCACCTCCATTCTCATTAGATCGTTAGCGGGTCGGGAGGTGGAAGAGGAACTGCAAACCATCAAACCAAGCATAGTTCAGTCCCACGCTTGGAGCAACATCGTCGAACCAGTTTTAAATCATCTGATCGACTCAGAAGTACGTGTCCTCAAAGATATAACCCAAGTCTACCGTATTGCTGATTATGATGCCTTTCCCTGAAGAACTGTCATACGTTGACGCAGACTTCAGCGGAAGCGCTTTATCAGGCGCCTTAGATCTGTATAGAACTCGAGAAGATTCCGCCCAATCCAGTCAGCTCCACACAGATGACAAACGTGGGTGATTCGTGATTCAAGAGCATATAGCATTACAGATACACCTTTCATTATTCTATGGACATCGCTTTAAAGTCCTGTGGTTGTCCTATCACAGACTACAGCAATTAAGACTAATGACTGACAAGAATATCCGAGGAAAAACGCAGGAGAAAATGTGAATATTTCCGTCCCGAAGATGCTCGGCAAGACTGGGAGCCAAATGTGGCCGCCCCTAGGATAAGCTTGTTTTCTTCTTTATTGTTCATTATGTATAACAAAATTGTTGATGTACCTCAACTCTCGCAGAAGATATTGCTCTGATCCTTCGTTGCACGCTTCGAGATTGGATACACACGACAGTATCAAATGTTATGTTCAAAAATAAGAAGGGTGTTCTGGAATAAATCATCCAATGGGACAGCATGTGGACTAGAATGTGAGCAGCATTGGAAAATTTTTCACGATATTTCACGAAGTTCATCAAGGAAAAAGTTCGTGAGTCCTAGTGCGTTTTGGTGAACTTTTCCAATAGTGAATATGAAGATTCATCAAACTATAGATGCCCGATGCTCATCGTTCCACAATTAAATCCAATCTTCGCAGGATGCAAGGTATTATTTTCATACGAATAACAGCATAGTGTAGGTGTTCTGCCATTCCTGTTGTATAGTTGGGATCCATTTGCTTGATATTGATAAAATTGTTGGTGTGGCCGTTCGAATTTATCATCAAAGGCAACCATCGGGCATTTTTCACAATGATTTCATCCTCAATCGAAAACGAATCGTTTCTAGAGGAAACCCGTTTCAACCGTATTGACTGCCGTATCGACAAGACGTTGTGGACCGGCCATGGTATACATAGATGAACTCGACTGAAGTGAGGCCCCGATAGAAGCTGTTCTAGATGAAAACACGATCCGCTGTGATTTTTGCTGTGATTCGGAAGAGACGGACTTAGTTTTGCTAGGTTTGAAGAGATTCACGATTCACAGATTTTTTCGAATGATCCCCAACACCAGTGGGTATCCGTTTGTCGTTTACAATTTCTTGATTGAATTCTTGTAATTCTTGACCCGAGTAGTAAACCTTAGAAACGATTGGCAAAATGTCAACTATGAACAGTGGTGCCGTTTAATATTATATTGTTTGTGTCTTCTTTGTCAAAGTGTGCCTTAATGCGCCGAACAATGTGTCATGCTGTGTTTCGGCACAGTTGGCAGGTTTGATTGCCCCTTGCAATATTCTTTATTTCTGAAATTTTGTTAATCAAATATCAATATACCCAGTTGACTCTTCGACAAATAGAAAAGGAAACTACTATTTCTTCCAACGAGAAATCAGAGCATCTGAACATCAGAAGTCCATTCAAAAGATTCCAAGTCCATTTGAAGCTAAAACAATGATAATTTATTGAATGAAAAAGACGATTTGGGTTTGATTCTCAGATTGAAGTCAAGCTGTTCAAAAGAAAGAAAAGATTATAGTTTGGAATTAAAAATATAAAAATTAGTTTAACATATTTTTCTCTTATTTGAAAAATCTGAAAAATCTGTATATTTTTGAAAAATCTGTATTCTGTATATACAGATATCTGTATCAAAATATTGACAAAAATCTGTATTATTATAGATAAATCTTCACTGGCTCTCACCATTTCACCAATGAAAGAAAGGGAGGAGAAAAGTAGCGATAGTAAAAACGCTTGCCAAATCGTTTTCTTCGCCATTCGCTTTCGATCCACGGACGGATAAGCGTCGGACACGACGTATGAGTGGAATAGCACGCATCGGCCCAAATACGAATACGACGCAGTGTTGCCACATTATTTCCAATTTCAATCTGTATTTTCACCGTAAGAATCTTTTCAATCTGTTTCTGGCTGACAAAAATCTCTTTCAATTCTATAGTATGATCATATTGCGGATCGTCGTAAATATACTTTGAGTTTATTTGAAGTTCAGAAATAGTTTGTTCCGAGGTTTGTTCATATTTTAGAAGCTTGCTTTCTAAAGAATTAATCGACCCCGAAATCCTGAATCTTGATTATTTTTTTTGAGTGATTGCTATCTTTTATAAAAGGCAAATCAAGTCCCAGTAATGAGAGACAAACCTGAAAAATAAAATTAATGAAGGAACAATCATATTTTCGTAAAACTTGATTTTTTTTTTATATTCGAGATTACGAAAATCTTTGTCAGGTCATTTGTTTTTTTATTCAACCATTTTAGAAAATGAAAAATAAGCATTAAAATTTTATGAAGTGTTAGTTATGCTCAATTTCAACTTTATCTATTCATTTGGCAGATTAAAAGTATATTGAATTCGCTAGCGGTTGCTCGAACCTATATACTTAAGTGTATTCAGGATTTTTTTATGACAAACTTTGGGATGGTTTCATCTGTATTTCTCTATATTTGCAATCGTGTTCATATATCTTATCAACTTTATTGTATTTTGTCACAACACATAACATTTATTTGGAGGCTTAGTAGAATTGCATGGAATATTCTTTATTTCTAATATTAACCTAATCAAATCTCAAAATATCCAGTTGACTCTTCGACTCACAAACTGTAATCAATCAGCTTGTGGGTTGTTAAAACGGCTTGTTTACCAATTTGACAAATAAAAATAATAATAATCGTAGTACCTGTCACCATGTGATATGGTTAATTAAACAATAAGAATATTTAAAGAGAGAGAGAAGGATTAGTAATTTCCATTTAATTCCACTACCTTATGGAAATTACTAATCCTTCTCTCTCTTTATACAGGTATTCCACTAAGACGCCCACATTCATCAGGATTCAATAAGAATGAAAAACACCCATTCTAACGAGCAATCTGAAAACAGAACATCAAAAGTCCGTTCAAAATTAACGAAGATAATTAAATAAAAAGTGGAAAATTGGCATTTGGTTAGGTACTCGTACCTACCCAAAAGGAAGAAAGGATTATTTATGGATATTAATAAATACAATCCAGAGTTAAACATATATTCCACATATTTGAAAAATCTTTATAATAAGTCTGTAATCTGTAAATACAGATATCTGTATCAAAATTTTTAGAAAAGTCTGTATATGTGACATCACTGAGACGACGACGAAAGCACCCACATCGACCGGAGGAAAGGCTTCCCACAATATGCAGCATGACTAGGCCACCGTCATCCGGTCGGCATCGACTTGCACTGGTGTGGCCACCATTTGAAAAACGGAAAGAGTTAAGAACTAAATGATCAACATATTTGTTCCGTCCATTAGCCGGTCCTACGTCAAGCCTCCGTTCGTGCCCCTAGACACAGACCCTTCTACTTTTGTTTCCTCTGTTCGGGACATAAACCCACTGTGACCAGTAATTTGATCTATTGTAGTATAGCCCGTGTCCTTAGTTTACACTGAAAAAAGTTTTCATATAGTTTCCAATGGGAATGCACTTGATATTTTTCCAATAACAAAATTAATGATTTTTATCAGAAATTCACATAACATTAATGTGATCACATGAATGTTATGTGATAAATCACATAAGCTTCATTGGACATCCCAATTATGAGATCACATGAATGTTATGTGAAGTTCTAATGGATATTTTCCATTGGAAATGTGATTTATTTTTTGAGTGTAGTACATGTCGTATTACTCCATCACTATTGAGAAATGACGAAGTACAGTCATACCTCGATATAACGTTACTGTCACTTTTGACTTCCATCGTCGATGGGTACAAATAACAATTAAGTCATATAAATTGGCATGATCAATAGATGAAGGATTATCTCATACATCCGATGGTGTTATTACTTTATTTGATTGAATGATTGTTAGCTAGAAATCAGCGATGGAAGTCAAAAGTGACAGTTACGTTATATCGAGGTATACCTGTATTCGTTTTGATAGAGTTGTTATTCTTGCCTTCATCGCAAGGAATCGATTCTAATTGAAAGGTCCCGCTATTTATACCCTTCGAAGAGTTAGAGCACCCTCCAAAGGCACGCCCCTTTGTCAGTAAAAATTGGATTCCTTAGCAACAAAACAAAGCAATGACACCGATAATGACCATGCATCTGAACCCTAGTATTAACCACTTCAGGTTCAGTTTTGACCGATCTGGGTGGATTCTACCCAATTTTTTGTAGTTTAGAAATAGCGCGTAGGAACTGAAAGCAGTAGTACAAATCAAGGTGACTACATATAGGTGTTCTAATGTGTCAAATTCATGATTCATCCATGTTGGATTTTTGTATGGGACAGCGACCGAGTTTGTTTACAATTTGCTCTAAAACCGCACTTTTCCCCCCCGCGACCTCCTCGCCTATATAGTGACAAAGCTGTATCACCATTTATATACCCACCATGGTACAAATGAGGGATAAACTGAAAGCAACCGAAGAAATTTATCTACCGAGGGAGAACCCGATTGAAAGTGTAAAAACCAAACGCTAACGATTTAAATCAGCGAGTGAGATATTTTTTGGCTCGAGTTTTGAGCGAAACTACCGGTAAGCCGGTCTCATTTCCGGTTTTGTTAAAACTGAGTTTTTCAATGTAAATGGTACCAATTACCTCAATAGCCTTGGAGAACACAATTTCATTCGAAAATCACATCTAACGATTAAATTCTTGGCTAATGTGAGTGAATTCAGAAATTTTAATTTTTTCCCTGATGTTCAGTAATTTAGTATATCCCTAAATATATGGTCCCTTGAATATCAAGTAAGGGAGAGTTGGCTGTACATGCAACACAAACACAAAATCCGTATGTGTTGTTGTTGTTTATGTTTGGTCTTAAATGTATGGGAGTACACGATCAATCAGGCCGACTCAATTTCGGCAATAGTGAAATCCAACCAACCACTGGCCACCCGTGGCGCTGTTGTCGTAGAGGTGATAAAAAGGTAAACATCTGTAAAACGTGACTCACATCAGAATTTTCACTTTTTAAATTGAAAATTTGTTTTGTTTTGTACGTTTTTGATGACCATAAAGTTTGTAAAATTGTAGGAAAAGTGGCCTTCTTCAGAATGACAAATGACTTCAATGATATCACTGCTTGCAGTCAGGAAAAAAGTTGATTTTTTAAACTACGTAAACACAAGCTCCACCGCTTAACATTTTCATTTTTGGGTTCCGAATTCGGGGAGCGCAGTGCAGAAAGGTTGTCACTGTTCACGGATCAGAGACAGAGCGGATATACTCTCATCATTTTGTTGATAATGAGTCCCAAAGTTTGTTGTCGTGGGGTAATTTGAGATTAATTTCATGTGGCGGCTCCCCGGAATGGGAACTTTGCAGCACAAACCCATTCCCCTCAATTCTTGCTGCTGATCTACTGGTGTAGCCCAGGCACACAATATGCTAGATTTCTAAATCCGCTAGCACGGAGTCCCCAACATAATCCAGTACATCCAGCTTGGACTTGGACGTCGATTTCGGGATAGGAATCTGTAATCATACAAAACATAACCTAAATAATATCAGTGCATGAAACAAACGCATTATCATTAACTTTCAAGGACATTGTAATGAAAATAAACATAACATTACATTATTTGACAAATTTCCTACATGTATCATCCATAATAATGATCGTATCTCACTATTTTGAACTTTTTTTTTACAATAATTTACCATTCAAACTCTGGAATTTGAACCGGCTGTCAAAAATTTATCATTATCGACTAGTACTATTTCCCACCACTAGCGTCGCATGAATTTCACTTGGATTCTATTATAGTGAATTAACTCAGAAGTGAGATGAATTTTCCGGATTTTTCATGGGGGAGCTTCTCGAGTGTGAGGGGGGTCGATGGATCTTTCACTCAGTCTATTAGTATAATCCTAGACTGAGTGAGGTATTCATGGATTTTTCTTATATTCGAGAGGTTTCTCCTGGTTTTCCACGGCTTTTGTCTGGAAAAATCGGCTCACTTTTGAGTAAATCTGGATAAAAATCAGTAAAACTAGAAAAGAACATAAGAAAAAGCGATACCGTCGGTAAGGTGTGCACCCGAGTGCCGGAACATAGTTTTATCGGGAAAAGACATTACGATCTATCCCAAGTCACTATTGTAGAAAATCAGACATATCTCTGGCGGAACGCTTCTGATTGTTTCGAAAAAAAGGGTGCATGCTTGACCCAGCTGGGGATACATTATTTACTGCTTTAGAGAACATAATTTCATTTTAATATCTTGTTTAATCGGGGCTTAAATAATCGTCACGTCAGTCTTAGCTGACGTAAAAGGCTCGATGGCCTGAACAATGCATATAGAGTAATGCATCGTCGGTGTCAGGTTTGAATGGTTACAACAGCTCGAGTAACGGTATGATGTGATATGAGGGGCTAAGTGGCCTTAGAGCGACCATTTTTGCTTAATGAGCAGAACATCATCAATCTAATCTCAGGCCCATCCACATTCAAAATTCGTCAATCGTTTTATTTGTTAATATGACTACATGGTAATAACAGCAATTCGATGGTTAAAAAACAACCTCGTTTACCTAGTGGAAAACGTTTTTGCTTACTGAGCAGAAGAACATGGGTTCAATTCTAAGCTCCTTTTCGTTATATGATCGTTAGGACATCAATGATTCCTCGTGGAAGTGCAGAGGACTATTCGACTTCCATCAAAGCGAGTGTCACGTCAACACATTCCTACACACTTAGATTTTTTCGCCGAGATGGGCACCACCGAGCAGCTCGGCATTTTATTTTGCTGGATCTCAGTGAAAAACTTGCCGAGATTCAGCTAACAAACGGGAATTTTGCCGAGATCTCAGCTAACAAACATATTTTTGCTGAATTTCCAGCAAAATAAAATGCCGAGCTGCTCGGTGGTGCCCATCTCGGCAAAAAATCTAAGTGTGTACCCATTCCTTTCTTGAGCTGCATCCGGGCATAGGCGGCGCTGATATTGCCTAGTTTGAAATCACCAGTTTTTACGTATTGAGGATGATTGCTAGTCCCACGCATCGTCTATCGGTTCTCTGTGCAATTGAAGCTGATCTGGCAATAACAGAGTAGCAACCGTGAGTGGTCAATCATGCTCATGCTCACCCAATATTTTCATAATACTAATCACCCATATTTTTATACTACTGTATGAACTCAACAAATTTGTTTTGGAAACGTATGGAAAATCAGCCCAACTCGAATCTTAAGCCCCAGTATGGGTTGATGCATATATTATTTCACGCTCTAAGGGGGGAGGGGGTGTCTAAGATTGTGTGACAAGCAATGCATTAGGTATAGGAAAAACGTCACGATAAGGGGGTAGGGGGTAATTTTTTGCTCGATTTAGCGTGATATAATTAATGCATGGGCCCTATGTTAGACGGTACACGGTAAGAGTCCTGTGAAATAGCCTATCTTTTGTGAAAAAAAAATCCGGAAAATCGTTTGGTTATGGTCCCGTTTACGGTTGACTTCAGGAAGTGGATCGTTTAGCCTCATGTTCCCCATTAATTTAGGAAGGAAATTATAATTATCATCCAGAAACAGCGCTTAGATTAAGCTACCGTGAACTGTATCTTCTTAAAAAAAAGCTGGTGAGTTGAAAGGAGCTAGTTAGTTTAACTTTGATCAGACGTCAGGGAGTAGTTCATTTTGCCCGATTTTTCCTTAACCTTTTAAAACAAGATTAATCAGAAGGAAAGTAGAATTGAGGGTCAAAATATTGAACTTTATACACTTAACTATTATAGAATTATAATTATCCAAGAAACCGAATAGTGCAAGTTTCACCTTTTGGTGACCTCTGTAAAACCCCTTTTTTTTGTATTACAGTCACTTTAACGCTCTTGGGTCATTCGTGACTTGTCTGGGGGTGAGATTTGAACTCGTGCCTTTGGCGTGAGAGGTATGGATTCTAACCACTACGCCGGGGTCGCCCCCATATGTCAAGCGGTTTTAAAGATTGGCTTCATTAATATTACACTCACTTGCACTGTACTTATGTAAAAAATGTCCGGAGAATCGAATGATGAATGGTTCCCGTCTTACGCAGACTATAGGAAATGGTCTATTTTACCCAATATCCTTCCTGATTTAAAAAAATCTAGTACACGTCTGATACAACAAGTTGCAGAAAATGAGTAGTGAATGGAATAAATAGCTTTTTATAGAAGTTGACATGAGATAATTGGATTAGACTACTGAGCCTACAATTCAGGTGAAACTGATTATTTCTTGAACTATTCATACTTCTGCTGCATTCCTCCTGGATCCTGGTTTGAGGTACAACGTGTGGGAAAGTTTCCAACCAGAGTGCGTTGAGTGGTTTTTGGCATCGTGCAGAATATGTTTTTCTTCGATTTAACAGCAGAAGTAAAAAAAACTGACATGAAAAACAGGAAGACTTTTTCCGATGATTTATGCCATCTGTTGGCAACGAGAAAAAAAGAGCAAATCGGAGATGATAAATGTTATTGGTTGTAAACAGTTCGTAGAAAAAGCCGGCTGGTCGTGCCAATTTCCTTAATTCCTAGTAGGTAAGCTGCAATCCTTGAAATTATTTAATTATTGCACTCGATTCGTGCAACTCACAAGCTGGAATCCAACCTCATCTGTATGCAAATCCAACCGAGTTCGAGAGATAGTTCTTGGGAAACCATCCTAATCCATGGTTCGGGATTGTTTCGTAGAATTGAACAAATCTCCCCTATGGAATGCCGTTCATCCGGAATGCCACTTCACTGGAAAGGACCCAACTTTAGCAGTAAAACTTCTTCACCGAGAGTGAGAGAACGCTCGTCACACACTCATGCGGGATCATACCATACCTACAGTATAATATGTAGGACAACCAAAGGGAAGACAATCGCGTGCCAGCAAAAGTGAATAAATTAAATCCGTTGAAACAACGGATGCATTTCACATTGAAAACTCCATTACAATCTCCCAGCGTCAACTGCTTTATGCTGCTACAGACACAAGTTTTGTCTAAAGTGAACGGATTAGTCGCGTACCAACCGGTGGTGGTTTGCTTGTTTGTTTGCCATGCACGCCACAATGGTGGTGTTGAAATCACTTTATTATTATGTGCTTGCATGTGTTACAAAACGCCTGCCAGTCGGTGGAATCCTTCAAGTGAAAGTTACGATGCATATTCATCATACGCGCTACGAGTATGTAAAAGATGTACGTCCTGAAAGACGGATGAAGATAATGTATCGTGCCAATCTCTACCTACTACCGTTCGCGACTAAATGTTGGATCCTTGTGAGCATTAATTATTCATAAGCCCGTACCACTACTTATTAGGAAATGTTTCAAATTACGAAACTACTTCGGATCACACTTACCAAATCTTACGTAGAATCTCCCTCAAGCCCACCACACACTATCCTGAATTTTCTGTCGTCGCCTTAGCTAATTACATTAAACATGTACAAGTGAAATGAAATTGCTCAGTCTATGTCCGGTTTGTTAAGGACAAAATCGTCATCGTCGTCCTTGGTGGGACGCTTCGTCCCAATTAAATTCATTACTGTTCATTTCTTAGTCTACTAGCACATAGTTGTGTTCGGTGAATTTCAACAGCATCTTCTCATTCGTTCTCGTTTGCTCTCCGTTTGCAGTTGGATACACAACGCACGATGTCCTGTACCGGTGGAACAGTGGCCGCTCAGCCGTGGCCATTGCCGAGGATATGAAGCTGTCTCAGTTCGATTTGGTTGACTGTCCTGCGGGCAACATGACGGACAGCGTCGTCCACAACACAGCCTTGGCGGGCGCAACGGTGCTCAACGCGGACGATGACATTGAGACGAAACTATATGTTTGTAAGTATTGAGGATTGTGCGTGTGTTACCTTCTTTTTCTTCTTGTGTTCCTAAAGATGTGATCTCTGTGCCTACAATAAACTCTTCCTAGTTCGACACTAGACATCAAGTGTGGGAGGATATCAAGTTACGAAGTTAAATTTAAGCAAAGATATCTATGGATAATTTCAAGCGAAATGATAAAGCGATGTCCATGAAACCTTGTTCGCTATAAACAATCTTTTAAAATTGTGCAGTAATTCATTTTTTGTGCGGGTGAAACCGACAGATGATGGACAGTCTTGGAAATTCAATGTTTCTATATTATAAAACAGTTCAATTGTTTTTAAAATATAGAAACATTGAATTTCCAAGACTGTTCATCTTACCCCCAGCATCTGTCGGTTTCACCCGCACAAAAAAATGAATTCCTGCACAATTTGTGTGATTATTTGAGATCATAATAAGGATAAAAAAAAACACATTGCTCACGTCTGAATACGTCTCGGGTTCACCTGGGGACCAATAGAACCAGATCCGAAACACGCCATGTGACCAGGCATGGAAAATCATTTACATTTATTTGCCTCTAACTTTTTTCATCAACAACATTCCGCAAAATGATGTATAGAGCTTTAGTAGGTTTTGTTATTAGCTACAACTTTTGCCCATAACTCAAATCTGTATCTCTTATGCATCACGAATTAGAGCGGGCAGAACTTGGTACTGTTTTTCAGTGAATGTAAAATACATTCACTGAAAAACAGTAGTGGCTTCTGTTCGCTCTGGTTCGTCATACATAAGATATACGGATTTGAGTTGTTAACAAAAGTTGTAGCTAATAACAAAACCTATAAAAGCTCCATACATCATTTTTGAATTCTGTTGATGAAAAAAAGTTAGGGGCAAATGAATGTAAATGAATGCAAATGATTTTCCATGCCTGCATGTGACACACTTGAAAATTCAAGAATTGGATCATTAGCGATGACGGTCGATCTATCTAGCACATATGTGTTCAAGACAACCACAAAATTCAGTAAATCCGATCTAATGAATCATTAGCATTAAATACCAGCCTAACCCCCTTGGTAAAATTTTTAGAACAAAGCCTCTACAAGCCTGTGTAAAATCAAAATTTAATTACTTATTTCAACAATGAATCTAGAAAGCAACCAGGAACAGGATCGTAAATATTGTTGTAAGCATTTGGTGCTGTACAATCACAGGAACTCCACATCGAAATTTACATCCATCACCACAAGAGCAATTTATACTTGTTTTTGTTTATATTTTCCCATTTGACAACTCCCGTACCACACTTAAAAAATTCCACACGTCATCATCATGTGTCTCACACTTAATTTTGCGCATAATGTGAAACACATCCATTTCATGTGTGAATCTTATGCTATAAACCATGCCTGAACACTATGGATTTGAATTGTGACACACTTGGATTCTATGTGCCTCATATGGTGATATCAATAGCTTTGCACACCATAGTTCAATATTCTACAATATTCTACTTTATCGAATTCTACTTTACCGACTCTAAAAATGAATCGACAAATATATAAACAAAACTGCCAGAGGCCAGAGCTTTCACAAATATTTTTAATGGGTCTGATTTGGGATTCGATCATGGACTGTTGGGGTATGCTGCTGCCGAAGTCTTCGTTCGATCTCACTGTGCCACGGTTGTTCTTATATATGAGGCAGGTTGATAGGATAAAGTCACAACTCTTGTTATCGATGTTTACCTTTCTGAGCAAGCAATTCACATCGTATTGAAATGCAAAACACTTTAAATCCATCTGTTTTGAACAGTAGCGTGATTCAATGTGCAATACACTTGAATAGATAGTGAAAGATTTTCAACATTTCAAAGTTTGAAACACTATAAATTAACGTGTATAACACATTGAACCAAGGTGAAATACACTTAAAGTAAATGTGATTGTGCATTTAGAAAATCAAGTGTTTAAACACTTCGATCAAACGTGTGAAATTTTTTGAGTGCAGGTTGTGTATAGTGAAATTCATTAAATATCGCAAACTTAGAGTGGATGTGATAAAACCTTATAATTCAATAGCTGAGCCTCGAAATAATCAACTGTCTGTCTTACCCCCACTGTCCGTCTTACCCACAGTTCTCCTACACCTAATTTTTTTAAATGCCGTATTCGTTGCCGGTTTCAATAAATCGTAGCAGCCTCTTCTAATCAAAATGACGTCTGAACAGGGATATAGAACTAAGCACAAACGAGTAAACATACACTCAAAAAAGTCCACTCATCTGATCGAAGTGTTTAAACACTTGATTTTTCATATGCACAATTACATTTATTTTAAGTGTATTTCACCATGTTTCAATGTGTTGCACATGTTGATTTCTAGTGTTTTAAACTTTGAAATCTTGATAATCTTTCTCTATCAATTCAAGTGTATTGCACATTGAATCACATTACTGTTCAAAATAGATTGATTTGAAGTGTTTAGCATTTCAATGCGATGTGAAATGCTTGTTCTGCAAGGTAAACATCGAAAATATGAGTTGTGACTTCATACTTATCAACCAGCCTCTTATATGAGAACAACCGTGGCCCAGTGAGATCGAACCAAGACAACTGTAGCAGCACATCCCAAGAGTCCAGGGCCAAATTAGACCCATTAAAAAAGGCATGTGCATGCTCTGCCCTTTGGCAGCTTTGTTTCTATATTTATCGATTCAATTTTGAAGTCGGTCAAGTAGAAGTCGATAGAGTAGCATATTGTGGAACATTGAACTATGATGTGCAAAGCTATTGATTTCACCATGT
The DNA here is from genome assembly GCF_037179485.1 of Ochlerotatus camptorhynchus. Classification (NCBI taxonomy): domain Eukaryota; kingdom Metazoa; phylum Arthropoda; class Insecta; order Diptera; family Culicidae; genus Ochlerotatus; species Ochlerotatus camptorhynchus. Next base: position 1,147,906 of record NW_027040652.1, read on the forward strand.
GAAGCACATAGAGTCCAAGTTTGTCACAATTTGAACCAATAGTGTTGAGTCATGGGTTCAAAGCATAAGATTCACACATGAAATGGATGTGTTTCACAATAAGTGCAAAATTAAGTTTGAGACACATGATGATGACGTGTGGAATTTAGTGAATGTATAGGGATGTGTGGGTATAGCTTAGGAAATTTTGTTTTTTCCTTAAATACCTGGAAGACTCAGAGAATTTAATAATTTTATTACTAAGGATATTTTAAAGAAAAGTATTAATTTTAAAATACAAGCATTTATTTTTTCTCGTGAGTTTCATTCGCACTTTGACCATTATAGATGCACAGGGGATTAATCTTCAGTAACAAATATATTTTAAAAAAACAGGCTTGTAATGTTGTTTTGCTTTGTTTTGGAACATACATATTTTTCAGAAATTTCAAATTTGAACTAGCTATAATACTTCAAGAAATTTTCAAGAATCTGAAGTTAAATTCCATGCACAGTTTAAAAGCTCGTGAAATTTTATTATAATTACTTAGGACCTAATTTCAAGAAAGTTCTGGGAAAAAAAATCTTTCAGAAAAACATCAAATGCAATCTGCTTTCAAGGTAGTTCTGAAGAATTTTAGATTTCTTGTGAAGCCTGATAGCTTTGAGTTGAATTTCACGAAACCCTGAATTGAATTAAAAGCAAATTTTAATGAAAACTCTTAGTAATTTCTGAGAAGCACAACTTCTTCAGAGGAAAATTCCAAGGGCCTTCTGAGGATAATTTGTGAGTTTGTGGGAGAAAACGACTCCGGGGCATAGGCCATTGGAATCTTTTTGAAAATACTAAGAGGAGGATTACAATTAAATCTGAGAATAACTCCAGAACATCTTCAAGGGAATTTGAAAAATAAATTCAGGAGAGTTTGCCAAATAAATTATGAGCAGAAATCTAAGGAATTTGTGAGGAGAAATGCCAATGAATTCTTAGGAGACATTTAATGTGAGTAGAATTCCAAGGGAAGGTGTGAGATTCAAAAAGAAATCTGAAATAAATTCAATGAATATCGGAGAATCTTTCCTAAGGGTTTCTTATTGTGGTGAATTTGAAGATAATTCCGAGAAAAACTAAAAGAAAATTGAATTCGAAGCTTCATCGTATATTTCAATGGAAATCAGAATGGACTATTCTGATGGATAGGTCTTCAGAACTACTTGAAAGTTCCATAAAATTCCAGAAGTTAATGAAACTGCTTTGCAGTTCTTTTTTGTTTGAGAAACTAGTCTGATGCTCACAAAACTTCTCATTAAATTCTTAAACTTCCCTTAACTTTATAGGACTTCCTAAAGTTTCCTCAATTTTTCTAACGATCATAGATCTCTTCTAAAGGTTCAATAATTCGCTGAAGTTCTTTGAACTTCTTTAAAACTATGTGACTTCTCCAATGTTAACGGAACTGCTCTGAGGTTCTCTGCTCTTTTCTGAAATTCTCAAAACTTCGCTAAGGTTTTTGCAGTTTTCATGAAGCTTGTTGTACTGCGCTGAATTTAATTGAACCGTCCTAAAAATGTTTAAGGTTTACTGAATGGGAAGACCTCAAATAAATTTTGAACGTATCTGAAGTTATCTGTAAATCTGGGAACTGCCCTAAATTTTCACTAGTTTTCTGAAACTAATGGAATAGACCTCCCTCTGAAATTCGAAGCTTACTAAACTTCTTAAAAATGCTCCCGCAATTTGCTAATGTTCATACAAATTCTTGAAGTTCGCGGATCTCCTCTTAAGCTCCATAGATTTCTAGGAAGTTCTCGAAATGTTCCTGAAGATCACTATCCTTCTGTGAAGATTTCGAAGTTTTTCTAAATTTCTGGAACTTTTGTGCTCACGCAATTTTCTTGGAATTAGAACGAAATAATTAATGAAGTTCTATGATTTTTACTGAAGTTCTAAAGATTTTTCAGAAGTTCATGAAACTTCCCTTAAATAATTTTATCAACAGTCTAGACTTTTCTGGTGGTATTAAAACTGCCTAAACGATTATTGAATTTCCTTAAAGTTCACTAGACTGCCCTTAATTAATCAGTATTTTTTAAGAACCCGCAACTTTACTGAAATTTAATGATTTGCCTTGAAGTTTCGACAATTTTCCTTAAGTATTATAATCATTATAAACGCTCACTAATTTTCCCTGATCTTATATATGCTTACCTGTAGTTCTCTAAATTTGTTTAATCATCCGGCAAATTTTCTGAAATATATTCATAATTCCCTGACGCTTTTGACGTTTTTGGATCAATCATAGAATTCTTGAAATACCCCATCATTCCACGGAACTCCGTAAGTCGCTTCAAATTTGCTTAAGTTAATGAAATTATTCTGAAGCTATCTGTTCGTCCTCGAAGTACTCGGAAATTCGCGTTGATGTTCTCTAATCAACTAAGCTAAATTTTCGTATTTTTTAAGTTCTTGAAATCTCCATGATATAACACCCTTAAATTACTCTCACGTTTTCCGGATGTTCATATAATTATCACGTTCCAGATTTTTTTTCGGAGCTTTGCTGAAGTTTCCAGAAATTCCCTGAGTTTCTCTAAACTACTTTCAGGTTTTACCATTTCCTTGAAATTATTTGAATTGCCCTTTGATTCTTTGATCTGTCTTGATGTTCTCCAAATTTCCCTAAAGCTCTGAACTATATTGAGGGTCTCCGTTCTACTTGAAATTAAATGGAATTCCCGTAAACACCTTTAAATTTCCCTGAAATTCTTTGGAATTTTGTTATGTTCCTGAAATATTTCAGAAGTTTTCTAAATTCTCTGAAGGTTTCTGTACATCCCTGAATCGGAACATCTTAAGGGTTTTCCTTTTTTTTTCAGCACATCATGGAACTATCTTGAATGTTTCTAAATTTACGATTATATATTTTTAAACTGCTCCCAAAGTCAGGACTAAAGCTATGGAAACTGCCATTACGATCTGAAATTCCCCAAAGATCTCTAGATCTAGCTTTTTTGAGGTACTTAGAACTTCTTAACGAATTGCATGATACCCCTCATATTTTCTATATTTCTCAAGTTTGCTTGACACCTGTGAAGTTCTCTGAAATTCTAGGAACGTCATAAAAGTTCCTGAAAATGTTCGGATGCTAAACGAACTGCTTTGAAGTTCTTAAAATTCTTAAGTTCCCCATATTTTCAGCGTATTAACTTTCCTTATGTTCCCGCAGCTTGTTTATGGAGCTTCTCTGAAATTCTCAGCATTTCTTTTCAATACTCAGAACTTCTCCAAAGTTCCTACAATTGTTCTGATGATAGTGAGACTGCATTTAAGATCTCTTATCTTTCATAAAATTAATAACGATCTTAAAATAAATCATTTATTTTTTTTTCCTTGATTCTGGCGCTTCGAAAATTTTCAATATCTTGAACTTGTACATGGAATGCGAAACTTCAAGATATTGAATAATTTTAGATCTTGTACTTACTCAAATCAAGTAAGTTTTTTTTTAATTTTATAAAGTGAGAAATTAAGTAAATGTTAAACTTCATCCTTCAATGGATTTGATTGTAAAGCTGTTTCTTTACAAGTGATTGCCATATCTTAAAAACGTTTGGGTAAATTGCTGTTGTTTTTGATCTACCAAAACAAAAAAGCATATTTTTAACACATTTAAAAAATAGCTTTCTTATTATAAGCCTGGAATTTATCCGGTAAAGTTCTGGAAAACTCAAGTAATTATATTTAGAAAGATGAGTAGACACCCTGTCGATAGAGAAAGACTATTAAACGCCATAAAGCAAAGAATGATCAACTTGAAATAAATTCACGTTAAAAAAATTGAAAATACTGACTGATCAAAAGAAAAAGTGACTTTAGTGACTTGGTTTAAAAAAAAAAAGAGACTTTTTAGTGGCTGACTTGAAAAAAGTGAAGTGACTCGTTACCAGGCCTGAAATACTCAGAGGGATGGGCAGTGAAAACAAAATACAATTCGCAGCATGGATTTATACCTAAATTATTTTGCAACTAGCATTTCACCTGCCTTTTTTTTTATTCGATTTACGTGAAAAATAATAATTGATTGCATCGCAATATTTTGCACATGCTCCATTAATTTACCACCTAAGATCAATTAATCAATAAAGTTAGAATATTATTTTTGAATTAAAAAACTAGTTGAATTTGAGAAGCACACGAAACATAAAGGTGATTGAATTTCTGTTCGATTGCAATACTCTCAAATTTAATCTAGTAAGAATAAGAAATCCTCGGAAAAAATCTAATGAGAATGTTTGATTGGCTCAATTTTGACAGTTCATTTGACTCATCTCCGCCCATCTCTCCTTCTGAGTATTTCTACTTTAAACGTGTCGAAATCAATATTTCTAATTCTAATGCTAATTCTGACGACACGGAAAACAAAACATAGGTATTGCACATTTTTCAAGATTACTAAAAATCTGTGATTCTCGGTAGGAAAAGTAAAAAATCGGTAGCTTTTAACCTTTCGTCTGTGAATCGGTAGGCATCCCGAAAATCGGTAGGACTACCAATAAATCGGTAGGTCTGGCCACCCTGCAACCAGACGTCCTAGATGGCGCTATGATAACGGCAACCAGGAGGACTTTGAAAGATATAATCCTCGCCTCGATAGTACTAGCACAAACGAAGTGATAGACGGAGCGGCTCGAAAACTTTGGTGACTAACCTGCTATTGCAATTTTTCAGTGTACCACAAGGCAACACCACTACTACTGGATTGTACCACATGGCAACACTACTACTGGATTGAACTAGCATTTTCTCCAAATGTACTAGAATGTTTTGGTTCTATCTCTTTCACTCTACTCAAAACTGAAATTCATAAATAAATGACAAAATGATACACTCTTTGCACACTGTCAAAGAATCATTGTACACAAAATCAACTTTGTGCAAAACCAAAACAAAAATACTATCCCATCTGGTGGATGATGGCACAAGCTTTTAACAAAATTCTATTACAGCGAACCACATTATTTTAATTGATTTCTTCGCCAGTTAGTCGTCTGTCACTTCGTTTGTGGTACTAGGCTGAACATACCATCTTGTGAGTCTATGTCGTTTAATTTACGAAGCAGCAAAGGTCAACATTCCAAGAACCAGCAGCAAACCAGGCAAAACGGCATTAGAGGACTGCAAAATCTCGACAATACACGGTGATTTTGAAAATTCTACTTTGGTCACTCATTTGAACTAACAGTCACAGTCAAGGCAAACCATGTCATTTGTCAATGTCAGTGACGAACATGTGTAGATTTTTATATTAACTAAATTTGAAACGAAATTAAATGACTTGAGCAACACAATTACATGGAGCCGTTAATGTGAACACTCATCTACGTCCTGAACTGCTTGGATAACAATAATGTAACACAGAATGTATGAAATTACAATTTTCTTACCTGTTGAATTGTTGTCATAGACGAAAAAATGAATGAAATTTCGACGAAGGTTTTTTTGAGGATCAAGTCTGTCAATGACTATGTGGCGAACAATTTTGTCAATATCGCGGGAAAGTCTGTCAATGACAATGACAAATCTCAGCACTGGTTAACGCACTAAGTGGTCGTAGAAGGTGGAAAGGTATCGGTATCAAACATGATAACACCGTTTCCCATGATGATCTTTTTGTTGCCAATATCATAGGAAAATTCTTCGCTGAAATATCATCGTTCGCAGCATTCCGAGGCGGCTTTCTCACTGCTCAAGAAAAAAAAGTGCAACAGTCGACCTCTTCATGCCAGACGATAACAAAAACAATCGCGACTTCAACAAATCCTTCAGCCTTGCAGAACTAATCTTCGTTCTTGATTCCACAAAAGGAAAGTCCGCAGACCCCGACGATGCGAGTTATCATTTGCTAAAGCGATCAACATCTGAGCCGACGAAACCTTCCCCACCGACTGGCATCACAGTTTTGTCATCCCAATCCACATGATTATCGACCAATTCCACTTACTAACTGCGCTTCAAAGGTTATGGAGCGCATGGTCAACCGACGACTCATCACCGAACTACAAGAGCACAATCGTTTAAATCGCATGAGCAGCATGTTGACATCGCAGCTTTAGATCTTTCGAAAGCATACAACCGAATTTGGCGTCCTACTGTACTACAACAGTTTATAGGCAGGGATATTGTAGGTAACAAGGGCAAATTCGTCCAGGGTTTTCTGAAGGAGTGAACATTCCAAGTCCTAATCGGTGACACCAAAGTTCCAGGCTCAGTCCTTGCCGTCACCTTATTCTTTTTTTTTTCTTTGATTTGTTTTCCGTCGATCTTGTTTTCCGTGCTGAGCACCAATGCTACCGATGCCAGGGAGGCAGCTCCCACACCTGGACCCTACCTTTCGACCCATCAACTCATGAACCGGGGACCAACGGCTTTACTTCCCTTCCGAAGGAAGGCGTGATCAGAGATGTTATGCCTCAGAACATCCCGGCGGCGCTGACTGGGATTGAACCCAGGCCTGCTGGGGTGAGAGGCAATCACGCTTACCACTACACCACCGGCACCGCTATCACCTTATTCTTGGTCGCAATGAGCTCAGTATTTACGAATTTACCAAAGGACATCTATATTTTTGTAATTGTTGTGGTAGGTGCAAACCCCAAAATTATTCGTCCAAAACTACAAACAGCTCTCTGAGCGATCTCCAAATGGGTGGACAGTATCGGATTCACCGTGGCTGCCGAGAAATGCTCGATTTCACTTTTCTGTAATTCGTAACACCACCCGTGGATCAATCCTGTAATTACCTTCGACCGCAAATGCAACTTCGACGCCCACTTCAATTTGGTTAAGAAAGAAACTGAAAGTAGAATCTGTCTGATTAAAGCGATTAGCGGTAGACACAAAACAAACAACAGAATAGCTCTTCAGAACATCGGACGCAGTATAGGTAGTTACCAGCAAATTACTTTACGGTTTGGAAATTACTGTTGGGTCATCGGCAGCAAACTCTCTAAGCCCCGTGCACAATAGGATGAGCTTGAGCTTGATTGACCGCCCACGGTTGCTACTCTGTTATTGCCAGATCAGCTGTAATTACACAGAGAACCAATAGACGATGCTTGGGACTAGCAATCATCCTCAATGTGTAAAAACTGGTGATCTTGAATTAGGCAATACCAGCGCCGGCCGCGCCCGAACACAGGTCAAGAAAGGAATGGGAAGGATTGTGTTGACATGACACTCGCTTTGATGGAAGCCGAGAACACCTCTGCACTTCCACGAGGAATCACTGGGATGTTGGATAAGAGGGTTGGGTTTGCAGCAGGGTTCGTTTTGGTAAACGATAAGCTGAATTAATGTCCTAACGATCATATAACGCGAAGGAGCTTGGGACTAAACCCACGGTCTTCTGCTCAGTAAGCAAAAACGTTTGCCACTAGGCAGACGAGCACCTTTTTAATCACCGAGTTGCTGTTATTACCATGTAGTCATATTAACAAATAAAACGATTGACGAATCTTGATTGTGGATGGGCCTGAGATTAGACTCATGATGTTCTGCTCAGTAAGCAAAAACGGTTGCTCTAAGGCCACCGAGCCCCTCATATCACATAATACCGTTGCTCAAATTTTTGTATCCATTCAAACCCGGAACCAACGACAACAACGAGTTTCGCAAAATACACGATACACAAGCGATTTTACTATAAATCTCTTTGATATGTAAGGACCTGGGACCGCGTTTTTCTGCTCAGTAAGCAGGCTACTGTAACCGACGATCTTTCAAATCCGAAAACTAAAAACTACGAAAAAGTACTTAGGCCTTCATTAAGTTCCACATTCACGCGACGTACAATGTTTCAATTTGCTCTTTACGTATTGTTCAGGCTAGGCCCTTTTCAAAATTTACGCGAGAAATACGCACAATCGTCACCTACCTCGCAAAACTGGTTCCAAACGACAACAAAGGCATAAGCAACGATGGATTGTTGAACTTTGCTGGCTCGGGTGGTGTAGTGCACAGCAAAAAAAAATGTAATATCGATCAACGTAATTCAAGCTGATGTATGGAATAATGATGTAGGATAGATGTACCAGTCATGGCTATACGCTCCTACTATGATGTGCTCCAATTATGGCATATAGGATTTCCATAGGCCATGATTGGAACACACCACAACAGGAACGCACAGCCATAACTGGTACATCTACCCTAATTGTAATTTTGTTATTTATCCGCACACACCCTGGTCGACCACTGTAAACCAATCTGCCGTTCAGCGTTATCGGTTTTTGTTTCTGGATCTTTAGTTGCCTCTGTGATATACTTACTTGCGGCATACTATTTTGGGAGTGTATATGAGCGTGTACCATGTACGGTAGCTCATCTCTCATCGTGATGGTGGGACATAGCAGACAAATTAGAGAGAAAACAAGGAGGTATTAGTATTAGTTATATGTAAACAAACAAAACAAAAGTTAGATAATGCGGCACTGTAACTACTACTATTTTAGAGGTATGATTCGTCATGTTTAACTCAATGTTTCAATTGAGGCAAACTATCTATCTTACAATTACAAAAGCAAACCTAAACTTACAATTATATGCAAATGCAAAATGAAACTTGACAAATCATCGTCAATTCCCTTATTCCAGGGCAGGGCCTGACGATTTGAATCTAATTTTGATCAGTGAACGGGCACCATATGGTACATTTTCTCACCATGAACCTATCATTTCCAGCCTATCTGAACTATTTAATAAATGGAAGCCATAACATGGGTTACGCTCCCCCTAAGCGGGCCCTCCGCATCCTGTCTCTGTCTTATCTCAAATACAAAATGCCAATGGTATGAATGTATCTATATATAACTTGGAAATGACGTACAATCAAATAAACCCGTAACCCACTCACTTGGTCAGGCTTCAGAATCGTCCAGTGGGCAGTGCACTCTACACTCCAAGTTCCCTTTTTTTCAAATTTACCGCAAATTTGATATTTTACCCATTGAGTGTTGATTAGTCACAATGAAACATTGTGACAGAAGTTGAGGTTACTAGTGTATTAAATAATCTAGGTCCTATTTAGGATTATATCTGAAAAATCCAAATCTGGCCAACGCCCACCCTAAACCTAAACCTGTTCTAATCCACCTGAAATGACTAACGAATGGAAGACTTTGACTACCCAGCCATGCAATAGTCTCATTCCGTGCCTTATGGCAACTTGATGATTCTATTGCGCTCATCTTCTGGCACCACCCAGGGGAGACTTGGTCCTGTACCCAATGCTTAACTTATCTCCATTCCACTCAACTACTCGCAATTTCGTGTGATATAGTGGGCGGAATATTATTATATGAGACAATTCAATGCAGACGTCTTTCCAAATTTGGCAGATCGACAGGTAATCGGTGAGTTAGCACGATAGTTGCTATTCAACAACTCGACAACGTCCCATCGTCAACGCCTGCTATGAGAATTTCCCATAGCAGACGCCAACGAAATGACGTCATCGAGCTATCGATCAACTACCCTGGTTATCGCCTGGTACCTTATAGCACGATGCTAGGAGGCGAACCGGAAGAATCGATGAGCTACCTCCCCCACTCTAAGCCCCGTGCACAATAGGATGATGCGACTAACTTCCGGATTCCAAGCTCACCTACCTTGGCCACATGTGTAGAAGTTGGTGTCATTCCGTTTCAGTTCTTACTGGCGACCGAAGCATCCAGTAGATCCATCAGCTATATTTAAAAAAAAAACACTTACGGAGAAACCAGAAACATTATCATCCTTGAAAAAGCTAAAAACCTTGTTCAAGAGTACGCCAACATCGTTTTCCCTCCGGTAGCAGAAGTCCACCGGGTTGGAGATCGGATATGGAATCGCATCGGTCCCAAGCACCCCTTAACTAAAGCCATTGAGATTGCCGCCCGAGCTAACATCACATTGTGTTGGATAACTGTCCACTGCGGCATTAAAGGCAACGAGGAAGCAGACCGTCTCGCTTGCCTCAACCGAAGCTCCGAAAAATTGGACCTCAACATACCAAGTTCTGATATTCGCAGAACAATCGCGCATTCCATTAACAATGGCATCAGCAGTGGGCCGCAAACAGAGTCCTTTTTCTGAGGAAAATAAAAGGAGATGTACGAAGATGGACGGACAGGAAAAGTCGCAGAGAACAACAAGAATTATCTCGTCTTGGAGTTAGAACCAACATGCCAGTTCTGCCAGATTCCTCTAACGGTGGAACATCTACTCATAAATTGTCCGCGGTTCCTGTCAGAGTTCTTTATGCTCTAATGGTAGTTTTTTTTTGCTGGAGAGAACTTATTGAAGGTTCTCAAAACAATTATTTGATGTCTACCGAACCTTTTGACTTTGCATGGGAGTTGTATAACTAGACCTATTCACCCTCAATGTTTTTTCTTTCAATAATTATTAATCACTGAAAGCAAGTGGGACAACTCTGCTGTGAATCCCCGCAGGTATGAATGAAAGCTAATATTCAGTTGAGGTTTCTTCCATCCAAACCTTCATTTCTACCAACCAACCTTTGAAAACGCTTAACTACGGAGTCATCTTTCTAGTTAGTTTCCTTGAGTGAACCCGTTCGCAACGCGCATACATCGTTTTCCGAAGATACCTGAGAATTCCACCTCCATCGACTGTGCACCATGTCCTGTCCCGCTACTCGGCAGAAAATCAAGATAGACGAGGTTTGGGCCGATTTGGAAGCTGGCATCCAGCAGATCTTCCGACGGGACCAAAACATCCGATCTGGGCGCTACATGGAACTGTACACTCACGTGTACAACTGCAGCGTAAAGGTACAACGTTCAGCATCCGATTGGCAGCTTGGCCAGACGCTGTTTTCCCGGAGTGATTCCACCAAACTAGCAGATGAATCCCAACACTCCGGTCGGGAATTGTATTACTACCTAACGAGATTCCTCGAAGGCTATTTAGAAGATTTGCACAGCCATGGTTCCGACCTGATGGATGACGAAATGCTGCTTTTCTACACAAAGCAATGGGAAGACTTTAAATTCTCCAGCAAAGTTCTGAATGGCCTATGCTCCTACCTCAACCGGCACTGGCAGAAACGAGAATGTGAAGAAAGGCGTACGAATGTTCATGAGATCTACCAGCTAGCGCTGTTCACATGGCGCGAGAACCTGTTGAAAAATTTGAGCAAACAGATGAGCACGGGACTGCTCAAGTTGTTCGATCGGGAACGAAGTGGTGAGACCATCAATACGCGACTGGTTACGGAAACGATCAGCAGCTACGTGGAACTTAGTAGCAATCTCGATCAGAGCGAACCGCTTTTCGACGGACCAAATTTGTCTACGTATATTGAATGTTTCCAAGATGCATTTTTGGAGCATACCGAAGAGTTCTACACAGCGGAGAGCGCAGAGTTTCTGAAGAACTATTCGGTTTCCGATTATTTGAAATACGTAGAAGTTCGATTGAAGGAAGAGGAGAAACGTGCCGTTGTTCTATTGCACAATAGCACTCGGGAAAAACTGATGACTGTTTGCGAACGAGTACTGATTAAGAAGTACCTGTCTCGGATTTACGGCGAGTTCAAAAATCTATTAGATTTGGAGAAAATCCCGGATTTGATTCGCTTGTATCAGCTGATGGTTAGATTGAAAGTCGACAGAGTACTAACCGAATTGGGCAAACATTTGGAAGTCTACATTCACAAACAAGGATTGAACGCGATGCTCAAAGCTGGAGACCCGGCATTGACTGATCCGATGCTTTACGTTCAGACAATTTTAACGGTTTACAGAAGGTACAGTACCTTGATACATGCGGCGTTCAACAGCGATAACATTTTCATAGCTGCGATGAATACAGCTTTCGGGAAATTTGTCAACCGGAACGCCATCATAGATGCCAGCAAAAGTTTCTGCAAAAGCTCGGAAAATCTTGCCAGATACTGTGACATGCTGTTGAGGAAATCTAGCAAGCATCTGGAGGAACAGGACTTTGACGACTCGTTAAACGAAGCAATTACCGTGTTCAAATTTCTCGAAGATAAGGACGCTTTCGAGAAGTTTTACAGCAAGCTGCTATCCAAGCGGCTGTGTCTACAACTCTCGACCAGCGATGATGCCGAGGCCTTGATGATCTCCAAACTTAAGGAAACTTGTGGTTTCGAATACGCCCGCAAGCTGCACAGGATGCTCCAGGATATGGAAATATCGAAGGGACTCAACGCAAAATACCAACAGATGTCAAACAATTGCTGCAGTTCATGTAGCGACATTGATTTCAATATTCTAGTGCTGTCGGATGGAACGTGGCCGCTTAGTCCAAGCTTCACACTGACGCTTCCGTTCTCGGTGGAACAGGCTGTGGAATCGTTTCAAAAGTTTTACGCAAGACGCTTTTCCGGACGAAAGCTCATCTGGTTGTACAGCATGTCACGCGGTGAAGTCGTAACGAATTGCTTCCTTCAACGGTACACGCTACAGGTCAGTACTCTACAGATCGCTGTATTGATGCAGTTCAATGAACATCCTTCCTGTACCATTCAACAATTGGTTGAACACGTCAACGTCAAGCTAGACTACTTGATACAGGTAATTCAAATTTTGCTTAAGGTGAAACTACTGACGAGCAGCGATGAAGGGGACTTGAAACAAGAATCCTCGGTTCAACTGAACACAGCCTTCGGCAGTAAGAAGCTCAGAATCAATATCAACCACCCATTGAAGGCGGAAGTCAAGGTGGAGCAGGAATCTTCCAATCGATCCATTGAAAATGATCGAAAGTTTATGATTCAGGCGGCGATTGTGAGGATCATGAAGACCCGGAGAAGCTTACTGCATTCGCAGCTGGTGGGGGAAGTCTTGAACCAGCTAGCGACGCGTTTCATACCGAAGGTTCAGATTGTTCGGAAGTGTATTGACGCTTTGGTGGACAAGGAGTACATCGAACGGCGAGCGGGCGAAAAGGACGTGTATGACTATCTCGCTTGAGCGGTTTTAGCTTTATGCATTGTAGAATGGCGAGGTTTTTTTGGGAATACTGTTTATCAATAGTAGAACAAATAAATGCATGCGCTTTTTTATGTTGAACGTTGTTGATGTTTGACTTCTCTTGCGAATATATGGCGATGTTATAAACCGCTAGATTTGCCCAATAAGACCCATCATAGTCCCATAAACTTGACTCATATGATCTCAGGGCTTGCTCTGAACTTTTCCTTTATGACCTTTGAACATACCACACAGGTCTGCTAGACTTGTACTTTTTTTGACGTAGGACTACGTCTTTGATTTCTATATGGGGGTACACTTTGTGAAAACCGAAAATGGAACATGTAACAAATTAAGAAAGATTTTGAACGTTAATAACTCAGCTACCTCTGGACCAATTTCAATAATTTTATCACCAATCGATCAGAAATATGGCTACGCATCAATGACAATGCTTCCGAATGTTGATTTTTAACAACAAACTATTGAAAAACTGGTAAATGTCCAGCATTGTCCAAAAGCGTCGAATTAACTAACAAATCCACCAATTACCTACACGCATATGCTGCTTCCCTAGCACAGTCGTCAGAGAGTAGTAAGTAGACGAAACAAGTCGAAGTGGCATTCGCCTCCGATCCTCGGGCGCGCGGGAATAGGGAGGATGGAATTGCGTAATATTTTGCACACTCATCGCCATATTCAGAACCAAACGCAAATTCTTCGAGATAACCACCATCCGTCGTCTGGCTCGCCGTGGCGGTGTCTGACGTATCTCCGGTCTGATTTACGAGGTGTGGTGAAGGTGTTCCTGAAAAATGAGATCCGTGATGCTGTCACCTACACTAAACACGCCAAGCGTAAGCGGCCATGGATGTCATCTACGTTTTGAAGTGACAAAGACGCACTCTGTTTGGTTTCGGAGGTTAAATCATCACCAACTTTGGCAACAAAACGGCTCTTTTCAGCGCCACCAAGCTTATTAGAATAAAGAGGGGTACAAATTATTTTGATCAACCTTGATCAACTTTGAATCGCCACGGCCGGATATTTTCGATGGAAGAAGCAACAATCTAGCATCTAATTCGACGAAGGCGGCAGGAAATATTTGTGAAGCCGAATTATTTACGAAAGAAAGTGTCGATGAAGAGAATCTATCAATGTAGATAGGACCTATTGAAAAGTGAAGGAAGGCGTGATCAGAGATGTTATGCCTTAGAACATGCCGGTGGCGCCGACTGAGATTGGACCCAGGCCTGCTGGGGTGAGAGGTAATCACGCTTACCACTACACCACCGGCGCCCATATCTTTCAAGGCGATATCACGGCGAATGAGATCGACCCAAATTTGAGTTTAGTTATCTCAGAAATAAGAAATAAAGTGCAGGAACTCAGCGATGAGTAATTTTGCCTCATGTTTTCCCAGGTTGTTCCAGGATTTTCAAGGATTTTCCAGGGAAAAATTCCCGAATTCGAGAAAAGTAAATATTGGATTCACTCAGTTTATTGGTACTACTCCGAGACTGAATAAAATTTTCGTCAATTTCCTCATTTTCTGGCAGATTTTTTAGGTTTTCCACAGGAAACCATGAGACAAATTTACACATCGCTGAATTCCTGCACTTTTGAAGATTATGAGTGAGCTAAACTCAAATTTTGGTCGTTCTCATTCGCCGTGTACGCAAAAGGAAAAGAGCCAGTGTCGCTACTTGATAGCAAACTACTCATAATGGGAGGAGTCTTTGTAGCTTTTATACCACTTGGTTGCACATCATTCTGCTTTAACCTGAAAAGATATAAAAGAGCGCTGCTGTATGGCATTAGCTCATTTTCGCTTCGGACGACGTGGTGAACCGCAATAGCAGCAGTAGGAAGGTGGTGGCTAGTCCACTCAAGCAACAATTGTTGTGGTAAAGGAGGCGCCAAGCGTCATTGCAAAGTTCTTCGAGATAACCGCCATCGGTCGTCTGGCTCACCGTGGTGGTGTCAAACGTATCTCCGGTCTGATCTATGAGGTGTGCTGAAGGTGTTCCTGGAAAATGAGGTCCGTGATGCTGTCACCTACACTAAACACGCCAAGCGTAAGTGGCCATGGATGTCCTCTTCAATAAAATGGCCCTTTTCAGGGCCATGAAGCTTACATTAGTAAAGAGTTAGAATAGAATTTATCTGTGCTTGTTTGTCCATATTCAGAACCACAAGCCCCCAACGACCACAAAATGCTCTCCAGAGTTGTAATCTTGTAACCAAATTTGGGAGCAGGGGTGCAAGTGATTTTGATTGAATCTCTTAATCAACTTTCTCTTTGAAAAAAATTACTTTCTCGGAGACGAGCCAGCCAACGGCTGAAAGTCTCCTTAATAAAGATATTAAAAAAATACTACAAACTTGGTACGCCTACAGCGTTAGCGTTAGCGTTAGCGTTAGCGTTGTTATGATATACTTCGTAGATTGGATACTAGCGACACTCACGTCTCTTCTGAAATTCTCAGTTAGACTACTTTCAGGAATAATGCTGAGGAGTAAACATTGGTTCCAATCTAAACAAGAGTAACAGAAGCATGACTGTCGCTATTCCCGGCCACGCCCATCTTTACCATAACTAGGGATAGGGAAGGAAATGTTGATGTAGTACTTACTTAACGAGAGGCCACCGACTTAGCGATACCCTCATAAGTGCTACGGAGTTGGAGGGTTGGGTAGGGTATTCGGTTAGGATTCACCTCAAGTTGGCGATGCAACCAAAAGTATGTATTGTTTATTTGTTGTTTATTTAATCTCTCGATAGCCGGCTATCGAAAGAACATATTAATTTTGTTTAGTGATAATGAATTTTAAGAGTCATGACGGAGAGCTTGGGATTAAACCCATAATTTTCTGCTCAGTAAGCAAAAACGATCCCTCCAGGGTCATCGAGCATCTCAGAACCATAACGCTTCGCGACAATACAGGACTACGTTTTCGCTTGATATGCAAATAGTTTCCAAGGTTAATGTTTAATATCAAATATACACATGATGGTGGCGATTTATTGTGCTGTTGAAGAGCTTGGGGTTAAATCTATGATTTTCTGCTCAGTAAGCAAAATCGATCCCTCCAGGGTCATCGAGCATCTCATAATCCACAGCGCTTCGCGTCAAAGTACGAATATATGGATGAACTATCTATTATTGAATAACTATTATTTACGATAATTACATGAATAAATAAAATATAAACTACAAACAAAACGTGACTGTTAAAATCTCAAAAAGATATTCTCACAAATATATTTCACGCCACCAGGAATCTCAAAACCAGTAGACGTTATAATGATACTCTGCACATGTTAGACACAAGAAAAGGCCAAAAACAAGCGTCCGAAACACAAAACCCGTCAAATCCACTAGCAGTCACAATCAACGATTCTACGAATCGCGAGCGCTCACGAATCATAAAACCGCTGACTGCGACACTCTGAAAGCGAAATTGACAGGCTCTATGCATCAAACACCCGCCCTCCAATCTCCACCCGCATCCAACAGCACAAATCTCCATTACAACATCTAACGAATTCAAAGCTCCGAAAATCACTCATCTATAGCAAGTGAGTGGAAGCAACCCTGCATGCAACCATTCTTAATGATACACTTGTTCTGCCTATCTTTCTATTAGGCCTGTGGACATGCGTTAGCTTCGAAACTTCTAACCAAACTGGGTAAATTTTCAGATCACAAAAAAAAACTTAAAAAAAAAAACTTTCAAAGGTAATTACAAGTAAGATAAATATTGATTATTTTACGCGAAAACGAGCAAGTAATATTAAATCTCTTGTATCATATGCTAATGCAAATTGACTGTAACAAAAATAATATGCTTAAATAAAATAAAATATTAATAAAATTAAATGCAAAATTTACTAGAAGATCATTATTTTATTGGTGATAAGTTTCTAATAAGCCCTCCCAGTTCCTCTGTATACAGAACAAATCTGACACTATAATCAGAATTGCTCAGTCTGCATGAAGCAGCCGATTTCATCAAGGAAGTTCTATTAACAACTAAGAATTAATCGTTTGAGGCATACTGAAGCATTAAGAAGGTGATATGTGTCACTATAGGAAATCATCAACGTTGCAATGATCAGTGAACGGGCACCATATGGTACATTTTCTCACCATGAACCTATCATTTCCAGCCTATCTGAACTATTTAATAAATGGAAGCCATAACATGGGTTACGCTCCCCCTAAGCGGGCCCTCCGCATCCTGTCTCTGTCTTTATCTCAAATACCAAATGCCAATGGTATGAATGTATCTTATATCTGAAAAATCCAAACCTGTTCTAATCCACCTGAAATGACTAACGAATGGAAGACTTTGACTACCCAGCCATGCAATAGTCTCATTCCGTGCCTAATGGCAACTTGATGATTCTATTGCGCTCATCTTTTGGCACCACCCAGGGGAGACTTGGTCCTGTACCCAATGCTTAACTTATCTCCATTCCACTCAGCTACTCGCAATTTCTTGTGATATAGTGGGCGGAATATTATTATATGAGACAATTCAATGCAGACGTCTTTCCAAATTTGGCAGATCGACAGGTAATCGGTGAGTTACCACGATAGTTGCTATTCAACAACTCGCAACGTCCCATCGTCAACGCCTGCTATGAGAATTTCCCATTGCAGACGCCAACGAAATGATGTCATCGAGCTATCGATCAACTACCCTGGTTATCGCCTGGTACCTTATAGCACGATGCTAGGAGGCGAACCGGAAGAATCGATGAGCTACCTCCCCCACTACAAACTTGGTACGCCTACAATTCAAAAACGGAAAGAGTTCAAATAATAGATAATTGATCAATTAAAAGAACTAAATGCTCTTCACATTTATTCCGTCCACTAGTGGTCCTACGTCAAGCTTCCGTTCGTGCCCCTAGGCACAGACCCTTCTAATTTTTTTTATATATAATGCGTTTATTTTTCAGGCTCATTTGCTGTAGCTTTGCGGAGCCGATATTCATTGTTTAGATCAGAAAATTACTTAGAACTAACGTTAGTAAAGCCGGGCCGCATACTCGCGGCTATCTCGGTTAAGGGTAACAAATTGTAACAAATGGATGGCAGGGTAGGGATTGTGAACACAAGGTTTGGAGAGCAATGTGCTCTTGATCTCGAACTAAGCGACACTCTGATGAAAAGACAAACATGGGGGTACACCGATGGGCAACTAACAACTTGGGAGAACACAAGATGACACTAACTACTTAATCCTCAGATCTATCCATTTTAAAAATACATAAATTAAATTCAAAGAGTCGAGATCTCGACTCGCCAAGACATCTCTAACGGGTATCGCGGGTTGTTTTCCTCGGGCCCTGAGAGATGTGGATAGCTCAGATCTGGCAACACAGTGTAAGGTACGTTAATTTTTTTTTAAGCAATAAAACACTCAGGGAGGGCAAATATGTTATAACCCATTTATTAGTCATCCTTCGAACTACAATTTGTATTTTTTTTAACTCGATTGGCGTCCATCCGTGGCCGGTGCACCAGGTCGCGCGGGCGTCCTCGCGCGGAAGTCGGAAAACGGCGTAGGAAAATACTCCTTTCCATGTGATCCTGGAACATAAATCGAACAAAAATCCTGATTAGTAATGAAATTTGGGTTAGAAATACGTATTCCGTTTTTTTTAAATTAATTTTTTCAAAAATTGTGGCCTCAGGAAAAAAAAGTCCATTTTTTCACCCTAAAAATGCTTACAAAATCGTGGATTTAAAATTAATTTTTGACAAAATCGAAAATGTGTATACTTATTTCTTAGCAGAATATAATTCTGAACAAGATAACCTAGGCGATATCTAAATTTGATGATAACTGGTTAGAGTTATTTCCCACGCCAGTTTGAAAAACCCCGTTGCGAGATAAACGCGTTTAAAGATAAAATTTAATTTTTCTCGTGGAAAAGTGATATTTACCTTTCATCGGCGATGCCAGCTCCATACATTTGGCCTTCTATGTTGTCATCCAAGAAGTCCTTGTGTTTTCGGGTCGCCAAACTGCATCTCCGGGCTTCTTTCGCTGCATCCGTGAGGCGCGACTCCGCCTTGCTCGTGCTTTCGGCGTCAGCAGCCAGGCAGAAGTTGTAGCAGGTCGGGCCGATTTCCAGATTTAGTACTTGCATTATTTCCATGATACCCATCATCCCATCATTGAAATTGCACGCAGCAATATCAGCTGCGATGTCCACCACCGACTTCCCGCTGTGAACAGTTTTCGGTGCCATTTGCCACACAGTTGCATTGAAAGACTCGTTCGCGTTCTGAGTAAACCCGCCGAGGCACCTTTGCAGCAAGTCATCTCGGGACAACTCTGTGTAAACCGGTTTGAGAGCGACAAAAATTTCCTTCTTCATAGTAGGATTGTGATTGTAGTCCTCCAGCTCACCGGTCGGTTTCGCCTTCTGTCAGGAACACCAGGAATCCCGGCGTACTGGACATTTGCTGTGCTACGGTTTGTCGTTAGTCGATATCTTATGATTTAAAGTTGCCCAGATTTCTCGTTTCATGTCTTCGAGTGATGAAGAATGCCTCCGAATAGCTAATCCATAGTACATCGTCAGCTCGTCAATGAGTTTTCCCGTCAACTTCCCCTTTCCGCCGAGCCCTTTCGTGTTTTTAACGAGTGACCGAAGATGTTTCCCCATACGCTTTTGCACGTGGTCGATACACTCTTTCTTTTGCACGATCAAATCTTCGTATGGCTGGCTGTCAATAATACCTTTAAAGGTCTTGCTGTCGCCGTCCCGATGTGCGGTATAAGAGGTGAGGAGAAAGGAAACTAGTGGACTCTTTCATTCTGGCGGTGTTCTTATGCAACAGCAGACGTGACGTCACGTCTGTTGCTGCATAAGAAGACGCGAGAACAAAAGAGTCCACTAGTTTCCTTTCTCCTCACCTCTTATACCGCACATCGTCGCCGTCCCCGATGTATTTGCTGTATTTCGTTCCGTGTAGACTTTCGGACCGCTAGAACATCTCGATTACAGCATCCACCTCCATTTTTCCCGATGACCCTTGGTGATTTCGTTCGCACTTGTCATGATGAGTTTCCTTCCATTCCTCGTACTCTGCGGTCCCCTCCTTCTTCTCCCAGATTTCGCAGGATTTGCAAATTTTGGATTTTACCTCCAGGTCGATGATTTTCCCCGTGTGCCAGCCGATGAGAGACGTCGCGCCCAGCAAAGAAGAAAAGCCCCTTGTCTTCCACGTGCCGTCTCCGGAAACCGTCAGACCGCTCGTCTCGCCGTTCTTCTCCGATAACTCCTTCTCCTTAGTAGCTGCATTCTTCATAGACATTTGACATCCGGAAGATGTGGCGATGGAAATCGTTTTTATGAGTTTCGTGTAGAATGATTTGAAAACTGGACTCGGCAAACACATGAAGGCGCAAAACTTTGATATGCCATTCAATCCGACACCAAGAATCCGCATAGCCAGTACTATACGTCGATTAATTTCGAATCCGTGGCCGATTAGCGGGCACGAATTTATATATGTATCGTGGTTCACACTTGGAGCAACAAACAGCGAGTTTGAACCCCAACCCACGAACACTGGTTTCCTGGAATTTTAAATCCGAACCGCACTGCCTACAGACAACCAACTCCGATAGTGCAGAAAACACCGACAGTAAATTCGATGAGCCGGTAGCCAAAAGCCTGGTTCACGTTCACGTGGTACTGTCCTTTCGACATCCGAAGTTTTTTCGCTGACACCGAAACATCCTCGCTGTCACCTTCGATCTGAAACCTATTCCGCAGTTTCCGTTTCCCCTTATCTCATATCCGGTAACTGCTGTTTTTATCGCCTTTTTTCGTTGCGTACACTTTTTTGTTCGGACTCATGATTCACGTGTTTCGTACAGTGACGCACCGTAAACTAAACGCCATGCGATGAGATAGGTATACGTGAAAATCGATTGTGCGACAGTGGCGCCATCTACAATGTACGAAGACCCGATTTGGGCATCACCGGACCGCTGGCTACGTCGGTAACGGCGGTAAAACAGAAAAATTCCGAGCGCGCTCAAATGCTCTCTCAGCGCGCCGGTACATGTTTTAGGAAATCGCTTCGCAAAGCGGTAAGGAATATTCTGGCGGACTTGGAGTCTTTTTTAAATTAAAGTATATATCCCAAGGAACATTTTAAGCCATTTTTTTTGAAAAATCAAAGTGTACTCCCCCCTTAAACAACATGCACATAAATTGCAGTCTGAGAGCCCAATGCTATAGAAGTGCGAGTCTAACGAGCAGTGATTGGACATAAGCCTTGATATAACGCGTATAAAGTCGCGGCTCATGTCCAACCCTTTGAACCATGGTTTGTTCGACACCTGTGGGAGAATAGAATTTAACCATCTTCCCAAATCACCATCATTCCATTTTTGTTGATAACTGATGAGGACTTGCTGACGAGCAATTAACACCTTCCATAGCGCCCACCTTAGCCAACGAGTCAGCTTTCTCATTACCCGGAATTGAGCAATGAGATGGGACCCAAGCTAAGGTGATAGGAGTAGTTAGATGAAGCACTCAGTTTAGATCGTATTTCAGGCAGGAAATACGAGGAGTGCTTTATCGGCCTCATTGAACGAAAAGCCTACAATGAGCTAAGACTATCCGTAAAAATGAAATAATGGTCAGAAGGTAGTGAGGCAATTCGCTCTACTGCGTAAAATATAGCTGCGAGCTTCGCCACGTATAACGGAGCATGCTTTCTGCAGTTTATAGGAGGCGCTATGAAACTGATTAAATACACCAGATCCAGTGGTGGTACTTGACTGCAAAAATTGAGGGAACAACCATCGACCGATGGTGATTTGGTATTCCATGGATTTCTTGCATCATGGTCAGATCAAAATTTATAGACTTGTACTTAATAGGAAACTTATTCCACTATACCTCCGGAGTTGACCAATGTGAAATCCTAAGTTGACCTAGTGTAAACTTATAAGGTCTTTGAAGTTGACTCATAAGACCATCGAAATTGAAACGTAAGATTTCCATGAAGCGTCTGCATTAAATTAGTAAGATTAAATCCGGTAAGATCAAAGAATTAACGGAGTATTTTTGTCTCTGAAAATGCCTAAAGTTTAGAGAACTTTCGCAGATTCGGGTGTTTTTAATGTTCTTAGTTCTGAGAGTTCAGGAACTTTCCAGACTTGTTGGTGATGATGAAGTTTTTATAATATGGAAATTTCTCTGAGCTTCGTAATTTCCCAAAGTTGTTGGATTCTTTACGTATCTGGAACTTTTAAAATTTCTGGAAGTTTTTACAGTCCTTCAAATTAAAAAAGCCTCTTCTGAAATCTGTACCTTTAACTAATTTCTCTCGAGCTGTCAATTTTTACATTTTGACCATCTAATCCATCCTCTTAAACACCCAACAAATACGCGACGAAATAGGAACACAGACTTCCACTCTTGTAAAAGCCGAAATATAACATGGAAGGGAGATCCCTCTCTAGTACAGTAATGCTACCAGCCCAAGCAGGAACGAATATCTCAGTATCTTAAATTGGTATGGATGAACCTGACATAAGAGGTAAAATACCATAAAAATACTACCAAAAAAAATTTTCCACAATACCATTCCCATACCAAATTTTGCAAA
Source organism: Ochlerotatus camptorhynchus (assembly GCF_037179485.1). NCBI lineage: Eukaryota > Metazoa > Arthropoda > Insecta > Diptera > Culicidae > Ochlerotatus > Ochlerotatus camptorhynchus. Next base: position 1,170,546 of record NW_027040652.1, read on the forward strand.
TGCAATACTAGTAGAATACCTGGGTGGTATTTGGTATCCAAATGTCATTTTTTGTTATTTTCAAAGTATTTTGCATGCAATTTTTTGGTATTCTACCTCTAATGTCATGCTGATCAACACTAAATGTTGTTATCAGGTCAGAACTAGGTATTTATTAGCTATTTTCTCCTGCTCGGGAGATGCTCATTCACATTCAACGAGCTACACCGGATATTTAAATGAGCGAATACCGCAGAAATAGATGGTATTTCCAACGGTGAATTTCTCACATTTCCCTCATGGTCTCTTCAACGGGGTGGCACACGGCGTTGCAATGCAACTCAGTTAGCCAATTAGGAGCTCGCATCTGCCATAACCAGCCCTCTCAAATCAGAACCAGATTTGCAATTTCATCGTGCAGTCAATCCAATCAAATCACTTGTAACAAAACAGAGTCCCGTTAGTTACACCGCATTTCAACTCGACTAATTGAGGATAATCAACTGCCGAGGAGCAAACAGCGTGCAGCTATTGAAAATTGATTGCTCGGTTCGATATCGGCGAATCAATACAAATACAAACATCATTTCACATCAGAAACAGCAAGCAGCGGTAGAATCGCACTTGGTAGTCCGTTACAGTCTGGTCCCGGTGTTTCATCAGAAATGGGCGCTTCATGAGCACTCCAATGTTTGTATTACACCAATCGAACAATTCAAAATAAACTAACATCCCACGGTAAGCGTACCAAAATGTAAATCATGCAAATTGAAAGATGAGCTTGAGTTTTTGAGCTTGTAATCCTGCAAACGGTAAAGGATACTCTGGTGGTTTGAAGATACTAACTTCAGCCGATTTGATCCAACACAGGTTTGTTAAAGGGACTCCTCGTTCGATAGCAGCATGTTTGATGTTGTAACATTTATCCAAGGGAGCTTTTGATGGTGGCGGCTGCTGTCCATTATACATGCCAGATAATAATGGAAGCTCGCAATGAACGTGAATAAAGTCAAGTGCGGGGCGGCGGCGGTGGTCTTGCCTGGATGCTACAAACTGGCACAGACACTGATGTCGGCTGGCCTTGTTCGCGTCTACAATGGGGGCTTGTTTAGAAGGAAAGATAACGTGGCGAGATGGGTCCCTTCGATTGGTGACTTTAAAGTACAGGTTAAGGATGGTATTCAGTGGCTGCCCAAGTGACCTTTGTCTTGTTGGTCACGAGGATACAAGGGAGAAAGATTTTATAGTATCAAATAAATTGTCAAATTGCCTCAGATAGTCTAGTGGGTTATGGCACGGTGTGTTTTAGCAAACAAGAAGCGATTTTATAAAGAAATCATGCACATGCATTGGATGGCTTAGAAAGCCTGTCTAAGAGTATCAAAGCCAGGTAGATATAAATTGGGGTTGGATGTTACATAAGCCCATACTTCCCATAGTTCCCTCATTATTTTAGAAATTTGCTGAAATTACTTTTATATAAAATAAACTAAATTGAATACCTCCCTTATATTGGTGTTTGCCCAAAATTTGATACTACGATAAATTGTATATCCTTCCACGTGTAGAAAACACCAGCGACCTACCATAAATAATGTTATTCATAGGCTACATATTCTTATTTTTCCCACACAGCGAATTACTCGATGCTGCTGGTAAGCTTCCACCTTCAACGTCACATGGGCAATTTCCTGATCCAGGTGTACGGGCCGTGTGTGCTGCTGGTCGTTCTTTCGTGGGTTTCTTTCTGGCTAAACCGCGAAGCCACGGCAGATCGGTAATTTTGCAACCACTCTGCGCATACCTCATCCCACAGTTAAACCAAAAATTCCATCCATTCATTTCAGCGTATCCCTCGGCATCACCACCGTGCTCACGATGACCTTCCTCGGTCTGGAAGCCCGCACGGATCTACCGAAAGTTCCTTACCCAACGGCGCTGGACTTTTTCGTGTTCCTTTCGTTTGCATTCATTTTCGCGACCATCATCCAATTCGCAGTGGTCCACTACTTCACCAAGTACGGCTCCGGCGAGTGCTACTTCAATGCAGACGAACTGACATCCAGCTCTGATGAGGACAGCGATCAAGAATGCGGTGTCAACGGCGGAGACAGCTCCCATCTTCATTCGATCAAAATCTCATCCAAATGCTCAACCGTAACCTCCATCAGCGGAGCCGGTGGAACCGATTCCAAAGTGATAGAAGTAATCCCGCTATCGATGTGCTCAATTCCGATGACACCGGTCCGAAAGTCCTCGAAAACCTCCTGGGCCGACCTTTCCTGTTTTGGCAGCAAGAATGAGGACGTTCCTCCTAGCTTCGAAAGTTCTTCATTCTCAACACCGGTGCCGTCGACCAAGCGAAGTTCGCTTCAGCTGCCTCTAGGTGGTTCCATCCAAACTCAGCGACGTCGGAAGCGAAAGAAAAGGACACCCCGCTTCAATTCGGTGTCCAAGATAGACCGGGCATCAAGGATTTTCTTCCCACTGCTGTTCCTGGCCATCAACGTGTTCTACTGGGTTCTGTATTTGTCGCGAAGCGCACGATTGCCACAGCAACATAAAAATTAAACTCCGAAGTAGTAATAACGAAACATGTGTTCATGGCGTCCCTAGGAAAGCTGAAGAACGAAGGAAAAAGGAGATTTTTTGGACAGATTCCCACGAAAAGAGCGATTTAGAAAAAAATTAAGGAAAATCACACTGATAAGAAAACTTCACTGTTTAAATAAATGTTATTGATGTAGGGCAAATATAAAAGTAGCAAATATAGTAGCAAAATTAACAAAAACTGCTTAACTGAAAATGTTGCGGTAGATGAAAGGAAGAAGAAACATGTAGTAGTTTTCAGTGGGACCACATACGCTTATTAAGACATTAGTATGTAACAGTGGATGGATTGGAGCGGTTTACTGGAGATGGGAACAACAAACAAGATAGTTTAATATGAACGAACGGACTAAGAAGGTATACTGCAACAAATTTGGACACCCACTGTAATTTTATAGAAGGTATGAAATACAAAACAACCGACTAAAGTTGATAAGGGGCTATTAATTAACTACGTAGACAGTTTTTTGGGATTATTGACCCCCTCCTCCACCTGCGTAGACAATTTTCCATACATTTTTTGTTTTAATTTGTATGGGTAATTGCTAACCCCCCCCCCCCCCCCCCTAAACTGTCTACTTAGTTTATGAACAGCCCTTAAGCAAAATGGAAGATTTGGAATTATTCTTTTTTATGATAGAAATCCCTTTAAATAATTCATAGTCAAACTCTTTAACTATTGAAGAGATAAATATTTGATTCCGGAACCATTAAAGTCTTGCAACTCAAATAAAGGTTTATTATGAAAATTTTACGGTCCCGGCACAAAGTGGTAAGCTTCCGTAACAAACTAACCGGAATCCAGTTATTTCAGAAATCGGGGTTCGTGAGCTCCATAATTCAAAACAACCAATACAAATGACAAAGCATACTTTATATATCTATCCAACTCACTTTTGGACGTTTAAGGCTTTTTAGATTTGATTTTAAAATAAAAATACGAACAGTAAGCGAAAGTACTTGATGAAAACCCTACTTTTTAGTAAGAAACTTCGATGACTTCTTAGAAACGATTGGAGAAATTGTACTTTACAATTATCAAACGATTTCCCGGATCTATTCCCTTAACAAGAAAATTTTCTCGTTGGAATTCCTGACTTTTTTTTCGGTTTTCCCGTTTCAAACAAAAAAAAATCCCGGTTATAGAATTTTTGTAGAATTATGGTATCTATTGTTTAGAGAAATAAGTGGAAGTTCTTCAAATTAAATATGCACAACATAATTCTCACAAGTTCGATCAATTACCTTCCTTAAAATTCTCCTTCATTTTTTTGACGTAGGACTACGTCTGGGATTTCTATATGGGGGTACACTTTGTGAAAACCGAAAATGGAACATGTAACAAAATTATGACAGATTTTGAACGTTAATAACTTAGCTGCCACGGGACTAATTTTAATAATTTTATCACCAATCGATCAGAAATATTTCTACGCATCTGTTAAACCTAAGGCTTTACCATTTTTCAAAATGACTCTATTGAAAATTGCACGAATGTGCAACTGTTGCTATGATAGTTAAAATTATCACCGATTGCCTGCAAAAATTGCACTTTGACTATATGTTTTAGTATTACTTCTACGTGAAGTCAACGATTTACATAGTTGAAGATGCTAATTTCAAATAACAGACTGTAGTGGTAATTTTTATACGATAGATGGAGTAGATGAAAGCATAGAGTTGATAGTTCCGTTAGAGTACGGCAGTGTGAAGATTGCATATAGATATTAGAAAAGCGAGCTAGGACAACTTTGGAGAGGGATGGTGAGGGGTGTCCCCCATGCTTGGCATACACAGTTTTGGTCACGAACTGCTCATTTGCTTATAACTTTGCACACAGTTGACGGAACATAGTTCTTTTTGAAGCAGTAGATAGAATAGAGTGTAAGCTTGTTATAGATATGTACAAAAAAGTAGATTTTAATGCTAGTAGTAAAAGGTATTTGTTTTTGCGTTGTAAAAATGAGGTGAGAATTGCTCACTACACATCTCGGAATTTAAGTGTTAAATTGATTAGTGTTGATTCAAATGTTAAGCTTTACCTAATCTTCGCATATCTATAGTAAGCTATGAGCCTAATCTATCAATTACTTTAAAGAAAAACAAATTTTAACATCTGAGTGAAAAGTTATTACCAAATGAGCAGTTGGTGTGTACAACTGTGCATGCCAAGCATGGTGTCCCCCCCCCCCCTCACCACCAATCATTTTCAATGGAATTCACCTTAAATTTCCCATAAATTATTCCTCTGAATCACTCTCAAGATTTCAAAACCTCGCGTTGTTGGAATTTTGCCTAGAACTTTTTATGAATTCACCTCAGATTTAATACGTCCGTAAGAATACGGACGAAATTATTTCGCAATTATCATAAGAACTTAAAAATTCCTGATTGATCCTGAATCCTGAAAATTTCATCAAGGCACAACCCAATCTTGATCTTTGTCGTCAGATCTGTAAACTTGAAAATCTGGAATCTTAATCTCTTGAATAGGGTAGAGGACTACTTCAGCATAAGCGCCCATTTCCGTCAAATCGAACGGAAACATCAAATATAGCAATAATTCCGACGTGAACGAATGAATCATACGTTCGGTACAGTACAACAATACGTGAAACAATAATAATATCAATGATTTCACCGTGCACAAATCAATAATACGTTTGATTCTATGTGTTAGCTCATAAGCTACAAATCAAAGCCTATACGTGCGAAGTTCTATGTAGAACGAAGGAAACCCAATGGCACGTCATGGCTAGGGATGTAGTACTGATCGTACAGGTGCCGGTTTCACCAGTAATACCGGGTGAATTTCTGGTACCGAATTACCGATACTGGCATGTTTTTTTTTTGGCGTAGGACTACTTCTTTGATTTCTATATGGGGGTACACTTTGTGAAAACATAAAATAGAACATGTAACAAATTAAGAAAGATTTTGAACGTTAATAACTCAGCTGTCCCTGGTCCAATTTCAATAATTTTATCACCAATCGATCAGAAATATGGCTACGCATCAATAACAATGCTTCCGAATGTTGATTTTCAACAAGAAACTATTGAAAAACTGGTAATCATCCAGCATTGTCCAAAAGCGTCGAATTAACTAACAAATCCACCAATTACCTACATGCATATGCTGCTTCCCCAGCACAGTCGTCAGAGAACAGTAAGTAGACGAAACAAGTCGAAGTGGCATTCGCCTCCGATCCTCGGGCGCGTGCAAATAGGGAGGATGGAATTGCGTAATATTTTGCACACTCATCGCCATATTCAGAACCAAACGCAAATTCTTCGAGATAACCACCATCCGTCGTCTGGCTGGCCGTGGCGGTGTCTGACAAATCTCCGGTCTGATTTAGGAGGTGTGCTGAAGGTGTTCCTGAAAAATGAGATCCGTGATGCTGTCACCTACACTAAACACGCCAAGCGTAAGTGGCCATGGATGTCCTCTTCAATAAAACGGCCCTTTTCAGGGCCATCAAGCTTACAGCTTAATCAGTAAATCAGTATTCAGAACCACAAGCCCCCAACGACCACACAAAATGCTCTCCAGAGCTGTAATCTTGTAACCAAACTTGCAAGCAGGGGTGCAAGTGATTTTGATTGATTCTCTTAATTAACTTTCTCTTTGAAAAAGATTACTACAAATTTGGTACGCCTACAATTCAAAAACGGAAAGAGTTGAGATAATAGATAATTGATCAATTAAAAGAACTTAAACGCTTCTTCTTCTTATTCGCATTTCAAGCTTATTGCTAGTGATTGCACAATGATACTCTATGCCCAGGGAAGTCGAGAAAATTTCCAACCCGAAAGATTCCCTCGACCGGACCGGGAATCGAACCTGCCGCCTCCGGCTTGGTAATACCGTGCGTTTACTGACTAGGCTATGAGGCCCCTATGAACTTAAATGCTCTTTACATTTATTCCGTCCACTAGCGGTCCTACGTGAAGCTTCCGTTCGTGCCCCTAGACTAGACACAGACCCTTCTACTTTTTCCTTTGGTTTATTTTTTCCATCGATCTTGTTTTCCGTGCTGAGCACCAACGCTACCGACGTGCCAGGAAGGCAGCTCCCTCCTGGACCCTACCTATCGACCCATCAACTCATGAACCGGGGACCAACGGCTTTACTTCCCATCCGAAGAAAGGCGTGATCAGAGATGTTATGCCTCAGAACATCCCGGCGGCGCCGACTGGGATTGTACCCAGGCCTGCTGGGGTGAGAGGTAATCACGCTTACCACTACACCACCGGCGCCGTTAATACTGGCATGTGAAAATACCAGTATTTTTGATAATGGTCATTTGAAAAATGCTAAAACTAATTTCTAATGATTTAAAATAGAGTTTATAGTATTTTTAGCAGCACTGTCAACGAGTATTTATTTTGAAATAGGGGAAATGTATGTAATGTCGGCCTAAGTGGCCCTAATTTGGGCCCATACATAAATTCAGCAATCGACTAAATTTTGAATAGCAACCAAAAATATCCATTAGTACCGTCTCAATGACGCGTTTTACTAGATAAAATTGATAAATAGCAGATTTTTAGCGATTGGCCCAATCTTAGATACATATGCCATCATAAGAGCCATTTCCCATATATTTTATATTTGTACTCAGGTCTGTCATGGTGGTTCTTTTTGGTTACTCTATGAGTAACCAGCACCGTAAATCGATTTGATTTATAGGTATTTAAAATCAGAACTAGCTGGGCACAAAAAAGTCGATCTATGATGTAAACTTCAAGTAAGTTCCGAGGACTACATGAAAATCGTGTACTAAGGGAAGTTTAAAGATCTTTAAGGTTAAGTTTTGAGAAGTTTACGGCAGTTCCATGAACACAAAATGCGAGCTTGATGAAGATCAGAGAGCTTCATGACAGTTTCATCAAGTTCATGAACTTTACAATAACTTCAAGAAATCTTCTGAATCATCTTGGTAAAACCCACATAAATAGACCTATCGGTTTTTTGTAGAGTTCAACTTTTTCATGATAAGATAGAAACAAAGTTTACAAGACGAGGCTCGGTAGCTCAGTGGTTGCCGTTTACTGAGCAGAAGGTCGGGAGTTCAATCTCAGGCCCGTCCCCTTCCTTGCAATTTTTCACTTTGCCTTATTCTATACCCACTAGATTTTAAAGAAAACAAATTATTCTTTAACACCGGATCGCATAACTTACCACAGTGTGGGTCCTGATCTAAAAAAAATAGAAATTGGATGAGTGCGCGCGCGTGTGTGTGTGTGTGTGTGTTTGTGTATTATAATCGCTCTACCAAAATTCGATCCCTGCGTGTGCGTGCAACCTTTCCCCACATCCAACATCCCAGTGATTTCTCGTGGAAGCGCAGAGGATTTCTCGGTTTCCTTCACAGCGAGTACCACGTCAACACATTCCTTCCCATTCCCTAGTTGACCTGCATTCGGACACGGCCGGCGCTGGTATTGCTAAATATTAGATCTCCAGTTCTTACACATTGAGGATGAATGTTAGTCCCAAACATCATCTGTTGGTTCTCTGTGTAATTGCAGCTGATCTGGTAATAACAGAGCAGCAACCGTGGGCGGTCAATCAGATTTATTTTTAAGATAGAAACAAAGTTTACATGTAAATTTGTCAGGAATCTAAGGAAAAACCGATTTCCTTGGATTTTTTTTAATTGGATTCCTAAAAACAAAGTACATGCAGCATACATTTTTTTCTATCTCATCATGATAAATGTTCTGACTAGACAAAATCGACAGGTAGATTTTTGCGGTTTTATAGTCCAACTATGTGCCATGATGACATAGAAAAATATGTTTTCTCGTAAATTTTGTTAAGAAAACTATGGGAAAAATGTTTTTTTTTTTTTTTATTTCTAAATCTTTTTTTTTTTTCCTTTATAGATTTACGAAATATTTTTTCTGGTTGTTAAGCTTCTCATTAACTTCAGAAAAATTGCGGGAATCATAGTTTTAAAATTTTTAATAAACTTTTGATAACGTCAGGGCAGATCTGAGAACTTTAAATATGACCAGAACTACGGGAATGTTTTATGATCCTAAATAGTAGATACCACTGTCTCAGGGCTTTTACATAAATTTAAAAAAAAAATCAAGAACTGTTATAGGAAATTTCAGGAATTTATCAAAAGTTTAATGAATTTAAATGACTTCAATTGAGTTTAAAGATTTTAAGGATAGTTACGTGAACATTGTGGCTGTTCTGAGAACTTTAAAATAGTTCCATGAATAACATAAAAATGGCGGGAGCTTCAGGAAAATTATGTGAGTTTATAATATGTTTCAAGAATAATTTACGGAAATTTCAAGAAGTTCTATGACGGGATGCTAAATAAAGTCAATACAAATTTCTGAAACTTCACGGAAGCTCCAATGAATTCTAGTAACTGCAAAAACCGTCGGAATGTCAAGAGATTTTCAGAACAGCCCAACAAACAATTTAGAGTCACAAATAAGCATATATAAGTTAAGAACGAACTCTCTTGGACCACAACCAACCGCTTCATCGGTGCATCTCTATTATCATCATCACCGTCATCCATACCATTAGCAACAACAGCAACCAATCACTTCATTGGTACATCTCTATTATCGTCATCATCGTCATCATGCATACCAACAACAACAACAACAACGCCGATGACGACGACTAAGACTCCAGCAATCGGCATAGCAGTTAGCACGATCACTAACCCGCACCCAAGTCCAAGCATCAGCAATTCTTCCCCAGCAACACAAAGGTAGCTCAGTAACGAGCAAGGCATATTCCTACATCAGCAAATGGTCATCCGGCAGCCAACGATGTCACCAACCCTTGGACCTGCCAACGATCGAAGACACCTCAGCAGTTTCACCACCAACTAACGATGTCACCAACCCTTGGACCCGCCAACGACGGAAGACACCTCAGCAGTTTTGTCGCCTTTGCAACAGCAACACGGCGACCACGTTCCCTCTTTAAATTTATCTTACTCAGCTGATTGATAGGGCTTCGGTAGGTTTGGTTATAATATAATTCAATAAATCAGTTCAGTTGGTTTTAGACCTCAGTAGAGTTAACTAGTGTTTTTTTTAAAACTTAAGTCTGGATGACACATCCAAAAGTTATATATATTGAATAAATGCTTTATAACAGTGTTCAATGCTGAATAAAACGGGTTGCCAAATTATGTGCTGAAAAACCTCATTGTTTGCTCTGATTTGTTTAATATACTTATTAAAAGCTATACAAACGATGGCTGTCTTCCTGATTCAACACCAGAAGTTTGATCTACACACTAAGATTATTTAACCGAAATCTGTGAAATTTTACCGAAATCTCAACAGCTGAGCAGTTCGGTAAACAGTTCGGTGATTTTTCACAGTTTTCCTGTAATTTTTCAACGAATATCTGTGAAAAATCACAGAAAATCTGTGAAAAATCACCGATCTGTTTACCGAACTACTCAGCTGTTGAGATTTCGGTAAAATTTCACAGATTTTGGTGAAATAATCTTAGTGTGTTATAACATACTGAATAAGTGTAATATGCACATACATGGACACTTAAATTCGATTGTTTTCAATTGAATTAATGATGCTTTATTATACCCAAGTAACACATAAAACATCTTCTTGAAAAATAATTAGAACGGCTTGTTATATAAATGTATTATAAGTGATGCAGAAAACATCCCACGTTATGTATGAGGTGTATAGATGTTTTCTTCATACTTCCTAGATTCAACATTTTCCAAAATAGTTTTATATTAAAATGTTTTTTCAAACGTGCATCTTACTGTCTTAATACCACTATAAATCTTGTCGTATACAAAATCAATCTTAGTTGAATTTATAAAGTTCTTGAAGAGATTCTGAACTTTCCAGATTGACGTAAACATTGACGGCGCCATTGAGCCGGACTGTCTCTTCACGCAGTGATTGACAGTTTCTTATGAGGTATTCGGAGGTTTGTTATAAAGAAAGTTGAAAACACTTGTTTATGACATCTCATAAATTAATACAACTGAAAATGTGCAGGTTGTCTTATAAGGAGTTGAAAATACTTTAAAATAACACTCTGGCAATGGCAATTGCTGCTAACAAAACATCTTTATGACTGATCGAAAGTGTGTTGAACGCGAATATAATTTTCATGCTATTGACAAGAATATGATAGATACTTATAACCAACCTCTCATCAAGCGGAGTTGGTCTAACTAGGAAGTAATAAGTCTACCACGCCAAGGACCAGTGATCGAATCCCATGCTCAAGTTTTTTTTTTATTGTTTTTTTTTTGCCGTTGGTTTTTTGATGTTTCCAAAACATGTTATAAGACCAGTATTTAGTTGTATAAGCTCTGCGCCTTGCGCTTTTTAGGTTATATAAATTTATTAAATGACGTATATTACAGTATTATTGATTCTTTACGTAAGTCATTAAAAAGTATTTTCAACTTCTTTATGACAAGCCGTGTTGCTTGGGTACAGCTAATAATTGTTTTCTAGCTCCATTATTAGATGATATTGAATTCCATATTGTAATTGCTGTTTAAAGGTGCATACAGTCAGCATAATAGCTCTTATACCACTAAGCGTCCATGTTTTAATTGCATGCTTTGTAAATGCTTAACAAACGGCGTATTCATTAATTATTCCGCAACACTGTTTCAGGCTAGCAACAAAACGAAATTGGTAGTATAGTGGTTACCGTTTCTGCTTGCTAAATAAAAGGTCGCGAGTTCAATCCCAACCTCAATCCTGTTTTTTTCTTTGTTTATTTTATACGCCTAATAAATTTAAATCGTAAACATAGATCGCATCACTCACGACAACCAATTCATCAGATAGAAACAAAGTTAACATGTAAATTTTCGCAGGAATCTAAGGAAAAACCTATTTTCTTGGATTTTTTGGGTTGGATTCCTAAAAACAAAATACATGCAAAATACATATTTTTTCTATCTCATCATGAAAAATGTTTTGACTAGACAAAATCGACAGGTTAATTTTTGTGGTTTTAAAGTCCAACTATGTGCCATGATGATATACTTAAAATGTTTTTACTCGTAAATTTTGTTAAGAAAAATATTAGAAAAATGTTGTTACCCCTCACTATCCTCTAACTGGGGAGTTTGGTAAAGAGAGATGATCAACCCGATTCGTACCTTTCTCAAAGTTGTCCTTGCTCGCTTTCTACTCTCTAAATACAATTTTCACACTGCCGTACTCTAACGGAACTATCAACTCTATACTATCATAGTCTCATCCATCGTATAAAATGACCACTTTAAGTCTGTTTGAAACTTAGGATCTTTAACCATCAATAATAAAGTTTAAAAAAAATATCTGTAAAGTGTAATTTATATAAATTCAGGATAGCGCCACGAATTATAGGAAAATTTCGAGCAAACTTAAGCACCGACGAACCGACGTGACAGCTCATACAAGCTACATTCAAATTCTTGCCCAAGACGCCATATTTAAAATACGTTATACACTACCGCGATCTACTCATCCGATTGCGGCATATCAGGAGCAAGGACACGAACACACGTAGAATTTATATTGCTATGGTTTGCCTTTCACCTCATTTGAAAGATCTGCTCTTACGTTTGACAGATCGAATCTTTCGTAAGACAAATCGAATTGTGGACAATCGAAATGCCCCTGTGGCATGTCGGTTCATCGGTGACTTAAGTCCAGAGAACTCCTGAGAAATTTAGAAAATTTTCAGGTGTAGAACTTTATGAGAACTGCACGAGCTTTCGGGTAGCTTCTAGAACATAAGGCGACGATGGATCGAGTGATATGCGTTGTTAGAGTATCGGGGACACTCTCGAGTCCCTTTGAATCTCGAAGGGGTTTACGGCAAGGTGATGGACTTTCGTGTCTGCTATTCAACATCGCGTTAGAAGGTGTGATCAGAAGAGCTGGGATAGACACGAGTGGCACGATCTTCAGGAAGTCCATCCAGCTTCTTGGCTTCGCCGATGACATTGACATTATGGCACGGAACTTTGAGACAATGCAATGGCGGAAACGTACATCTGACTGGAGGCTGAAGCTAGGCGGATTGGACTTGCCAACGCATCGAAGACAAAATACATGGAAGGAAGAGGTTCTAGGGAAGACAATGTTAGCCTCCCACCCCGAGTTCAGATTGACGGTCACGAAATCGAGGTGGTCGATGAGTTCGTGTATTTGGGCTCACTGGTGACCGCCAAAAATGATACCGGCAGAGAAATTCAAAGACGCATAATCGTGCCTACTTTGGACTCCGGAGAACGCTCCGGTCGAATAAAATTCGCCGCCGCACGAAGTTGACTATCTACAAAACGCTGATTAGACCGGTGGTAGACTATGGCCACGAGACCCACTCTATGGTCGTGGAGAACCAACGTGCCCTTGGTGTTTTCGAACGGAAGGTGTTGCGTACCATCTACGGTGGAGTGCAGATGGATGACGGAACGTGGAGAAGGCGAATGAACCACGAATTGCACCTGGGAGAACCATCCATCGTCCACATTGCAAAAATTGGTGCGCTGGGCACGTCGTAAGAATGCCGCACGATGACCCAGTGAAAATGGTTCTAGAAAGCGACCCAACACGAACAAGAAGAAGAGGCGCTCAGCGGGCAAGGTGGATCGACCAAGTAGAAGGTGACCTGCGGACCCTTCGCAGACTACGAGGCTGGCGAACTGTGGCCATGGGTCGAGTAGAGTGGAGACGACTTCTTCGGACAGCAGAGGACAACAAGGCCTTAGCCTGATTGGTAAGGTAAGTCTAGAACATCAGAGAAGATCAGAAAGCCTCAGTGCAGTTTAATTAACGTAACTTGAAACTCAGGGAATTTCCAAAAACTTCAGCAAGCCCTGAGAACTTAAGAGAAGTTTCAATATGTTTAGGCACTTTCATTACTTTTGAAATGTTCAGAGTATTTGAAGGAGGTTCAGTGATCTTCAAAGCGGTTTCTTCAATTAATTGCTAAGACCGAAAACATCTGAAAAGTCCACACTTTTAAAGATCTTGAAGAATTGCTAGTTATGTTTGAGTTTCGATCTACGGGTTGGGATCTTTAGGATGTTTTAGTAGATCGTAAAACTTTTTGCGCTGAACGGCAGATGGTACAAATTTATATCCCATGAAGAATGTCAAGGCCAAAAACTGAAACGTTGGACATAAAACATCGTAGCGTTAAACAGAAAATCCAATACACAATAAAAGAGTATTTTTAAGTTTTGCTGATTGCAGATTAATTTTACCCGTACTCTAGTTTTGTGTGTACTTCCCTTAATTACGATTATCGACGCTCCTTAAAGGAGACGCATGTATTTGATGATTTCTCGAAAGTCATGGCTCACCCTGGCAAATAGACATCACCATCGAATAGGGGAAGACTTCCCCTACCCGATGGATGTTGGTTTGTGTAGGCGTGCCATGAATTTCTAGAAATCAACGAGAGAAGCCATTGTTTTCAAAAGCTGTTACACCCTAATTCCAGCTCTATCTAGATATGTAATATCCGTGACCAACCAGCTCTAAATTTGGCATGACAGAACTGTTTGTACTTTTCTGTGTCTGGAAATTTCGTGACTATTTAGTGTTCATTCTCATATGATTTTTTTTTATAGTCACTTTAACGTTCTTGGGTCATTTGTGACTTGTCCGGGGTGAGATTTGAACTCATGACTTTGGCGTGAGAGGTATGGATGCTAACCACTACACCGGGGTCGCCCCCTCTCATATGAAAGGCGATTCGTGACTTTTATGGGTGTTTGAGACTAAGGTAGAGGAATATACAGACGATTATGGCAAACCACGAGAGACCATTACGGTATAAGTAGAAGTTCCCGACAATGGGCAACAAATTTAAAGAAGTGACCTTAAGCGTGAGAGTACACCAAGACGGACTCGTTTAAATAAATTATTATTCTAATATTTTCAATTATTTTCTTAAAATCCCTTGGTACCGGTAATTTATCGGTACCGAAATACCGGTACTCGCAGAAAGGGTCCCGTATGGGTAAGGGTATGGAGAAATTTCTAAAAGTGCTTCTACGTTTTTATAAATTTCTCCTTACGAACAGAGCCGCATATGAGCGGGGGGGGGGGGGGGGCAATAGCCATGGAGGCTCAAATATTTTTTGAATTTTGTAATGTATCATATATTTTCTGCTATAGCAAATATTTTTCATTTTACGATCAGTCAAAAAGCTTAGTTCTGAACTTCTGATTTAATTTCATATGTTGGTTTGCCAATATATCTGTGATTGTTGGTCACCAATTGTTGTGATGAGGTAAAAGATCTTTCAGAAAATTAGCTTTGATTACTTGCAAGTTAAGGTTATTGAGGACATCGATAATTGATGAATGGCTGAGTTCTTTTCGTTTACTGAACATTGAAAGTAATGTTCTTAAGAAGATTGATTTCTTCAGTACTGCATACGAATAAGTAAAAGTGACTCACTCTCTCTTTTTCAGAAGGATTCCAATCAAATTCGTTAAATGACTTTCTAGGAAATTCCAAAAAGAAATCAGCGGTAAGTACGAGAAGAGTTTCCTAGTTAATTTTATAATAATCCATGATACTTCAGAGTAGAATTCCAAGTTATTTTTTGAATGGGAATTGTGAATAAAACACAGCATGGTTATTTTGATTTCGAATTAAAAAAAATAAAATCCCAAAAGTGAATAGTTCAGTTTCGTTTTTTACAGATATTTTTTTTTCCAAAGCCCACAATCTACAATATGTTCTTTTAAAGATTCCTGAACTTTACATCTAAAATAGAAATAGAACAAAAATCAATTTGAATTATTGCTGAGTGATTAAATTACAAAAAAATCATGCAGCAAATAGATCAAGTAATTCTTTTGATTGGGTTTATTCTGCAATTCTGAGGTAAAATGTGTTCGTATGATATGGTTAATTTATTTTTCCCGGTTCTCTCGTCAATTTCCCGGGGTTTTCCCCGTAACTTTTTAAATTCCTCGTTATTTCCCGGTTCGCTCGCAGCCCTTAAAAATGTGCAGACATTTAAACAAATATTTCTGTTATTGCTAATGAAAAGGGCCACCACTTATAACGAAAAATTGGCACAAGTTAGATCGGAAATTTTCACAACATTTGACCATTTTGTAGCAATTTGTAAATAAAATCAAAATTTTGTATAAAAGAAATTGGTCACAATCGATAAACGATTTGTTTACTTTTTTTTTTAAACCGAACCGAACTGAAATTTTGCAAACTGTTACCAAAAGCAGCTTGAAAGTTTTTTCACTAATTTTGAAACGTTAACCAAATTTGTAATTGTTTCTCCTCTTCAATTAAATTAGCAATCGAAAAATTCAGACATTTTAATGAAATTGAAGAGATAAGACACATACTAAAAACTGTAATATAAGAAGGTTTGTTAGACCTAAATCAACAGTGAATGTGGATTTAGACGACTCATGTTAGTTTTCATCGATAGGCATTTAAATTCAATCTAATTGATCATGAACCAAAAACGGTTGACCAACTTTTGGGACTATCAAGTTTAAAATTATTATTTTTATTAAAGTCAGATTCGGTACCTGTTTTTTCGACTCCTACTCCGACTCCGACTCCTCACGTCCGACTTCACAGCCCTGCTCAGGATAGATTTTTTTTTAACTTCCTGGCATAAGATTTTTAACTATTTGACAAGGAAAGTTCTTTAACATTTACATAATATTGGAACTTCCGAAGAATTTCATAATCCTGATATTGGAAAATATTTAAAAAATTGGGATCTGGAAGTTATAATTTGTTTATTCTTGAGATCTCGATAATTGAATTTTTTTTTACAAATTTGGCATGGAATAAAATTTAAAATGATACGATATTGCGATTTCAAGTAGGGGAATTTACGTATTCTCGGCAACCTAAGCAGCGACCTTCTTTCTATAGCCTTTTTCTCTGAGGAACGCACACATATGCAGTATTGGTTTGTTTACAATGTTTTGCTGGCAGC
Organism: Ochlerotatus camptorhynchus; assembly: GCF_037179485.1. Lineage (NCBI taxonomy): Eukaryota > Metazoa > Arthropoda > Insecta > Diptera > Culicidae > Ochlerotatus > Ochlerotatus camptorhynchus. The sequence continues at coordinate 1,187,119 of NW_027040652.1, forward strand.
TGCTCTAACAACTTGAGTCGAAAGAATTGTCAAAAACTGTTTTGAAACGCTTTTACAAAGCTCCAATCTTCTCTAGTGAGAGCGAGTATTGTCGGCAACCAGTTTTTCTTCGGCAACCGTTCCATTTGAACTGCATGTAAATCTGCTGTTCTATTATCGGCAACTCGAAATCAGCTACAATTTGTAGTGCGTGTGTTTCATTTCAAGAAAACCCTGGTAGATTGCTTTTTCTCAGTGGTAAAAATATAGTCAAGTTGAAGCTGAAAGCGTAAAGTGTTTTCGTTAGAAAATCCAGTGAAAATAGTGTTTCAATTTGTGTTGCCGAAAATAGTCTGTCATGCCGAAGCCGTCATTTCCCCTATTAAATTTGATGCGTCGCATAAAACATGGGGAAGCAGTTTAGTTATTGTATGTTGTCTGGTAGGATAAGTGCGCCAGTTCTGGCAGTAGTGCTCCAGTTTTTTGAGCTAGGGCCTAACTCAAATTTAAAATTAACTTTCATGGTTATGTTGGCGAGGATATATGGCAAAATCCCTGTTCTAGCCTTGCATCGAAATAAATTTGGTAAATAGTGCACAAATTTGAAAATTAATATAGGGTCAATTAGAGAATCACTAGGGCCAAAAACTGGCTCACTTACCCTAGCTGATATATATACTCCGGAAAATGCGAAGTGGCAGCAGATCAAAGACTTCCAGAACGTTAATACCTCAAAATTACCGAGTTTTAAAGATGTTTTGAAAAAAAAATCGAAATTTCTAGCACAGAAAAATAGCAACATTATGCTACCAAAGTGAATTTCAAATGAATTTCAAAGTTATAATTACAACTGTATAAACATAAAGGCAGAGATAATATTTTGAAGACTCTGTGACTTAGAAATAGATCTGATCCAGAAACTAACAAATAGAATTCAGCAACTCGATTGAACTAAATGTTTAAAAATTCCCTGATAATTTCAGCATTTCCCGGTTATTGTAGGTAGTTGCCACCCTGTTCGATTATATTGATCATTTCGATCACATTTTAGGTTTACGTTTGACTATCGGCTGTCAATGGATCATACAGTTAAATTTAAAATTTGGATGCTTATAATATTTAAATAGTAACAACAAATCCATCCCAGCAGACTATATTTATTTCAATGCATCTATGAAGCACCTCACAGCAAAGTCATTCTAGTACAAGAATCTCTTCTAGAGATTCACAGTCGAATGATGCCTTCCAAAGCAACGCATTCACAGATATGGCAGCAGATCCCCAAGTTTGCTGGTATAAACATCCGGCACCAGCTGTCTCGTTTCCGCATCGTTGGACTGTGCAAACTTCTCAATGTCCGCCGCTTTGTGGATCCCCGTCTCAACAAGCAGTGTCTTAAAGCCGCAGTTCTTCCCCAGCAAAATGTCCGTATTGCAGCGATCCCCAATCATCAGCGTCCTGCTCGGATCCACCTTGTACTCCTTCTCCAGAATATCACATATATGCTTGTTCGGTTTTCCCATCACCAACGGCTTCCGCTCGGCACAGGTCGTCACCGCATTCACAATACTACCCGTTCCGGGAATCACACAACCCGGCATGGGAAACCGTTCGTCCGTATTGGTCCCGATGAAGATCACGTCCGGCATGTCCAGGTACGATGCCGCCTTCATCATCTTGATGAAGTTGAAATGCTCATCGAACCCGACGATTACGGCTCCGACCTCTGGGTCCGGAGTGAAGCCCTGAACGGCTTCCGCAAGACTTCCCTCGAGGACATCCGAGCCGATTCCGATGTGTCGGATGTCTACGGCATCCAGCTCCCGGCTGATGCCGGTCGACCCAACGACGTAGACTTTTTTGCTGAACCCTATCCCTTTCAGGTACTGAGCTGCTAGGTAGGCAGTGGAGATGATGTTATCCTTGAATTGGAAATGAAGGTGATGAAAATGAATGTATTTCATACACTTTGAATAATTAATATATGTAACCATGCATTAATATTATGTCATAAGTGATGTTCGTATATGTCGGCTTCAGGGCCCCAACATTTAGATGAGCTTTTCGTAGTGTGCATTAAGCAATTGGAATAACTTACGGCGCCGACATTGAAACCCAACTTGACAGACTTCGTCACAAACTCGGGTCGGGTTTTGGTAGAATTGTTAGTCACAAAGAATAGCTTCTTGCCATTTTCGATGAACTTGTTAATAACGTCGGTGGCCTGAGGTAGTGTATTGTTGTCAACCCAGATAACACCTAAAACATTAAATTTTCAATCATAAATGTTTTATTGACGATGCAAAAGAATTACCATCACAGTCCGTTAGAACCGTATCGAATGAATTGATCCATTCTTTGATTTCGGTAGCACTAAGGGAAGCAAGATTAGTTCCAGAATCCTTGTACATGGTTGATAACAGGCGATAGCTGCAATCCAATTATCGATTATCGATGTCTGCAATTGTAACTTGAAGAACTTACGTAGTACGAACACAGTTCTGCATAAAACAAGCTGCAAATATTCTGGATCTGGAAATGTTTCCCTTAAATAAAAGAGAAACTTTCCAACTACAACTAGACAGCTTCTTGGGAAATTCACACAGCAGCGGTACAAACAAATTTGACATTGAAAGTGACAGACAATGTCACGTTTGTACACTGTAAACGAAAATTGACAGAATTGACAGAATTGACAGGGGATTGACAGATTTTCACTATTTCACTACACTTCACTATCTTCATCACTTACCATTTATAATTAATAATAAAAACTGAAACTTACCGAGATGGATTTATTTCCAATAAAATTATTGCATGGAAGCAGCCAGTTCCATACAAACAATTTTATTAATCAAACATGGGCTAACATCACGCTCTCGCAGTAGTAGTCTGCGATGAAACTAGCACATTGATAGTCACAGCTGTCAAACTGTAAGCCGCGGAGAGCGAAGGCAACTCATTTTGATTGTATTTGTTTCATCACACGTTCGCTCTCTCCCGTGCTCACCGCGACGGGGGTTGAAGCTCATGGCGTACACACTTGTGTCTTCAGTACGTCTTTGTCTTTCTTCAGCTACCGATGTACGCGGACGTACGTAAATCGCTACGCAGTTCTCGACATAAGGAAGCTGGAAGGCGGATAGCTATATAGCAAAAAAAAAATAAATAAACCTAGTGCAAAACAGAAATCCTTGCTCCTCGAACAAAAGAAATCGCGCAATTAGAGAAGGTGAACGTTGCTGTTGTTTCGCTAATACTTTCGCACTTGTGTATCGTGAACAATTCGTGTGACGTGAACGAGTTCCCTAGTGATCCAAGATCTAGGAGATAGATGCATTCCTAAATTGTGAATGTCTCGGTGTCGCGTTATCGATTGTCGTCCGTGTTTCCTGTAGTTTATCGTCGTCGTGGCCGTCAAAGCAGTCGCTGACGAAAACATGAAATAAATTAAAAATTCAACCAATACACAAGGGAGAGAAAGAAACGCAGAAAGGCCATTCGAAAGAAGTGCTATGATATAAGAGTTAGGAAAGCATCTAAAAGGCGAGATGAAATGAAGCTGCCAAGATGAAGTGGTAATAAGAAAAAAATACAAGCAGCAAAGAAAATCGATCTCCTAGCAATCAAAGGGGTCTTACGCTCTTTGCTCACGTGCGCGTGTGTTTGAGTGAGATATTTACGCTACATGCGTGATTGTGATTGTGCTAGTGCTGCACGTCCTCTCTCGCGCATTTTGCGACTGGCGAGGTATTTAACGTGTGCGGAAAACCAAGAAGAAAACGAAGAGCGTATGTTTTGGTGAAGAAGGTCACCAGCGAGTCACGATTGTGTATATTTTTTTTCTGTGTACGTCCGAATCGTCCACTCCACGAAGTGGACTGTGTGTATCAATATTTTATTTTACGTTTACCTCACCGTATGCTCTCTCCTTCTCTACAACCCCCTTCACGCTTCGAAAGGGGTTATATTCTATTTATTCTCCCCTCGAGCTACCAATGTGTGCTCGGTGTGCTGTGAAAAAATGGCTTTGAGAAAATTGTAAATAACTACCCAAACGAACCAGCTCGGACAACAACGGAGCGAAAATAAAATCTACGCCGAAAAATTGCCAATTGTAATTGAGGTATTGTGCAATCGGTGAGCAATTTGGCAACATGAGCGAGAAAACATCCAATGGCCTCGGCTGCAGCAACGGTGATAACAGCAGTGCCAATGGCTGTGGTAAACAATCGCAACAACCACAACAACAACCACCACAGCCAGATGCATCCACAGGTGCTGAATCGTGCTGCAGCGGCAGCAACAGTAGAGCGTCCAGCAGCATGGGAGGTTCTACCAGCCAACTGGAGGTCATCGGGAAACCCAAAGGACTGAACGATAGTCTGCAGCAGCAGTTTTGTCGCTTTGCGGATTACTTTGTCATCTGCGGTTTGGATTTGGCGTCTGGACTTGAGATGGACCTGTTTGCAGGTACGGTAACTTTTTTTTAAATTATCTATTTAAGAATGCAGTGTGTAAGATTGATAGAGAAGCCATCTCCTCGCAATGAATAAATTCCATGTGCAATTTTAGTTAACTACATTTTTTTATTAGCACCAATCGAAATAAAATTCAGCTATTAGCATCTAGTAGCAAATGCTGCCTACGGACCATTTTCAAATACATTCATGCTAATGCTACATAGTACCGGGTTATGACATTGTGAGAAAAATTTGGATTGCTTTTACATTTTTTTTAAGAGTGACAGAATTGGCATTTCTATGAAAAATGGTAGAACTAAGAGTGAAAGCTTGGTTAAGTTTATTGTTAACAAATATGAATGAGAAGTATCCCAATGGGATATTTTTAAACGATATGAGGGTCCACCTTGTACTTCTCCAGAATTACGTGATGGTTCATAAAATGTTCAATACTTTCTTACATATATTTTTTAGGGGCTTCCGAAGCAACTTTCATGTTTTAAAAGCTTTTCTGATGTTCATTGAATTTTGTTTAGATTCTCTGAACATCTTTAAAACTAAATGAAAATTTTTGAAGATCCCTAAATTTCCAAGATTGTTCTCAACTTTCTATGAGGTTTTCTGATCTTAACAAAGGGTTCGAAAAGCATTATCTTTTAACTTTATGGAGTTAACTGAACTTTTTTGAAGAATCCTTGAGCTACTATGTAGTTCTATTGAACTACAGTCCACTCTCCATATCTCAATATTGAAGAGATCATCGAGTTAAAGAAAAATCGACTTATAGAATGTTATGAATGTGTTTTTTTTTTTTTTTTTTGTTCATCCACGGACATTTCAAAATTGACCAAAACACATATCTTTTCGTAAACACTTCTAACAGTTGACCAGTTCCAGACCAAATAGAATGAAAAAAAAAATCAAAAATTTAAAACTCAACCTTCTCCGGCTTGCACGAAACATTGCATAATTAGGTGTTATTCACATTTTCGGCAATTTTAGATATTATTTTTTTTTTTCAAAATGGCGTCTGACAGTTTTCAATAAATTGTAGCACTAAAACATTTCTTCTGATCAAATGACATCTGAGACAAAGTTTTTTAGAAAATCAAAATAATTCTATAATAACACATGGTATTTTTTTTAGTAATTTAGAGTAAAAATTTAAAAAAGTATACTGGAATATCTTAAGAAGTATAAATTCAATATTTATAATTAATTTCTTTAATAATACTCATGAAAAATGTTAACTTAAGGAGTATGTAAAACCATGAACACATGAAAATTGACAAAAATCGTAGAACAATCAACTTTTAGTTGTATTTCGTTACTTCACATTAACTGATTAACTATTATTGCACAGATAACGATTTCAAATGTCTCAAATATTGTTTCCAGTTAAGAAATTACATCAAAATCGTACTAGTAAAAAGTTTATATATTTGACCAAATGTTCTTGTTCAACGATTTTCGTCAATAGTTTTATTTATTCCAAAAGTTTGCATTTCTCCTGAGCTATTTTTTATAAATAAAAAAAAATGAAAATATACTTTTTTGGAATTTGTACTTAAAATTACCTTGAAAAAAACAGGTACACTCCCGAGCATAATTTTAAGGACACCTCCAAAAAAAAACATGACAAATTTATTACGTTCATATCTCTGTCATGTTACGTCCAATTTTCGTTCTTTTTAGATCATTTGAAAGGTATTGAATGAAACTTTCCTCGTAGGCAAATTGTTCAATATAAAGGGTGTCCACGATGAAATTGCCACACACAAAATTGATTCGCAAAATTCGAGTTTTCATCCGATTGCCATCAAATTTTCAGGGATTGAGAAATAACTATTAAACTTCATTTTACCATTTTACTCGTATTTTATTTACAGTCCATACGCAAATGCCCGCACCTTGGCCTTAACCCCGGCCATAAGATTCTGCACAACCTGTGAATCAACCGTTTTTTACATGTAAACCCATACTTTCTTCAGTTCCTCGACTGTCTTCACTACCTTAGGTCGTTTAAGAAGGTGCTGCTTCATAATCGCCCAGTACTTCTCGATGGGGCGGAGCTCCGGAGTGTTGGGAGGGTTGAACATTTTCGGCACGAAATTGACCTTATTGTCCGCATACCACTTCAGCACGTCCTTGGAGGAGTGGCATGAGGCCAAATCCGGCCAGAAGATTGTTGGGACGTTGTGGGCCTTCAGGAGAGGAAGCAGCCGCTTCTGGAGGCACTCTTTTATGTACACCTGTCCGTTCATCGTGTCCTGGGTCACGAAAGGTGCACTCCGCTTCCCGCACGTGCAGATGGCTTGCCAAACCAGGAATTTCTTCGCAAATTTGGACATCTTCTGAGTGCGGACATGCTCCGGAACGCTGAACTTATCCTTGGCCGTGAAAAACAGGTTGCCGGGGATCTGTTTGAAGTCGGCCTTCACATATGTTTCGTCGTCCATGATGCAGCATTCAACTTTCGTCAGCATGTTGAGGTACAACTTCCTGGCACGGGTTTTGGCGGACTTGTTCTGCTTCTCGTCGCGATTAGGGGCCTTTTGTACCTTGAACGTTCGAAGCCCAGCCTTAGTTTTGGCCTTCTGGACAAAACTTCGGCTTAGGTGCAGCTTCTTAGCCACATCCCTAACGGAGGCGTTCGGATTTCGGTTGAAGGCCCCAACTACGCGGTTGTGATTTTTGGTGTTGTACGGAATACTTTTTCCTTCACTTCTGGGCTTCCGATCGGTGGTCAACCGTTCCTCGAACCGCTTAATCACTCGCGACACCGTGGAATTCGCGATTCCCAACGTTTTAGCGATGGAACGATGCGAGAGATCCTTGTTCTCGTGATGAATGCGCAAGATTTTATCACGCACGAGCTGTTCTTTCGACTGCATTTCCGCGAGTTTTGATCACAGGACTTTAAAACTTGCAGGATGTAAATAATGCACTATGAACTAAATCCACCCAAATTTTCATTAAATTCTACCCAACGGTTAAAAAGTTAGAGCAATTTCATAGTGTGGCAATTTCATCGTGGACACCCTTTAATTTTCAAATTTTGTGTGCTAAAAGTTCACCCAAAGCTACAATATTTTTCAAAATTTACTCTGAAGAATCGTGACTGATTTTTTCAGAATTGGGTTGGCCAAATTTTGAAATAAAAGTAGTAGTAGAATACTTAAGGATCGTCCATTAATTATGTAACACTTTTAGAAGGAAGGGGGGGTTTTGGAAACTGTGAAGAGCCTTACAAAAAACAATTATGGTCCATATAAAAAATGTGACAAACGGGGGAGGGGGGTTGAAAATGGGCCAAATTTGCGTGACATAATTAATGGACCTTCTCTTATGCTATACCATTCATACCATTAAAATAACCTTTGGAGATCGAAAATTGAACAAAACATATTTGCATGGTTTTTTGGGGTGTCCAACTTTGACTCAGACTTCATTTCGATCAGAAGTGACGTTCTCGTGCTACAGTTTATTGAAAAATTAGAAAAACACATCACATCCAAAATGGTCCAATTTTTGTAAAAATGTGAATGATTGCCCATAACACACTGTTGAGAGGAATAAAACGGCCGACTGAGATTCGAGAGCGTGTATTTTCAAGCGCTTCAAAACTGTAATTGGAGCAGAAATTAATAGAATGAACCCTCCAATAATTTAATGAGCAACTTACAATTCAGTTTGCCTTTCAATATTCCAACAATTCCTGAATGCCAGCTTCCGGCCCCAATCCAACAACGAGTCCAACAGATACCTGTTTCCCCTAAATAAATCACAATCATAATTCGATCTTTCCGTTTGCCAATCAATAGCTACCTTCGATTTAATCCTCCTTCCAACTAATCACTACTAAATTCCTTCTGCAACGTGCCTTTCTATTCAATGGTCACTAGCGGTTTACTTTAATAATTATTTAACTAGTATAATGCAACTTAACAAAGACAGAATTCAATTCTCTACAGTATAATAGAAAGTATGTTGGCTGCCGAAACCCAAGCGCTGTTTTGTCCGTTTGACGTTTATGCTGATGTCCCGGAGCAATGGGCGCTCCTGTCACGACTCCGTAACGGTAGGCATTGCGGCCAACTCTACAGCGGCTGCGACACACACAATTATGCAAATCGGAGAGGGTCAAGTTTTTCCGAATCTTCATTTGGCTTGGAACTGCTTTTTTGGCAAAAATTCTTGATTTTTTTTCAGAGTGTATTTTTTCTGCGTGGAGATAAATTTAAAGGGATTCTCGCGACAATTTTATGAGACAAGATAATTGTAGAGTGAATTCTTAGAGTTCCCTCGAGGGAAATTATTCAGTGGAATTTTGGAAGCATATTTGAAGACATTTTGGGACGATTTAAACAAAAAATCTAACAAAATTCCATAGATATCCAATGGAGAGTTATCGTCTAGAAATCTAGAAATAATCTTCATAGGGGAAATGAATGTAATTTCGGCCTAAATGCCCCTAATTTTGGGCAAATTCAAGAAATCAGCAATCGACTAAATTTTCACCAAAAATATCCATTAGTACCGTCCCAATGACGCGTTCAACTAGATAAAATTGATACATAACAGATTTTTAGCGATGGGCCCAATCTTAGATCCATAGGCCATTTCCTATATAATTCAGGCATTGTAAATTTGCAGTCCCCGGGTACAGAAATTCAAGATTCGGGATTTGATAAATAGCTATTAAATATCAGAGAATTCGAAGAGTTGTTAAGATTTCATGCAATCAAAATAAAAGATACCGGTTTACGAAAACTCTTCAAAAGGGAAAGCCTGACTCGCACGGTAAAACCTACTCAGGGCTTCGGAAAAAATGAGACTCCGAAGTAAACTTTATATATTATTTTCTAATCCGGACTAACTAATTACCGGTTTCCCTGGATGAATGGTCACCCTGTTTTAGGGTGGACACCCGATTAAAGAAATAATTTCCCAGTTTTTCCCGGGTGCCCAACATAGTTTTCTCGGTTTGATAAGAACAATCAAATATGGCAAACAAAATTAATGCCAGCATGATTCGTTTCAGCAATCAATGGCACTTGAAAACAAGTTTCGTCATTTTATTTTAAATTTTAACGAAATTCTAGGGGAAATTTTGAGCATATTTCCAAACAAATTATAAGTAGTGCTCCAAGAGAATCTGAAGAAATTTCCAAATGCATAGTAAGGAGAGTGTCAAGAGAATTCCAAAAAAGGTTGTCTATTGCTAGTTTTTTTAGAACATTATAATAAATTCAATCATATGTATGTATGTTATTAAGCAACATTTAAGCACTATTTTCAAAAAAAAATCAGCCCAAAACATTATTTTTCTGCTGTTGGCAGCCATGCATCCAAACAGGTGGTGTTTTTGTCGCTTGCGGGACAGCATTGTCAGCAATTAATCATTGGAGAAAAGAAATAATTAATGTTTTGAGTTCTTTATTAAAATACATAAAATCTAACATAGGAATTTTTAGAAATCCAAAAAATAAATTCGATTTTTCGTTGAAAAATCGCGTAAAACATGGACATTTTGAGAAGAATTTTCGGGGAGTGTACATTTCCTTCGTCTAAATGGCAGTTCAAGATGTCCGAGGAATATTCCAAGCGAATTGAAATGAAATTTAGAGAGAGAAATTTAGAAAATTCTCGCCAGAATTATTAAGAATGCGAAGATAAATTATGAATGAATTTCAAGAGTTCTCTCGAAGGAATTCCTAAAAAGTGTTTGCCAAAGAATTCTGAGACTGTTTGCTGAAAATTTATTGGGAGTAACGGAAAGCATAAGACTATAGGGATATCCTGAGAGTAAAAGTACCCAAGTGACCAACAAGCTCGCTAGCTACCCGATAATTGTCTTTTTTACGATATAAAGTTAATACCGTAATGTTCCGAATACCGGACAGCCCGCTTATGCGGACCTTTAATTTTTAAATAATGAGTACGTCTTCTTTGCAATATAATAAACATGTGTGATCATTCTAAGCGATGATATCAGTGCATTACTGTATAGGCTTTCCAAACTATATATCAGTCGTACGTCAGCCTTATAAATATTGCAAAAAGGGTGATTAGCAGGTTTGTTGGTTACTTGAGTAATTCTGAAGACCTTTTGGAATGATCCTAAGTAAAAACTTGACAAATTTGCGAAAATATCTAGAGATGAGTTCCTAAATTAAAACATTGAAAAAATTTCATGATTACGTGTACAATTAAAGAGGTAGGATTGACACACAAAAATTAAAATACTTCAAATGACCCCACTAATGCAAAAAGAGCAATATAATGCTGATATAAAGCTAATATAAAAATTTAAAGCCGGGTGTCCATTCCAATTCAATTTTTCAATTCCCGGTTTTCCCGGTTATTTGAAAAAAAAAACTAACATCCCTGCCTTAAACAAAAAAGGGGTTAAAAAATAACCGTTTATATACAGTTCGAAAAAGTAGGGTAAATGTCTGTTAAGTATGATTCACAAAAATGGAGCGTCACATATCATATAAGTTTACATTATATATCATGTAAAGTTCTCAGAGATTTCATGCAATGTAGCAAATTGCTCTAGAATACGTCTTTTTTGTAGAAAAAATATGACATTTATTTATTTATTAATTTATTTTTTATGACTTAAAATCAACAGAGGTCATTGTCCCAATGATGTAACCTAAACTAAACATCAATAAGTCAACAGTCATCTCGTAAAAGAGGAACATTGCTAGATAAACTAACCTGATCTAGAAAAAAAAACGAACTAAACGTCAAATAGTGCGGAGACCCTATTGAAGAATCTCTGTAAACCACCGATTGCGCTGAACATGCTATAATTAGTTCGCTGTGTGGGCAGTCGCAGTATTAAATTATTCCATAGGGCTCTGGGTTGAACAATGATGTCAATTTGTTCAAGGATAACAGGGCAATCGCACCTGCAAAATATCTGCAATTAACAATGCCCTTGCTCTATCTCTTCGGACCGACAGAGGCTCCAGATGGATCAGTTGCAAACGACTTTCGTAGCTAGGCAATCGGAAGGGAACCGTCGCTGAACAGACTCAACTATTTCGACACCGTTGTTGTAGTGAGGAGTCCAGACAACCGAGCAGTATTCTAATATGGAGCGAGACAAGGAACAGTACAACGATTTAAGGTAGTCGATATCCGTGAAGTCTTTGGCAATCCTGAAGATAACCCCTAGAATTCTGGAAGCTTTGTCGACGGCATACGAAATGTGCTGCTTGAAAGAGAGTTGTGTATCAAAAATCACACCTAGGTCCTTCATTTGACTGACGCGCTCAATTTCAATGCATAACAAAACACACTTGAACATAATAGTCTCTTTCTGGCGCGAAAAAGAGATAACCGAGCATTTGGACGGGTTAACCCTGGGGAGGGGGGGGGGGGGGACGTGCAGTCAAATCAGCCTACTGATCATGCTTGTATGAAACTGGTTCCAAACGTAAACAAACGCTGTAGGTTTCTTATAGCTTGTTTACGTTTGGAACCAGTTATGCGAGGTAGGCGACGATTGTTCGTATTTGACAGCCACCTCCCCGCCTTGGGTTAACCCACATACGATTCAGAATACACCAATCACCAAAAGCACTCAGCTGACGTTGAAGGAAACAACAGTCTTCAATTGAGTGAATTCGAAGGAAAAGTTTAAGGTCATCTGCGTAAGATAATCGTGGTTCCTAAATTACCAGATTCACGTCGTTGAAGTAAATCAGGAAAATCAGCGGTCCCAGGTGACTACCCTGGGGTATGCCGGACGTGGCGGCGAACATACGGTACTGGTGATCACCAATGACAACAGTAACATAGCGATCGGTGAGGTACGACTGAAACCATAGCAAAGGGCAGCCGTGGATATCGAGCCTGTCCAGTTTTGCGATAGATATGCGATGATTCAATTTATCGAAGGCTGCAGATAAGTCAGTGTAAATGACATCCGTTTGAGCACAATCCGACATACTGTTAGATATGTAGGAAGTAAGGCACAGCAAGTTAGTGGCAGTGGAGCGACCAGTCATCAAAACCATGCTTGTCGATACTAATATACGGCTTACAGTGAGCGAGTAACGGTTCCATAACAACGAGTTCGAATAATAGCGCTAAGCGAAGTGTGTACTGGAAACATGTGCGCCAGCTTCAAACAGGATGGAAAAACGCCGACGTCCACGGACCGCTGAAAAACGTGCTGCAGTGGAGACAACAAACTGTCCAAGAGCGTTTTGAGGAACGCCGATGGAATTCCGTCAGGACCCGGATTGTACGACGACTTGAGTTTCGAGGAAGCCCTGGAAAACATCTCGGGATTGATGTCAATTCTGCTCATGGTTTGGCCAGTACGTAACTGGCAGCCAGTCGGGCATGGTCGTCACTCAGTCTCTCGTCGGTGAAGATACTAGCAAATTTTTCAGAGAACAGCTGACAGATATCTTGCGTAGATGAGGCCACGTTACCATTATGTATCATAGACGACGGCAGATTAGCTTCATGACGTTGTTCTTTGACAAACTTCCAAAACTGCTTGGGACGTGACTTTAGCTTTCTCTGCAATACACGTCGATACTGAAGAAAGCACCGTTTCTCAACTCGTTTGTATTCGTGATTGATCCTGACATAGTGACGTTGAAGGGATAGTGTGCGGTACTTGGTGAATTTCCTAAGAGCGGCTCTCTTTCTGGATTTCAGTCGACGAAATTCGCTCGTATGCCATTGCTACCTGCGACACTACGAGTGGAGTAGAGAAGTCTATAATTGGTCAAACATACGCTACGTCTTCTAAGTATCCCCCTTACGGTATCTGAGCAGGCAGTGAAGAAAATCTTAAGCTACCAATATCTTAACAGCCATATTACGTCGGAACCAAGATCGACATAGCTGTACGAATAAAGAAGGCTATTGGCTGCCTTTGTGAATTTACAAAATGCATGATTCGAGAACACTCCAAAGCTGCAGGCCTTAACAGGCTGATGGCTGCGGTATATAATTCGACTTAATAGCGTTCGATCAAATGCAACATACGATGACATTGAGGTTTTTTTTTTGATGGTTAAGGGTTAAGGGACTGACCATTTACACCGTGGACAGTCTAGGGAAAACAAAAGATTTGTGGTCTCAGACAGCCTACTCGGTCAAGGTGTTGCATAACCATGCCATAAGCGTAAGTTCCGAAACCCGATCCGGTCCATAAAACCAATCGGGTTGAACATTTTCTCAACTTTCCTGGGCATAGAGTATCATTGTGCTGGCCAAACAATGTACAAATTCATGAACTGGTTAACATAGAAAGTTCTCAATCAATAACTATGGATTGAGAGTACGCGAAGGCTCGTTAATTGACGATATTCCACGGTGCGAACACTATATTATAATTTTTTGGTGATTTTCCACGCGGGGAAAGGGTTTTGAAATCCCTTAAAAATTGTTCAAGTGGTTTATGGACAGCCCTAAGTGAAACTGCTGCTACCCCACGTTTGCTGCAGAGTAGCAATTTCATGTGTGATTTCACAACCCGGGTAAAGGGAAATCCCGAGCATTAAATAACCTAATTCAGGTATGAAAAGAGCATAACTGGCCACCTTAATATGGTATTGACGAGGCAGACATAAGAAGTGAAATACCAAAAATAATACCTAAAAATGTTCTACGAATAACGAACTAATATATAATTTAGTTATTGTAATAACTGACGGATAACAGACGCTTTTTTATGCCAGAATACCATAACTTGCTATTTGAAAGGTCTTCTAATACCAATACAATAACTCTTTGAGGTGTTATTGTCTAAAAACTGAAAGATCACATTTTGTTATTTTGATATTTATTTGATATTTTATAAAATATTTTGATAACTGAATAATATCAAAACAAGGTTTTAAAGCACACCCGACCAGAACGTTATAACAAAATTATATCATGATTTTATCAACTTCTGTTATATATAACAACCGTTGATATAATCTTGTTTTAAGAACTCTGTGGTTAAATGAGGAATAAAAAATCGTCATGGTATTTGATATAAAATTGTTACACAATTTGTTAGAATAAAATTTAAAACAACATTTTAACTAAGTTTGTTAGCATTAGTAGCCCGAAAAATGAAACGGTTTGTTTTATTTTAATTTTTGTTTTGTTTTAGTCTTGAGCCAGTAGTAGAATTTAAATTTATTTAAGGGCTACGGAAAAGTTTTTCACATGGAATTGGGCTAATAGGGTTAATGTCCTTAATGTCAGCCTAAGTGTCCCTAATATTGGGCCCATAATTTAATTTCGAAGGCAAGCATTTTTTTTTTTGATAATGATAAACTAAAAGTCAAACATATTCATTTCTATTGTCCAGATGATGTATTGTTCTACGAATTATTAGATCCATAGGCCAAAGTTAGTGCTTTTTCCCCTATTTTTTTACAGCATTCTTTTCTGATTGGGATACTAAGAATTAAATAAATCATTACAGTCAACTCCCCTTACTCGATCTCTCCTTAACTCGATTCTCTCTATTTCGATGGAAATCCAGGGGCCTCATTTCGCAAGTCGAATCAAACTACCTATCCCAAAGCGACTAGGCTACTATATATTGATTCCGTAAAACCTGAAAATGTTACATTGGTGATTAAGAATGCACAACTAGCATTATAAAATTGAAATTGTCACTGCAAGACGCTTCTAATCAAAAGGCTTACCTAGATTTTAACTATCTAGGAACGATTGCGCAATAATAGTGTGAACCAATGATATATTCGCTCATGAACGGAATCCAAAAACATAAATTATCAGTTCAGTTGCGTTCTTTGAATTTTTGCGTGCATCTTTTCAAATAAATATTTTGCAATTTGTGAAAATCAATATGTTTTTGATGATATACAAATTACAATGATCAATGGAAAATTGCAACACTAACCATCGAACATAAGCAATCAAAACTAACTTCGAATATATCTTTAATTTGCAATGGTGTGGGAGACAGATCTCAACGCATAACCAAACAAAATGTGCAACTAACAATGTATTAGAATTCAAATAGTGCATCAATGAATCGCTTTCATCTTATTTTTGTTTTGTTGCATATACTTAAATTAATTACTTTCATATAGCTAAGTTTAATGCTTATGCTACTTTATAATCAGAAAAAATAAAATTTCTTATTAGCGAGTACTTTACAATACTTACGACAATATTTGAGAATTATAACAAACTTTGTTACAAATATATTTAGCCACCCTCCGTTTACATCAGTGCAGCAAGAGTGCAGAGAGTGAGAGGTGTTGGGAAGACACGATTTATTTTTAACTCAGTTACCGGCGCCAGCGAACTAAGAAGGCATACGTTAGCTTACATCTACTCCTTCTTCAACAGTAGATTTAGACTAGATGGTAAAGGCACCAGATTTCCCACTAGCCAAGATTGTTAAACGTCTGGGTTCGAATCCCTGTGGCAGCTATATAGACGCTTTTAGTGTTTGTAAAGCAGACTTAAAGGAAAGAGAAAGGGGTGCTGTGTGTGGGGTGGAGAGCAGATGATTTTGTTTTTTTAATATTTTAACAACAATCTAAAAATAGAAAACACTCAAAAACTATGTTACCCAAAAACCGTGTTAAAAAGTCCAGTTCATACCCTTTTTAGTTTTTACCCTAATGGGTTATTTTGTAACAAGGTGTTTTAAAAATATGATATAACTCTAACAATAGTTGTTATATTCTTGATAGTACGTAGAAGATTTCTTGTTATATTTTTTTTGTTATTTTAACTACTAACGGTACATGTTTTATAACAGACCATGTTACGATTAATTTTATATATCAGTAACACAGTGTGTATTATTTCTGATACTTCCTTCTGGTCGGGCAAGCATACCAAAATAAGGTATCATACCACATTAAGATATTCATATGTTATCGGTTCCTGCTCGGGATAGCTTAACCAGAGCTAAATAATAACAAATTTAACTATCAATATCTATCAAAATAAGTTGAGCGCTATAACAAGTTAATAGCTTATTCTGTTATCAAATATAATTTGCTATTGTTATGATATTTTGATATCATGAATTCAAGAGCTAATTTTGATCTTATAGCAGAATAAGTTATTAATATGTCATTTAATTGAATAATTTAAAAAAGATACCAATGAGATATGAGATATGCTACAAGAGATATAATGTGATATTAATTTGCTACGATTTTAGCTTTCTTATTTATCTTCAAGGTGGATATTTAAGGTATACTTTACCATTGAAAAGCGCATGGGTTTCGTAGAACATTAGAAAAGATTTTCAGAAAAAAAGGCTGACAAAATTGAATCATTACTTTACTCAGTTGTGGTGCCATAGATTTTTTGATATTTACATCTTACATTAATCAAACTAATAGCAATTGTTGATGTTCTGTTCCCGAATTTTATTAGTAAAACCTGCTATTGATTTTATATTCTCGTCTACTCGGGAATAGTTCGCAGGATGTGTGCTTTGGAAAATTTGAAGTGATATTGCAAGTCAGCCATCATGACGTTCATTTTTGTGAACTCTACTAGGATTCTCTTTAAGCATGTTGGTTTCAGATCGACTGATTAGTTTGAATCATGGAGCACAATTATGAGAAATAATGTTCAATGAAACTGCCCCCCAAAATGATCGACTATCCTCTTTAGAACGATGACCACTCCTGATAAATAAACAACCAACCCCATTTGTGCCGTTTGGCGGGAGTTCTCCTATTCCATCTGCTACTAATATTCATCATATCGCCAACCAGTCTGCTTGAGTTTGTCTATACCAAACCGATGGTAGAATCCACTTTTGCCGCTTACTTACTTTCCAAAGTGATTAAGTTAATGGGAAATAAATTAGTTTTTCCCATAAAAACTTCCCGGCGTCGTCCCATTTGATAGACACCACAATACACGCAGGCCACTGATGGTGGTGGTTGTTGGGAACCAGTGCACAACGGATACCGTGATTCGATTTATTATATCATTTTGGCACATTCTTTCGCCGTAAAATGTGGTAACCGTTGTTCGCTGGATTAGAACAAAAAGCCCTCGCAAAATCCCCGGGTAATTCAATCGTTCACAGAATCAAGTGCCAAGTACGTTGTCGGGGCTGGCTGGCTAACCATAAAGTGCGAAAATTGTGGGTGCTTATTGTGGAGGTAATCTTTCCGAGTGCCACTGCCGCAATTTGAAGAGGGGAGCGTTCAAAAATTCGGTGTTCCTAAAACATTCTTCCTTCAGTTATAATGATCAGGGTGTTTACACGCCCATCGGTGTTCGAAGGCGAAGCCGTAGCTTACTGGACTATACTAATAGGTTTTTATTTTTGAGGCAAGGTTCTCTTCCATCCCCAAACCCAATGTATAAGAAGCTATTAATTTTCAGCGCTCTCACTCTCCTTCGGCTCAATTACAGCCGTCTGCTTCCTCCGTATTCGCGGGGCTTGGAATAGTTAACTATCTGAGGCCACGCGATGTCCTTCCCTTTTTGGGGGCTTTTTAATATATTCTTCAAAATGATTGGCAAATTGGCTTTTGTTATTTTGAGGGTTTGTCAGGCTGGATTCAAATTTATCGACTTTGACATGCGAAAGGAATAAGGGAATTGATGGAAGATTACTTTCAATGTTTCCCAAGAATCTTCTAACCTGCATTTTAGGTTGGACTAGGATCGTGATCAAAACCGCAGATATTTGTGAAGCTCTTACATCCATAATCTTCAATTCACAGCGTAACCGGGAAGTAATCACCATAATTTGCGTAAACACACCACCGACATAAATCCATTCACATAAGTTCGCAGCAATGCAAAGTGCTAGGGATTACCATAATTGACGACCGACGCTGGCTGCTGTACGCGTTATGAAGCACACATGCACGACGACCGGCCGTTCTTCCTATTATTACTGCAATGAATCTTAACTGGGTCGTTCGCATTGATGCAATATTTGTATACACGTATATTGCTACTACCACCGACTCTCGAACCATCATATTGGTGCTACTGCAGCCCTTCGTGTAGATCTATGTTTTTTTTTACGATCCGTTGGTACATCATTTTTGTTTTGTTTTGTACCAACCGAAGCGTCTGGTTCCGTAAATTTACATGTCGAAACCATCTTTCGCCTCGCAACGCATCCTGGGTACACTCGTGAGGGAATTGAAAATATTCGTGCGATACAGTTTTCAGTAACAGCTTTTCACATCTGAAAAACTCATGCAGTAAATGTCTGACCTGCCTTCCGTTTGCGCCACAATTGCTTCCGAACCCGTCTGATCCGACGATTCTACATCAAACATCACCAAAGAAAGCATCCGAAAAATGTTGTACCTAGTCATTCAGGAAGCATAAAGTAAACAACCATATGTACACTCGCGTCAAGTGATACCGACACGCTCACACTACATCCATCATTCCGTACGTCGCTGAGCGGTTGTCGGTCGTGGCCTGTCCGGGCCTTGCCTAAATTGACTGTTTCCGTCGACCAAAAATATACAGGGAAATTTCATCCCAATACCAACGGGCAATTGCTGTCGGTTTGATATTGGTTTAGCTCTTAATGTGTATTTATAATACCGGGAGATCAGCCACTTTGCACGGTTGACTATCTGTAAGACGGATGGATGACGTATCCGCACATCTTCGACGGGTTGTGTTCGGATTCATTTCAGTTGTGTTATTGTATCTGTTGAACTAGAACTGTCGTCATCTTGCCTTGAAAGGCCAGCATCGGCGATCGTTTTCCAGGAGGTGGTCACCTGTCGGTGACTAATACGAGGTTAAAGGAGTAGGTGGGTGGGAATTGATGATTGGCTTCGTCGGACGCTTCGGGAGTTACTTAAAAAAGAAGCAATGTGATATTGTATGCGGTGCTCGCTACTAGTCAACAACAGAACCGGCACGTGGGTTTACTTGATTGAAAAAGTTTGATTGAATGTTGAGTAAATTTGTTGTCTTGTGGGTTGGCTGATGTGGCGAATTATGTCTAGCAGAACTAATTCGATTTGTTGGTTGGAGATTTCTGGAGAGTTTTTTTTTTATAACTCATAATCAAACAGGTGCTTACACTTGAAATACGTGTCTCAACTGACACCAACTTACACTTAATATATATAAAGATCTATGTTATACCAGTCCTAAATGGACTAATTTCTAAACGTAAACTATTTAATAGGAGGATTTCGAGGCCGTGCCAAATTGAGCATGCTTCAATAGAAAAATAAAGATAATCGAAAGCTGGTGATTACTCCAGTAAACTATAATTGTCAGACAACCACATACGGCAAAATATGATTGAGTTTTCATTTGGTATGTAATGAACAACAGAGATACGCGATAATTCATATAGTTTCAGCGGCTGATGGTTAATTTTAAATATACTAACGGTACTGCCTACGGCGATTACAGCGACAATAGCGAATTAGTAACTTACCATTTGTCTAGGATATATTAGGGCGCAATGGCTTTTGTAAAAAAAAACACGTCATTTGTCGATTTCTCGCGAATTAAAGCTCAATTTTGAGTTCCTCAAAAACACAAATAGGTAGAGGAATGGTTCCTCTATCGTTTGGTATAGTTTTTGTTCACGAGATTGTTATTTTAATCGCGGGAAATCGGCGATTGACGTGTTTGTTTACAAAAACAATTATGCCTCCGGAGATGTCGCCCCACCAGTAATCGATAAACCTGTTTTTCGGTACGGAGATTTTCGAAAAAATAGCCAATTTCTCTTCAAACCTTGCTTCTAGCAGTAAGAAAATATCTACATTTTGCTCTTTCTTACCACCTAATTGCACCATTATTGATATCTTTAATTACTAGTGAATTTCGCCATTCATTCTCAAGTTGATTTTCCATTGAGGGCTGCTTGCCCTCTGGTAGTGAATTCTGTAATTTCGTCGGATAAAATCGTAAGGCTTAACAAATATAATCTATTACGGTAGCCTCTCCATATATGCGGTGGGTGGTACCATCCAACCACCGCTATTTCTCGGCTATCCTTCAACCAATTGAACTGATTTTCTGTAGAGAACTAGTTTAAGGTTGATACTTATCACACAAAAACAGCGTAATTGGTTGAATGATACCCGAGAAACAGCGGTAGGTATACGGTACCACCCACCGCCTATATGGAGGGATTACTGTACGTCGAAACCTTCGCACGATTACCATAATCCAATCATCCTAAATGACTTCCAAGTTGTTTAAATTTCCCAAAGAATTCGCCCGGAAAGATAGTGCATTGCACGAGCTATCATTTTTCACCCCCACAACGAAATACCCGCAGCCCGCCCGATAAATATGCAATTAATCAAGAAAATTGGATAATACCTCAAAAACAAAACACGGAAAACGAACCACAATTTCACCGAAAGGTGCGCAGGCACGGGCTAAAAGTTTTGTGTTTTCGATTTTTCCACCTTGGATCCGGATCGACCGTATACCTACATAAAGGAAATAGGCGGACGCAATGGCCCGAAGGCAATGGCAAAATGAAATAACGAAAACAAAACCTCGCATTTCAGCGCATTTATGCTCTTTGCATAATGAATCATTCTTGCCAGTTCCCCCCAATCCATCGACGACACGGCAGCAATCGGCAATATCGGAAGTGAATGTCGATTTCTTTCATTTTTGTTCCGTCGTCGTCGTCGTCGTCGTTGCCGCTTTGATGCAATAAGGTGGCGGTGAATGGAACCTTGACATGCAATTTTCAAACTACATATATGAAGGAAATATACCGCGATTGAATGTGCTGCACTTGCTCGACATTCGAACGGAAGCGAAACGTCACATTTCTCGGATATTACATGGTCACACGCGGAAGATAACAAGAGTAGAAAGAGCCAAAATCAGCACCTTTATATCATGGCGTCACCGTTTCGCGAGCGGCAATATTTCCCTGCGAGAATCGGAGTGACAGAGTGAAAGTTCCGACGCGACTTTGGGAGTCGTGACAAATCAACTTTCATTTCACGCTGCCTACAACAATGAAGTGTTTGTGTTTATGTGCTGGCCGGATAATTGCAATTTTGTGCTGTATGAATTTATAATGGGATCGAAAAAAAATTGGGCCGAGTAGACCATGGTGCAGTGAAAATTGAGTGGTTGCGTAACTCTACTATTTGAGGGAACTTATATCATATCACTTATACACTTGGTGAATGTGTGGCGATAATTGAAATCGGGCTAGGTGATTAAAATATTGAAGGCAATTAAGGCGATCTGTCGTTGTATGATCTGGAAATTATCGTTCAATGGCATAAAAAGCGAAAAATACCGCTTTGAAATTGATTTCAATCAGTTATCAATGAAGATGGCATACTTTTTTTAATTTTTTTTTTTAAAAACAGTTTGATGAAAACAAAACAACATAGCAGAGGAAAAAAATTCTGATACAAAAGTGAACTATCAAAAAATTGTGTTCAAGAGTAGTTACATCTTTTTTTTTGCAATATTAGAATAACTAATAATCGAATATTGTTTTTTCTTAATAATTACGAGTTAATCGATTATTCAAATAACTATTTATAAAAAAAAATCCATGAACAAAATATTCCAATTGAAACAAGTCTTTTGCCAGAAATCGTATCAAAGTGTAAACTATGTTTTAACATACACACTTAGAAATACCTAATCTTACACGTGATGGAATCCATATTTGACATAAATGAAGAGACGTAAACAAACATGTCATGTAAAATTAAGTGCTTCGAAACTGAGACTGAGCTCGAAAGTACGTTTGATTGAGGTGAATTTAGCGTCTATTATGACTCAATTTTATTTACGCTCGTATATTTCAGTCTCAGAGCACCTAAACGTACATCCATTTTTCTAAGTGTGTACTTCTATGTAATCCTTGGTACAGGACTGGTAGCAGGCCAGTTTTTAGTGGCTAGGTCACTTTTTTTTTTTCAAATTTAGTCACTAAAATCAGATTGATTGAGTAACAAATTTGTGGTAGAAAGGTTCATAAAAAATTGAGGTGTTACAAGGAGAGTTGCGAACAGACGAGGAAGATAACTGTCCAATGGATGTTGACGGAACCACTATTATTTTGATTTGTAAAATTTGTCTAACTTTTGAAACAAAAATTTCCATTCCAGTAATCTAAACATTGTCACAAATTTTCTGAGTTTTCGAAAAAAAAATCTTGACCCAATATCCTGGCTTTTTTACTTCGTGATCTTGAAAGTTGTCCAGGCCTAAGATGTCGAAAAATTGTGCAGACAAATTTTCAAGCTCTGGACATTTTTTCAAAGACCAGAAGTTTGTAAAATTTTTGAAGCTCGGTAGCTTGGATTTGTCCAAACATCGAGAAAATTATCCTTGTTAAGATGATACTCTAAGGAAGCCTTAGCGTGAAACTTTAAAGGCACAAATGTCAGCTTCCACAAAACATACAAATTTGAAATTGCTACTCCTTGTTTGTTGTGCTACTACAAACAGAGAGTAGCGATTTCAAATTTGTATATTTTGTGGAAGCTGACATTTGTGCCTTTGAAGTTTCACGCTAAGGCTTCTATTATAGGCTACTAGAATTTAGCAGTATTTTTTTTTAAGAAGTTGCTGGAACTTCACTGAAATTAATTAATTTGCCATGAAGTATCGAAAATGTTCCTTAAGTATTATAACCATTATTAACACTCGATTTTTTCTGAACTTATCTATGCTTACCTGAAGTTCTCTTAATTTGTTTAATAATCCAGCAAATTTTCTGATATATATTCATATTTCCCTGGCGCTTCTGACGTTTAAGGATCAATCATAGAATTCTTGGAATACCCTATAATTCCATGGAACTCCTTGTAAGTCGCTGCAATTTTACTTAAGTTAATGGAATTGGCACTTTGAACATATTCTCAATATCTTGAACTTGTACATGGAATACGAAACTTCAAGACATTGAATCTTTTTACATCTTGGACTTACTTACTTGGAGAACTCAGATAATTTTATCCCGAAAAATGAGTAGACATCCTATATATAGGTATAGATGATTAAACGTTGTTCTAATCATCAATTCGCGATCTGCATCTAAAATAAACTTAGTAAATTGTTTGCTTTCAATAAAGTGTTGATAGGGTAAGTGTCTCATGTATGGCCTAAATCAAATTTGAAGTAGGTATGCTCATGGTTTTATTTCTATAGATATATGGCAAAATACATGTCCTAACTTTGTATCGAAATATGTGAAATGTGATCGAGCTAATTAGAGGACCAAAGCTGGCACACTAACCCTAGATAAAAAAAAAGTGCCGAGTGAGGAAATAGAGGTCACAATTGGACCGCACTCTTGCTCAACATATTTTTTGGAAAACAAATGTATGGGAATTAGCATTTGTTTTATTCAGAAGCATGAAAAAAGGTTTATGAGTTTATAAAATTTTTCGAATTGGCAATGGTAATCTACGAGAGATTGGAACCATATATATCAGATCAATAAATGTCACTATTTGTCAGATTTTTATTCTTTTAAAGTCACTATTTGATCACAATTTTCGTAAGTCATTAAAATCACTACTACTGTATCAGATACCCACTACCAGCCCTGTTGGTAAAGAAGCATAAAAAATGAAATTATTTCCTGAAATCTAATACATATTCTTATATATTTCTGTTTGGCTGTATCTAGAATTCCATAAGAATTTGCTTAGTTTCGATATTTAAAAAAAAAAAACTATCAGAGTCAAAATGTTGGATTTGAAAATTCTGACTTACGAAGAGCTACTGATTCCGATCAATAGCGGTGCGGCTTCTTCCTCCTTCTATGGATGCTCATGTGGGCTGCAGCTCGCTGCTTGCAGGCAGCCTTTCGTTGTGTACTGGAGGACACCACCACTCACCACGCGGTGACTGAATAAACACTGTTTGGTGAGACCGGATGGAATTCAACTTTGAAATCTGTGTTAGGGAAGTAGCTTTTCGTAGGCAATCTGTGATAATTTAAATTATCATAGCAACAGTTGCACATCCGTGCAATTTCCAATAGTGACATTTTGAAAAATGATAAAGCCCTAAATTTAGCAGATGCGTAGAAATATTTCTGATCGATTGGTGATAAAATT
The DNA here is from genome assembly GCF_037179485.1 of Ochlerotatus camptorhynchus. NCBI lineage: Eukaryota > Metazoa > Arthropoda > Insecta > Diptera > Culicidae > Ochlerotatus > Ochlerotatus camptorhynchus. The sequence continues at coordinate 1,211,618 of NW_027040652.1, forward strand.
ATAGAAATCGGTCCAGGGGCAGCTGAGTTATTAACGTTCAAAATCTTTCATAATTTTGTTACATGTTTCATTTTAGGTTTTCACAAAGTGTACCCCCATATAGAAATCACATACGTAGTCCTAGGTCAAAAATTTGGTTAACATTTTGAACAAATTTTAAATTATAAAAAGATTTACAAACAACAAAGTTAATAACTCATAGCTGAGAAAACTAATTTTAATTCAAATTTAAGACAAATTTACAAGCTCAAGATTTTGATGTCTCATAACTACAGATATTTCAGTACTTCAGCAAATTTGTTTCAAACCTTCTCAAGAAAAGGGATCTAATATCGATCCATCCCAACACACAATTTTAGTTTGTTTCTTTCAAATCTCTCCTATGCGAAAATAAATACACTTACGGGATGTAAGCTCGGCCTGTGCTCCTAATTTCAGGGTGCAAGCTAACCACCCAAGTAACCAAAAAGCCCGCTAATTCGCCTTTTTGCAATATAAAGCTAATATGCGGCTAATATAAAGCTTAGCATACCCTATGTTAACCGTGTATCAGCCAGGAAAAACCAGGAAAAATAATAATCTACAGATGTAAGTCGGTTTGCCAAGCTTTTTCATGACATCTGCTGCTGCAGTTGAACTATTCCTGAAAAGTGTTCAAAGCGATGGTGCCTTTTCTTTTCCCAGAATTAACCAATCTAATTAAACCAGTTATGGATAAATCGGTCAAACCGGCGCTTTTGAAAGTGACTCTCAAATCGCTCATAAGTGTCGTACTTTCTGATGATTTTTTCTTGCGGGCAGCCAAGATTGAGCTGGGATTTGCTGTGCAACCTGCGGTTGAAAGTCCTGTGGGGGAAAAACATAGTATCGGAGAAAACCCTCCTAATTTTCCGACAGAACTGTAAGGATTTTTACGTAGCAATCCTTCGTACAATGCAAGATCGATTACCATTGTCATACCCTATGACCAGATATGTTTCTTGCCACAATCCTGCTGTTATATCGAATTCTCCTGAAACAGCTAAGAAGCAGTTGAATTTTTGTCTTGAACAACTAGTGGAGAAGGATAACACTAATGGTACGGTAGCGGACAAAAATTAAGGTGGAATATGATGAGTTGTGCAATGCTCTTAATTTTAAGGAAATTTTGAAAAATTATCGCTAAAGTGAGGAACGTTTGGACAGATTTTGGATGAGGCTTATGAATGTTACTGGCAAAGATTTTCCAAACCTTATGGGTTTCGTCACGAAAATTCTTATATTGTCGCATGGAAATGCCACGCTGGAACAGGGATTTTTCGTAAATAAGGAGTGCTTGGTGATCAACCAGACAGAAGAAAGTCTTGTGGCTCAGCGCATTGTTCATAATGCAATATTGAATGCTGGAGGCGTGACGAATGTCAGAATCACGAAAAGTCTTGTGCAATATGCCAACAACTCCTACGATCGGTACAAGGAAGCTATCAACAGGAAGAAACAGGATACTATCGATAGGGACAGCAATGCTGAAAGGAACCTCAAAATGTTAAAAGCAAAAATACTTGCTACTGGTCAAAAAGAAGTATCATTACTCGACGAGCAGATGAAGCATCTTAACCCTTAAATGCACAATATTGTTTTAAAACAGCATTGCCAAACATGTTAAAACTTTTTAAATAGCTAGATCGTGCATTTGAAAGATTCAATTTAATTTGTTTTACGGAGCCAATAGTTCACTGTTCATTTTCTGTAACATTTGAAAATGATCGAGTGTAAATTTATTCATTCAAAAATTGCAAGTTTTCCGTTACACATTCTACCGAAGGCTTCGTGTTCGGAGTGTTAATGACATATAAATGTCAATATCGCTAAGGACCAATGTACCCATTTAGTTAAACCAGGATTAAGGCTTGAGCGGAGGTCAAGAAATTGGCCTTAAGCTGCTTGAATACAGTAGACGTTAGGTAAGTGAAAAACCTTGCACTACAAATACTCAAATACAAATAATTAATTGGTTTGGTTGTTCGACTGGTTGTACGGAGATTTCGTTTTTATGGCTTTCTCAGTCTAGGGTAATTCAAACAGTTAGTTGTGCATTTCTTTAGCTTTATCTACTTTTGTGTATGCTTTATCCCACCATCTTCTTCAAAATAACCGTTGTATAGTGTAGTGTCATATAGTGTCCTATGTTAATTAATATTGAACTCAATGTAAGTCCAGTAAAACAAAATACCGCCAAATAGTACCTTAACAACATTTAAAATACAGGCACCATACAGGAAGCTCCTCCAAGCTAAACACGCTTATCGTGGCAACAAACAAAAAAAAATGACGCCGAACGGTAGACTGTGTATGTTCATGTTATATCAATGTTTAATGTTAGTAGTAGTCTCTATAAGTTGTAATATCATTCTAGTTAACCCTTGAAAAAGGCCACAATAAACGACCGAAACGTCGGGCAAGCCATAAAAACGAAATCAAATAATTAATATCAATGCTCAAGCGTGACTTCTTGAATAAAATCCAATTTACTGTCGACTCCAAAAAATAAAATCCTCCATCTTGAGAAATCAACGATGCCAATTAGAACGTATTAAGCCCAATTAAAACAACCATGAACAATCGTCATCATCACCAACATTATCGACATCACGACAGCACTTGCTCGGTACAAGCGAACCCACATCAAACGAAAGGGAAAATCCACTTCAATTCAAGCATGAATACAGTCAACCAACCAACGAACCAACTATAGATATTGTCAATAACTGTGCCTCCCTCCCTGTTCGAGAAATTGATACCCGAGTTCGAAACAATGTAGCACTTGAAACTTTCGACTTTTCCCTCTTCCATTTGAGCATGCGACAAAACTACTCGACAAAAACAGAAAAAAAAAAACAATCAACAGCAACACACATTCTTTCCCAATCCTCCCCCCGGCGACGACGACGACGACGACAACAGTGACAACGATCGCCACCTTAATTGAGGAGACATGAAAACAGTGAGAATGAAGTTATTGAAATAAATTAAATTAAAAACGTCCACCCGCCACAGCGCAATGTGGCGATGGCCGCCGACGTGCTCAGAAATCAATTCAGAAGTAACAAAACAATGCTACCCTGTCTTTGTATTCAGTCGATCTGCCCGTGTTGGAAATTTCTCTGCGGAATTTCCGCGAAAACAGTAGCAATAGCTACTGCAACGGCTTCTAAAATACATCAACCGAACGATTGTGTGAAGCTTGAATGAGGCAATAAGAATTCATTAAAGAGAATTAATTTGAAAATTATGTAGGCATCTTCCCGCAGTCAGTTGTGAACTGGATTGTGGGGGTGTGCCGTGGTCATTGCCCGCATTAGACTGAAATAATAGACTGGGGTCCTGACTCGAACTTTGCTCTTCAAGATTGCGAAATGATCTGACTGGTGCACCTCAGACAAAGTGAACACCGTATTGCAATTTAACTATTTTGCAACAGCCCAAAGCTGTTAATTTGTTATTATTGAGGCCTCGGCTATGCACAGTGCGTATAATATTGATGCAAAGCGCAACTATTACGATCAACAACGCAGCATTGGTCATATACGCATGTAAGTGTCTGGGGTTGTACGGAAAGCGGTAGGTGAAATGGACTCACATGGATCCAATGAAATGGTTGGAGCAGCGGGAAGGGAAGTCGGGCATCGGGGCTGATGAACTCGTCAGATGAAGTAATTGCGGAATGCGGTTTGAGGTAGGTAGCAACCTCGTTGTCGCCGTCGTTCGACGTCGTATGTGCAAAAGCGGTTATGCGAGTAAAATCATATGTTGGTGTTTACTGCCCATGGTTACCGTTTGCTGTAGCGCTACAGAAACAGGCTAGAGCGTAAATGTCCAGTTGCACACGTGGTTGGCGGTGTGTTTTGGTGTGGTCATTTGGAGCTTGCGGAAAAAGCGGTCGAACGGAATTTCAGCAATGTTTAACTTCATGTGGTAATACTTGAATGTTTGAAATGGGTAGTGCATAGGAAAACTGGTGCGTGAAATTAAAGCTTTAAACTATGGGGCAGGTGGGCAGGCAGTGAGACAGTTTCCATAATTTGTACTGGTTTGTGCTTTTACAGAATGTTAAAAATGTTCAAGACTACCAAGTGATGGTCCTATTACTGGTTAAAATACATAAAGGTAAATGACAGGTCTAGTAACAGCATATAGCTGTAAGAGTTCGGAAGTAAGAAATCCGCTCCACCTTAGAATTTTTCCGTAGTTGAACCAGCGTCTGGCTGAAAATCTCCTTAATGTTGACAACCAATCAACCAATCTCAGGATTGTGTTAACGAAAAAAAAATGTTAAGTTGTCAAATTTCAGTTTTCTTATTTTCGGTACAGTCCCGAAAAGTCTTTCAGTCCAGCAAAAACTTCATTTATTTATTTTATGTTGCATTTAACTTCACAAATAAAAAACTATTATTTTAGGAACATTACTGATCCTAGATTTTGGTCTTTTTATAAATTTTGGACAGTTTAACAAAACTGGTTTTTCTCACTTTTTGTTCACATCGTTCAATATGTTTTCATGATCTTAGTAACTATAGCAGCCATGGAAAAGAATGTGAAGAAAACACAACGATTTTCAAACGTGTTGGCCTAATTTGATATCAATTATGTACGTCATTCTTGTTGAAAAATGAAAAAAAATACATTGACCCGATTGATTTTTCTAAAAATATTGGGAAAAGATATCAACAATCTAAGCAAATTAAATTTATTCGTAGACAAACTTTTTTTTTTCTATTTGGTCATAAAAAAAAATTGTTGAACTCAAAGAAAAACTGAAACTTTTTACCATGATGACATAGAATTTTGCAATGATGACTTAAATTTTCATTAGATTTGTAGAAAAAAAAAACTGATTCCTACATCATTTCGACATCTTTTTCTGATATTTTTAGAAAAATCAAAATGTATATTTTTCGGGGCGGTAAGCTTTCTATTAATCTTTCGCTTGATAATTTACCCAATATTTCTCGATAGGGTGCTTGAGAGCGATTAGATGGATTAATTTCATTTTCAAATTAATCCACCCTGTTATTATGAAAATATTATGATCCCAATTTTCATGTAACCAACTACACCTAGAGTTTTTTTTTTTTAATTAAATTCTGAACCAGTGTTGGGAAAATATCAAAAAATCAAATCTCACCAAAGAACAAGATCAAGCTTGATTTTCGTAGACAAAAATCAACAAGCAAACAACTGCGGTAGATATTGCAAGTTGTGATATTGCAGAATATCAAGTTAACAAAACTCACCAGCTGCAAATCTCACCAAACTGTGGTGAGACTGAGTTTCATGATTTTTGCTTTACACCCGAACGCAACCGAAACTTCCATAACAGCTGGCAGCAGTCGCTTCGTGTCTACCGTCGGTGAAGAGAAAAAAGAGATAGCATTATTATTCCTTCTACAAAAACGAGGTAAAACGGAATCATTATTGCGTTGATTCAACTCTGAGAGCGTATGAGAGCGGAAAATATTAATTTGCTAATGATTATGTCAACACTACCAGACCCCGGACTTGATCAAGAATTTTAAAACTTTGAGGCTTAGAAAACTTTTGAAGTCACCGAAGCATTTGAAAACATGTGTCTCAGATTTCCGACTTGGAACAATTTTAAAGATCTCATATTTTTACAAAATTTCTGATCAAAGAGTTGAGAAAATTTCCAAATTTGGGAACCTATATCCCAGACTAAGGTAAATATTCCAGATTCTGAAACTCGAACATGAATTTAAAAAAAAAAAACATAGGACCTACACACTTAGATTTTTTTTGCCGAGATTGGCATTTATTTTTGCTGAGATCTCATCAAAATTTATGTTTGTTAGCCGAGATATCGGCAAAATTCCTGTTTGTTAACTGAATCTCGACAAATTTTTCACTGAGATCCAGCAAAATAGATTGCCGAGCTGCTCGGTGGTGCCCATCTCGGCAAAAAATCTAATTGTGACAAAAAAACATCAAGATTCTACACTTAACAAATGCTCAAAGCCCAGATTTAAAAAAAAAAATATCTAAGAAAAAACTGCAAGATTCTAAGACTTGGATAAAAGCAACAAACAAAAATGTTCAATATTGAAACTAAGACTTCAGGTCCTAGATATCAAAATAAATCACGATTTCAGTAGAAAATTTAGATTTTTTATAGATTACAGTTTTAAATAAAATTGCAGAAATAAAATAAAAAATTCAAAGGAAAATTTAGGGTAGAGCGCTACTTCGTCGTAATCGCCTATTTCCGTTCTATCGATCAGAAAAGATCAATAATATCAATGATTTCACCGTGCAAAAATCAATAATAGGTGTGTTCCGATGCGTTAGTTCATTAGCTACAACATAAATCCTATTAGAGCGCATTGTATGAATATTTACGCCCATTGTTCTCAAAACAAAAGATGCGCTCCTAGTGAATCCCCTTTTTCTACGTTTATCCGTAGGACGAAGAAAATCTAATGGCGTTTCAATGAGTTTGGGCGGAATTGAAACTCGTAAAACGAATTTAGAATAAAGAAGCAGAATTAGATTTTAAACAATATCTCAACAATTGGTGGCTCTTTATCAAATCCAACTGTACGTATGGAAAGGTGAATAAATTTATAAGTCATCTTTGACAGAAATATTCCATTTATTGTTTAAACTCGTTCAGAAAAGAGACGTAAAGCGTGGGTTGTGCTTAGTTGGACGGAAATTAGATCGAAAACCCTATATTCTAGTTTTTCTAGGAACCAAGCTTGGAATAATTTTCAATATTCTGGGACTTTTGATAAATTGATATCACAGACTTAAAAAAATCAAGAATCCAAACTGGAAAACACACCTGCACCCTACCTATCGACCCATCAACTCATGGACCGGGGACCAACGGCTTTACTTCCCTTCCGAACGAAGGCGTGATCAGAGATTTATGCCTCAGAAAATCCCGGTGGCGCTGACTTGGATTGAACCCAGGCCCTTTAGGGTGAGAGGTAATCACGCTTACCACTACACCACCGGCGTCGCTGTATTCGATGTTTAATAACGTAAGGTCGCCAGTCACCACTCGCTACATACGTATTATCATTATGTATACACAATTACAACAAATACCAATAGCATAATTACAATTAATACCATTATCGTCATTTGTTACAATGTGCAAGTTAAGAGAAAAATTCTAGAAATAATTATACAGTGGAGCGGTAAAAGGAGACTACGTAAGCGGTGGATGGCAACCTTACGGAACAGAAGAAAATTTTGGTATGAGAATTTTGGAAAGAACTAACGATTTTTTAGAAATTCATCGTTCAGAAAGTTCCACAACATTGGATTTCCGCTTGATTAACAAAAGTCATGAAATATACACCAATTTTTCTTTCTATTGACTTCTAGATTTTTTATGTAAAGTATGAACAGTAAAGGCGACTATGGAAACACTCTTTTTTTATCTTGTCACATCCACAAACTACAAAAAAACACACACCCACAAAGAAAATATTTGACAAAGGTTTGAAGTTTATAAGTGAAGATCCCAAGCAAAGCAAAGACATCGGAGACGTGTTGAAAAATTCTAGTATGGTAAAATTATATATTAAAGCCATTCAATTAACTATGTAATTTTATTATAAAGGGTGTTACGATCAAAATTTGGTCGAATTAAACTTGACGCATTTCTTTTAATCGAGCATTTAAAAAACCTGAACACAACTCATTTCGTAGGTTTTTGTTTTTGACATTTGCTCTTCAGTTATAAGAGAGGATCAACTTATCAAAATTTTGCACGCGCATCGCGCAAATCCGAACTGTCCGCACTTCAAACAGACTTCAAACCGCTTCCTGGGCAGAAGTTTTATATGGCAACCGGAAGGAAAAAGGTGGCAGACATTTTCAATCATATGAAACTGTCGAACTTTGCTCTGAAATATTTGGTTTGGTAGGCTATCTATACCTGTGGCTTGAAACGCAACAGTTCTATTACAACCGGAACTGTGACCAATAAATTTACGTGAACCAGTGTCTGGAAAAACGTCTGTTGCCTTTCCTGAAGCAACACGAAGCAGTTTAAGGCAAACTGGCGTTATTTTCTAGACACTTCACTGAGACTAGTTAACTTAAGAATTCCATAAGGCATAACCTGGACAATTTAGATTTCACAAGACTTATGAACAGTTGAAGATGCTAATTTCAAATAACAGACTAAAATGGAAATTTTTATACGATAGATGAGAAGATGAAAGTATAGAGTTGATAGTTCCGTTAGAGCACGGCAGTGTGAAAATTGTATATAGAGAGTTGAAAGCGAGCAAGGACATCTTTTAGGAAGGATCATACAATCGGGTTGATCATCTCTCTTTACCAAACTCCCCCGTTGGAGAGGAATGGTGAGGGGTATCCACCTTCCTCTCCCCCCGCCATCACTGGCAAAAACTACAAGGGACAGCCCTATGGGGTTGTACGCAATGGTGACGTAGGACTACGTGGTCTTATATAATAAATCTTATTTGTTAAGTGCAGCAGGAGCTTGTGTTTGTGTAGGAAAAGGAATTTTGAGCGAGGTTCTCTCTGTTTATACTCCTTAGTATGACGCGCTTGACACAGATGGCCCACAGCGACTCACGAAGAGCTACTGATTCCGATCAATAGCGGTGCAGCTTCTCCCTCCTTCTGTGGATGCGCATGTGGGCGCAAGCTCGCTGCTTGTGGGGAGGCTTTCGTTATGTACTGGAACATGACCACACACCACGCGGTGATCGAATAAACACCGTTCGGTGAGACCGGATGGAATTCAACTTTGAAGTCTGTAGTAGGGAAATCGCTTTTCGCACTCAATCGGTGATAATTTTAACTATCATAGCAACAGTTGCACATTCGTGCGATTTTCAATAGTGACAATTTGAATGATGAAGTCCTAAATTCATCAGATGCGTAGAAATATTTCTGATCGATTGGTGATAAAGTGATTGAAATTGGTCCAGGGGCAGCTGAGTTATTAACGTTCAAAATCTTTCATAATTTTGTTACATGTTCCATTTTTGGTATTCACAAAGTGTACCCCCATATAGAAATCACAGACGTGGTCCTTCCTTCGTCAAAAGAGATGATCACTGACTTGCTCTAGAGTCGGTATATAATGAGTCACGCCAAGAGTGAAGCCAAGTCTACCTATCGAACTGTCAAACCAGCTACCTATCGTGCAAAGTAAACAAACATTACGATGCTATGTAACATTCACGAAAGGTATTGCAATAAAATATAAAATATAATCGAAGAAATGAAAATAAACACGCAGTGATCATTCAATTGTCATGGGATACGTTTGGTAATGATCAGTAATGAGAATTTCTACTATTTTTTTGTTAAGATAATTTGACAAAATCACTGATATAATGATTTACTACAGCCGCTATAATTTTTGCTCGCTAGAAGTCATTTGAAGTTGATGTAGAAGTCCTCTGTTGCCAAGTTAAAAGAAAGGGAATCTTTCGAAAACCGTGATGCTAGTTCAACTGTTTTTCTCTTGGCGTGACTCATTATACACCGACTCTAACTTGCTCATGTACCGACGATGTGTTTGAAACAGTTCTATCGATCGTACCGCACTCAATTTGTACCTTCCTAAAAGTTGTCATTACTCGCTTTCTACTCTCTACATACAATTTTTAAACTGCCGTATTCTAACGGAACTATCAACTCTATACTTTCATCTCCTCATCTATCGTATAAAAATAACCACAGTTTGTTATTTGAAGTAAGCATCTTCAACTCCCGGTCTGGTCGAGGGAATCTTTTCGGGTTGAAAATTTTCTCGACTTCCCTGGGCATAGAGTATCATTGTGCTTGCCACACAATATACAAACTCATGCATTGGTATTGGCATCGAAAGCTCTCAATTAATAACTGCGGAAGTGCATTTAGAGCACTAAGTTAAGAGCACGCAATAAGCTAATATGCACTAAGCAATAAGCTTGAAATGCGAAGAAGAAAAAGAAGATCTTCGACATTGTAAATCGTTAACTTCACTCAGGAGTAATACAAACAAATAGTTAAAGGACTTATGAATGCTTATCGTGATACATTAGGTGGTACGCTTTTAGCCTATTCGATTTCCCAAGCGTTGGTAGACGTGAGCACAAATCACAGACTAAATAATCGGAACGCTCAAGGTTCGAATCCAGTCTGCTCCATTTTATAAGACTTTTGTTAAATTTGATAAGCTGACTTATGATTTTAATTGTTTTGACTAATAAATTATGTTTCATGATTTCCATAATAAATCCTTGTGGCGAAAATTCTGTTCTTATGTTTTTCTTATAGCATTCTGAAGTTTATTCACCTCAGTGTAGTATCAATTTGAATGATTTTTTCATTCATGAATCCTTTTATGATTTTAAAGCGCCAAAATGTGCATATAAACCATTCGGCTCGAACGCTATAGGGCTGAATAGGTCATTATATCGAAATTTAGAGTGAAAGATTAAGGATTTAAGTCTACTTTAATGCATTTTCGAAAAAGTCAAAAGGAGTGTTTATCAACGTATCATTTTAGATTGCAAAAAGCTTGCGCCATGTTGTGGAAAATAGCAACACAGCCATTCCATAGCAAAACGATAAACTGGTTTTCAGAATTTCGTAAAAAGTTGCAGAATATCAGACCAGTTTTTTTTATATTGTCATTAGGGTGACCATTTCCATGTTAAAGTGGTCCAAAAACTCGATGTTTTCAAACATGACTTTTTTTTTCAAATATTCATAGTTTTTGAACTGAACTGATGAACAGGGCTGATTCCAAAGATCAAAACATCAAATAAAAGGTTATTAAAAATACTTTTTAAACAAAATGTAATAAAATAATAGAATAAAGCTAATAAATAATTAATAAATATGCCAAATAAAGTTTTGACGTTTTGATTCCATATGCAGCATATCTCTTCATTTTTATTTTCAAATTGCAGCCCCTTTCAAATTTGTTATGGACGTTTTGATGCTGTTTATCGCAATCTTATTTTGTTTGGCTTCATTTAGGAGCATTCGATATTTAAAGAAAATGTTGTAATTATCAAGACTAGAGTTAGACTTCTTCCAAAAGTTCTCCAAACTTTCCCTGGGAGTTGGAAGTCCTTTGATCACTCATTAGAAGACCTTCGAACTCTCTCTAAATGTGTTTTTACTCTAAAAGAGTGTTTTGCAATTTTTAAAATACCGTAAAACGGGGTATCTTTGATAATGCGGGTAACTTTGATAGTATAATATAAAGATTAAATTTACTCGCTGCGCTTTTTCCAAATTTGAAAATTTGGTTCCATATTGATATCGTATATAAACTTTACATAGTATGTGTTCCATATTTTACAAACATACTAAAAAACAATTTGCGTGTTTTTCGCCTGTTTGAAAAAGCACTCAAACCATCACTTATGAAATGTATTCCAATATAGCCATCACAAATTCAATGTTGCATTCTTATTGCTAATGATGTTTTCTGATTATATACTTATTCAAAGTTTCATATTCAAGCTTGAGCTTGAGCTTGATTGACCGCCCACGGTTGCTACTCTGTTATTGCCAGAGCAGCTGTAATTACACAGAGAACCAATAGACGATGCTTGGGACTAGCAATCATCCTCAATGTGTAAAAACTGGTGATCTTAAATTAGGCAATACCAGCGCCGGCCGCGCCCGAACACAGGTCAAGAAAGGAATGGGAAGGATTGTGTTGACATGACACTCGCTTTGATGGAAGCCGAGAACACCTCTGCACTTCCACGAGGAATCACTGGGATGTTGGATAAGAGGGTTGGGTTTGCAGCAGGGTTCGTTTTGGTAAACGATAAGTTGAATTGATTTCCTAACGATCATATAACGCGAAGGAGCTTGGGACTAAACCCACGGTCTTCTGCTCAGTAAGCAAAAACGTTTGCCACTAGGCAGACGAGCACCTTTTTAATCACCGAGTTGCTGTTATTACCATGTAGTCATATTAACAAATAAAACGATTGACGAATCTTGAATGTGGATGGGCCTGAGATTAGACTCATGATGTTCTGCTCAGTAAGCAAAAACGGTTGCTCTAAGGCCACCGAGCCCCTCATATCACATAATACCGTTGCTCAACTTTTTGTATCCATTCAAACCCGGAACCAACGACAACAACGAGTTTCGCAAAATACACGATACACAAGCGATTTTACCATAAATCTCTTTGATATGTAAGGACCTGGGACCGCGTTTTTCTGCTCAGTAAGCAGGCCACTGTAACCGACGATCTTTCAAATCCGAAAACTAAAAACTACGAAAAAGTACTTAGGCCTTCATTAAGTTCCACTTTCACGCGACGTTCAATGACAGGGTCCTATCCAGGATTACATCTGAAAAATCCAAATCTGGCCAACGCCCACCTAAACCTGTTCTAATCCACCTGAAATGACTAACGAATGGAAGACTTTGACTACCCAGCCATGCAATAGTCTCATTCCGTGCCTTATGGCAACTTGATGATTCTATTGCGCTCATCTTTTGGCACCACCCAGGGGAGACTTGGTCCTGTACCCAATGCTTAACTTATCTCCATTCCACTCAGCTACTCGCAATTTCTTGTGATATAGTGGGCGGAATATTATTTTATGAGACAATTCAATGCAGACGTCTTTTCAAATTTGGCAGATCGACAGGTAATCGGTGAGTTACCACGATAGTCGCTATTCAACAACTCGCAACGTCCCATCGTTAACGCCTGCTATGAGAATTTCCCATTGCAGACGCCAACGAAATGATGTCATCGAGCTATCGATCAACTACCCTGGTTATCGCCTGGTACCTTATAGCACGATGCTAGGAGGCGAACCGGAAGAATCGATGAGCTACCTCCCCCCTTATTCAAAGTTTCATATTCAAAGAACTAAATTGTTTGAGTTTCACCCATTTTTTTTCTACATTCATCGAGCATTATCAAAGTAACCCCAAATCAAAATACTGAAGTTCGGTCACAAAACTAAAAAAAAATAGTTCAAATGCCTTAATTTCCGTTAAACAAATCCTGGATCCTCAGTACTTGTTTTAAAAATATAAAATTTGAAAAACATTCATTGCTGTAAAAAATATTTAGAATATACTTTAAAAAACTATCAATGTTATCCCGTTTTACGGTACCTCTGAATATAACTGAGAAGTTCTTAAAATTTCCTTTCATAACTTAGAGCAATCAAAATGTGATGTTTCCAATAGCGCATTGGGACAGTCATTTAAAGGGTACCTACCAACCAATTTATTAGATTTCACGAGTGTAGATCATCTGAACATCCAAGCTAAGATACTAAAGAAATAGATACTTGAAGCGACCTGTGTTTGTTTCAACTCATGAGATAAAAAATGGACTTCAAGCAAGAGGATCTTAATTAAAATAATGGTGATAACTACCAAAGTTGCACACTTCCGTCACAATATGTTGGACCATCAAGTAGACTGAAATTATATTATTAATTAAAACGAACACCTGATATGTGACGAATGAGCTTGATTAAGGACAATGCAAACCAACAGAAAAAATGTGACTTTAGTGACTTTTAGTTGACAAATGTGACCGAATTGAAAAACAACTCTATAAGTGACTTCTACCAGCCAACTCGAAATTGGTTCAATTTTGGGTCAACCTTCGCATCACCCAGTTTATATGCACTAACGAGCCACAAATGGGGTCTGCTTTCATCTGACGCTGCCAGTGCTTAAAGTCTGAATCCTTACCCAGACTGCAATACTCATTGCACTTCGTTTACGCAATTCAAGTCATTGCCCTCACATTACGTGACAAAAGACAAGCAATCAGCCAAACCGAACAATACAATCATCAAGAGACATCAGACGAAATGTATAAACCCATCTCAGTGCACAGCAAAATCCGGCGCAGCTCCCATAATGTTTAAGCATGAGTAAAAGCCTTCCATGTCTTAAGCTGCTGATGCCCATTTCGTGCGTTGCATTAATTTCTGCACTCTCGATTTCTCCCTCCAGAAACGGAAAACACCGGAGATCAAACAATAAATGTAGGAGAAACCTTGAGGCGATTAGTAGTGCTTTAATTGCAGCTTGAAAAGTTAAACGCCGCAATATCTCCTCCTCCTCCTCCTCCCACCCGATCAGGTGTCAGCTGGTTGATCCTTGACGAGGGAATACACGCCCGTTCACTTTAATCATCTATCCTAACCGGCAGAGTCTTCCGACCCGTTGTCGTCAGGAAGCTAACCACGGTACGGTGCATTTCCATCGCAGGAACGATAGCGAAGAGTAGTTTCTATTTAATTCAATTCAATTAGGAAAAAAATTATCTCTTCGAATGCGGCGTGGCTCACGAAACCTGAAGAGGAAGCACACAATGGCTAAATAAACGACTCGTTTGAACGAACTAACGTCAGCCGTTCAACACTTTCGGTTTGTATGGATTTTGTTAGCAAAGCAAATGCAGTTCGGGTCCGTATGTTTCGCACTGAAGCATCAACATAAAACAACAATACGCTACTGGTTCACAGATGTGCGGCGGTTTCTGCAAACTGTACTCAAGTACAACAAATAAGCGGTAGTAGTAAATGGACCGGGTTACTCTACCGAAATGAACTGTCAGTGAAAGTTGTGTGTGAACCACCGATGCATTCGGTAGAGTGTGTTATGGTTTACCGAGTGGCACAACAACAGGTGGGGAGAGCCAGGTTAGCGCATTTGTTCATTTGTAATGATTGAACCGGATTACGGTGGCGGTGGGAGCTTAGTAGTGCAAGTCAGGTTTTCACTTTTGAGCGCAGCCGGTTGCGATTTCAGTTGGAAGGTTAAATTCCATGCTGCGTGAAAATGCCACGATGGGGTCAAAAGTAAACTGCCTTAATCTGGGGGTGGTTTATGGTATGATTGCAGAGAGAGAGTGATTTCTCATAGTATAGGCAGTTGAGGAGTTAAAATGCCAACTTAATGGCACATTAAGGCAGGAACTCACCAAGGAAATCACTTCAACAGATTTGTTGTATGCCAGATTAAATATTAATTTATGTGAAAGCATTCTTCTGTTTGAGATTGAAACTCTTAATACACGACCATGTAATAAGTATAGATAAACATGCTACGAGAGAGGGGGGGGGGGGCTAAAATTAGTTTAAAATATACTACATCATTGCATGCTCTCAAATTCAACCCAAAATTTAATTCTCCTCTCTGAAAGAAAACCTTATCTAAAAAAAATCGATATCGCTGAAACACCTATCAAACGAAAGCTTAGGGTCGCCGTTTTCATATGATGCTAGTATCGAAATGTTTTATCAAGGGGTCTAGAAAAAAAAGTTCGTATTTCAAAAGACTGTAAATCACGTCCATTCCATTTAAGCTCAAAGAATGTATAAAAAAATGACCTATATAGATCATTTTTAAATAAGCCTCAAATGAAAGAGGAGATTTCTTAGAAGGGTGTTTCGGCGATTCTGATTTTTTTTTATTTTAATGTTATTCTACAACAGTTATGAATACCTAATTCTGATCATGATACCAACGTGTGGTGTGAATTAGCCTGACATAAGAGGTAAAATAGAAAACGAAAACCAAAAATCGAAAAAATAAATACTGAAGCATTAGTATTGGGTTATCGTTTTGGTATTTTATTTGCTTAATTTAGTATTGGATTGATATTGTGGAAACATTTTGTTGATATTATTCTTTGATATTTTACCTCTTATGTCATGCCAATCCTTAACTATTTAAAGTATCGAGATATTTGTTCCTGCTCGGGTAGATAGCGTCGACATTAACCTATGCCATACTCAGGGTGGCAATAAAACCAAAAAAAATACACAAGCTGCCCTGAATTACGCTATTTGACATTTGAAATGTACTAAGTTCAAAAGAACGTAAAGATTGTAAAGTAATAGTAGTCTAGACGCATAGGAGTATTGAGCGAAAACCCAAAACTTGATAATTAAAAAAAAATATGACTCAAAAACGAAAAAAAAACACATCGCTGATTTTGTGAGTAAAAAAGCCTAAATTTTCAAGAAAAAATATAAAATATATTGTGGCTTCTATCCACAAAAATCATAAAAAAAATACAATCAATGTTTTGCAATACAAAATCCTAATTTAATATTATTATATTTTCCTAACAAGCATTTTTAATTACCTTTCATTTGATATTTCGAAAAATCGATTTTTTTTTGACCACCCTAACATGGAAATGGTCACCCTAATGACAAAACAAAAAGAAATACGGATTAAAGATTTGCGATAAGGAACAAAACTACCAATTTTACGAAATTCTGAAAACCACTATATCGTTTTGCTATGGAATGGCCTAGAGAGTATTAAACAAAGTCTTTCACCACTCAAATTTGGCCCTTCGAAGCTCTGAAACACACAATTAGAAAAAAAAATCATGTAAATTTAGGTGCTCTGAGACTGACGTATACGAGCGTCAATTTTGACTTAAAATTGAGTCATAGCAGAAGCGAAAATTATCTATATCAAACGTACTTTTCGTGGAAAAACGATCCTTTCAGTCTTGAAGCATTTAATATTACATGACATGTTTGTTTACGTTTCATCCTTTATGTCCAACATGGATTTCGTCACGTGTAAAAATAGTTATTTCTAAGTGTACATGATGTATCCTCATGTAAAAACTGATCGCTTAAGGTTTATGTTCACCCCAGAACGATAGTAGTTACAGGCAGTGCTGCAAAATTTCGACAATACACGGTGATACTCAAAATTCTGCTTTGGTCACTCGTTTGAGCTAACAGTCATCGTCAAGGCAAACCATGTCAATTGTCAGTAGCTTTTTTGTCAGTGACGAACATGTGCTGATTTGTTTATTAGCTAAATTTGAAATGAAATTAAATGGCTTGAGCAAAACAATTAAATGGAGCCATTAAAGTGAATAAGCATCTACGTCCTGAACCGCTTGGATAACAATAATGTGTCTCAGAATGCAAGAAATTACACTTTCTGTTACCTGGTGAATCTTTGTCATTGACGAAAAAATGAATGAGATTTTGACAAAGATTTTTTTGAGGATCAAGTCTATCATTGACTATGTGAAAAACAATTTTGTCAATATCGCGCAAAAGTCTGTCAATGACAATGACAAATCTCAGCACTGGTTACAGGTATTGTCGAATCCATCATTTACCCTTTATTGCTCATGCATGAATCGTACCTATCATTATAAATAAACGTTCATTAACCTTTTGTTCTTCTCTTTTATTTCAGGCACGAGTAAGTATTCCGATAACATGATGGACATCTAGGTAATGTTTTGAATATGTTGATGAACCTAGAATCAAATCAGACGAAGCTAAATCATGAAAAGTGTTATTCTAAAACCTGCAGAACATGTCCTAATTACATCCAAAACTTTATTTTCTCCAGAAATTTATCAGTACATGGCCTTTGAATTCGCCTCAAATTTGAGTTCGTTTACTCAAATTCGCAAAAACGCGGTCACTCATAAACTGAGTAAATTTTGTTCGATTTTCGTGAAAAATCTGCTCGGATATGAGGAAAATCGAGAATAATTTTACTCAGTCTATGAATATACTCGAAGGCTGAGTAACACTTTCTACGATTATTCTTATAATCAATCAGATATTTGAGGATAAATCGATAAAAATATATCTCACTCTATGAGTGAGCGGCGTTATTACGAATTTGAGTTGGATTCAACGGCCATGTAAGACAAAAGCACACAATATGATTAAGTGTTTGCGTCCCGATCTTGCCCTTTGGAATTAAGTGTTTCATATTGTAGGGCTCACTGCTGTTATAGTTTTTGTAGAACAGAACGTCAACAAGTAATTTATGGCAGTTGCTATCTAACAATAAAACATCACATTGAATTTATAGCTGGTTTTCAGCAGAGCGTGTGCATGAATTTAACATTACTGTTAAAGCGGTTGTGAGAACCTCTTGTAGAGAGAGTATGGAGATTGTTTTCGCAGTGTTTTAAAACAGCTTTAATGTTATTCTCAAGCATGCTTTAAAAACCTTATCTAGAATGGTCCACTTAGCTGGAAGACAATATTATAGCGGTTAACAGGAGGTTGTGGTGGAGCTCTTAGTGTTATGACTAGTTTTATAAAATTGATCTTAAAACCGCTATAGACTGCAATAAATTTATAAAGTTTGCTTGGGTAATACCACTGAAAAAGTGTATGGGTCACGTAGTATATTAGAAAAAGATTTTCAAACCATTGGAGCTGTCAAAATTGAGTAATTACTAAATTTTCAAAATCTCTGATTAACAAAAAATCTAAATCTTGAACTAAGAAAACATTTTAGGATTATCTGTAGAATTTGATAAGAATTTCCAATGAGTTTTAATGATAATAGTGATACTTAACAGTATGTTGAATTCAGAATGATGACAAAATTTGATCTTGCTGTTGAGTAGAGCCGCATGCAGGGCAAGACCCAAGCTAGGATGGTGGCTACTTACATACATACATAAAATAGTGATACTCAACAATTCACTTGCTATAAGTATTTTGAGGACAATTTTAAAGAAATTTCACTAGAAGTTCCAGGTTATTTTTAGAAGCATTTCAAGAAAATTGTCGGGCGAACTAAAGCTGAATTCCAAGACACTATCCTTAATGACCACATATGGCTGAAAATCTCTTACAAGTTATTTAATCACTCAATCAATCAAATAATACGGAGGAGAGCTCCAATTAAACATCAATAATAATTACAAAGGCATTTAATATATTTAAACAAAACCTTTGCAGAATTTCAAGCTAGTTTGAAGATAGTTTCATGGAATTTCCGGCGGTGTGAGGAAATTTTGAATATTATTCCAAAAAAAATGAAGTAGCGTTCCAGGAGATTCCAAATAAATTTCAAATTCTATTAAGAATTCCAAAAATATTCTAAGAATATTCCAAGAGATTCTCTCGACGCCATTTTGGAAACAATTTCAAATTAATTCTTATGAAACTTACCATACAATTTTGAGGTGAAATCCAAGGAAATTTTGGAAGAATACTTTCAAAATTCTAATGAGCATAACAACAGATTTCTGAGTAATATTTTAAGGGAATTTTTAGAAAAACTATGGAGCGAAATTAAAGCAAACTCGTGTGAGAATTATTGAGAGCATTGAGCATTGACGACCATACATTTCAGTAGTTGCTACTCCTTGATTGACCAGATTTAGCGGAATTTGCACAAAGGACCATATGAATGGGGCTTGGGACTAGCAATCCATTCTCAGTGTACAAAATTCGAAGAATCCATATTTTTGAGGTCAATAACGGCCACGTCCTGCGGTCATCGGGAAGGGAAAGGATTGTTCTTTCAACTAGAGACCGAGTATACCTCTGCATTTCCACGGTTGTCACGGAAAGGTCGTTTTTGTAAGTGGGAAGGGTAAATTAGATCTGGATTCACATTGGAAAGTGATGCAATCTTTTAAAACCTGTTAAGAAAATGACGCGACCCTATCAACTCAGTAATGTAAAGAGGCTTGAGTTTTAACCCACGATCTTCGGCTCAGTAAGCAAAAACGGTCGCTCTAAGGCCACCGTGCCCCTTACATCACAACAAGCTACGACCGACGATTGCTCATTATCGGTTACAAGAAGCTATTACAATAAAATTAAATCATCCAAAGTAGTTAACAATGTCTTCCGAACCGATTCAGGCGTACGTCACATCCCAAGTTACATTGCAAGTTTTATGGAGGTTTTAAAGCATGCTACAAGTCTAAATCATGGTCTACAGAACCCGTATGAAACCGAAATCGTTACTTGGGATTTGTCTAAATATACTTATTACTTTTCTGAATCGTTCCTCCAATTTCGATTTTCTACAATAGAGGCCTGGATATATTAACTTAGCAATGTAATGAGGCTTGGGTTTTAACTCAAGATCTTCTACTCATTTAGCAAAAACAGTTGCTCTATAGCCACCGGGTTCCTTACATTACCACAATCTACAACCGACTCAACAAAAAGTTATTCAAATAAAGCGACGTCTCTGAAATCAGCCAACAATGTCTTCCAAACTAGATCTCGCATACACCCTTTCCGAAATTCATGGTTTAAACTATTCAACTTTAATTGCCCTTTATACTCTCGGAACTCATCAAATTCTTGTGAGAATTATAAAGAATACGAAGATAAATGTAGAGTGAATTTCCAGAGTATTCTGGAGGAAATTTCTAAAGACGAGGCTCGGTAGCTCAGTAGTTACCGTTTCTGCTTACTGAGCAGATGGTCGGGAGTTTAATCCCAGGCCCGCCCCCTTCCTTGCGATTTTTCACTTTGCCTTATTCTATACCCACTAGATTTTAATGAAAACAAATTCTTCTTTAACACCGATCGCATCACTTACCACAGTGTGGGTCCTGATCTAAAAATAGAAATTGGATGAGTGCGCGCGCGTGTGTGTGTGTGTGTGTGTGTGTTTGTGTATTATAATCGCTCTACCAAAAAACGATCCCTGCGTGTGCGTGCAACATATCCCAGTGATTTCTCGTGGAACGGCAGAGGATTTCTCGGTTTCCTTCACAGCGAGTACCACGTCAACACATTCCTTCCCATTCCCTAGTTGACCTGCATTCGGACACGGCCGGCGCTGGTATTACTAATTATTAGATCTCCAGTTCTTACACATTGAGGATGAATGTTAGTTCCAAACATCATCTGTTGGTTCTCTGTGTAATTGCAGCTGATCTGGTAATAACAGAGCAACAACCGTGATCGGGTAAATCTGATTTTTTTTGTACGACAACGATATGTCTCTTATTTTAAAAAATCTCAGAGTGCTTATTTATGCTGATGACATGAAACTAGTTTTAGTGATAAGAAATGATGATGATATGAATACGTTTCAGAGTGAAGTTAATGTTTTTTATACGTGGTGTTGTATAAAAAGTTTGTTAGAACTAAATGTTAAAAAAAGTAATCTTATAACGTTCAGTAGAAAACTAATCAAACCAGATAGGATAGAGAACTACTTCGGCCTAATCGAACATTTTGAGCCTATCGAGCAGAAAACTTCAAATAAATCCATGATTTCAGAGTTAACAAGTCAATTATGCATTTGGTATGATACTTTAGTTAATATGCTTTCGTACGAAGTCAATGAGAACGCGTGATATGAATGTTTGCACCCATTATTCCCAAAAACAAAAGAAGCGCTCCGACCGAATCAATTTTTATCTTCATCCGATAGGCCGAAGTGAATTCATTGGCGTTTCAATGCGTTAGACCGAGTTTAGAATCCGTAGGCCGAGTTTGGCGCAGTGTTAGACTTTTGACAATATTTCAACGATTGGTTTCTCTTTATCAAATCTTACGGTACGTACGGAAAGGTAAATAAATCTGAAAGCCATCAGTAATAATAACATTCCGTTCGGTGCTAAACTGCGCTAGATTAAGAAAGACTAAGTGCGGGTTGTGCTTAATAGGCCGGAAATGGGATAGTTAACTCTATTCGTATTTCATTAGGTAATCAAATTATTCAAAGATTTGACAAAATAAGAGATTTGGGAGTTATTCTAGATTCTAAATTAAAATTTGTGGATGATTATAACACAATAATTCATAGAGCAGGCAGTATGCTTATGCTATGCGTTTTGGTTTCCACTTTAAATATCCTTACACAATTAAAACACTTTATGTAGCCTATGTGAGGCCAATATATTGCAGTGTTGTTTGGTCACCTTATATCAAAAGGCGTGAAGAACGAATAGAGTCAATCCAGAAGCAGATTTTATTATATGTATTGCGTAAATTGGGATGAACAGCATTTCCTCTCCCATTTTATGAAGTACGTAGTTTGTTAATCAACATCAACATTATCAAGATTTTTTATGGATGTTATTAATAAATAAATTTAAGAAAATTTTAGACGGTCTTGGGGACAAATTTCCGAAACTCTGGAACATAACCATTTATGTTATATCTCAGACTTCATTTTTGGTATTTCATAATAAGGAAAAGTTCAGAATTCCAAGTTTGAGGAAATATTGTAGACATCAGACTTAAAAATTTTAATTAAAATAGGCATTGAAAATACATTTTATAAAACAGCAAAAAAGGTTATCTTCCATTTAATTCCTTATTAGAGATATGTATAGATTTGCCTTCTTGTAGTTTCATTTGAATACCTGTGATGTTGACATTTTTACCTAAGAAATAGTGCCTAGTAAATTTTGGGTGCAAAATGTGAGTTTTTAGTGACTGACTTGACTATAGTGACCTGCAATCAGCCGTGTTAGACTCATCTCTTTGCATTTTTTTTATATAAATTCGTTTGACTTACCTTAGAATTCACATCCCAAGTTACAATTCAAGCTGAACAGTAAGAACAGGAAATGATGATTGGTTGATTTAAGTTGTTCAAAGCTGATTAACATCAGACTGAATATAAAGTTGATTAGTAGTGCATGAAGCGAATTGTACCCCCATAATCCAACCTCAATAAGTAAGCTGATCTAAAGATTGAACAAGCCTTATTTAAGCTTAATACAACTCCACAAATCAGGAATGCGTTACACATATTTTGATAGCTTGATTTGTTAAATGTCGTCAGTGTCTGTTTCACTCTTTGCATTTCATTTTTCATTTTCATTTTCATTTTGCAGCGTTTGGTGGGGCAATGGGAGCGCTAGTCCATCCAAAGCCGAGGATAAAGGACGGGTAATGGCTGAATAGTCTATGCGGACCACTTGAACGCCATGGGAAAAGGAAGGGATTGAAGAGGCCGGTTATTGGGGGGTTTTGAGGAAATGACACATAGTGATGCTAAATGTAAAGAAACCGAAAATCCATCTCCCACTGATTCATCCTTTCACATATATACCAAATTGATATTGAAAAGGCTAGTTGCCTCCCTAAGCGGACCCTCCGCATCCTAACTCTTCTGTTAATCCACTTAATGCTACTAGGCTGTCTAAATTTTTTTATTTAAGTTCGTTTGATGATTATGATATCTCTAGTCTAATTTAATAAATAATTGAAATCTCTAATCTACCTACCATGCTTTATTAAGCACCTGCACTTGTGAATGTAATCTAAAATTTTACGTGTTTCAAGTTGTTTTTGACTTTGACCTATATTTAATATATATTAGTTCGTCCCAGGTGACACCTTCAAGTGACTAAAATGCTTCACTTTGAAGTTAGTTTCCTAGCTGATTTTTAAATTACATAGGGTATGTGCTTCAACTACGCTCACACGTTTCCACTATGTCGCACCACAAAAATACGTATGGTTATGTCACAATAGAAGCACGCCACAGTGGAAATCCCGAGCCATAGTTCAAACTTATCCCAAATCAAAATGAAGCACGTGTAAGATTAGTTGCAATACCATGTACAAAAATGGTGTTTAACATTGTTCCCTGAGTAATACCTCAATGAAAACAACAACGAAAGCTTGTCACGCAAACAGAAGGAGCACCGTTGGGCACTCTCTGAAATATTTCAATAGTATAATTCCCTTGCAAACCGAAATAAATCTATCTGCGTAAAATAAATAAAAGAAGAGTGATTTGCGGCAAAACCCGCCAGTATCGCACCCAACGTCAGTGCCTATACGTAAGCGTACTACAACGCGGCTTTCAAATAGAGGAGTAACAAGTGTGATACTATCACTTCAGGCTAGAACTTTGGTTCTCTTATGCAATGGTTCATCAGAGAGGGGAAGCTCAGTAATCCTCATCGCATGCTCATGACGCTATCCTGTCACGACATGAACCAACGATGCCGGACCTAAACCAACCGTCTCCAACGCTTCACTATGAAGCATAAGATTAGGCCCGCCCACCAACGTCCAGGTTGAAAAAAAAACTAGCCAAGGGGAGGGTCTGTGTCACTCGTTGCATTTCCGGCATTTGGTTCTTCTAAATTCACTGCCTATCTTTCTAATTAAAAGCAGTGACAGCAGTAAAGACAAGGAAGAAGAGATTTTTAGGAATAGCTCCGGGTAGATGTGGGCTGCGACGACGTCGGAAGTATCAACATTTGTATTCCTGTGTTTTGTCTGTTATATTGCACTGAAGTTTCAGACCACACTGCACTTGAAAATGAGAGGAATGTTTTACTGTCACCAGTTGTTGTTTACAATTCTGCATTGCTGCATAATATTCTTCCGGTTGCTGTTATACAACTTAAATTTGACGAGCTTCAAGTTAATGATCATACCTTTTGCCACACATATGCCTAAATGGTTCAGTAGATATGGTTGACGCCTGTGGATCAGCGACTGCCAGTTCGAATTCCGAAATGCAAAGGTAATTTTTAGATTTATATTAACAAAATAAATAGGTAAATCCAATTAGTCAGCAAAAAATTAAAGCAGTTCCATATAAATGGATAAGATAAGATGTGGTCTTCCACTATTATTTTTGAAATAAAACTAGAAGGCTGAACAAGGGTTGGAAAAGACTTTAATGCCTTAAAAAGCTTATAATATATATAACTGTTAAGCTTTTGGCTGATTAAAATCACCAGATTTAGATGTTTAAAAGCTGAACAAAGGTTAACGTGGTCTACGTACAGCAATTATTCAATCTAAGGCTGAATTAAAATCGATTAAACAACACTTGTTAAGCATCAAATTGTTACCTGGGATCAGAGGTGGCAACAGTACATTTTTTTAAAAACCATCGTCCAGAGCGAAACAAAGCAGCCAGCACACGGGCGGCCGTTTATAACTACATTCCAAGCGAACAGCGGAGATAGAGAATAAATAAAATCTCGCAGCCTGATTTTTCCAAACAGTTTATTGTAATGAAATTTTAGCTGCGGGCTTGCGTGTGACAGTAAATTACCAACTTCCTTATTTACGCATAATTTTAACATCAATGCTTATGAGTGGTCAGTCTTCATTCTTATCTTTTAATTCCATGCAATAAACATCAAATAAATGCAGTAATTAGCCAGAAATCAGCAAAATTCTACACGACATAAATTTATGTCGCGCGCGCCGCCGGTCTTGTCTGCTTCTTTGTGCGAAAATGTTCTGTCGCTGGCAGAAAACAGTTTAGAAATGTCATGACATTTTTGCCGCTTGCCAGTTTGTTTTTGTGTGTCGTCACAATGGTTATCGCAAAAAGTATCAAATGTTAAGGAAAAAATGTTAAACTCCAGGACTCGTGCCACCACTGCCTGGGATGCTACTAACCTTAGAACTGACTTAAAATTTTGCAAAGAATTATCTTTGGAAAACATTTCAAATTCGCCTTTTGGCTATACCAGTGTTTATAAGTTCTGATGAGGCCCGTATATAGCCAAAAAGGCGAAGTAACGTGCCTATGATTACTTGGTCAGTTCTCCATAAAATTATCTATACATTCTTTTGGCGATTCTCTTGAAATTATCGTCGGAATTTCCTCAAAACTCCTCGCACAATTTCTTTGGAATTGTACCTTCAAAATTCGATTCCCTTGGTATTCAATATTCAGCCATCAGAGCTACTTAAAAAACTCTCTTAAAACTCCCTAGGACATTTTCTCTGAAACACCTTGATGTACGCAAAGCAATTTTGAAGAGATTTTAGAATTCATTCTAAAATCTCTTAAAATTGCTGTACGCAAAGCAATTTTGAAGAGATTTTAGAATTCATTCTAAAATCTCTTAAAGTTTTAAATTCACGTAATAGTTCTTCAAATTGAATATTCCTGAAAATCTAGTCCAGTCCAAGGGGCTTGAATTTTTTTTTTCAAAATTCGATATCTTATTTCTTTGAAGAGAGGACGAAGTATATTTTTTCCAGATTTGTTATCGAGAATCACGGGTTCATCACGGTTTTTCTTTCCAGAGGCTTCGAATTCTCGGCCTTTCCCGGTAACCCTGTAACATTTACCTTCCATCCTAGAACAACCGTAAGACGCACTTTAAACAGTAATCAAGTTACGCAATCGAGAAATACGAGAAATTTGCCAGATTTCAAATTCTACAAACCTAAAGATAGACACTCAGTTTAACAACATTCCTCTTCGCGCGACATCGTCGTCGTTGATTACCAGTTACCGGCCTTTTGGACCCAGCGGTTTTACTACAATGCGTTGCAAAATCTCCTACATCATCATCGTAGGAAAGCGTTGTTATTCAAAACCGTATGCTAATGGATTTTTTATGCTACAAAGTTACTGCACAGAGAGGCCCACGGCCACCGCGGGTCCAATTCAACGGCACAATTGCGTTTCGCTTCATTGATTACATAAATTTGCGAAGCTCCAAATGCCACCAGCACCACCGGCAGTACGCCGGACGAAAAGTGTGTGAACTTGAAGAAGCTGCGTTTTTTTTTCGACGTCTTTTCTACATGACGAGTGAGACAGGAGGGAGTGCGTGCGGGTGAGGAGAAATAATATTTTGTTGTTTTTTATTCGCTCGCAGCTTGCTCAAAATTATGATAATTGATTTGGGAATTAATTCGGCCAATGAAGATACCCCAATCGATTTAATTGAACAGTCTCTCCGTAAACGGCTTGAAGGTTCAGTGACATTGGGGGGTGCAATCGCACGTGCGTCAATGTCTTTGAGTGTGAGACGAAAACATGCATATGTGCGACTCCATTGATTGTAAATGGAAAAACCGTCTGTGTGAAGTTATATGCGGTTAGTGGTTAGGCCGTATCCGTCATGTAAGAGTTTCTTATCAGCTGTGTGAACGACCGGTTGTAAGTTCAAAAGCGATGACCGGCGTTGTTGATTGGTAGGTTGCGTTACTTTCGAATAAACTTTTTGAGAAGGGGGAGAGCTAATCCAATTGGAGGGTACGTATATGGGTGCAGCAGCATGGAAAGCGTGTGGTATGAAAGAACTTCATAAGAACTGCATAAGAGGGGACATTGTAACGAAATACGTTCTAGGATTGAGGATAGTGTGGAGTTTCACAACTACTTTGATAAGACGAATTTTAAGTTTCGAAGAAGTTGAGCTTTAAGAGGATGTAAGACATAAGTCAACAAAGCATCAACACGTCCTTTGTCGATCTGAATACCCTCAACAACGTAATTCAATCTTCGAAGCAAACAATTTTAATCTTTTTCCTATCACAACAGCCAAGAAAAACGATGATTCTATCATCCCACTTGGACCTTCCCTGCGGGGGAAGAAGAATTCGATATATTTCATCATCTCTACTTCTCCTACGGCTATGGAAACGATCCAACAAACAACCATTATCATCAGATACGTTCCATGTTCGTGGAATATCTATCCCCTGACCACCAACCGCACATTTTCCCCTGTGGACGCCAACTTTTTAAAATGCTTTTCATGTTTTCCACTTGACATACCGTTTTTTCCACGTTCTGAATCTAGATCAATCGTTTACCCAAACAAAGAAACCACCAGCTTTTGATGGACGCTGATACATTTCCGTAGACGCAGAAGACAGTCACTTTGGTGTCATATTTAGCATCCAATTTCCACCTACAATGGCAACAATTGATCGAATCTGGCCGGCATAAAAATAGCGTTATTTCTATCAATTTCCGACCAAGACGTGCCTAGCACAAGAGCCGTCTAGACGATTTATCGCCAATATCGCCAAGTGCAAAACGTGTAAGCTGCATTACATGTAGCTTCTGTTCTGTCGGGTTCAATGGAAAACTTTTCCTATTTCGATTCAGTTGAAACGTTCCTCTGGTGACAGTTAGCTTCTGCGAGCACGTCTGGAGTAAGGACTTTGGGTCGTTCGCAGTAGTCGCCCGGAATGACGGACGGCACCATCATATGATGGGGTATTTTCGTTGCATTATCTAGTAGAGTGGGCACCCTGAAGGTATTAGACCGAAGCTAAGTGGTATCAAGCCAAAAAATGTTGAACGGAAAGAATCAAGGAAGGTCGAATCGATCCAGCTATAAGAGTGGAAAATTTGTGCTATTCTTCCATGTAGTTTTACGTTTCAATTGGAATCAACTCGTATGGCAATATGCAAAGGTTGTAAGCGCCGTAGATGTTTCTTACGGGAAATGATATGGCAACTTATCGTGTATAAGCTACTTTTCACGGTTCAATTTTATCGAAAAAAAATCTTCAAAAGGTATATTTTAGATTCTTTGCACAATTATAAATAAAATAAACTGGGTGTGCTCATAACACACAAACAAACAAACGAAATACAACTTTTAGCTAAAACTTTAAATTTCAGCTGAGAAGTACTAGCCGAGAAAAAGTAGATTTGACCAAATTTAAAATAAAATTGAGCTGCATCTTCATTTTCCGATGTTCAACGCTGACAACAGTAAAACTGCTATCGTAGTCAACAGTATAACTGTTGAAAGTCATCTTCCATATCTACCGGTACCTGGTACCTACTCAGTGCCAGTACAAGCCAGAAGAGTAATTCATCCTTGTCGAATGGCCAACAACAACGCCGCACTACCAGCCAGATCGGAATAACCAGATGGGAAAGGATCCAACAATGGAAGAAAAGTGAGACTAAGTGGCGTCGTTCCGTCACATCGAATTTAATCAGCGAGAGGAATTTATTCAGTGGAATTTCGCAGTCCCCAAATATAGGAGCGAAAGGAGCACACACACACACACACACACAGCGAAGAGCTACGAAAAAATGAGCTCCCAAGCAAACAAGGCAAAAGTTCGTGCAGAATTTGTCCAAGGAATTTCTTCCCCATCCCCTCCAATGTTCCTTGCCGCTGTGTGTACCTACTACCTTGGAACAGTTTCGTGGGCCAATCTTCCTCACAGCATCGGCATCAGCAGTGCAGCAGCAGCGTTGAGATCATCCAATGGCACGTGCCCTCACCACTTGCCTGGCGGGCTTGTATAAAGCAAGCAAGTATCGATTCGGAACGCTTCTTCGCAGCGGAATTGAATTAATGGGGTTCTTGGCAAGTTCATTCTTGCCATGAGAAGGCAATGTAACCAAAAAAAAACAACCTAGTCACTTACCATGACCCTGTCACGAGGCAAGTTGAAGGTTGACTGCTTTTGTTGATCCTTCTCTGATTCTGTTTTAGGAATATTTCATTAGAGAACGTTATCAGGGAAAATCAAAAAAGTTCGTCAGACGGCGAGCAGAATGAATGTCAATTTGGTTGATCGAACAAATAATAGCTGTATTCTCTGAGAAGTTAATTGTTGGACTAGAGAACCGTTCACAACGTGCTTCGTTCGTAGTAATCAAGTCCACGAATTGGACTTCCACGTTGACCTTCGCGCTGCGGTGAACCGAACAGTTAGTCGATGTGGACGAATGGAATATCAATTTGCAAGAGTTGTGCCAATTTGGCATAAATAAACGAAACACTGTTTTCGGTTGTTTATTGATAAGCATTATTGAGCACTGATAAAGTGGCAGGAATTGTTGGTTTTTGGGCAGTACCGGCTGAGTCAGGTTTTTACGTCAATTCATCGGTAACGGTAATTTAACCGCAATAGCTTTGTGTGCTTGACTTTTCCACCCAGAAAGTTTATTTGCGACAATCACAAGGCAGCCAGTCATTTGAATTTTGCTTGCATCAAGATAAAATTACCTGCTCTGTGGTGGGAACGGGACGAGCATAGTGGTTAGCATCCATGTCGCTCACGCTAAAGGTTACGAGTTCAAAACTTATCCCCGAACAAGTCACATAACTTTGATTAAAGAAAATGCAAGGGAATTTAAATTAAATTCTAAAGAAAGCTTCAAGAAAATTCAGAAGAGAATGCCAAAGTATTCTGAGGAGAGTTCTAACAGATTTCTAAGGAGAGTTTTGCGTAGCTTCAAATATAATTTTGAATAGAATTTCAAAGGTTTAAGAGGAATAAAGAGCTGCATAAGTCATTTTTAGCTGTAGATGCATATGTTTGTTTGATTGAGTTATAAGCTCTTTATTACGTTGTTTTCCTTTTAATTCGACTACACTCAACCGGGGGATGTAATATTTGCATACAATAATGTGCGATTCATTATCGCACGATGTTAGTAGAGACCACATGAACGGAGGATGAGATATACCGGGCTGCGGCCCAATGCAAGAAAATTGGAGACAGATAAAGGTGGATGAATACCTATATAAAAAAATAGAAAAAGGTTGCTGACTGGACTCGAACCACTAACGATGCGATTATCATACCTGTGCTTTCTCTACTGCTCCCTCCATGCTTCGGAAGCAGGCTAGGCTAAAAGTAAATAAGAAGCGCTCATAGTACGATAATTTGATTTCGCATGCTTTTTCTGCTGAACGGAAATTGGAGAAAATCGAAGCGAAAGTGTGTGCGTCGTTCTACAGTGTTATAAATAAAAAGCTTGGTGGTATAGTCGAAAGCGTACACAGAACACGAAATATATAAAAGATAAAAAAAAAAACCATTGCATCGTCTGCATGGCCATCTTATATCATTCTCTGCGGTATTCGCTGCGGAGGATGATATGAAATGCAACTACGATTTAATGTAATACATTTTTGGTTAGCGTGTAGTATTGTATCACTTTCACTTTCACTAATTTACTACTCACTTTCACTATTCATCAATCAATTTAGAGCTTGAACTCTTATTTTTGTTAAAGTTAAGGCTTATTGGGTTTCCACAGCTCTCTCGGCAAATTCCCTGCTTTTGCCGGTATCCCGACTTTTTTCAAATTCCCTGTTCAAAGGAGTTCGGAAAAGAATTCCAGAAGAGTTTGCCAAACAAATTATGAGTATAAATCTAAAGAATTTGTGAGCAGAAATGCAAATGAATTCTTAGAAGACTTTCAATGTGAGTATAATTCCAAGGAAAAAAGTGAGTTTCGAAGGAAACATGAAATGAATTCAATGAAAATTCTGAGAATCTTTCCGAAGGGTTTCTGAAGGTACTGAGTAGAATATCAAGGTAATTCCGAGAATTAAAGAAAATTTAATTCGGAGGACAGCTCCAACCAAATTTTGAGGAATATTTCAATAGAATTTCGATAAGTATTCAAAGTATATTCTGATGATATTTTTAAGAGAATTCAGAGAAGCGTGAATTTCTTGAATAATTCCATGAGAGTTTTGGGGAAATACAAAGCGAAAGCTGAGGAGAGCTCCAATTGAATTCTCCGTTGAATATAGAATGGATTATTCTGCGGTTTCCAGGACTACTTGAAAGTTCCCAAAATTTAGCTGAAGTTAATGAAACTGCCTTACAGTTCTTTCATAGTTTGAGAAACTAACCTGATGCGCACAATTCTTCTCATTAAATTTTTAAACTTCTCTGAACTTTTTCGGACTTCCTAAAGTTTCCTAAATTTTCTTAATGAACATGGATATTATCTCTTGCAGCACCGGTGGTGTAGTGGTAAGCGTGATTGCCACTCACCCCAAAGGACCTGGATTCAATCCCAGTCGGCACCGGCTAGATTTTCTGAGGCCTTCCTTCGGGGAAGTAAAGTCGTTGGTCCCCGGTCCATGAGTTATGGATGGGTCGATAGGTAGGATCCAAGTGTGGGAGCTGCCTTCTTGCTCTTAAAAATTGTTTTTCGGAATTATGAAATCATTAGATGTTGTAATGATAATTAGTTCTTGTAAGTTACAAGAAGAGGTCGTGAAGTATGTATTTGAGTCTTAAGGGGGTAGTACACTTTGAACGTCCAAAAAGTAAGGCATTTTCGTTAATTTTTTTAAGCAATAAAATACTCAGGGAGTGCAGATATGTTATAACCCATTTATTAGTCATCCTTCGAACTACAATTTGTATTTTTTTGAACTCGATTGGCGTCTCCCCGTGGCCGGTGCACCAGGTCGCGCGGGCGTCCTCGCGCGGAAGTCGGAAAACGGCGTGGGAAAATACGTGGATTAAAAATTCATTTTTGACAAAATCAAAAATGTGGATACGTATTTCTAAGCAGAATTTAATTCTGAACAAGAAAACCTAGCCGATATCCTAATTTGATGATAACTGGTTAGAGTTATTTCCCACGCCAGTTTGAAAAACCCCGTTTCGAGATAAACGCGTTTAAAGATAAAATGCTCTCTCAGCGCGCCGGTACATGTTTTAGGAAATCGCTTCGTAAAGCGGTAAGGAATATTCTGGCGGACTTGGAGTCTTTTCTAAATTAAAGTATACATCCCAAGGAACATTTTAAGCCAAAAAAATGCATTTTTTTGAAAAATCAAAGTGTACTCCCCCCTTAAAACCTGTAATTATTGCTTGCAGTGCGTCACAATCAACGATACTAAGATTCGTGAGCGCGCACGCTCACTCTGAGAGAACGGTCACGAATCATAAAATCGCTGACTGTGACGCTCTGTCAAACACATACTTCAAACCTCTTCTTTTAACTTACAAGTACTAATTATCATTATAACATCTAATGATTTCATAATCCGAATAACATTTTTTATAGCAAGTGAGTGGAAGCAACTCTGGTACTCAGTACGGAAAATAAGATCGACGGAAAATAAATCAAGAAAAAAATGGATCTTCTCTAAAGTTTTAACAATTCGCTGAAGTTCTCGAAACTTCTTTAAAATTTATGTAATTTCTCTCATGTTAACGGAGCTGCTCTGACGTTCTCTGTTCGTTCCTGAAGTTCTCGAAACTTTCCTTAAGTTTTTGCAGTTCTCATGAAGCTTGTTGAACTTGCCATGAATTTAATTGAACTGTACTAAATATGTTTAAGCTTCCGTGAACTTCTGAACTTTTGTGAAGACCACAATAATTTTCTTAACCTCTCTAAAATTTATCTGTAAATCTGGGAAAATTTCCCGCTAATTACCTAAAACTAGTGGAACTGATAGTCCTCCTATTTTAGGAGCTTACTTAAGTTTTTTTTTAAATGCTGCCGCATTTTGCTATTAATCCTAAAAATTCCTGAAGTTTTCGAATCTTCCATTCAGTTCCATACCCAAGCAACATTGCAAGTTTTATCAAGCTTTTAAAACGTTCTACAAGTCTACATAACGGTCTACAATACCCAAAAAAAAAACAAAATTGTTATTTGGGTAGACTTCTATGAACTTCTGTGAAGTTTTAGAAGTTTTTCTGAAATTTCTGGAACTTCTTAAGCTCCCGCAATTTTCTTGGAATGAAAATCAAATAATTAATATAGTTCTATGATTTCTACTGAAGTTCTCAAGATTTTTTCCAAAAGTTCATGGAACTGCCCTTAAAGTATCGACACTTATTCATAACTTCTTCAATGGTATAGACTTTCCTAATGTTATTAAAACTGCCCAAAATATTTCTGAATTCCCTGCTCTGAATTTCTCAGTATTTATTTTTAAGAACCCGCAGTTTTATTGAAATTACTTGAATTGCATTGAAGATTTCATAACTTTTATAAACTTGACGTACACAGAACTTTGTCTCAACGACTTGACGCTCACAGAACTTCGTCTTTTTTTTCCTTGATTTGTTTTCCGTCGATCTTGTTCTCCGTGCCAAGCACCAATGCTACCGACGCCAGCGAGGCAGCTCCCACACCTGGACCCGAAGGAAGGCGTGACCAGAGATGTTATGCCTCAGAACATCCCGGCGGCGCCGGCTGGGAGTTAACCCAGGCCTGCTGGGGTGAGAGGTAATCACGTTTACCACTACACCTCCGGCACCGCTTTAACTTTGGCTTAAATCACTAATTTTCCCTGAACTTATCTGGACATACCTGAAGTTTTCTATGCTTCCCTGAAGTTCTCTAAATTCATTTAATGTCCCCGAAAATTTTCTTATATATATATTCATAATTTCCTATAATATCCTATAATTCCACGGAACTCCTTGCGAGTCACTGCAATTTTTCCTGATCGTCCTCGAAGTACTTGCAACTTCACTGAATATCATGAAACTATCTAAATGATCTAAATTTCTTAGATGTTCCCTGGAATTTCTTGAAGATATACAGTGGTGGCCTTTAAATTAGCACAATATACCGATTTTCGTACAAACTAGCCAACGTTGGTATGTTGCAACTATGTTTTGTTATGAACAATTGAGCTGCAATTTTGACACAGAACTACAAATATGCTGAGTTTTTCGTGTACGTAATATCAAATTATTGGAAGCGCTTGCCGGAAATTGACTGGCTGGCTGAAAATGGCCAACTAATTAACACATTTATAATTCGAAGTTTCCGAAGTGTTATAGTATTAAAATTGAAAATCATATTGCCAATAAACGAAGACATGCTTAAGAAAGTTATTTACGATATGGTCGAAAATTTCCGAAATAATAGACTTCGGAAATTTTGAAATATTAATGGCCATTTTCAACCAACCTGTCAATTTCCGGCAAGCGCTTCCAATAATTTGATACTACGTACACGAAAAATTCAGCATATTTGTAGTTCTGTGTCAAAACTTCAGCTCAATTGATCATAACAAAACACAGTTGCAACGAGTTTGAAAATCGGCCTATTGTGCTAATTTAAAGGCCACCACTGTACGTGCTTGATAAAAGCCCTCTCCTTTATTTTAATTCATAGTACTTCTCTTATCAATTTAACTAAATGTTCGCAATTTTGGGAGGTTCTTGAAATCTATGTTTTTCAGATATGCCAGATGTTGAAATTTTTTTTTTGCGTCTCAGAAATTCTCTTGGAGCTTTGCTTAAGTTTCCGGAAATTTCCTGAGGACTTCTGTGCAGGGAATCAAGAAAATGCTATCTTCCGATGCTTACCGACGATAAAAATACTAGTTAACGGAATCATGATCAGTGTACAGTAAGATCATGTGTTACACATCATAATCAGCAACAAAAACGATAATCTACTGATATGATAACAATCACTTTGTAATGTATATCAAAATCTAGGAATTTGCTGTCTTCGGAAAAGTTGTTCTAGAGGCCAAATACCCTACAATACGGATATTTTTGGAATCGGGATGACACATATATTTTGAAAATCAATGTAGGTCACCATTTTGAAATCCATCATCTCGGCCGTTCGTTTCGGAAAAAAAAACTGTCGAAAATCGATGTCAACCACCATTTTGGAATCCAAATAGATTTAGATAAAACTGACAAATAAACTATTCAACATGGCGGCCGACATCAATTTTTGACATCTACACGTCATCCCGTTTTCTAAAATGCCCACATTGTAGCGAAAAGTTGTTTCAAAAATCAATAGCCGCCATCTTGGATTCCCAAATAGCGGCAGATATTAATTTTCTACATCTGCATGCTATCCCTGTTCCGAAAATACCCACAATTTCAGGGTAATCTTGGATTTCCAAATGTATCGACAGTTTTTCTTAAATCGATGGCCACCATCTTGGATTTCATAATGGCGGCAAACATCGATTTTCGATCTCTATACGTCATCCTCATTCCGAAAATTCACATATTATAGGGTATTTGATTAGCCTTGTCTTAAATGGGGAATTTTCAGTGACGACAGCTGATGATGATGATCTGAGATTATCGCTATTTCATATGATCATGATCTGTTACACAAATGATAATCGCATTATCGTTTCCAGAACTGTCCATTGTGATTTATGGATTTGTACTAATCATGAGTGTAACCAAAATGAGAATGCCATTATCTTTATCTGAATCGTTCATTTTGATTCTCTGCTTCTGTGAAGTTCCTGATAGGGTATACGTCCCTAACCTCGGTCTAATATGCAGCCATAGATTACGTTTTTAATCATAACTCATCAATTAATTTACCTGCAAACGATATTCTACTGCTAAATGGTATGCTTAGATATGCTTATCATGTCGTTTGCTATCAGGAACCGCAAAAAGTTGAAAAACTTACTTTTTTTAAGACAAAAACTCACCAGGGAAATGTATGTAATATCGGTCTATTGTCCCCAAATTGGGTCTATTTATGGATGCAACTTCGTCCTATCCTGTTTGATTCTCAAAAAAAACGCTCTTGGTAACGTTTTCTTATGTATTTTTTTTTATCACTATCACTGTTAACTTAATACTCTTCATTCCTCAAAACATTTCTTAGAGAAAATTTTACGAAAACTACATTAAATCACTCAAGTTAAAAATTAAAAATTAAAAATTTCGCTTATCGTCTTTCGACCGCAGAATATCTAAATCAAAACATTGTGATGTTCATTATACAGATTTGGCAGAAAAAATCTCCCTTCCTGTTCGTTCCTTATCATCCAAATGCAAACCACATTGTTGACGTTACTCTTATTGCTATATGCTGTCAAATGAATTTCATGGGCCAAAGTTAGGAACATAGAAAAGAAATGTGTCCCTAAAGTTGGGTCCATGATTTACTTGTGAAAACGTTGTTAAACAATTAAAATAAACATAAAATATTCAAACAGTAACTGTGAGTTTTACGTCTAGTGTGTATTATCAGGTAATTCCATTCAATAAATGCCATAATCAGGCCATTTGATGATCGTCAGTGCAACCTTCCCATCTTAACCTTAGAAGTCATGGCGGCTAAAAACTCCGAACAGAGTGATATTCTCAACCAGTTTTATTACTTACGAGAGCTGAAAATGTATTGAAATGTTGTGATATAAATTGATTTGTGTGTGGTACACATTTATCAATCATCAGTGATCAATATTTTCCTTATTTTTTGTGTAATATTCCTTAATTAATTATTTATTTGCGTGATAGGCCGAATGAAAGGACTAGACCCACATTACATACCGTAACCCTATATTTCTAAAATTTTCATAAATTCTCTGAAGGTTTCCGTACTTTCCTGAAATTCTCGGAACATTTTAAGGGTTCTTATTTTTGCAGTACAACTATCCTGCTTGTTTCTAAACTGGGGCTTAAAAATCTTCAAACTGCTCCAAAAGTAACGGGAACTGCCCCCTTAAGATCGCTAAAATTCCCCAAAGATCTCTTGATTTGGCTTTTCGAGATACTTAGAACTTTCCACAATTTGAAGTTCTTTATATTTCTGAAGTACTCTTGTAAAGTTCTCTGACATTCTGGGAACTTCTTAAAAGTTCCTGCAGTTTTTCAGAAGCTAATAAAACCGCTTTGAGGTTCTTATAGTTTCCAGTAAGTTCCCCATATTTTCAGAATGTTAATTTCCCTTATGTTCCCTCAGTTGGTTTGTGAAGCTTCACTAAAATTCTCAGCATTTCCTTTCATTCCTCCGAATTTCTGAAAAATTTCTACAATTGTTGTGAAGTTAATACTTCACTAAAGATCTGTAATCTGAGTCCGCATCGTGCTCTCTTGCCGTGCGGATCTATTTGCTTTTTGCTGAAGGAAGTGTTACTACTACCTAAAGCTACAACAAATTTAAACAGCACTTTTCAGTGCTCAACCTGTAAAAATTTTCTACCTTGTTCCAACTCTTATTCCTCTTCGATCCTTGTTTGGACCCTACCCGAGGTAATCCTTCTTGGATATCGATTTGGAAAATTCCTCTTCGATCCTTCAGATTCTTATAGTAATCTGCTTGGAAGTCGAATTGGATAAAAATTTACTGCCGCCATGGCGCCTAAACGCAAAAGAAAGGGGCAAACTATTGACGCCCCTTCTGATGAAATTAATTTGAGTAATCAATTTGATTTGCTCACGGATGATGAGAATGATCCATCATCCAAGAAAAATTCTAGTAAACTTTCCCGGCTTAATGCCAAGAAGGAAAAGATTCCCCCTATTGTGATAACCACTACCGATTTCCATGCTCTTCGCATGGAACTTTTGAATTTCGTGAAAGTTAAGTTTTCACTACAAATTGGACGTCGGGGTGAATGCCGTGTATTGGCTGAAACCTTGGACGGATTTAAATGTCTTCTCAAGTATCTTACTGAGAAGAAGCACCAATTTTTTACTTACGACACCAAAACTGAACGTGTGTTCAAGGTTGTCATGAAAGGACTGCCCAGTGGTGAATCCCTGGATCAGATCAAAGATGAACTGGCAAAATTACTTGGAGTTGTGCCACTCCAAGTAATCAAAATGAAAATGAAATCCCGTCCTGGCGATTCGCGCAACGGGATTTCTAATGATTTTTATTTAGTTCACTTCAAGTCTAGTGAACTAAACAACCTTAAGGCCTTAGAAAAAGCTAGCCTTATGCTGCATGTCCGAGTGAAGTGGGAACACTTCAGGAAGACTGGAGGAAATTTCCAAAACCTCACCCAGTGCCGTAAGTGCCAGGGATGGGGTCACGGAACTAAAAATTGCTACATGCCAGCTAAATGCATGAATTGTGGTGATTCCTCTCACGCAAAGGACGACTGTCCTGTGAAGGAAGATCCTAAGAAATTTAAATGTTCAAATTGTGGTGAAAACCACAAATCCAATTTTTGGGAATGTAAGACTCGCAAAGCGATCCTACAATCTCGTTCTAACCGTCAGGTAGGAAACGCTCCACGTTTCCGACCAGGTACAAATTCTTCTGCTGTTAACAACGGTCAGCGAGGAACAAATTCTACATTCGTACCCGTAGGTACACATATCTCCCCTGCTTCAAATGTTTCATCTGTACCTACTCCCCTCGCTGCTAACAATGTTCAGCGAGTTAATGGAGCTACCTATGCTGCTATTGCAGCGGGTAGAAATCAAAATACTCACCAACGTTCTAACGGAAATTTTGACAATTTTGACTTAGGAAGCATTACTGCCCCCAAAATGGAATTTTTACAGAATTCATTAATTGACATGATTTCTGATATGCTTAAATCTAACTCCATGTTTGATGCTATTCAAACTGGAGTAAAATTTGCAAATAATATTGTCATGACTTTAAAATTCAGTAATGGATTTTAAAGCATTAAATATTGTAAATTGGAATGCTCGATCTCTTAAAGATAATGAAGACGAGCTATTTAACTTTTTAAGAGTTCATAACGTGCATATTGCCGTTATAACTGAAACGTTCCTTAAACCTGCCCATAAGGTTAAGAAGGACGCAAATTACTTGATTTATAGAAATGATCGTCTTGATGGACCCTGTGGTGGCGTTGCCATCATTATTCATAGACGAATCAAACATAAAATTCTTTCTTCATTTGAAACCAAAGTTTTTGAAACTTTGGGAGTTTCTGTTGAAACAAAATTTGGACAACTTACGTTTATAGCTGCCTATTTGCCATTCCAATGCGTAGGCCAGCGAAAGAATTTTCTCAAGGGTGACCTCCAGAAACTTACCCGTCATAGGTCTAAATTCTTCATTATTGGTGATTTTAATGCAAAACACCGCTCATGGAATAATGCTCAAAGCAATTCCAATGGTAATATTCTGTTTGATGATTGTTCTGCAGGTTATTACACTATTCAATATCCAAACAGCCCAACATGCTTTTCTTCTATAAGAAATCCCTCCACTATTGATTTGGTCTTAACTGATTCATGTCAACTTTGTAGCCAATTGGTTACCCATGCTGACTTCGGTTCTGATCACCTTCCAGTAACTTTTGAAATATCCCAAGAAATAATTTGTAATCCCAACAGCTCTACTTTCAATTACCATAGAGCTGATTGGGAGCAGTATCGAACATTTATGGAATATAACTTCGATCCAAACATTCCTTTGCAAACCAAAGATGAAATTAATTATGCTCTTGAATCTCTGACTACTTCTATAGTTGAAGCAAGAGCTGCCTCAGTACCAAAATGCGAGGTTAAATTCGATTCAATTATAATAGACGATGATCTTCAGCTCTTGATCCGTCTTAAAAATGTCCGTAGGAGACAATATCAAAGAACACGCGATCCTGCCATGAAGGTTATCTGGCGGGATTTGCAAAAACAAATTAAAAAGCGATTCTCTGCCCTGAGGAACAAAACTTTTGAAAATAATATTTCTAAATTAGACCCGAGTTCCAAACCCTTTTGGAAACTCACAAAAATTTTGAAAAAACCTCAAAAGCCTATTCCAGCGCTTAAAGAAGGTGGTAAAATTTTGATCACAAATTTGGAAAAAGCTCAGAAACTTGCTAAGCAATTCGAGAGTTCCCATAATTTCAGTTTGGGTCTTACTAGTCCTATTGAGAATCAGGTTGCTCGGGATTTTCTGAATATTTTCTCTCGGGAAAATATTTTTGATGATTCCTGGGGGACTGATTTGGACGAAGTAAGGTCTATAACTAAAAATTTTCAAAATATGAAAGCTCCAGGTGATGATGGAATTTTCTATATCCTCATCAAAAAACTCCCAGAGAGTACCTTGTCTTTCTTGGTAAAATTATTTAACAGATGTTTCCATTTGGCATACTTTCCTGATAAATGGAAAAATGCAAAAGTTGTTCCAATTTTGAAGCCGGATAAAAATCCAGCTGAAGCTTCTAGCTACCGCCCAATAAGTTTGCTTTCTTCAATAAGTAAACTTTTTGAAAAAATAATTTTGAATAGAATGATGCTTCACATCAATACGAACTCAATTTTTGCAGATGAGCAGTTTGGATTTCGCCATGGGCATTCAACTACTCATCAACTCTTAAGAGTTAACAATTTAATTCGTTCAAACAAATCTGAAGGCCACTCAACTGGAGTTGCTCTTCTAGACATAGAAAAAGCATTCGACAGTGTTTGGCATGAAGGTTTGATTGCTAAATTGAAAAAGTTTAATTTTCCACTTTATATTATGAAATTAGTTCAAAATTATTTAACTGACAGAACTCTGCAGGTAAATTATCAAAATTCCAAATCTAATCGACTACCTGTTAGAGCAGGAGTTCCTCAGGGTAGCATTCTTGGGCCTATATTGTATAACATTTTCACTTCGGACCTCCCTGATTTGCCTCAGGGTTGCCACAAATCTTTGTTCGCTGATGACACAGGCATTTCCGCTAAAGGAAGAAGTCTTCGTGTTATTTGCAGCAGACTGCAGAAAAGTTTAGATATTTTCTCTTCTTATTTACAAAAATGGAAGATTTCTCCCAACGCTTCCAAAACTCAACTTATAATATTTCCACATAAGCCTAGAGCTTCGTTTTTGAAACCTAGTAGTAGTCACATAGTCACTATGAACGGAGTTCCAATTTCCTGGTCAAACCAAGTGAAATATCTTGGATTAATACTTGACCAAAAATTAACTTTTAAAGATCACATTGAGGGCATTCAAGCCAAATGTAACAAATATATAAAATGTTTGTATCCTCTTATAAACAGGAAATCCAAACTTTGCCTGACGAATAAACTTCTAATATTTAAACAAGTTTTTAGACCGGCCATGCTTTACGCTGTGCCAATATGGTCTAGTTGCTGCACTACCAGGAAAAAAGCACTTCAAAGGATTCAGAACAAAATTCTGAAAATGATTTTGAAGTTGCCTCCCTGGTACAGTACAACCGAAGTACATAGAATTTCGAATGTTGAGACTTTAGCACAAATGTCCAACAAAATAATTAATAATTTCAGGCAAAAATCGTTGCAATCCTCAATTGCAACGATTAATTCCCTTTATACTTAGATAAGATTTAGTTTTAGTATTTAGTTTTAAGATATCAATTGTTATACTGACATGCAGGTTAAAAAACCTGTTTAAAATACTGAATTGCCAAGACATGAACAATGTAAAAACACTTAGATATATATCATAACAATTAAGGCTGGTACGTTACTGCAGTAACTGGAGCACCTAGGTTAAAATGAAATGTAATTTATTTTGAATTTGGAACAAATAAAGAGTTAAAAAAAAAAATAAAAAAAAAAAAAAAAAAAAAAAAAAAGATCTGTAATCTTCCATAAAGTTTATTACAAACTTGAAATAAATCATTTAATTTTTTTCTTAATTTCTGCAATTTGAAATTTTTCAATATCTTGAACTTGTACTTGGTAAACGAAACTTCAAGAAATTGATGATCTTAGACTTCCTCAAAGTGTAAAACTTATACATTTAATGAATCTTATTGTAAAACGAATGCACGGCTAGTTCATCCATTGTGCTAAAAATCTCGCCAATACAGCAAAAAAAAGAAAACAAAGATCTGAGCTTTCTTATTATAAACCTGGAAATTATGCGTTATAGTTCTGGAAAAAACCTGGAAAACTCAGGGAAATTTATTTAGCAAAATGAGTAGACATCCTGTAGACAGAGAAAGACGATTAAATGCTAATAAGCTCTATAGACGCACAACACTTCGAATTGATAGATAATTAGAACAAAATGTAGGCATTTATTGGACTATCAGATCCTACACACTGCAAGAAGAATGATCATTCTTGGAATAAATTCACGCTAAAAAAAGTTAAAAAAAGTGGCTGATTAAAAGAAAAAGTAACTTTAGTGACTTGGTCTTAAAAAAGCAGACTTTTTAGTGACTGGCTTGAAAAAAGTGGCCAAGTCATCAAAAAGTGCCTCGCTACCAGCCCTGTAATAATCATTTTGCTCAGGATCAATTAGCTCCTATCACAAGTAATCCACAAGCTAATCACCGTTTATGAAATGTAATGTTTATATAGAACTTTAGAAATTTGTATTAATTAAAGGGCGAACACGAAATTATTGCGACACCGAAAATGTCATGCCAATTTTCTTATAATGTTTAGAATCAAACCAAAATTTTAGGGTAGTTTTAAACATATATTTAATTTCAAAAATCAAAAGAAAAGTTAATCGATGGAGCCTTGAGTGTAAAATTGAACGCATTTTCGCTTGATGCCCTCCATCAAAGTCTTTACAGTGTCATCCGGTACCAGTTTCTCAGTTTTTTTTTTCCATTTTCTTAACATGTCCTTCTCGTCTTTGACTGTCTTCTTGCTCTTCCGAAGTTCCCGCTTCATTATTGCCCAGTACTGCTCCACCGGGCGCAGCTCCGGACAGTTTGGCGGATTCATGTCCTTTGGAACAAAATGGACAGAATTGGCCTCATACCACTCCAGGACACTTTTAGAATAGTGGCATGATGCCAAATCTGGCCAAAATAGCGGAGCTTCGTCGTGCTGCTGCAAGAACGGCAAAAGGCGCTTCTCGAGGCACTCAGATTTGTAGATCTCGCCATTTACTGTGCCCTTTGTCACGAAAGGCTCACTCCTCAGTCCGCAAGAGCAGATAGCCTGCCAAATGAGATATTTGGAGGCGAACTTCGACATTTTCTTCTTCTTAAATTTGTCGTCCACATCGAACTTGCTCTTGCCGGTGAAAAACTCCAACCCCGGAATTTGCTTAAAATCGGCTTTTATAAACGTTTCGTCGTCCATCACACAGCAGCCATATTTTGTCAGCATCTTCTCGTAGAGCTTCCGTGCCCGAGTTTTAGCCGTCGATTGTTGCCGCTCATCGCGGTTTGGGAAGTTCTGTACCTTGTATGTATGTAGTCCAGCTCTCTTCTTTGCATTCTGGACGTAGCTCTGCGACATGCCGATCTTTTTAGCCAAATCACGGCTTGAGACGTTGGGATTTACTTTAACCATCCGCTTCACCTTTCCCTCCGTCTTTTTGTTCTCCGGTCCCGGTTTTCTTCCAGCTCCTTTGCCGTGGTCCAACGTCAACCGCTCCTGGAACCGCTTCAACACTCTGGAGACGGTTGAATGGTGAATGTTCAACATTTTTCCCAACTGCCGGTGCGACAGGTCAAGAAATTCCAGGTGTTTGGAAAGAATTTGTTCTCTCAACTCGCGTTGGTTCACCTCCATTTTCGTTGAATCGAAAAACACGACTTCGAGTTTGACAGCATGTACACAATACACATCAATGAGAAAGTGTGCAAAATTTGGTTGATTTTTACCCAATGGTAAATAAGTTATGCCCTGTTGAATGTGTCGCAATAATTTCGTGTTCGCCCTTTATGTCCACCTTACATCGCAAAAAGGCAATTTTTGAAATGTTCCCGGTTATACGATACATTTATATTAACCATAAAATCGAATACGATTGAGCCGAAGATATCCAAGGTTAAATGGTATTATCCACGATCTAGAATTTGGATCTGCGTTCAAATTTGTCTATGTTTTAACTGCCTTGAAAATTCGTTCAAAACTCTGTACAGGATTTCATTGGATTGACCTAAGGCATTTCCATTAGACTCATTTCCCTACACAGAGTTCTTTTCAGAAGTATTCAAACATTAATTTGGGATTCTTTCTGGGAATTCCTAGAAAATTTCGTTATAACAGTTCAGAAGTTCTCTACAGAACACTCAACAAAAAATCAT
The DNA here is from genome assembly GCF_037179485.1 of Ochlerotatus camptorhynchus. Lineage (NCBI taxonomy): Eukaryota > Metazoa > Arthropoda > Insecta > Diptera > Culicidae > Ochlerotatus > Ochlerotatus camptorhynchus. The sequence goes on from NW_027040652.1 coordinate 1,255,560, forward strand.
GGAATTCAACCTTATCTTTTAAAGATTTATTTCAAAGAAGTCAAAGAATCCTTCTTTTCATTTATTTTTATTATATTGGCTTGATTTCTTCGTATAGTTCTTTTGCAATTCTCCTCAAATTGTTTTATCATTTTGCTCTTAATTATCATGGAACTCTAAATTCTTCTGAAAATTCTCTTGAAGTTTTCCTTAAAATTATCGTATAAGTCTTTTCAATTAAAGCTGTTCGCAAGATTCAGAAAAATGTTTACTCTGAACTCTCACTGTTGACTTGTAGTTCTAGTCAAAACTCTTTTAGAGTTCATCCCAAAACTCCATTAGAAATTTTATCTGAAATACATTGTTGCATTCCCTAAAATCTTCTCAGGATTTTTTTGGAGAAAAAATTCAAAAGTTCTCTTCAAAGCAACTTTATCCTAAAAATCTAGTCCAGTTTAAGGGTTTGTATTTTAATTTCACAGAGAGGACAAAATATATTGAAATTGACGGTTTTTTTTTTCAGGTGACTTAGAGTTCCCGGCTATTTCCCGGTTTTCACGGTTTCCCGTTTTACTGATTACCCTGTGCAGTGGACTCAACCATTGCGGTTGCATAATTAATGGGTGGAATACTGCGTATTTTCTAATTATGAGTAGCCGAATTATGAGTAGCCAACAAAAGCAAACCCGGTTATGACAACCCTACTTTCAGTATGCTTTCTAGAGTCATATCAGAGCAGCGCAAAAATGGGTGACAAATCCAGGTTGCGCAAACTGTAAAAAGGCCACAACTTTAACGGATTCTCGGTATATCGTCATTTTTTACGATATGGCTGTTGTTTGAGAATCGATAAACGCAAGCAAAAACAAAGTAAAACAAATTAATAGATTGTACACATGAAGCAGTCATATGTACGTTAAACATAAGCTTGCTTGCGATGACCCAGAAGCAATATTTTTACACTCAAGACATGTCAAATAATTCAACATTTTACAACGTAATCATATCCAATTTAATGATAGTTCTGGTGTTCCAGAATATAAAGCACTTTGAAAATATCATCCAGTATTAGAAATCTTCAGCAACAATGCACGACTACCATGATGGGTTAAACCTACCAGTAAAGCGACAGAAAACAAACAAACATTACAAACCGCGAAGATCCGCTAGTTTCACCGCACACGCAAGCAAACAGAAAAAAACAAACTGTCATCTTCGGCGATAGAGAGCGAGCAAAAACAGTGCTATCGCATCTCGAACGACAATTCGCATGATGCCGCGGCAGTAACAATATTTATAACGGGACTGCCAATTTCACACACTGCAAAATGTAGCCTGTAGGTATCTACATTAAAATCCGTGCCGTCACAGAGCGAATGCTAATTTACACAAAGCCTCACAATTACGGTTTTGCGTTTTGGTCATGTTGTCAATCGTAAAATGTGATAAAATTTTGAGTAGCTTTTTAGACCGTGAAAATTAGCACTCTCTGAAATGGGTATTCCGAACCGAAAGTGAATTGGTTTTCGTTGCATCGTAAATCTTGATTTGACGGATACGTGACGGTCGATAATGAATTCTGCCGACAATGTAATGTACCTAGCTCGCAGTCGTTCAAAGTGGTGGGCATTCGATCAAGCTAAGTAGCTGCTGCACTCGATTTGACCTTTCCATACAAACAATCGAACCTTTATTCTTTGTTCAACTTAGTAACCGATATATCGAACCTCAATAAGTTGCTACATCACTCTCGGTAGGTAAAGGCACCGAAGCGAACATGTGTTCTCTGCGGCGGTCATTAGACGTTTCACAACAATTACGTTTATTCATCGCCAACCTACGGACAGCCGACCCCAGGCCGGCACGGCTGCCAAGAAGCATTCTTGCATTTTCTACTCGATAAATATTGCCACTCAACGACCTGCTACTACCGGGGGGACTGGATGCAAACAGTTCTAAACAGCAAGACCCCCACGTCGTGCGTCCTCAAGTACCACTTCTTCCATAAGCAAATAGATTTGAGTCGCCATTCACACCAGACGCCCACCCGCTGCTGTGCTGGCTGGCTTGCGGTAGAAGTAGAACCACAAGGAAAAACTTTCAATCGGTTTTACGTTTGCTGTTTTCCCAAGCTTGAAACTTGTTGCCAGATACAGACACTGAAACACACACGCCCGACAAATATCAAATTACCATCAACAATACACAGAACGCTCTCGAGTTACGATTATAGCTCATTAGTTTCGTTTTCTCTTGTCGCTTTCTATCCGCACAGGTGACAGTCTACACTGCTCCCCACTGGACCGGGCCTACAAGAGTATAGCATTGGCACACTATCCGGAACATGTGGCGTGGAATCCATTCGATGCACATGGAATCTGCATGCTTTCGTTACCTCAAGGGCTGCGGTTTCGAACGCAGAAACACAATATCGAACCACGATTCCACGCGTTCGCCACGACCCGGGAGGACGGTAAGCGGTGCTACGGGTTTAGCTTAGTGTTCTACGAGGAAGTCCGCAGCCGAGATATCTGCAATGCCATGCATACGCTACAGTCGATGTTCATAACGGAACTGTCGACTTCACAGCAACCTCCCCCAGGAACGCTGCGACGGGTTAAGGAAAATCCCGTCAGTCGGTCCTTGCCACGACAGTTCAAGATAGCCGCACAAGCTCACACGTCCGCACTTGGTTACTACGACATTACCAAGGATAAACTGTACGTGGCGAAGAGTGTATCGCTCGTCTGTCAGGTGCCGTATGCTCACGTCGCTGAGCTCTATCTTAGGAATCTCTACAAGTAAGTTATTGTGATTTAATCGTAAGGCACTGTTGATTTATTAAATATTTCGCAGGTGTCTTCCCCGCCACCCCGGTTCTCGGTTGAGTCTCGAGAGCTACGTGTACAACATTCTGTACGAAGTGTCCACACCCCCTCCAGGGAAATCCATCCGAATATACATACCGCCGGATGATCCCCATCTACCTCCTATAGCCACCATTCTGCAACGACCTGCCCTCAAGGACGAACTGCCTTTCATGGATTTCCCACTGAGACTGCTGTTCACCTACCTAAGCGTAGACTGCGTAATTCAACTGTTCACCTGCGTACTCCTCGAAAACCAAGTACTCCTCCGATCTTCCGACTATCAGAAACTCACCATCATAGCGGAGTGCATCACTTCGCTGCTCTTCCCCTTTCAATGGCAACACGTGTACGCTCCGATCCTTCCCGTTTCCCTCCATCACTTCCTGGATGCTCCGGTTCCCTTCGTCATGGGTCTACATTCCGATTCCGATAGCAGTGTCCGCATCGGAAGTGAAGCAAATCTCTGCTACGTAGACGTCGACAAGAAATCAGTCCAACTTCCGGAAGAACTGCCGGCCTTTCCACACCGACATGACTTCATCGGGGAGATCACTGCCGTTCTCGACAAGTACCAAGTGCCTCGGGATCGCTCGCTGGATCCACCCTCTATTCTCAGTCCAAAGAATCTCCTCAAGGATCATGACATGATGACGACTAGCTGTACCCTGCCCTCGGGAATGCACGTCCGACGGAAGCACTCGTTACACGACGTACTGGATTGGGATCGCCCGAATTCCCCGGATATACCGCTACCACCGACGGCCGTTCCCGCCCGACCGGACGTCCGACAACGGATCGTGGACATTGTCCGTCGAAGCGGTGGCGACGAGGTCGATTCCGGTACCACCGAAGTCATGCCCAGCACAAAGCAAAAGCAACCGCTCAACACTCTGGAACAGTACTACGAAGATCTGAGACTGAACAACTCAATCCGGGAGATTTTCCTCAATCGGTTCGTCCAAATGTTTGCCGCATACGAACACTTTGTGATTCTACCGAATCAGGTGAGCTAGGAAATTCGTCTACTGCGCAACTTGTACTAATTTTCTTTTCTTTAACCCACTAAGGACCGGGAAGACTGGCTAAGTAATCGTGAATCTCTACACAACTTTGATAAGGCGTCGTTTCTCTCGGATCAACCGCAGCACCATCGGCCGTTTCTGTCGCAATTCCTCGAGAGTCAGATGTTCGTTACGTTGATCGATAACAAGATCATGCTCGCGTGGGGAGACGATGGTTCGCTGCTGGACAGTCTAAACGGGGACGTGGAGTACAATCTGAAGCTGTTTGACAATCGTATCAAAATTCTCAGGTAATTCATCCAACGGTAGGTTCAGACGGAGCGAAGCCTAATGACTGTTGCACTCCACCGCAGGAAACGCTATGGTGGCGAAAGTATGATCCGCACCGCCAACTACGAACCGTGCATTCTGGCCAGGGAAACCCAGAAGCTGCTGGACAAACGGCTCGGCAGCGTCGACATGGAGGTGGCTCCACCGAGTGAGATTCTGGACAAACGACCACCATACTACCGGAGCTTTCCGCTGCTGGAGAAGAGCGTGCTCAACCAGGAGTGCGCTTCGAGGTACGGAAAGGGCATTCTTGAGTGTGTTGGAAAGCGGGGCTAGGAAGCTTTTGGCTTGCTTGGCTTTGTCCTTATTTATGGTCATCGAGGAAAGGGTGCTTGCCTTGCGAATGAAGTGACGGTAGCAGGTTGAGTGATAAATCCACATGAGACCTGGACGAAACTCGCGTGCCTCATTTACGAACGTATTCCGTTACGTAAATATTTTAGTTGGGTAGTGTAAAGTAGCGTTTCCTAGTTGATTTGGAATGTTCGATGTACAGATTGAAATACTAGTGAGCGTCTCATTGTGATTAGAGTTTAAGTAATGTTTCATTTGTGAGTTGTGTGTTGAATGCTGTGATCATGTTTTGAGAATTTTGTCTTAATCGTAGTGGCGGGGCGAAACGGAATCTTGTGCTCAGCTAAAAGTCCCGGCACCAGGTACCGTTCCGCCACGAATCGGGCTCCCCCAAGATGCTCCCTTTCCCCGATGAGTCAGGTACGTTGATTTCAGTTTGTCGCTTCTTGGGTGTTTGTATATTTATATGTTTTTGTGGTTATGTCGGAATGGTATATTTTTCAATACAAATGTTATTTCCGAAATGGTTATGGTTCAACGGATAACGCCGGCGATAGAACTCAACACCGTACGTACCTCGTCAGTGAATTATTAGCCGCCTCATTAAACTGCCACGGTTCGGGTATGTACAAGTACGGATAGTATTGTTTCGATACCTTCATAGCAAACGACAACCGACGATCAACTTGCTTGGCTCATTGGGTAAAATGTCCGATGAAACCGATGAAATCACAGCTCACCTAAATTGGCACTACCGTTCTGAAGATACATAGATAGCAAATAATGCATGACTGCATGGTCGTACCCGTCTTCCCGCGTTTAATTCCGATCTAGAGTAGTAGCAATAAGCAAACGATAGTCACGAACTTCCAGTGCGAAAATGTACATGCATCCGAAATTATTGGCATTGCGCAAAATTCTAAAACCATTGCGGTAGTAGCCTGCTAATGACGAACACAGTGCAAACTAAAACCAAGCAACTAACCCGTCAAGAAATCGCGAAAACGGAAACCAATTGATTGCACGCAACTTTGCGCGTGTACTCTTCTGCAATATTTATCGAATGCTTGATTTTTCCCCCTCCAATGAAGTCACACGCTTGAAGCAAATTAACGAAAAAGAAATCCTTATTAATTATTAATTAGTCCACAATGGTCCCATATCCACACACACACAAACAACCTCCAATTGGGTAACCAATCGAATCGAAGAGTGAACAGCTGGCATAGTTCTGTTTACTAATCAGAACGAAGTGATTATATATTTTATATGCGTGTACTTTTAGTTAGTGTTTAGCAGTAATAGAATGTTTTATGAGCATGGTTTTAATCTCGATTATAGAAATACATAATATTTTTATTTACCATTCCAAAATAATTTGTTTGAATTTGCCACAGAAATCTTTCGTTCAAAATTTAACAGTTAGATTTTTTGCACAACAGTTGGACTGAACAAAATGCAAGTTTTATTGTAGGAATTTCAAATTAAGTAACTGAATAAGCGGTGTTAAAAGCAGCAGGAATAAAAAATTATATGTTTATGACTGAAGAGCACAGGGTTGGGCAAAATTATTAACAATTTGTAGCAAATCAATTGCTTTTTTTATACACGTAAAACAAATTTCTCTTACATCCAACGTATGGTTGGATTTATTACATCTTCTGCATATGTTTTATACAACAAATGTAATGGCAGTTCTTACAATGGACTGCAGCGTACAAGTAAGTTTTTCTAGACTGCATATTTTCGTATAAAACCTACACGAAATGAAATCTGTAATAGAAGCTTACATTTCCCGGTTGGGTGTAGCAAACATAAGACTGTATAGTCCAAATTATGGTTTTAGTTTTTTCGAAAAACATTGCATACCTTCTTTGGGCCGTCATAAAGATAGGAAGAATTATTATAAACTATTTTTATCATCGTCAATCTAGTTTTTCTAGAGCAAACTTTGTTAAAACTAATCTTTTCCAATTTTCTCACGAAAGGTTGGAAAATATTTAACTTAAGATGGCCAGCTGCAAGTTTAAACTAAAACCACTGCAATATGTATGTTGTGCATTGAATTAATTTCATGTAGAAACAAGTACTTTCCTTAATCTTCTGCAGTGCTGTGGAACGTCAAAGCTATTAAATTCATCTTAATCTTATCACAAAATGTTTGATAGTTCGTTCAAACAGAATGCAAGAGCGCCGCTCCATTCAATTAGTTTTCCTATTCACACGATAAACGATAAATGCAAAGAAAGAGTAAGGGGCTATCCATTTAGTACGTCACACACTATGGGGGAAGAGATGTTCAGAAATCTTCGACAAACAATGTGTGTAGGAAAAATGTGACAATGTGTATAAGGAAAATACGACACTGTCACAACTCATAGTAAAAACCGTCGAACATGTGGTGATCTTTTTGGTGAGAACAAAGGCAGAAGAGAAGCAAAAAAGTACTTTATCTTTAGCTTCTATGATTGCTATGAGCAGTGCTGTCAATTTTCATATCATTCGATTGAAGATGAACCAATACAACCATTCAATCTATTCTGTGAAAACGAATTCTCACATGACCATAATTTGAAGAGCCCCTTTCTCATTCGAAGCTCATCGTCACTGTCAATTGAGTCACTCACTATCATTTGATATACGACAGTGATGTATGGAAGAAACCCAGCAAAATGGTCCCGAACAGACAAGTCGAACCGATGTCGGAACAATGTAAGGCAAATTTAAGGTTGATGTCGACCCAATGTCGTGCTGTTGTCGAGTCAATTTAAAGTTTATGACGGGTCTATGTCAGGTCTACATCGGGTTGGGGCTTGGTAGAAGTCAGGTTAGTGTCGGGTAGGCTTAGTTTTTCCGCTGGAATATCGACCAGAGCTGTAGATTACACTCAATTAATCATTTTGTCAAGCTTCTGCATTCATGTTCCATCAGATGTCACTTCTGTTGTTTGCGGTGACATCTATCGGAAACTACACACAATCTGTTTTCCTATAATTGTTCACAGAGGACACTGCAGTACAAAACATGTCTGGTACCTCTATATATGCGTTTAGATTATTATTCGAAGTTCCTCATTTTTACACATTCTGCACACAAAATAGCTCACCCCTCACAGAATTTCCCGCCGAATTTTATGTATGTATGTTAAGTATCTTTGCGCAGAATATGTAAAAAAGGAGGGACTTCAAATGTTAAATCAAATGCATATATAGAGGTACCAGACATGTTTTGTAGTGACAGGTGCTCTATTTTATAATCTGTGAAAGGGAAATCACAAATCGAGTGTCAACCAAATACATGGCATGTTGAGAGATTGAGCTCGTGAGAGAGAATTTCTCTCTCAAATTTGATTTTTTTTTTTGGCTCTCTGGGGACTGGTAGTAAAGCAGGTAAAATTGTATGGGGAAAAGTCATTTTTATTTAATTGTAGCTTGTTTAGCATTAATTTCCGGGAAAAAAAACTGAACGACAAAGCCCCTGACTAATTTCTTTAGGTTGTCGTTCACTTTTTTTGACCTGAATATGCACCGAAAGCGAATTATTCCCACTTCTCTCAATTTCTATATGGGGATTTTTATCACTTCCTACCAGCGGAACAGCGCCATCTCTGTGGAAAATGGTCTAACAAAATGATTAATTGAATAATATGAAGCGTTTCTCAAATGAGAATGATCCATGTCCACTAGCGTGCACAGGAATCTTGTTAAAGAGGGGCATTTTTTTTCTATGGTGCATTTAATCTGGGGATGGGGAGACCTCCAAAGTGCGTTGGAGATGGTGTTGTGTTTAATTTAGCTAATTTTATTTATTTTTTGCTCCGGTGGTGTTTCATCTTCTTCAAGGCAAACTTCTTTCAGACAACCAATGAAAATTGGCAATTTAATCCCATCGATAATGTCGATCATGAACCGTCCCAAAGTACCGCTAGTACCGGTGACAGAAAATAAAGCCGAAAATTCAACATGTTTTAAAGATGATATAAAGGACAAACCCGAATTTACTGTAACGCACATAAACAGCTGTAACTTTTTTACAATGACTTGAAATTTTCGGAGAAGATTCTTGGACAAATTTTTAGTAAGACAACAATAGACCAAGGTTCAATGGCAATCTAATCTTTTCAATTAGGGAATCCAAAAGTTGTCTTTAAACTTTGTACAGATTCGAAAAATTCCATCCTCAGAAGTCCTCTGGAATTATTTTTAAATCTTTTCTTGACTTTTGCTCATAACACCTCCGAACTTAAATTCCCTTAGAGTTTCAGAAGAATTTCCTAAAAAAAATATTCCTGGAATGAGCTAGAAATTATAATTATCGTTACTCCTTTGAAAATTTCCTCAAAATCCCTTTAGAATATCACTAAAAATTTAATTTTCTCGGTATTCTTTTCGGAATTATTTTGGAACACAAGATTCACTAGAAATTATACGCAGAATTTTCGTGAAATACTCCTAACAAATGAGGTTCTTCTCGGATTTTTTTAGAACTCTCCTAAGAGCTCTTTTGAAATTCTTCTCAGAAGTCCACTGGAATTATATTTAGAACTCTTCATGATTTTTTTCTCAGAAAACCCTAGAACTGAATGAGCTATTAATTATCCTCGAACTTCAAATTTTGCTAAAAATCCCTTTGCTATTTCCCTCAAAATTTGATTTTCTCGGTATTCTTTTCAAAATTATCTTGGAACTATCTGCAAGATGTATTAGAAATTATCCGCAGATTTTTTTTGAGTTTTCCCTAGAAATATTTTGGAACTGTCATAAGAATTCAATATCCTTGAGGTTCTTCTCGGAACATTTTAGAATTTTTTTTTTCTCATAACACCTTGAAACTGAAATTCCCATAAAATAAAAAAATAAAAATAAATTTTACACCAGAAACTGTTATTAAAGTTTATTTATTAAGAATTTTCTCTGCATCCTCCAGAATTTCTTCCCAGAATGAGTTTGAAATGATCCTCGGAATTCCCTTGAAATTTTTCTCAACATCCCTTTGGAATTTCATTCAAAATTTGATTCTCTCGGTATTATTTTCGAAATTATCTTGGAACTATCTGCAGGATTCAATATAAATTATTCGCAGAATTTTCATGGAATTATCCCCAGAAATCTTTTCCATTGAGGTTCTCCTCGTAAGTCAAGTTTAAGTTGCCCGCCCATTCACCAAAACGCTGTAGTTTTTCTACCAGAAATATTCAATAAAGCTTGCCCCTCCATTCACCAGAACTGTGCAATTTTTACATCAGGAATTTTCAATTCAGCTTGCCTCTCCATACAGCAGATTGTTGCAAATCTTACACCAGAAATTTTCAATACAAACTTGCTCCCATAAAATTTTACACCAGAAAATTTAAATTGATCAGAACGATGCAAATTTTTAACCGGTAATGTTCAATAAAAATCGCTTCTCCAATCTTCTGATTAGTGCAGATTTTCTTTTTCCATTTTCCACCAGACATTTTCAATTTAGCTTGCTTATCCTATCATCAAAATGTTTCAGGTTTTTCACCAAGTAAAGCTTGCCCCTATTTTCAGCTTTTTCATCATAAATTTTTAGTAAAGCAGCTTCCGTCCAATCATCAGAATAGTGCAAATTTTACACCAGAAACTGTTATTAAAGTTTGTTTATCTATTCAGCATAAGGATGTAAATTTAGGACCAAAAATTTTCCAAAAAGCTTGCCCTTCCGTTCACCAGAACGGTGCAGATTTTCCACCAGAAATTTTCAATATAGCTTAATTTTAAATAAAGCTTGTGCCTTTAGATTGCCACCAGATTTCGTTCATTTTGTTTACCAGAGCGATGAAAATTTTGCACCAGAAATTTCCAATAAAGCATGTTCCTCCATTCACCAGAACGGTGCACCAAAAATTGACAGTGAAGTTTGTTTCACCATGTATCTTTGTGGTGCAATTTTCAGGTTTTGCCTCTTCATGCACCAGAATGCTGCAAATTTTCCACCATTAATTTTTAATTAAGCTTGCATTCATCAGAACGATGCAAATTATGCACCAGAAAAATGAATAAATCTAGCTTCTACATTCACTACAGTGTAGCGAACTTTCCATCAGAAATTTTCAGTTGAATGTACACCTCCAAATTTTTAGCGTTCATTTTGTTTAGTCCCTCCATGCACTTAATCACTTAATCAGATAAGATACGCCCTTTTGAAAAATCACCCTTTTTTTGCTTATTAATTTATTTGATAAGGTTCAACCTTTACAGAGCCGAGGATTCTTGTTCACTATACAATACATCTTAAAACTATAGTCAAAAGGTACCACACTATAAACACTTTATCTTCCGCTATCCAATAAGCCTCCTCCACCAGAACGGGAGCCGCTTCTAATGAAGTAATGAAATTGGGTTGTTAGCGGAATGCTTAAATAAAACAGCAAAAAAGGTTATCTTCCATTTAATTCCACATAATTAATTTTGGTATCCATGACAGATACGTATTTCGACTACAATGTGCAGTCTTCATCAGTGTCATTCCCACTAAAGAACTTTTCAAAATCTAACCCCCTTAAGTACTCATCCAAATGATAGTGAGTATTTAAAAATAATTTAAACACTTCATTTTAACATTTTTACTTAAATCAAAAAAAATCCGGAGCTGCCGACGATTTTTCATCCGACTTCTTCTGATTTTTTTCGACTAAGGAATCTCATGAGTTTTGTTGACCCAGAGATATAACCGAATTATCGCAGAAGTCTCCTCAAATTTTCCTAGAAACAGTCATCTGATTTCTTCGGAACCTTCTTCCAGAAGTCCTTCTTGCTTCCACGGTAGCTTCTGTTGACTTCCGCTGGGAAGTTCAACCAACTTCTTGAGCAAGTTTTTTAAGATGTCATTGGAAGATTCCATTTAATCGTTTTTAATTAGTTTTTTCGACATCTCAGTTTCTGCAGATTTCCTTGATAAGTATTTTTGGCCTCGAATCTAAATGTCTTCTGATTTCCTCGACAGTTTCTCCTGGACTCCCTCAATTTATTCTGGCTTTCCTTAGAACATTTCTCTAATTTCACTTCAGAGCATTCTTCCGATTTCCTGTAGAAGATCTTTAGAGTTCCTCTGGATATTTCTATAATCTTACTGCATAGATGCTTCTTATCAGAGTTGCGACCTATCACAATCACGATCGCCAAACAGCTGATGGTAGTAACGCTTTGTACATTCCTATCAATGTGCTCGTCGAAGCTCTCTCCATGACCATCCATCAAGTTGACGAAAGAAGTAA